>NC_136065.1:113183955-114418955 GCF_964261635.1 Lissotriton helveticus
AATGTAATGGTTCTCTTAGTTTTGCGCCTGTATTTCTTGTCTATCTGAGTAATTCCCTTCTTTCTGCTGTCACTTGAAGTCTAAACTGGCCTGCCAGTAGATGGGCACACAAAGTGGCAGAATCCTTTCAATCCTGAACTGTGTCAGAAAAAGACACAAATTCTGCGTGCAAAACCCAGGTTTGTCTTCCAGAACTTCTCACTGACCAATATAGGCCATATCTCGCAAGGTACTGGAGAATCGTCTGAGACCCAGAGCTGGTGTACTTGATGGCCAACTTCCCCGTTAGGTGATGGGACATCATTCAAGAAGATTGCAACTTTCTGCTGGAGGGGCTGAAGATATGCCTTTGGTAAGAATCTGCAGAGAGCGGGTGCTGGGGGACGTGTTGCAGGAGGATTCTGTGTAGAGGTGAACCCAGGCATGGCTACCTGGTCTAGGATTTGCGAGGAGGAACGGCACAAAGAACAGGTGACGCAGCATTATGAATTACTGGGTAAAAATGGTGTTGCAGAGATTTGTGGTTAACCCATGCACTCCTAGGTGCAGAAGCGTTGATCCTAGCTACTCCTGACTAGGCTTATGTAGCATCTTGGCCATCATCAGGCTTAAGAGAGTTTGGAGGCGTTGCTAGAGTTAACTGATATTAATGTTTAACCATGTAAGGCACCCTGCCAGACCAAGTTCCTTCTGTCAGCAGAGAGGTCCCACATTGATCCTGGGCATGGGATACAGTAGTTGACATTGGTCCCCTAACTATCTCGCAACCCATTGTCTGGTCAGTCCCCGCTTAGTCAGCAGATATCCGCATGGGACCGTCTCTTGTATGGGCAGAGGAATTTGTTTAGGCCCGTGACCCCGGGGTGTGGCTCTGTGACTTTCCTCCAGTCATCCACTCTATGATGCAGCAGCAGTGAAAGAAAAAAGGGCTGGGCAGGTGGTACGAAGGAACTACAACTAGGTGACTGAAGAAGAGCAGCGTGTCCCTTGGACTAGTTCTCCTGCACTGCATCATGAGATGATTGGTTCTTCTGAGGACCGGACCAGCATAACAACTGCCATTTGCGCCTGCCAATCTGTTGTCAGGCTGAGGTATCGTCAGGAGTGTTGCAATGCTAAAAAGTGTCCCAACACCAGGCAAGACCAATTCCCTGACATTCGCCTCAGGGACACAGGGTGTTGGAATGGCCAGGTGAGGGATAAGGTGTTATAGAAAGGAACAGCTGGGAGACAGTTCTGGAAAAACAATCAATAAAAAACAATTATATAAAGTGTTAGTTGCAATAGGTCGAGAGCTGTAATTGGGGGGGGTTGCTGAGGCCACTGAAATAGCGCGGGGACACACTGGTTGGTGTAACCAGGCGCTGTATAAGCTCAGAATTATTATTATTATTATTATTATTATTATTATTATTATTATGTACCCACCCCACTCATTTGCATTAGAAATCTCCAATTTCTTTCTACCTGAGATTATATTATAAATATTCCAAGACTTTCTGCAACATAGTCAACCGACTGGACCACGAGTTTGAATCAACATTAAGGTGGTGAAATGCTCGGTCTTTCCCTTTCAACACAAAGGGGCCGATTACGATGTCGGAACCACACCGTAATTCCCTATGGATGGCGTTTCAGCCATCGGGATTCCAATGTCAGTTTCTCACAGCCTTTCAGCGCTGCCTTTCCAAAATGGAAAGGCTGCCGTAAAGCTAATTAGCCTCCGCAGTCTACGGTTGGTGGTTGAACGGTAAAAAACCCTGCACTGTGTGGCAGGCGCCATGAGGCGTCTGCCACAGGGTTCAGGGTTTTACACACACACTCATTTCTCCACCTCTTTCTATTGTGATCCTTTCTCTCTTTTTGCTCTTTTTCTTCTGCACTCCCCTGCTGCTGTCCCTGCGGCCCCTCTCCATCCAGCGTGTCCTTTCCGCTCCCGCCTCCCAACTGACCGCCCGACTCCTTTAATGGCAGCCACTGACCTGGTCAGTGGTGACTGCTCTCCCCATGCAGCTCCACCTATTCAGTGCAATCTCTCCCATGAAAGTGCCCTGCTTCGGTGTAACCTACCCCATGACAGAGCCCTGCACTACAATCTATCCCATGACAGGGCCCTGCTTCAGTGTAATTTATCCCATGACGGGGCCAATCTATCCCATGATAGAGCCGTGTGTTAGGGCACTCCATACCATGTCTTGGCCCTTCTTCAGTGCACTCTTTCCCATGCCAGAGCCCTGCTTCAGTACAATCTATCCCCAAGACAGAGCCCTGCTTCAGTGCAATCTATCCCAAGACAGAGCCCTGCTTCAGTGCAATCTATCCCAAGACAGAGCCCTGCTTCAGTGCAATCTATTCCATGCCAGAGACCTTCTTCAGTGTCAAGCGTTCCAAATCTCCACGCTGGAAACTATGCCTCACTGGTTCTGTAATCAGGATCCTTCAATTGGAAACAGAAGCAAGAAGCCTGGGAAGAAGCCTGCTTCAAAGGCCTCTCCCACATTAGACCCCGGCTTGGTATAAATATTTTTTTAAATGCCGCCCTGAGCTCTCTCCTATATGATACTATCATTTTCTGTCTATCCCAATTTTCCCAACCAAGATAGCGGCCAATAACTACTCGTCCCAGAATGTATGCTAGCCATGCCTATTCTTCCGGTTTCTGGCCAGAATACCACATAACATTTTGTAAGGGTGATAATTACTGCTATTGTGGGTATATAAACCAGCATATCTGATTTGCCTCCGCCAGGCTCCCAGTCCAAAGTTTTATAAAGTCACATTTATATAAAATTTTACAAACATACCTCTACCACTGAACTTTATTTTTACATTAAATACTACAAATAAACTGTTAATGTACTTTGTAGCGTTTTAACAGATTTGAGAATAAGAACCCTTACATCAGAAACAGGCGTATTGCCAGAAGAACAGTCAGTGCCTACAGACTAAAAACAACACTTCATAGCTTGTCACTGTAGGGACATACTTATGTTAATGTTTAGCATGTACCAGTTTTATACATTAAAAACACTGTCTTATGAGTAACAATATATAACAAGGGTTACCTTTGTATGTAAAATTAGCTTTTCTACATATCAAAACAATACATTGTCATGTGTGCTGCTGAGGTGCTGAGGTGTTGAGGTGTTTTAAGTTGTAGCCATAGGGCTTGATTACGAGTTTGGCGCTCCTCCTGTAGCACCGTCACCGCTGCACTGCCAGGAGGACTGCCAAGCCCATGGCACACCCGCCCCACCAGATTCTGGGTTGAATCCAGGGCGGGCTAACGGTGCTGTGGCAGTCTCGCAGAGTCGGCTGTGTTAGGCTCATAAGAAAGCCCTAACAGCAGACTGCTGCAGTAAGAGTACCTGCAGCATGTGAACATGCAAGTCAGAATAGGCCTGATGGTGTTGCATCAGCACCTGCAGCATATACCTGCCCCTTTCCTCGCCACCATGGGTTCCTGGATCCCGGTGGAGGCGGCGTTCCTGTGATGGTCCGATCGCCACATTCAGAAAACTTCGGGCAGGGGTGGTGGAACTGCCACCACGAGTATGGCAGTTCCAAGACTGCCGTACTCGTAATAAGCCCCCATAGTCTTTCTCAGTCATGCATTTGGGCGGTGTAAATGTTCTCATTATTATATGCAACATTTTTACTTTTATGTCTATGGTCCAAGTTACTGTGACTTACTCTAAAGTTATCCAAAAGTGATTCCATTCAGCTTGAGTCGATCCAACCCTGTGACGGGTCAGACCATCATATTATCACCTTCTTTATCAAGGTAACAGTGAAACTTAACTCGGTTCAATCCACAAGACCAAAAGTATGGAAAAGGGACTTGAAAAAACTCAACCCTAGCATATTACTTTCTTCCAGCTACAACCTACTTCTGCCCCCTGCAGGTTCTTCCGAAGTCCATGATCTCACCAACCACTACCTCAATTCCATGACCTCGATAATAAACGAGGTAGCCCCCCTCCAACTAAAGGGAGTCTCCACAAAAGACTCTAAGTCGTGGTACAATGGTCTACTCAACGAGGATAGACGGTCTCTCAGAACTTCTGAACGCAATTGGAGATCAGTCCCATTTGCCAATCACCTCATGATACTAAGGAAAAAGAGAAATGCATATTATAGAAAGATCAAGCGCACTAAAGCAGACTTCTTCAGCCACCAACTAGACCAAGCAAGAAATTGTCCCCAAAAACTTTTTGAAGTAATCAAAACCCAATCTAAGGATGCACCTCAACGTCTACAAGACATAGCCTGCCCGCAAGCCAACTGTGAAGAATGTTCTTCCTTCTTTCATCAGAAGACTGACAACATCAAGAAGAAGCTATATGCAAGATTCTTAGTGCCCTGAAGCCTGCCAATCACCTCACTGATCCTCTCCCCGCAAACGCTGTTAAAGACTTAACTCCATTGCTTCTGCCTCTCTGGACCAAGAACATTAACAGTTCACTTCAACAAGGTTGCATCCCGGACACCCTCAAAGTTGGACAGGTATCACCCATTCTAAAGAAACCCACGGCTGACCCTACAGACTTAAACTATCGCCCTATTTCCAATATTCCTACCTTGGCCAAACTATTGGAAAAATGTGTACACCACCAACTGACAAGGCATATTGATCACTTTGACCTTCTTAAGAAACACCAATCAGGCTTCCAAGCAGGTCACAGCACTGAATCAGCCATGACACACATAATTGAAGACGTGCTACAAATCCTTGATCAGAACGGAACATGCCTACTCATCCTGCTAGACCTCTCCTCAGCCTTTGATATGCCCAAACATGAGAACTTGAAACATCTTCTGAAACATAGAATGGGCCTATCAGGGTCAGTGCTAAACTGGTTTACCTAATTTCTCCAAAACCGGACACAAAAATTCAAGGTCAACAACACCCTGTCCAAACCCGTACCAGTAACGTTGGGAGTCCCGCAAGGGTCTTCACTATCCCCGACATTGTTTAATCTTTTCATGGAACCACTCACCAAAATGCTACACGCGTCTGACGTGCAATATAACATGTACGTTGACGACACACAACTATACATTAAGATCCACACCCTAGAAGAAATTAAATTGCTTAACACAACGCTTAGACATGGCTGGCAGAAAACCATCTCAAATTGAACGCCCTAAAAACCGAATTCCTCCTAATAGCTCCACCCGCCAAAGTCCCATAATGCAAGACTGGATCAAACATCTTACTGCACTCAACATTCAATCAACCATGGTGGACTCTGCGAAATCATTGGGAATAACTATTGACAGCAACCTCAATATGCAAAAACACGTTAGCAATGCAACAAAGGGAGCAAAATTCCAGATAAACACACTGAGGAAGTTGAAACCCTTCCTGCCAGTCAGTGACTTCAAGCTGGCAGTACAAGCTCTAATTATCCCTCGAGTGGAGTACGGAAGTGTCTCTCTGTATGGCTTTGCAAAACTACAACAGCACCTCTAAGAGCTTCAATAATGCTGCAGGGAGACTCATCACTGGTTCGAAAAGAAGTTCCCACATCTCCCCAGACTTAAAATCCTTGAATTGGCTACCTCTGGAAGCCAGAATTCATTTGAAAATAGCTTGTATGACGCATAAAGCCATGCATCACAAGGCACCCAGCTATCTGGCACAGAAACGGACGATCTCTGGTGGGATAAGATCTTCAAGAAGTGCGGAAAACCTACTACTGAAACCGCAAATATTCAACAAGAAGAAAACATATAAACAAACCTTCTCAGGGATGGCGCCCATGATATGGAATGCACTACCCCCAGAAACCAGACTGAACTCTTCTACTGCATCTTTCAAAAAGGAAGTAAAACCGATTCTCATGCCAAAATTCACCTGAGCATAGACTAAAGAAATTTCGAGACCAAACGTACCCTCCCTACTAATTTGTACTATGACAATGGTCCAACTAGACAACCTAGACATTATATCTACCCTTAATCTGATTCAACTGGATTGTTCTGTGTTGTACCCTACTGCTTTACTTTTGCAGGATGTTATGTATACGTGTTTAACCTGCATTTATTTGTTGTATAATTAACCTTACTTATTGTAAGGCGCTCTGATATCCACAAGGGTCTAGTTCGCGCTCTATAAAACTTTCTAAATAAATATAAGACAACTTGCCAAGTTTACACCACTGAGAGGATCAATGGTAACCTCACAGTGCCAGGTGTCAAAACACCAGTGAATCTAAACCAAAGTAAGCATTGGCAAAACCAATACATTTAGAATTGATAAATGCACATTTTGCTTAAAAAATATATACAATTTGAAAAAAAAATTAGACCATCATACCAACAGTTAATGCGCATTACACCATAAGGATGAAAGCTACTGCAATAAGCACTAGGCCCATTCCCTTGCAGAACGGAATCCGAGTACCAGGCACAAATAAACTGATCAAAAATATTTCCAAGAAAATATTAGCAGAAGTGCTGAGTAGATAAAAGACAATTTTCCTTCTCATTCAGGACTCCCTCCTTGTGGGATAGATGCTGAATTCCCTTTTGCAAATATTGCCGCGTGTCACTAGACCAAATTGTGGCTTTAAAGTCTGGTAACATGCATTGACAACACCACCTTGGATACAATTGCAAAATGATGGTGGTTCATCACAGAACATTAAGAGGATTTTCAGCACTCCATTAAAATATCATTCTGCCTGCTGGAGCACACCCCGTACCACGAAGCAATCACTTGTCAGCACTTTTAAGTAATTTGGTGTCAACACTAAGTTGTAAAATCAAATTGGGTGTTTGTTAAGCGCGACTACTCACCCGTAAGGGTCTCAAGGCGCTGGGCGTGTGGGGGGGGGGGGTTGCCTAGACTGTTATTCTACCCCAATTCATTGAGCAGCTGCCTTCGGTCCCTCCATTGGGGCCGTGCCATTCAAATTCTTTCATGAGGCAATCATATTTACCAAGACATTATATTGAAGGTAAACGTCATACCTGAATTTAACTAAAACAAAAGGCACTCACTACCCTTTTAAAGAGTAGCTTGTCTGATGGACAAGAGGGCACCTCTTTAGTTAGAATACCATTAACTACCTCCTACCTCGCAAGAGTATTTCTTCTTTTTTTATTCCTTACAGTATCAAACACTGTAGGTGAGTTATAATTGACTGTCTGTGTCTTTTTGAATACCCTTTTTGTAACTTTTGTCTCAATTGCCTGCACCCTTGCTTAGCTCTCCATTGAGCAACGCACATGTTTGCAGACATTGTGTTGCACAAAGGAAGATTCACTGTTAATCAATTCTCAGCTCCTACATTTAGAATGGCAAGAACCAACTATTAAAGTTTGGTTTCAGTTCTAGTCTGGGATTCTGAAAATTATCTACTATGCCATGTATAACTGTATAAAGGATTTAGTGGCATGCTTATTTGTGGCATATTCCAAGAAGGCAGCCTTCTTGTAATTCTATCTGATGGGCAACACCTGCACCTCCAGGGTCATGGATACGTATCCCCTTTGTTTTTCTTTTTTTCCAAGGAACTGCTGCTTTTCTTGGAACGAAATATGTGAGTGGCTGTTTGCTTCCCCACTGACTGACACACGCTGGCATCTCTGAAACGGGCTTCGCGGTTGAAAGTAATTGGCGCCCCAGCCTTGACTTTCAGACCAAAGGTTGAGTTGAAAGGAGACTCGAGTTAACCTTTGACCCTCAGAGGTGTTCCCAGAGAACCTTGTTGATAAATGCCAGGCTTCTGTCACCCTGCACCTGTCCAAAACACTAAAGTCCCAAGGAAGCAGGGAGTCTGTGAAGGTCACAAAATGTGGAACTGTGATCCTGGAAGACAGGAAAGCTAAAACTGCTCTCATGGCCTCAGCGCCGCGTCTAGTTAAATACTGTGAAGTCAGACATGTAGCTCCATCCAATATTATTGTCAGGAAAATGCCAACGTGTAGGGAAGGAAGACTGTGAGCTGGGCAGCACTGCACAACGGGGACCGGAAGATTCATTGAGCACCCTTTCCAAAAAAGCCTTTTCCACTAACTCACTAGTGAGAAGGCAACATCTGCACTGATTTAATGAGCCATGTGAGCCGCTGGGACACACCCCGACGCAAAACTGCACAATGAAGCGCGTGATGCACTGAGTCCCAGATGTTTTTATTCCTAATGTACAAAGTCGCACATCTGAACTCGCAGGTCCACTGGAAGCAGAGTCGATGGCAGCTTGCCTATGCATTTTTTTGCAAATTATGCACCCATTTACCTTGCAATGTGAAAAACTTCGACCGTAAAGCTATTCTGGCTTATGCAGTGGTAAGAAACAGGTCGCACTTTAGGCTAGTTTAGGGGTTTAAGGCACCGGTTCTAGACATGTGTGCGCAACAAAAAACCTTCAGGGCAGAATGCTGCTAAGGTAACTGTTGTTTAATACATTTGGCTGGCGAGATCTATGTTAATTCTCTGGAACCAGAGTTAAATAGCAAACATTTTAGCTCTTTGGGTTAATGTACCTGCTGCAGATCATACTGTGTAAGTGTGGCTCACAGATTTTAATTTTTATGTAAGGTGATAGTGGGTTCGTAGTCTTGTAAATATTCTTGTGTTGCCCAAGATCACAAGGTACAATCCTTGTTAGATTGTTCTATAGTCCTGCGTCCACTTGGAAACAGCTCAGTGCAACTTGCAATAACAAAGTTGGAAACCTTGTGCGTTTTTTTAACTTAATGTTTCATTATTCTGAGCTTCATAACATGAATCTAGTGGTTAGTCATAAAAAAACTTGTAATCAAGTACCAAAAATGACGTCTCTATTATGCACTACATAAATTATCATTAGTATACTTACTCTGACAGAATGGCATACCTTTTATTCTACAGAGCATGCACAGACCTGCATATCTGACACAGCCCCAAGTCTGAGAAAGTAAAACCCCTTTAAAATGCCATTTATTGCTTAACAACCTGTGAGGGTACGCAGCTAGGGCCCCCTTTTTTCCGATGTTTACCCTGATTACAGCTGGGTCTGGCACTCTGGACTCCCAGATGTTTCTGGCCAAGACACCACTTGGACAAATGGAATTAAATTGTCCATCAAGTGAGCAATGTGCAGACAATGGATCTGGAAAGTAAAATAGGAGCCGTGCCCTTTGTTCACTCTGCAGCTCCGCTTGGGTGAAGCAATCTGAATGAGCAGGTGCATCTGTCACTGTCCCTTTGATAGTGCGCTGCACCAGGATACAGGTGGGACCACTCACTGGTGCTTCCGTTTGAAGAACGCCTGTCTGTGCTGGAATCTGACTAGTCAAGTTATCCTGGCTGATGATGGCTGATAGCCAGAAACCGGTCTTAGGATGCTTGATTCCGGTCCAGGGAAGACGTGGCTTGGCAGTTCGGGCTGGACTGTTCCCATGAGGCACAGGGCCAAGACTGATTTGCATATGGCGATGTCTGAACTGGGGTGGCTTGGTGAGCAAAATAACCATGGATTAAACCCAGATCTGTGACTGAGGGTGAATGTTTTGCCATTGTGCAACATTCCGTCCATCATCTTGTGTGTTTTGCTGTTCACCCTGTGTGGGAAGGGTATGCCCAGATGTGGGTCCCCTACGTCACTGGATTCAAGCTATCCTGGCTGAAGACGGCTGATAGCCAGAAACGGCCCTAGGATGCTTGATTCCGGTCCAGGGAAGACGTGGCTTGGCAGTTCGGGCTGGACTGTTCCCATGAGGCACAGGGCCAAGACTGATTTGCATATGGCCATGTCTGAACTGGGGTGGCTTGGTGAGCAAAATAACCATGGATTAAACCCAGATCTGTGACTGAGGGTGAATGTTTTGCCATTGTGCAACATTCCGTCCATCATCTTGTGTGTTTTGCTGTTCACCCTGTGTGGGAAGGGTATGCCCAGATGTGGGTCCCCTACGTCACTGGATTCAAGCTATCCTGGCTGAAGACGGCTGATAGCCAGAAACGGCCCTAGGATGCTTGATTCCGGTCCAGGGAAGACGTGGCTTGGCAGTTCGGGCTGGACTGTTCCCATGAGGCACAGGGCCAAGACTGATTTGCATATGGCCATGTCTGAACTGGGGTGGCTTGGTGAGCAAAATAACCATGGATTAAACCCAGATCTGTGACTGAGGGTGAATGTTTTGCCATTGTGCAATATTCCGTCCATCATCTTGTGTGTTTTGCTGTTCACCCTGTGTGGGAAGGGTATGCCCAGATGTGGGTCCCCTACGTCACTGGATTCAAGCTATCCTGGCTGAAGACGGCTGATAGCCAGAAACGGCCCTAGGATGCTTGATTCCGGTCCAGGGAAGACGTGGCTTGGCAGTTCGGGCTGGACTGTTCCCATGAGGCACAGGGCCAAGACTGATTTGCATATGGCCATGTCTGAACTGGGGTGGCTTGGTGAGCAAAATAACGATCTATGACTGGGGGTGAATGTTTTGCCAAAGTGCAACATTCTGTCAATCATCTTGTGTGTTTTGCTTTGTTCACTCTGCAGCTGCGCTGGGTGAAGCACACTGAAGGGGCAGGTGCATCTGTCACTGTCCCTTTGATAGTGCGCTGCACCCGGCCACAGGCGGGACAACTCACTGGTGCTTCCATTTGAAGAACGACAGCCTGTGCTGGGATCTGACTAGTTTCTACTGCTGCCAGCGTGTGGGTGCTTATTTATGACTTTCTGAAATTCACCAAGTTTTCCAGAAGTAGGTCTGGAAAGTTGCGACTCTCAGATCTCCATGGCACTGCTTGAAAATGTTTGTCGTTTCATGTGCATCATTTAGGGGTGACCGAGAGTTGCAGTTGCGGTCATTGAAGTCAAAGGGCGTGTAACGTCACTTCTGCTTCCCCTGCCATTTTGGTGTATCGACGCCCATGCGCATTTCCTTGTTCCAGGAATGCAGCGTCACTTCGGCATGCATAATTGAACTTGTGCAATGGCTCATAGGGACCTGCTGCAGCTTTTGAGCCAGAGCCGCATCCTTCCAAAACAAGCACTGTCAGTGTCACTGCTGATGACAGAATAGACGGGGGGCACCCTCATTCCACAGGCTCCGTTCGGGCTGTTTGTGAGACAGACCTGCACCACAGCAGACTTCTGGATGGCCCAGCAGCAGTTGTATTGGCAAAGAGTTCTCCTTCAGTTAGTTTTGTGTACTCAGGCGACTGCTGTCTGGCTTTCTCTCCAGGACGTCTTGGCGCTACATCCACCCATCAGACAATCATAAATCATTAAAATAAATAAACTGCGGATATCAGGACAGAGGAAGAGTTATACCTCATGATAACCTGCAAAGATCAACCCCCAGGCGCATTTCATAAGACTGGACTTTCATTATGGTGTTTTGTTTAAAAGAATGCAAGGATTGTTAATTACATGTTTATGAGTAAAATGAAAAAGAATTTAAAATCAGTCCCAAAATTGATCTCTTTTAATGAAAACGTTTGTACCACTTTCTAATGAGATGATAAATAATTCTATATACACGCCCCTATGTTATTTCCATAAATTTATTTTTGGAAAATAATTCTTGGTGAATAGTAACAGCAATAATTTTAAGGAAAATTATGCAGGAGATCGAAGACTACCACGGCATTGATCTCATGAAAGTAGTTCACTGGCTTTGTCCCCCTATGGGAACCTGCTGTATTTGTTTATTATTATCTTTAATCCAGTTCCCCGTGAGAAAAACATGTTTTGCTGGTAGAAACCTCTTCCCCTATGCACCCACCAGCTGTGAGAGTTCCCCAGTCTATGACAGATGTAAGACTCGTGCTGTTTCTAGGATGGGAAGGGGTTTTAGGACAGAGGGGGCACAGCCTGGGTGAAACACTTGTCAGACAGAACTCTAAAAATGCAACAAGTAGTATATAGTTATCTACAATTTGAATACCTCATCATGCTGTATATCATTACATAGCAGGGACACTAAAACTGGCTCATTAATTTATTTCACTTATGTATAGAGTAAGAAAATGGATTATATTTGGGGTGGGAGATTAACAGCTAGATTCATGAAGCCAAATGCCCTCGCAATAGCTGTGAATTCGCTATTGCGCTCGCAATTTGACGGGAAGGAATTCAAGAAACTCAAACAACCATAATAGCGAATTCGCTAATAAAAAATAGCAAATTCGCTATTAAATTCGCAGAATCCTGGAGGATGGTCATTTGCGAATCGGAAATAGCGAGAAGCCTTGGATCCTGCGTTTTAATTGCAAAGTCGCTAAAAACTCACAATTGCCATTCATGAAAATTCGCTAACAGCGAAAAACGAGGAAATCGCTATTTGCGACGCGCAAATTAAGAAGAACTCAAATCAGGTGGTAACCAGTACTGAATTTTTTTTTTTTTCAAAAAACAGTTAGGTCACACCCAACAGGTGCAGAGCAGACCAAACACATTTAAGGAGGTGCAGCTGGAGCCTGGGGATTCCCACAATGCCTGGACTTTACATGCTGGTGAGGCGGCGTAGGCTGCAGCGAGCTGCACGCAACAGACGGAGGATACAGGAGCGGATATTCCGCCAGTGGGTCACCCTTCTGGGCCAAACCAGGGAGCAAATCTATGCCAAGTACCGCCTGAGTGGGGCTATGATAATCAAGCTCATCCGGGACCTAGACCCCCTGATTCAGCACCCTACAAGGAGGACCAATGCCGTGCCCACACATGTGCAGGTATTGTGCTGCCTGCACCTCCTGGCCTCCGGAAGCTTCCAGGGGATGGTCGCAGTTGCAGGGGGGATATCCCAGCCCACCATGTCCCGCTGCCTAAGGAGTTTCCTGGAGGCAATGCTGACCCGGCTATACCACTATATATCATTCCCCACTAGCCAACAGGACCTCAATGATACAAAGCTGCAGTTTTACAATTTAGCACAATTTCCACACGTCATTGGATGCATTGACTGTACGCACATCCATATTTGCCCACCTGCTGAGACGAAGTACATGTACCGCAACCAGAAGAGCTACCACTCCTTCAACATCCAGATGGTGTGCAATGCCAAAACAATAAACACGGACATTGTGGCACAGTACCCGGGGAGCACACATGACTCCTTCAGCTTCAGGCACAGCAGCATCCACACACGACTGGCCAGGGTAGACTTTGGGGAAGGACACCTACTAGGTAAGTACACATGCCCCAAATGTGTACATTGTGATCATGTAGCTGCGCAGAACAGGCACTCACCCTCTGCTCCTTGCATACAGGTGACAGCGGCTATGCTCTCCGTGAGTACCTCCTCACCCCATACCTCAACCCTGCAACACCACAGCAACGGCGATTTAATGCATCACACATTCGCACAAGGAACTGTATTGAGAGGACATTTGGCCTGTTGAAAAGCAGGTTCCGCATACTGCACAAGACAGGTGGGGCCATGAAATACGATCCTGAGGTCTGCTGCCGCATCGTGGCCGTGTGTGCGATCCTTCACAACATTGCTACCAAGCGCAGGATCCCTGTTGACATATCTGTCAGTGAGTCGGAAGGGGACAACCAGCCACCTGCTCATATGCATCACGCACGCGGGGAAAATCCCGCAGAGGGGCACAGGCGCCCTAACGAAATCTGCATGAACCATTTCTAATGCAGCCACTCCCCACACCCATTACTTGACTCATGCATGAGGACATTAAGAATGACATGAGTCAGATTAAGGTAGTCAAACCAATTGTATTTGTTAAAGTACAATAAACTTGGCATTCAGCTAACTTGTACATCACTGACATGTTGCGTCATATGCCTGTCCTTCAGGAGGGCATGCTTGTACCAGCAGCATGGCCCCTCAAGTCAATGTCAATGTTCAATGCCGCCTCCGGGCCGATGCTCCCAGCCTCCTTTCCCCATCGTCCTCCTGATTAGGACGTGAGGCAGCAGAGGGCCTGCTGCTGCGGCGGGGTGCTACCACCGGAGGGATGGACTGGCTGCTATGGCTGGATGTAGCTTCACTTGTGTCGTCCCCCTACCCTCCCGGCCATGGTTGGCAGCCTGCATGGCCTGGACTGCAGTAGCCACATGCTCTAGTGCTGTCACGACGTCCTGGCAGCACTGGACCATTTGGACCTGCATTGCCAATGAGCGTCGCGAGAGCTGCGAGGTAGCGTTGCCGATTATGTAATTCGAGCGCGTGTACACTGACAGGCGGGTCAGCAATTGGCGGTGCCTGCGGCGATTTAGTTCCCGCTGCCTGTTAATGGCCTGTGTGTTGGCCTCCATGGCAGCTGTCATCCGCTCGGACATCAATGCAACATTCCGGGCAGTCTTGTCCAGTTGCAGGTGGATGGCCCCAAGATGACGTGCCTGTGTCTGATGCACATGCAGCATCCTGCGCTCGATGGATAGCCCACCTGCTTGCAGATTCAGCCCCCTACCAGCACGGGAAATGTTGGAGCGCTGACCCCTCACCAGTCCCCTGGACTGGCTCCTCACAGCCGCAGGGCGGCGGGTTGGTTGGCGAACTGGAGCTGGTGTAGCTTGTCCCACTGGGGACTGTGTGACAGGCAGAGCTACTGCAGCGCGTGCTGGCACAGGGGTGGCACTGGCCACAGGGGCAGGTGGTGTGATGTGCGCTGGTGCGGGAGCTTGCACAGATGGTCCGGGCTGTGGGGAGAGATTCGCATCTCCCTCTGTGTCCTCCGTGATGTCCATGACCAGGCCATCGCTGTCAGTGCTTGGGACTTCTGCGCCACCTGTGATGTAAAGTGGATGTTGATTAGTGACATGTTTCTTACCCATTTGGACTTCCTACATGCATGCAGACTACCATTCCCTGACTGGCTGCAGGATTGACTCTCACTAAACATGTGTGGCTTAATGGGGCAAGATGGTAAATGTGGTCAGACTACATGTGCCACAATGCATTAGGGCTTTAGTGGTGTGCTTTGGCTGCATGTCTGGGCTTTGATATGGGAGGCTCTGGAGTATTGGACATTGTTAGGGGACAGGGGATCGCAGTCGCATGGCACTTACCTGGTGTGTCCTGTGTGGGTCAGGAGGAGTCAAGCTGTGTCACACCCACGCATGCCTGTGGATTAATTGTGTCCTCCACACGGTCCTCCAGTGGTATATTCGGTGGGACAGTGGGCTCCCCTCCACCTGTCGCAACACGCTCCCCCAGCCTCTCCGCTATCCTCTCCTTTGACCTCCCTCTGAGGTCATACCACCGTTTTTTGAGTTCGTCCACGGAGCGCTGGGTCACCCCCACAGAGTTAACTTTTGCGGGGATGCGCAGCCATAGTCGCCTTTTGTCCGCCTCGGCCACCCTCCTCGAATCTTTGCCAAAAAGGCGATTGTAGTCCCTGCAGACTCCTTCTATCAGGAACTCTAGCTCCTGCTCCGAAAATTTTATCTCTCTTTTGCGCCCACTAGCAGATCCAGCTGCAGCTTCCTCAGTCATGCTTGCCACTGGGGTGTATCCTGCACAACTCCTGTAAGCACACTGGAGAGGTCCTCTGAATGTAATGCTCCCTGTACAGGCTCTCACTGCTGAATGAGGGTGGAACCTGCCTACTTCCTGGTTGTGATGTCATCACTGGGCTCAAGATGCGACTTCCCGTTTTTGCGATCTCGCACTTAGCGAGATCGCAATTTGCGATCTCGCTATTAGCGAAGTCGCAATTTCAACACGGCTTTCGGCCGGTTATGCAAATTAATTGCGATTTTCGGCAAATCGCAATCGGCGATTGCGGGCGATTGCGATTCGCTTTTTTTTACGCTATTTTTCATGAATGCCTATCTGCGATTTCTTAATTGCGATTCGCTTTTTCTCGCAATTAAGGAATCGCAGATCCAGACATTGATGAATCTAGCTGTAAATCTCGTGAAATTCCTGAAATTGCACCATTATGCCACTTTGCATAATTATGCACCATTTGTTGTGAAAGTTTACCGTGGATGGTTTAATTTGCAGTAAATCTTTACTCAAAGTGGCATAATGGCGCAATTTCAGGAATTTCACGAATGTATAGGAACAAGAGAATGCAAGCAGCTGTTCTTTACAGCACTTTTGTTTAAATGCGTGTTTGTGGCAAAAATTGACCAAAGGGCACATTTTGTGCTAAAATATAGAGCAAAATGATGGATTTGCATTTCACGTAATTACTGGTAGTTTCACGTAATTTTCCCATAATTACACAAAACCACATAACGTGGATTTCGCCGACCCCTAAAACAACACTTAAAACGTAGCTTCTGTGTGTCCTTCTTCAATGGATTGTTTTATTAGGTAGGGACCTGATGAGACTGACAAAGCCTGAAGGCTTGTGTTAAGCAATTGAAATGTTCTTGCCAAAGGCAGTAGGCCTTTTTTGTAACTTGTGAATGAACGTTCTGATGATGGCCATATGCCTCACTGTGTTCGTCATGACAACTAATATATTTATTGCAATTCTCTTACTATTACTATTTAATCTCCCAAAATACACTTCGATCACTCATTACCGTAAACAGCTACACTGAATACCAGTAAAGAAGAGGATCGTCTTTGAAGCATTAACAGTGCCACACTGGACCTTTTATGAAATGGGCCCTGCCTATATCGTAGGAAGACTGACCAACTAGTGCCCGCAAAGAACACTGCACTCGCAGACTGATCATATTCTGTCCATCCCATGAACACAAGGAATAAGCATTTGCAATGCAATAGGTCTGGCATTTGAGGCGAACGTTCGCCCTCACTTTTTGTAAAATGTGCATTAGGACTGTGGAGAGACCAGAGTAAGCCGCCGAAGAGCATGAGTATGAACAGCGGCGTTGCAGTGCGTGTGCACCTACTATGTAGCCAACCAACTGGAAGCTGAGGGGAAAAAGAAAGGGCATGTAATGTAATTGGGTATTTGTAAAGAGCGCGGCTACTCCACGGATTGTCCCGCACTAAGGACTGGTAAAACAGGTAGAGTGTGCTCCCAGCAGCTAACTAGTCCTACTGTTGAAATAGCAAGGTTTTAAATTTCCTCCTGAACACACATAAGTCAGATGTCTGCCTAAGTGAAAGTGGCAGACCGTTCCACAAGCAGGATGCCACCACTTGAAAAGAACGGCCGCCCATGCGGGAACGGGAAAACCTAGGAATGGTCACCAGGTACTGCAATGAGGACCTTAAGGTCCATTGAGGGGCGTAGTGCTGGATCCTTTTACTAATATAATGGGCCCCTGAGTTGTGTAGGGCCTTAAAGGCCAAGGTAAGAGCCTTAAACTGGACCCTCTTAACCACAGGAAGCCAATGAAGGGATTTTAAGTAGGGGGTAATATGAGTCCTGGGTCCTACCATCAGAATAGCTCTGGCCGCCGCATTTTGAATCACCTGTAGGCGACCTAATAGATATTCTGGTAAGCCTAAATATAGGGCGTTTGAATTGTCCAGCCTTGATGCAATCAGGGCCTGAACTACCGTCTTTCTGAGGAGGACCGAGAGCAGGGGAAGGAAGTTATTGAGCATTTTTAGAAGCCCAAAGCAGGCGCCGGCCACAGTTTGAATTTGGGTCTTCATGGACATGTCCGAATCCAACTTCTCTACAAGTTTTTTTACGGTGGTGACAGAGGACTTCAGGGGGGACATGTCCAATGGCCACCACTGGCGCCACTCCTCACTCAAATTGGTACCAAACATACTAATCTCTGACTTTTCCAGATTACACTTTAATTGGTTCTCCCTGAGCCAGGAAAACACCTTGTTAGGCAGGTGTTTATTTCACTGCCTCTGAATACAGTGCCCTTCTCACAAGTGAACAGAAGTCATCGGCTTAAGATACGATTTTTGTGCCATATTTCTCCACTAAGAGTGCGAGGGCGGCCATATGCACATTGAAACAAGCTCAGACTTAGAATAGAGCCCTTTCATGGGGGTGATGGGGGCCGAGAAAGGGGGAGACCATACAGTTTGCTGGCAGCCACTTAAAAAGGAAGTGTACCATTTGAGAACCGTGCCACCAATACCGCAGTCCTGAAGTCTTTCCAGGAGTTGGTCATGTGGCATGGTATCAAAGGCCGCAGACAGATCCTACTATCCAAAGTAGCTTTGATAGTTTCAGAGACTTCTAGTAAGGTTGTCTCAGTACTGAAGTTTGCTCTGAACCCTGACTGAGTCGGATGTAATATGTTAATAGCCTATCTAATCAAATGAGAAGGATCACTTGTCCTGCATAACATCGGGGATGCGGGAATGGTTCTTTCTAGTCCCAATTAAAAAAAATTCCGGTACCAGTAGTGGCAGAGTCAGAACCAGTCAAGAGACGGAGTGACCGAAGCAGGCCTCCCTGACCCACATGGATCCTGATGAGGTTTACTAAAACCGCGAACGAAGGTATCAAGTGACCTTTAGGAACTATATAAAGTTATGTTCCTGTAATACTGATACACTAGGAAATACTTAGTTGTACATTTCACATATAAAGACGTTACACGTCTTTATACACTTCACACCCTGGTCCTGAAGAAAGCCCACCCGACCGTCTGGCGATTGAGGGCTGAAACATGTTGACCTATATCACATTTTCAGTGTGAAAGAATCATAATAACTCTGAGTCACCTACATTGTTTTTATTGCCTCCAGAGACCAGAACTATTAAAAATTCATCTGGAATTGAGAGACTTTTAATAACCTTCACTACACCATGTCACTGTCACTATCACTGGTCACTACTGTTTTTAACAAAGGGTATTACCTCCTGGTGGAGGTTGCATAACCACTAAACCCTATGATTATGCAGACACGTGTGAGGGCTAGCGGAGAACTGAGATATACCGCTTGACGTTACCATCAACCAACACATGCATGAGCGTTTTTTAATTGGGACTAGAAAGAACCATTCCCGCATACCCGATGTTATGCAGGACAAGTGATCCTTTTCATTTGATTAGATAGTATATGACTACAGGAAACTGAACGGATCACGTATTCCTTCCCTCCCCCCACATTGATCTTGAATATGTTAATAGCCTACACATATTCCGTAGTAACTATGTTTACATATTTCTCCAAAACTTTGGGGAAAAAAGGCAACAGTGAAATTGACCTATAGTTACTTGCTATCAATGGGTCTGCTGTAGGTTTTTTTTAAAGTGGGAGGATTCTTGCGTGTTTCCAGCTCTCAGGCATTATTCCCTCCGACAAGGAGGAGTTCAGAACCTGGTTCACTGCTGGGTTAATCACTTCCACGGTTGACACCAGTACTCTCGCTGGGCAAGGGTCCACGGGAACCGGATTTCAGAGCCTTCATTATCTCAAGGAATTTATCTAGTAGGATAGGCGGGAACTGTGAGAGACGCACCTAGAGTAGAATTAACTCTGCGGGGAGTAGCTGTATTTTGCCCCTCTACCCGAGTCAGTTCCTAAAAGGAATCTTGGATGTTTTAATCTTCTCAAAGAAATAATGCGCTAAACTGTTAGTCAAGTTGCTAGTCGGGATAAATGGGCTGTCCATAGCATTCGGGGATGTAAAATCTTTAGCGATTTTAAACAATTCCTTACTCTTGTTCCCTGCCTGTTGTACTTTGGTGGATAGGAAGAGTTTCTTTTCGTGGCGGACCATGGAGGAAATAACTTTCAAGGCCTGTTTATAAGTGGCTTTGTCAGGGGACTACAATTCTTCCACCATACTCTCTCAAGACATTTACATGTGCTTTTACTTTTTTGAAGGGCCTCCGTAAACCATGGTGCAGAGGCCCTACAGCCATTAGCTGCCTGGGTCGTCGGAGGGGCCCGCTCCAATGAGCGGAGCTGTAACCAGTTCTCCAAGCTATTATTAAAACAAGCATTTACAATGCAATGGTCTCGGCAATATTATAGGTAGAGCTATTGGCATTGCTTCTAATTTTTGTATTTTTTTTATCCCTAAATATATGCCATTGTTTTTTCTATGTGACACCTTTGAACTTTGGGCCCATGATGTGGTGTTTGGGAGGCCAGGCTGGAGTGCTTTACCCATGGCTAACCCACCTTCTCGGTCGGTTGTCTGCAGCCCACACTCGGCTACCTGTCCTCATATGAAGCTGATTTCAAGGAGGAGGTCACAACCTGAGGATATGGCTTAACTGCTAGACCTGTTGACTTGGACGCGGGGGAAGCAGTTCGAGTCTCGGCGGCGACGTTCATCATACTCTGATTCTGAGCAAATCGCTTAATCCTCCCCGTACTAAACTTCCAATTAATGAGTCCCTCGGTGATGCAACTGATGCTCATGTAAAGCGCCCTGATGCCTTCGGGCCAAGTTCGCGCTGTAGAAAACTTCCCCCAAATAAAGAAGCTATTTTGTAGAAGTCCTCTCAGGCCTTCAAACTGGACCTTAAAGCTCTCCTCCTCCAAAGACACCTCCAAGTCTAACTCACACCCTTGCCTCCGTCTGAAGGAAGACCTCCCATTATTGGAAAATCTATTGGCCAGGGTTATGGTACCTCCTCCCCAGTGTGTTCTGATAGTTTAATTGTTTAGTAATATCCCAATACCTGTGTATGGTACCCTTTTGGAACTTGCACACGTCACTTTTGTCTTGTAACTCACTGTTTGCTACCTCGCACATTTTGTTTGTTTTAGATACTTGCACAAGTGCCACGTTTGCCTACGTAACGTTTGTTCTTGTGCTGGAGTGTCTGCCTTTTATTGCAGTATTATACTTTTACTTGTATTTTGTACGTTTTTGTAACCTGCACCCATATCACTTTTTTTTCTCCTGTAATGCACCTATTGCTCTGGTTGCTCACTAGTTTCACTTTGCTCCATGTAACTTATGGTTTGTTTTTGTATTTTGTATTTTGTTCCTCGTGTATCACTATTGGTCCTTTTGTGAAGCGCTCTGACACCCTCGGGTAAAGTCTGCGCTATATAAAATTGCATAAATAAATAAAGAAGACGGAAATCTACGCACCCACCGGAAGTCAGGCAATGGCGCCTGTGATGGGGGCGGGGCCGCGTCCGACCGGAAGAGGAGGCATGCGTATCGTGGCCCGGGGCTCCTGTGAGCGGTGGAGAGCCCCGGGGCCGCCAGCAGGAGGTTAGGCGAGTGTTGCGGGGCTCCCTTGACCAAGAGGGAGCCCCGTGGAAGGAGCTGGCAAGAGTTGCAGCGGCGGAGTCCCCCGAGATTGGCCCGGTAAGTTAAAAAGGGCTGGGGGGGTCTTGGTGACCTTGTATGTGTGTCTGTGTGCGACGGGGGGGGGCAGCACTCGTGTGTCTGTGTGCATGCGCGTGTGTATGTGTGTGGGGGGGGCTGTATGTGCGTGCGTGCATGGGCGCTTGTGTGTGTGTCTGAGAGAATGCGCGACAGCAGCTGCCCACAGCGAGTGCGTTCGCGTGCGCGGGCTCGTTTAAAATCGCCTCCAAGGCGATGCGCGCGGCCAGGATTGTCTCCTGGAAAGGAGACACGCCAACAATAGGTTCTCGGCGGAGACGCGCTTCCGCGCGTTCAGCCGAGACCTAAAAATACATCTAGCGGCAAGCCGTGCTGTTGTTAAAAGAAAATACATACAGAGATACTATGTACACGGCTGTGGAGTGGGGAGGGAGAGTTTAAAAAAGCTAATGATTGTGTGCTGTGTGTGGCCCATTGTAAAAATGAAAGCGTGCATAGAGCGCTGCAACTTAACAAAAAAAAGCGGTTGCCATTACTGAAGCTGGAGTACCACCAGTGCTCTTTAGATAAAATGAGCAAAGAGTTCTCAGAAAGACTAATGTAAGCTAAACAGTTAAGGACACGCTAAAAGGGCCAATCGTGATGGGAGGTTACAAATGCAGATAAATCTGTTAGCAAATCAGAAGCTACCATTTACAAAGGACAGCATCAGGAGCCAATTGAAAAATGGGCAGAGAGTGGGCTGAACTTTAAGTCCATATCCGAGGACCCCATGCCTTGCAGCACTGCATGCACTGCCCAGGCTCGCCCTAAAAATTGGGGCGGTTCAGCCTGCTCACTGCTGGTGGCTAAACATCAGAATGAACTTCCTTTTCCCCTCATATGTCTACCAGACATAAAACTATTCTGTAAGCAACTGAAACCCATCTGTTTAAAGAATAGATTGTCGCTCACCTTTATATTGGCCACACGCCTAGCGCCAAGACACTCAAGTAGCAGCCGTGAGCGCTATAAAACTCCTCATTCATTCATTCATTCACTTACATAGAGAGTTTGAAAGCTTTATGTATTTCAGTCTACAATCAATCAGTAGATTTGTAGAGCGTTTCTTGTCACCCTTGAGTGTATCCAGGCGCTGCAGGCACACAAGATGTTGCTAGTACCTTGCAGATAATGTCAGCAGAGTAGATTGATGGTCATTGATAAATACATCTTCAGGGAAAGGATTTACACCAGGGTCATTCTTCCAGGAGTCCCCTGACGAATGGTTGTAAATAGATGCTCCCATTAAGCACTTGTTGATTATTTGATACACTGTTTTGCCAAAGGTATGGGTATAATTTATATATATTGAAACTTTTACACAATGTATTCCGCTATGACTTCATTAAAGTAAAGTACTTCTTTTTTTAAAGTAGAAGTGTTGACTGCACAATTACGTATTTAGTGTTATTATGTGAATTACTGTGTTGTGAGTTTCCACCTCACATCACCTGCCTGCAGGAGCTTTGAACCAAAAGAGTGAATTATTTAAGGGCTGTGTTTGGTTTTCAGTTTGAGGCACTAGTGGTAAATGACCTCAGTTGACACAATTGCAGCATCTAGATACCCTCACTGGGGACAAGTAGCGCTCTACAAAACTACTGATTCATTGATTAAATGGAATGGAGTTGTGTAAGCCCAAGAATGCGGTACTAAAGAGCATTTGCCGCGAGGAATCACCACACAGAGGTACACACACACCTCTATACCCAGATCAACATCCACTGAGCAATGGGCCTGCACATCGACCTCCAAGATGCCAAAGCAATTGACAAAGTCCCCAGCCTTAACCCGTAAGAGCCAAACTCATACATCAATAAATAAGACATAGGCCTCGCTATCCTGATGGGCCATAGGTGATGCTTCCCACCTGCATGAAACTGGCTCAATATCCAGATAAAAACACCTGCAAACAGGGAACAGCATGCAGGAATCGGTGCAGAAAGCCCAATTCCACCTGCTGATACCCGGCCCTGCCACTAAACACGAGAAGACCCACAGAGGTGCAATAAAACAACACAACGGCGCCCGCTGAAGAAACCCACCCACAGAGACACCAGCAAGAAAGCTAGCTGGTCCACCCCAGAACTCCTAGCCTCCAAGCGAACCTGCCGGAAACTAGCAAAGAAACGGCACAATGAAAAGACACTGGACAGCCTCGCAGCCCACAAAGACGCCATCCGCAAACACCATAACCTCATCAGGTCTGCCAAGAAGACCTCCTTCAAAGACCGTCTCGACAACAACGCACACAACAGCAAAGAGCTCTTCAACATCGTAAAGGAACTCTCCAACCCTAGCTCCAACACCAACGACATCCCGCCGTCGCAAGCCCTGTGCGACTCCCCCACCACCTTCCTCCACCGCAAGATCGCTGACAACCACGACAGCTTCAACGCACAGACATCCCCAACAGACAGCAACACAACAGACCCTCCGCACACCATCGACCACGACCCCCTGCCAGCCTGGGCCAATGTGAACATAGATGACACCATCAAGACCATGAGCACAATCCACTCTGGCTCCCCGTCAGACCCACTCCCGCACCACATCTTTAACAAAGCCAGCAGCCGACCACACACGCAACCTGTGAGTCATCCTCGACTCAACACTCTCCATGACCAAGCAAGTCAAAGCAGTCTCCTCCTCCTGCTTCAACATCCTCCGCATGCTCTGCAAGATCTACAGGTGGATCCCGACAGATACAAGAAGAACAGTCACCCAGGCCCTCGTCAGTAGCAGACTTGACTATGGAAACACCCTCTACGCGGGAGCCCCGGCCATACTCAACAAACGACTGCAACGCATTCAAAACGCCTCTGCACGCCTGATCCTCGACGTACCATGACACGGCCACATCACCCCCCACCTGAGAAACCTGCACTGGCTCCCTGTCAACAAGAGGATTTCCTTCAAGCTCCTCATTCACGCACACAAGGCACTCCACAAGACCGGCCCAGTCTACCTCAACAGACAACTCTTCTTCTACATCCCCAACCGCCAGCTCCGTTCCGCCGACCACGCCCTCTCCACCGTCCCTCGCATCCGAAGAACAACCACCGGGGGCAGATCCTTCTCCCACCTCGCCGCCAAGAACTGGAACACCCTCCCACTGAGCCTACGACAGACCCAAGACCTGCTGACCTTCAGGAGGCTACTCAAGACCTAACTGTTCGACCAGTAGCACCCCCCCCCCCCCCCCCCACCCTTTTTGCCCCAGCGCCTTGAGACCCTCACGGGTTAGTGCGCTCTACAAATTCTTGATTGATTGATTGATTGATTGAACGGTATGAGGTACTACAGGGCCACAGTACCGGGTCACTTCTACTGAGTAAGTGCCATGGAATGTGAGTACAGAGCCACAGCCATAGCATCTCAGAGTCTGGTGTGCGGCGGTCCATCCAGCATCAAGTGCAAAGTCTCTGGATCATGGGAAGTGCTACAAGAACATGCCAATGGCAAATGTGTGCTATCAAGATGCAGATTACATAATATGTACCAAGGCATAGGCACTTGCCAGCTTCTGGCACATTGCATAAGACACAATGTGCACTTCTGTCTGAATAACACTGAAAAGAGTCTCTGAAGCGAGGGGCGCAGGGCAGGCACAGGCGAAAAGGCAAAGAGTGAATCTACTGCAGAAGAGAGCAGAGCTGCTAATAAAGGCTCCCCCTAAACAGCCTGCTCTTGTGATCATCAGCGCAAGGTGGGCGGGGCTTCCGTGGGATGCAGGGATGGAGGACGAGCCTGCCACAGCGTGGTACCATCGCTCGCCAGTGATAGGACCCAACAGGAGCCCTTCCTGCCTGCAGGAGATGATAACTGCATCAAAGGAGCGGAGCACGAAGGGGGAGCAGGCATGCCTCGGCTGCAAAGGGCTTTGATGTGTGTGTGGGGAGGTGCTCGCCCACACAGCTTTGTGCTCCCTGCGCGCGGCTCTAAATGATGTCAGCTGTCTATCAAAGGCCAATGCAGGGCTTTGAGAGCACACACCAGGTGATGGCTTCATTTTACGCAGGTGCCTGGGCAGGATGCGGAGGTCTCGATATTTATCTTAGACGAGTGTACATCATTCCATAATCTGACAAAGTAGCAGTAATTATAACACAGACGTAGTCATGATTAGTGGTGTCGACATGTTTTTTTTCTACGACCAATTTTCGTGGAGCTTGTGGTTATACAGAACCAGTTTGTTTATGTTAAACAAGGATTTAAAAATCATACATAGTAATAACATATTTGCACAGAAGTGGCAAAGTAAAAAAACCACTAGTTAAAGTATAATTATTTCTAAAGAAATTTGCGAAGGTTTCAGAAAAAATGCTTTGCAACTTTTCACACATCCCTCTTCATGTTAATAAAAAAAACTTGCATTTTTAAAGCACGTGGTACTTTTCACAACTTGGTCACTCTCACGAGCGAGCATATCTCACAACGTTCCCTGAAACTCCCTCTAGTCAGGGGAGAATCCTAAAATGGAGTGCAAGGCACAATAAACCGGACCACAGGTGTACTTCCTACTGGACTAGTTTGCCTTCTTCCATTGAAGACCAGAAATGCTGTGTTTACTTAAAACCCAGATTTGCTTTTTTTATGGCCCACATGCATCAATATCGGCTTTTGCGAGTTCTAAATTGCGAAAAATAACGATTCGCAATTTAGAAATCGCAAAAGCCTATGCATGAATATTTTTGCTTTTTTTTGCAATTCGGTAAAAATCGCTATTTTTACCAAATTGCATAAAAAATGCAAATTTTCAATTGCGAATTCACAATTCCCATTCATTCCTATGAGCCAAAATGCCCATAGGAATGAATGGGAATTGCGAATTCGCAATTTGAAATCGAAATTCATCAATGCATTTCAAGGGTGGAGAGGGGGGTGCAAATGACCCCCCCTGCACCCATGAAATGTACTTTTCAGTATAAGTTACATACACACATGTCCTAAGGACATGTGTGTCTGTAACTTAACAGTTTAAAAAATGCATTTTTGTGCATATTTGAACAATTTCGCAAATTACCACGAGGTTGAACTTCGTGGTAATTTGCACTTCCAATTTGTAAAATCGCACATTTTTAAGAAATGATGCATAGCATGTTAGAAATTGCACAATTGCGATTTCTTTTGTGCTATCGCAATTTTAGAATTTGCAAAAAAATTGCAATTTCTAAAATAGCATGATGCATCCCAAACAGCACTTTTGCATTCGCAAACGGCCGATTTTAAGGAATCGCACCGTTTGCGACTCCAAAAATGCTTGATGCATGTGGGCCTATGTCTTCTTTTTAAATGCAAAATTAGAGTTCAGCTCCAGTGGTGCCTTCTGACTTGCCTTGCAGCTAACAAATTGAGATTCTCCTGTGGATGAAGCCAGTGACAGATGTGTCGCTCTCACAGTGGGGCGTTGACTACATCTCAGTATCATAACTCTAGGCCCTAAAGTTGATTAGAAGTTGGCCCTAAAGTTGATTAGAAGTTGGGAGAGGAGAGAGTGCAGTAGAAGAAGCCACTAGTAAGCCTGCTGGTCATGCACCTGCACTCGAACTGACCAGAATCGCATGGATGCTGCCCTGGCACTATGGGCTTAATTACGAGACTGCCGGTCCTCGGACCGACAGACTCATGGAAGGGCAGCAGTGGCGGTCTTCGACTGCCACATTACGACCTTGGCGGCCGTGCTACCCTGGGACCGCTGACTCCACCAGGGAACCGCCATTCCCTGGCGGTGGTGCAGAAGGCTTGAGGCAGTAATATGCTGGCATGACCACCGCGGTCCCATCAAGCATATTATGACTTTCCTCACCGCCACTGATTTCATGGAGGTCTTTTGTCCATAAAAACTGTGGCGGTGAGGAAAGACTTGTGTCTCACTCCAGGTGGATGTACACAGGGGGGGACAACATGTGCCCCCTTGTGTGCATGCACCCCCAGTTTTCAGCAAGGCATGGACTTAACAGTCCATGCCGTGCTGGAACTTCCTTTGACATTCCCTTTACGGCTCCTATTTCATAGGCACCACTGTGAAAACACCAAAGGAACCACCCGTCAGTGACTAAAAATATCATATTACGGCGGGTGGTTCTCATGCGGGTTTGGTGGTGCGGCAGTGGGGCGGTCCGCTGCCACACCGCTTAACTCGTAATCAGACCCTAAGGGGCCTATTCACAAATCTCATTTTGTAGTATGTGTAGCAGTGCTACACTAGTACTATTAAAAGTATTATAAAATGTTTTCCACAAATCTACACCTCCTACTTTTTTATGCGGAGATCCTCACACATGTACGTTTACGACTTGGTACAAAATATGACAGGAACTAGGGGGCGTGGATGTAAAAGGGGCAGACTACTGAATAAGAGGGATTTAGGGAGGAGCACAGAAGATTTAGGGAGGTGTAGGCAGGGGTTTATGGAGGGACTTGCTACCACCTACAAAAGAATAAGCCATTGCTTATCAAAAACCACACCTCGAAAGCTACTACAGCCAAAAAGGAACCAAAAACAGTAATACAATACTCTGGCTCAGAGCTCGAATAAGTTCAGAGCCACACATGGCTAACCATAGGTACTGCAATACCTTCCTGGGGAAAATAATGGTGGTAGGGACTTAAAATTAAAACCCCTTGGGAGATAATGTTGCATTAAATTATTGACCATACTTAACAATACAAACAAGAATAAGTTAGTATTTAAAAAAAGTCTAATAATGAAACATATTTATTATTTATTTATGAAATATTTGAACAGTTTCTTAAAATGTATAAATTAGTGTAACATTAACTTTAATTAAAATATAATTACATTACTTCCAAATAGTTCTATACATACATTTTAATATTATTAATGCATAATCAAAATACTTTTTTTAACTTTAGGTGAAAATATGTTTTATTTATACCTCAGAAAACATTTTGTTTAATCAATATATTTAAATTAATTAAATATTTAATTCAAACAGGAGGTCATAGTGTTGTAGGATTTCTGTTGTTCTACATTTTGAAATACATATATAAAATTAATTCACATTAATGTTCAGCATAAAAATATTTGTACTTTTTTTTATATGAATACACTTTTTACACTGCC
Organism: Lissotriton helveticus; assembly: GCF_964261635.1. Lineage (NCBI taxonomy): Eukaryota > Metazoa > Chordata > Amphibia > Caudata > Salamandridae > Lissotriton > Lissotriton helveticus. The sequence continues at coordinate 113,212,148 of NC_136065.1, forward strand.
CTTTACTTTACTGTAGGGAGATTCAATAGTTGGGGTAGAGAGCTACCGAGAGTAAAGTATAGAGAACATTTCAAAAGTGTATTACACTTTATAATAAATAAGTTATCTTTTTATGTTAAATACTAATATAAAATATTTGTATATATTAATTAGGGGCCCCATTAGTATGGCGGGTGGACTTTGTCCGCCCGCCATACCAGTGGGGAATGGGACCGCCCCCAATGCTAGCGGCGGTCCCATACACCCCATTATGATGCGCCCGCCACATTGGCGGGCGCATCCCGTATTTTTAACATTGCGGCAGGCGGTGCTGAAAGCAATGCCTGCCGCAATGGTAAAAATGCATGTTGTGCTTTTCAAAGCAAAACGTGACAGGCACAGCGCGGTGCCTGCCATGTTGTTCTTTGAAAGGCAGGGAGGTACCATAGGTACTCCCCATGTGCACCCGCCACCCTCACCAGAGTCCATGGGGGCCAGCAATGGGCCCCCCAAGCAGCCTCCGCATGCCTTTCTGTGGCGGCAATGCCGCCACGGAAAGGCATTGAAAAATGCACAATCTAATATGGCTGGCTGTGTCTTTCAGACACCGCCACCATCCATATTGATCCCTTTTCCGCCCGGTCGACATGTTGACCGGGCGGAAAAGCGGCGGATGGTATTTCCGTCCGCCGCTGACCCCCTAGCCATCCTAATGGGGCCCTAAATGTGTAAACAAAATAAAAATCATTACAGTATTAGCAACTTAATTTTGAATAAAATCTTTAATGAACTATATTATATACATTAAATAAACAGTATTTTTCTGGAGTTTAATATTGTAAATAAATTTCCATCTACAGTAAAAAAAAGAATTTGTTTAATTAATTATTAATAAATTCTAAAAGCTATGTATAAATTAATTTAAAGTAGTTTAATAATTTTTTGCTAACAAGGTCACATCTGAAAGCAGGGAAAAATCAAGCAAACTGTGGGTCTTATAGACACCATTTCGCTGTTGAATACAGATTATAAGTCTTCACAAGGATGCTGGGAGCAGTAGCTGGCATCCTGATCAGAAGGGTTTTGTGAGAGGTAGGAACCTGTCTGATCTTACTTATGATTTTATCTGTGCAATAGACTTGGCTTCCTCCTTTTCACCCCTCTTGCAGCAATGACACTAGATGCACCAAGGCCTTTGATAGGGTCAATTGGGTATATCTCTCGGCAGTAATGGAAAAATGTAATTTTGGTGAGAAATTCTGTTGAGCCTTCCAGCTTATATACTGTGATCCGTCGGCGAGACTCCCGGTAAATTGACCAACCCTTTCAAGATCACAAGGGGAACCAGACAGGGCTGCCCCCTCTCTCCACTCCTCTTTGACCTGTATATCAAGCCTTTTGCTCAGTGTTAGAGAGATGAGTCGGGCATCTTACCGTTCAGATTTGTGGCATGTGAGCGGAAGGTAGCTCTGTATGCTCATGGCGTTCTGATCCTCTCAACTGATTTGGAGGCGTCTTTCCCTCAGGTTATTAGGTTGGCATAAGACTTTTGGCAGGTTTCTGGCTACTGTGTTAATTCTGAAAAAACAGAGATCATGTTGTGGAACCTACCAGATTGCTGATACCAGACCAAGAGTGAAATAAGGTATCTGGGTGTCAGGATTGTCCGGATTACAGATAAAATCACAGGGACTAACCTGGCAAATGTTTCTAGGGAATGACAGAAACTTAAGAACTCTTGGGCCCATCTCCCACTGACCATTCCGAGGAGGATCAATTTGATTGAAATGGTCATAGTACCGAAAATCACAGTTTTGTTTAACACTATTCATTTACATTTTAAAAAACTGGTGATTGACAAGCTTCAGCAAGCAATCAACACATGTGTATGGGCCTAGAGGGCCACGAGGGTAGCTTGGAAAAAGCTAAGGCATAGGAGGGAGAAAGGGGGTCTTACTCTCCCCGACCTACTGCACTATGCATGGGCCTTCCAGTTGTCGCACTCGAGAATGCTGTTGAAATCACCAGATCACACAGGGATGGGGGTCATGTTCTCCACTATGCTAAAGGGCGTGGGACTGATACAGGAGGGATTCCTCTTCAAATATGGAGATCAGAAGTTTTTTAAAAAGATCAGGTTGAAAGTCCTGCTAGGGATGGCTTGGGCATGGGCTAGAATTAAACAGTGCACTGGCCCAAATTACTTCTCAATTTTTGCTCCTATGTGGTATTCGCCAGGGGTTTTAGACTGCCTGAACGACAAACTAGCTTTACCACTTAGAACAGTGGAACTAAATGTGTGGAGTGAGTTGGCGTTGGATGGTTTGCTTATATCATGGTCGTCACTCCACAACAGGCTAGAGGAGGGTATGTCCAGGTTTAAATATTTACAGCTGCAGAGTTGGTTTCCGAACTTTAAAAAACCTATAGGCATAGGAAATACCCTGGAGAAGCAATTAGTGTCAAGGCTGATGGGAAAGGAAGAGGTTTTCTTCTTTTACTGGTCCATAGAGGAAGCTATTGATGGAGATTTTAATTTAGCTGAAGAACTGTGGGAAGCCTCCTTGCCAGATAAACAATGGGAAGACTTGTGTCAAACATCCTTTCACATCTTGTTCATTAATGTAAAACCAGCCTGGCTTAGGAGGAATCATTACTTTACTACTCACAGGGCCTACTTATCTCCATTAAGGCTGTCCAAAATAGCCAAGGGCCCCCAGTCAGCTGCAATAAGTGCGATTTAGTAAATGCCTCAGACATTCGCACGTTTAAAGATTGCCCAGTGATAACAGAATACTGGGGGAAAGTAGGGGCATCTATAGCTGACATTTTGGGATCCCCAGTCCAAATTTCTCTCGCCTACATCATCTTTGGCATAGCAAGTGAGGTAACGTGCCCTGCTAGGGGGTTTCTTTTTTAAGCAATCCTGCTAGCCAGGAGAGAAATTTGTAAGAGATGGGTACAGGTTATACCCCCCACACATGTGGAATGGCTCTCCTCCCTATATAAAACATCTAAGACTGATTTGGGTAGGCTGTAGAACAGCAGTAAGAAAGCATTATGGGATTGTTTATTAAACTGGTCTCAACGCTTGTTTTGGGGGGAGTATAATTTAGGGGTTTAATTTAGGGGCTTGAGTTGTTATGTTAGCACGTTTTCAATAATTTTGGATCCTATGATTAGGCCTCTCTGGAAACTCTCTGACTGTGTTGGGCCCCTCTCCCAGCTTCCATCCTCAGTAGGCCAACATAAACAGTCTTCGGCTATAGTTACCCGGAAGAGAGTTAGACCACCCCTTCCCAAAAAGGGGCAAGTGATGTTCTATGGGACTGTTGTGTATCGATAGGTGGACATCGCTCCTTGGGTACATCTTGATCGCCTACCTCTCCTTAAAACCAAGCAACGGTAAACACACCCTACTTTTTTCTCAACTGGGGTCTGAAGTGAATGAGAACAACAACAAAAAAAGTCAAATTATTTTTTAATTTCAACGATGGTTGTTAAAATATTCAATATTTAAATAATACACATCCAGTCTTTTTAGATTTATTTATACTTCGAATTATATTTATTCATATTTCATATATTTTATTTCCTATCAAGGATTATTTTAAGACCATCTTTCAATTTTTTTCTGTGGAAAGCTATTGTAGTACTTGTAGTTGGCCATATGTGGTGCTAGACTTACTACTGTTTCTAGTCAGCAGTATTGACTTACACTTGTAAGTCTGGTTCACCCTATTTTTCAGGGCAAAGATGTGTAAGTTTACACATTTGAGTATTTGACATTTGGATTTTGTGAATAGGCATCTATAATACAGTTACTCAAAAATGTAACAGTAAATTACTTGTGTAAATTACTCACAGGTGTAGGTTATATCCGTAAATAACCCAGTAAGTTTTGCTGTCAACACCAGCAATTCTTTGGAAAAGATGCAATCCACGAAGGAAGTGGCTGTATGCCCTATTGCCATAGTGCCATTGAATCCTTCACTACAATGACTGGAGCCTGTGAGCTTTGGTAAGATCAAGGTGAGTTTCCAGTTTGGGAGGACAATGCCAGAAAAATTAGCTTCCCAGCCCATAAAATAATCTGTCTAACGAACTAAACAGAAGCACAAAAAAGTTCCCAAACAAACAGACAACCCGGTTCAGTTCACCAACCACGGCACAGCTGCCAAGCAAGGTGAAACAAATCTGAACAAGCAAAACAGGAGGGATGTTTTCATCATCTCTACAGACCCTAGGCTCTCAACTTCATCCTTGGAAGATTATATCAAAGAAAAGAGAGAATTAAAACTTTCAGAACTGTTAGTTTGTCATTTCATTTCTAAATACTACTACATGATAGCTTGTGCAGCATTGGCCTTGAGCCACATCCCAGATTTGGCCACAACAAGACCAAATCAGGGTTTCCACCTCTGCAAGAGAATCTGACTCTTCTGACACCAAGAACATTCACTGATGCCCTCAACCAACCATACCTTGAGAGAGGTCGTTTTATTTTAAGTGTGGGTGAAAGAGAAATCCGAAATGAAGGAAGAAAGCAAAGGGCAATTATTAAGAAAAATGCTAGGCCATATCAGATCCTAAGAGGTAGGCCAGTCACGTAGCTGAAGGCTAAATTTAGCAAGCCCTGAGAGCACAAACCCAAAGGATTTGTAACTCAGCATGTTTATGGTTGTCCATCAGCAGTGATGGAACAGAACAAGGACATTTAGGGCCTAATTACGCAGTGAAGGTGCGGCGTGCGTCGGGCACCAGTTGGACACTGGCGGTCCAACTGTTGTATTAGAACTACGTCAGTCAGACCACAATAGGACCGCCGCAAAAAACCAGGGATCCGCAATCCCTTGTGGTGGTGCAGCAGTCAGAGGCTCCAATATGCTTGGCTGTGCTGCTGCAGGGGCTGTGAGGCGAGGAAATAAAAAGGGCCCTGCATGGTCCCCTGCTGCCTCAGGACCGCGGGAGGCATACGCATGGCCCACGGTGTTCCCCCCTGTCTGCATGCACCCCCTTTTGTGCACTGCCTGAACTGCACAGTCCATGTCATGCAGGAAAGGGCTTTGGCGCTCCCATTGCGGTGCCTTTTTAATAGACATCACCATGGAAACTCCAAGGAACCACCCGCCAGACCACAAGGTCACTCATAATCTGGCAGGTGGTAAAGTTTGGCGGTGTGGGAACGGGGTGAATGCATGGCAGCCCACACCTCCAAACTGATAATCAGGCCCTTAGTCTTCATGTTGACAATCAAGTACAACAAATCAATTACATATATTGCACAGAGACTCTAACAGCACTTGGAAAACTAATTAAATAATACACCTAAATATACACCTGAGCTCTGAGGGCCTGATTCACAAAGTTAACTTACACTTTTGTCTAATCACAAAATGTGAGTGTGAATTCAATCCAAATGTGTATATTTGCAGGTCTCTGTCAAATTGGAGGGCCTATGGCTATTCACAAACTGCAGGGGCTCTTCACAAAGCTAACTTACACTTTTGAGTAGTAGAATGTGTAATTTACTCTTAAACCTTTGGGTTAACTTTACTACTTTTGGTTATTTGCAAAATATGAGTTTGGCCAAGCATCAAAAAGCTATACATTGGGTTTCACCTAGAGTCCCTAAATATGAAATCTGGAGGAAGGATTTATGTGAATTGAATTTAGCTGATGAACAACATCTGAAGAATATTAAATGGGATGATAAACCAGAAGAGGACCTGTCTGATTGGGTTGGCATGCTAACAAAGCTGATAGTTCCACCAAATAAAAGGGTTCACTGATACAAATTCGACCTCATAAATATTGATGTAATAAATATCGATGTAAAAATATAGAATACAAAAATATCGACTCCCTATACTTAAACAGGTAAGTACAAAAATATCGGAAAAAATGTTGATGTATAAAATATAGTAGTACAAATATTGACATAGATATATATATATATATTCACTGAAAAAAGCATAGATTTCAGGCACGTTATAGTTAGAAATAAGCATTTAAAAAACCTTAGAAATTCACTAAAAAAAACATAGGTTTCAGGGACGTTATCGTTAGTTGGGCTTTTCTCTCGTACAAAACCATATAAATTCCCCTGTTATAGTTAGTTCAGCTAACTATAACTCGCACACCCGCAATGCACTGCTGATGACATCACATATTACATCAATCATGACATGGTCAGTGACATCACTGATGACATCCCTGATGACATCTCAAATGACATCACTGATGACACTGATGATGTTTGTTACTCCTTTGATATATACAGCTACACTTTCCTAAGAAAGTATATTTGTGATTGCTTAATAAAAACTGTTTCAAACCAGGACTGAAATTTCTGCAGCGCAACCACACCAACTATTTTGCTGCAAGGAAGTAGCACTCCCTGCGGCAGAAGTAAGCACAGCACTATAAGTATACATTATAAGTAAACATTGCTCCCGAGAAGTAGCCTACTCAGAACCTTATTTAAATGAAGACCGCAACAGTGCGCTTTGTTTTTGCAACCCCCTTGTCCATATTATAATATTTGCTCCAAAGATGTAGCACTTCCCGTCAGAAAAGTAAACACCACATTATAAGTAAATAGTTCTTCTGGGAAATATCCAATCCACAAACTTAAAAAAAGGAAAACCGCAACACAAGCTGTTATTTTCCCGCCGTGATTTGAAGGCCCCATACAGTAGGGTAAATTTCTATTCCAAATCCAGTGAGTGTAACAGTAGGGAAAGTGTTGGACCGCTGAGGGAGAAAAATTATTATTCCCACTCCAATGAGTGTAACAGTAGGGAAAATGAGTGATAGTGGAGGTGTAAAAATTACTATTCCCACTCCAATTAATGTAAAAGTAGGGAAAGTGTTGGATAGCTGAGGTGTAAAAACTACTATTCCCATTCCAATGAGAGTAACAGTAGGGAAAGTGTTGGATAGCAGAGGGGTGGAAATTACTAGTCCCACTCCAGATAGAGCAACAGTAGAGAAAGTGTTGGATAGCGGAGGGATAAAATGTACTATTCCAACTCCAGTCAGTGGAACAGTAGGGAAAGTGTTGGATAGCAGAGGGGTATAAATTACTATTCCCACTCCAGTGAGTGTAACAGTAGGGAATGTGTTGGATAGTGGAGGGGTAAAAATTACTATTCCTACTCCAGTGAGTGTACCAGTAGGGAAAGTGTTGGATAGCAAAGATGTATAAATTACAATTCCCACTCCAATGAGTGCAACAGTAAAGAAAGTGTTGGATACCGGATGGGTAAAAATTACTATTCCCACGCCAGTGATTGTAGCAGTAGGAAAAGTGTTGGAGAGCGGGGGATAAAAATGACTATTGCCACTCCAATGAGTACAACAGTAGGGAAAGTGTTGGATACCGGAAGGGTAAAAATTACTATTCCAACTCCAGTGAGTGCAACAGTGGTGAAAGTATTGGATAGTGAAGGGATAACATTTACTATTCCCCTCCAGTGAGTGTAGCAGTAGGAAAAGTGTTGGATAGCGGAGGGATAAAATGGACTATTCCCACTCCAGTAAGTGCAACAGTAGAGAAAATGTTGAATAACGGAGGGATAAAATTTACTATTCCCACTCCAGTCAGTTCAAAATTAAAAACAATCAAAATATTTTGAGAAATCAAAACAATATTTAAAACATCAAAATATATATATATATAAATATGCTAAAAATATAAATATATTTAATACTTAAAGAAAATCATATTATAATATTAATTACATATGATAAATACCTACGAATATTATATAACATAAAATAAAAAAGAAACTTCAAACAAATAAATATTTTTAACTAGATATTCTTTACAAACAAAAACATTAATTATTACATGAAATTAATTATTTTATTTCCTACCCTATAACACCACACAAACCACAACCCACATCTAAACAAAAAAAAAATGATTCCGTAATTAACATAATTAATTACTGATTAAAGAAATATTATTAATAAAAAAACAAATAAAAATAAATTAACTACCCTCACTTTAACCCTATAATCCCTATAGCCCACATCTAAAATTAAACTGTAATAAAAAATCATTACACAATTAAAACTTATTTTAAATTTAAAAACTATTACTATTAAACAACTAATTATAAAGTAAATAAAATCTATTTAATCCCCACCCTTTTAAAGGAAAAACCACGCACAAAAACCAAACAATTACCCTAATTAAATATCAATTAATTAATTAATTATATTAATTAACAACTAATATTTATTAATTAAACACAAATTGCTTCCCACTCTTTACCACTATAAACACCACAGCAAACACCTATACTTAATTACACAATTTCCATATTTAATTTACAATACATTGATTCATATAAATTAACAACTAATTATTAGTTAACCAAAAATAAATTACTTCCCACCCTTTACCCCTATAACCTCCAAAATATACACCTAAAATTAATTACACAATTAGCATAATTAATTACCAATTAATTAATTAATATTAATTAGGCACCAATTATTAATTAATTTATAATAAATTACTTCAGACAATTAACACTATATCTCAATTAAATAAATATTAATACTTAAAAATAATCATTCATTTATTATAATTAAATTACTTCCCACCCTATTCCCCTTTAAACCCACAACCCGCTACGAAACTAAAAAACACAAAATTCAATTAAAACTAAAATAATAACTAGTAAAAATGTAACACATATATTAAAAAATATAAACAATTCTTATACAAAAAAATACATCACATACATCTAAAATATGTACTAAAATACATAAAACTAATTGAACAATCGATATTTTAAACAACTACATTTTTGCAAACAATATTATTGACTTCTATATTTTTAAAATCGATATTTTTTACCTTAAATTGATATTCTTGACAACAAAATTCTAGCTGTCGATATTTCTCACTCACGATATTTAGGACTCAATATTTCTGTATGTCACCATTTATAACTTGAAATTTTGTCTGCACACCAAATAAAAGACCTCCTTTAATTTTTAAGTGAAAGTATGCCCTGTACTGAGGTAAAGATGAACGGTATAGGGGATGGTGGTTCTAAAGGCTTACATATAATGCAAAAAGGATAATTGTAAATATACATCTAATTTGGTGAACAGGGAGGCATGGGTTTGGAGTATTGGTAAGTTGATACTGATGGAGTTTGTGTTTGTTTGTTTCTTTCTTTGCTTTTAAATAAAAATACAATAAGGCTTATTGAAAATGGTTTTGGACTGTCAAGCTTTTATTAGAATTATATTTAGAAGAATGGAAACAAGTATGGACCTATAACACGTCTTGTTGGCTCCATGTTTCTTTATTTCATTCTAATTTATTTGATTTATCCTAATTGGAAGGATGCACACTTTTTATCTCTTAACACATCGAGAACTAGGATTACTCTTACTAGAAAATGTGTTAACCTTTCTCTTCGTAAGCTTCACAAACCTCTATTAGCTCATTAATTGCCTGGAAACCACGTTCCTTCTAAATTTATATTTCTCCTTGAAAAATATTTAACTCTATTTTATTATTATAATAAGAGTGTGATTTGTTATGTTTGTTTACTTAGTGACCTCTAATATTAGTAACTCAGTTTTACTATTTATTTTACTTATTTTTTGTTCAGTGAACATTATATTAAACTATGTATTGTTGTTGCTGCATGTTCTAATGAAAGTGTTAGAAAGGAATAATGTCTGACTCTTAGAACATTTTTGGACAGGAAATTGCCCCCATAATAAAAACGTAAAAGTAGGAACTTCTGTGCCTCAAGGAGGCACTACATATGCAATCCATGTCTACTCACAAAGAAGAGAAGGAAAGCCAGGTAAGCTGGATGGCGAATGAAATCACCGTAATCTGTTACAATAACACTAATAGTACCTTAGCCAGAGACTCCATAGAAGGCTTGCAAAAGTGACTTGGAAGATCAGTGCCCAGCATTGCACTGAATGTTACCTATAGGGAATAGTCAGTTCCCAGGGCACATTTCATTCTAGCCTATGACTTATCAGGGTACTCTTGGATACAAATGAGATGACATATCATGACTACGTAGTCTAAGATTCATAATACGTCCAGGATCAACAAAACATACTAATGACAAACAAAAACATTAATTATTACATGAATTTAATTTTTTTATTTTCTACCCTATAACACCACACAAATCACAACCCACATCTAAACTAAAAAAAAAATGATTCCGTTATTAACACCTTAGCAGTTTCGTAAATAAACCTCCCCAGTGCTGCGCTGTCCATTATCCAGTGCTGAACTGGACGTCCAGCGGTCGCACGCAGCACTGGGGAGGTAGTGCCCGTGACGACCGTTGGCCGACGGCAGCACTTAAAGGGTTAACATAATTAATTACTGATCCCCTTGGGAACAGCAATGTTTGTTTTGGAACCAGTGACTTATTAAACGCTTTGGAATTGATAAACGACTCCATCATCAAGGGATGCAGTAAAGGTAAATATTTCAAAATGCAGTGACCTCGCTGGTTGGCCCAGGCCTTCAATCAGAGATCTTCAAGATGCTCCTAAATGGTGACCTATAATTTAGCCCAAAATAGACATCAGCCCAGAAATAAGGTGTAATGTATGAGTTTATCCAGTAAGAGCCAAAGGTCAGAGAAGGATGACTAAGGAATGGAATCATCTCCTAAGCATCATCTTCCCCACAGTATTCCTGAGGATCAACAGGACATGCCATTCATCAATTCATTGTAATCTTTATTTATTACCCATGCATTTCCTGTTTCAACACTCTGCCTCTCTATTTTCATATACCCACAAAGGTATTATTATTGGTTTGTCTATCTGTACCTGGCCCTCCCCCACACTAAACCAAAATTACTATTGCTTACTCATCTTCCCCCTTTTTTTTTACCATGACTCCTATCCCTTTACTTTTTGGACGCATATTTGTGTATGACTTTATCTCCTTATGTACTGTGCACAAAAAGTTAACCTCTTGGCTGCGGGCACGCTGTGCTTGTGACGGAGTGGTTCCGTCACGGCCCGACCGCTCATTAGAACGGCCGCGCAGGCGCGAAATTCCTGCAGCGTGGGCGGGGCGGCCGCGCCGTGACGGAACCGCTCCGTCATCAGCACAGCGCATCCGTGGCTCGTGACGGAACCACTCCGTCACGAGCACGGAAGGGGTTAATGTAGATTAAGGTGCCGATTATGAGTTAAAGAAAGGGTCCCTCCAGCAGCGTCAGCAGTTGGGAGAACGCCGACAAGGCGGTGGCATCCCGATCGCCATATTATGAGTAGACTGCAAAATGCGATGCAGTGCGCGCTACGAAATTCGTTTTATTAATTAAATTGTTTACTTACCTCCAATTATCCATATTCCGTTTTTTAGCACCCCCCACCTTGCCCCTCCCTCGCCTCGCCTTTCTTCCCCACCGGAACTCCCTCCACGGGCCGCGGCTGAGTAAGTGTACACGTGGCCATTTTGTACTTTTACAAACCTCTACCCAAAACGGTATGCAAAACTAAAAACTTTTCAATGACCCCCACACCATGGGAAAAAAATCCCATGGTGAGAGAGGGGGGGTCATTGTATTTATTTTCAAAATTAATATCCCACTTTGGGATTTTGTTAATAAAAATAATAATTAAAAAAAAATGTATAGTGAGCAGTGTGGCACCGTCATGTGGACGGAGCTGCAGGGCACATTTTCGATGCATTCACAGGACCGCCCTGACGGCAGTTCCTGTATATTCAAGTGATGGGCGCTGGGCAGGCGGATGTCTCTAAATTTGGCGGGAAGAGTACCCTCTCCATTGCGAAGGTCAAGGACTCTATCTTGGCGATCGTACTAACACTGTCCTCCAAACTCTAAATCAGGCAACTGCACCTGTATAGCTTGGTATTTGACTGACTGAAATAAACACTCCCTGCTGAGATATGTGGTGATCTGCAGGCTGCAGAATCTCTTTACTTTTATATATTCGCCAGGTCAGAACATTGAATGCCATTAAACTGAGAAATAGCGACAAGTGTTATTCACAGTGCTTTCAAACAGCAGGGCTGTGGACGAAGCGCTATTTCTTTTTTTATTTTTTTATTTTTAAAGCAAATTAATATTTGTGTCCGTGAGTGTTCTTGGTCAATATATCTTAGCTTTTGTTCTTGGAGCCGTGTTCACAGGCAGGAGGCCGCAGTGTTTAGCGTCATCAGAGGCCCGATAGACGGTGAAATAATGAAGAATAAATCTATACTAGTGCGTCGTTCTCAAACTCATTTCTTTCGGAGACGAGGCTCCGGTGACCACAGCCGCTTCACGATGACAGATGAGTGCGCGCTCACGGTGCCCAGGCAATTTTGAACTCCTGGGTGTCAGCAGTTGCTTACAGGCCAATTAAAGAAAGTGACACAGTTTTCATTTTTTTGTTCCCTTCGCACAGCTATGAATTATTAAAATCTCAAGAACGGATGACTTGCAGATTGTGGAAAATATTGTCTTTTTTTCATTTCGAGTAAGAGTTTCGAAGCAGGACTCTTCTATCCACCATATTCTAACCTGTTTAAAGATTTTACAGATGTTTTAGTGCTCTTTGTTCATGTCCTTGAATTGTGGCTAAAATTTAAACAATGGAATGGGGACTGTGCAGTACTTAATTTGTAAAAAATGAAGTGCCTGGGGCCCATAGTATTTCTCAGGAGTCCACTGCAGCTGGCAGGAGCCCAACTCCTGCCAGTGCTGCCAAATGCCAGTACTTGTTTATGGTATATTCTGAGGAATTCTACTCAAAATACACACACAGCGCCACCATGTGGTAAATAAATAGGTGAAGGTGTTTAGAAAGGGTGCCGGTGTCAAGGGCCGGCACAAATTAAGCTCTGGCTTCAGGAATGATTTAAAGGTTTGCATTTTTCTTGACATCTTTTGACATTTTTGGCTCTGCTATTAGTCCAGTGCCATATTCTGCACCCTGTACAATTCAAAATACAGGAAAATAAGGTCCCAGGTGTAACTGCCGATTTTTTTCTCCAAAGGAACATTATTTGCCCTGTGAAGAAACCCCTTACACTGCATCCCCATGGAGTTTGGGAGAGTTCTAGACTCTCTACTACCCAGGAGGAGATTTCACTCGAGCATTGGCCATTTTCAGAGTGGGGAAGGTTTAAAGAGAAGTTTGTGAAGTTTGTGCGCATTCTCAAATTCAGAAGGCAAAGTCACCTTGATCCCACCACGTCTGGGGGACATTCTCAGGTAGCTCACCTTTTGTTAACGCTCAGCAGTCGTTAATCTTGCCATTTTTGCTTGTAACCCAATTTACGAGCACGAACGACCTTTCAAATATGGTCCAGTATGTCCTGGTGACGTGGAGAGAGGTGGCAACCTAACTCGATGTTACCTCTTACCAGACACAGTGACCTCTGTGTTCCACAAATGAGCAATGCAGAGATCCAGGAGAGCCAAGTGCTTGGGTGGAAATTTGTGTCGAGGAATTTTCTACATGGAATTTCTGCTGAGATGCTAGGCTCCCTCTAAAGGGCTCCCACTACAGGGGAAACGTGCTTCACAACCACTACCAACGAGGCTGGAGGAAGTAGTTCTGCATAAACAGCAGTGTAAGAGGTTGGGTACCACACCACCAAAGCAATCCACCACTATAACTATCTGAGCATCCCATTAATGGATAACAGTACCAGACCCTGAAAAACAGGAGCAAATATTTAGCAATATGTACCTGAATATTCCCCAAAACTATGAACATTTGTAAGGACCTGATTATGAGTTCAGCGGTTCATCAGACTGCCAAACACGTGGTGGAGGTGGGGTGGTGGTCGGAGACTGCCACACCACTGGTCCCACCTATGTATTACAACTATGGCAGTGGTCCTCCATGGCACTGTTTCAACCATCACGGATACGCGATCCCTGGCAGTGGCGGAGCGGTGTGAGGTCGCAATATGCATGGCAGAGCTGATGGGGGCCCGTCACGCATATTATGAGTTTTCCTCACCACCAGGATTTCATGGTGGTGTTGATGCCATGACATTCTGGTGGCTGAGGAAGCCTCTGCCTTGGGGCATTCAAGGGGCACATGGTGTGCCCTCCTGTGTACATGCACCCCCTTTCCTGCATGGCTTGGACCTAATAGTCCATGCCGAGCAGGAAACGGCTTTAGCATTCCTATTGAGTGCCTTTTTCAAAGTCACCGTCGTGGGAAAGATAGAGGACCACCCTCCAGCCCAGGAAAAAACTCCTAACCTGGCAGGTTGCCTGTGGTTGAGGTTGGTCGGTGCCAGTGCAGATTGTTGGTGTGCTGCCCCACTCCTGTACCGCCAAACTCGTAATCAGGCCATAAGAGTTTTCATCCACCTACCTCCACTACTTGCCCACATGAAAAAAGAATTTTCAATTCACAATTACACAAAGCATTGCAAAGGCATTTTGCAACTCATTACACATTTCAGAGGGGGTGAGGGGTGAATTGCAATGAGATGTATCAATGGTTTGTGACGGAAAGGCAGTTGCAAACCATTGAAAAGTTACTGACACCTGAAAGGAGGTGGTAACCGATTCACAAAGGGGGCAATGTGCCTGTTGGACAACTGGCACTTCAGGAATTGTGCTGGGCAAACCATTAAGTTTACACATTAGGACAGGGTTCTCCAAAGTCAGTCCTGGAGGTTCGGTTCCATGCCAGATTTTTAACATATCCCTATTTAGTTATCTGAAAAATCTGACATGGACCAGGCCCTCCATGACTGACTTTGGAGAACCCCGTATAAGGAGACGCTCCAGAGATTGAAGCATTTCATGGTCGGGATTTTTGAGGCAAAGGGTGTTGGTGGAAGGGGTAATGCTCCAGGCCCCTTTATGTGACCACAAAATTGGGTGCCAAGCATTTGTGCATTCATCAGTGAGTAACAAAGGGGATGGAATTCTCTTTTGCCATCCCTTTCTCTAATGACCTTGTAAGAGTTTAAAGTGAGTGCATTGCGATTCATATGACAATTACGAATCGCGATTAGGCCTGGGCGGTGAACTCCGTTCCGTTCACGGAGTTTGCTGAGCTTTCTGCACTCGGCGCTCCGCGGAGGTTGCGGAGTGCAGAAAACTCTGCTTCGCGAAGAGCAGCGGAGTTTTGTCCCCACTCGCGATTGCGAATGGTAAGTTCGTGATTGCGAACAGTAAGTTCGCGAGCACGAGTTGCCTCTCAGGTAGAATTTCTACCCGAGCAGCAGGAAGGCCAGCACAAACTGCAGTTCGCACTGCACTCCGCCACTTGCGGAACTTAGTGGAGTTTTTTTTAACTTCGCTGAGTTTCACGTAGCAAAACTCCACGAATTACGCCCAGGCCTGATTGCTAAAGATATTTGTGCAGTGTGAATTGTTACTTTGCATCCACAAAGTCAACATAACTGACTTTGCAATTGTGTAAATTCGTTTTAGCATGAGGTCCCTTATCTCATCCTGTAAGGCAGGGTCTTCAAAAGCCGACGAGCTCTTCAGATCTGCAAAGGGCTCTGTGGTGGGGCGGGAGAGGGAGGGGCCACAAGGTTCCTGCAACAAAAAGTACTGCAGCCTTGCAATTGTGCGTTTAAATGATAACACGGAAACTCAGTGCCACTTAAGGAGTGTTGATGTGAGAAAATGAAAGGCAATAATGTACATCATATTTTGCCAATAATTCTTGGAAAATATCCTCTGCCCATGTTGCTTCAGATATTACAGTTCGTTCTCTCATAATAATTTTATTTCCTATACTATAAAACAGACAGAATGGAGTATTTGGACTTTTCTTTCACGATGATCCTTTGTTCTCACTTGATATTTTGGACTTGTTTGCAATTTTTTTTATAGCATGTATCGTGATGAAATGAAAACACCTATTCTACACTTTCCAAGTACCATGTTTTCTTTTGCCTGCATAATTTTACCGAGGAAAATATTCCTAATATGACATTTAGAGGGCCCAGTCGACATAGTTTTCTGCAAGGCAGATGTTAGTATATAAAAGTTTGACGACTATTGCTGCAAAGATTCCCTTATAGAACAATGAACTCAGCATGCATGCTGGTTTTGTTATGCCAGACCAGGTAGACATCATTTCCCACTATGCTGATGCAGTGAGATGAAAGCATTCTTGCTTGCATCAGCATTGTGCCTGTGACCTCAGATCCACTGATAGCAGATTACTCTCTGCAGCATTGATAAAGGTGAATACAAATCAGTGCAAGTCATCTTCTTTGGTGATTAAAACATCGTTTACGTAATAGACGCGGAATCGGTGCTAATAGACAGTCAATGGGATATTTAATTGGAAATCTCAGTTCTTAAAGCCCAGGTTCTGCAGGGCGCCGTGAGGCTGACTGCACCGCTGGCTGCACCTCTGTGCATGGAGCGAACGAGAGATATTTGTGTGGCATTGAAGAGCCGTAATGCTTGGCAGACCGTCTCTCCGAGACAGCGCTGCGTGAATTTGGACAGAAAAAACTACAGGCGGTGTCAGTGCTCGGAGACTGGGATTTCAGCGCCACAAAGCTGACATTATAGCATCAGAAATAGCTGATGGCTTTGTGCCAACCTTCCTCCCTGGTGTCAGGAAGCTAGCTGCTTATTTTCTGCTGTGTTGGTTGACATTTTTCCTGTAATTAGGATCCAGAGATGCTCTGTGTCTCCCCTCCATTGAACGTGCTTTATTTCGAGCAGTGCACTACAGTCATTTTGATATGTCAGTGATTTTGGTGCCTTCTTCATTTCATGGCTTCTAAACACGGAGGGCCTGATCTAGAGTTTGGCAGACAGACTGTTGTTGCTCTGTCATGGAGGGATTGATCCGTCTGTCAGGCCGATAGATACTCATGTGCATAGGGCCGGACTGCGAACCGAAACCGGGCCTGGCAAACTGGAGGAGGGGGAGGCGTTGTGGTACGGTTACGTTGTTTGCTAGGGCTGGTTTCGGTCGATTTTGTTACGGGGCGGATATTGCCTGCACAGGTAACAAAAACGCCCCCCAGGGGCCCAAAACCGTCACCCACCTTGACGGCCCATCAGGGAAACGCCCGGTGCTCACTATGGCCAGTCCGGCCCTGCATGCGCCATATTTAGAGTTTGGCCTGATGGATTGCTGTCTGTCATGCCGGAGGTTGGTCTTGCATCCCCCTGACCACCATCCACCGGTACCACTCCGTTAACGTCGGTATGCGGGACATGTGTCCGCAATATTTAGAGTTGTCTTTCATCAGAGGGTTATGGTGGAACCCATCACAACAGAGGACAATAATCGCAACCCCGATTTCTCATGTCGGACTCATCCATCAACAAACTGCAAAAGACACTACTCAAGCCAAACAAACAATTTACAACTCACAACACGAAGCACCAGCAGCAGACCTACAACTACATTTTTTTTGCCTGTAAGAAGACAACTCAGGTTCTCCGAAAATGAGTCAACTGTGATGGGGAATATTATAATTGAGGGGATCACTGACATAATATCGAGGTGAACAACGCACAAATATTATGTCAAATATATTGCTTACCAGATATTGGGTCCCTATAATTATAATGGTAAATACAAAACATATCATTTAACACTAAGATCGTCCAAAAAACATAAAAAAATATATTTTTCAATGTGTATATATATAAATATATGACACCACCTTCGTTCCACTCAGAACAAAAGAAAGGGACACAGCGGAGCTTCACAGGATGTTTATTAAAGAATTTGGCATGACCGGTTTCGGCAATCAGCCTTTCTCAAATGCCTCAGTCTGTCTCAGAGTGTCCTGGTAATGTTCATAGAGCTCCTCCCACCGCAATAGTGAAGGGCCCAGCTGCAGCTCGTTATTGTGCCGACACGTCAGTAGTTCTGTCCAGGAACCACTGACACCATCATGCACTTCGCTGGAATATCACGAGTTGCAGTAGGAGAATCCGGCGGATTTTCTGGGAATAAGCGTCCTTGTGTCCCCTACTTCCAGCCTCCTCACACAAAGTCAGCAAGTCTAGAGACACAATTACAATGAAAGTGCCTCTCCACACAGTGTTGGATCGCACCATGGCAGCAGTTACTCAGTCACCTCAGGTAAGTAGGCAGGTCACGGAATTTCGATCCCTCGGAGCCATACAATTTCCAAATGCCAGTGTATTTCCGTGACCACTTGATGGAAGGGTCCCTTTTAGCGCACCACAGTCTGTACGCAAAACATGACACCACCTTCGTTCATAGTTCAAAGTAGTAAATCTTCAATATTTTAGTTTAGAACATTAACGTAATGTAAACTACATAAATTCAACAAATACTTAAGACTAAATGTAAATATATACTTATATAAACACACCCACACACGTCTTTTTAAAATTTAGTACAGTAAAAAATATATATATATATATATATATTTTACGTTCAGCAGTTCGGGCTGTAATCGTGTTAAAAAAACAAAATATCCCCATAGGCTTAACATTGGGAAAACATTGGGAAAACGTGTTTTGGATCCCCTCTTTTTCCAGGCCTCCGCTTGACGGATCACCCCGAAACTTTCAACAGAGCAGCTGAACCAAAAAGGGGACGTTTGGGGAAAAATTCCTGGAGATTCGTGAAGCAGTGCCACAATTATTGGGAAAACAAATAAGACTATTCCTATGGAAACTTTGATCCTAAATACAATGAACATATCGCCAACCAACTCTGGCACACGTAACCCTCAAGCCAGACACTGACACCGCAGTTCCAGTACTCCAGATAAGTTTAATTGTTTACTATGTTACATTATATACATGTAAAAATGAAGCAGAGTATGCTGGGTAGTTCCCAAGTTTAAGTGTGTGTAGAGAGCACCCTCAACACAGGCAACACTGAATCCGCTCACATGAAATGTCTGTTTTTCTAGCAATGTTTAAGCATAGGATTGTCGCAATACCAATCACACCGCCCTAGAGAGGGACAAAGTCTTTTGCGATTTAAACAGAAAAGTCTTTTGACATAGGATTAGCACAGTGCCATCTACCCGAGTGGTAAAATAACAAAAGTGTTTTACCACTCCAGGCACAGTATTTCAGCTTTGGATTGACAAAATGCCATCCAAACAAACCTAGAATGAATAAAAGCAAACCCTGACAGATTTTTCACTATCATTATAGCTCATCGGAGAGGATTAGCTTTGTCTGGACACAAGGGAGCACCCAGTATAAGTCACAACAATACCTTTTCAAGCTTAGAGTGATGCATAAATTGCAAGAAAAAAGCAGAGAGCTCTGGGTAGTTCCCAAGTTTAGGTGGAGATTAGGTTGCACCCTACAACTCCAAAAGCACTCTGGAACTTGGGTGGCAAAGTGTTGGACTTCACAGGGGTTAAATGTTTTGATTCCCACTCCAAACAGCACAACAGTAGGGAAAGTGTTGGACATCGGAGGAATTATATTTACTAATCCCCTCTAAACAGTGCAATAGTAGGGAAAGTGTTAGACTTCGGTGGGGTAAGGTTTACTATTATCAATAAAGAATGTATTTGATTATTATTACTTAATTAACTTCCCACCTACATCCCTAAAGTTCTAGCAGCCCATACCTAAAATAAAACTAAAAGAAATTAGTATGGGACAATTTAGGTCATTGATAATACATTAAATAATTAATTAACAATTAATAATTAATTGGTAATTCATTATTACTCAACTTCCCAGCCTTTATCCCTACACACCCAACAACCCACACCTAAAATATAACTAATCTATACAATTATTAGACAACGTAGATAATTAATAATCCATTAAATAATGAAGTTGCAATAATTGTTAATTTATTATTACTTTACTTAATTAACTCCAGACCATCAACTTCTAAAAACCTAGCAACCCACACCTATATCTAAAATATATTAGCATATACAATTTAGAGAATTAATCTTCAAATAAATTAATTATATATTAATAATTAACTGTGAATTATTTATTACTCAACTTCCCACCATAACAAGCTCCTAAAATATAACTAAAATAAATCAGTATTACACAATGTACATAATTAATATCATTCACATAATTAATTTTTTTTTTTTATAATAATCAATTATTACCTAATTAGCTTCCCACCCTATCCCCTTACAAAGTCAACAATCCACTACAACACTGAGGGGCCGATTCCGATTCGGTAAAATCCTGTACGAATAGCCGTACGGAGCATTTTTCCCATACGGATCGTATCCTTGAACGTCCCCGTACGTACGCTGTAGTACGATGCGTACCCAAAGCAGTTCTCCGTCTGAATCGTACCAAAGCCAGTACGACTCAATAATCCATAGGAATCGCATTCGGAACGCGTAGTACGCGATGTCCGTACGGATCGAAGCATCATTTTCCGACCCAGCAAGTACGATTCGTCTAGTCAACACTCCGTACGACTCTTTTTTTACGAGAGCTCAAAATATCCGTAAAAGCAGAATTCGACTTGAAGTGCGTACAAAACGGACCCCCGGTACGGTTCGTACACCCCATGATCTTAGGGATACGGTTCGTACACCTCATGATCTTAGGGGTAGGGTTCGTACACCTACGATCATGGGGTACGGTTCGTAAACCCCATGATCGTAGGGGTACGGTTTGTACACCCCATGATCATAGGTGTACGAATCGTACCCCTATGATCATGGGGTGTAGGAACCGTACCCCATGATCGTAGGTGTACGAACCGTACCCCTACGATCATGGGGTGTACGTACTGTACCCTATGTGATTGTGTGGCTCTCTGTACAAATTGCTCATACGCGACGGTTACCGTACGAATTGTGTACCGGATCGTGCTTGTCGGGTCGTACGGCATGTTTACGATTCGCACGGTTCACTTTCAGGGTCCGTATTGTACGTATTTTCCCTTGCTTTTCGTACAGTTTGCAACGATTCTGACGTATTTTTTTTACTACGGATCGTAATACGCAATTCGGACGGATTTGTACGATTCGTACGAAAACGGCTACGAATTCGAATCGTCGTACGGATTTGTTTCCCGAATGGGAATCGACCCCTATATATTACTAGAAACAATAAAAAAATATTCTAAGTTACTTAAAATTACAAACCATATTAAAAAAAATAAGTACAATTATGCAAACAGTAGTAACACAAAATTAACATATGAACTAAAACACATTAAAATGATTTAAAAAGTACATTTTTAAACATCTATTACTGAAACAAATATTAAGAAAACCGATATTCTTAAAAAAGTATTATACACCTAAGAAATTATATCCTGGACAACAGTATACTAGTATCACAATATCTGTGCATTACAATATATTATTTAATATATTGCTCTCTCCTGATATTAGCAACTCAATATTTTGCATAAACACCAATTAATGTTAAGCCCTAGTTGTTTGAAGTATGAATCCAAACAACCATGTACTAAAGAAGGAAAATGTGTGACAGGTGATTTCGAATGCTGTATCCATCACAAGATGCTCACCGGAGGACATCCACACGTAGATGAGGGAATTGAGGAGGGAGAGTTCATTCCCTCACTTCGAGAGCACACCAAGATGCCCTTGCAATTGGTGGTCAGTCTCCCAAACCCCTCAACCTTATGGCCTAGGAGGAAAAGGTATTGTCCATGCTCTGCACTGAAGCCATCATGGGAATTCAAGACGGATTGGAAACTAGCAAGTACCAACACAACCTCTCATACACTACCTAGTTCACCCTCTATGCATTGTCACATTCATAATCCCTAATTAACAATTTATTTGCACAAGCATGCTAACAGATGTCTGCAATAACTCACTACATTCTCTATGTATTCATAATCTCACACATACTCTGGCACAACATTCTCATTCCCAAAACTCATGAAGGAAACACAATCAAACAGGTGTGTAGAGACCTCTATCAAGTTACTCCTAAAATATAAGTTCTACCCACTCTTATTAGATTCACATTAAACATATTAACTCTCTTGATCTCATATAATATAAAATACATAATTTGTGGTAGGAGAAATTTGAACAGATGAATCCATGTAACCAGGACAACAAAGATGCATTTCTGGTTTTGGAAATCACACATCACTGCATTCTGTTTTAAAAATTGTTTTTTATTATTGTACAAACAAATTAATTATTTAATCATACCTAAAAGCTAAGAAATGGAAAAGTGAAGTCATTAAAATTTTTGCCATTTTGTCTTATAAGTTACACTCTACTTTTACACAAATTATCACATGTAACATTGAGCTGATTGTTCCTTGAAAAGTGGAAGGACAACTTGTTTTTACTAAAACAACAAACACACATCCATGGCCGCATTTACATAGAAGAAGAGATAGAGTGATGTATCTATAAGTAACTCAAAAGTACTATACAGTGGCCTGTGTCTGTTGTCCAGAGTGATTTGGTCAACTGTGGAACACTATACCTCTACCAAAAACAGTTTGTTAGTGGGTGGGACACCCTTGCCAGCTGATGTTCAGAGATTGTCAGTCTATAAGGAAAATTCTGCCATGGATAGTATGTGGGAAATGAGGGGTAGTGTTGTACCCCTAGTCTAAATCTAGCTAATAGACCCAACTCTAGAAAAAGAAGTGACAGGTAATCAGCTAACCTATATGTATTTTAAACACACCTGCTTAGTTTTCTATTTTAAATATTATTAATATAGCACTGGTTCATGCCCTACAAACCAAGAGGGCACAATTTGAATGTACATTTTGAAAGGACTATATCTTCACTATCTATTGTGTTGTATGTCCTCACATACCTCAACAAGAATTCTAATATTCAAACAACAGGGTATCAAGAAACTGTCCAGCGCTAATTCTCAGAACACTGGTACCCAACCAGTGTAACTAACATTTCAACAGATAAATACAATTAGTCTGGGAATAAATTCCATCACAAATTATTGTTCTAAACTTCTTTCGTTTATTCTTCAATACATGGGGGTCATTAGGATGGTGGGCGGACTTAGTCCGCCTGCCACCCTAACGGAGATCGGGACCACCCGCCATAAGGGCGGGGGTCCCGTTGGGGTATTAGGATGTGCCCGCCACAGTGGCGGGCACATCCTATATGTTTTACATTGTGGCGGGCGGTGCTCTCTGCACCGCCCGCCACAATGCAAAACAGAAGTTGACGCATTTACATATGCAAAGCGGCAGGCACCGCGCAGTGTCTGCCGCTTTGCATATGTAAATGTGGGGGAGGTACCCCCCATGTGCCCCCCGACAGTGCCTGCAACCTGGGGGCCCTGCAGGGGGCCCCCGCAGCAATCTCCGCCTGCCTTTCCGTGGCGGCATTGCCGCCGCGGAAAGGCCCCTACATTTTGCCATTGTAATATGGCTGGCGGTGTCCATTGGACACCGCCACCATATTAATCTATTACCGCCGCGGTAAAGCGGCGGACGGTCTTTCCGTCCGCCGCTGTCCCCTCCACCATCCTAATCTGGCGGTGGGGAAAGCGAGAGTGGTTGTCGGGCGGATTGCCTCCGCCAGGGTGGCGGTGGCCACCGCCACCCTGGCGGTGGCCACCACCACCCTGGCAGAGGCAATCCGCCCGACATCCTATTGACCCCATGGTGTCAGAGCAAAACAGTGGAAACAGCCAACACGTGTTTCGAGACACAGTCTCTTCTTCGGGCTATTTAACACAAAACACGCTGTATATACATTAGGTACACAAATATTAAAAACAAAAATGTTATCATTTTGTAGTAAATAAAAATAAACATCCCCAGATAAATAAACCTTTCTTAAGTTAGAATGTAAAAACATAATGAGTTTGAGCATTTAGATGTTATACAAAAGCAATACTATTGTAATTACATTTTGGCAATACCTACTTCACCTTTGTATCTAGAGCAAAGAAATAATGATACTCACTCTATAACAGAGGCATACCAGGGAATCTACACATAGATATAAGGCCATACTCTGACGTACTCATGGTGGCGGTCTAACCACCACCAAACTGAACGTCTGCCCGCAGTATACTTAGTGTGGCGATCAGAATGTCATGAGACCACCGGTTCCGCCGGGATCAAGGTTCCCGTGGGACCAGAGGTCTGCAACCAGCCTGTATATGCTAAAGGTGCCGCTACTGGCACCGGCAAGTATATCCTGAGTTGCCTTTTCACCACCCTTTTCAAAGCGATGAGCCCGCCATGAAATGGGAGGCAGAGAGGCAACTAAGGGAGCCCTAATAGTGTCCCCTGCTGGATCTGGGCTTTGGGGTGCATGGGGGGCACATGTTGTGTCCCCTGTAATTGCACCCTGTTTCTGCACAGTGTGGCATGTATGCCTCACTGTGCAGAACATGCATCTTTGTGCTGTCACAGTGACGGTCTGCTGTGAAGGCTCTTCTATGGGCCTGGCACAGCCTCCTCCATGAGACCGCCACAGCACAGCCCGCCAAACCTGGATTCAGCTCTGAATCCGAAGGGCGGCCCCACCACAGCCTTGGCGGTCATCCTGAATTTGGAGCGGTGGCGGTGCTGCAGGAGAACCACCAAAGTCGTAATAAGGCCCTTTTTTCTTAAAAAGTAGGAGCACACAACCATTTGGGGGTCCCATCCCTGGCACCACACTCCTTGCATGAGAAAAAACATAGGGGCATATTATCAAGAAAGGGCGTTACATTATCGCCGCTTTTATCGGCAGGAAACTGCCGATAAAGCGACGATAATGGGCTTGATAATATGCTCTATGAATTCCAATCGAAGCCCATGTTAGATGTGAAGACATCTAACATTGGCTTCGATTGGAATTCATAGAGCATATTATCAAGCCCATTATGTTAGATGTCTTCACATCTAACATGGGCTTCGATTGGAATTCATAGAGCATATTATCAAGCCCATTATCGCCGCTTTATCGGCAGTTTCCTGCCGATAAAAGCGTTGATAATGTAACGCCCTTACTTGATAATATGCCCCATACTTCTCTAGTTTCTATTATAGACCTTATTTAAAGATCTGATTGAACCCTACTTGCCTCCAAAGTTTTAGCCCAAAAACGAATTAAAGAGAAAATTGTTTCATATTTTATAACATTCAAAATGATATATTATGTAGTCTAAGCCCAGTAAGGATCGAATCCATACTGGGTCAATCTCAAAATTTGTTGCACTGGAGTTATGCCACCCTGAAACCACTTCTGTATGAATAAAAACAAGTCCAAAGGGGAGTTTTAACAGCCTCATACCTGTGCTCGCTTGAAAATCCTTCCCAAAGTAAGTGAAACAAAGGGCCGGATTAGGATGGCAGGCCCTTATCGGGGAGCAGGACCACCCATCAGGCTGTTGGCGGTCCTCAGTAGGCATTACAATGCAACCGCCACCACGGCAGTCACAATGCTTATATTTTGCATTGCCACGGGAGCTGTTGGCTGCAGAACTCGCCGCAATGCAAAAAAGGGACACTGTACATATCCATGCACTACGTGGCAGGCACCATGCGGTGCCTGCCACATGGTGCAGGGATATGTGACCACAGTTTAGGGTCAGGGGGCATGTGGGGCCTGCGACAGGCTCCCAATGTCCCTTTCCACCAGCCTTTTCATGGCAGGTAACCGCCATGAAACAGCTAGCGGGGAGGGATATAATAATCGCTACGACTCTGCCTTGTAGGCACTGCCACCATTGTAGGGATTATGGCTGCTTCCAATTCACAGACGGGCTCCGTGAGTCCGTCGGTTGTGTGGCGGTCAGGCTTTCTGACTGCCATCCTTCCGCCCGCCATTATAATATGATAGGCATTAAAGATGCTGACGATGGCAGTGCGACTATTACCAACAGGCTGACGGATGTGGTCTCACCATCATTGTAATGGGACACTAAGTTGTCAAGAAAAATAGTCCCTGCAGTACTGCACTAGGAAGATTAAGGGCAATATATGTGTTATGTTAAGTTAAAGGAACTTCTAAAGCACACGAACACCACACAGTTTTATGGCGCTGGAGTCCAAGGGACACTACCGCTCATTAATTTAGTCATATGCCTGGTGGAACAGCCAGGTCTTTAGAAGTTTCCTGAACTAAAAGTAGGATGTCAATGATCTGATGTCCAGAGGGAGAGAGTTCCAAAACTGAGGGGCCAAGACCGCAAATCTTAGTTCCCCCAATTTCTTGAGTTTAAAGGATGGGATGACTAGGCGATTTAGATGGGAAGACCTAGAAGGGACGTAACACTGTACCCGAGAGTATACAAACACCAGGCAGTTGCCATGAAGAGCTTTAAAGGTGATGCAGCCCAGCTTAAATGTGCTGCGTTTGGCTACTGGGAACCAGTGTAATCCTTTCATTAAAGGGGTGATATGGTGCCATTTAGGCTGTTGGTAGATTAGTCTGGCCACCTGGTTTTGCACTAGTTGTAGTCTTTTTGATTGATATGCCAGGATACCAAAGTAGAGTGAGTTGGCATAGTCAATATGAGACATGACTAAGGCCAATACTACTTGGGTCAGGGCTTCAGTGGAAAGGAATCTACTGATCTTCCTGATCCTTCGAAGCTGAAAGAAACAGAAAGAAACCACTGTCCCAATCTGGGCTTTCATAGACAGGTCATTGTCGATAGTGATGCTTAGGCTTTTGGTTGAGCATGCGGGGTTCCCAGTTTGGCTGGCGGGAAGTTAGAATTTCAGGGGCTTGATGGCCTGCTGACTGTAAAAAGTTCAATCGGGTCGGGGACAATCGATATTTGCCCGGCGGTATTGCCTCTGTGACCCTCCAGTTATTTAAATCAATGAAGAGGCAGGCGCTGGAGACTGGAAAGCAGGAAACAAGGTTTTTTATTCTCTCCGGAGGAGAACACAACGAAACGGACAGAAGGTATCGTTCTGAGGTGCTCTAACTGTATTCCTGAGGCCTGGCCTCTTATACACACATTTATGACTTTATTGTAGATTACACATACATGTTAAAGCTTTGATGTACGGAAAAGACATTCTCGGAACTCCCCTTTGGGCCCGTTCCCATACACATTTACAGTTGAAGTCCCCACCCTAGTCACAACAGGTGATGAGCATCGCGCAGCTGGATAATCCGCCGATTCACGGAATGTGGGGGGTTTGATCGGGTCTCATGGGGTGGGGGCTTTGATCAGCCCGGGGATTCTTTGATGGGGGAAGCTTTCTATTGTACGGGGAGGGGCAAGGATGGTATCGGCAGAACTGGGTGTCGGCTTGGGAACGGGGAGGACAAAACGGGCACACGGGGAAAAAAGGGGGGGTTTGCATCTAAGGGCCGGAGATCATGAAAGGAAAGCAGGGAGGTGTCGCGCTGGGAACAGGATGAGGGCCTGGGGCAGAGCGGCGCCGAAGAGGGGTTTATGACTCAAGGCAGGTGCAAGCAGGGGGTGGTCAGCGTGCAGGCTTAGCGAAGGCAAAGGGCTATGTCAGGGGCCAGCGGCATGCAAAAGGGTTTGTTCTGATCGGGGCATCTTAAAATGGCGGGCGCGCACGACAAAAGTGTGGCATCAGGGGAAGAGGCAAGATGGCGCAGATAATGTTCACCAAAACGTACTAATTTTCAACAGTCCTCCCTTTAACATATTCAAGACATCTTGCTGGTTCATTTTCTACTTGGTTCTACTGTGGTGGGCATGGGAGAAAGAAAACGGTAGGAACCCTAGATGAAAAAAGTTGTAAACAATACATTTTAACATTTCTAGTTTTTAGGAGGTGGGCCTATTTGATAAACTTTGATACACTTGTTCAGCAGGAAAGTCATAGGAATGTAATACAAAAACGGCGAGCAGCAAGTACATAACTGGCAGGTTAATACATATTTCAGATTCGGATTGGAGCAGGATCAATACAATGGCGGCTGGGAGAGAAATGAGGCATAGAAAAAACGGTGATTGAGGATGTCAAATGTTCGAAGTTTTCATTGTTCTTTGTGGTCTTTCGTTGGCGCTGTTGAGCACCGGCGGTGGAGCTACAAGTCCAGCTCTGTTCTAAGTTCTGCGTTGCAGGGCACGACCCTTTCCTCGCGTTTTCTGGCCGGGAAGGTCCTTTTCGCCCTGTGTCCTTTGAGGTGATAGTCAGAAAGTTCAGATGGAAGAAGAGCGTACAAAACAGTCCATAGGGTAGGTCAGAGGAAAAGGGGGATGGAGCAAGGCCAAATTAGGAACAAACTAGGGGAACGAGAGACTTCAAATAGGCGAGCATGTGACCGAATTCAGAGAGCGGGGACTTGTCGACAGGCACTGGACACCAAGCAGGGGCATCAGGTCGACCCTTTCTTCTCATGTTGTCGAAAACAGTGCCTCGTCCTGCAGCTCTTTTCTGTCGTGGTCTCGCCTTGGCTAATGTCGCAGGTGTTCCTTAGTCTGCAGTCAGGCCTCGTGCTCCCACATCCGGTCCTTCTCTCCTCCAACAGCAGTACCCTTAAACAAGTTTGAAAAGACAGTCTTTAGAAAATTTGCAGATGGAGATAATCAAAAAAGTCTATTTCTCTCCCAGCTCCAGGCAAAGAATGAAAATGCTCGTTCTCACAACTGGCATATGAAATGACCGGTGACGGGCCTGTTGGATTTACTTATGACTTTCCTTCATAATTAGTTCACGACAGTTCATCTGATGGTGACCCACCTTCGTGAGACGAATCTGGCAAAGATATGCCGTTCTCTAGAGTTTTACATTTACAAAAGGGTGCAGTGAGTCGTCAACATGGTACTACACAGGCAAGTTGCTGAGAGACGAACATGGCTAAACATTTCCTTTCTATCGGTGCATCCTGCTTTGCAACTACTGCGGGGTTCATTTTGATGATTTCTTTACCTTGGACTAGTCTGTTAACCTTGTAAAACATCATTCTGGGTCCTAAGTAACCTTTTATAGCCCGATTACTTAATTAGGAAGGACAGGGGTTTTATGGGAAACAACCAGGGACATATACAGGGGAGGTAACGGGGGTGATCATTTTTTCGGCTTGGGTATTGCGACAATTCGGGGAGGGGAGGGTCGCGTATTCTGAGGTCCTTGTTTTATACTATAGGAGCCGTTGACATGTAGTTCCCTTATTTCGGGTCAGATTAGGGAACCTCTGTCGTCTTACCTGTCCTTTCCCTTACGGCCCCACCTGGGTTCATTGTCTTCTAGCGGAAAAGGAGAGGTAACGACGCGGTCTCAGGGTGATTGTATTAAAGACAAGTTTTTGTGCAAATACTGACGGTATTTGAAGCCAATTAGGTGGGGTGCTAGGGGTGGCAGTCTGCCAATTTCGGGGCTAACCACTCGGAAGAGTGGGAGTGCAGAAATAGAGAGAGAGAGAGAGAGAGAGAGAGAGTGAGAGAGAGAGAGAGAGAGAGAGAGAGAGAGAGAGAGAGAGAGAGAGAGAGAGAGAGAGAGAGAGAGAGAGAGAGAGAGAGAGAGTGAGAGTGCAACGGCAGGCTAAATAGTACACGTGCAACAGAGAGGGTGGCAGTGTATTCAAGAAAGGCTATTTAGTGCATTACACAGTAAAGGGCATTCACGGGTCTGCGTTAGGATCTTGTAATCATGCAGTTTGAGCATTAGACAGGGTAGAGGGGACGCGCCTTGAGAAGAAGGAAAGAAGAAAGGAGGTACCATTTTGTCGCACTTCTCGCATTCTTGGTCCTTCGACCAGTTGGGTCGACGCCTCAGTCACACACACACATTCCCTCATAGTTTGCATCATACGTGACATGGGTTCATTCGTCCGGTCTGGTTTAAGGGTGATCACTTTGTATCAGGGTTGTGCTAATTTTTCGGGTTTGTTCGGTACGTGAGTAGTCTGCAGGCATGCTTAGACGCCACCTTGCGGCGCTAGTCCGTTTCGTGCATTAGACATGGCAAGGTTTCGGATCTTCGCCACACCTCGGCTGTAATCTCTGATGTAACCTGCAGAGGGAGGAAAAAAAGGGGGGGGTGGGAGACAGCATTCGCGCACATTCAAATACATGGATTCATAAGTCCTTTACTTACCTCTTACTCGTCTTTCCTCCTCGGGGCAGGGTCCCTGGGGATATGGTTTCTGGAGTCGAGGGGGGGTAGTGTGTTCATATAGGTCGTGTGCGGGGAAACGTAAAAAGGAAACCAGAGGTGCCTAGTGCGAGGTATCTAGTCAAAAGGATGTATCTCACTATCGGGGTCCTTAAACCTCTTTCAACGCTGTGGCGTTCTAAGGTTCTTCGGTTCTTGGGCCCCTGATACTTTGGAACGTGGTACTTTATAATATTTACATTATTTTATTTCTCCCTCCTTTTACATTCCCTCATTTACACCGTTCGTTTTACCCATCCTTGGAAGTCAAGGTCTTCCTCTACGCGAGAGTTCATGGGTCAGTTGCGTACTTTGAAGGCGGAGTGTCGTGTTGTTGATCCGATCCGTCCTCCAGGGCTGGGTAACCATCTTCCTTTAACCTTAAAGAGAGAGCAGAGTAGGGTGCACAGAAAAAACTTTCCCACCGATCCCACATTTTTAAAAAAATAAAGCATGCAATACCCGTCCATAGTTTCAAAGACTTTATTTTGCAAAATCATTTCAGCATATGGATTATGAGGGTGCGGTCGTATTTGGCCGGTCGTGGCAATGGCTAAAGTGCATACAGTGGGGGGTTTCGCCTGCAGCAATAAAAACATCGGAAAGTTTTACTCGTTCATTTGTAAGTAACTAAAACGTCTATTAATTGGCTGGGGGTTCGGGGGCATTTAATTTCATAATTCAGAAGCATAATCACAATAGTTGTAATCAGATTTCCTATATGCATACCGTACGTGTGCGTCGTAAATGAGGTTTACATCGGTTATAAAAATATAATACAGTGTACATTTGTAGTCAACATTTGTAATGGGGATTCTTTCATACTGTTCGTCGAGTGAGTTCTCCTTGTCTTTTCTAGCCAAGTGTACAAAGGATCACAAAAAATCTCAGAACATCAAGTTTATATTAGTGCAAGGGAACACCACGAGGCGTTCGTAAGTTCCGATTGATACCGGCGCCATTTTGGGCGGGGCCGGCTCAGTCCGGAAGCAGCATCAGGGGAAATGTTTCTCATTACTGGCAGTTTGGACCAGAGTCCTTTTCGGCAGTTCTAGAATTCATGCTAACAGAAGGGGTGGCAATGTCATGTTTGTTTCGTTGGCGATCAAGGCAGCCGTCCCTTACCGGAAACCTGCAAAGGCCGAAGGTTCCGCCGGGGACCTTTGTATGATCTTCAAGGCTGCGGAGATGCTGTCGGAGATGGGGGCTCGTGCTCCATGGGACAAATGTTCGAGTTATATGGCTGGCCAAAGTTACTCTAGTGACCGGGGCCCGCCTTCCAGCGGACCCAGACGCCATTTTGAGGCCCTACAGGGGCCACTCTCGTCGAGTTTGCAAGAATGGAAGAGATCCTTCGGAGTGAAAGGAAGAGGTCCCTGTTTTGTGTAAGCGGGACGTTCAGCTGGGGTGCAGCTGTGATGCCCCCACCTGGGGGGCGAGGGAGACTCGTTCACATCGTCTCCTTCTCCCGGTGCACTCCATGCCGCTCCTTTTCATCGCCCCGCATGAAGGTCTCTCCACATCCGGTGTTCCCCAAGTGCCGCCATTGTACGTTCGGTGCTGCGCAAGTACTGGGGTGCCACCATTGTACGTTCGGTGCTGCGCAAGTACTGGGGTGCCACCATTGTACGTTCGGTGCTGTGGAAGTATTGGCACCATCGCCTGACTGGGGGTGTTCGGCGTCGGGCCGGGGGCTGGGAAACCTCCTATCGGTGGAGGTGGGAGAGGCTCGTCCGCGTCGCCTCTCCCTCCCAGCCCAACTTGGACAAATTGTTGTGGAGGTACGTGCAGGACATCCCGCCGTCCAGGACTGCTGCGGCTGTGACGGAAGAGAAAAGGAAGAGGTGCCTCGTTCTCCTCTGGACATGTGGCGGGACTACCTTAGTCTTTCCAGGCCCGTTGCGGCCGGCCAAGGAGACATGTGGCGGGACTACCTGCAAATGCCCAGGCTGCGGGCTCCTGCCTCTCCTCCGGCTCCCCCATACGTTAAGATTTCCTGACCAAGAGTTGGCGGCCGGGCTCGCCTTATATGGGTTGCCGTTGGTTGGGCGTAGCCGTAACCCTGCCCTACTTTGGAAGGTTCCAGAATGGGGGGGGGCGAATGTTCTGTTTGACTTTCATTTTCTACAGTTTATCGTTATTATTCCTTGTTTGTTGTGTTAAATTAAAAGTTCAAGTTCATTAATGGTCTACGGATTTTGTTTTACCATTTCTTTCTTTCCAGGTTGCTTTTATGCTAAGTTTCTGCTAACAGAGGTTGAGTAACACGGAAACACGTGTAGAGGGATGACGCAGATTTGTACATTACATACACACAAACTCAGACGGGGGACAGTACAAGTACGACATACAAAGACCCAAGACAAATATAAAAACAGTTATTGGTCATAATTATCTCTTTCCGTCTGTGAATTTTAAACGAGGCTGGGTTCCCGTCTTGACATTGCCCGACCTAGGAGAACTTGAGCATGCCGCTGAGATTTTCCTGGCGAAATCTGTGCCATCGGGCATAATCAAACGTGGTAGTTCTGTCTGGTCTGTCTATGTAAGTCGGGTTCTTCTTTGTCTCGCGCCTTTTCTCGTACTGTCGGTCTGTCGTTCTTGTCGGCCCTTTGCCTTTACTCACGCTCAGTAGAGTCGGGCATTGGGCTTTCCAGTGTCCGACATACCTACAAAAAGCGCATTGGTCTGACCCTAAGTCTGGTCGTCCTTTGCATAGTGTCGGGGGATAAGTTGTGGGTAGCGGTGTCCTGGGGTTGTCCTGTCGGTATATTTCTCTACTTGGTTTGTCCTCGTCTTTTCTCTGTCGTTTCGTAGCCTCTCTGCGCCACATACCGAGACTGTCGAGCATAATTGGCGTTGTCTTATTATTTCGAAGGGCTATTTCTAACGTTTCTATTTTATCAAGGTCAAAGGATCCTGCCAGTGGCCACTGTTTGTCTTGACTCTCTTCGGTATACCTGTGCCATAATTTATTATAAGCTATGGTGACTAACCCATAGTTTATGAACATGTCCTTATTAGGGGTGCCTTCTAGTGGAGCTATATGGTCCACCTCTAACACCCGGTCCGGGCTAAACAGGCTATTTATCAGTGGGGAGAAGACAGACATGACGGCTCGTAACGAGGGACTAAAAAAAGTCAGCACTGCCTATCTTATCACTAGGTGCAAAGACTAGACAGAATATTTCTATTCTACGTTGTTTGCAGGCAGTGAATACCTCATGGACCAAAAAACCAAAAGACCAATAAATAACAATGGGGAGAATGAGTAGGTCCGCAAAGATCTGCGTTACCTACCCTTTTCACTATCTGCAAAAAGGGTGGTCACTTCCCTGTTTGCAGACAGGGAATCTCCAGGAAACAATATTTTTGCGAACAACAGCTGCTACCCTACCTATCCTCCACTGCTTGCAAAGAGAGAGAGCCTGTTGTTTCTCTGTTTGCAGACAGCGAATCTCCAAATAAAAAAAATAAAAATAAAAAGAGCAATACTAGTATTTTGAACAATCAAGCAATCAAACAATTTTTTTTCGCAACTTGTCGTGGCAACACGACCTTACCCGGACCATGTGGACAGTTTCTTGTCTTCCGAATCCAGCGCCCGATCGTCCTCTTTTTCTCGTATTTCTCACGGCACTCCTGATGGTTCCCAGTCAGGACCGTAGATCACTCGAGAGAGGTCTGTTCGGAACTAGTGAAGTTCGGATGATCGGCTGCCAGACGAGGGTCTATTGGGCAAGAGCTCTCCCGATCGTTGCAGTCGTTCACTCTGTCGTCGGGACCTCTCCCACTGGATCCACGAGTCGCTGATGGGCCCCACGCTTGGGACGCCAATTGTAAAAAGTTCAATCGGGTCGGGGACAATCGATATTTGCCCGGCGGTATTGCCTCTGTGACCCTCCAGTTATTTAAATCAATGAAGAGGCAGGCGCTGGAGACTGGAAAGCAGGAAACAAGGTTTTTTATTCTCTCCGGAGGAGAACACAACGAAACGGACAGAAGGTATCGTTCTGAGGTGCTCTAACTGTATTCCTGAGGCCTGGCCTCTTATACACACATTTATGACTTTATTGTAGATTACACATACATGTTAAAGCTTTGATGTACGGAAAAGACATTCTCGGAACTCCCCTTTGGGCCCGTTCCCATACACATTTACAGTTGAAGTCCCCACCCTAGTCACAACAGGTGATGAGCATCGCGCAGCTGGATAATCCGCCGATTCACGGAATGTGGGGGGTTTGATCGGGTCTCATGGGGTGGGGGCTTTGATCAGCCCGGGGATTCTTTGATGGGGGAAGCTTTCTATTGTACGGGGAGGGGCAAGGATGGTATCGGCAGAACTGGGTGTCGGCTTGGGAACGGGGAGGACAAAACGGGCACACGGGGAAAAAAGGGGGGGTTTGCATCTAAGGGCCGGAGATCATGAAAGGAAAGCAGGGAGGTGTCGCGCTGGGAACAGGATGAGGGCCTGGGGCAGAGCGGCGCCGAAGAGGGGTTTATGACTCAAGGCAGGTGCAAGCAGGGGGTGGTCAGCGTGCAGGCTTAGCGAAGGCAAAGGGCTATGTCAGGGGCCAGCGGCATGCAAAAGGGTTTGTTCTGATCGGGGCATCTTAAAATGGCGGGCGCGCACGACAAAAGTGTGGCATCAGGGGAAGAGGCAAGATGGCGCAGATAATGTTCACCAAAACGTACTAATTTTCAACAACTAGGATCAGCGTAGTTTTATCCTGGTTCAATTTCAGGTGGTTGCTATTCATCCAGTCGCTTATATGTCGCATGGTAGATTGGAAATTTGAAAAAGAGGCTGCCGAGTGATTTATATCAAAGATCAATTGGAGAGGGTCGGCATAGCTGAAGGTGCAAACCTTACTTTCACTGAGGCAGCGAATAAGGGGAAGTAAGTACAGGTTATAAAGGTGCGGTGAAAGTGAAGAACCGTGCGGCACCCCACATGTCAATTTAACCTTGGGGGAAGAGAGATGGGCGAGGTGTACAGCTTGAGAGTTGTCTTCCAGAAAGGATAAAAGGCACTTAAGAACCAGGCTCTAAATCCCGGCGTTACTGACGTTGAGTTCATGGTCGACGGTGTCAAACACTACAGAGAGATTAAGAAGTACCAGGGCTTGAGTGGTGCCCTTCTCGGCCCCTTTCCTAAGTTCCCTGAGGATGCCGGCCTCTGTAGAATGAGCAGGATGGAAGCCTGCCTGGTGGGGGTCGAGATAGTGGGAATGTTCACTAAAAGTGCTGCAACAGTTTGCCAAACGGGCTTTCAGAACCTTGGCTAGAAAGGGGAGCAGGGAAATGGGGCGGTAGTTCGTAACAGCTAAAGGGTCTGCCCCTATTTCTTCAAAATGGGAACAATTTCTGCTTCTTTAAATGCCTTAGGAACACATTTTTCCATAGATACAGAATGGATAAAACCCTTTGATACATCTGGCCCTAAGTTCAGTATGTTATCTGAAATTACTATTTTTTATTAGCATCATGATAGGCATATTTAAAAACTTCATTCACTTAGGGGCCCATTAGGTTGGCGGTAGGACTTTTGGAATGCCAAATGAACATGTTGTGCATTCCCATGCACAACGTGGCAGGTACCATGTGGTGCCTGCAACCTTGTACATTGAACTGCAGGAGTTACCATGGTTACTCACCAAATGCACTCCCAACCCCCTTTGGGGGCCCTCAACGGGTCCCCCAAGGACATCTCTGCCAGCCTTACCATGGCGGCATTGCCACCATGGAAAGGCCTTTCAATCAATGCATTATAATATGGTGGCGGTGCCTTCTAGGCACCGCCACCATATTGTGCCCCTGCTCCGCCCGGCCGCAATTGGAACGATTGCCGACTGGCGGAAAAGCGGCGGACAGACTTCTATCCGCCGTGATACCCCACGCCATACTAATATGTCGGGGGTAAATCAGGTTGAGATGGCGGGCGGATCGCCATCACCGTCCCGGCGGTGGCGATTCCCCCTTCATTATAATGACCCCCTTTGTAGCCACCTGGACCTACCAAAAGAATGCGGGGTACAAAATTTGACATAAAAAGAACATGAGCGTTTTCTTGGTCCTGCAGATTTCTAAATAAACATGAAAAAGCTGTGACCGCCATCTCGGTCATGTAGAATCCACTCAAGTAATACATTGCACACGAAAAGCATGCTAAGAGCCAAAACAGCCATTCCAAATACCAGTTGCTTTATAAATATCTCCACTAGTTCTTTCGCTATATAGCGCACAAATGCACTGGGGCAAAAAAAGGTTTAATAGGTAGTATAGCACTGCCAATAAATGATTGGGCTCTTTCTGGGAGAGATAACTTTCAGAGAAAGATGTAAAGAAATATCAAATACTGATACATTTGATACGTGCCCCCCCACATGCCTAGCTAAATGTGAAACATAATGAACCCACTATTACAATCTGTCACAACTTTCTGAGAACCGTGACAAACTCACTGGTACTAATGTACTGAAATTCCTATTAACAATACATTTCCTGAACCCAAAGGAAGTTAATTTATTTTTATTTATAGTGTTTTATAAAACGCGAAGGAGAGCAGGTTCCAGAGCAATACAATATAATAAACAATAGAATGAGATACAGCATGCAAAGAGTTCTTTAACGAAACATGGTGTTCTAGTAAAAAAGGCTTTATTTTTTGAAGGTCCTGAGAGATGAAAATGTTCTTGTTAAGGGTGGTAGGGTGTTTTTTCAAATTTTTTAGTCAACCCTGCAAAAGTGCGGCTGTGTGTTTTCCTTTTTTTGAATCTGATTGGCTCTAGTGTGAGGGATTTGGACCTTCTTGAATCCCTTTCACCTCCTGATAGCTTGATCCTATTCACTACAAATTTAGGGCCAGAATTGCATAGAGCTTTTGTGTTATGCAAGCCACCTTCAGTTCTATCCTAGCATCAACTGGTAACCAGTTGAGGGCTCTGAGTGTAGGGGAAATGCGATTGTAGCGACGTGTGCTTGTAAAGAGTCTTGTGCTGCAATTAATGTCACTTTCATTGGGGCTAGCCTGGCTTTAGATAGACCTATGTGTGTGGCATTCCTATAATCCAGTCTTAACAGCACTAACGATTGACCCACCATTTTTAGGTCTTCTGGTGGTAGGAAGGGTTTTAGTTTCTTTAGAAGGTGCAGATGTAGGTCATCGCTTCTGGGTGCAGCCTGTATGTGAGCTTGCATGTTTAAATTTTAGTCTACTGTAATGCCTTTAGGACTTTACGGAGTGGAAGAGGGTTGAGGTGCAGTTAGGGATTTAATGTTGAGGGACCATGATTAAGGTTGTTCGGGTGGAAGCGTTGGGGAAAAGAAAATTAATTTGGCTTTCAGTGAATTTAGTTTTAGATGCTTGTGTTCCAGCCAGTCCTGTGTTTTCCTTAGTCTATCATCTAGTCTACAATATCATCTTGAGTGGAGAGACTGATGTAGAGATGCATGTCATCAGCATACATGTGAAACAAGATTGTCGATTGTTTAAGGATTTCAGTGAGTGGTTCCATATATAGATTGAAGAACATTGGTGAAATTGAAGATCCTTGCAGGACTCCCATGTAGATGTCTGCTACAACCGATAGAGAGTCGCCAATATTGACTCTCTATTGTTGGTTTTGTAAGAAGGAATTGTACCATGTAAGGACAGTTCCTGATAGTCCCATTCTGACTTAAAGAGTTTCTCTGAGGCATTCGTGTCTGACCGTGTCGAACGTTGCTGATAAATCCAGAAGTATTAGGAGACACAGTACAATTTGGTCTAGTAAAGTTTGTATATCATCTACGATGTTTAGAATGATGACCTCAGTATTATGAACAGGTCTGAAGCCAGATTGGTGGTTGTATAATTGGTCGAAATTCTTGATGTCTTCACCAAGCTGATCTTGGGTGCATTTTCCTACTAGTTTAGCTAGGAAAGTAAGGCTGGATACAGGCTGGAAGTTGTGTAAGTCATTGTGGTCTGTGCCTCTTTTTTTAGTAGGGGAGAAATTTGGTCCATCTTCAGGCATTCTGGTAGTGCTCCTTGTTGGAGAGATGCATTCACAGTTTTCGTCCATAGTGGGGTGACGGCTTGTAGGATCTCTTTTAATATGTGGTAGGGAATGGGATCGACAAAGTGTCTGGTGGGTTTCATAGATTACATTGTTTTCATGATTTCCACCTAAGATAGCTATCTGAAACTGTTCCAGAAGGTTCCGTTTTACCTTAGGAACATTGGGGTGTGTTGATCCGACTTCTTTCTGTGTGTTGTGAGAATACGGTCTGGGGGATTCACTAGGTTGGGCATTCGTTTGGTTGGGACTAGAGTTGCTTATAGTTGTGATTTTATTTTTGAAGAACGCAGAGAAGGTGTTGCAAATGTGGGTTCTGGAAGTTTTCAAGATTTTTGGTTTTTATGTCAAATAGTTTTCTAGGCCTGTTCTTCGCTTTATCTAATTGAGATCTGATTGCTGTTGTTTTTGGCTTTTAGGGTATCTTTTTTGCATTCTTGGCATTCTCAACTGTTTGAGGTGGGTAGTGTTTGGTTCCTTCCTCCATGGTCGATCAGTACGCCTAAGTTGTATGCTCTCATTGGTAATGGATTGATTGAACCCCAGTACTGACTTTTTTCTTTTGCCTTTTTAGACAAAATTGAGCAACCTTCTGAAATATGTCAGTGATATTGTTATAGTAGAGGTGCTATTTAATCAAAAAGAGACTAGCTCATATTTATTTTAGATTACAAAAAAGGAGAAGACTCTGGTATGTTTCGTCACGGAGTTGGAACACCTGGTGAGTGTGTTCAGAAAGCCCTCACCCACCAACCTAGTTGGTGGCATGCTTCATCATCGGGCCCACCCAGTGGCACCTAGCGTGCCCCGGGTGTGCTTCGACGCCTGATTACAGCGGAGCTGGTATATTGCTGAGTGTGCAGTGAAGACAGTTAAGAAAGTGATGTTAAAACGGCTAGGCGGGGGTCCCAGTACCCGAGGGTGAAATTAGACTTTAATACCTGGGCCTCCGTCAGCGGTTAAAATAAGGCAGAGGGATGTAAGAGGCGAGTTACGACCTCTCACATCCAATGGGTCAACATGTTTCAGCCAGTGCCTTATGACTAAGCTGGCTTTCTTCAGGACCTAAGTAAAAGGGGGTGAGTGTAAATTAACTAGTGGGAGTGTGTTTTAGACTATGTGTCTACACGCCCTAAAGTGTATCTATGTGTGAGAGGGAGATTCCCTTCTCAAGACCACCTGTACATATAACATTTATGGACAAGGACAAAACATACAAGGAGAAGGAAGAGTCATTTAGGATGTACAGGGTTACGCACATCTGATTGCCGTCACTATAGCGGGTTCATGTGGGCTATAGGCGGCTAGAGTGTGATGGTATTGGTGGTACCATCACGGTGAGAATCGCACTTGTAACTCGAGGGTGTAGTGATTAAAAGACGGAGAAAAACATAGTGCATAAGTGTGGAGCGACGCAAGGTTGCACTCTTACGCTAGTTTTTGCTCAGTCTGACCTCAAGGTTGGGAGGTGGCAAGGGCTTGACCCTGGGGGGACAAACATTTACCATACTGATTAGGGAGACCTGTGTGGGAGAAAAAGAGAGCGCTTACCAGGAGTCGTGGTGGTTGTTTCTCATACTCACAGCATTTCTGGGCATAGCCTGCTTTGGACCTGTAGTGCCTCCTTCGCATACTGGTGAAGAGTGGTCGTTTTCCCGGTTCTTAAATAGTCTGGTTAATTGGATGATTAATTACACCTGCAGGTAGGGAGGCAATGGTAGAGAGACTCGATTCTCTGAGTCATGTTGCCTGG
Source organism: Lissotriton helveticus (assembly GCF_964261635.1). Classification (NCBI taxonomy): domain Eukaryota; kingdom Metazoa; phylum Chordata; class Amphibia; order Caudata; family Salamandridae; genus Lissotriton; species Lissotriton helveticus. Next base: position 113,251,928 of record NC_136065.1, read on the forward strand.
CGAGGGTGTGGGCGCTTTAGGAGCGCGTGCGCATTAGCGTTCTGTCGCGCTATGGAGCTTGCAGAGCTGTGGGCGTATCCCCGGCAGGGAGCCGCCTGAGATGCTAGCGCGCGCTGTTCGCGCATGCGCATTAGGCCGAGTACGGTCTGCGCATGTGCGAGGAAGTAGTGACTTCGGCCGCGCATGCGAGGTGCATTGTGAATCGGGCAAATGGTCCCAACAGTCCCAAAATTAGGCAAGGGACACATAGAGTATCGACTTGATGCTGTGAGGTTAATAGGGAATAGGGTGTGGGACAATCTATATCAATTTCAGGGACAGACGGCAGTATGTTATCCTGGTGATGTACCAGAGGAGCAAGACACAATATGTTATCCTGGTGATGTACCAGAGAGGCAAGGCACATGTAGATCATTTGGGGGCATGAGGGTCTGTTACTGATGGGTCAGCGAGTTCCACGGGATGGCATCATTCAATCCCTGGGTGGCTGTGGATAGGCGGTAGACCCACCGTTGTTCTGCATGTAGTAGTTTTTTATCATTGTCCACGGTGCCTTCTGGGACCTGTTCTATGACCGTCCAAGTCAGGTCATTCGGTGTATGGCCTTGAGTGATGAAGTGGTTGGTCATTTTGCTTATGTTCTTTTTGCATCTTATGGTGCTTCGATGTTCCGTTATTCGTGTCTTTATTTTATGTGTGGTCATTCCTATATACCGGAGTCCACATGTGCACGTAATAAGGTAGACGAGGTTGCGAGAGTTGCAGTTTGTGTGGCTACTTTGGGTCCACACCTTGTTTGGTTCCAGGTTCAAAGTTTTGGTATGGGAGGTGAGGTGACACACACTGCAATCATTACAGGGGTAATGTCCGCAAACCTTGGGAAGGCCCCATATATTTAGAAGGGTGTTGGTAGCTGGTGGGGGTGGTGGTCTGGGGCGGGTATTAACCAGACGGTCTTTGAGATTGGTGCTTCGCTTGTATGCGAATCTGGGAGGGTCCCATTTCCTCTGTCCTGAATTGATTATTTTCCAGTGTTTTTTTATGATTTTTGACACTTTGTTTGATGCTGTGTTATAGGTCGTGACACAGGTGATGGGTTGGGTGTCTTGGTCCTTGGTGACGGTCTCAAGGAGAGCGTCTCGGTTCTGGTTTCTCGCCCTCTTCTGGGTTTTGTTGATGATGGCCTTGGGGTAACCACGTTGTGTCAGTTTGGTCGCCAGTTCCGCAGACTGTTTTTTGTAGTCAGAGATGTTCGTGCAGTTTCTGCGTATGCGCAGGAACTGTCCATAAGGCAGGTTCTCTCTGAGTGGACGCGGGTGGAAGCTGGTGAAGTCGAGCAATGAATTTCTCGCTGTAGGCTTATAGTAAGTTGTCGTGATCAGGGTGCCGTCCTTGACTGTAATGTCCAGGTCTAGGAAAGGGAGATGGCTGTTACTGGCCGTGCTGGTGAACTTGAGGTAGGGGTCCCTTTTGTTAAGCCAGGTCATGAATTTGTCCAGGTCAGAGTGGGAGCCCTGCCAGACCACTAGAATATCATCTATATACCTGCGCCAGCTCAGGATATGGTTGATGTAGGGGTTGGTCTCTGTCGCTATGTGGCACTCTTCAAAATGGTGGCCGTATAGCCCCGCTACACTGGGAGCGAAAACACTGCCCATAGACGTCCCATTAGTTTGTAGGTAGAGGGTGCCGTCAAACTCAAAGTAGTTTTCTTTGAGTGCCAGGGTGGCGCATGCCAGTACGAAGGCCCTGGGGGTGTGGTATTCCCAGTTTGTTGCCATAAGGATGTCATGAAGTACTTTGAGAGTGGCATCCTGTGGGAGGCTGGTGTACAGACTCTCCACGTCCAGGCCTACCAGTAGTTGTGTGGCAGGGTCGAATGCTTTGTTATTTAAGACTTGTAGGAGGTGCTTGGTGTCTTTGATATACGTCGGTGTCGACTGTACTAGGGGGTTCAAGAAAAAGTCACAGTAGCGTGACAGTGGTTCCAGTAAGGAATTGATGCCTGACACAATGGGTCTTCCAGGGGGGGGGGGGGTTGACCCCCTTGTGTACTTTCGGGACGGTGTAAAAATACGGAATTCTGGTGTTCTGGGGGCAGAGGTAGTCTGCTTCCTGTTTGGAAATATGTTCAGCATCCGCTGCTCTTTTGACTAACGTGTGGATCGTAGTCCTTAATTCATTAGTTGGGTCTTGTTCCAGTCGTCGATAATTCCTGTTATCGCTCAGTAATCTGCGACACTCCGTGTCGTAGTCTTGTTTGTCTTGGAGGACGATGCCTCCTCCCTTGTCTGCCGGTTTGATAATGATCAAGGGGTTGTCTTGCAGGCGTTGTAGGGTCTTCCTGTCTTCCCAGGATAGGTTGTTGAAATGATTTGTAGGGTTTAGTCTCTCTACATCGTTGTACACAGTCAGTTCAAATGTCATGATTTCGGGGGGAATGGCAGAGGGTGGTGGTACAAACGTGGATTTTGGTCGGAGTCCTGTGACGTTTGGATTGTCAAGGACTGGTTCTATTTCAGGGATTGGTTTTTCGAAAAAAGATTTCAGTTTTAGTTTCCTGAAGAATTGAGCCAGTTCCACATGTAGTTTGAATTTATCAAGTCTTGTTGTTGGAACAAACGACAATCCCTTTTCTAGTACTGATTGTTCTTTAGGGGTCAGGGGTGTGCTAGACAGGTTGAATACCAATGAGGGCTGGTCGTGTGGTTTTATTGTCTGCTGGTTCCTGGGGTTCCCTCTTTCGTCTTCTGGCGCGTGTTCGCGCTGACTGGGTTCTCCTCTCCGGCCCAATGTACTTGTGGTTGTTGTGGGTTTGCTCTTCTTCTGCCCCGTGCTCTTCTGCCCTGTCCTAAAAAAGGAATGTGTGGTCCCTGGTGGCCTGCAAATAAGGGCATAGGCCCGGGAGGGTACATGGGCGGGAAGCCAAAGTAGGGGTTGAAATTAGGTGGGAAGCCATGAAATTGTCCTGGTTGTCCTCCTTGCCAGTTGTTCTGCCAACGTTGTCCACGTCTGCCGCGGCCACCCCGTTTCGACGAGCCAGTGCTGGAGTCACTGGAGACAGAACTGTCATCCCCTGAAGTGTTAGACATGCTGGCATTCTTGTTCTGAGGGGTGTAATCTTCCTCTGAGTATGGGTAGACTTTGGCGTAACTGAATTTTTTCAGGTCTTTGTCAAATTTCTTTATTTTGGCCTGAGTCAAGTATTCTTTGTACTCGTTGATGTCTTTATTCTGGTCGTCCAATTTCTTTTTGTAGGCGGTTATAGTGGCTTTGAAGTGACTTTCTGTGGCTTGGATTTCCACTAGAAAGGCTTCTGAGAGGCGTTTTGCTGTTTTTATGATAAGGATCATCCAGTCCCTGGTGCAGTGCCAGGCGATCTGGGCCCAGTCCTTCCTGAAAGTGGGGTCATCAAGGAAGATCCTGGGGGCATTAGTTACTAGGAGTCCCCTAGGTGCCGTGTTGGTTCTGAGGTATTGTGTCAAGATTGTCCCATGAAGGATAGTGCGTATCCTGTTGCGCTTCTTTTCGGTTAGGCTCTCCCAATCAGTTGTTTGTGCGATGGTGCTGGAGATGTTGAAGTCAGCTTGGAACGATGGGTCAGATAGGATATCTGCCACATCGCTTTCATGAAATGTCAGACCATGGTTTTCTGCCATGGTGTTAGGATAACTCCCGCAGCTGTGCGCTGCCGTATGATGCGTAATCAAGAGAGAGAGGTAGGACCAGAAAGCTAGTCCTTGTCCCCGGGGTAATATGTTATTTAATCAAAAAGAGACTAGCTCATATTTATTTTAGATTACAAAAAAGGAGAAGACTCTGGTATGTTTCGTCACGGAGTTGGAACACCTGGTGAGTGTGTTCAGAAAGCCCTCACCCACCAACCTAGTTGGTGGCATGCTTCATCATCGGGCCCACCCAGTGGCACCTAGCGTGCCCCGGGTGTGCTTCGACGCCTGATTACAGCGGAGCTGGTATATTGCTGAGTGTGCAGTGAAGACAGTTAAGAAAGTGATGTTAAAACGGCTAGGCGGGGGTCCCAGTACCCGAGGGTGAAATTAGACTTTAATACCTGGGCCTCCGTCAGCGGTTAAAATAAGGCAGAGGGATGTAAGAGGCGAGTTACGACCTCTCACATCCAATGGGTCAACATGTTTCAGCCAGTGCCTTATGACTAAGCTGGCTTTCTTCAGGACCTAAGTAAAAGGGGGTGAGTGTAAATTAACTAGTGGGAGTGTGTTTTAGACTATTTGTCTACACGCCCTAAAGTGTATCTATGTGTGAGAGGGGGATTCCCTTCTCAAGACCACCTGTACATATAACATTTATGGACAAGGACAAAACATACAAGGAGAAGGAAGAGTCATTTAGGATGTACAGGGTTACGCACATCTGATTGCCGTCACTATAGCGGGTTCATGTGGGCTATAGGCGGCTAGAGTGTGATGGTATTGGTGGTACCATCATGGTGAGAATCGCACTTGTAACTCGAGGGTGTAGTGATTAAAAGACGGAGAAAAACATAGTGCATAAGTGTGGAGCGACGCAAGGTTGCACTCTTACGCTAGTTTTTGCTCAGTCTGACCCCCCCCCCCCTGGAAGACCCATTGTGTCAGGCATCAATTCCTTACTGGAACCACTGTCACGCTACTGTGACTTTTTCTTGAACCCCCTAGTACAGTCGACACCGACGTATATCAAAGACACCAAGCACCTCCTACAAGTCTTAAATAACAAAGCATTCAACCCTGCCACACAACTACTGGTAGGCCTGGACGTGGAGAGTCTGTACACCAGCCTCCCACAGGATGCCACTCTCAAAGTACTTCATGACATCCTTATGGCAACAAACTGGGAATACCACACCCCCAGGGCCTTCGTACTGGCATGCGCCACCCTGGCACTCAAAGAAAACTACTTTGAGTTTGACGGCACCCTCTACCTACAAACTAATGGGACGTCTATGGGCAGTGTTTTCGCTCCCAGTGTAGCGGGGCTATACGTCCACCATTTTGAAGAGTGCCACATAGCGACAGAGACCAACCCCTACATCAGCCATATCCTGAGCTGGCGCAGGTATATAGATGATATTCTAGTGGTCTGGCAGGGCTCCCACTCTGACCTGGACAAATTCATGACCTGGCTTAACAAAAGGGACCCCTACCTCAAGTTCACCAGCACGGCCAGTAACAGCCATCTCCCTTTCCTAGACCTGGACATTACAGTCAAGGACGGCACCCTGATCACGACAACTTACTATAAGCCTACAGCGAGAAATTCATTGCTCGACTTCACCAGCTTCCACCCGCGTCCACTCAGAGAGAACCTGCCTTATGGACAGTTCCTGCGCATACGCAGAAACTGCACGAACATCTCTGACTACAAAAAACAGTCTGCGGAACTGGCGACCAAACTGACACAACGTGGTTACCCCAAGGCCATCATCAACAAAACCCAGAAGAGGGCGAGAAACCAGAACCGAGACGCTCTCCTTGAGACCGTCACCAAGGACCAAGACACCCAACCCATCACCTGTGTCACGACCTATAACACAGCATCAAACGAAGTGTCAAAAATCATAAAAAAACACTGGAAAATAATCAATTCAGGACAGAGGAAATGGGACCCTCCCAGATTCGCATACAAGCGAAGCACCAATCTCAAAGACCGTCTGGTTAATACCCGCCCCAGACCACCACCCCCACCAGCTACCAACACCCTTCTAAATATATGGGGCCTTCCCAAGGTTTGCGGACATTACCCCTGTAATGATTGCAGTGTGTGTCACCTCACCTCCCATACCAAAACTTTGAACCTGGAACCAAACAAGGTGTGGACCCAAAGTAGCCACACAAACTGCAACTCTCGCAACCTCGTCTACCTTATTACGTGCACATGTGGACTCCGGTATATAGGAATGACCACACGTAAAATAAAGACACGAATAACGGAACATCGAAGCACCATAAGATGCAAAAAGAACATAAGCAAAATGACCAACCACTTCATCACTCAAGGCCATACACCGAATGACCTGACTTGGACGGTCATAGAACAGGTCCCAGAAGGCACCGTGGACAATGATAAAAAACTACTACATGCAGAACAACGGTGAGTCTACCGCCTATCCACAGCCACCCAGGGATTGAATGATGCCATCCCGTGGAACTCGCTGACCCATCAGTAACAGACCCCCATGCCCCCAAATGATCTACATGTGCCTTGCCTCTCTGGTACATCACCAGGATAACATATTGTGTCTTGCTCCTCTGGTACATCACCAGGATAACATACTGCCGTCTGTCCCTGAAATTGATATAGATTGTCCCACACCCTATTCCCTATTAACCTCACAGCATCAAGTCGATACTCTATGTGTCCCTTGCCTAATTTTGGGACTGTTGGGACCATTTGCCCGATTCACAATGCACCTCGCATGCGCGGCCGAAGTCACTACTTCCTCGCACATGCGCAGACCGTACTCGGCCTAATGCGCATGCGCGAACAGCGCGCGCTAGCATCTCAGGCGGCTCCCTGCCGGGGATACGCCCACAGCTCTGCAAGCTCCATAGCGCGACAGAACGCTAATGCGCACGCGCTCCTAAAGCGCCCACACCCTCGCCAGGCAACATGACTCGGAGAATCGAGTCTCTCTACCATTGCCTCCCTACCTGCAGGTGTAATTAATCATCCAATTAACCAGACTATTTAAGAACCGGGAAAACGACCACTCTTCACCGGTATGCGAAGGAGGCACTACAGGTCCAAAGCAGGCTATGCCCAGAAATGCTGTGAGTAAGAGAAACAACCACCACGACTCCTGGTAAGCGCTCTCTTTTTCTCCCACACAGGTCTCCCTAATCAGTATGGTAAATGTTTGTCCCCCCAGGGTCAAGCCCTTGCCACCTCCCAACCTTGAGGTCAGACTGAGCAAAAACTAGCGTAAGAGTGCAACCTTGCGTCGCTCCACACTTATGCACTATGTTTTTCTCCGTCTTTTAATCACTGCACCCTCGAGTTACAAGTGCGATTCTCACCGTGATGGTACCACCAATACCATCACACTCTAGCCGCCTATAGCCCACATGAACCCGCTATAGTGACGGCAATCAGATGTGCGTAACCCTGTACATCCTAAATGACTCTTCCTTCTCCTTGTATGTTTTGTCCTTGTCCATAAATGTTATATGTACAGGTGGTCTTGAGAAGGGAATCCCCCTCTCACACATAGATACACTTTAGGGCGTGTAGACACATAGTCTAAAACACACTCCCACTAGTTAATTTACACTCACCCCCTTTTACTTAGGTCCTGAAGAAAGCCAGCTTAGTCATAAGGCACTGGCTGAAACATGTTGACCCATTGGATGTGAGAGGTCGTAACTCGCCTCTTACATCCCTCTGCCTTATTTTAACCGCTGACGGAGGCCCAGGTATTAAAGTCTAATTTCACCCTCGGGTACTGGGACCCCCGCCTAGCCGTTTTAACATCACTTTCTTAACTGTCTTCACTGCACACTCAGCAATATACCAGCTCCGCTGTAATCAGGCGTCGAAGCACACCCGGGGCACGCTAGGTGCCACTGGGTGGGCCCGATGATGAAGCATGCCACCAACTAGGTTGGTGGGTGAGGGCTTTCTGAACACACTCACCAGGTGTTCCAACTCCGTGACGAAACATACCAGAGTCTTCTCCTTTTTTGTAATCTAAAATAAATATGAGCTAGTCTCTTTTTGATTAAATAACATATTACCCCGGGGACAAGGACTAGCTTTCTGGTCCTACCTCTCTCTCTTGATTACGTATAGTAGAGGTGCGCCAGTTCTAGGGCCAATGTTTGATCAGTCCAAGGTGCTAAGGAGGTTTTTCACAGCCCCACCAATTCAGTTCTTTCTACACATCTGTTATCTTTAGTCCAGATATTTTTCTTTCTCATTTGACCCTTTATTTTTATTACTTGTGTGGATATTTGAAAAAGAATTTGCTGATGGTCGGACCAATCAGTTGGTGTGATGTCCATCATGTTTACTGGTAGTTTCACGATGATGAGGTCTAGAGTGGCACCTTTATTATGGGTTAGTCCTTTGCAAGCTTGAATCGTGTTAATGTCCTACAGCAGGTTGCTGAGTGCTGCCACTGTAGGGTCTTTGTCATTGTTCCAATGCAGGTTGAAGTCTCCAACTAATATTATATTAGAGAGCAAAGGAGCATTGATGGTGATCGTTTCCCTCAGTTGCTCCAGGAAGACATTGTTGTCACCCAGTGGATGGTATAACAGGAGTCTTTTTGCGACTGCAGTTTCTTATCAGACTTGAATTCAGTTCCCATGAGTACAAACAATGATGTGTCTTCTATTGAGAGTGGGTTTAAGGATAGGGAGTTGTTGCAAATTGTAGCAAGACCCACCCGCTTTGATTTGTGGCCACGACGTAGGATGGAAAAGTCTGGGGGAATGAGGAGGTCTAGTATTGGGGCTGCCATTGGGTTTTCCAGGTTTCAGTTAGGAAAAGAATGTCCAGATTGTGTGTTAAGATCAAGTCTACTATATCAGTTGTGGGTTTTACAGCTGATCTGCAATTGTGTAACCTGCATTTCAGGTTAGTTCCTGTTTTGTGAGTTGTTGTGGTGGAGACTGTGTTCCTTGCTATCAGGAACAGGTTGTTGTGATTGATTTGTAGAGGGTTGAGTCTCCGTTTTTTGTAGTTACAAATCTTGATGATTGGGATGTTGGATGTAGGTTCGAGGGAGGTTTTCTCTGTGCCCTGATAGTATATTAGCTGAGTTCTTATCTCGTCTTCTAAGGTTATTGGTCATTCTTCTTGGTCAGTGAAGCTTGTTAGACTCGTACTGAAAGATTAATCACCACATTACCTTAAATTGCGGTACCATCGTTTAGGTACCAGTGTCAGAAAATCATATCAACCAACAACAGATATCCATCTGTTTCCTATGATACAAGACTCTGTGACAAACAAAGAACAAATACAGTTTTAACTAAAGATAGAGCCAATTGGCTGCATTTAATATAATGGACGCATAATATCAACAGTGATATATTCTTAAATTACCTCAAGACAGACACAAACAAACCATCTCAGCAAAAATCGACAAAAAGAGTGTGCTATAAAGCACCTGAGGGAACATGACCACATGTAGGAAAGGAAAAAATACCGTCAAACAGATTTCTAAATGTCATTCCTTGAGCTTCAACTACTATTTTAATTAAAAAACTAGACAAAAAGTAAACACAAAATGTATGAAAAGATGGCAAAATTAGAAAATGAGTACCAAAAAATCTATTTTTTAGAAGAGCAGAAACGCATAGCAGTCAAAAAAGAAGAAATTCTAAATAGTCCAAGCGGGTCTTGAATCTTAAGCTTGGCTCATTACTAAGCATATAAAGGTGCCTCTACTCTAAGGGGCCGATTCCGATGTCGGACGGACCTGAGTCTGTCGGACATCGGCCAGGAGCATTGTTGAAAGCAGGGGTGTAGTTCATCCCTGCACCCTGTGGCCGGCACCCTAAGGTGCCTGCCACCGGGTGCAGGGATTAGGGGTGGGCGGAAATCGCGTAATGGACTTTCGCGGAGAGGCACGGAAATTGAACCAATTTCCGTGCCTCTCCCCAAATTTCCATTACGTGACACCCTTCTTCGGCGCGATAGACCAGGAAGAGATGTCCCCGCGATAAGGTAAGTGTTTCAAATATTATTTCAGGCTTTATTCTTTTTAATATTGCAGGCGGGAGGCGGGCAGGAGGCGGCCGAGAGGCGGGAGGGCGGCGGGCAGCCAACTTCCGTTCCGCCCCGAGTGTGCGGAAATTTGCCCGGTTTTTCCACCTTCTTTGTGGAAGGCGGAAGGGCAAATTTCCTCACATTCCATGGGCGGAACGGAAATGTCCGCCCACCCCTAGCAGGGATCAACAGAGGGGCACCATAGGTGCCCCCAGGCTGCCATTCAGCAGCCTCACACCCACAGGGGCCCTGCTGGGGGCCCCCAGAGATAGCTTTCGACTGCCTTTTCATGCCGGACACACCGGCAGGAAAAGCTGCCATCGTACTCCCTCGGTCGTAAAGAGGCGACCGGGGGAGTACTGAGGGATTTCCGGACTGCGGACAGGCTCTCCGAGCTGGTCGTCCGCAATCCGGAAATCAGAGTCGGATTCCTTTAAGACCGAGCACATCAGAATGGCTCGGTCAGAAAGGAATCCGTTCGGAGCCCTTCCGATCGGAATCGGCCCCTAAATGGACTCTCATTAACTCCTTTGGAAAGAAAGGCCTTTATTAAGATACCTGACAGTCAGAAAGAAAAACCAGTCCAATAACCCAAGCTAGTCTCAAACCCAGAACCTGACACTTTACTCGCCATATGAGGTTACCTCTCCTCCCTATAGACTTTCATTTACCTGTTAGATAATGTACCTTCATTGAGATGGAGGACAATCCAAGAAATATTCTACAGTGGTATGGAATACATGAGCCTTTAAACAGAATGAACTTGACCACCCATCAATAATCATCTAGGACCATAGAGGCTGAGAATTGTTCAAGTATAATAATGTAAGCAGTCTGCCATGAACACATACAGTCCCCAAGTAACTCTTATGGCCTTATGCACAATATATTTATAAAGAAATCCATCGCAGATGAAACCACCTGAACTAACAAGACAAAATTAATAGTCTAATGAGTGTGGCATGATAATAGGGCAAATAATTCTCTGTCAATATTAAAACCAAATCGGACCATTTTGATTCTATTTATAAAAAATAATTAGCTGGTTTTTAACTTCTTTCCTAAAACACCACTTCTTCTGTCTATTTTTACTACCTCCATACCAATCAATTGTATATTCTCTAGTTGAGCAAGTGAGTGTGATAACCTGAAATGAGCAACCATCAGGTACTTGTTGTCCATGTTCTTAATGGCCTAGAGATGATCTTTCCACTTAGTTTTCAATTTACGCATGGTGGATCCAATGTATTGTTTCCCACAAACACAAACCATCTTATAGATACTATTGGCAGTGTCACAATTGATGAATGAAGCAATATGACATTGATACCATTCAGTTACATCTGCAATTACCATGCCATCAAATATGTGTTTACAACATATGCAGATCCCACACCTTAAGGACCCATTAGGTAGTTGTGGAAACCAGCCAGTTTTAGTACTCCTGGGGATGTAATGAATAGTCTCATTAGGACTAAGTAATGTGCGCGATGTAGGTGCCTTTCTATATATTATTTTAGGTTTAACAGGCAACAGACTTTTGAGATCAGGATTTAATGTTAAAATATCCCAGTATTTCTGTTGACTGTCATACATTCTTCTAAAACCATTGCAATAAGTTGTGATAAATCTGATCTCACTGTTGGAATTTTTATTAGCTTTCTTTTGGATGACCCTTTAAAAGTTACTCATGAGTGATTTTACTAGCTCCTTTCTTAGCAATGTGCAAAGTCGTATATTAATAACCTCTTTTGAGGAGTCTGGTAGTAATATCTGAGGCTTGTTTCTCATATTCCTGTTGTAGACTCCTATTTCTTTTTGCCCTCAACAATTCGTCAACTGGAATGTTGGTAATCCGTCTTTTGAGCTTAAGTTTGTTTTCTAAACAATCATGATACCAGTTTGTTAATATCTACATACATTTTTAAGTCAAGAAAACAAATAGACGTTTTGCTTTATTCGAGAATTAGTAAGATATTGATACAATTTTCATTCAAGAACTTGTTACATTCTGCGGTGGAACAGGATGGCTTCTAAGCATTGTCTGCAGCAGACTCTCATTTAGCTGTTGTTCCATGATCAAGCGCGATTTGCCACCATCTCAGTCCCAGAAAAATCTACAACTGGTGTATCTGCAGAAATTGACACACTGTCATAAGCAGACCCATTTCTCCCCCCCCCCCTGAGACTTGTGCCTCTTAATTGACCCTTTTGAGGATTCATTCATTCCGCCCAGGTGAGGACAATACTCAAGAAGCCACCTCCAAAAGATGAAAATAGTGAAGGCCCTAATGTAAGCGTTAATTCACCTTACCCACCTTATGTCCACACATTTTCAATTCACTCATGGACAGTCACCCGGAAAAGGACTCTAACAATTGCTGTCTCATCTTTAATTCTTTGTCCATCATACAAATTAACTTAGAGAATCTAAAATTATATTTTTTGTTCTAATTTATCCATACTAATATAATAAAGAGCGAGCCCAAAACTTTGAGGCGGGTAATCTCAGGAACCACAGCCCAGACGCCCACCATATACATTTAAAAGGTAAAAGAACCGTGTCAGCAAAGTAGTCCCTTGTGGGCATGTCTGCGTTGTGGGTGTGTGCTGGGGGCGTACAAATGCTGGGGGCGTGTGGTACGTTCCGCCCTTCATGCCATGTCTCATATCGTGTGCTGTGGGCGTGTGCTGGGGCGTGTGCCGGGTGCGGGATTATGGAAAAAAAAAGCCAGCGTTGTGCCCAATTTTTTATTGTTTTTTCTTCCCAGGTTCTGTACATTCCAGCTCCGGTTGTCCACCCTGCTCCCTTTAAATACCCCTGCACCCCATAATCATAACCCACCCTTACTCCTTAAAATACCCCAACACCCTTAAACACTAACCCATCTTAACCCTATAAATATACCCTGTACCCCAAAACCCAAACCTATCCCTAAACCCTAAAAATACCCATGTACCCCAAAACCCAAACCTAGCCCTGAACCCTATAAATACCCCTGTACCTCAAAACGCAACCTACCCCTGAACCCTAAAAATACCCCTGTACCCCAAAACCCAAACCTAGCCCTGAACCCTAAAAATACCCCTGTACCCCAAAACCCATACCTATCCCTAAACCCTAAAACTACCCCTGTACCCCATAACCCAAAACTATATCTGAACCCTTAAAATACCCAAACACCCCAAAACATATACCTCAGTACCCCAAAACATATACCCCTATACCCATACTTACCTTATCCAAACATTAAAAAAAAACATGCTTTTACCATTCATGCATTTACAACGAATTTCGTTGTAAATGTATGCGTGGTAAAAGCATATAAAATGTAATGGCATGCGTTATAATGGCATTGCGGAGTCATGGTACTTTCGTAATGAAAGTATGCGGAGTGATGGTATGCGGAAAGAAAGTTGCGGAATAATGGTGTTTACCCTCGCCCCGGTAAGTACATTGGTGGCACGGCGGCCCACATCTCCAGCAACATACTCAGATTTTTTCACCACCGATTTGAAAAATGCACAGGTCACTCTCATTGATGGCCAGCACCGACATACACTTTTTGACACACCTCCCGCCACAAGTTCTAGAATTGCGAACTTTAGAGCTGGGGAGCTACGTTCGAATTTTGGCATCAGCTCAACATCCTGTGATTCCAGGCAAATCGCTTTGTCTCCCCGTGCCTACCACAAATGAATGTGTTCTTCTGTAATGTAAATTGTGCTCATGCCATGTTGTCGAGTTTGCGCTATATAATATTGCAAGGAAAAATAAAGTAGGGAAACTCGAGTTCACACACTACTGAACGTGCACTCTTAAGTGCATCAGCAGTGCACTGTGAATCGGAGCGTTTCACAGGCCTGTCACAGATAAAAAATGCTATCAAAACGAAATCCTACAAAACAATATATTACTGGCCGGCAGCAATTCATACCCGGACAACGTCGGGACGGGCTGCTAGTGAGATAATAAAATACTGAATACAAATATTGCATGTCATGGACTTCTCATAAAATGATTTAAATATCACATCTGTGTTGTATTAAAACATACGGAATTCAGTTCAACTTTCATAAAGTTGTCAACCATTTACTATATACAAATAATACACATTTCATCCATACACACATTTTTAATTATTGATATCTCGTACTGTCCAATTACATCTAGAGTACCCTATCACAACTATAGTAAAATATAAAAGGTGTTGCACATCAGGAGACCTCCATCCCCGGGGCTGGCTCACTAACTATGTCCAGTGGATCCCACCTCCGGGATACAGTAGATTCCCTTCCTGCATTGGCATAGGCAGGAAAAAGTGCTTACTGTCTGGTGTGAGCATTTTTAAAAGTCCACCCAAATGGGTGCAAACTCTAAGCCCACTCCCAGCTGGCAGGACCTTTCAAAATGCAGACTTATGTTTTGAAACAGAACAGCAGGAGGGAGCTGCATAAATAGCTGCTCCCTCCAGGCAGGAGCAATGCTGCCTCCCGCACTTTGCCGGGAGCCTGCTGGGGCCCTGGGACTCCCATCGTGGCCTCCAATGTCCAACATTGTGCATGATGGGTGCCCTGGGAGGGCACCGGGGCACCCACCTATAAATAATGGAGGCCCCAGGGAAATGGGGTCCCTGGGGCCAAAATAGGCTGACTGGCACCCTCCCCTTCATTAAAAAGGTACAGCCCGGGGAAATAGGGTCCTTGGGTCCTACAAAGGTTGTGGAAGGGGGTGCGTGGACCCCTCCCATTTTATTTACATCTTGGTCCCAGGGGATGGGGTCTCCGGGGTCTAATTAGGTTCAGGGAGGGGGCTCAGCCCCCATTATTTACCCGTCCCAGGGGATGCGGTACCTGGAGCCTAATAAGGCATGCCTCTCCACTTTTTTATTCAATTTGGCCCAGAACAATGGGGTATGTGGGGCCTAAGATGGCTTGGGGAAGGGGACATCCACTGCCTCCCATTTTTAATTAGATTTGGCTATGGGGTCCCCGGGGCCTGATAAGGCGTGTGGAGATGCCCCGTGCAGCCCCCTCCCTTTTTAAAAATGGGCCCCAGGGGATGGGGTCCCAGGTATATGAAGGCTCAGGGATTAGGCCACACAATCCCCTCCCTTTTTTAATGGGAGGGGATCCTCTGGACCTTATACGACTTGGGTAGGGGGGCCGTGTAGCCTCCCTCTCCTTTTTTATTATATTAGGCCACAGGGGGATGGGGTTAGTAGGGCCTAATAAGGCTCGGGGGAGAGCTTCACGCCCGCCTTAGATTTTCACTCCAGGGATAGACTCCCTGGGGCCTATAAAGGTTATAGTTAGGTGAATATGTCAGTGGCAACATTAATGTTTTGAACCAAAAAACACAGAAATTCAGTGGTTATAGTTAGCAGAACTAATCATAACTGGCACCCCGCTATGCACTGCTTATGACCTCACATATTACATCACTCATGACATGCACTATGACATCATTTATGACATCACTGATGACATCACTGATTATCCCTTGTTAACCTTCTTTATAGCGTTCTACTGTCCCAAGAAAGACATTACTTCCTTTGAAGTGAACACAGGCTGTCTTTGGTACCATAGTTTGAAAGTGTAATCAGAGCTTGAAAGCATGTGATAAGAACAAACAGGCACCTCAGGAGTGCCTGCAAGTCACGGGAGACTAGTGGACACGAGGAGAGAATGTGCAATACAGGTAAAATGGCTAGGAACAGCAATGATTCAATGCCAACTTCACATTGAAGAAACACCCTGGTAGGAACACTTCGAGGCAGGAGTAGAAGGAATTTAAATTTGACCTTTTGGTCTCACCTACAGACAGTGCAAGCTGCCCGTTGGTGAATAGACTTATGGTTAATGTGAGTCTGCCCGCATCGTAATCAGGCCTTTTGCACCGCCCACCTATGTTTCAAAAAAGAAAATGCTTTCATGCTACTTATTTGTTTTTATTCAATCCAACTCAGTAAATAAAACATTTTTAAATGCATTATTTTGTATGATCGTGCATGCAGGGTGTTTAAGCCTACAAAATGTTTTCTTTAGCAATGCTGCACAGCATCCGGGATGGTGCATACCATGGCTAAAACCCCTGTAAAAACCAATGGGACCCAAAGGCAATACATTTTGACTTTGCCAATGCTATTTTATTGTATGTTGGGTGAGCATTGGACCAGCATTGCACCAAGAGCCTTTGGAGGAAATGACGGAGGCTAAAATAAAGCTGGTAGAGAGGAGCGTATAAGCAATGGCTTCAGGAAACCTATTTATTACATATATTTTCGATGTCAGTATAAGGTAGGCCTGGATGGTAAATTCCGTTCCGCTTGCGGAATTTGCGGAATTTGGGTAATTTTGCATTCTGCGGAGAACGCGAAATTGCCCAAAATTTTGTGTTCTATGACTTTGCGAATCTTTTTGCTTGTTTGCGTTCTCAAAATGCTTGTTCGTGAGATATTTCCCCCGAGCACGCAAACAGCAATTGCGAACAAGCAATTCCACATGTTCTCGGAATTTCTGCGTGTTTGCAGAGATTTTTTACCGTTTTGCGGAGATTTGCGTAACGCGATTACGCAAATTCCGCCCACCCCTAGTATAAGGCAGTCCAGCCTACGCCTTGTTTACACATGCAAATCACAAGTGTTACCTTGATGCTGCTCACTTCCGCACTAAGACAAGAATCGTTCCAATGCCCTCTTCCCTCCCACAAAAAGGCTCTTTATGCCCAGTGCACCAAACACCCACATTTCAGGCCTCCCTGGACAGAGACCATCTTATTTCACATGTGATTATTTCTAAAGATGGCTTCTCAAAGCCTCTTAAGGATGCTTGATTCACTCTTCATAGAAGCCCTTCTAACGAAAAGCGTCTTTGAGCAATGGGGAAATATAATGCACACGGAGCTCAGAGAGCTTGTTCAACGGCGGTACAAGTTTTGTGATTTTGTAATGGGCTTCAAACATATCATTAGCTCATTTATCCCATTTTACCGGAAAACGTATCCCTCCCAAGTGTCTTAATAGAATTGATCTAGGCCACGTGAATTAATTCTGGCTATAATACAGAAGAGGCAATTTGCTCCTGGCCCTTTAAAACCTTGCTGGCAGGGTTCCTATGGCAACAAATATGTCCCTCTCTGGAAAAAAAAAATACATGGAAACAAACACACTTAATTAACAACAGCATCTGATTAGTCTTAAAATGGCACAGATTTTCAAATATGATTGGCACTGCGAATCTTGACTTTAAAATTATGTTTATGCTGGCTTGCAGGGGTAACTCTCTTGCCTGCACCTGAATATGTGTTGCTCTTAATTGCAAAATACATGTTTAAAAGCAAATCCTCCAGCATGATTGAGAAAGGATGTCATTTTTAAACCTTAGTGGATCCACAGTTGTAGAAACTAGCTAAAATTTAATACCGCTGGTTTCAGTGGAGCCTTGAGAACATTTTTATTGTATAATTAAATATAAATTATTTAGTATTTATGCAAATGGGTCCATTATGCATGAATCCTGCATTGTAAATGGCATTTTTACAGCTTTGCCCATACATCACTTATAAAATAAATATGAAATAAAAATATATGCAAAACCCTTTCAGGAAAAAACTGTGCTGGGTGACATAATGCGTCTCAGAGACATTTGGCGGGGAGAAGCTCATATTTTATTAAAGATGTCCTATCTGTTTCTGCATGTGTGTGTAAAAAGGTAAGAAGCAGCCTGCATAAGAAGAATTGATTTAAGTCAGCACACACGAGGGGCTTCGTTTAGATTTGGGTGGTTATGAAAAATACTATGATTTATGAAGTATGCGGAAAATCCGCTGATGGTAGATTTTCTGCTGGTGAAGCATAGGATTTACACCTCTTGGGCCAATTGGAGTATTTCCTCTCACCATTCAATTCTGCATACCGACCAATGATGTAAACCCTCTGTGCAACCAGCTGTGAGAGAAACAGTAGCCAGGTAGCAGAATGGTTCCCACAAATGGGATAATTGATCTAAGTAAAATTAACATAATATGGACTGTGCTGGTCAGACAGTGGGTAGAAATCGATGGTGGCATGTTCTTAGGAACCTGTAAACATTGAATATCTCATCAGGTTGTAAGGAAAGCTGTCCACGGTCCCCAAACAGGAGCAGGACCTGGGGCCATCACATCAGAATGACCAAAACGTGTCCAGAGATAATCAGGTGATTGCATTAAGTGCAAGAAGGGCTTCATAAGCAAGCATAACTACTATACAAGAGAGGTTTTGCTGCCTTTGCACACACTAGATGCTGTGATTTGGTAAACTAACATTGGTTTCCAGTAGAAAATCTATATTGGCAGAGTAGGTATATTTAGTCAATTGGAATTATTATACCTTACTTTAGACATGAAGGTGCAAAGGTAGCACAAAAGAGACATTTAGGTCACTGTTGTGTTGTCAGATTGTTAAGGGTTTGTGAAATATATTATAAAATTAAACCAATGATTTCCAGTATAGTTAACTTCAAATTCATGAAGCTAATAGGATTTCCTAATAAAATGAATTATTAAAAATTAAATGTAGTTGTGTATATGCCCAGAGTTGTAGTTCAGTGTAACATTGAGTAAAACTATTAAATATATAATAGAAAAGGTAAAATTAGCAATAAGCATTACAGAAATTTAAATTGGATCATAGAATAAAGGTATGCCTCCAATAACCCCAGAGACAGAAGTCTGGTAGAACAAAAGGAGGGGTTTCCAGCAAGCACGCAGTGGATCCACAATATGTATGATGGCATCTTCCTTTCTTTCTTTTGAAGTGTGCCCACAGTGTTATATGTAAACCCAGAGACAGACATCAGGCGGATTAAAGCAGGTACTTCAGCAATCAGACAGTGAATATACAAGAATTATCTAGGCATTCTGATCTCTGCCTTTCAAGTACATTCCAAAGTATTATATGTGATCCCAGCAGACCGGTCAAGCAGGCCTTGCCACTCAAGCAGGATTTGAAACTATATTTTCAAATAGGATGCTCACAGCCCCACCCTGTATATTTTAGAAGGTTCAGAGGAGTCATCTCTGCCCTTTGAGGTCAGCCTACTGGGTGCTCCTGGGAGGCAGTTCACACGCTTTTCATAACTATTTAAATTCTAATCCCTGGCTGGCTGAAGTACGAAAGCAAATACAAATTTAGCCTCCATGAATTTAAGGCACAGAAAAGGTAGCTTCCTACAAGTTATTTATTCTTAATATTTATTAAAAATCCAACTTCACCATTAAATTGGATTTTAGTAACTATTAAAAATAGTTGCTTAACAATTTTTCTAGCTAGTCCCATTCCATAATAGAGTATTAGGATTTTAATTTGTTCTCTATTTATTCTACATAGGACAGCTAGGTCTACAACAGTGAACAATAGCTTTTGGGTGTGAGTCACTTTAAGGACATGTGAACATTTCATTTCAACATATTCTACTTTTAAATATTATGCATCCTGCCTTGTTGACTTACTGATATTTATTCAAAAGTGAGGTTTTTGGGGCTTTATTTTGACAGGTCACATTGACATTTGTATGCTCCTACACTAGCAGGCCTTAAGCCATGTGTGCGCTGCCACTATGGGGATGACACATTATGTGTTGCAGTAACTTTGAATTTTCAGGCCCCTGGGTACATTCTCTATCATATACCAGAGACCTATAGGTACATTTAATATACCAATTAGGAATATGCCAATTCAACTATGTTTAAAGGGAGTGCACAGGTACTTTACCACTGGTCAGCAAAGTTGAAGTGCTCAGAGTTCTAAAGCTAGCAAAGATTTTGAGGTCAAGAAAAGGCGAAAATACAAGATGACTTCGCAGAAAAGGCAGATTTCCTCTATAATCCTGTGAAAAAGCACTTTGAAGAAGCACAGCTCACTGCTATATGAAATAAACAAAATAAGTGAATAGGATAACAACAGTGGAAAAAATGTTTCACGTATGGTCATTGGTATTTGCACGATCTGTTCCTCTATACGGCCTCGAAGGGGTACACTCTATTCATATGGATTGTGCTCTTGTATGCCTCCATTTTCTAGCAGATTGGACAGAGAAGAGATAATCATTTCAGATCTTAAAATGGTGGGCCCACAGAATGCTCAGTGGATATCTGTAGTGTATGTTGAGAAGTTTATTGCTATCATTGTAAAGTCCACATCGAAGCCATTAAAATGGCATTATTTGTTCCCCACAGTATTGATCCCTTGGGTTTCCACAATATCATGACACAAATAGTAGAGTAAAAATAACAATTTGCAAAGTAGGGAATTCCAGGTATTTGCAAAGCAACTAAAGAGTCGCTAATAACCAAATACCGAGTTTCACTATTTTAGTCACATCGCTAATTCATCTTTTCATTGATTTTACTGCCCTTGTAGCAGCACTACTCTCTTTTCTGCAATCCAAATTCAAATTGTATCGAAAATGAAATATCTGATGGGTACATTTTTGTCAAGTAAAAATATTTTTCACCCAACACGATAAAAATAAAATATATAAATACAAATTTGTTAGCTTTTACAAAGTTTCTCTGTCAAAAAAACAACACCAACATAGGTCACTGTTTTGCATATATCTCCAACGAGAGCCCTAAATCCATTCAAATGTGGTTGGCTAATTAAAGTTCTTACAGGACAGTAACACTAAACTTGCTTACTTTCCAAGTTTCTCCAAACAATTATTATCAATTAAGAGTTTAGTTAATGACTTTAACTTTCTCTTAAAACCATTTTTGGTATGTCTCTTCACTCTAACTTCACAGGTTTCAGAAAGGTTTCATTCCATTATTATGCTAGACACCATCAGAATTATAGCGAGGATATCAAAACAAAATATGTGAACAAAGTCCATACAGAAGTGTCATACCTCAGTATAATCTCATAACGTGATTTTTCCTTTTCAGTAGCATGCTGTTGTATATAGTTTGTCAGGAGTACAATACCTATGTAAGATGTCCTTATATTGCACTGTTGCATGGCTAAAAACCCTAAAAAGGAGTTTCAATAAGTTCACTATTGCTGTCCAAGATTTTACTATACAGAGTGTCTCTAATTGCTCCTTCAAGCATTCTTTCATTTCAAACCTATATTCATCTTCCAAAGTCAGAGAAAAATATCTATCTATCACCCAGTATGTTTAGAAGCAACTGGGTGTGTTCTATAAAGCATATTATCAGTAAAACTATTGGACACAACCATATTAGGTAAAGTACCTCTCAACAATTCTACTTTCTGCTTCTTTTGGTAAGTTAAAAACCCCTCTTATTTCTGGCAATGAATCATATTTTGAGACCACATTTGTTTAAGTTTCATTAATTCCATTCTTATTCAGCTTCCCCAAAAATAATTTTCAATTAAATCTAGTAGGGTAATGTAAATGTAAAAATGCAGGGACTCACTATCCGAGAGTACTTGTTTGCTATGGAGACATGACAGTATTTATATTTATAAAGTATTCAGCCTCAGCTGAGTACCTGACAGTACTTAGCCCAATTTAAGCACAGGCTCAAGCTTATTTATTGGGGTACTCTATATGCATGTAGCAGTTGTGGTAAAAATTGTATGGTTCAGAATCCTGAATATCAATATCAATGTAGTCTTTTGGTTGTATTTTTCAAACAAAATTACACACTAAGGTCCTGATTTAGACTATGATGGATGGGAATTTACTTCATCAGGGTGACAGAGTAAAGTACTCTGGCACCCTGAGAGAGTACCCACCTGCCAAATTTAGAGATGTTTGCAAGCCCAGCAGACATCTCTTGCATTTTCAGGAACCACCAACATGGCGGTTCCTGTAAATGCTTTGAAAGTGTGATGGATGGCTCCATCAACGTGATAGATGCATCTATCAAACTTTCAGTTCTTTTTTCAAGAACAAAAATCCCAAAGCCAGATTTTGTTATTGAAAAATAAAATCAACGACACCCTCATCTCGGGTGTTTTCTCTTATGGTGTGAGGATCATTTTACAATTTTCACTGTCCCTTAACTCCAGGTTTCACCTGCAGGGATGGGCAGTGAAAACTTGCCATTTGTTCACCCACTCTATATAGGGCAGGCAGACAAATGGCAAAACCTTCGAAGGCCATTACTCATTCCAGGCGTGGGAGATGTATTCTAGCTGCGGAGATGGAGTAGTCTACATCCTTGACATAGTGAAGGTCCCCCTGAATCTACATGAGGTGGGCAGATCTTCAGTTTGGCAGAGAGTTTACTCTGTTGCCATTGCAATGGAGTACCCTCTCAGCCAAACTCTAAATGTGGCCCATAATCTTCTTCTATTGCTCTGAGAGGAAAAGGTTCAACATATGCCAGCACAGTTCTCCACCTTTCTTCATAAGATCTAGCAGAAACCTAATTGACATATTTGGATCTAATAAAAGTAAGAGATTTTCAAATCTATTAATATGATCACATTTTTGTACAGAGAATTCAAGCCTACTTTATAGAATTCTAATTATCATACTGTTTTTTTCGAAAATTCAAAGTTATTCAGTGCAGGAAAAAGATAACACCTTTCAGAACTGTCCCCAAGATTTATTTGTCACTATCATTAAACTTGTTGAAAATATTGCTGAAAAAGTTTTGATACCTGTACAAAAGCCAATGGTCTATAATCAAAGGAATGGGTCTGTAATTCTCAAATTAGGGTAAATCTTTACCCCTAATTATATGAGCAGGATCAAAGCAGTTCTTTTTGTAGAAGGAGGGGACTGCGAAAATGGAAATTCTTAAGAAAACTCATTTAGAATATGCCAAATGTATTTATACTTGCTTCATAAAATGTTCCACCTAGCCCAGCAAGCCCATTAGACAAGCCTAATTTCAATTTTTCACTACATCTGCTACTTCTTGCTAATTTCTGAATATAAGGAATCACCCTTCAAGTTCGTAAAATGTAATTCATTTATGAACATTTTTAATTATATTTTCATCTCATTCTCTTTAGAAATGTATATCTTTTCACAACCATTTATGAAATGCTATATTTATACTCTGTGTATCTATTAAACATGGTTAAGCCAGGCAATTCTTAACTGAAAAAATAGTTTTCTCCGTTTCAAACTTTTTCAGTGTACATACTAACAGTATGACAGATGTCTCACCTGATTCTTTTAACTTTATTCTGTTCTCAATCAAGCATATTAAGCTTGTCCTTCTGTATCACTCATACTTCAGCTCTGTGAATCTTATTAAATCAGCAGATCTTTATTTCTGGTAGCAATTTGCTTTAACCTTAATATTCTTTCTCCACACTTTCAGTTTTAGCACACTGTCTTTTTTTCTTTGCAGATCACTATAACTTTTGTATAGGTTTAGAGCATTTCCTAAGATATAGAGCTTTTCAATGTGTACTGTATTTAATTAAAAATATTCTTTAATTTCTTCAACAAATGTTTTACATTTATCATCCATTAGAATTGAGGCATCAAGTTTCATTGACTGAACCTTTTTGATTAGCAACATTGTATGGACCCAGGAAAAAGGGTGCATGACCTAACAAAGCTGCAATGCAAATGTCTGTCCAAGGAAACAAAATTTAGAAAGATCTATACAACTAGAAAACTATCAATACTGTAAGTGGTGTCATGAACGTGTGATAGAAAACAGAATTATTTATCTGCAGATTGAACAAGATCTAAAACATCAACTAAACCGTATCTGCCTGCACCTATACTAGACTTTTTGAATCTTTCTTTGAAACTTTTCTACAGGTAATGATTAATTCTAGGAAATATCCTGCATTCGATTATCGTACTTCAAAAGTTTTCAGAGTGAATAAAATAAACTAGCACTCACATTGGGAGCACGTAGGTTCACCACAGTACAAAGTCTGTCTCCAATTAAGCTTTAAATGTTAACACCCTGCCATTAATATCTTGAAACACATTGAAGGATTCGCACCACAAAGTTGTATTTACTGAAAGACCTACTCCACTCAAGTTTCAATTAACAATATTGTGAATTGCATTTCCAACCCAGCCTTTCTTTAATTGTGCTACTTCTAAATCAGTGAAATTACTCTATTGCATAACAATGAATCACTATTATAATTTTTTATATATTTGACTATCTCTTTTTAGACTGCTACTGTAGCAGGATATATGAAATACATCTGCTTTGGCATCTTATGGTTATTGCCATACTTAATGCTTAATGCTATGAAATTCTGAAATATTCCAATTATATTGAGGACTCATGTAATTTAAATGAACTAACCCCGAAACCAACACTACAAATATCAATGCTGTATAAAAATCAAATCGATTGATAAGACACTATTTACAAAGATCTATCACAATTCACCTATTAACAATATGAATTTATCAGCAACATATTATTTGAATGTAACTGATATGGGTGAATAGAATGCAAACCTTTCAGAAAGGTTACATTATGTATTACATTATTTTTCACAATTAATAGATTAATAGTTTAGAAAACAAAAATGCTCATTTGGTTTCTCTGCTGAGCTGTCACAAGTTGAGAACAGCCAAAGCTGTATGCCTCAAGCCCGCTCCTTTCAGGGCCCAATGCTGCTACTGAAAAACGCATTTAGATATCACAAAAGCTAATATATTCATGATGAGAAAGTTAATGTGGGCTGCAAATAGTTGGTGTCATATACTGGAGCTGCCTTGAAATGTTATTGCTCATAATACCAGAATGCTAGAAAGAGTCTGTGCATGATGTTTGTGATACAGGCCCAACAAAAGCTTCTAATGTCACAAAAAGTTCCCTTTAGTTGAATACACATACATGAAACCACACTCACAGTAGGAGCCTTATATCACCAACATGTAAACAATGAACATAGGATCCAAGAAATCAAGTAATCAAATGGAATCAAGTGGATAATACAAATGTATTCGATACAATGTAATAAAAAACACATATGTTAAAAATCACAGTACCAATCTAAATTCATCATAAAATATCAATTTAAAAACCATACAAGAAAAGAGTACAATCCAGTAAATTGAAAAAAATATTTCACAAAGAGACAAATTACATTTAATTGTAGCAGCAATAAGAATTGGGAGAACAGGCAGGAAAATGTTTCCTAATCACGGAAAGAACCACTAAAGCTTGCACAGATCAATTGTTAAATCATGAGAAAATCCTTTGTCTTTTTTTGTCCTCACTAAGTTGTCCACATGGATTTATAGTAGGATTACTTTATCAGTGCATCGACACGTTTCGATGGGCGCTATATTTGGACCATCACCTTCTTCAGGAAAAACCCTTAACTCCCAGTGTTTAAATCAAATTCTTAGTAGTTTCCACGAAACTAAACTAATCAGCCTCAATTTGAACCAGAAGGGAATATTTCTCTTTCTCCCTCGGGTATCTCAAGTATCCTAGTCAGCAAAACTCCCAGAGCACTGCTTGCCTCGGGGTTCAACGTTAAAAACAAGTACAATCTGGCTTTGTAGTATTACAATGAATCCAGTACCTCCACGTTTACAGCAAAGGTACAAGGCACTTCTGGTTCATATCCTTTCCTTAAAATCCAGCTAAAGGAAGCCTACTATAAGTCCATGTGGACAACTGTTATTGAGGACAAAAAAAGACAAAGAATTTTCTGATCATTTAACAATTGATCTGTGCAAGATTTAGTGGTTCTTTCCGTGATTAGTAAGGATTTTAAATTGATGTTTTAGATTGGTACTGTGATTATTAACATATGTGTTTTTTTCAAACTTGTTGACATTGTATCGAATACATTTGTATTATTCATTTGATTCTATTTAATTACTTGATTTCTTGGATCCTATGTTCATTGTTTAGATGTTGGTGATATAAGGTTCCTACTGTTAGTGTGGTTTCATGTATGTGTATTCACCCAAAGGGGGCTTTTTGTGACTTTAGTCTATTTTGGTACCCTTCTCCTTTGGTGTTTGGGTCCCTCTCTCTTTCCTTGAGACCATCAAAAGTTTCTGACAGGCCAGCCTCATTCCCTGAAAGATTAAGTACTAAACAGTTTTTAATTATACCAGAAATATTCCCACTACATGAAAATACTTACTACCTCTCTTGTATTTCACAACTGTGCCATAGCATTTACCCCTTTATATATGCCTATTACATTTCTTTTCAACAGCAACCGCATATCTTCTGTAGCTTCATCTTAGAAGTATGGTATTGCTAACTGATACTAACAACCAATACATTATTTGTAATTGCTATTCTAAGATAATAGCAACAACATTCCACTTCATTGGCAACTCCCATATTAGTCAATATATGAATAACTTTAGAAGCTTTTGGAAATTCACAAATGTTTGAAATTCTTTACTTGTAACACTTAAAGTAGAACCCCCCAAAAAACATATGGGATAGCTACATTTTTTCAGAGCCAGGAACCCTTTCTGTTTCTTCACCATTTCTCATCCAAAGTTCAAATGTAGTAGCATAATATTATCTTTGTGTTGTAATTTATCTGCTTACATAGATCATCCAATGTGCAGATCCCATTTGGGGTTGGGGGGTATGGGGTGGGCAAGGGCTACTGGACCACAATCATGGTGGTTGGGGTCATGTGCTGCCAGTCTCCTGGGATCCATCCTACTTAGCCCTGGGCATACTTTTTTTTATATCAATATCATTTGGCTTAATCCAAAAATTGTTGCACTGCAAAAATTATGCATAACACCAAGATTACACCATTATACCACCTCATGTAAGTGAGATCTGTATTTGGGGAAATAATCCTATTGCTGGAGCACAAAACAATGTGAGTGACACATAACAGCAACATTAGCAACCCGAAAGCAAGCAGATTCTTTATGGCGGGCATCAGAAAAATAACTCCAAATTTCTTTTTTACATTCACTTTTTTATCAAAGAGTGCCACGCAAGTACATTTTTCGGGAAAAATGCAACCTTTTTGGGGTGAAGACGGAGGAGTGTCATAGAGAGTGAGGCTACTATACACACAGTATCAACTTCCTCTTCCTGAAAACTTCTCTGTGTGATTTGTCCAGGTCATTTTGCATTTGTATTTTGGAAGGAATGCCTCATTCTTCCCTTATCCGTAATCTCTAGAGCAGCATCTACTCTTAGAAGTTTGAACCTTTACTATTTTTTTTAAATATAAAGTAATTTCTGGGCAGTTCTTGGCAAAATGTTGGTGTTAGCACTCATCACAATTTTGTTTCTTTTTTTGTATTTCAGAATTTTAACCGGATTTTTCTTCATGTTGTGGTGCACTTTACTTTTTGGAGCTCATTCTACTGTAAGCCTTGGATGTATTATTTTATTTTATTTTCCAGATTTTCACTTCTGGAGATATTTTGTATTTTTTTAGTGGCTTGTGAATGGCCTTGTATTCACAACAAAATGTTGGAGTTTTTTTTGCTTGCATGTGCCTGTTGGTGGCTAGGGTCAGGGTAGACCCATGCGTTCAGACCCATATGACCATACATTTTTATTTGTTCTTACCTATATGCTTACCAAAATGCCTAATTGGAGATGTACTGGGCTCACAGATATGCCCAGTCATGTTTTGTGTGTATATTTGTGCAATACGTTCCCTGCAATCCTGTAAGTTTTCGTTGCTGGAGAGTCAGGTAGGGGCTCCAGCTAGAGTTAAACAGCGAGTTTTATGTTTTTCACACTTCCTTCCTTTTAAGCAATGCTGCGACTGTCATTTTGGTGAACTAGTGTGTTGTTGAGCCAGTGTGTGTGTATGTGTGTGTGTCAGAGGTTGGTTGCCATTTTTCCTTTGTTCTCCATGCCTTCTTATTTTTGGGCTATAGGCATTATGTGAGTGAACACTATTTGGTTGACCTAGTGGATGTTTATCTTCAATATGGGAAGTTTTAGGCATGCTACTCACCCATGAGGGTCTCAAGGTGCTGGGGTGGGGGACCAGCTCCAGTCAGTTGAAGAGCCAGGTCGTGAGGCTCATCCTGAATATGTGCAGGGTGGGGGCACATCTGATGTTGATCGGCAGCTCATTTATGGACTTGGCCATGATGTAGGAGAAGGTTATTCCACCCATTATTCCTCTGCGAATGCGTGGGGGTTCGGCAAGGTCCGCGAATTAGAGGTTCCTTTTGGGTACGTTGAAGGAGATTCTGTCGTTGAGGTACTGGGGTCCGGTGTTGTGGAGGCATTTGTAGGCATGGGTGAGTATCTTGAATGTTGCTCTTTTCTCGATGGGGAGCCAGTGGAGGTTACGCAGGTGTTGGGTGATATGTTCGTGTCGAGGGTTGCCGAGGATGAGCCTGGCTGCAGTGTTCTGTATGGTCTGGAGTTTTCGGAGCAGAGAATTGTTGATCCCTGCATAGAGGGCGTTTCCGTACTCCAGTCTGCTGGTTATGAGTGCCTGGGTGTCGGTCTTCCTTGATTCGGGAGGGATCCATTTGAAGGTCTTTCGGAGGATGCAGAGGGTGTTGAAGCAGGTGAAGGCGACGGCGTTGACCTGTTGGGTCATGGAGAGGGAGGAGTTGAGTACGATGCTGATGTTTTGGGCATGGTCAGTGGGGGTGGGGGCTGCCAAGGGCAGTGGGCTACCTGGTATTGTCCCAAGCAGAGGGGGTGAGTCTGACATGAGGATCTTTGTCTTCTCCGAGTTGAGCTTCACGCAGTTGCTGCTCATCCAGGATGTGGTACAAAAGGGGGTGGTGATGGACGGAGCATCTGAATCAATCAACCACTCACACCCAGTCAAAAGATCTGGGTTTAATCCATCACCGTTCTTTAGCCCACTCTGCCACTCCAGTTCAGACATGGCTATATGCAAATCAGTCTGACCCTGTGCCTCATGGGAACAGTCCAGCCCGAACTGCCAAGTCATGCCTTCCCTGGACCGGACACAAGCTTCCGAGGACCGGTTTCTGGCATTACAGCCGTCTTCAGCCCGGCTTGCTTGAATCCAGTGGCAAAGTGAGCAAGGGACTCACGTCTGAGCATACCCTGCCACACTTATGGCGGCCAAAAGCGGTACAAAAGGGGGTGGTGATGGACGGAGCATCTGAATCAATCAAACACTCACACCCAGTCAAAAGATCTGGGTTTAATCCATCACCGTTCTTTAGCCCACTCTGCCACCCCAGTTCAGACATGGCTAAATGCAAATCAGTCTGACCCTGTGCCTCATGCGAACAGTCCAGCCCGAACTGCCAAGCCATGCCTTCCCTGGACCGGAAACAAGCTTCTGAGGACCGGTTTCTGGCATTACAGCCGTCTTCAGCCCGGCTTGCTTGAATCCAGTGGCAAAGTGAGCAAGGGACTCACGTCTGAGCATACCCTGCCACCCTTGTGGCGGCCAAAAGCGGTACAAAAGGGGGTGGTGATGGACGAGCATCTGAATCAATCAAACACTCACACCCAGTCAAAAGATCTGGGTTTAATCCATCACTGTTCTTTAGCCCACTCTGCCACCCCAGTTCAGACATGGCTAAATGCAAATCAGTCTGACCCTGTGCCTCATGCGAACAGTCCAGCCCGAACTGCCAAGCCATGCCTTCCCTGGACTGGAAACAAGCTTCCGAGGACCGGTTTCTGGCATTACAGCTGTCTTCAGCCCGGCTTGCTTGAATCCAGTGGCAAAGTGAGCAAGAGACTCACGTCTGAGTATACCCTGCCACACTTATGGCGGCCAAAAGCGGTACAAAAGGGGGTGGTGATGGACGGAGCATCTGAATCAATCAAACACTCACACCCAGTCAAAAGATCTGGGTTTAATCCATCACCGTTCTGTGGCCCACTCTGCCACCCCAGTTCAGACATGGCTATATGCAAATCAGTCTGACCCTGTTCCTCATGGGAACAGTCCAGCCCGAACTGCCAAGCCATGCCTTCCCTGGACCGGAAACAAGCTTCCGAGGACCGGTTTCTGGCATTACAGCCGTCTTCAGCCTGGCTTGCTTGAATCCAGTGGCAAAGTGAGCAAGGGACTCACGTCTGAGCATACCCTGCCACACTTATGGAGGCCAAAAGCGGTACAAAAGGGGGTGGTGATGGACCGAGCATCTGAATCAATCAAACACTCACACCCAGTCAAAAGATCTGGGTTTAATCCATCACCGTTCTGTAGCCCACTCTGCCACCCCAGTTCAGACATGGCTATATGCAAATCAGTCTGACCCTGTGCCTCATGGAAACAGTCCAGCCCGAACTGCCAAGCCATGCCTTCCCTGGACCGGAAACAAGCTTCCGAGGACCGGTTTCTGGCATTACAGCCGTCTTCAGCCCGGCTTGCTTGAATCCAGTGGCAAAGTGAGCAAGGGACTCACGTCTGAGCATACCCTGCCACACTTATGGCGGCCAAAAGCGGTACAAAAGGGGGTGGTGATGGACAGCGCATCTGAATCAATCAAACACTCACACCCAGTCAAAAGATCTGGGTTTAATCCAGCACCGTTCTTTAGCCCACTCTGCCACCCCAGTTCAGACATGGCTATATGCAAATCAGTCTGACCCTGTGCCTCATGGGAACAGTCCAGCCCGAACTGCCAAGCCATGCCTTCCCTGGACCAGAAACAAACTTCCGAGGACCGGTTTCTGGCATTACAGCTGTCTTCAGCCTGGCTTGCTTGAATCCAGTGGCAAAGTGAGCAAGGGACTCACGTCTGAGCATACCCTGCCACACTTATGGCGGCCAAAAGCGGTACAAAAGGGGGTGGTGATGGACAGAGCATCTGAATCAATCAAACACTCACACCCAGTCAAAAGATCTGGGTTTAATCCATCACTGTTCTTTAGCCCACTCTGCCACCCCAGTTCAGACATGGCTATATGCAAATCAGTCTGACCCTGTGCCTCATGGGAACAGTCCAGCCCGAACTGCCAAGCCATGCCTTCCCTAGACCGGAAACAAGCTTCCGAGGACCGGTTTCTGGCATTACAGCCGTCTTCAGCCCGGCTTGCTTAAATCCAGTGGCAAAGTGAGCAAGGGACTCACGTCTGAGCATACCCTGCTACACGTATGGCGGCCAAAAGCAGTACAAAAGTGGGTGGTGATGGATGGAGCATCTGAATCAATCAAACACTCACACCCAGTCAAAAGATCTGGGTTTAATCCATCACCGTTCTTTAGCCCACTCTGCCACCCCTGTTCCGACATGGCTATATGCAAATCAGTCTGACCCTGTGCCTCATGGGAACAGTCCAGCCCGAACTGCCAAGCCATGCCTTCCCTGGACCGGAAACAAGCTTCCGAGGACCGGTTTCTGGCATTACAGCCGTCTTCAGCCCGGCTTGCTTGAATCCAGTGGCAAAGTGAGCAAGGGACTCACGTCTGAGCATACCCTGCCACACTTGTGGCAGCCAAAAGCGGTACAAAAGGGGGTGGTGATGGACGGAGCATCTGAATCAATCAAACACTCACATACAGTCAAAAGATCTGGGTTTAATCCATCACCGTTCTTTAGCCCACTCTGCCACCCCAGTTCAGACATGGCTATATGCAAATCAGTCTGACCCTGTGCCTCATGGGAACAGTCCAGCCCGAACTGCCAAGCCATGCCTTCCCTGGACCGGAAACAAGCTTCCGAGGACCGGTTTCTGGCATTACAGCCGTCTTCAGCCCGGCTTGCTGGAATCCAGTGGCAAAGTGAGCAAGGGACTCACGTCTGAGCATACCCTGCCACCCTTGTGGCGGCCAAAAGCGGTACAAAAGGGGGTGGTGATGGACGAGCATCTGAATCAATCAAACACTCACACCCAGTCAAAAGATCTGGGATTAATCCATCACCGTTCTTTAGCCCACTCTGCCACCCCAGTTCAGACATGGCTATATGCAAATCAGTCTGACCCTGTGCCTCATGGGAACAGTCCAGCCCGAACTGCCAAGCCATGCCTTCCCTGGACCGGAAACAAGCTTCCGAGGACCGGTTTCTGGCATTACAGCCGTCTTCAGCCTGGCTTGCTTGAATCCAGTGGCAAAGTGAGCAAGGGACTCACGTCTGAGCATACCCTGCCACACTTACGGCGGCCAAAAGCGGTACAAAAGGGGGTGGTGATGGATGGAGCATCTGAATCAATCAAACACTCACACCCAGTCAAAAGATCTGGGTTTAATCCATCACCGTTCTTTAGCCCACTCTGCCACCCCAGTTCAGACATGGCTATATGCAAATCAGTCTGACCCTGTGCCTCATGGGAACAGTCCAGCCCGAACTGCCAAGCCATGCCTTCCCTGGACCGGAAACAAGCTTCCAGGATGTGACGTCCTTCATTCCTTCCTGGGAGTTGAGTCTGCTGGTGATGGGCCCTTGGTGTTGTCGCATAGGATACTATGCTTAGTCTGACGATGGTGGCAAGGGGGGCTATGCAGATGTTGAAGAGCGTGGGGCTGAGAGATGATCCACTGTGTACTCTGCAGTTGATTTCTGTGGGTTCAGAGAGGAAGGGAGGGAGTATGAATCTTTGGGTTCTGGCAGTGAGGAAGGAGAGGAGCCAGTCGAGAGTGGTTCCCTGTATGCCGGCTTCATGGAGTCTGGCAGTGAGGGTGCGGTGAGAGACGGTGTCGAAGGCTGCAGAGAGGTCGAGTAGGATCAGGGTCACTGTGTGTCCTCAGTCGAGGAGGGTGCGG
Source organism: Lissotriton helveticus (assembly GCF_964261635.1). Taxonomy (NCBI): domain Eukaryota; kingdom Metazoa; phylum Chordata; class Amphibia; order Caudata; family Salamandridae; genus Lissotriton; species Lissotriton helveticus. Next base: position 113,284,234 of record NC_136065.1, read on the forward strand.
ATGTTGTCTGTGGCGGCGAGTAGAGCGGTCTCAGTGCTGTGGTTAGAGCGGAATCCGGATTGGGAAGGTTCAAGGATGGAGTTTTCCTCAAAGAATTTCATCATTTGGATGTTGATCGTCTTCTCTGTGACTATTTCCGCAAAGGGAGGAAGGAGATGGGTCGGTAGTTCTTGAGTTCCGTTGGGTCTGCTGAGGGCTTCTTGAGTAGGGATCTGAATTCTGCGCGTTTCCAGTCGTCAGGAAAGATGCCGGTTTTGAAGGTGGCGTTGATGGTATGTCATAAATCTGGAGCGATGGCGAGGCGGCTCTGTGAAAAATGTGCGGGGCAGGGGTCCGTTGTGGCTCCCCAGTGGATGCCTTTCATGGTAGATGTGGTGTTATCTGTGGTGACTGGGGTCCAGGAGGAGATGGTGGGCTGGCTGGCATTGCTGGAGAGGGCGTGGTTTCGGAGTCAGGCGTCTGGTCATTGAAGTTGACGTAGAGGCCCTTGATTTTCAGATGGAAGTAGGAGCCAAGCTTTATAGCACTGGTCCTGTGAGGGGGTGATGTCCATGGTTTTGCTGGGGGGGTTTGATGAATTCTTTAATGATTCTGAAGAGTCCCTTGGAGTTGCTGGAGTTGGTGAGGATCTTGTTCTGGATGAATGTATTTTTGGTGGGTCTGATGCGTTGGTGGTATTCTGTCAGGGTGTTCTTGTAGGTGGTGTGGTCTTAGGAGGATTTGCTATTCCCACAGTTCTTTTCGAGACATCTGCAGGTGCGTCTGGATTCTTGGATGTCTATGGTGTACCAGGTGGCCTTCCTGGGATGCTGTCTGTCGGGGTTATGTAGGAGTGCGAGCTCATCTGCGCAGTTGGAGATCCATCTGTGGAGTTCTTTGGCTGCGAGGTTGGCGTCGGTCGAGGTGGTGGGGCGTTGCGGTATAGGTTGAGTTGCTATTTGGTGATCTTGCTCCGGTTTCTTTGTGGAGGTCAGGGTACATGCTTGGGTGCCGTGGGTTTGTCGATCTGAAAGTGTACGCAGTGGTGGTCCATCCAAAGGGGTTGCGTGGTGTGGCTGAAGTGGATGTTGTTACCTCCTGCGAAGATGGGGTCAATGGTGTATCCTGCCTTGTGGGTGGGGGTGGTGACGAGTTATTTCAGTACGAGGTTGGCGAGGTTGTCCAGGAGAGTGGTGGAGTTGGGGTCGGTGAGGTTGTTGAGGTGGAAGTTGAGGTCTCCGATGAGTATGTAGTCCATGGAGGTGACGGCGTGAGGCGCGATGAGGTCGGCGAAGGTGTTGGTGAACGCTGTTCAAGGCCTGGGAGGTCTGAATGCGAGGATGCCTCTTAGGGTTGTTCTGGGGCTGGTCTGGATCTGGAAATGGAGGTGTTTGTTGGTGGGTGGGTTGTTGCTCGTGCTGGAGGTCATGAGTCGGAGGGAGCTCTTGTGTGCGATGGCGAGTCCTTCTCCTGGGCGGTTGGGGTGCTCCTGCCTCTGGATCTTGTATCCGTCGGGGATGGCAGTGGCGATGACGGTGGTGGAGGTGGAGTTGATTCAAGTTTCTGTGAAGAAGGCAACGTCCGGCAAGAGGGTGTCAAGGAGGTTCCAGATCCCTACAGCATGTCAGTGCAGGGAGCGTACATTGAGGAGGATGCACTTCAGGACTACAATGGTGCTGGCATCTGGCATGGATGCAGTGGCCATCGTGTTGCAGAGGGTAATGAAGGTTGGGCAACAGTGGTGGAAGTAGAACTGGCCATGGGTGGTGCTCTGTGTGGACAGCTGGCAGTTGTTATTCCTTCCGGGGTTGAGTGTGAGGAGGGCAGCTGAGTCGTAGCAGTGGGAGGTCAGAGATCCTGGGTCTCTGGCACTGGTCACGGACGGGTGCAAACGGGCTTGCCTTTGACATGCCTTAAATAGGGAACGGGGAGGGAAGCGCAGCTGGAAGACAGGAGCAGGCACCTGGCAGGTGGGAGGGGCGATGGGGTCAGCAGCGACTGGAAAAGTCAGGCACAGAGGACACAATAGGAAGAACAAAAACAGGCAAGAGGCACAAATCAATGCACAATATCAGGGCACAGAATGGCAGCAATGTTTATGTTGGGTATGTTGAAAAGCCAGTTTTAGGATCATTGATATTACAAGAAGCTGTGTCATGTTTGTTCATCGTTTTTTCCCTAAATTTCCTGATGTATACCATTATACTTGTGGTTGATTTTTATAAATCAGTAGCACATTCTTGATATTTCTAATTAATGTATTATATTTTTGCCTACCTCCCATGGCACTGAAGGAGCACCAGGTATTTTATTTTTATAATAATCTATGTTATAGCTGTGCCTTCACCATTTCCTATACGGCCTAGTGGTGCCCTGAAGTGACATCAACTATTTATTAATAAATGTATTGCCTTGTTTCACTTGCTTCCTGTACGGACCGAATGGGTCAAGGAGGGACATTAACTATTCCAAAATTAATTTATTCAATTGTTGTCTACCTTACTGCCACTTGTATGGTAGGCAAAATAATTGTAGGGGCCATATTGGATCTGGATGGACACCAACTATTTTTTAATATGTTTATTCAATTTTTGATTGCTCCATCTGCTTTCCATAGGGGCCCCATATGTCCTTGAAACTTTTTTTAATATTCCTTTAATCAATGTTTATAATACTGATTATGATTATGATGATTGTGATAATTACATGTATTGTCTTGGAAACAATAACCAAGTCTCATTCTGCTCTTTTTTTATTGCCCATAGGTGCGTAATCAACTCCTTTTTGTGTCTATATATATATATATATATAAAACAACTGGAGAAACTGAATAAAGGGGAAATATCTCATCAAGTGGGTTGAGTGCCAAGGGGCTTGCGAATAATGATCACACCCACTTATGAAAATTCCAACCCAGAGCTTCTTAAAAATTGTGCAGAAAACAGCACAGAAAGTCTGGGTCACCCACAGATATCTTACTAGCAAAGACTGCTGCATTGCTCTCTGCTCAGCACGTATTATTATATCTCTCGATGACTCGGGGGCCAACTTCCCTGGGAATGGGAAGCTGCACAGGTAATCCTGATTCGCAAAAGAGCAAACCTATCAGAATCAGTTCTGTCTAATCTATCGCCCCATCTCCCTTCTTCCTCTGTTGAGCAAACTATTGGAAGGATACATTCATAAAAAACTCACTGAACTCACAGAGTTTACTGGTTGTCTAGTCCCTTCTCAGTCAGGTTTTAGACCTATATACAGCATGGAGTCGGCCCTGATTGCGTTACCTGATTACATCAGATGTTCACTGGACAATAACCAAGTTATGTTACTTGTACTGCTGGATTTGTCTGCAGCTTTTGACACAGTGTCTCTTATAATTCTATTGCAAAGATTGGAGGAGATTGGAATCTGTGGGCACGATCTCCAATGGTTTACAAGCTTTCAGATGCACCGTGCGCAGGTCATTAATTTAGGTGTCTTCAGGTCCCTTGTGATGGACATTTCTAAGGGAGTACCCCAGGGCTCCTGTTTAAGCCCCACTTTGTTCAATATATATGTGACCTCCCTTGCAAATATTGTGAGGGAATTTGGATTCATACCCATCTCTTATGCTGATGATACCCAACTGCTTTTATCATTCAATAAAAGTTCCTTAATCACTAAATCTTGTTTTTCCAGAGGGCCTGATAGCTATTTCCACATGGATGACAGATAATTACCTCCAGCTAAATGCTGGTAAGACTGAGATCATGTTATTCGGTAATCCCAAGGCACTTTGGTCTGTGGATTGGTGGCTGGCGGATTTGGGCACTGCCTCCATCCCGGAGACGGTGGTTAAAAATGTAGGTGTGTACTTAGATCAGACACTGACTATGCAGGACCAAGTTGGGGCTACCTCTGGGACCTGTTTTTATATGCTGCGTTTATTACACAGAGTCTTCTTTCCTTCCTCTTGCTGTGCATAAAACCTTGGTTCAGGCACTGGTCATTAGTCGCCTGAACTATTGCAATGAGATTCTGCCGTGGCCCACGAATCATTGTTGAATACATTACAGGTTGTGCATAATTTGGCGGTGCTGTTGGTCACTAATATGCCTCCCAGAATGGCTTCCCTCCCCCTCCTACAACAACTCCACTGGCAGCCCTTCCACCAGAGGATTATATTCAAAGCCTGCTGCATTCTCCAATAAGCCTTAAATGGCAAAGGACCTAGTTACTTAGCTCAGAAATGTATTCCTTACCAGCGTGGCAGGGTCTTACATTCTGGTATGAAAGATCTCCTTACTATTCCTCTTGTGAAGAAATCAGGAGCAGGAGGCAAAGCCTTGACTTATATAGCCCCACGGTACTTGAATCAACTAACCCACACACTTTATAACTATGTTGATCATCTGCACTTCAGGAAACTCCTGAAAACTGAACTTTTTGTGGTTTAACTGTCTGTAACCCTGTTAATGTACTGCGTCAGCGTGGCGTTACCCCTGTGGGGGTGATTCATGTGCTATATAAGCTTTTACATTAAATTAAATTAAATTAAATAATGCATTGGGATTTTGCACTTTCAGACACACCTTTTTTCTCTGCACCCACTTGAAGGAAGGAGCTGAGGTGGATTCATAAATGTTCATTAAATTTCGTGAAGATATGTCAAACTGGGCCATGGTTATTAGCAAACAAACACATTATCTGTCTATGGAAAAGCTGATCTAACTATAACTACCTAGTAGCAACCACCATTAGGTAATATACACTTAAATCACCTACTGTTGATTGTCAATAGGTAGTTATGGATAAATGATTTAACAACTACTACTTTTACAACAAATTCCTAAACCACGAATGTTAAATCACAAGCATTTCCAAAGCACTACATTCTTAACAACGCCTTCCTAAACAACGACAAAAAAAATTCAATTGGCTCATTTTCTGAATATACCATTTTGCTCTAAAATAAAATGCATGTTTGAAACACGTAATAAAAACATGTAATTATTTTAAACATGTATTTTATATTAAGGCCGTTTCCCTTTTCACAAGCTCTTTTTTTTAATTGTGTGAATAAAGACTATTCAGCAAACTGTCCCCTGACTGAGCGCACATCGTGAAGATAACATACAAAGTGGTGATAGAAAGGAGAAAGCTTGTATGCGTGCAGCTTAAATTGTACGAAACCAGCAGAGCCCGAAAACACGGTGTGTGTAGTCTATATTTGAAACTACAGAGGAAGAGGGGCGGAGGGTAAGTGGAGACACAGCACGAGGGGCAGGGGGTTTACAGAGGAGAGATGAAAGGTACTGGGGTGAGGCAAACAGGCAGGCTCAGAGAAATAGGGGGAGTTTCCTCGCTCCGGATAATAAAATAGGCGGACTGGGGTCTCTTCAGACAATCGAGTACTAGTATAAAGGGTCTGCTCATATCTCTAAGTCACCCTTGAAGGTTCACCATGTCAGTCATGGTATTAATCATTAAACACGTTGTGCTTCTCTACTTGGGTGCAGAGCCATTTTCCTCATTGAAAACACTGATGTGTAAAGTGTCCTATTTAGCTGACCTTGGTCCTCTACTTGACATCCTTTTAGACCGTGTTTGTGAGAGCGGAAACCCATTCTAAAGAGCCATAATTTGTGACAGTAGGCCACAAGGAACTCGTATTTAATCATTTAGTAAATGACACTGTTAGCCAAAAAAGCAATTGTATTATCATTTAAATCCTCCGTGGGTACAGTGTAAGCCAATCTTAATTGGGCAACCCTTACTGAACACAAAATATGGGAAACAGCCTAGCTCTTACCGATCCAACTCTCCCTCCTTGTCGCAAGGCCACTATCACCGCAGCTGCTGTGCTTGTCATTGTTATTTATAACTTGTCGTTGTAAAAGTGCCATCTATTGGCCAGTTAGGAGGTCATTTTATTTGTTGTTTAGGGAAGTCGTTGTTCGTGTAAGTCGTAGTTAATGATGTCATGGTTAATAGAAAGATCGTTGTATGGGATTCGTTGTTCAGGTCAGTCGTTGTAAAGGCTTCGTTATTAAGGCTGTTTCACGGTAGTTATAGTTAGGACCTAGTTTCCGTAGGAAAAGCAAACATTTTTTGTTAATAACATTGATGCCATTTGCAAATCATCATGAAATTTTCAAAACTAGTTTGCCACTCACTGCAGCAGCTGCTTGGAAAGTTTCGGGTGATTCGTCAAGCGGGGGCGGAGCAAAATGAGGCATCCCAAAATGTAATCATGCGATTTCACATAGGGATCTTAGACAGGACTACAACCCAAACTTCGGAACGGAATCACACCAAATTTTGCAGAAAGCTAGAACTTGTTCCAAAAAAAGAGCTTTTTGTAATTTGGTGAAAATCTGTTCAGAAGTTTTGGAGTTATTAAAAAGATTTATACATATCTAGAGAGGCGACTCCTCCACAGATCTGACAGATCCGCTGCAAACTCTTTTTTTTTTTTTAAACAAGCCCAGTCTCCTACCCTTCTTTTTTTATGCCACCTGGGTGGGCCAGGTCTGGGGGAAAAACAATATGTATACTTAGGCTGATTTTGGCACTGGGGACCCCATACCCTGTGGCTCAGCCTTTTAAAAAAAAGGGGGAGGGGGCACGTAGTCCCCCTCCCAGGCCAATTTCAGCCCTGGAGATACCATACCCCAGGGGCTGGCTAGATTTAAAAACGGGAGCGGGCATGTAGCCCTCACTCTGGCCGATTTCTGCCCTGGAGACCTCATGCCCCCAGGCCCAGCTAGATTCCAAAAGAGGAGGGAGCACGCAGCACCCCACAGGCCAATTTCAGTCCTGGAGAACCCTTCCTCCGAGGCTCAGCTGCAACTAGAAAGGTGAGGTGGCCACATAGCCCTCCTTCCTGAGTCATTAATAGCCCTGGGGACTCTATTCCCCAGGGGCCGGCTCAGGCTACGTCCCAAGGAGCTCTCCCAGGACACAATTATTTCTCTGCTAAACATTTGTGCAGGCAGGGAAACCTGTGTTTGATCCTGCTTGGAAATTTTAAAACTCCAGCCAAGCAGGAGCAAAGACCAAAGACCATATTTATGACCCAGTTTGCTTTTGTGCATGCACCACACAACGTAGTGCAAGAGCAACTCAAACCTTAAGACATAGTTTTGAAGCCACGCAAGGCCACTTTGTGTGGCCCTAAAACTTTGGAGTAACTCAACATAGTGCAAATTGCTGCGTTGCATTACTCTGCTCAGGAAAGGAATTCCATGGACATTGTGAGATGCCCATGGAATTCCCATGCATTTCCCATGGATTTAGATGCATCCCCAGATTTACAAGAATATGTAAACTTGGGGATGTGCCACAATTGTACACCTCACCAGGGGAAGCGTAATGTTGAGAAATATTTCTATTTCTGTTCATTTCTTCCTCTTCCTGTGTGTGCTGCATTGTGCAGCAAAAGAGGAATATGCCTTTCAGGATTGTTATCATGCAGGAAAGTGTACCTTCCTGCTCAAATACAATCCTGCAACACAGGCACCCTTTAACCATGGTTAGGTTCAGATTTTAAACACATAAAACCATAGAACTTCAGTAGTTAAAGTTATGGCAAGAAACTATAACTTGTGCCCTAAGGTAACTATGACGCACACCCAAACCATGTACTGCTACTTAGTAGTAAATAAGCTTTATTTCGGCACAAAGCCACAAAAGCAATATAAAATATGGAAAAAAAACATATGAAGCATGTAAAACAATAAAACAATGGCAAAATATAATCTAGTCCCCTATGACCATGCAAATACAAATAGTAGAAATGTGCCTACCCCTATGGGTCTCATTTTAAAGTTAAAATCATCATAAAAATCAAATTGAAAACACTTCAAAAACATAAATAAATTATCAAAATATGCACTTCTAAACCCTTGATCTGATTCTACACATCCCCATCAGAAATCTACTAAACCCAAAATCTAAGTACTTCCATTATATTTAAGTCATTTTGCTGCCTCTTTGTGTTCTCTAACTCACAAACTCCTACACAATTTCTTACGCACCACTACTCAATCTCCAACTTGGATCCACAACTTTTTCACACCTTTCATCATATTGTACGCCTGTTCTTTTTTTCCTTGCCCTTTGTCCCTTTTCTCCTTTTCTCCATCATCACATCATCACATCCCGATCAACCCAAACTGCTCAACCATACAGGACATTCTTTTTTTCCTGGCTCACTTTCCTTCAAGGATGCAAAAAGAGATACACCCATCGCAGAATGTGGAGTAAGTCTGAATCCATATCATCCTTCTCAACTCATGTCTCCCTGACAACCCATTCACAAGAGATAACTGGATATTCTCCCTCACAATACGATTCCTTCGTTTTATCAAGACATTTGCCTGGGGTCTGAAAAAAGACACTCTTTCATGTACAATCCCCATCCTTGTCAGGTAATCCGTCATCTCTTTGGAGACAAATTGTCCTTCATTGTCAGACACAGTGGAACCAGGCAAACCTTCTTACAAGAAAACCATCTCCAAAAACCTTATTACATATATTTGTCCCTCAAACCTGACCTCTCCACATGTCCAATTAAGTCAATTGCTAACTTTTCCCAAGGTCTCGCCGGGAACTCGGTACAAACCAAAGGAGGGTGCCTCATAACTTTCAACTTGTCACTGTTGGATCATATATAATAATTCTTCACTAATTCTTCTGTATCGCTATCTGTTCCAGGGCACCAAAAGGCCTCTCTGACCCTCCGGTTCAACATACTACGTCCAAGATGCCCCTCATCAGCTATATCATAGAAAACTGAAGTTTGATGTCTCTGGGCTCACAATGTAAAAACACATCTTCTAGTGAAGTTGATTTTTAAATTGCAGGTCTGAAAATGACACTTTCAAAAAGTTGGTATGTTGTAGATAGACTCACACACCATTTAAGGTAGATAAGGTGGTTTATTTACGAGCGCAGTAGTGAAGGTCCCAGCGCCTGCCGACCAGTCGACCAACTGCCCTGGCAGAACTTCGAGTCTACAGTCGTAATACAATTCCAGAATACAGGGAGGGAAGAACATGGAGATAGAGCATTTCATAGAGTTAACAAGTATATAGTTTACAACACATCTCTTTTCCTTATAAATCAAACAACAGAAAAGAAAAGATATTAATTACAAAGGTAATCATTTAGATAATTGGGTGGTTTGCGGTACTTTGGAATCCTGGAAGTGGAAAGGGGAGGTGGGAGGGAGGGAGAATGATCGATGGTGGTGGATGAGACAGTAGAAGAACCAGAGTCCGAAGCATCCCCACCTCCGAAGCAAAACCTGTTCGAAGGGGAGGAAGAAGCACATTCTTGGGATAAGAACATGTAACCACTACTACCCCCTTCCTTAGTATAAACAGAACTAGGATTATGAGAAATTGGAACAACAGGAACAGATGGACTTCGTCCACATTTTTGGTAAACAGCAACTCGTCTCAAATTCCATTTTTCCCCATTTTCTAGGAGTACATAATTGGGAAAAACTTTTTTAACAGTAAAAGGCCCTCGAAATTTTGACAAACCTTTGGCACACCTCCCTGGTTTAACTTTGACCATATCCCCTTTGGAAACGGTACAACTCTCATTTGGAGATGACATAACATGCTTAGAATCAACAGACCCTTGATTCAACAATAGTTGTTTGAACCAAGATGGAACAAGTTTTGTGCTCGGTGGTCTTCCACGTAAAATTTCAAAAGGAGATTTCATGGAACTCCCATGTACTGTCGTATGATGAGCATATACCGTCTCCTGAACAATATCAGACACACTGCACTCACCAGAGACAGCCAGTTGAATTGTTCCCTTCACCAGCCTATTGATCCTCTCACACAATCCGTTTCCTTGAGGATTGTATAGTGAAGTACGATGGTGGGACACACCAGAATGGGAAAGAAAAGATTTCATTTTCTGCGAGACCAACTGGGTCCCGTTGTCAGTGACAATGATACTAGGAAAACCCTCAGAATGAAACAAAGATTTGAGAAATAAAATGGTGGTCTCAGTAGTGATGTCTCTGACAAAGTTGACAACTACCCATTTAGAAAATGCATCAACACATACTATAGCAAATCGTTGATGTAGGCCAAGTTCAGACATGGGCCCAATGAAGTCCATGCATATAGTATGCCAGGGTATTTCAGGACAAGCTATCTCGCCCATGCTAGAGCCAACAGCTATTTTCAGACGCTTTTCTCCTTCTTTGCACAGCCCACACTGTTCAACCCACACTGTAATTTGTGCATCCATTCCGGGCCACCAAAAATTTTGTTTGAGTCTCTGTTGAGTCAATGTCTGCCCAAGATGTCCCTCATGTGCTATTTCAAAAAGTTTGCGTCTGAGGCTACTTGGCGGAACAAATTTGTCATTTCGTAAGACTATGTCTTCCCCACATGTAGATAATTCGTCTAATATCTTAATGTAAGGACGAACAGGGATTTGCACACAACTCTCTCTCCTAGGACCATCCTTGAGTAACTTGATCACCTCCTTAAGAACCTCATCACTCTTCATGGCATCTACCCAATCCTGATGTGAGAAGGAACCCACCCCAAAAGAGGTGACGTCCTGCACCCATGCAACACTCTCATCTAACAGGTCAATTTGGAGATCAAAATCCGTAGTAACCAAAGGCAATCTAGAAAAACAATCTGCCTGGAGATTTCTCCAACCTTGAATATGCTCTACTTGGAAATGGAAATCTTGTAATTTGGAGGCTAACCTGGCCAATCTAGGAGAACCTCTGACAGCTCCACCAGGAGCGAGAATTCTAAGTAAAGGTTTGTGATCAGTTTTGATGACAAAGCTGATACCCCAAAGATACGTCCGAAAATAGTGTGCGCCCCACACGACAGCCAAGGCCTCTTTCTCTATTACACTGTAATTCCTCTCAGCATCAGACAATGTCTTAGAAGCAAAGGCAACTGGCCGTTCCAAGGAACCATGTTTCTGGATAAGGATGGCACCCAATCCAAATGCACTTGCATCTACCATGAGAATAGTTGGAAGTCTAGTGTCAAAGGGAGCTAAAACACCTGCTTTACAAATTTGCTCTTTGATCAACTCGAAAGCAGATTCTTGTTCTGTACCCCAAATAAATTTGCAACCTTTCTTGAGTAAACTTCTCAACTCAATAGTCTTTTCTGAGAAATTGTTGACAAATTTAGAATAATATTCTATAAGGCCCATGAAGGACCTCAACTGATCTTTATCAGTTGGGCGAGGAGCTGACCTTATTGCTAGTAGTAAATCTTTCTTGGGTCTAATACCATCCACAGAGATCTCATGTCCTAGGTACTCAATCTGTTGGACAAGAAAAACACACTTTTCTTTACGTAATGTAAGTCCCGCATCGCCAATCCTATGTAGCACCTGCCTGAGTAATTTATTGTGTTCCTCCACTGAACTGCCAAACACAAGAATATCATCTTGGAAGTATATTACTTTTGCAAGGCCCTTAAACAATTCATGTACCAAACGCTGGAAAACACTTGCCGCTGAAATTAAACCAAACGGTAAACGAGTGAACTGAAAAACACCTTCTGTGGTGATGAATGAGGTGATATGCTTGCAAGTGTCATGTAGTTTAACCTGGTGGTAGGCGCTTTTAAGGTCAAGTTTTGAAAAATATTTGGCGCCCTGTAGCGTAGATACTAATTCGTTAATGTTTGGGAGGGGAAAAATGTCTGCAACCACACACTTATTCACAGACCTGAGGTCAATGCAGAAGCGTAGCTTGCCATCCGATTTTTTTGAAATCACTACTGGCGAAACCCACGGTGACACTTCTACTGGTTCGATGACCCCACTCTGTAACATCTCTTCTATTATCACTCTCACATCATCTCTAATGGCGAGAGGAACTCTCCTGAGTTTGTGCTGGATGGGTATGCACCCCTCCTTCATCTTTATCAAATGTGAATAGCCTTTCAACTCGCCCAATTCATTCCTGAAAACTGACACAAACTCACTCAAAATCATATCTATTGAGTCATCCTCTAAAACCATGACTTGGTCAGGAGCTCTCGGATTTATGATTATATAGAGATCATATTGATGAATCCATCCTAAAATGGGCGGTCCATCAAATGACACATATACCTTCCCCATTATGGACCTTTTCTTGAACACAATGTTAGTTTCAAAGTAACCTATAATATTTATAGTTTCTCCTTGAAATCCTTTGGGAGATATGTCACTCTTGAGTAAAGGTTTGTCAAGCCAAAGTTCCTTAAATGTTGACTGAGGGATGATAGTGTGTCGGGATCCAGTGTCAACCATCAGCGAAACTTCGCGTTCATCTATTGTGAACATGGCTTTAGGTCTATTCATTCTTTGATCATTGACATTGGCTACATCTGAGTCACTTATTACTAATAGTTTGTCTCCTCCATAGTCACATGAGGAATCTTCCACGACAGCAACTTTCTGCTTATTCTTAGTTTTGCACATTTTCGAGAAATGTCCTACTTTTCCACATTTTAAACATTCTTTGTTTGCAGCAAAACAATATCTGGCTTCTGAGGAATGTGAATTGCTGGACCTTTTTTGAATTGGAAAGAATGGCAAATAAATGAGTAAAATGAATTGATGAGAAGCAAAAAGTAAAACGGATGAAATATGTTGGAGAAAATTGTGAAAAAATTAAGAGGTTTAATGAATTGATTCATTGAATTCGTTTCTGGCTGTGCAGCTTTAAGGGTACCGAAATGTGGTGCCCACGTGTTCAGTTTTCAATTGCAGCGCATTGGGACAGAGCGCATAACGAGCTTGCACGCCTACAAAGACTAATTGATAGAGTACATAGACGACAAACATTTACACAGAACAAGGGAACTTTTCAAGAGAAGGTGTGCATCCCATTATCCTGAATCTGTTACTGAATGTGAATTGCTGCCACATCTATTGCAAAATTTGCTTTGAGAAATGGCTTTCTTAGGAAGAGTTTTCCATTTATTCCTGATGACAGCAACTGAGTCATCTACGCCAGATTGGGAGTCATTTTCTCCATCTCTGTCTGAAACTATAGATACTTCCTGATCTAATTGTTTTTTCTTGGAGTTCTCAATAACCCTGATGCACTTCTCTGATTCTTCAATGACTTGTGCTAGTTCAATTGCAACTTTGAGAGTCGGATTTTTGGCTGCCCAAAGTCTCTCTTGTATTTTGCGACTGCTACACTGCACTATTAGCTGGTCACGAATAAGTTCTTCTGCCATAGTCCCAAACTTGCACTTTATTGACAATTCTCTGAGACGGGTAACAAAGTCATCAATACCCTCTTCCGATCTCTGTTTTTGGGTGTAAAACTTGTACCGATGCATCACTAGGTTTTCTTCTTTTGCAAATTTAACTTCCAATCTGGAAATTGCCTCTTTATACATATCAGGAATTGCTTCACCATTCGCCTGTAATGCGATTGGCAAAAATCTAAAAATCCTCTGCCCCTCCTTCCCAAGTGTACTCAATAGAATTGCCTTTTTCCTCTTTGAAGAGAATTCTTGCCCATCAATTGCCTCTAAATAGTTATCAAATATAATGAACCAATCCTCCCATGGTACAGGAGGGTTTCCTGGTTCATTTAAAAAGGGTGGAGGCGATGTGATATTTATATTTTGTGCTGTTGCCATTATGTAAATAGGTTAATCGATGTAAAGAGTAAAGATAAATACCTTTGTTTATCTTTTCTTTTCGCTGAGTGAAGTACCGACTGATCTGATCCTCGTTAAGGATTTAGGGAGATCGGTAATTTCAGTTTGTATTTTTTTAAGATGGCCGCTCAGCACAGACGAGGCTTGAGACGCACGTCTTGATTTGCGAGCGTGCTGATGTCATAAACAATGGCCGGACGTCTGTAAAGGATCTTGACGTTTGGATGCGTCAGGCACAGGTTACAGTCACGTATTGGGCTCGAGTACACGGGAGAGAGAATTCAAGGCTGTTGCTAGGATACGCTGCTACTTACTGGTAAATCGGGTAAAATTGGCAAAATGTCCTGAAACAGCTCCGGAATCCGGCGTTGAGGTCTCCGATGACCGGAATCTCACGGTAGGAGATTACTGCAGCACCACTGGGTTCGTTATTGCTGGGTCCCACTGCGCATTGCTCCGACCGGGAACTTCTCCACCATGTCTTCGGTGTCGGACAGCAAGTTAAGTTAGGAGTCAGCAGGCACAAGTCGCCAAATTGTTGTAGATAGACTCACACACCATTTAAGGTAGATAAGGTGGTTTATTTACGAGCGCAGTAGTGAAGGTCCCAGCGCCTGCCGACCAGTCAACCAACTGCCCTGGCAGAACTTCGAGTCTACAGTCGTAATACAATTCCAGAATACAGGGAGGGAAGAACATGGAGATAGAGCATTTCATAGAGTTAACAAGTATATAGTTTACAACATGGTACTTTCTTACTTTAACGATTCCTCCTCCTCCTCAGAATTAGTAGTTCATCGAAGCAAGTGTATCAGATCTATGCACCATTGAGCAGACTATCCTCTTGGACTACAGGCTGCAAGCAGGTCAAACGTCCCAAGCGCCCAATGCTCATAATGCTTGGGACCATCCATGCCGTTACTGTGAGGCGATCAAGGAAACTTTTTCCAGGAAACTTAACCTTCAGGAGTAAGAAATAAAAACTCTCTTTACGAATTTGGAGGATCCGGGCGTGCGCCACCGGTGTTAATTTTAGTCGCCCTGAAGAAACTCCCTGGTAGGGAGTGAAACGCGTTGGCTGATTTGGTTGTAAATTGCACGGTGACTGCTTTTAAAAGAATGAATAATAATAAATAAAGAACTTTTTCTATATACACAGTGACAACCTTTCTGGACTTCTTTCTTGTGCGCCCCCATAGAAAACCAAACAAAAAACGCTCACAAATGTATCCATGTGAAATAGGCAGTCACTGTTTCTGCTGCACCCAGCGCTTGCCAGTAAACAAATTCTGGCAAATAATCAAGCAACTTGTTGGAATAAGTTCATCAAATCCCTTGTTTTAAAGAAGGTCTGCCCCGGTGGTAAGGGACACTGGATGGGCTACCAGTGCATTTCGCCTTCTTCCTCCTTCAAGTTGCAGGTTTCTTCACTTCAGTTCCTTCAGTCGGTTTAGATGTACTTCATCTTACACAACATGTAGGTTCTTTCTACAAATCGTCGCCATTAATGCAATGGGAAGGAAGTCCAAATGTAGCCATACAGTAGATTATAGAATAAGGTTTATTAAGACTTAGTTACAGGTTATCAAGATGGTAAGTTTCAGATAAGTAGTTATGGACATAGAAGATAGACCCACCAGGAGCAGCCTCTTTGCTGCTCAGCCCACACACTACAACTGACACTCTCCATCTCACCAGACACTCAAGCATTCAATTACATCACCAGGCACTCCAGCACTCATCCTGGCTGAGCAGCATGGAAGTTGTTACTAAGGAAAGGGTGCATTGTGAAAACTCAAGTCACAACAGAGAGCTCTAGGTATATCAGATTCTTCTCCAATACAGCAGCGGACGCAGTCCTATTTTTCAGCAATTGATGGTAACCCTAGGTCCATAACACCAACTATTTAGAAAGAGGGTCCCAGGGGAAATAGTTTAACGACCAAACACAGATACGTCCCCCAAAGAAAGACAATCTGAACAACAAAGAGTATCTGTGGGTCTAGACAAGATGGTCCATGACACAGTGTCTGTGATGTAGCTCAATTGCAAATTATATTATACAGTATGCCAAAACATCCATAAACTAAGCAGGATACTCCCATGTTCTGAAAAAGTACCCATCAGTTAACGTCCGGTACCGCCCTTGTCATCATCTGGGCCTCCTCACACCAAGGAGAGTATTCTTGCAGCCACTTATGATGTCCCAAAGTGGGTGCCCTCGTGTGTGGATTATTTTCAGGATGGTGACCATGGACTGATAACTGCAAAGCAGTGCGTGAAAAATAATGTGAATAAAATAATAATAGTGTGTAACAGGTGCAAATACTAAAATTGGAGAACCGGGAGGGAAAATTATTTATTAGGTACCTCACGTGTTTTCAAATATTTAAAACCAGTGCGGAAATAGTGGTAGGTTTAACAAATAACTACCATGTACACCCTAGGTCCAGCCAAATTGGGATTAAAGGGGGGCTTACCGGGAGCCCAGTCAGCTGCCGCATAAAGCATTTTTCTACAAATGAAAGAGAATTCACACAAAGAGATGGCCCCACAGTTCTGCTCCATAGCAGGCAGTCCCCAGGGCTTTTGAGATATATATTTCAAGGGTAGGCAGTATCGGACGGAACTAGGATCTAAGAGACATCTTGATGATTACTCCAGTCAGTTGATCTAATTTAAGTCTGTGATGCATTAGGTTAGAATGCCACCCAGTAGCTCATTTAACATTATGCCCAGGTAGTTAAAGGTGTTAACATGCTCTTGGTAAGTCTCAGATAGCCTAGGGTTGACCCTATGCATAGGACCTGGATTCATGACCATAAACTTCGTCTTGTTCATGTTAATATCTAAGCCCCTCATTTCAGAAAAATGACTAAAGCTGTCCAATAGCCTCTGCAGGGAAATTGGGGATTTGGAGAGGAGCAGAGTCAGCGAAAATTAGTGCAGGAACCCTCTGGTTTGCCAATTTGGGTGTGTCTTTATCAGATAACTCAATGTGTTCAATAAGTCCACTGATATAAAATGAGAACAATGTGGGGGCAAGGACGCAGCCCTGCCTAACCCCTCTCCACCTAACTGGGAAGGGGTCTGTCAATTCACCTGCACTCCCACATCTCACTTGTGCTTAATTCTTGGTATGGAGTCTCACTCGAATGTCTATCAAATACTCTGGTGCCCCTGTCTTTGCAAGGACCTTCCACATTCTTTTCCTGGGAATAAGGTCAAAGGCCGAACAAAGATCTACAAAGACAACATATAATCGGCCTTTGTCCAAATTAATGGTTTTCCAATATAATATTTAGAATCGAAACACTTGGGGCCAGATGTACGACACGCAAAATAGCGCCTCGCAAATTGCAAGTCTTTTGCATATACCACAGTGTTCTGACCACTGTTTGCAATTCCCAATGGGGTCGCAAGTTGCGAGGCTCATTAATATTAATGAGCCTCTCGCAGCTTGCGAGCCCATTGGGAATGACAGGCCCTCCCAGGTATGGTGGCCTGCTGGGCTCAGCAGACCACCATATCTGGGACTGCTGTTAAATAAAGCATTTTTTTTTTAAAAATGCAGCCCATTTTCCTTAAAGGAAAACGGGCTGTATGCATTTAAAACAAAAATCTAACGTTTTAGGGCAGGTAGTACTGCCTGCACTTAAAAAATATTTTTGGAGACAGTCACAAAGTGGAAGGGGTCCCCAGAGGACCCCTTCCAAATTGCGACTGCATTACCACTCTCTTGGAGAGGGTGGTAATTTGCAAGTGTTTTGCAGTCACAATTGGGGTCACAAAACATTTGTACATTGATTTGCAGACACAATTAGGAAGCGAACGCCCCTTTCCTAATTGCGACTCGCAATTCCTAAATAAGGAGTCACAAATAAATTGCAACTTGCTTTTTAGGGATTGTACATGACCCTGAAGGTTTTTGCACGCGCAAACCCATCGCAAACCCGTTTGCGCATGCAAAAACGACTCGTACATCTGACCCCTGGTCTATTGTACTGACCGATTCCCATAAAGCGGGCCTGTAAGGGGGTTAAAACATCATTGGAGCTCATTCATTCCGGCAATCTAGTCAGTACTACTTTGCTGAAGAGCTTTTGTGCACTGTCAATAAGGCGAGTCTCTTGCATCTTATTTATGTATAGGGATAATTTCTGCTCCTGTCCACGACTCATAATGGCACTAAAACCCACATAAAAGTATGTACTCCATGTCCCTGGCTCATTCAGGAATAGGCTTCCAGGTATTTTAAAAAGACCTGGAGCTTTATTGGGAACAATATTTCCTATGGCATTTATCAATTCCTAAACAGTAATCACATTGTGGTCTTAATCTTGTAATTACTTGTTGGATATTAACCCCTTCCACGCTGATGACGAGCTGGGCTCGTCATGAGGTAGCCTCCTGGCACGCTGATGACGAGCCCAGCTCGTCACGTAACATGCGCTTTAAAAAATCTCAGCGTACGAGCGGAATTCCGCCCGCACGCATGCGGTTAAAGGACCAACCTCATAGCTTGCGTCTTCATTTCCACCAGTATTACATTGAATCCTTATAGCCTCTAAAGCTTCTAACCCAGTTGCGGGGGACAACCTGTCCCCATCCTCTGAATACAGGCTTGAAAAATGCATAACACAGTCACTAGCAGTGATATTATTATCAAAAGGAGCTATCCCATACCTATTATCAGATATCAATATATTCCAAAAGGAGCGGCAATCTTTGGCTCTTTTCGCTTCAAGAAGAGCCTCCCATTTTCCTCGTTCACCCTCTTTTTTGCATGGAATAGAACCTTCTTTTAACAGCCCCTTGCTATCTGGATCAATGTTCTATTCTGTGCTCTTATTGCCAGGACCAAATTATTTCTGCTACTCTACACTTTGCATTGTACTATGGGTTGGGCAATCATCCACGCTTGGCACAACCAACTTCTTTGGTGAGAAAGCTATCCCTCATGGTGCCAAAGAGTTGGGTATTGGATTCCAAGCAGTCACCATGCCAACCCAAGAACCCCCACTTATGGTTAGTACTTTTGAGACTTCCAGTCAGCAACCAACCTATATATTCCACTGAACGTCTCCTGGGAGCAAGACACCCTACTCCACTTTACCCTGCACCTGTTGCAAGCAAATAGCAACCTCCTATCATACTTCGTATCTATAGTATTACCAATGATTTTATTAGCTATGCCCAGTTCCAATGTTAGGGCAACGTGATCACCGTCTACACGTGGGACAACTGTAATGTCAGTTAATTTTGGCCAAAGCCTGACATCTAACATAATATGGTTGATTAAACTAGAATGTTGTACCCGATTGTAAGTGTGGGCACCAATTTCTGGGTGAGAGTGAGGGCATTAATTTAGAGTGCAACTGTAGTCCATTTTTTATGGGCTCAATCCCTGGCTCTGGGATTTCCCAAGTGGTATCCTCTACTAGGGAGAGGGGGCAATTGCCAATACTGAGTTGCTCATATTGGCAATTAAAATCTCCACCTACAATCTTTCTTGCAGCAGGGGAAATTGAAGACAAATGGGCATTCAGAGTATCTAAAACCATTGAATCATTATTAGAGCTCATTGACCTAGCATAGAAGTTGTAAATATAATATGCCACATCTCCAGGCATGGTGAGGCAGACACATAATAAATCTAGGGAATCTACCTCCTGCAGCGGACCTATGATGGTGGTTTCTACTAACCATGGGCGGAGAGCTCCGCTCCCTCCCGCTGAGTGTGCAGAGTTTTGCCTACTCCACGCTGCGAGAAGTAGGTGGAGTAGGCAAAACTCTGCATATTCCACGCAGAGTGGAGTTGGCCAGCCCCCGCCTCCCTCCCGCCCTATTAACAATTAAATTATCTTTAAAAACAATTTAAAAGGAAGGAAAATTGCTTACTTTAGCTGTAGCGTCCCGGGGCTCCCTCTTTCTCCTTCATTGCCACTTCTTCATCAAAAATGTGCATGTGCAGGTCGACGCCTGCGCAGTTTTGATGAAGAAGTCGCGATGAAGGAGGAAGAGGGGGCCCAGGGATGTCGCAGCTAAGGTAAACCGTTTTCCTTACTTTTAAATTGTTTTTAAAGCTTGTAATTCAATTGTTAATAGGGCGGGAGGGAGGCAGGTGCCCCGTAGTGGGGCTATGCGAAGTGTGTGGAGTTTGTTTTCCAATCTGTGGCACTCCGCGTAGCCCCTCTACACACACTACGCCCATCCTTCGTTTTTACCCATGTCGTTAGACCCCCAGATGGCTGACCCTGGCCAGATGATGTTTCTACTTTAGAAAAGTTAACAAATCCTGGGAGGGACACAGGCAGCAAAGTCCATGTCTCTTGGAAAAGACAAATGTCAAGTTGGTTTATGAGTACATTCCAGTAGGGGACTAATAGTTTTGGACCCAAACCAGCCACATTCCAAGAGATTAACTTTGTTTGCAGGACCTGTGGTTGTAGTGTCTGTGGCATCATTAGAAAGGGCCACTGCAGCAAAGGTAGGATGCACTGAGGGCACCATACCAACTGCCTCAATAGTTGATGTGTCTGTGGCATCATTAGAAGGAGATGCTATGGTGATGGCAGGATTCACTAAAGGTACTGACATTATAGAGCCAGGGCAAGGGAACTGGGGTCTGTAGGTAAATCAGACGTGATGGGCAGGAAACAGTTGAAAGGGGGAAACTGCGATTTATCTTTAAAAAGTCAATCTATATTTTCTAGGGTATCAAACTGGTTGGATGTGGGGATTGCATAGATGTCGCCCCTTCTAAGCTGTGACGGATGGGAAAAATTAGAAAGAGGGGTGGACTACTGGGACTGAGGGGAATTATTCACACGTGAACAAGGAGGAGGTCTATAAAAATATCTGTAAAATTTGCTTAATCCAGACTGGTTTGGGCAAATGGGCCTGAGTATTGCAACACTCAGAATCAGCTTCAGTTTTACATAAGAGCCTGCTAGGGGCTGATTTGGGCAGAATATCCTCATTGTTGCACTCCCCAATTGCGATCTCAGCTGGGCATATAGGTCTGCTAGAGATTGGTGTGGCAGACATTTTGGAGTGGGATAGGAGATGCATTGTTTGCTTTGCTCTCTCAGTCTGTTTATTGGCTTGACTATTGCACATGGGACGCGGGGTAGACACCATTGCTACTGCAGGGTTGTACTGGCATTGGCTGCCTAAGGGAGCCGCTTGGTCAGGAGGGGAATTACAGTCTGTGTGGGTAAAAATAGTCCCTGGGGTAAGTCCTGCTTGGAGGGAAAGACGATGTTCAGTGAGTTCAATTTCCACGGAAATAACTCCCAGTGTCCGATGTGACATTGTATCTATGGAGGTGGGCTCAGGGGGGAGCAGTGCGACTTTTCTTACCCAGTCTAATTGATGCAACCACACAGATAAGAGAGTAAGAATGATATTGAAGAGCTAAAAAGCTAACTATAACAATGTAGAGCAAAGTCTTAACGGGAGAATAGTAAACTAATATGGCTACACCCTCTGTGAGCACTGCTGTTCCACGCAGGATAAATACAACTAAATACTGAACAAAATGATCAGAAATTAGAATACTGTCCTTTGGGCAAAAAGCTAAATTCCCTCAATGAAAAGCAGAAGAAAGTCAGTGTCAATCCAGCTTCAGTGCACCCTGGGACAGGGAGTCCCACAATGGTGATGTGCAGGGCGAAGGAAAGACAGCCCCCAACAATAATAGTGTCCTGCGCTGCGGGGTAGAGTCAGCGCTATAAGTGTGAAGACCACGCCTCCTCCCGCACAACGGCGGCAAGTTCTAGACTTGGTGCACCTTAGGACAGGGAGTCCCACGAGGGTGATGTGCAGGGTGAAGGAAAGGCAGCGCCCAACAAAAATAGCGTCCGGTGGTGCAGGGTAGAGGCAGTGATATAAGCATAATGGCCACGCATCCCCCGAACAGCTGCTGCAAGTTCTGGCCTCAGTGCACCATAGGACAGGAAGTCCCAACAGGGTGATGTGCAGGGCGAAGGAAAGGTAGCCCCAGACAATAATAGCACTGCTAACTACCCCACATATTACATCAGTCAGGACATCTTATAAGACATAATTGGAGCCCGTTTTTCCTATTTTCCTGCTGAACTTTGCTGTCAGGGATTGTTGCCCTACCTGTTGCCGCAGTAGATGTTTTGAGTACTGAGGGGGCCGCCGCACCGTAAATGTTCCACCCGAGTGCCGCTGAGAGCCGCCACTTGACTCCTGACACAAGGGGACTGCATCCCCCACCATCCTGTGCGGCAGTACCGCCGCCAAACATAACCAGACGCACTACCAAATGTATGAAAGCGTGGATGTACTCAAGTGTTGATCTCTATGCTATGCAATTTGGTTCACCTTATCACTAAATCACGAATGGACAGCCTCCTCACAAAGTAATTCACCAATGTTAGAGCACCTCAATCCGATTCCGAATATGTAAGGTTGCCATTTCTTAAAACTTCTGAATGTGCGCGTATTACTGTCAGCTAGCACTAATTTAGCCACTGGCTTCTTTGTTTTTTTCTCCTGTTTTTACCCTTATATACAGGCGGTTGTAGTGTATTAATGCCAGGCAATTGGTGTAAATTGTTAGTCCTGATGATGATCCCAAATAATTAGAGCAAAGGGATCGAAACGTCAACTTCTTTTAGTGTTTTCACAACTGACCAATGTGTTGAATTTTGTTGTGTCTAGCACGTATTTGGCAATACTTGAAATTGATACACTGATTTAAAAGTGGCCAACTTTGCTCAGTCTTTGCCTGTAAAAAACCCCTTTTATGTTGTTTATTTTCTCCCCAACCTTTCCCTCCCTAGTACGGTACAGGATTGTGCCTCACTGTTATTCCTTTTCAATTGTATGAATCATTTAAAAATAAATACCCTGTCCGGCTGGACAGAGGACTAATATAGCTACCTATCATGGACTATATTGTATTCTTTCCTAGATCCTTCAAAAAGCTAAGGACCCTTGACTTGTGTAATATTGAATTGATGCCAAACAAGGTCACGTGCACCAGGAGGTGCTTAAATGCCACAAACCGGTCCTTGGTAGCTTGTTTCCGGTCCAGGGATGGCATGGCTTGGCAGTTCGGGCTGGACTGTTCCCATGAGGCACAGGGTCAGACTGATTTGCATATGGCCATGTCTGAACTGGGGTGGCAGAGTGGGCTAAAGAACGGTGATGGATTAAACCCAGATCAGTTGACTGGGGGTGAGTGCTTGTATTGTCAACGCTCCGTCCATCATTTCCTTTGGTTTTTCTTTGTTCGCCATAAGTTGTCAGGGTATGCTCAGACGTGAGTCCCTTGCTCACTTTGACACTGGATTCAAGCAAGCCGGGCTGAAGACGGCTGAAATGCCAGAAACCGGTCCTCAGTAGCTTGTTTCCGGTCCAGGGAAGGCATGGCTTGGCGGTTCGGGCTGGACTGTTCCCATTAGGCACAGGGTCAGACTGATTTGCATATGGCCATGTCTGAACTGGGGTGGCAGAGTGGGCTAAAGAACGGTGATGGATTAAACCCAGATCAGTTGACTGGGGGTGAGTGTTTGTATTGTCAACTCTCCGTCCATCATTTCCTTTGGCTTTTCTGTGCTTAAAAAGGGGCCAGGGCTCCCGCGGCGCAGGATGGCACGGGTGTGCCCGGGCAAAGCCCGGGCCAAGGGCGGGCCCATCTGCGCCCGTCAGCAGCAGGAAGAGGCTGGGCTGGGCCACCCGTCCAACATCTTTCTTTCTTCGACTTTGATTTTGGACTTAAGGGGGCATTGCTAGTATTCCGCTGTGCTGGAGCGTTATCATAGAAAGAACAAGTTGTGCTATCCAGTGTGTTATTTTTGCTAATTTTCTAACTTACACCTCAGTCAAGTTTATACCCAATGTTATAAATAAAAATGCATGTAAGGGGGGACTAGGGAAGGAGTAGTGGGGACTCTAGATGCCTTTCTCTCTTGCGCCGAATCCGTGTTAATACACGAGATTAAGCTCACTGAACGGAGGCTTTCTTTAGATCCATTAAATCCACTCGCAAAGCTAGCTCCAGTGCCAGAGTCCAATGCCATCGTAGTTAGAAGCCCCCAAACCCTTCTAAGGATTACACCGAGCTCACAGCAGGGTACCCCCCAATCTCCACAAATGGCCAACTTGTCTTGTCCAACTTCATTTTCTCCGCCAACCATTCGCACCAGGAACCAAAGGTCTTCACATGCCCCTAAAAGCAACAAGCAGTCTAAGAAAAGGAAAGCGCGTAGTGCCCCCAAAACTAGTCATCAGATTTCAAAGCAGGCAAAGAACAGGAATGTAGTTCACGGGCTTAGAAGGCCTACGGATACATCGACTGATTTCAACAGTACTAAGGTGGCTGAGGTTAGCAATAACAGATCTGTACCAGCGATTGGTCATGACTCTCCTTGGGTTCAATCAGACTTTATAAAACAGTTGGAAGAAAGATTCCTAGTTCTGATCAACCCTGTAATGGTGAAACTTGAAGCAATTAACCAAAGATTAAGTAAAATAGAGCAGCACATATCTAACGATCTATCTGTTAATTCAGGAAACAGTCATGTTAAAGATCCAGCCGTTAGAGAAAGGAGAATTCCATCTAGATCACCACGCTCCAACATGGCTTGCCCTCCACCAACTTCCATGGTAACCCCTCTAAACCCCCCTACATTGTTCGAACCCAAAGGCAGGAAAGGTCCAAAGGGCCCAGTAGGGAGATTGCAGGGTTTGGGATGCGCTATGCCTGCAGGAGCATTCTTACATCTTCCACCCGAGGCGACCCCACACACCATTATTTTAGCAAATGTTCCAAAACTCCAACACCAAGAAGAGGAGCATTGGTCCTCACTTAAGAATAAGGCACTCCACTTCTTGAATACTAAAACAGGGCTTGGGAACCACCTCTTTAGGGAGTTTAACATGGTGAGAAGGGTTGCTTTGGTAGGCCATTCTCAAAAAGGTTTGGATGGGGACTGTGTTGTTTTAAGTTTCAGGTCTCCGAACATGGTTCGGTGTATCTTGGACCAGGCAGCCCCCCCTTAGGATTAGTACTGAGGTCATCAGTGTTCTTCCGTTGGGTTATTTCTACCGATCTGACACACATCAAAGGGCAACAAGGGGGAGGTCAACCTTGAACTGGCCAGGATCTACCAATAGTGCAATCTCGATGGCTAATAGATTTGAGGTGCTTAGCACCGTGGACGAAAATGATTGACTGTCCCCAAAAACAGACCGTAAAACACTAGGGGTGAGCACACCCCAGGGCCCTAGTGAGAATAAAGTTATAAGGACTAATCAGAGACAAGGGGCCACTATGTTATCGACAATCAGCACACCCAAGGGTAATAACAACTGGGTAGATTATATAGGGACGGTAAATAGTCCTAATAAAGTCTTAAGGTCTGCTGTATGTCCACTACCAGGTATAACTGTTCCAAGCGCAACCCTTGGTGCAAGTGGGCACCATCAACGCAGTAATCTCAGTTTTGGCTGTACACAATTGTCCTTGGTCTCATGGAACATCGCAGGGTTAAAAAGTAAACTAATATCCCATGACTGGCTTACATTTATAGATAAAAATAATGTCATAATATTTCAGGAAACATGGCTAGTCGAACCGGAGTATAGACCAGGTTACCTAAATTTTTACAAGCCCGCCACTCCCAGTTTGCGGGGTAGACCGATTGGGGGTTTAACCACCTGGGTGAGTCAGGAAGACAGTTGCAAAGTTAAACAGATGGATTCCGAGAGCAGTGACATTTGAATAATCAAAATCCAAAGTCCGGAGTCCAAGGATCTGTTCATCTTTAATATTTATGCAAGGGGTAAGCCTGGGGGTAAAGCCTCGGATACCATTGCTTTGTTAGATTCGTATCTTGATCTTTATAATGGAAAGGGGAACATTCTAGTAGCGGGAGATTTTAATTGCTGTTTTGAACCGCTAGATAGCAATGACATAGACCTTACCATGGAGGAAGACTGCTCTTGGGACATTCCGCAACTGTCCCTACCTCCAATTAAGTAGTGGACAGAGGCTGCACTCCAGCTTAAAGTTGTATGCCTGGAACAGGGGTTAAGGGCTGCGAATGGTAGAACGGAATCCGATAAGCAGGGAGCTCCCACTTTTTTTTTTTTTAAAACAGTTCTTTATTGAGATTTTAACATTTTATCCCACCACCGCCCCCACCTCCCCCCCACCCTCCAATACAGGCAAATAATTTTATAAATATATACATAGTCCGATATACGCATAGTTTGAACATGTAACATATATATATATATTTTATATATATTTTCCCCTTTTTTCTTCCCCTTTCCTTCTTAAACTGAACATAGCGAGTAATTATTTGGGACCAGATAAACAAGACAATTAATAATCACAGTAATACATTAGATAAACAATTTAAGCCGTCTATCATAGACCATCCATCCAATGAGTTAATGGGTACCAAATTTTTAAACCCCTCTTTTTTTTTTAAACCTTTCCTGCCATAAATTGCTTTCTCCAGACTATAAGTCAAGAGTAGTCGAGCCCGCCACTGTTGAAAGGATGGTGGAACCTTATCTAACCACCCAGATGTTAGGCAAATTCGAAACACGGCCATAGAAACAAACAAAAAACCCTTTATGTTATCCGGATGGTTCTCGTTATCTAGCCCCAGAATTATTTCTGCAGTTGTGATTTCTATTTTAGTCTCCATTACTTCAGAGAGAAAGATAGATATCTCTCTTCTAATAGCGCATAATGCCCCACAAGTGGCAAACATATGGATTAAGTCTACGTCTGGCATCAAACATCTGGGGCAGAAGGTCCCTTTACCGGTGCTCCATTTAGCTAGTTGATAAGTAGTATGATATAATGAAAAAAAGGTTTTATAAAATTGGGCATATAACTTTGAGGACATTAATAGCGATTGGGACATTTGAAATGGATTCTGTATAGCTAAACTTGATAGCCCAAGTTTACCCTGCCATTTTAGTATATTTGTATCCATATCATCCGGAACGCCAGTCATTAGATTATTATATAGTACCCCAATTTTAACATTACTACATTGTACAACTATTTCTATTAAATCATTTTCAAGCATAGCCATACCTCCTCCCCCCCCTTTTCATGATAAAATCCCTCACCTGTAGATATTTAAAGAAGTCCCTGTGTTCCAGGCCATATTTATTTTTTAGAGATTCAAATGACATAACGCCAGCTGGCTCATAAAGACAGCCGACTTGTACTATACCAAGTCTAATCCACCGTGTAATACATGAATCCGAGAAAATCTCTGGGAGATTTTGATTAGTTATAAAAGTTGTGTAATACGAAAATCGGCCTAGCCCTAAATGTTTACGAATCTGTCTCCAGGCAGCATAAATTCCCGATAAAGTTTTAAACCGCACTTTCTTAAAGTGGCAGTCATACGTCAGTCGCCACAAATGTGCGCCTGCCAAACTACCCAGAATAAGTTCCTGAGGCGAAGGGACTGATCTCTCTGTAGTATCCTCATGGTTAATCTTAAGCAATAAATTACTGTATTTAAGAATTGTTGCCCACCAGTAAATTTTTAAGTTGGGGAGTGCCAGGCCACCTCTATCTATCGGTAGGGTAATAAATGTATTAGCTCTACGAGTTTTCTTATAGTTCTAAATAAAGTGGGAGAAAATTCTATCAATTTCCTTAAATAATAATGGTTCAAAATTCAAACAAATAGTGTGGAAAAAGTATACAAATTTGGGAAGATATAAAATTTTTATTACATTACACCTTCCTATGATTGTTAGATGCAAATTATGTAATTTTTTAAAGCTTTTTTCGGTTTGTTTGATTAGGGGATCCATATTAAGTTTAACCAAGTTATTTAGATTAGCAGTGAGATTGACACCCAAATATATTGTTTTGTCCGTTACTCTATCATCCACAAAATTACATTTATTATTGATTATAATTTGGGTTTTAGATTGGTTTAGTTTGTATCCCGAGATTTCCCCAAATTTATTTGCCTCTTTTTCCATTTCCTCCACAGATTTATTCGGATCGGCTGTCACGATAGCAATTTCATCAGCATACGCTAAAGCCTTAGTATCACCATTAGATGTCTTTATGGGAGTTATAGATGTATTTTCTTCCAGTCTGTGGATGAACGGATCAATAAAAATGGCAAATAACAGCGGGGAGCACGGACAACCCTGCCTTGTACCTCTTGTTACTTCAATTGAAGTGGAATTTTCACCATTAATCGAGACCGCGGTTTTTGGGTTGACATACATCTTACGTACCGCGTTGATAAATACCTCCCCAATCCCACTCTTTGACATGGCGGTCCATAAATAATCCCAGGAGACCCTATCAAAAGCTTTTTCGGCGTCTAAGAGAATTAATGCCATAGGGTCTCCTGTCTCTTCCGCCATGTCAAAGAGTGTGATCACCCTCTGAATATGATCTGTGGTGGATCTACCGGGAACAAATCCATGCTGCCTGACGGAGATTATTTTATGGATAACCGGGGCTAGTCGAGTGCTAATAATTTGGAGTAAATTTTTGCGTCATTATTTATCAAGGTAGGACGGTAAGCCCCTAGTTCAGTCGGATCTTTGTCTTTTTTTGGAAAGACGATAATTTTGGCCTTGTTCCAAGATTCCGGTGCATGCCCCCCCCTGAAATACCTGTATTATAAGTTTGGTCATAATTTATTTTAATTGCTTATGAAATTTAGCGTAGAATTCCGTTGGAATTCCGTCTAAACCCGTAGCTTTACCAGCGGGTAGGCTATTAATAGACAGAAGGATTTCAATCCAACATGGTATTTCTTCAAGTTTTTCTTTGTCAGTCTTAGGTAATTGAATCCCTGTGCCATAGTCCAAATATTCATTTATTTTAGATTGATTCTTCCCGGTCTTGGTGTAAAGATCCTTGTAATAATTATGAAAAGCTTCCCTAATCTCTTTTGGCTCGTTAATAATACCTTTAATGGGATCTCTAATTTTAGTAATTGTATTATTACTAGTCTGCTGTCTGGTACGGACAGCTAGTTGATGTCCTACCTGTTCGTTAAGCTCGTAGATTTTCTCTCTGTTCATGGTAGCTTTTAATACAGTTTTGGTAGTTAGTATTTCTGTTATTACATTTCTTGCGATTGCCACTCTTCTTACAGCTCCTTCTATGTCTGCGTCATTCTGTACAGCAGTCATCAAATCTTTCTCTTTGCTGAGGAGATTATTTTGTAATTTGATTAGTTCTTGTTTAGCTTCTTGGTTATGCCTGATCGAAAATCTAAGGGTTTCTCCCCTTACTCCGGCCTTCAATGTATCTCAGACAACCTCTAAAGGAGCACTCCCAAGGTTATTAATTAAAAATTCTGGGATCCACATTTCCATCATATTGCAGTATTTGGCATTAGTCAATAAAGCTCTTTCAAATGTCCAATTACTGCGTGCACTTAAGTGAACCCCCATTTCTACAGTAATAATTAATGGATTATGGTCAGAAAAAACCCTTGGTAAGCGAAGTGAACAAAAAGGTAATATGAAATTAGACACAAAAAAATAATCAAGTCTGGAAAATTTAAGATGAGGGTGTGAAAAAAAAGTATACCCAGGATTGGTTGGAAATTTCATTTCCTAACAATCGGAGATCGCGTGGGTACTACAGAAATCATTAAGAGCATTAAATGTTTTAGGTTTTCTACCATGATAGATAAAGCTTGGCGCGGAGGACCACATCGATGGGAGATTTAAGTTTATATCTCCACAAACAATCAGTGGCGCCGGCCAATGCACTAATTCATTTGATAAAAAATGTAATAGTTCTGGATTATCAGTGACACAGCCATATATAGAGCAGATCGTAAGTTTATTCCCTTTTCCATACTTGCATTCTGTAATGGCCCATCGGCCAAATTTATCTGCAGCTGATTTTACGAACTGTATCTCGCCCCCCCGTGCCAGGATAGCTACCCCTTTAGTTTTATTGGGCTGAGTTGTAGCAGTAATGACTCTATATCCAGATGTGCCTGTGACCTCTCAACATGAGTTTATTGCAGACAGACTATGTCTGCACCGATTGATTGAAAACCTAGAGCAATTCTCTGCCTTTTGTTTGTATCATTCAGCCCACATATATTAATAGACAAAATGTTTAATTTAGCCATTAGTGCCTATCGGATCTATCTTGTCTTCTGGACCCGCTATATTAATTGTTCGAACTATGTCTTTTACCCCATTGACCCGCCTGTATATCCCCCCCCCCTCTGTCCCTAAGAGCTCGCCCCTCCCCCCCCCCCCGCCCCCGCCATTTCCTGAGGCATCCTGGGACATGAGGCCCTCAGGTGTGGGCGACCGAGTGATCCGAGCATCACCGTTCGCAAGGTCGCCTGAAAAAAAAAGACTGTAGAGCTCCCACTTTTACTAACGGATTGCGTAGTAGTCGTATAGACTACATTCTTTTTAATAAAGAAAATTGGTTCTCTATTAAGGACATGGTCATACTGGAAAGAGTGGAAAGCGACCATAATCCGCTTGTATTGTCCTTCCAGTTGTTTGGAAGTCATCCTCCAGAAGCTTGCTTAGAGGGTATCGATACTTTCCTCACTAATGACACAAGGAGGGTAAAATGGTTGAATTGCCTTCTTAAAGAGGATCATCTAGTCGCAATGAGTGAGTTGGCCATTGAGGCTACAGCAGACCTTCAAAAATGTGTTACGCAGCAGGATATGGTGTCTAATGTTATTCCCAACCACACTAAGTTTTTTTAATAAGCTCGAAGTTTTTTTTATAATAAATGTACAAAATTTGAAGAATAGGTCTAATTTTAGGGCGGAAACATGGTATGGGAAATCATGCAGGGATGCTTACAAAGCCTTGGCTAGGGCCATAAGAACTAAAAATAGGGACAGGATTAAAAATGCTAGGGTGGTGTATAAGAAAGCGCAACATGATGCAAAACGGGCCTGGGATGAGCAGCACTGGATGGAGTTGTATCATGCCAGCAGAGACAGGAATATGGTTGCATTCTGGGATTTGGTTAAATGGGGGAAGGGGCATCCTAGGGAACAACCATCTAATCATGTACCACCAGACCTGTGGGTATCGCACTGTACAACTCAGTTCGCCCCCGCAGCTCTTGATATAGAGTTGTGTCCTGATCTCCTGAACATCCCTAAAGATATCACACCCCTACATTTCAGCAAGACGGGGGTAGAAAGAACACTCAACTTGGTCCCGAAGGGTAGAGCGCCCGGGCTCGACTGTGTACCAGCTGACCTGTTCTTACATGATAGGGGAGTGTGGGGGACTTATATTCAGTTCCTAGCCAACGCTATTGCAAAAGGCTCTCCCATACCAGATACGTGGAAGGGTGCTGAGATCATCCCGATTTATAAGAAGGGGGATCGCTCAGACCCAGGAAATTATAGGCCAATAAGCTTAATTGATTGCATCCAGAAGGTGATAGCTAGGCTCGTTTTGACCAGAATCCAAGGCTGGATTGAGGAGGAGGACATTCTGTCTCCTCTTCAGGCTGGATTCCACTCACATACGAGCACTATTGATCAGGTTTTTAGATTTGTTTTAATTTATTGGCGGGTGGTAATCCTAAGAGGAGGCTCGCTCTTTGCGGCATTTGTCGACCTCAAGTCGGCATTTGATTTAGTGCCGCATGCCAAGATGTGGAGTGCCTTTGCTGAACAGGGTATGCCACTGGACGTACTGGCCTTTTTAAATAAACTTCACAACGCAAATTTCGCCCAAGTACGCTGGGGACAGCAAGGGAAAGTAACAGACAGGTTCCCCATTTCCCCATTTCCAGGGGGGTATGACAAGGGTGTGTACTAGCACCAACACTCTTCTCCCTGTATATTAACAGGGTGATTCAGTATTTTAAGAATCATCCTACTGATGCCCCCAAAATCGATGTCAAGATGATCCCTCTGCTAATGT
The DNA here is from genome assembly GCF_964261635.1 of Lissotriton helveticus. NCBI lineage: Eukaryota > Metazoa > Chordata > Amphibia > Caudata > Salamandridae > Lissotriton > Lissotriton helveticus. The sequence goes on from NC_136065.1 coordinate 113,315,799, forward strand.
TTGCAGATGACACCTTGCTAATTTCCAAAATGCAGCAAGGCCTCCAGAAGGCTTTGGTGCATTTTGAGGTGTTCTGCAAGGACCATGGTCTTACCATTAATGTGAGTAAGACAAAGTTTATGGTGCTGCACAAGCACAAATTTGTAAGAGGGAGGGTGGTTATGAATGGTGTTATGCTAGAACAGACCCAAGTCTTTTCCTACCTTGGCATAACGTTGGGTTCTAAATTAGATTGAAACCTCACACTAATCAGCTGGCTATCAAACATGCGCAATTAGCTGGTGCCCTAATAAAGGAACTCTGCCTCTCAGCTACTAAACCAATCGCCCCAGTGCTTAAAATCTACAGTACTAAAATTAGCGCGTCAGTCCTTTATGGGGCTGAACTATGGGGGTTCAGCAATTTATCAGCATTAACAAGGTCCCAAAACAAATTTGTGAGCGTTTGTGGCCTTCCACCATCTATGCCATTATTGCCCCTCTTTTATGACTTGGGATGCCAGCGACTAAAGGACGTAGCACGATTTAGACCTGTGGCTTACTGAAGGAGACTGTGGGTTACCCCAGAGCTCTCCCAGTATGCTCAGGCTTTCCTCGAAATTAGAGTTGCTGATAGTGCCCACAGAATTCCATGGATGAGAGAGGCCAGGGCAGTTTATACTGCTATGGGCTTGAGTTCATTGTGGGAGAACCCTACTGTTAATCCTTTTCCGCCTAGAAAGGCCTTTAGGGAGTTATATTGGACGATGGTCTCTATGAGAAGTTTTAGGATTTGTACTAGTCCATCGCTCACAAGGGACTTCCTGGAGCTAAAAGACGAAACTGCTTACGAAGGGTACTGGGATTTTATCACACTTCCAGGTGATAGGAAACGATACCACCAATTTAGGGTGGGAACGCTTCCTGTCAACTCTTTCACCGGCAAATGGCACGCTAAAACTAGTACAAGTTGTCCATTTTGTCCATCTCAGCCGGAAAGTATAGCACACATCCTGTTTATTTGCCCAGAGTACAAAAATCCCAGGCATACGTGGTTAAAGCCTATTTGTCTGTTGAAGGGCATCACCACTGGTTTCAATCATACAAATTTGTATAGCTCGCTACTCACCCGCTAGGGTCTCAAGGCGCTGGGAGGGGGGGGGGGTCGCTACTGCTCAAACAGCCAGGTCTTGAGTTGTTTCCTGAAGGAGAGGTGGTCCTGGGTCAGCCGTAGGTGGGTGGGGAGGGAGTTCCATGTCTTGGCCGCCAGGTAGGAGAAGGATCTTCCTCCGGCGGTGGCTTTGCGAATTCGTGGGACGGAGGCGAGGGCGAGGCTGGCGGATCGGAGCTTGCGGGTGGGTGTGTAGAATGTGAGGCGGCTGTTGAGGTATTTGGGGCCCATGTCGTGGAGAGCCTTGTGTGCGTGGGTGAGGAGTCTGAACGTGATCTTCTTGCTGACGGGGAGCTAGTGCAGGTCTTTCAGATGGGCAGAGATGTGGCTGTGACAGGGGATGTCCAGGATGAGTCGTGCCGAAGCGTTCTGTATGCGCTGAAGTCTTTTCTGGAGTTTGGCTGTGGTTCCAGCGTAGAGGGTGTTCCTGTAGTCCAGACGGCTGGTGACGAGGGCTTGGGTGACCGTCTTCCTGGTTTCGGTGGGGATCCACCGGAAGATCTTTCGGAGCATGCGCAGGGTGTTGAAACAGGATGACGAGACGGCGTTGACTTGCTTGGTCATCGTGAGGGAGGAGTCCAGGATGAAGCCCAGGTTGGGTGCTTGGTCCGTTGGCTTGGGAGCGGTGCCCAGTGCCGGGGGCCACCAGGAGTCGTCCCAGGCAGAGGGGGATGGGCTCAGGATGAGGACTTCCGTCTTGTCTGAGTTCAGTTTCAGACGGCTGAGCTTCATCCATTCCGCGACGTCTTTTATTCCTTCTTGGAGGCTGTCTCTGGCGGTGGCGGGGTCGTTGGTGAGGGAGAGGATCAGCTGGGTGTCGTCAGCGTAGGAGATGATGTTGAGTTTGTGTTGTCGTGCGATGGCTGCGAGGGGGCTCATGTAGACATTGAAGAGGGTGGGGCTGAGCGAGGATCCTTGCGGTACGCCGCAGATGACTTCGGTGGCCGCGGATCGGAACGGGGCAAGGCGGACTCTCTGGGTTCTTCCGGCGAGGAAGGAGATGATCCACTTCAAGGCCGTTCCTTGGATTCCAGTGTTGCTGAGGCGCTGTATCAGGGTACGGTGGCATCAGGTGTCGAAGGCTGCTGAGAGGTCCAGGATGATGAGGGCAGCTGCTTCCCCGTTGTCGAGCAGGGACCTGATGTCGTCGGTAGCTGCGATGAGGGCGGTCTCGGTGCTGTGATTTGCTCGGAAACCGGACTGCGAGGGGTCGAGGGATCCGTTTGTCTCGAGGAAGGCGGAGAGTTGTTTGTTGATGGTCTTCTCGATGACTTTGGCAGGAAAAGGGAGGAGCGATATGGGGCGTAAGTTCTTGGGGTCCGCGGTGAGTTTCTTCAGGAGGGCGCTGAGCTCGGCATGTTTCCAGCTTTCCGGGAAGGTGGCGGATGCGAAGGAGCTGTTAATGATGTCCCAGAGTAGGGGTGCGATGATGGAGTCGGCTTTGTTAAAGATGTGGTGTGGGCATGGGTCGGTTGGGGAGCCGGAGTGGATGGTGTTCATCGTGCGGGTGGTGTCTTCGGTGCTGACCGAGGTCCAGGTGCAGAGGGTGGTGGTGGGGGCGCTGGTTCGGTAGTTGGGGGCGTGGTCTGTGCGCCTAAGCTGTTGTGTATGTCGGCGATCTTGCGGTGAAAGAATGAGGCGAGTGAGTCGCAGAGGTCTTGCGAGGGTGTGATGTCGTTGTTGCAGGCGCTGATGTTGGAGAGCTCTTTAACGACGCTGAAGAGTACTTTGCTGTTGTGGGTGTTGTTGTCCAGTCGTTCTTTGAATGTTGTCCTTTTGGTGGTGCGGATCAGCTGGTGGTGTTTGCGGGTGGGGTTCTTGAGGGCTGTCATGTTTTCTGTTGTCTGGTCGAGGCGACAGGCTTTCTCGAGGGTGCGGCAGGTTTTCTTGGAGTTTTTGAGGTCGTTGGTGAACCACGAGGCTTTCTTGCTGCCGGGTCTGCTGGGAGGCACTAAGGATATTCAAAACAGATTGTTCAGAACCCACTGTTATTGCTGTCGTTACATTTTTACATTGAATGTGGGTAATTTGTGCGCGTAAGTTAAGCCAGAATTAAAATTGTTTTAATATATTTATATATATTTATTGTTAAATTAATTCTGTGATGCTCATTATATTTTGGCTCTAGACTCTTTTTCTACATTTTTTATGGTTTTTACTCTGCTTTTAGATAAATTATTGAGTATTGGATGGATTGACTTGATGATCAAATCTTTTTGCTGTGTTTCTCTGTCACTCATATGAGAATGGAATTTTTATGTTTTTTTAAACTTTTTAAATTAAATGTATAGTCTTTTATGATATGTATATCGAAATAAAGACTCTTTTGAATTGAATTGAATTGACGTCATTGATAAGATCACCGCAACATTTGCAATACAATCATTGATGAGAAAATTGTGCATTTTGGGGGCATGAGTTATTGTTACCTTTGGGCATGTGTTATAGCTTCTTGGCATAACTAGCATTGTAACTGCTGAATTTGTCTGGATTTTATGTGTGTGAAATCTGAACCTTTTTAGTAAATTTCAAAGTTTTTTTAATTCTGTTTCCTAACTACAACGTCCCGGTAGCCTTTGGTTTTTTTCAGTGAATTTCTATGGTTTTTAATGCTGTTTGCTAATAATAGACACACACCTACCTACATATATTGATAATGAACAAAGAAGCAGAGTTTAGCATAGTGCATCTGTATTTACCTATATATATTTACCTTCACTATATTGTAATATTCGATATTCTAGATTTGATATTTTGGCAGGACTATATTTAAATTAGAAGCTGTGGTAGAACACCAAATTTCCAATGTTCATCAGGTGCCACATTTGCAAACTTACCAAAACCCTGTGAAAGAAATTTAAATGTAACCCACATATAGCAGAAATCCACTCTTTCATCTTCACTGCTGCTTCCCCTGTAAACTTTTTCCATCTTTTAGTGTTTCTGTTGCCTTCTCTTCCCTGCTTCCCCTTCCTTCCACTCCACCTCTCTCCCGCCCTTATTTTTTTCTTCTCTTGCTTCTTGTTTTTCCCACTGCACCTCCCTGTTCCCTCGTGTCTGTTTCTCTTAATCTAATTTATCATATCCATGCCAATCTTCGTCCATTCTCGTACATGCTCTAGTTCTCGTTTCTGTCCTCTTTTGCCACCATTCTCACCCATGCTCTAGTTCTCGTTTCCATCCTCTCTCGCCACCTTCTTCCTCTCTTACTCTTTCTCTTACACTCTCACACACCTTCCTTCCATATATCTCTCAATCAATCACTCTACCTTTTTCTCACATTCACACCTCTTCATCTCCCCCACATCTCTGTCTCCTATCCTCCACCCTCATTGCTTCGTCTTTTATTTTAGCCTTTACATTGCTGTTGGTAATTGAGACAACACATTAACCCCCCCCCCTTGCTGTATGCACTGTACACTTCTGTCATCAAAATGCACAGTCTCATAGATATGACAGGCCAGCTGACCCATCATTGAGAGACAATCAGTGACAGCAAGAGATGTTATATCTATGTCTTGATTGCCTGGTCTGGTGGCCCAGTGGACAAATGCATCCACTGCAGGGTCCTGTGTTTGACTTCATTGTCACAGGTTCAAATACCAGCGGGTCCACTCAGCCTTTCATCCATCTGAGGTCGATAAAATGAGTACCGTTGGGTAACAATAAAACATCTGTTCTTCAGCACCAAAAGACCTATGGGTGAACGTGCGCTTTATAAATACACATGTTATGTATTCAAAAGAAGAAGAGGGGGGGGACCAGGAGCGTATTTATGGTCCAGTGCCTGTGCTCCAAAGTAACTAATGAGTCAACAACAACAGGAGAGCACTGTTCCAACAAGGTGATGTGTGAAGAAATAGAGGAAAAGTGCTAGGTCGTGGACTCTGTGTTTAGAGTGAGGGGAAGTGCTGGGAAAGACAAGTCTTGTCTCATGTTGCCCTCACACACCCAGAAGGATGTCATGCTTCATCATCGGGCGGTTGCTTCTCGTCGGGCCGACGGTGCAATGCCCTACGGGTCACCCGAAGGGTTACTTAAGCGGAGATCTTTTAGACAACTGCCGTCAGGTGCATGTGGGTGTGTGGGTAGAGTCCTAAGAATGAGAGTGCTGTCGTGCGTGAAGTGAGTATTAAAACTACCTAGGGGTGTACCTAAGGAACCTTTAATAAAAAGGCACCCTTGGTAGAGTAAAAGATACCGTAGGTTCGGGGTTACCAATGCAGGCGTAATGTGCCCTGGTAAGTTAATTAGGTCGACATGTTTCACGCCTTGGATGGCCCAAAGGGTCCCTGGCGTTTCTTCAGGACCAAAAGTGAAGTGGTGATAGTGTGGTGCACGATAGTGATTATTGTTAAAAAAAGGGGTAACATTGGCCCTCTGGATGATCTGGGGGGGGGGGGCACTCTATGAAATGAGTAAAGTAGTGGCTTATGACACTGCCTAGATGGTCATGTCCTAAAGGAGCCCTAGTGGTGCTCCATAAGCTTTTGGCTTTGGGGGCCCACACCTTGTTGGGTTAAATGATCAGGTGCCGGCTCGAGAAACCTGCCCCGTCATGACGCCTGCTTGAATGACATGTTATGTCATGCAGTGACAGCAAAAGATGTCACATCTGTGAGAGTCAATGACAGTAATACATTTCAGTTCAATGAGAATCAAGCAGTGAGAATAAGAAATGTCAGATCTCTGAGAGTCAAATAGTGACAGCAAGAAAAGTCAGATCTATGAGAGTCACTGACAGCAGGAAATGTCATATCTATGAGGGCCAAACAGTGAGACGAAGAAATGCTGGATCTATGAGAGTCAAACTGTGACAAGAAGGCAAGAAATGACAGACCTGTGAGAGCCGAGCAGTGACAGCAAGACACGTGAAGTCAATGAGATTCAGTAACAACAACAGTGACAGCAAGAGACGTCAGATCCATGAGAGGCCATACCAGAAAGAAATGTTAGATCCATGACAGTCAACTAGGGATACCAAGAGATGTCATGTCTATGATTCAAACAAAGATGTCAGTTCTATGACAGTCAAATAGTGACAGCAGGAGATGTCATATCTATGAGAATCAAGAAGCAACAGCAAGAGATGTCAGATATATGAGAATCAAGAAGCAACAGCAAGAGATGTCAGATATATGAGAATCAAGAAGCAACAGCAAGAGATGTCATATCTATGAGAATCAAGAAGCAACAGCAAGAGATGTCAGATATATGAGAATCAAGAAGCAACAGCAAGAGATGTCAGATATATGAGAATCGAGAAGCAACAGCAAGAGATGTCATATCTATGAGAATCAAGTAGCAACAGCAAGAGATGTCATATCTATGAGAATCAAGAAGCAACAGCAAGAGATGTCAGATATATGAGAATCAAGAAGCAACAGCAAGAGATGTCAGATATATGAGAATCAAGAAGCAACAGCAAGAGATGTCATATCTATGAGAATCAAGTAGCAACAGCAAGAGATGTCATATCTATGAGAATCAAGAAGCAACAGCAAGAGATGTCAGATATATGAGAATCAAGAAGCAACAGCAAGAGATATCAGATATATGAGAATCAAGAAGCAACAGCAAGAGATGTCAGATATATGAGAATCGAGAAGCAACAGCAAGAGATGTCATATCTATGAGAATCAAGTAGCAACAGCAAGAGATGTCAGATATATGAGAATCAAGAAGCAACAGCAAGAGATGTCAGATATATGAGAATCAAGAAGCAACAGCAAGAGATGTCAGATATATGAGAATCAAGTAGCAACAGCAAGAGATGTCATATCTATGAGAATCAAGTAGCAACAGCAAGAGATGTCAGATGAATGAGAATCAAGTAGCAACAGCAAGAGATGTCATATCTATGAGAATCAAGTAGCAACAGCAAGAGATGTCATATCTATGAGAATCAAGAAGCAACAGCAAGAGATGTCAGATATATGAGAATCAAGAAGCAACAGCAAGAGATGTCAGATCTATGAGAATCAAGAAGCAACAGCAAGAGATGTCAGATATATGAGTGTCAGTGACAGCATGGAATGTCAGATCTATGAGAGTCAAACACTGAGAGTGACAGCAAGAGATGTCAGATCTATGAGAATCAAGAAGCAACAGCAAGAGATGTCAGATATATGAGTGTCAGTGACAGCATGGAATGTCAGATCTATGAGAGTCAAACACTGAGAGTGACAGCAAGAGATGTCAGATCTATGAGAATCAAGCTGTCACCGCAAGAGATGTCATGCCTCTGAGAGTCAAGAAGTGACAGAAATAAATGTCATATCTATGAGAGATGTCTTGTCTATGAGAGATGTCGTGTCTATGACAGTCAAACAGTGACAGCAGGAGATGTCATGTCCATGAGAATCAGGAAGTGACACAGAGAGAGGTCAGATGTATGAGGCTTAAGCCGTGACAGCAAGGACTGCCAGATCTATGAGAGTCAAGCAGTGACAGAAAGAAATATCATATCTATGAGAGATGTCATGTCTGTGAGTGTCAGTGATAACGGGAGAGGTCAAGTCCATGAGAATCACACAGAGACAGCAAGAGATGTCAGATCTAGGGGAATCAAGCAGTGATAGCAAGAGATGTCAGATCTATGCGAGTCAAGCAGCAAGAGATGCCATATTGATGAGAGTCAAACAGTGACAGAGAGACGTGAATTGAGTATTCACTCTGTTGGAACCCCGTCTAACAGCGCGACATCCCCGGCCTCTCAGACAAAACGCCAAAATGGTGAGGTTTGTTTCCTTATGAAGTGCAGATCTTCTGAAAACGGACCGTGCAACATTTCCAGATAAAGTTGTGCATTTATATTGAATATCCGGCCTCTCGAACGCTTTACACTGCAGCCACTAATCAAAGTGACTGCGCTCTTGTACCTGTTGCCCCTGGGAGGTATTCTGTGTTGCGACGCTTCACAGCACGGACTTCCCTGGCGGTGATTTATGGCGGGAATACGTAATTAGCGCGCCGCGTCAGCCGCGCTCCGACGACCACCTACACAGGCAGGACAGAGAGTGCGGCTCCCACGGAGGTGAAGCGCGAGGGGCGCGGAATTAGCATAAACAGGTAATCCAGAAATAAATGGAGCCGGCGGCGAGCGGTGGGGGGTACACGCCACCCACAGCACACTGGCAGCGGAGCAGCATCACCTGAAGCGGATTGCGGCGGCTCGAGGGAGGCACGTGCAGCCGTGTCCACTGGCGCTGGGGGTCAAAGGCCCTGTCTCATTGTTTGCTCCTATGACGTCCTCTTTACTTTCCGTTTTCTTCCCTACAAAGATGTAAGTTTGTCATAGGTTGCTGTATTCGTCTATACATTTGTTTTAATGATATTTGGCTGTTTGTCAAACGAGAGACATTGACGGTCACTGTGACTTCGTTGCATTATGGACAGCTTAGTGTATGAGGTCACTTTTCCATCCCCACATAAAAACAAACAGTGGCTAATAAGGAACATTAGAAAACAATTAACCGGAGCAGTACACCCTCACCTTCTATGTTTTCCTGTTTCTGCAAACATAGGAAGGGAGGAGAAAATAGAAACAAGCAACAGTTTTTGCCTTTGCAACCAATTGGCTTTGCAGATGGCGTTACCAGTGCTGTGCAGCATGGCTAAAAAGTAAACAAACAAAAAAACAACAGCATGCATGCATGCATGCAAAACAATGTGGGGACTTTTTTTTTTTAACTTACTGATACCAGTTGGATCGGTAAATGTTAGAAATTAAGACTTCTGGTTAGCAGAGTATACACTAGCAGGAACCACAATCCTAGTCAGGGAAAGTCAGATACACAACCTAAATGAACATGTGCTCACACTCTGGTAGCTGGGCAGGCTTAACTTAAGAGGCAATGTGTAAACTAACTGTGCGCACTTTAATTATAGTAACACTGAAAACACCACAAAGAGACTCCACACCAGTTAAAAAAACAGAGAATATTTAGCTGGGTACAACAAGACCAAGACAAGAAAAATCCAATAAATAGAACTTGAGATATGAACTTTTAAACTTTAAATCAGAAAACAGTGCTTAGAAATAAATAGCGCTAAAAGGATACTTGAGGTTGCAATGGACCGGGGTAAATCCAAAGTTCAGGCTGACTGCGATGGAGGGCCTGTCGGCTACAGGACCCACACAGGGCTCTGTGAAAAAGTTCCTTTGTATGACGTTTTGTATGCAAACGTGGTGCGTAGGTTTTGATTCACAAAGTCAGGTTGGCGCGTCGAAGACGAGCCTCGCAGTTGGTGTTGAAGGATCAGTGCTGCATCATAAAAGCTGTGCAGTGACATCTCCGGATCGGCATTGCATGTTTGTCGAACCTTACTGTCGGGACCCCCGTTTTTGTGGAATTGGCACTGCATCAGAGGGCACTGCGTAAGTTCCAATCGGTGCAAAGGGGTCACTGCTTCAATTTCTGAAGAACCCACTTCTGAGGCCCAAGACTGGAGGGGGCACCTCAGGCAAGAGTAAGACTTACAGATGGCAGATTTCACCAGCCACAAGCAGAGCTGCAAGACGTCTTTTGTGACCTTGAGACTTCAGAGAACAGGAGGCAAGCCAACAATCCTGTGTATAAAATTGGTTTCAAGGATGTAGAGAGCAAGTCCAGTCCCTCTCGCTCCCAGGCAAGAAGCAGCAGGCAAACAAAGCAGAGCAGGTAGCAAAGTGGCAGTCCTTCTTACAGCACAACTATCAGTAGGCAGCAGGGCAGCACAACAATGCAGGTAACAAAGTGGCAGTCTTTCCAACAGCACATCATCTCTTCTTCCAGGCAGAAAGTCCTTGGTTCCAGCAACGTTTGGCTTTGGTGGTGTCAGGAGTCCAGTACTTATACCTAAATGTGCTTTAGAAGTGGGGGAGACATCAAAGAGGCCTTTGAAGATCACAAGGTCCCTGCTTTTTCTGCCCTGGCTTTAGGCTCATTACAGGGGGGTGTATGCAGCTCTTTTTGTGGGGACCACCACAGCACCAATTCAGGTGCAAGTATCAGCTCCTCCCTTGCAATCTACCTTAGGAAATCCAATCAGTCTGGTGATGGGCAATCAGAATGCAAATGCCACGCCGCAGCTCCCTTTGTGTGACTGTCTAGAAGGAATCCACAAAGCCCAGCTGTCACCCAACCAAGACGTGTATTCAGCACCAGGAAGAGGCACAGAATAAAGTCAAAACATGCCACCTTTCTCACATTATCAGACTTACAATTTAAAATCTGACTTCACCATAAGTTGTGATTATAAATTGTGAGTCCAGAGACACCAAACTCAAAATCTCTATCTTTTTTCCAATTGGAAATTACACTTAAATTAACCTATGGGAGAGATAGTACTTGCAGTAGTGAAAAACTAATTTAGCAGGTTCTCAGTACCAGGACATGTAAAACTCAAAAGTACATTTCCTACCTTTTAAATACATTGCACCCTGCCTATAGGGCTGCCTAGGTCCTACCTTATGGGTGACTCATACGTAATGAAAGGGAAGGTTTGGGCCTGGCGAGTAATGTAGTTTGCTAGGTCGAAATGATAGTTTACACTGCACACACAGGCACCATAGTGGCTTGCCTGAGCCATGTTTAAATGGTTACTAAGTAGGTGGCACAATCAGTGATGCAGGCCCACTAGTAACATTAATTTACAGGCCCTCAACACATATAGTGTACTTTGCTAGAAGCGTGGCTCAATGGTTAGAGCGGCAAACCTTGATGCAGAGGTCTGGCCCGGGACCAGGGTTCAATTCCCGCCTCGGCGGCTCTTGGACTCAATTTCTCCGGACCTGACAATTCTCGCCTCGGTGCCTAGTCTAATCATGGGTCCCACTCTTTGACTCTGGGCAATAGCTTGCTTAATCTCCACAACGGCCCCAGCAGCGCTTGGATGCCTGGATTCACCTTGGGGGTGCCCAGGAGTGGACATTTCATAGGAAAGCCAGGATGGGTTCCACAGCGGTATGAATACAGCGCTACGAGACCTCTGGGTAGAAGTGCGCTATATAAATACAAACACATTTACAGTTAGGGGCTTATAAGTACATTAAATATGGCATTTGTAGATAAACCAAAGTTACTATGTTTTGATTACACAGCATATGCAATTTAGGACTGATTAACAGTGGTAAGGTTCCAGAATCCTTGAGCCAACAAAAAAGAATTCAGCAAGAAGGGAAGGAGGAAGGCAAAATGTTTGGTTATAACCCTACAGAAAGGGCCATTTCCAACAGTATGCAATCATTTTTAAAAAGTAGCACAAAAGTGATTTTTTTTCTCTTTTTTATTAGGCACAGGTGGTGGGAAGGAATATTGGGGGGCGATGATGGCAAAGTAAGCAATACAGGATGGTGATGCAACATGGGGGGCAGAAGCAACAGAGACAGTGAAGAATGGAAACAACATAGAAGGTGTGGGTAGAGGAAGGAATTCAGAGGGTGGGGAAGGCCATTTGGGTGAGAGAAGTAGGCCTTTACAGAGATTGCGGAGTTTCTCTCTGTGAAATTCACCAGAGTTGCTGAACAACTCCGCCAAAAAGATTCTGCGGAGTTCCGTGAGCGGGCAGAGTAAACGTTGATTAATTAGAGGTGAACTGAGTTAGAAGACGTTTCATTTAACTCAAGACAAGGGGTTTCTTGCAATTTGTTCCTTACATGATTCAAACCCCTGCTAACTAACTATAGGCTAACCATCAAGAGAGAATATACAGCTTTCAGTGTCTGTGTAGCACAAGCGAAAGACCGCCGATTGTTTTTAATGCACACATGATCCATCCGGTTTCTCCTCCACGCACTTACCACATCTGGGAGGGCTCCATCACGTCATTCTCCGCCTATCCATCTCTCTCTGAAGGAAGAATGCCTCCCTGCAGTTTTTTAATGCAGACCCAGGAAATTTGGCAGATTGGCTTCTCAAGTAAGGAAGATTTCTCGTGAGCAGGGAAGTTCTTCTGAATCTTTTAGAAAGTAAATCGGGACCCACAGGCGCGCCCAACTGCAACTGCCGCACGGACATAATCAGTGAGCCAGCATAGACTGCACGGCAGTAAGATGCTGTTGCTCTTCAGCCCCTTAGCTTCTGCACTAAGCACCAAGAACACCTCCCCTTGCCCATATACAATAAACTGCACCGAGCATCTTCCACTGTACCTGTCAGCTATGTTTTAGAGCCATGATGTTTTTGACCCATCATGTGACATATGATGTAGCAGAAATGGCCAAGCAGGAATGATACTACAACAGGTCCCATGGCCACCAGAGCACCTCTTCCCATTAGACTTCCCTGCATAGTTTCGATGATTCTGCGATATGATATCTAGAAGACTTTTCATTTATTAACTCAAGACAAGGGTTTCTTGCACTTTGTGCCTTACATAATCCAACCCCTGTTAACGCACTGTACACCAGAACATCTGTTAACCATCATAAGAGAATGCACAGCATTCGGTGTCTGTGTAGCACAAGCAAAAGAATGCAGATTTTTTTTTAAATACACACATGATCCATCCGGAGACTACTTCATGCACTTCAAATCTGTGGGGGGCTCCTTCATGTCTTCCTCCACATTTCCTTCCTTCTCCATGGAAAGGTCATCTCCCTTATAATTGGTTAACATGGACCCAGGCATTTTGGCAGAACTGGCTTCTCAAGTGGGGAAGATTACTTACAAGCAGGGAAGTTCTTCTGAAACTTTGGAAAAGTGAATTGGGACTCATAGGCGCGCCCCACGGGTCCTGCTGCATGCACATAATCAGCAAACCTGCAGAGACTAGATGGTAATGAGCTGCCGATACTCTTCGCTCCCTTAGCTTCTGCACTGCACACTATGAACACTTTTGCCTTGCTCAGGTACAATAAACTGCGCAGAGCATCTGCTGCCGCTCCTATCCGTTATATTTTAAAGCCATGATTTTTGACCCTTCATGGGACACAGGTTGGGGTGGACACTGGAAAACTCTGCTATGCGGCGGGTTGGCTGAGTTTTTGCTGAACTCCATGCTCGAAGTGGAGCACAGAGTGACAAAACTCTGTGAACTGCACCATCGGCGCGTAGTTTACCGCCCACCCTTGGAGAGAAGAACACAGGTGAGAGAGCAACATGGAGCTCAGCAGAAGGGTCAAGAGCAGTGCATGAGGGAAACTTGTGGAAAACACATGTTCTCTCGTGGAATGTTTAACCAAAAAGAGCAGTGAAGGACATAAGTAAAGCATTTATGCTCCAGGGGAGGGACAAACAGAGGAAGCGGAAGCTAAGCCCAGACAAGCTGACAAATAAAAAGCAAGTGAATGAGAGCAACAATACAGTCAACCAATAGTAAGCAATGGGCAGGCTCTAAGCCCACTGTAATCTCACTATCGGTCTTTTCTTCTATAGACAGCTTACGCTTGCTGGTAGGCGAGACCTAAAAAGGGTGGAAAAGCAGTACATCAACAGCGCCAATGCTGTACTGTGCAGAAGTGGATAGGTAACCCTGAGAGACGTTAATACAAAGACCTATGCTTTTGAGTGTTCTCAAATTTTCAGGGCATTCCTTCATTCCCAGGAATGTCCACTCTCCACCCCAAGAGAACATTCTCTTACACTGAAACCTGTGTTAGAAAATGCTTTTAAATGTGCAAAAATTACTTTTGCAAATTGGAAGAGTCATTTTACCATAGTGAAATAAGCTATTTGTTTGTAAAATTTAATCATACCCCTCCAAATAGCTTTGTGACTCAAGCACCCTAATGTTCTAACAATCGTAGTGTCCACCTCCAGCATGTCTTAATTAGATACAATTCTTTGTTGAGAGCCAACAATAGCATTACATGTAATGTCCAGGTAAGTGTGGTGGTATTTTCCATACGATGTAAGCATATTTCTGAAGTGGTGTATGCTTAGGTCAACTTGCGGCTTGGCTTGGGTTGTATTATGTAATCTATTGGCGTAATTCCAGAAGTTCTATGATTCCACAAGAATATGCACTCAAATGTTTTCCTAATTCACAAAACATGTGCAAAGGTACACCTTTAAAGCCACACCAGGCACAGGCTTCAAGGCTTCTTTATGTACCTGTCATGTGGCTTTTTTTAGTCTCCCTATTCCTTGTTGAGAGCCAACAATAGCATTACATGTAATGTCCAGGTAAGTGTGGTGGTATTTTCCATACGATGTAAGCATATTTCTGAAGTGGTGTATGCTTAGGTCAACTTGCGGCTTGGCTTGGGTTGTATTATGTAATCTATTGGCGTAATTCCAGAAGTTCTATGATTCCACAAGAATATGCACTCAAATGTTTTCCTAATTCACAAAACATGTGCAAAGGTACACCTTTAAAGCCACACCAGGCACAGGCTTCAAGGCTTCTTTATGTACCTGTCATGTGGCTTTTTTTAGTCTCCCTATTCCCTACTACTGAGTTTTTGATAATTTACTATTCCGCAAAGTGAAAGGGCAACCGAATGTACAAAACCATATATATTTTTTTCTCCATGGGAGAACATTTCCTCTACACCCCTACCAAATCTGGTGCTGATCCGTTCCCTTCTGATCCTAAAAGGTGATTTACTCCAGTCCTCGACAGGAGTACATTTCCACCGATTTACGGCATCGGTAGGGGTTAGATTTTAGTTTGTGAATGGTCATAAATAAACGTATTTGGGCATTTGCTAAATTATAAGGCAAACCATGCCTTATTTCTCCCACTTCCTGCTCCTTGCAGGGGGTTCACCATTGCAGATTTATCTCCACTTGTGGCGGATAAATTCACAGTAGTAAAACTATCTACAACTATCAAGAATTCTTTTGTGAATTCCCGAAGACATCAAAGAGAACATTGCTAGACCTACATGTATACTTACACCTAAGAATGCCTTTTTGATTAAAGCCACATATGTTTAAGTAATATATGCCAGAAGCCAGTCAAAGTGATGTTTGTGCTGAAAATTTAGAGTGTCATTACCAGCTTGTTAAACGATCTTTACCTCAAGGGTCCATTTCTTTATTTTGCATAAATTATGTGGCCCCCTATACTGTTACAAATGAATGTAATGGCAGCTGTAGTCCTGACTTCACTAGCCATATTTGGCACCCAAAACGTATTAAACCGAGGAAATCGAATGAAGTTGACAAAGTTTAAGAAATGTAGGTGAAAATTCAAGCAAAAAGTAGGCTTTGCAGAAGAAAATCTCCACAAAACGTATCTTTCTGGGAACATTCTCTGTAAAAAACACTAGAAACAAAAATTAAGAGGGAAATTTAACTTCCAGCAAAGCTGTCTGGTGCGTATCTGAGTCCAACCATCTTAGATTTGTAACTTATATCTTGAATTGTAATTCTTTGCAAAATAGACAGTCAGAAGCAGATGGAGTTATACACAAAAGGAATTTATGAGTATGTGAAGTAGTACTATTAGTAGTAATATGTCATATACTGTTAAATAAATTTCACATAGGTATGGGTATGGAGCTATGCCTCTCTTGGACCTCATGTATTAAGTTCTCCACCACATATGTGGAGCACACATCAGACAAAATTGGGTAATGCCAAGGGAGAGTGGCTTTAAAACATGGAATTTCTTCTCCAAAGAGTTAGGAGGAAGTGGCAATTTAAGGAGTGTCATGCAAATAGAAAAACACACCTAAACAAGGGTAAGGCATTTCCAAATCACAAAGATTACACGTACAGCTATTCTAGTTGTACTATAGCCTAAATAAAATTAAATCTACTCCAGCTATACTTTGAAACAAGTCACATACAACACATGACACTTACAGTTACTGCAAGGAAATGACATGAAAATCAATACAGATAGTGAATAAACAACAACAAACACCCAATAAAAATGTAAATAAAATAACATAAAAATAGTGCAGACACCTATTCAAACAAAAAAAATAATTTAAAATATTGGTCCAAAATATTGGCACAAGAATAAAGCATATTTTTACAAAGTCCACAAAATAGATGCACATACTTGGAAAAATATGTACATTTGATTAAAATCCCCAAAATACACACGGCACTTATAACATCACTCATAACTCTGCACACACACAGCCATATCGAAACAAATTAAAACAATATTCCATTTCACCACTCACCATAATAAAGTACACAACAGCGAAAAGCACAACAATCCCTGTAGTAATATTTCCCCATGACACTCAGCATCACCCCTGTTAGTTGTGTTTTTACATTTAAACAACAAAAGCTTAAATAAACACCTGCAGGCCTTGGAATTGCACTTTTTTTTCGAAAACTAACTCTGGGCAGAGAACTCCGCTCCGCCTGCGGAGTGTGCGGAGTTTTGCCTACTCCGCGTTCCATGGAGAACACAGAGTAGGCAAAACTCCTCACACTTGCGGCGGAGTGGAGTTGCCCCGCCGCCTGCCTCTACCACCCATATTAAAAATGAATTGTGGTGGCGGTCCAGCCACTGCTGCACTGGCAGTTCGACTACCCTATTATGACTTCGGTGGTCTGACCATCATTGCACCGCTGCAGCTGCCAGGCAACCACTGTTCCAATGCCGGTCCCGGGTCGGTCTGAGGGACACAATATTCTTGGTTGTCCCCTGAGTCACCGCCAAGCATATTACAACTTTCCTCACTGACAGCGCTGTAATGGAGATTCATCCTTCATGAAAAGGATGGTGGTGAGGAAAGAAAAGGGGCCCTACCGTGCCCCCTTGTGCCTTATGCACGGGGGTGCATGTAGGGGGCACATATTGTCCTTCTGTATTTCTGCAACCCCAGTTCCTGCACAGGAAGAAATGCAAGACATGGTGCATTTCTTCCTGTGCAGGAACGTGCACTGGCGTTCCCCTGCAGTGCTGTTTCAGGCTGTTCCACAATGAGCCTTTTAAACAGCACCGTAGTGGGACCGCCATTCCGCTCACCCAACAGACTACAAAAAACTTGTAATCTGGCAGGCAGCAGCTCCTCTATGTGATGTGTGGTGTGTGATGGTGGCAAGCCACCTGCCTTTGCACCATGAAAAGTCGTAATCGGGCCCCAAGTTTCATATGGAGTTGCATATTATAACCCAAGGTAAGGGAAAACATCTTTTTGCTCTGCTGATGTGTTTTACTCTGTATATCTGGGCCTGATTATGAAAGAAAGACATAAATCTGCACCTGCAGGTCTATGACTTAGGAGGAGTACCGATGTATGACTTTCATGAGGTCCCAAACCTTTCCATGAGTATGCCTGGACACCTGCCATGGTTGCAGGTTTACATGTGTAATTCAGGAAACTTTGATAAAATCCATTCTGTCATGCAAAAATATACCATTATATCTTTTCTAATGAGAAAATCAACAGCAACAGTACAACGTGCTTGCTACAATTTTATTTGTTGAGGCAACTGAAAAGAACTATTAGAAATGGCATAAGGTACAGATATATGAAGTGGGGGTTAAATATATTTTTGTTTCATCTGCTTCAAAAACATAACTTGTGATGTTAGAATACATGTTTTTCCAAGTAACACCACCAGCAAGACATATATCTATGCAATAGTTGATGTGTCACGCAAAATGCACTGGTAGACTAGTCTCAACATTACATTTCGATCTATAACCTTTATAGCAATTTTAGAATATTACATATATTCTGGTTGAACACAGAATACGTGCATTTCAAAAGGAATGCTCATTTCTGCCTGAGATGACTCAGATTACAAAGGGAGGTCAAGATCCTGACAGCCAATCCGGCTTGCCCTCAGGAGGCTGAAGGGTTCAGAAGATCCTGACACAGAATGAGCTGGTGCATGCTTGGAACAATTAAAGTGCTCCAGTTGGAACTTGACATTTCTTTTTATTTTTTTATTTTTTGTAAGACCTTTATTGATACCAAGCAGAGTACACAGCATGAGCCTACAACCCTGAGGCCGGCTCGCTATCTCCATGCAAGCAGTGTGTAGTTATCAAGCGTTATATGAAGCAGAGCGTGTAAACAGTAGGTTCTACTGCCCTCAATATCTCATATAGGGCTCATTCTGCCAATTTACGTGAGTCTTACATTTTAACCTTTTATACGGAAAAACAACATACCCAACTTAAGACCTGACAGCATTATTGCATACGACCTAGATGTACATTCAAACATAGCTCCAGTGCCCACCCTGTGTGCACCCGTATCCAGTCTGGTCTGTACCCGTGCACTAAACAACCCACCCAGGAGGACGAAACAGAAGATGAACTAATCCTCCTCACTGTCCTGCAGTGATGTAAGGTAGTTTGTCAAAAAACACCACATATCCTTCGGTCTGGACCTCGCCGGTAATTGCTCCTCATATGTCTGTAGTCTATCCCGGCAGATGGCCATATCATGCAGCCATGTTTTCTTCGTCGGTACCTTCCGGCTATGCCAACATTGCGCTACCTGTCTCTTTGCCAACAATAAAGCAAGTGCACAAAACTTGCGCTTCAACGCTCGGAATTGAGGAACTATTCCCAGTAAACAGATCTTGGGTGTGCACTGTACCTCCTCCTCCAACATGCCAGTTAGTGCGGCGGTGACCTCCCCCCAATACCCCGCCACCTTCTCGCAGTCCCAAGCCAGATGTGCAAAATCCGCCCCCTCCCTATTGCACCTCTTGCATCTGTCTTCCTCCTGTAGGCCAAATCTGCGCATCTTGGTCGGCGTGTAGTAGATCTGGTGCATAAAATTAAAATGTATGATTCTTAAGTTGCCGTTAGGCGTCAAAATCTGCGTTAACGCGCAAGTGCTATTCCACTCCTCATCCGTTAACGGATCCTCTAATAGTGCATCCCACCGCCCCTTAGCCTTCTGAGTGTGTCCCCCCAGTTCCGTTTGTGCAGCTGAGTATAATCTGGACACTAGATGGGAAAGATCAGTAGTAGTGATCAGGAGTTGTAGTGGTGTAAGGCAGTCAGGTTCTGTTGGGAATGTTGGGTAATGTTCCCTCAATGCTCTAGTCAACCTATAGTACGTGAAGCGGAACATGGGAGTCTGGTTTTGGATATAATTCAATTGGTCTAGGCCCACGAACGTGCCAGCTTGAAACACATCTCCTAGCTTGTCAATACCAGCTTTACTCAGCAAGGACATACCGACCTTTTCACCAGTGACTGACAGTGCCTGGTGATGTTGCAAAGGCATGTCTGGTGCATATAGCGGGGTCTTGTGGGCCAGCTGTCCAAGCCTGTGCCACGCTCTTACCGTGGTGTCCACTGTGTTGATGTCCATAGCATGCAGTGGCGGCCTCGAGTGGGATATGATCGCAGAGAGGGGTATGGGATGAGCATCACCCTCTTCGACGGCCGTATGCGCAAGATATGGGACCCTGTGGTACCAATACGCTGCATACTGTGCCTGGGCGCAGAGGTAATAGAGGAGGAAATCAGGCACACTGAAGCCGCCCCTCGCGAACGGAAGCGTTAGTGTCTGCAGATCAATCCGAGCCTGTTTACCCGCCCAAATCAAAGTCCGCACCATGGATTTTATGCGACGGAATATCTCACGCGTCGGCGTGATTGGGACATTGTTAAACAGGTATAACAGTTTGGGCAATATGTTCATCTTGACGATTGCGATTCTGTCGGCTAGCGAGAGTGGCAAGCGAATCCAACGTTGGACCTTATCTTCAAGCTTAGAGAGGATCACCCCATAGTTTGCTCGCAGGACCTCTTCCGGATTTCTGTGGAACATGACCCCTAGGTATCGAATCGGTTCACGTTGCCAGTCCAATGGGAAATCCACCTCAAAGGGTAAAGTGGTGTCAGTCAGAGGTATTATGGAGGATTTGGACCAATTAATCGCTAGCCCTGAATGTCCGCCGAAGCGGATGTATTCTCGGAGCAGCGGGTTTAGATGGATTTCAGGGTCACGGACGTATAATAACATGTCGTCCGCGTAGAGCGATATGTGAAGTGGCCTGGCTGCAAATTGCAATGCCGACTCTTTGTATTTCTGGCGTACTATGCACGCAAGTGGCTCTAGCGCCAGCGCAAATAACAGAGGGGATAGTGGGCAGCCTTGTCTAGTGCCACGCTGAATGTCGAACGGGTCTGAAATATAGCCGTTGATCCGAACCCTAGCGCTTGGTTCTGTGTAGAGTAAGGTGATCCACTGCACAAACCGTTTAGGGAACCCCATTCGGTTCAGGACGATGAGCATATATCGCCATTCAATGGAATCGAACGCTTTCGCGGCGTCAAGCATGACAGCCGCAGCTTTAACCGAAGGTTGGAGGTAATGGGAAAGAGCAAACAAAGATCTAGTGTTGTGTGAAGTGGATCTAGTGGGTATAAATCCCGATTGATCCGGAAGGACCAGGCGTGTCATCAAGGGGGACAGGCGATCCGCTAACAGTTTTGCGAGGATTTTTGAGTCCACGTTAATCAGAGATAGAGGTCTATAGGAATCACATTCCTCCGGGTCTTTGGATGGGTTTAGAAGAGCAATGATCATGGCTTCTCGCAAAGTGGGGGGGAGCAAAGATTTTTCGAAGGCAGCGCCATACATGTCTACTAAATAGGGAGCGAGAATATCCGCAAAGTGCTTATAGAATTCAGAGGTGTACCCGTCAGAGCCGGGCGCCTTGCCGTTCGGAAGTGAAGCGATCACTCCTGTTACTTCCTCAACTGTAATGGGCCTAGCCAAGTATTCCCTGTGTGCATCTGATAGCCAGCCAATCGCCACGTCGTGTAAATAATCATACGTGTCCTCCGCTGGGGCTGTGGGCTGTGACTGATATAGCGTGCCAAAGGTGTCAACAAAACATCTCAAAATATCTTCAGAGTGCGTTTGTGGTACACCCTCCTTAGATTTTACTCTGAGTATCGCTTTTTGTCCTCGTCCCTCACAAATTTTACGCGCCAGTACACCTCCCGGTCTACCCCCCTCCCCGAAGGCTCTAGCCACTTGTGGGCGATTTAAGTACTTTATCTCGGACTCTAAAAAGTCTGCATGCTCCGTATGCAAAGCACGCAAGCCTGGTAAATGTGTATCGTCCTGTGTTGCCTCATACACCAATTCCAAGTCCCTCATTTGTTCCTCACAACGACGAATTTGGCCCCTTATGTCCCTGAGTATCCCTATAGTGGTGCTTAAGCAGACTCCCCTGATCGTAGCTTTGAACGCCTCCCAGAGAAGGCACGGGTCTTCAGTTGTTTGCGCATTATTAGCAAAGTAGTCTTCGATAGCCTTTTTTAATGTGTCAACATAGACTGTGTCTGAGAGGGCACGGGCATTGAATCGCCACTGGAAGGGGGGGGGGTGTAACGAGGCAGCTCTACCCGCAGCATGACAGGATTGTGGTCTGATAGTGTGCGGGGCAGCACCTGTATCTTACGAACCCACAGGGCCATGTCCCTAGAACCTAACCAGTAATCCAGCCTGGACCAACTATTGTGAGACGCGGTGATGTGTGTAGCGCCTGCCAGATCAGTGTGTTGCAACCTCCATAGATCCGCTAAGGCCAGATCCCCCATCATGTGACCCACCATCTGTCGCGATTGCTTGTGCTGTTCTAGTGATTGGGAGGAGCGGTCCAGCCCATCCTGCAATGTGACGTTCCAGTCCCCCCCGCAGAGTATGTGCGCGCTAGCATGTGTTTGTAAGTGTCCCCATATTTCCCGGAAAAATTCAGGAGCATCCGTGTTTGGTCCATAGACGTTCAAGAGTGTCACCCGTTGGCCTCTCAGTGTACCTGTCACCAACACGTATCTGCCAGCGGGATCATACATAACGTGCTACTCCTCAAAGTTGATCCCTTTCCTGATCAAAATAATCACCCCGCGGGAGTAGGAAGAATAAGATGCCCTATACACTGACTCAGCCCACCTCTCGCCCAAATGTGCGTGAGTGTGCGGTGCGAGGTGTGTTTCCTGTATGAAAGCTATATCTACTTTCCACCTTGTAAGACTAGCAAAGACCTGCCTGACCTTCTGAGGTCTAGAGAACCCCCTGATATTCCAAGTAAGAACGTTCAAGCATAATCTACCCTCCTCCCTATAACCCATTTACATCTGTGAATGTGTCATGCTCCATCCCTTTATAAACCAATCCTTCATGTGGTGCCCCCCCGCCCTCAGTGCAAGGAGCAAGCACAACAATGACAGCACAGTGCGGTTTAGAACCCACAAAGCAATACATATGCAAGGTTGTCGGTCTCTGTGAACTTTCAGCCATCCCCCCACCCCTAATCCCACCCACTCCATCAACCCCAACCTGCCGAAGCCATATCCCCTCAGAGCACAATTCCCCCAAACATTTAAACATCAACACAGTGCCCATATTGAGAACACTCAGTGGGTAATACCCTTACGGAGGTCCGCTAGGAGCACAACTCTACACCCGGTGGTCGGGTTCCGGCGATACTATAACAACTGTAAATATGCATAATACAAGAGATCAACCTCCCGCCCCCCCCTCCACTTCTCCAGTACCTCGACAACATTATCCAAGTAGCAGCAGTGCCGTAAGGGCATCACCGCGACAACCCGACACCATCCGATGTTCGTTGCCGGCAACAATGTCAACATGCCCCTCGTGTCCGACGCCATCTGTATTAAGTGTGATGCAGCCAGTGGGTAACAACACCAACATACAAGCAAATGGGCTGACCACTGCTGGAGTCTGCACCCCAAGTCGGTGAACCACAGTATGTGAGAGTCATGCACGCACATCGCGGCCTGGTGACTCCGAAGTCTAAGTAGTCATCGCTATCGCCAGGGGTGGGGGCCCGTTAACCGCCTCCGGCATCCGTTACTGCAGCAGCCCGTTTCGGCCTCATGGACAAAGTGCTGTGAGGCGGATAGTGTAGCAAGGGCCAGCTACAGGGAAAAGCAAAAAATCAAGAGAAAAAACAGAATTGTACTGTAGCCTCCATCGTGTCATTGGATGGCAGCCCCAGTGCCTTACTGCGAGTGTCTGATAGCGACATTGATCCCCCCCAGGAGGACGACCTCGTACGGAGCCGTCTAATACAGTTAACAGTGGTCACGTGGCCACCCAGGGCGAGAAATAGTACAACAAAACTCACCGCTGTAGGACGAGGGATAACATAAACGGCTCTAGTCCGAGTCACTGTGCTGGTCATTTTGCGAGTTCTCTCTTGACTCACGCTGTGCCCTTTTAACAAAGTCCTGTGCAGCCTTTGGTGTTGCCAGCACGATTGCTTTCCCCTTCCACATCACTCGAAGCCGCGCTGGATATAACATGGAGTAGACAATGTTCAAATCTCGCAACTTGGCCTTCACGGAGGAGTATTCTTTACGTGCCTGTTGAACTGCAACCGTGTGGTCCGGGTAAAACTCTAGGGAGTTGCCTTGATGGGTGATTTTGCCCTTTTCCCGCGCAAGCCGAAGGATCGTGTCCCTGTCTCGGTAGTTGAGAATTCTCGCCACAATAGGCCTAGGTGCGGCGCCAGGTGGCGGCTTGGGAGCTAGCGATCTATGGGCCCGCTCTACTATGAAGACCGATGATAGGGCCTCCGCGCCAAAGAGATCTTTACACAGGTTCTCGACAAATTGCTCCATCCGCCCAGTGTTGGTCGTCTCCGGCAGGCCCGCTATTCTGACGTTATTGCGCCTCGAGCGCGCTTCTAAATCCTCCTCCTTCGCTCTGATCACCTCCAAGAGACGTTCCATTCCCGTGCATTTTGTAGTGGAGGTCCGCGCTTCATCCTCAACGGCGGAAATCCTGGTCTCCGCCTCATCCAGACGTTCGCCATGTTTTTCCTGACGGGCGGTCATACTATCCATCCTGCACGTTAGATTATCAAGCTTACCATTAATGTCTTGTAGATTCGACTGGATCGCCAGCAGGATCTTCTCCATGTTGGTACTGGGTAGTGGTTCGGCCGCACCGCCATCCTCCGCCGTCCCATCCACTGGTCTCGTCGCCTTTTTGGTGTCGAAGGAGATCTTAGGCTGTTGTTTATCAGGTTTACCCATGGTGGTGGAGGGGGAAGCCGCCTTCCTGAGTACGGGCCCAGAAGCCCTCGTTGCTCGTACTGCTGCCGCCGTGATGCCTCAGTATAGATAGTAAGCACGCTCGTGTGACACTGTCTTGGCGTCTGGGCTCACCTCATCAGACAACGCAGTTCTCGAGGGGGAGGACGTGGCCTGTGCTATCTCACCTCAGTCTGGCGTGGCGCAGTCAATAATCGCCTGTACCCCTGTCCGGGACCCCTCAACAGGTAGCAAGATGCGGGGTCGCCTTCCACCACGTGTGACCCACCGTCGCTGGATCGTGTAGCCTGGCCGGCTGTACTTGCACCAAAGCGGCAGCGCGGTCGACGACAGCAATTTGGCCAGGGCAGTTCGCACTGGCGCGTGCACAGTGGTCCGCTGTGTGACGGCGATCTCCTCTGAGCCCCCAGACCAGTGCGGCAGTAATAGCGCGGTTTGGCGCGAAGGCGGCTATCTCGGTGCTCCGTAGTCCCCCGCGGCCATATTGTCAGGCATTTGGGTCTGGGCGCCCATGAAGTCCTCCGGTCGTGAACTGGGGTGAAAGGACCAAGCCATGCATGCACACAGACCCTGAGCGCAGATTCTCACCCCGGCTTGCCGAAGTTAGTGCAGGAGGTCGAGGTTAAGACGAGTCACCTCGCATGTCCGGGGTCCGCATCCTGACGGCGGCCATATTGTCAGGCAAGCGATCGCGCTCCACAGCAAACACGGTCAAAAGTCATTTTTACCGGAGTGTTGGCTGAATTACACCCCTGCCGCCGACACACCACATCTTCCCCCGATGATTGCTGTACTCGTAGAGTGGATTAGTGGGGTGAGGGCGGAAATCGACCTCCCAGATGGTGATCGCCCGGCGGAGCTGCGGTTCAGGCAGCCATTCCGCTGTGCGCCCCCTAGCGCCGGAACTTGACATTTCTAATGCTCCTGGAAACAGAGAAGTGACACCTTTCAGCAACTGGAAAAAACTTAACTGGGGTCTAAGGAGCAGGCCCAGAAGATTTGACTTTTATACAGTGTGACAGTCCTAATCCAACTTGTACAACTATTTTAATCATAGAAACAAGTCTCTCCTGCAGAACCAGGAAAAAGTCTCTCCTGCAGAACCAGGACAACTTGCCATGCCTATTTAAAAATATGTGACTTCAATCTTCAACTAGGCATTTTTATCTGATATAAGCTTTTTCAGCATCATGTTCGAGGTCACATCCTTGCCACTTAGCACGTTTTATCAGCTTGTGGAGTCTTAACAAGCTCCAGTTTGCCAATCTAAAGACCTTCCACCTCCAGAAAGGTTTCTATGTTGGAAGATGTAAACTTTCACTCAACCACATAAAGGACACTTTGACATTTTCTGTGCATATTTGCATTTTCCATAGTTTTACACTGAACTGTTACTAGTACTTTTCATTGTGTTGTTTTGTGTTCTTTAAAGCTTTTTAGCCCTAATCCTGATTTATTGTCTTAATTTTTTTTAAACAATTTTAATTGCGTCAAGTGTCAAATATACTGCAGCTCTCTGTAACCCAGATGCTAACTGCTACATTTTACAACACAGATATTTCTTTGACTTTTAAAATATACATTCTGCAATAAAAGAAATAATACAAAAGAGAAAACAAATACATAATAATAAGTCCCCAACAAAACTCCCCCCAAATGCACTGTCTTTGCACCACATATTAGACACCACCCACCCTCCCTATGCATTTGTAGCAAGTTGCTGTACAGTTCGACCCATGTACCACAGTCCTACCAAATTAACCCAGTAGAGCAGCATCTCCCTCAGAGACAGGTTCCAAGTAGAGGCCTCTATAATCCGCCCATCCATTCCAGATCTTAGAGTGCTTTTGCGGACAAAAATAGGAACCTCCAGACCCATATTAAAATCCAGGCAATTTTTCCATGCAGACATCGAGGGCGGGCCTCTGTCTTCCACTTTCGTGCAATGTCTTGCTTGGCTAATGTAAAGCCCAAGGTCATCAGGTGACGCTTGTAGATATTTTCCCCCACCTCCTCCATTATATGCAGCAGCACCAATTTAGGCGAGAAGGGAAGCTCCCACCCCAAAACTTCTGCAAGGCAGGCCAATACTCCCCGCCAGAACTTCACAATCGGGATACACTGCCAGACCATATGAAATAGAGTACCATCCTTCCGTCCACATCGCAGGAAAACGGGGGACACCACCAGGCCTGCCTTCCATAGTCTGACACGAGTATAATAAACCCATTGTAGGAATTTGAATTGGATCACAAAGCTATTCATGGGTGAGGGGCATTTGATCTACACGCTCTCTTCCCTCGCTATGAACCTTCGCGCTGTCTCAGATCCTCATATGCAGGATTGGTGTTATGTCCTAAGATAAACAGAGTGAGGTGGGGGGAAAGTGTTTTTCATACTTAGCTGCAAAATTGTGGAACTTACTTCCGACAACACTCCGACTTCAACCAAGCAGAATACTTTTTAGGAAGCAAATCAAAACATGGCTTTACTCTCAATGCTAACCGGTCAAGTTGCACCAGAATGTACCTTATCTCAGCGCCAAGACGCCTCGGCATTAGTGCGCTTTGTAAATATCTAGTCAGGCAGTCATTGCCAGCGCCTCTGTCCAGTCATCCCCTTCCAAGGGCCCAAGGTCCCCATCTCATGTCGCCCTAAGTTTATCGAGTGTAGTGGGGCTATTCGTCACCAGAGTCTGGTAGATCTTGGAAATGTTATGGTCTTGTAAGTCGCCCATAAACAGTTTAGCTTTAATGGGACTAAACTTGGGGAGGGCCTCCAAGCCTGTGACACTGGGAAGAAGGGCGTGCCTAAGCTGAAGATATTTATAAAATTGTGTTTTAGGCATCTGGAATTCGTGCTGAAGATCCTGAAAAGACTTTAGGACCGTGCCTTGCATCACGTCACCCAGGGTGGAGATCCCAATATTGTCCCATTCTCGAAAGCCCGCTAGTCCAGCTAATTGTGGCAATCTTCCATTGAGCAAAAGTGGGGTCTCTTTCGTCAACTTGCCCAACCACCCCATCTTTTGTAGTGCCTGCCTCAACACCTGAAACACTAAACTAGTAGCTGACGGCAGGGCATTACGAACTGATGCTGAGTACAGAATAGTGTGGAGCATGTTGGTCCCCATCAACCTGCATATGCAGGGTCACACCTGTCTCCGTACCACCAATCATTTAATATCAACAGCTGCAAGGCCATGTAATAGGAGCGAACATCCGAGGTGGCCAACCCCCCACAATTGGTTGACTGAAAACATGTCTGCACCGTCACTCTGGATGCCTTTCCCGCCCAAAGAAACTGCCCTAAGGCCGTGTTAACTAGGCGAAACCCCGAAGGAGGGACAGGAAAAGTGAAAATCTGTAATTGGTAGATCAGTAGCGGTAGCAAAACCATCTTAAAGATGGCCGAGCGACCGGGGAGAGAGAGGGGCATATGAGACCAGGCCCTCAGCTCATCTCGTACCGGCACCCAGACCGGCAGAATATTACGTTCCCAGGACACCCTACATGAGTCCAACCGAAACCCCCCCAAGTACTTTACGCCCACTGTAGTCACCTGCACCGCAGAAGACCAAGTGCCACCCGTTTCCCAATTGTCCAAAGAATAGATTTACCCAGATTCATAAAGAACCCGGATGATTCCCCAAAGATTTCCGTTATACGAAGAAACCTTGATCCCGTTCTATTAATGTCCATCAGAAAAAACATCGCCAGCGTATAATGCAATACGGTCCGATGATCCCTGGGCGCACTCAAAGCTGGTCACCTGGGCATCAATCCGCACCCACACCGCCAACAGTTCCATCGCCAGGGCAAAGAGAAAAGTTGACCGCTGGCACCCCTGCCAGGTGCCCCGGCCAATAGAGAAGGTGAAGGAGACAGACCCCGCGAAATGGACTGACGCTGTAATGTCCGTAGACAATAACTTTAAATAGGACAAGAAGCGTGGACCCATATTCAAGCGATCTAAAAGGGCAAATAAATATTTCCAACTTAGGGAATCAAACACCCTGTCCATATCCGTCAGCAGGAGTGCAGCTGGCACATCCAGCTCCCAAATAGTATCTATGGCAATATGCGCCTGACGAATATTATGCCGCGTTTCCCTCTGGGGCATAAAACCAGCCTGGTCCGAGTGGACCAATGAGGCAATATGGGAATGGAGGTGATTGGCCAAGGCCTTAGCCAAAATCTTGGCCTCTATATTCAGGTAGGATATGGAACGAAAGGATGCATGCTGGTCAGGGGGTTGGCCTGGTCTATGAAACACGACCACCTCGGCATGCCTCCAGTCCTGCAGGAGGCTTCCGCGTTCCTGTGCCTCCTCCACCACTTGAAGGAGATGGAGACCCAATTTCGTAAAGTATCTCTTAAAGAACTCAAATGGATACCCATTTGGGCCCGGGGCCTTTCCAGCTCCTGGAGCTGAGCCCAGCTCCTCCTCCATAAGCGGAAGATCCAGCTCTGCCCAAGCTGTATCAGAAAGTGTTCTGGGCAGTAGGTCCCCTATAAAATGGCGGGCCATATCCTCCGATATATAGTCCCTCGGGCATAAAGGGTTGCATAGTATTGTGCAAAGGTCTCCGCAGTAGCAGAGAGATTCCCGAGAGTCCAGCCTTCGGGCCCCGGTATCCCAGGAAGGACCAGGGGCGCATGACTCCCTGGCATAACCGGTGGAGCATTTTGCTAGATATATCCCCCCACTGGTAAATCTTACTACGGGACGCCAGCCACACCAGTCGTGCCTCATCCATCAACAAGTCAGCATGCATTTGTCTTGCCACCAGTAACTGACGATGAGCCAGGACACCCCCCTCCTCTTTACTGGCCAGCACTAGTTCTATAATGTGGATTTCAGACCTCAACAAGGACTCCTTCTTGGTGCGGCGAGCCTCGTATAGTCGACTTCATTGCCTCCCATAGTGGTTCAGCTGTTGCCGCCGAGCCGACATTAAGCTCCAAATATTGATCGATGGCCTGACCTATGTGATCCCTATACTGTTCATCCTGCAAATGCCAAGGGGATAGACGCCAACAGAAGGGTACCTCGCAGGGCCAGAGCCGAAACAAAACCAAAACCAGGGAGTGATCCAAAAGACCCCTTGGGAGGATTTCCGCCTCACTTACTCTACCCGCCACACCGGAAGGCACAAATAAATAGTCTAATCTTGAAAATGAGTCGTGGACAGCAGAAAAATATGTATAGCCCTGTTTCTCTCTATGCAACCTATGCCAAGAATCCACCCAGCCCAATACCGACATTAAGGAAAATAATTTTGTGGTTTGGCTGGCGACAGGCAGTCCCCCCTGTCTCCATTTATCTCTAGTGGTACAATAGGGGGTGATGATGGACAGAGCTTCTGAATCAATCAAACACTCACACCCAGTCAAAAGATCTGGGTTTAATCCATCACCGTTCTTTAGCCCACTCTGCCATCCCAGTTCAGACATGGCTATATGCAAATCAGTCTGACCCTGTGCTTCATGGGAACAGTCCAGCCCGAACTGCCAAGCCATGTCTTCCCTGGACCGGAATCAAGCTTCCGAGGACCGGTTTCTGGCATTCCAGCCGTCTTTAGCCCGGCTTGCTTGAATCCAGTGGCAAAGTGAGCAAGGGACTCACGTCTGAGCATACCCTGCCACACTTATGGTGGCCAAAAGCGGTACAAAAGGAGGTGGTGATGGACGGAGCATCTGAATCAATCAAACACTCACACCCAGTCAAAAGATCTGGGTTTAATCCAACACCGTTCTTTAGCCCACTCTGCCATCCCAGTTCAGACATGGCTATATGCAAATCAGTCTGACCCTGTGCCTCATGGGAACAGTCCAGCCCGAACTGCCAAGCCATTTCTTCCCTGGACCGGAATCAAGCTTCCGAGGACCGGTTGCTGGCATTCCAGCCGTCTTCAGCCCGGCTTGCTTGAATCCAGTGGCAAAGTGAGCAAGGAAATCACGTCTGAGCATACCCTGCCACACTTATGGCGGCCAAAAGCGGTACAAAAGTGGGTGGTGATGGACGGAGCATCTGAATCAATCAAACACTCACACCCAGTCAAAAGATCTGGGTTTAATCCATCACCGTTCTTTAGCCCACTCTGCCATCCCAGTTCAGACAAGGCTATATGCAAATCAGTCTGACCCTGTGCCTCATGGGAACAGTCCAGCCCGAACTGCCAAGCCATGTCTTCCCTGGACCGGAATCAAGCTTCCGAGGACCGGTTTCTGGCATTCCAGCCGTCTTCAGCCCGGCTTGCTTGAATCCAGTGGCAAAGTGAGCAAAGGACTCACGTCTGAGCATACCCTGCCACACTTATGGCGGCCAAAAGCGGTACAAAAGTGGGTGGTGATGGACGGAGCATCTGAATCAATCAAACACTCACACCCAGTCAAAAGATCTGGGTTTAATCCATCACCGTTCTTTAGCCCACTCTGCCATCCCAGTTCAGACATGGCTATATGCAAATCAGTCTGACCCTGTGCCTCATGGGAACCGTCCAGCCCGAACTGCCAAGCCATGTCTTCCCTGGACCGGAATCAAGCTTCCGAGGACCGGTTTCTGGCATTCCAGCCGTCTTCAGCCCGGCTTGCTTGAATCCAGTGGCAAAGTGAGCAAGGGACTCACGTCTGAGCATACCCTGCCACACTTATGGCGGCCAAAAGCAGTACAAAAGGGGGTGGTGATGGACAGAGCATCTGAATCAATCCAACACTCACACCCAGTCAAAAGATCTGGGTTTAATCCATCACCGTTCCTTAGCCCACTCTGCCATCCCAGTTCAGACATGGCTATATGCAAATCAGTCTGACCCTGTGCCTCATGGGAACAGTCCAGCCTGAACTGCCAAGCCATTTCTTCCCTGGACCGGAATCAAGCTTCCGAGGACCGGTTTCTGGCATTCCAGCCATCTTCAGCCCGGCTTGCTTGAATCCAGTGGCAAAGTGAGCAAGGAAATCACGTCTGAGCATACCCTGCCACACTTATGGCGGCCAAAAGCGGTACAAAAGTGGGTGGTGATGGACGGAGCATCTGAATCAATCAAACACTCACACCCAGTCAAAAGATCTGGGTTTAATCCATCACCGTTCTTTAGCCCACTCTGCCATCCCAGTTCAGACATGGCTATATGCAAATCAGTCTGACCCTGTGCCTCATGGGAACAGTCCAGCCTGAACTGCCAAGCCATGTCTTCCCTGGACCGGAATCAAGCTTCCGAGGACCGGTTTCTGGCATTCCAGCCGTCTTCAGCCCGGTTTGCTTGAATCCAGTGGCAAAGTGAGCAAAGGACTCACGTCTGAGCATACCCTGCCACACTTATGGCGGCCAAAAGCGGTACAAAAGGGGGTGGTGATGGACGGAGCATCTGAATCAATCAAACACTCACACCCAGTCAAAAGATCTGGGTTTAAATCCATCACTGTTCTTTAGCCCACTCTGCCATCCCAGTTCAGACATGGCTATATGCAAATCAGTCTGACCCCGTGCCTCATGGGAACCGTCCAGCCCGAACTGCCAAGCCATGTCTTCCCTGGACCGGAATCAAGCTTCCGAGGACCAGTTTCTGGCATTCCAGCCATCTTCAGCCCGGCTTGCTTGAATCCAGTGGCAAAGTGAGCAAGGGACTCACGTCTGAGCATACCCTGCCACACTTATGGCGGCCAAAAGCTGTACAAAAGGGGGTGGTGATGGACGGAGCATCTGAATCAATCCAACACTCACACCCAGTCAAAAGATATGGGTTTAATCCATCACCGTTCTTTAGCCCACTCTGCCATCCAAGTTCAGACATGGCTATATGCAAATCAGTCTGACCCTGTGCCTCATGGGAACAGTCCAGCCCGAACTGCCAAGCCATGTCTTCCCTGGACCGGAATCAAGCTTCCGAGGACCGGTTTCTGGCATTCCAGCCGTCTCTAGCCCGGCTTGCTTGAATCCAGTGGCAAAGTGAGCAAGGGACTCACGTCTGAGCATACCCTGCCACACTTATGGCGGCCAAAAGCTGTACAAAAGGGGGTGGTGATGGGCGGAGCATCTGAATCAATCAAACACTCACACCCAGTCAAAAGATCTGGGTTTAATCCATCACCGTTCTCTAGCCCACTCTGCCATCCCAGTTCAGACATGGCTATATGCAAATCAGTCTGACCCTGTGCCTCATGGGAACAGTTCAGCCCGAACTGCCAAGCCATGTCTTCCCTGGACCGGAATCAAGCTTCCAAGGACCAGTTTCTGGCATTCCAGCCGTCTTCAGCCCAGCTTGCTTGAATCCAGTGGCAAAGTGAGCAAGGGACTCACCTCTGAGCATACCCTGCCACACTTATGGCGGCCAAAAGCGGTACAAAAGGGGGTGGTGATGGACGGAGCATCTGAATCAATCAAACACTCACACCCAGTCAAAAGATCTGGGTTTAATCCATCACCGTTCTTTAGCCCGCTCTGCCATCCCAGTTCAGACATGGCTATATGCAAATCAGTCTGACCCTGTGCCTCATGGCAACAGTCCAGCCCGAACTGCCAAGCTATGTCTTCCCTGGACCGGAATCAAGCTTCCGAGGACCAGTTTCTGGCATTTCAGCCGTCTTCAGCCCGGCTTGCTTGAATCCAGTGGCAAAGTGAGCAAGGGACTCACGTCTGAGCATACCCTGCCACACTTATGGTGGGCAAAAGCGGTACAAAAGGGGGTGGTGATGGACGGAGCATCTGAATCAATCAACCACTCACACCCAGTCAAAATATCTGGGTTTAATCTATCACCGTTCTTTAGCCCACTCTGCCATCCCAGTTCAGACATGGCTATATGCAAATCAGTCTGACCCTGTGCCTCATGGGAACAGTCCAGCCTGAACTGCCAAGCCATGTCTTCCCTGGACTGGAAACAAGCTTCCGAGGACCGGTTTCTGGCATTCCAGCCGTCTTCAGCCCGGCTTGCTTGAATCCAGTGGCAAAGTGAGCAAGGGACTCACGTCTGAGCATACCCTGCCACACTTATGGCGGCCAAAGCGGTTCAAAAGGGGGTGGTGATGGACGGAGCATCCGAACCAATCAAACACTCACACCCAGTCAAAAGATCTGGGTTTGATCCATCACCGTTCTTTAGCCCACTCTGCCACCCCAGTTCAGACATGGCTATATGCAAATCAGTCTGACCCTGTGCCTCATGGGAAGAGTCCAGCCCGAACTGCAAAGCTATGCCTTCCCTGGACCGGAAACAAGCTTCCGAGGACCGGTTTCTGGCATTCCAGCCGTCTTCAGCCCGGCTTGCTTGAATCCAGTGGCAAAGTGAGCAAGGGACTCACGTCTGAGCATACCCCGTATGCTTCGCAAGATCTTCCGCTGGATCCCGACCGAGACCAGGAAGACTGTCACCCAGGCACTCGTCACCAGCCGACTGGACTACGGAAACGCCCTCTACACCGGAACCACAGCCAAGCTACAGAAAAGACTCCAGAGCATCCAGAACGCCTCCGCCCAACTCATCCTGGATGTCCCCCGACGCAGCCACTTCTCCAGCCACCTGAGGAACCTGCACTGGCTCCCCGTCGACAAGAGGATCACGTTCCGGCTCCTCACCCACGCTCACAAGTCTCTCCACGACCTGGGCTCCAAGTACCTCAACGACCGCCTGACCTTCTACACGCCCACTCGCCAGCTACGGTCCACCAGCCTCGCCCTCGCAGCCGTACCACGCATCCGAAGAGCCACCGCCGGAGGAAGATCCTTCTCTTACCTGGCTGCCAAGACTTGGAACTCCCTCCCCATCCACCTTCGGCTGACCCAGGACCATCTCGCCTTCAGGAAACAACTCAAGACCTGGCTGTTCGAGCAGTAGCATACCCCTCCCCCCAAGCGCCTTGAGACCCTCCCGGGTGAGTAGTGCGCTATACAAATGGCATGATTGATTAATTGATTGACCCTGCCACACTTATGACTGGGTGTGAGTGTTTGATTGATTCAGAAGCTCCGTCCATCACCACCCCCTTTTTTACCGCTTTTGGCCGCCATAAGTGTGGCAGGGTATGCTCAGACGTGAGTCCCTTGCTCACTTTGCCACTGGATTCAAGCAAGCCGGGCTGAAAACGGCTGGAATGCCAGAAACCGGTCCTCGGAAGCTTGTTTCCGGTCCAGGGAAGGCATGGCCTGGCAGTTCGGGCTGGACTGTTCCCATGAGGCACAGGGTCAGACTGATTTGCATATAGCCATGTCTGAACTGGGGTGGCAGAGTGGGCTAAAGAACGGTGATGGATCAAACCCAGATCTTTTGACTGGGTGTGAGTGTTTGATTGGTTTGGATGCTCCGTCCATCACCACCCCCTTTTCTACCGCTTTGGCCGCCATAAGTGTGGCAGGGTATGCTCAGACGTGAGTCCCTTGCTCACTTTGCCACTGGATTCAAGCAAGCCGGGCTGAAGACGGCTGGAATGCCAGAAACCGGTCCTCGGAAGCTTGTTTCCTGTCCAGGTAAGGCATGGCTTGGCAGTTCAGGCTGGACTGTTCCCATGAGGCACAGGGTCAGACTGATTTGCATATAGCCATGTCTGAACTGGGGTGGCAGAGTGGGCTAAAGAACGGTGATGGATCAAACCGAGATCTTTTGACTGGGTGTGAGTGTTTGATTGGTTTGGATGCTCCGTCCATCACCACCCCCTTTTAAACCGCTTTGGCCGCCATAAGTGTGGCAGGGTATGCTCAGACGTGAGTCCCTTGCTCACTTTGCCACTGGATTCAAGCAAGCCGGGCTGAAGACGGCTGGAATGCCAGAAACCGGTCCTCGGAAGGTTGATTCCGGTCCAGGGAAGGCATGGCTTGGCAGTTCGGGCTGGACTGTTCCCATGAGGCACAGGGTCAGACTGATTTGCATATAGCCATGTCTGAACTGGGGTGGCAGAGTGGTCTAAAGAACGGTGATGGATCAAACCCAGATCTTTTGACTGGGTGTGAGTGTTTGGTTTGGATGCTCCGTCCATCACCACCCCCTTTTGTACCGCTTTGGCCGCCATAAGTGTGGCAGGGTATGCTCAGACGTGAGTCCCTTGCTCACTTTGTCACTGGATTCAAGCAAGCCGGGCTGAAGATGGCTGGAATGCCAGAAACCGGTCCTCGGAAGCTTGTTTCCGGTCCAGGGAAGGCATGGCTTGGCAGTTCGGGCTGGACTGTTCCCATGAGGCACAGGGTCAGACTGACTTGCATATAGCCATGTCTGAAATGGGGTGGCAGAGTAGGCTAAAGAACGGTGATGGGTCAAACCCAGATCTTTTGACTGGGTGTGAGTGTTTGATTGGTTCGGATGCTCCGTCCATCACCACCCCCTTTTGTACCGCTTTGGCCACCATAAGTGTGGCAGGGTATGCTCAGACGTGAGTCCCTTGCTCACTCTGCCACTGGATTCAAGCAAGCCGGGCTGAAGATGGCTGGAATGCCAGAAACCAGTCCTCGGAAGCTTGTTTCCGGTCCAGGGAAGGCGTGGCTTGGCAGTTCGGGCTGGACTGTTCCCATGAGGCACAGGGTCAGACTGATTTGCATATAGCCATGTCTGAACTGGGGTGGCAGAGTGGGCTAAAGAACGGTGATGGATCAAACCCAGATCTTTTGACTTGGTGTGAGTGTTTGATTGGTTCGGATACTCCGTCCATCACCACCCCCTTTTGTACCGCTTTGGCCGCCATAAGTGTGGCAGGGTATGCTCAGACATGAGTCCCTTGCTCACTTTGCCACTGGATTCAAGCAAGCCGGGCTGAAGACGGCTGGAATGCCAGAAACCGGCCCTCGGAAGCTTGTTTCCGTACCAGGGAAGGCATGGCTTGGCAGTTCGGGCTGGACTGTTCCAATGAGGCACAGGGTCAGACTGATTTGCATATAGCCATGTCTGAACTGGGGTGGCAGAGTGGGCTAAAGAACGGTGATGGATCAAACCCTGATCTTTTGACTGGGTGTGAGCGTTTGATTGGTTCGGATGCTCCGTCCATCACCACCCCCTTTTGTACCTCCATTTATCTCTAGCCATGTCCATCACATCATTCCAGTCTCCCCAATGATTGCCAAGCCATCCGTTATGTCTATCCACAGATTTGTAGTGCGCTCAACCAGTGACCAGGACAATGGGGGGGGGCATAGATATTACCCAGTACTACCTTTTCCCCATAAATCGACCCCTTAATAAAGACGTACCTGCCCTGCGTATCCACCTATGCCTTGGAAAGAGTATATGGGACTCTCCGAAGGATAAGAATGGCTACTCCCCTGTAAACTCTCATAAAGCCAGAATGGAAGACCTGCGAATAGCCATATCTAAGAAAGCAGAGGGCCTTTGTTCCCAACAAATATGTTTCATGCAACATCAGGACATCAGCCCAATAGCGTTTGGCCTGCTTAAGAATGGCCCCCCACCTTACCTTGTCAAGCGCCCCCCTGACATTCCAACTCACAATCCTGAGAATCCCTGCCAGAAGTTGCAAACTAGCCATGGGGCCTGACATCCACATAACCTACAGTATCAATGGGCAGGACTGGTGACACCCTGCAGAGAACCAGCGGTACATGATAACGATGAGGCAGTGCGATTAAGTGATAACATCTCAGAACGTTGTACCTAAAATACGCAACATTTAGAGAGCAGGTAATAGCCCTACATAGCTGTAATCCAGTGCAAACAATAAACATAAACATCACAACAAACCCCCATCTCCAACCTACTACCTCACAACTGCTGAAGTATCTGTCTCAGTGAAGGCAGCTCGGGGACCCCAACAGGGGCCCCCCGCCCACCTCCACCAATAGATCCCGTGTAACCCACCCATCTTCCATGGGCTGGCCTCCGAACCACAAAGGTCAAAAGAGGGTGTTAGCCCCTACATTCACTTCGTCAGTTAGAATGGATCTTTGCGAAAGTTCACCATCTAAGAGAGAGCCAAATCCATTACAAGGCCAAAGTCCCCAGCCGAGGCACCGAGGCAGATCTACTGATATCACCATTAGACTGCAAGCGGTGTCTCAATCTCAATCGTGTGGTCCCCTTAAATTTAGGCATAGGCAGATTACAGACTAATTCACCAGTTGAGGAGTCCGATTCCAGCCTGGACGGCGTGTGTGGCCGCACCCTCACCGTTTCTTCCATCCAGGTGAAGACTTCTTTGGGCGAGTCGAAAAAAATCATTCGGGACTGGTAGCTCACTTGCAATCTCGCAGGATACGGGAGGGCACACTGCAGGTTCAATTAACAGAGGCGAGCCTTCGCCACCATGAAGGACTGCCTCTTCTGTTGAAACCAAACGAGTATAGTCCAGAAACACTAGGATATGAGCATTATCAAAGTTCATGGGTTCTTTAAACCGGGCCTGTTTCAGGATAACGTCTCTATCATGGTAATTAGGAATCTTCGCTATAATTGTTCTTAGCCTGGCACCTGGGGGCGGGTTCTGCATGAGGGCCCTATGTACCTGTTCGATGACAAAACAGTTAGACAGAGATTCTGGGTGAAGCCACCTTGTCCAGAACTGTTCCATATCACCCCCTCACAGCCTTCTGGGAATCCCACAAACAGGATATTGCTCCTCCGTGCCTTCCCTTCAGCGTCTTCGATGCGAGAAGCCAAGCCTCTGGTGATAGTTTCCAGTGTCACAACCTTCTTTTTTAACGTGGTAACAGAGTCCTCCACCTTGAAGACCCTGGTCTCAGCCACTGTGATGCGTTTGGTTGCATTCCGCAGTTCTGGATGGAGGAGCAGGACCGCCTAGCCCACCTCTCCAATCTTGGTTTCCAGGGCTTTTCTAGATTGCGTGATTGCCACCATAAGTGCTGCATTGTCCGGGACCCCAGCATGGGCGTTCCCCTGGTCAACTGCCGAGGCCCCTTGTCCAGTGTAATGGTCCAATGTGCTTTGTTTGGCCGTTTTCCTGTGTGCTTGTCCCTAGTCATGATGTCGAAAGTGCTCCAAGATTCCACCTGCCCACTGACGCTCAGTGTATGGCGGGTTGAATATGGCAGCTCCAGAGGGAGTAGGACACAGGAAGAGGTCTCTCGCCCACAAGCACCATTGAACGCGCTCCCGGCAGCTTCTGCAGGTGGTCGAAACTACCCCCCAATGGGTATCCCCTTATCTCCACCAGCCCAGCATGGCATATCACCCACGTGGGCACTATCAGCCACATGCATCATTGTAGGAATTTGCGATTCCTAAATTGCGAAAATTAAGGAATCTCAATTTAGGATTCGCTAATTCCTATGCATCAAGAAATCGCAAAAGTTTTTGCGATTTCTTAATTTTCCTTATTTGCGATTCCTTAATTGCGAATCGCAAATAAGGAATCGCTTTACATTGATTTTTATGGGCCTAGGAATCAATGGGAAGGCATACTCATTTTGCGAATTCGCAATTAAGGAATCGCAAAATGAGAATGCAATTTCAAGGGAGCAGGGGGGGTCCAAAGGACCCCCCCTGCACCCCTGAAATGTCACGTAAGTAAATTTTACTCACATACATGTCCCAAGGGCATGTGTGTGTGTAAAATATAAGTTTAAAAAATGCACAAAAGTGCATTTTTGAAACTTTTCGCAAATTACCACGAAGGTTTACTTCATGGTAATTTTCCCCTTCCTAATTGCGAATTAGCAAATTAAAAAAAATCATGCATAGCATTTAAGAAATCGCAAAATTTGCGATTTCTTAAATTGCGAAAAATGAAAAGAAATGATGCATCCCAAAAAAGGTTTTTGCATTCGCAAACGGCCGAATTTTGCGATTCGCACCGTTTGCGAATGCAAAAACGCTTGATGCATGTGGCTGTATGTCCCCCAGACGTCTGCAGTAATATAACTGTGGTGGTGCACTTTACAATAACTCCACAAATGGCGGTGTATACATGCACCCAGGGGGCAATACCCATCCTGTTACACCAGTCTAGCGGCTGCCACCACTCCACTCAGCACCACCTACAGAATCCCGCCAGGTCCAGGGAGGCCGCCGCTAGGCCCCGGCGTCCAACAGTTAGGTCCACGTGAGCCAGGATATGCCCCAAACCAGCTGGATTGTGGAAGCCCAGATCGGGCCCCCGTGACTCCAAGGACACCACACAGGATGACTCTGGAGTGCTGACTCACACACCCCACTCTCGGCCCAATCCAGCTGCTGAATCTCTGTAGGGGGACCCTAAGGACAGAAGAGGCCAAGGACACCACCAGGAGAGGCCCCCTGAGCCAGGAGAATGGGAGCCAGGTGACCGTTCCAACCCCTCCCCCGTGGCCCGAAATGACCGCCGATGGATCACCAAGGAAAAAAGAACAGATATATATCTGTATAGGTGGGGGTGGGACTCTCTCCAAATTGACGCCGTAAGGCCCTCACCGCCAGACCCAGCCTCAAACTGGCCCAATCGCAGCCCTCCATGGGGCAGAGCAAAAGTGCATATATTTGCAGGGCTCCCTTTATTTAGGGCCAGCCCCGAGGTCCAATGGTGTCACTTTCCCCCACCACCTTACAGCGCGGTCGCTCGCCCCCGCATAGCCCGATCCGGCCACTGATACAGATGACAGCACGGGGGGAATATGGGGCCAGCGACCACACCAAAGTGGATCCTGTCCTATGGAAAGGCCAATAGCTCAAAGAAAAGTAGTAAAGGGTCCGAGGGAAATTATAGACCCTACACGGATTAAATCCCCCCTATCCATTTATCCTAAAACAAATATATAATCCGGGGACTACTGCGCCAGCTGCCTATCAAAGTAAGTGACAGAACTATACACCTATGTCAACCTGAGTGCTACCAAAAGGAATACGGAAATTTAAAGAGTGAGATGACCCTTCTTGATGATTGGATTCCCATCACACACCAAATGGAAAGGACACACAGACTCCCAGTGCCTGCAGGGCGATGACTCCTGCCCCTCGCACGGCCCAGAGAGGTCACCAAAGTCAGCGAAGAGGTGCGGGGGAAGGAGGCAGTGTCAGCCAACACACCAGGCAGCTGCCGCTCCTCCGCGTAGGCATAGCAGTCCCAGCCTCAAGGCCACAACCAGGGGGTCAGCTACAGGTTCTCCAGGTCAGGGCCACACCTCAGCCTCAACCGCACTCGCGTTCAGCCGCCGCCCAAATCACTCCACCCCGATCTCACCTGCAGGACCCGCAGGCCACGCACTTTGGGGAAGACGGCTCAGAGCTAAACAGGCCTGTCCGGTTTCACGGTCGCCGAGTCGTCCTTACTTTCCTCTCCACATCTGGCGACCGTCCGACCATACACAAACGACGAGGCAGATACTTCACGGATAATTACGACGGGCTCAGCGGATCTCGCCTAAGGTACGGCCACTATGTTGGCTCCCTAGGCCATGCCCCCCGATTAATTGTCTTCATTTTTGAAAAATTTTTCACATTACTCTTTTTGACTCCAATTTTGAAGTGCTTTATTTCATAACCTTAACGATGTTTGTCTCGATGTTGCACACATACCATAGGGAAGGTCTTGCTGCTTGTGTTACGCTACCTAAGTAAGTCAAGAGCCAAGGGTAAGCCTGGAAATTTCAATGAATCAAAAATTGATGGGTTGCCATAGGAACTCAGTCACATCTCCCTCCAAGACTGCTGTGCTACTTGTTGCCCCAAAGACTTACGGCCACATTTAGGCCCGATGGTCTGCTCCCTCTCTGGCCAGGGAACAAAGACCACAATCACACTGCATATAGAAATGTCCCCTCCCCCCAAAACGGGTGGAGCTCTTTCTGCTGTGCACCATTTTTAGAGCGGCTGCTCAGCAAAAAAAAAAATTCCGAGAACACAAACTCCCAAAGCAGGAGTTTGTTTACCCTGAACAAATGTAATGGGCCAATGCCATAGAAGGTTTTTCCCTTCACTTGGGCCTACCGTCGGCGCAGGGAGATGTCATGGATGGGACTTCGGGCACTTTCGTTGCTTCTTATGCGGCTGGGTTTCTGTGGTTGGTGCAGCGCAGGTGAAGTGAGGGGCGTGGGAAAATCTGTTGGTTTATGAATCATTCATGGTGCTACCCTTCTCTGTGGAACTGGCTTCTTCTGGGAGGTGCTGCCTTAGCACAGGAAGAACTGCAGCTACATGTCATGGAGTGTTTTGTCATTTGTTTTTGTGCGGTTGACACTAATTACTTCATTGAGATTTGAACTGTATTGAAACTGGAAATTGGATTATGAAATATGAAAGGATACATTTGATTGTTCGTCATTAGGACTCAAGTGTAAACAGTTGATTCAAAGGAATACGTACTTGCAAAGATTAGAGGTAGACACTTGTTCAGTTAAGTATACTGCAGAGGTTACATGCAACCCGCGATTTTTTCAGGGATATGTATGATGCGAGTGGTAAATTTTGCAATATGGTGGCAGGACGGCGTCTACTGTTCAAGTTTTGATTTCCATTAAGCATTCTGTGACTTGCATTTTACACGAAAAGTAAAACTGCAAATTACCTAATTGTCTTGTAATTGCATTTACATTGTGCTTCAGGCCCGGCTCCAGGAATTTTTATTTGGGTGGGCCAAGGGTGCTTTCGGGTGGTCTACAAGCCATAGATTACATCATATCTACTTGCAGTCACCAAGATACAAGGATTGCTTCTGTGTGTATACATAGCATGTGGAGTTATTTATTGGTGCCCCACCACTAACCTCTTTCTCTGTAGATACCTTTACTACCATCCTCCGACAGTGCACTCTGTAGTGCTGTAACGCTCTAGTCTATGCACGCACACGCACCCCTACATCCGCAGGCCAGGCGTGGCCTGCGGGGCTGAATAAAAGGAGGACGTGCGCTCGTGCACGTCACTTCCGACTATCACGCAGTGTGTGTCTGAGTCGCTACTGGTGCGCGCCCTGCCCCTGCGCAAGCGACCAGGGTATAATTAGGCCTTGCCAAGGCCCCAGCACACACCAAACTACATTGGCGATGAGCGGAGGGGGCCCAACCCTCGTCCGTACACTGGAGGTCTGCCGGGGCCATCCGCTCCCGTCCGGGGTGCCTGCCGCGTGTCCCCCGGCCGCAGTGCCGACATCCTCGGAGCCGGCGCGCTCCCCCTCCCCTGCCCCCCTTGCCTGGGCCTGGGTGTCCTCCCCACTGCTGCTTGGGGGAGGAAGAGACGCTGCTGCCGCGGCCTCGGATGCCCGCCGAGTGCGACGGATTGCCATCTGTCACGCTTCCAGCGTGGTACGCAACCGATACCACACCCCACCTTCTCTCACGCATCCCGCGTGAGCAGCGGAAAACACCCTGTGATGTCTCACGCATCTCGCGTATGACGCGGTTTCTGCCAGAGGTAGGCCTGGAGGGCCCTGCCGCGTTTGGAAGGGAAGCTATCGGCAAGCAGGCAGTTTGCAAGCATCCCCCGAGGGGACCACGACCCGCACATCGCCGGCAACCCGCTGGAGTGGAGGTGGAACAGAAGTAAGCCGCGCAGCTGCCACGTGGGGCCGCGAAAGGGCGGAAAAGGGGTGAAATGCAGGTGAGAACGCACGCCGGTTCGACCAGTGAGGGGACAGAACAGACTCCGGATACTCCTTATCTACCCACAGAGACTCCCTCGTCATGGGGGACGGTGATCCACCAGCACCCGTCATCAACATCCCCTTTCAGCACGCCGCAGCTGGGGTGCTGCCACCATTCAGCGAGGCGATAGACCCGTCCACGGCCTCGCCGCGGTGGAAAATCTGGCTCGAGAGGCTGGAGAACTACTTCGTGGTCACGAGGGAGACAGACAATGCCGTGAAGAGGTCACTGTTACTTCATTACGCGGGGGATGAAATCTTTAGACTATTCAAACACCTTCCCAATACGGGTGCAGCAGACAGCTATGACGCAGCTGTTGCCGCCCTCAGCGGCCATTTTGATCCCCAACTGAACGTGGACTTTGAGGTATTCAAATTGGGGCAAGCACGCCAACGGGAGGGTGAGTCGATGGATCAATTCCATACCCGTGTCAGAGAGCTAGCCAGTTCCATCGATGAGGATCAACCGAGGGCCATAAGAAGACAGATCATTCAGGGGTGCCAGGACAAGACATTGAGAGGACTAATCCTACGCAAACCAGGGATTTCACTAGAAGATATCCTTATCCTGGCCAGTTCCCACGAGCTCTCGAACGTCAGAGCGACGGCCATGGAACAGGCCCTACACAAAGCCCCAGTCAAAACTGAAACCATCAAGGTGGAACGTGCAGATGCCGTGCGACCCCAACCACGTGGTCCGGCACAGAAAGGATTTCGGAGAGATCCACCTCAATCCCGTTGTGGGTACTGCGGCGATGAACCACACGCGGCCAAGGACTGCCCGGCCCAAGGGAAAACCTGTGCGAGCTGTGGAATCCCAAACCACTTCGCGTCGGTCTGCCGCAGGAAAAACCAGTCCAAGAATTCCAAGAGGTCATGGACGCCCACCAAGGCCGTCTGCCAACTGTCACTGACCGACCCACCTTCGGTGAGGGAAGAAAAACACTTACCCACAGTGTACGATGACTCGGACTCGGAGGATGAAGAGGCATATGTCATCTCCTTCGCTCTGGAGCTCAAGCGACGACGACGGCCGCAACCAACATGCGTTGAACAAATGGGGAAGAACGAGGTGAAGGCAGTCATTGATACGGGCGCCACCGTTAATGTCATGGGACTGCAACAATTCAACAAACTACGCCCACGGCCCGAGGTACTACCCTCCAAAACAAGGATCTTCGCCTATGGAGCGGACACACCGCTACCCCTCAAAGGAAAAATTATAATACCAATCCAGGCTGACAAGTCGGAAATAATGGCGACGGTCCACATAATTGACCGAGAAGCTGACACGTTGCTAAGCAGCCACACAGCGGAGGACTTGAAACTGATAGCATTTGCCAATCGCATCCGAGCACACCAGGTGGATGAGCTGTTGGAACGATTCCCTGAACTGTTCAGAGGCCTCGGATGCATAAAATGTGACCCGATTAAACTCCACATCGACAAGTCTGTCACTCCCACAGCATTACGCCACCGCCGGATACCATCCCACCTTCGCCCGCTGGTGGAAAAGGAACTGGAAAAACTAGAGGGCCTAGGCGTCATAGAGAAAGTAACGGGACCCACCCCGTGGGTCTCGCCCATGGTCATTGTAGAGAAGCCTAAGCAACCGGGCGAAATCCACCTGTGTATCGACATGCGGCTACCAAACGCAGCCATCTGGAGGGAGAGACATCTGACCCCCACAATGGACGACATAGTGGCCGATGTAAAAGGGTCGAAGTGGTTTTCGAAAATTGACCTCAATGCCGGATACCATCAATTACCACTAGCAGAGGAGAGCCGTTTCATCACCACATTCAGCACCCATCTTGGCCTCCGGCGCTACAAACGCCTAAACTTTGGCATCTCTTCAGCGGCAGAGGTGTTCCAGAACACGATCAGAGAACTTCTGTCTGGATTACCGGGGTAATAAATGTCAGCAATGACATTTTGATACACTCTGCCACCGCGTCGGAGCATTACAAGCACCTTCGGGATGTCCTGAAGAGACTGAGCACTTATGGAGCGACGCTCCATAGAGACAAATGTCAGTTTTTCCAACCTTCCATTGAGTTCTTTGGCTATGTCTTCAACCAGGAGGGAATTCAGATTGACCCGAGGAAGTCCAAATCCATAAAGGACGCGCCAGCACCAAAGTCCCCGACGGAAGTGAGGAGCTTCCTCGGGATGGCCACCTACTGTGCCCGGT
Organism: Lissotriton helveticus; assembly: GCF_964261635.1. NCBI lineage: Eukaryota > Metazoa > Chordata > Amphibia > Caudata > Salamandridae > Lissotriton > Lissotriton helveticus. Next base: position 113,360,553 of record NC_136065.1, read on the forward strand.
TCATACCGGGCCTAGCCACTCGAAGCGAGCCCTTGCGAGCACTAACCAAAACGGATGCCACGTGGCAGTGGGGCCCGACAGAAAACGAAGCATTTCAGGGAATCAAGGATGCCCTCCTGGAAAAGGCAACACTTTCCTATTTTGACCCTGCGAAACGCACCGGGGTAATCGTCGATGCCAGTCTGGTAGGCCTTGGAGCGGTCCTGACCCAAGAACATGAACCTGGGCAATGGACAGCACTAGCCTTCGCCAGTAAGGCCCTGACTCCAACCGAGACCAGATACGCCCAGATCAAGCGAGAGGCCCTCGCAATCAAGTGGGCCTGCAGCCATTTTCACTTATATCTACAAGGTCACTCGTTCGTCATGGTCACGGACCACCAGCCCCTAGTGCCCCTGTTCAAGGGAACTGCCCCACACCCACCACCGCGCATTGAACGATGGGTGATTCAACTTCGACCGTACGAAATGGAGGTGATATATCGCCCAGGGGCCAAAAATCCTGCTGATTACCTGTCACGCCACCCTTCGCCACAGGAGCCTGAGCCAGTAGATGACGACTGTGAGGAGTGCGCCCGATGGGTAGCCCTCACCTCATGCCCACAATGCATGACGATCGCGGAAATCAAGGAAGCAGCCGTTGCTGACAACATCTACACAAGATCACTTCAAGCAGTTCGAGAGGGTTCCTGGGCTCACTACCTACACCCACCCAACTCCTGGACCGCCGCAGACAAAGAGGCACTCACGAAGATCTGGCACATCCGACATGAGCTCAGTGCCACTGAAGAAGGAGTGTTACTAAGAGGGTCACGTCTGGTGATACCACAGAGCCTCAGGTACCGAGCCACGCAACTTGCCCATGGTGGCCATCAAGGCACGACGAAAATGAAGGCACGCATGAGGGAGAAGGTGTGGTTCCCTGAGCTGGAAACCATGGTGGAGGAGTACGTGAAGAACTGCATGTCCTGCCAGTTGACAAGCGATTCGGAGAGACCTGCTCCAATCATCACGGAAGAAGCATGTACTACCCCATGGACAAAAGTCAGCATAGACTTTGGCAGTTTCCCGGGGGAAGGACATACGCTGGTGGCCATCGATTCCTACTCCAACTACCCACTAGTTGAGAGGGTCATCTCCACGGCATTCACACACGTAGGGCCAGCACTAGAGAAGATATTCTCCATGTTCGGATATCCTGCGGAAATGCGGAGCGATAATGGACCGCCATTCCAGGGAGCGGAGTTTGCCACGTTCCTCAAGGCCAGGGGCATACTACATCGACGCATCACACCCCAGTGGCCCCAGGCCAATGGAGAAGTAGAGAGATTTATGCGGACCCTCAATAAGGTGTTCCGGATAGCGGTGGTAGAACAAGCTGACCCTGAACAGAGACTACATGACTTTCTACGAGAATACCGGGGAACTCCTCACTGCACCACACAGAGGAGCCCCTGGACCCTCATGTTCCAAGGGCAACGCAGAGACCTCCTTCCCACTGTCCCGGGGGGACGCCAGACAGAACCAACACGCTGGACAGGACCAACACAAACAATGCCCAGGAACGGAGACGACAAAACAACCAGCGAGCGAGCCGACGCCGGAGAGCCATGCCAAGGCGTCTATGCCAGGGGGCCCGAGTAATCATACAAAACCGACGTCCTGGAGGAAAGTTCCAAACTCGCTATGAACCGGGCACCTGGACCACTGTTTCCAAGAAGCCGCGCGGCTGCGCTGCCGCGCACTTCTCTACCCCCGAGCGCGCAGTCCCATGTGTGGAGCGCGCACAGAGGGCACATCCCGCAAGAGTATTCGCGCCGCCGCCGCTTTTAAAAGGCGCACGGCGCGAAAAGCGGGCATTTCCTGATTGCAGGAGATGGCGGCGAAAGGAGCTGAGTTAAGTGTTTCCATGTGGCCACTTGCGTTTGTTTTATGTATTTCCCTGATGCGCCTTTCTTTGCTGTAATGTTTTAGTGGTAACGCGAAGCTGCGGGGAGATTGAGTTCTTTTATTTAAGAATCCATGTTAATTGCAGTCCCTTCACGAGCGGCGATTAACATGGATATTTAAATAAAAGCACTCAATCTGCCCGCAGCTTCACGTTACTATCAGAACAATACAGCAAGTTTAAAAACAAGTCAGATTAACCTAGAAATACACGCAGTGTTTTTAAACTTGCTGTATTGTTCTGATAGTAACGCGAGGCTGCGGGCAGATTGAGTGCTTTTATTTAAATATCCATGTTAATCGCCGCTCGTGAAGGGGCTGCAATTAACATGGATTCTTAAATAAAAGAACTCAATCTCCCCCGCAGCCTCGCTTAATTCAGGGATATCCATCACTTAGTTGAGTCGAGACAGCAACTAGATATTTCTAATGAAAGATTATTAGCATAAAAGCATCTGTAGAGCCATCAATAACTCACGATTTGTATTTGGAAATGGGTTGGGTACATTACCTTTCTGGTAGCAATTACAGGGTCAAAACAGTCGTTCCAACCCAAATATTTACATGGCAGATGTACCACAACCTTGATCTGACGTAAATATACTATGCAGGAATCAAATGCTGTGATGTGGGAAGGGGGAGAAGAAATCCTTACTTCTCAAGTTTGCTTTTGCTCTGCCTTTCGTTCGCATAATACATGCAGCTGGATCTGCATATTTACCCAGGTGCTCACTGCTGAATTTAGTAATGGGACCTTCAAGTCACTGTTTAAAAAAAAAATCTGGTATAAACATTGATAAGATACAACAACAAATCTTAAAGGTTGAATGAGAGGTCAAAACAACAGCAAACATAATTATTCAGGTGGGATGTGAAAAATCAAGGAAACCTAATTCACAAGAAATCTTAAAGAGGGGTCTCTATTCCTACATAAAGGACTGTGAGTACACACATTGCCTTTGCTTAGTCCAGGAGGACTACAGAAGATGCTGCGTTCTGTTCCAATCACAGGCATGTTACTGTGGGGTTTTGGTAGCTAGGTGACTGAGAGTCAAGTCCTCTTCCTAGTGTCTACACTACTGGAAAGTTCAGCGCTTATGAACTGTGAGAGTGGGTGACACTAGGCTGTCTTACATTACTTTATTACACCAGCACTGAAAGTGGAAGATTTTCGGAAGGATGTTGGTCAAGAATGATGGTGCATATGTGTGTCTTGAGTTGGCTACTTGCAACTCAGGAATGGAGGGGCGTCCTTGCGCATGCGATGGGAGCACTGAGGACCTCTTGAGGAGGTACCCCTTTATGTGCCTGGTAGATACAGGCCCCTGAGATGCCAAAACTAGTCAGAATGATGTATCAGGGAATTGAAAACAAGTCCAGTCTGTGTCCACTTAAGAATAGGGAGTAACCTCAGGGATCGGATTTAACAAATGACTGGCAAGGTGGTTCCTCATTCTTGGCTGCGTTTTCACCTGGAAGGTTTGGCTGCTTCGAGCAGCCAGAGGGCCTGGTGGGAACTGCACTGGCCCACGGTTTTCGCACACAACTCATGATTTTGGGGGCCCAGTGAGACAATTACTCACTGGTTATTACTATCTAGACGCGTGACTTGCTTTCAGAAGAACTAATTTCTCGCGTTTGTCTTGCTGTGTAGCTGGCATCTAATGCAGAATTGGCACTGTGCTTGTCGCTTTGTAATGAATGAGTTCATTAAAAATCAAGAGGTTATTTTCTTGGGTGTCTTCGTGATTGCAGAATCCTTCATCTTAATGATGAAGGCCATACTTTTTAGATGTATTCCACTGAGGTTTGCAGTCACTCTTAGAAGAATGTATTTGGGAAGAAGCCAGAAGATCTTTATTCAGATTGATTTTGGTACCTGTTGGTGAGATGTAAATCTATGAGACATCAGCATAGGACTAAAGCCTGATTTTCTTTTAATCAGATGAATCAAAGAAATCATATATATAATAAAAATGACAGGGGATAAAGACAGCGATTATAGGTCACAATAAAAAAAACCACGATAGATGTTTTGTTCCTCACACAGTAAAACGCCTGGAAGGTTTCCAGGTTTATTTTCGTACATGTTGCTAAGATGTATATCTTTGTGACATCTGCATAGGACTACATGGCAGTTGTTTTCTTTAATCAGATGAATAGATAACAATAAAAGACAGGGATAACAAAGTTAATTTATGGTTCCGATAAAGGAATCCCAAATTTATGATGTGTTTCGCAGACATTAAAAAGTCTTTGTGATAACTATTCATGGTCAGCAGTATCAAACGCTTGAAAACATTAAGGAGGTTGGGAAAATTCCTTCTAACAAGGAAGATCTGACAATTTGATAAACAGTTGACGGTATTATCATATGACAGTCAACAAGAGACCAGTCTCAAGAGGTTAAGCTTTTTCTTTACATGTATCTAAAATTATGAGAAAACCCTCCATAAAGTGAGCCTCGAGGGACTGTAGTACCCTTGTTGGCATTTCAAATTTAGCTGTCAAGCTGTTTAACCTTGAGATCCTTCACCCTCTCCCCAGAGCTTCTGAGATGGGGACTCAATGGCAACACATCTGAGGAGCAGTATTCACGGTTGTCTAAATTGCCCCACATCACAGAATTATTTCTCTAATAAGAAACTTCCTTAACTTTGTGTAGAGGTGTCTTGATAGACCTCGCTTGCCGATGAAATATCCAGGGAAGATTAGAATATAAATAGTTGTTAACTAATCTTTTAGATTTTTTTAAAGAAATATTTTATTGGATTCATCAAATACAAACTGGCACCAACAGTTACCAAACTACTTGCCACAGCCCATCATGTCACAGTAAATGTTAACGTCTCACAGTGAAATCAATTTAACATCACAGAGATGACATCTATACAGGCCCACCAACGTGCTATCCCACCCTCACCCTTTCCCAGTCTCCGATCCCACACAAAGAACATAATAGGATCATTTTATGCCTCAGTACAGTCTGAAGACCCTTTATTGACCGACGTGGAGAAAGAACGTACCCCCTCTGGATGAATAAACCTGTCCAATAGTCCCACCCACTTCAATGTCCACCTCAGCCCTCTCATCATGCAAACACCTTCTCAAACGAACCTTCTCAGTTTCAGCCCATTCAACCACATCCACCACCCTCCGTTCTCCACTCAGATCAACATGAGCTATCCAAGTAATCGCGACTAGTCTCTTGCCAATAACAACATCAAATGCAGGAACCTAAAGGCCATTTTTAGGCCCTTAGGTGGACAGACATCCCTAACAAGCAAACACTTGGGTCCATAGTCACAGGAATCTGTACTACGGTGCGGACATGTATAAACACATTTGCCCAGTAGTCATACACCTCAGGACATGACCATGCTAAGTGCAGGAAGGAAGCCATCGGGGCTCGACACAACTCAGTCCTACCAGATCTACTCTATGCAGCAGCACCGTTGTGAAATATGTAGGATGAAGGAAATGGAAATGCAGGAGTTTGAATGGCGTATTATTCAACACCATCATCACCACTGCACACATTTGGTACCAAAAGACATAATCAAACTGAACCCTTAGCTCCCCCACCTAGTCTCCCCGGGTCAGGAATGGGTCTTGCATACAGTCCGCTGTCAATGCCTTATAAAGGTGTGAAATCCAGTGATGGCTCCCGCCGAACTCCAACAGGCATCTAAAAGTATGTGAGGTAGTTGGAGCCCTGGGAAATGTGCCCATGGGCCATATGACCAGCACACTTGCAGCAATGCTGGCCTGGCCCTACACTGAAGCACTCCTGTGCTGCCTCAAAATCTTTAAACTACTAATTAGGAAACAGGTCCCCTAGCACTTCACAACAACCTGTCCTCCATGCAGTCAAGTCCACAGAAGCCCCCAACAGTCTAAGAGCAGGGAGATCCCTGAAGTCCAAGTCACAAGCAAACAATCTCTAATCAGAACACTTTTAACAGTATATTCCCACAGTGAAGCAGTATGTCTGACTAAATAAGAGCCATTATCTACATCCCTGTACCCTGCCATCAAGAGCTGAGGTAGGGTCGACCACCCCCCGAAATCTCCCAACAGTGACTTCTCCCAGTTGCCCTCCTTGACCAGCCAATGTGCTGTGTGTTGTATTTGGGGAGTCAAGCAATTTCCCCGCTCCGCAAGTAGGCAGAGACCCTAATGGGAACACAAGGGACTTACCATGATTAAGGTGGATGGCTGATAGTTCCCCAAAAGCAGTTAAATAAAACAACAGGATGGGCAGAGACCGGAGAGGAGATGATAAACAAAAAAGAGTATAGCCCACATATAAAGACACCAAGTGGATTACCCCCTAACCCCACACTAAACCCCCACTTCACCATGTGGTGCCGGACCTGAACTGCAAGAGGATCTAGTGCAAAAGTAAAGCAGTAACCTGCTGATCTATTTACATTATATGCACTCTGTAATCTACATGGTACACGTTCTTTGCAGCAGGCATATTAACCCTCTGCACTACCTTCACAGAAGTCAAAACATGAACTATACAAAACTCCAATCTCTCTCCTTGAAGAACATTAATCACAGGAGTTAACTTGACATTTGTGTGCGGCCTGGTAATTGCTGTAGGAAAGGAACAAGGCAACAGGTGCTTTAAAGAACATAATAAACTTGCAAATACGGCACCCCCAGGAAGCCAGCACCCGGTGGCAACATGCATTGATTTAAGGTAGCCTAACTGAGTGCTCAGTGCTAACCATTGGCCCTTCCCAGCCACTTTCACTGCTGCTGTTGTTATCTACCCCAGCAAGTTTTTTTCTTCCCTGCCCCCTTGCACCAAAGGTTTTCCATTTCTGCCACCTCCTGATCTGTGAGTGCACTACTTCCCTACCTACTTGTAGCAATGTTGTCCGTTCCTGTCATCCCCTGGTCTGTCACTGAACTTCGTCCCTGCCTACCTGCAGCAATGTGTCATTTTCCTGCCAGATTTCATTTTGTTTTAGCTGAAAGCCTTACGCTGTCTGGTTTGCTAAAGACATTTTGGAGACATTCAGAAAGCTGCGATAAGAATGCATTCTGCCCATTGCTTATCGTTGGCTAAGGGGTTTGTAACTCACATTGTCATGCTTTCTATTTGCTGGATTAATTTGGTTTAGGCTGTCCAGTTTGAGTTCGTCTCTCCGGTTGCCCAAACTTTGATTACTATATTGTTCCACAAACTCACTTTCTGTAAACAGACCTTTACATCTTGGTCTTATCTTGTCACATTTGCGTGCATTCAAAGACAAGGTCAAATGTCAAGCTCTCGCTTCAGAAGGGGCTTGGTGTTTACTTTTCTTTCTCTAACTGCAAAGTGAAAGCATGTATGTGTAAAAATGCACCATCTTTTCACTTTTTTAAGTAAACGTTTAGAGTGACATTTGGCGCTGCACACGCGCATGGTCTGGTTCCTGGTGCACATAGCCATTGTTGCAGCGCACAGAGACCCTCCACTGCCGCACACAGAGGAAAAAAATTAGAGGGAACATTGACCTGGACCATAACAGCCACAAAAGGCACTATGGTCACTGCACGAAGGGGTGAAGAGGAAGTATCGAGAAACACCTCCTGGTTCAAAGTGATACCCCCTGGGCCGAGACAAAATCCAGAAACTACGGACGAAAACAGTGAACCACCAGTAGCCACAGCCCATGAGAATGATGGCAACCCATCAGCAGAGAGCCAGACGGAGAGGCCTGAACCGGAGTGTGCATCCCCCACAGCATCGAATACCATCAGAGACACACCCCAAAACATAGAAAGTGGCCGGGGCAATGTCCAGAGGTACAACCTGCGGCCCAATCCACCACCAAGTCAGAAGTTAAAGGACTATGCCTGTTTGCTGAGGCCCTGAAGCTGCCATCAAGGGACATGCAAGTACAGAGGCATTTTGTTTGAACTTTAAGTCTCGATATACCCAATGCTTAAATGCTGTGAAATTTTATATAGTTGGATAGGGATGTAGTGCTGTAACGCTCTAGTCTATGCACGCACACGCACCCCTACATCCGCAGGCCAGGCGTGGCCTGCGGGGCTGAATAAAAGGAGGACGTGCGCTCGTGCACGTCACTTCCGACTATCACGCAGTGTGTGTCTGAGTGGCTACTGGTGCGCGCCCTGCCCCTGCGCAAGCGACCAGGGTATAATTAGGCCTTGCCAAGGCCCCAGCACACACCAAACTACACACTCCATCTCTCTGTAACCCCCCCATGACCTCCTCCTAAGACTCACTTACTACCACCCTCCACCAGTGCACCTCATCTCTCCGTATCTCCCACCCTCCCCCAATGACCTCCTCCTCGGATTCCCTCACTGCTACCCTCCAACAGTGCCCTTCATCTCTCCAAAGCCCCTCCCCCTCATGATTTCATCCTTGAATCCCCTCAGTAACTACCTCCAACTGCACCCTCCTCTCTCCAAGGCCCTCCTCCTTATGACCTCCTCCTTGGATTCCCTCATTGCCACCCTCCACCAGTGCCCCTCATCGCCCCATAGCCTCTCCCCCTATTGACCTCCTCCGCAGATTTCCTCATTGCCACCCTCCAACAGTGCCCTTCATCCCTCTGTAGCCCCTCCCCCAATGACCTCATTCTCGGATTCCCTCACTACCACCCTCCAACAGTGCCCCTCATCGCCCCAAAGCCCCTCCCCCTCATGACCTCCTCCTCGTATGCCATCACTGCCACCCTCCAACTGTGCCCCTCACAATCGCCCCATAGCCCCTCCCCCTCATGACTTCCTCCTCAGTCTCCCTCACTACTACCCTCCACCAGTGCCCTCATCTCTCCATATCTCCCACCCTCCCACCCTCCCCATGACCTCCTCCTTGGATTCACTAATTGCCACCCTCCACCAGTGCCCCTCACAGCTCCATAGCCTCTCCCCCTCATCACCTCCTCCTCAGACACCTTCACTACCACCCTCCAACAGTTCACTTCATCTCCCCATAGCCCCCCATGACATACTCCTTGGATACCCTCACTGCCACCCTCCACCAGTGCCCCTCATCGCTCCATAGCCTCTCCCCTTCATCACCTCCTCCTCAGACTTCCTCACTACCACCCTCCAACAGTGCACTTCATCTTTCCGTAGCCCCCATGACCTCCTCCTCGGATTCCCTAATTGTCACCCTCCAACAGTGTCCTTCATCTCTCTGTAGCCCCTCTCTCATATTCGATTTGATTTGTTGTATAGCGCTACTCATAGTGTAGGGTGTCACAGTACTTACATCTTGCAGAGACAATGAATCATACAAGTATGTAACTCAGTCTATAGGGAATGTCACATAAGCCAATGAGGATTACAAGGTGTAGGTATCACATGTCATCCATACAGGTGGGAAGCATGTTTTAAGAGGGTTTGGTCTGTTGAAGCACAAACACAGGACTTAAAGCATGCCCCAGTGGTTGCGGAGTTTGGTTTACTGATTAAAATGTATATCTGCCAAAACAAAATCTTTATAGCAACATTAGAGTAATGAAAGACAGGGTAAATTCTAACTATATTGCAACACCCCAAAAATAAGTTCTAATTATACCATTCAGGTTTGTATGCAGCTCTTTGATGTCAATTCATAGGTTACTGTCCTATTTTAGGATTGTAACTTCTGTACTGCAAGTAACCCACTGAGCTATCCAGATAAATACAGTTTATTTGCATTTAAAAATTAGGGACAGACAAAATATTGCTCTCCAGCAGGATCATTAATCACCAGAGTTATCTGGACATTTTAGTAGTTGTGTCTTGCATCTGTCATGATAACGATACATCGATATACAATATACACAGCATACACGAAGTATGTGTCATGCTGGGCCCTCATAGATTTAAAAAAAAAAAAAACTAATATACACACATCCTCGAAGCATACATCCAGCTGGGCCTTTCGAGATTTAAAAAAAAAACTGAACAATAGCCACATATTCTCTTAACTGCTCCGTTCTAACTCTGTGGCACAGCCCAATCTCTTAAACAGCTAAAGGGGTCAGGAAAGGTGAATCTGGATCAACAAACTCCTTTTCTCCAGCGCTGAAATATTCACGCAGTAGGACAGTGCGCACACATTACCCAGTGCCAAAGAGGATTTATCCCCTTCATCACACCCCTGTACCTGCACGAGTGGGCGGGGACACAACCCACCTCCCTAAAAGGAGATGCGTGATTGGGGGTGCCTGTGAGAAAAAGCCCAGGCCCAATCATGCAACTCCTAGAAAAATAAGAAAAATAACGTTCAGATGAACGTTTTAATTGCCGTGGCCATTTGCCGTTGCCCCCCTGACACCATATAGCCATTGTCTGACCTAGGGTGGTGTGGAGTGCAAAAAAACGATGGATTTAGGCCCAGATCTTTGTACTGGGGTGAATGTAAGACATTGTTTTACATTCTGTCCATCAACTGTGGTTTTTGCAATTTTCACCCCGAGTGGGCTGGGTATGCTCAGACGTGAGTCCCAGGCTCTCCACATCACTGAAGTCAAGCTATCCAGGCTGAAGAAGGCTGATAGCCAGAAACCGGTGCTTGGATGCTTGATTCCGGTCTAGGAAAGACATGGCTTGGTAGTTCGGGCTGGAATGTTCCCATGAGGCACAGGGTCAATGCTGATTTGCATATAGCCATTGTCTGGCCTAGGGTTGTGTGGAGTGCAAAAAAACGATGGATTTAGGCCCAGATCTTTGTACTGGGGTGAAGGTAAGACATTGTTCTACATTCTGCCCATCAACTGTGGTTTTTGCAATTTTCACCCCGAGTGGGCAGGGTATGCTCAGACGTGAGTCCCAGGCTCTCCACATCACTGGAATCAAGCTATCCAGGCTGAAGAAGGCTGATAGCCAGAAACCGGTCCTTGGATGCTTGATTCCGGTCTAGGAAAGACATGGCTTGGTACTTCGGGCTGGACTGTTCCCTTGAGGCACAGGGTCAAGGCTGATTTGCATATAGCCATTGTCTGACCTAGGGTGGTGTGGAGTGCAAAAAACGATGGATTTAGGCCCAGATCTTTGTACTGGGTGAATGTAAGACATTGTTCTACATTCTGTCCATCAACTGTGTTTTTTGCAATTTTCACCCCTAGTGGGCTGTGTATGCTCAGATGTGAGTCCCAGGCTCTCCACATCACTGGAGGCAAGCTATCCAGGCTGAAGAAGGCTGATAGCCAGAAACCGGTCCTTGGATGCTTGATTCCGGTCTTGGAAAGACATGGCTTGGTAGTACGGGCTGGACTGTTCCCATGAGGCACAGGGTCAAGGCTGATTTGCATATAGCCATTGTCTGACCTAGGGTGGTGTGGAGTGCAAAAAAACGATGGATTTAGGCCCAGATCTTTGTACTGGGGTGAATGTAAGACATTGTTTTACATTCTGTCCATCAACTGTGGTTTTTGCAATTTTCACCCCGAGTGGGCTGGGTATGCTCAGACGTGAGTCCCAGGCTCTCCACATCACTGGAGTCATGCTATCGAGGCTGAAGAAGGCTGATAGCCAGAAACCGGTCCTTGGATGCTTGATTCCGGTCTAGGAAAGACATGGCTTGGTAGTTCGGGCTGGACTGTTCCCATGAGGCACAGGGTCAAGGCTGATTTGCATATAGCCATTGTCTGACCTAGGGTGGTGTGGAGTGCAAAAAACGATGGATTTAGGCCCAGATCTTTGTACTGGGGTGAATGTAAGACATTGTTCTACATTCTGTCCATCAACTGTGGTTTTTGCAATTTTCACCCCGAGTGGGCTGGGTATGCTCAGACGTGAGTCCCAGGCTCTCCACATCACTGGAGTCAAGCTATCCAGGCTGAAGAAGGCTGATAGCCAGAAACCGGTCCTTGGATGCTTGATTCGGGTCTAGGAAAGACATGGCTTGGTAGTTCGGGCTGGACTGTTCCCATGAGGCACAGGGTCAAGGCTGATTTGCATATAGCCATTGTCTGACCTAGGGTGTTGTGGAGTGCAAAAAAACGATGGATTTAGGCCCAGATCTTTGTACTGGGGTGAATGTAAGACATTGTTCTACATTCTGTCCATCAACTGTGGTTTTTGCAATTTTCACCCCGAGTGGGCTGGGTATGCTCAGACGTGAGTCCCAGGCTCTCCACATCACTGGAGTCAAGCTATCCAGGCTGAAGAAGGCTGATAGCCAGAAACCGGTCCTTGGATGCTTGATTCCGGTCTAGGAAAGACATGGCTTGGTAGTTCGGGCTGGACTGTTCCCATGAGGCACAGGGTCAAGGCTGATTTGCATATAGCCATTGTCTGACCTAGGGTGTTGTGGAGTGCAAAAAAACGATGGATTTAGGCCCAGATCTTTGTACTGGGGTGAATGTAAGACATTGTTCTACATTCTGTCCATCAACTGTGGTTTTTGCAATTTTCACCCCAAGTGGGCTGGGTATGCTCAGACGTGAGTCCCAGGCTCTCCACATCACTGGAGTCAAGCTATCCAGGCTGAAGAAGGCTGATAGCCAGAAACCGGTCCTTGGATGCTTGATTCCGGTCTAGGAAAGACATGGCTTGGTAGTTCGAGCTGGACTGTTCCCATGAGGCACAGGGTCAAGGCTGATTTGCATATAGCCATTGTCTGACCTAGGGTGGTGTGGAGTGCAAAAAAACGATGGATTTAGGCCCAGATCTTTGTACTGGGGTGAATGTAAGACATTGTTCCACATTCTGTCCATCAACTGTGGTTTTTGCCATTTTCACCCCGAGTGGGCTGGGTATGCTCAGACGTGAGTCCCAGGCTCTCCACATCACTGGAGTCAAGCTATCCAGGCTGAAGAAGGCTGATAGCCAGAAACCGGTCCTTGGATGCTTGATTCCGGTCTAGGAAAGACATGGCTTGGTAGTTCGGGCTGGACTGTTCCCATGAGGCACAGGGTCAAGGCTGATATGCATATAGCCATTGTCTGACCTAGGGTGGTGTGGAGTGCAAAAAAACAATGGATTTAGGCCCAGATCTTTGTACTGGGGTGAATGTAAGACATTGTTCTACATTCTGTCCATCAACTGTGGTTTTTGCAATTTTCACCCCGAGTGGGCTGGGTATGCTCAGACGTGAGTCCCAGGCTCTCCACATCACTGGAGTCAAGCTATCCAGGCTGAAGAAGGCTGATAGCCAGAAACCGGTCCTTGGATGCTTGTTTCCGGTCTAGGAAAGACATGGCTTGGTAGTTCGGGCTGGACTGTTCCCATGAGGCACAGGGTCAAGACTGATTTGCATATAGCCATTGTCTGACCTAGGGTGGTGTGGAGTGCAAAAAAATGATGGATTTAGGCCCAGATCTTTGTACTGGGGTGAATGTAAGACATTGTTCTGCATTCTGTCCATCAACTGTGGTTTTTGCAATTTTCACCCCTGACACCAGGGCCACGGTTCATGTTTGGGTGGGCCTGGCCCACCCGGCCCACCCGCTAGAACCGGGCCTATTGTGCTTACTACCCCTGACGAGGTGTTGAAGTGCTTTTTTGCCGAGTGGTACGTTACTCCAGGACACAAAAAGGTTTAGTGGTGAATTAGTATAGGGCGATATTACATTAATTTGAGCTGTGGACATGTGCATTTATTTGGACAGTGAAGAGAAAAAAGAGGGAGGGTTTGCATTTATATAGGGTACTCAGGAACCCTAACAGGATTAGTGGGGAACTAGTATAGGGAAATATGAAATTAATTTGAGTGGTGGACTTGTAAATCTGTTAGTTGGATTGAAAAGGATAGTGGAGGTAAGGGCCTAGAAAGTGTGTGTGTGTGTGTGTGTGTCCCATAAACCGAGCTCATAGCAGTAGGAGAAGTTTTCGGATGAGTATAAGGGAAGTGGAGGGGGAAGAGTCGGAGGGAAAGGCTTATTTGAGAGATCTGAATTGTAAAAGAGGTATGAGATGATGCAAGGAGGGGTAGATGGGCAATGGTCTAGAAAATGTTATTTTGTGGATTGCTATATAAATACAAACCTTTGTCCTCCTCTATCCTTTGGCTATAATTCCAAATCCAATTAACTGACTAACCTATCCACCACTTAAAATGTACTTGCATGTTTTACTATACTAATTCAACACTAATCCTCTATGGGTCCCGGAGTAGAGTGCTACTCGCCGAAAAAGCGCTTTGACGCCTCGTCAGGGGTAGTAAGTGCTATATAAATGCAATTACAATACAATACAACACTTGATGCCATTTAAAGTTTTTCCAGGCCGTGCCCATCATTTTTTTGCATGACAAGGAAATTGAGTGATTTTCATCCTGCCCTTAAGAGAGTGTTGTTCATCCTGCTGTCCGTAGGGCAGGACGACTCTCACTGTAAGCCGAAGGTCCAGTGGTGGATGACCGTAAAACTATATTTCACTAAACCCCATCACTCCCAAAGCATGCAAATGAGCATCTGCCTCTTGACCTATGGTACCCTGAAACTGATTTGGACACACAGCCAATTAAAGGGGGACAGAGAAGTCCCAGGTGACTATCCAGTGTGCCACCAGTAGAGTGTTGTCACATTAATCAAGGGTGAGTTTTCCTCACGACATGCTCCAAAAAACTTTGACAATGAAAACAATTGTTTACCTGTCCTCTTTGCATTGGTCATCATCCATGTATCCCTCCGAATGTATTCAACAATATACACATTTATACACACAGGGGTGTACATCTCTCTTTTTGTGGCTAGAAATGTGTGAAGTTGATGAATGTTCTTTTACAAACTCCTCCAACTTGGTGAAAGTAATGATGTTGGCAAAGTTAAAGAAAGCTCTTAAAAAATGAGGAAAGTGAGATTTTAAAATAGCATAGGTGTGAAAAAATTCTGAACTTCAAGAAGCTGTGGAATTGTTAAATTCACTTAACCCTGCCCATCGAATTTTAATTCTGCACAATCCCTATACTTGGGTTTGCCATTTTCTGAACAGTAGATTCGATGATATAAAGAAAAACAGAGGGCCTCATTTATGAGGCGGTGCGTCATTTTTACGCCGCCGGTGCGTCTTTTTTTGTGATGCACCAGTGGCGTAAAAAATGCACCTTCTTGCGCCATATTTACAAAGTGACGCATCTAGGTTGATGCGTCACTTTGTAAACCCCTGCACCATATTATACCTGCGCCAGGTATAATGTATGCAAGGGGGCGTATTGACGCAAGAAAGGGTCATGGAAGTAACGCAGTGAAATCTATGAGATTTCACTGCGCCACTTCTAGGACTCAAATGCGTCAAAATCTTACGCCTGCCTCACAGCAGGCAAAAGACTGACGCAAGCCCTTTCACATGGGGCTTGCCCCATGTGAAAGGACACATTGCTGGAGTTGCGTCACTTTTGTGACACACTCCAGAAATGCGTCACTTTTGCGCCTAGAGATACGTCAGAAATACTGACGTATCTATAACTCCTTGCGACATGATGCGTCATACTGTAAATATGACGCATCATTGGTGTCGCAAGGAGGGCGCAATGAAAAGTGACGCATCGCTGTTTTCACACAGTGATGCGTCACTTTTCATAAATGAGGCCCAGAGAGCTTTAGGTTCAAGCTTTTAGCGTTTGTCCCCATTTTTTTAAGCTGATGTTTGCGTTTATAATGCTGACATTGGTTCAAGGGCCACCACAGCTGGGATCCCAGCAGGCGCACAGCTGGAACACGATGGCGTCTCAATCCACCCAGGTAATAAGAAATGGCGGTCTCCTGTCTCCCTGAACTGAAGCCAGCTCTTGGCATCTCGTCCATCTGCAGTGGGAGACGTCAGATACAGTCTATGATTAAGTTCAATTATGGATTAATCAGCGTGTCTATAAAGCTCAAGTGCGGCGCATCAGCAATTTGGAGACACACAAAGGATGTGGCTGTTATCCAGTCAGTCTCTCTGGGGTATGATTATGTTCCACTGCTGCACCACCCACTTCTCATTCATCCAATTACCCACTTACAGAGCCTGGAATCTTTTGTTGGTACACACGCACGGCCCTCTCATCAGACTTGTTCAATAGGCCAGGGATGCTGAGCATCAGGATGCGCAGGGTTGGTTCTTTCAGCTATGATGCTTCCATTTTCTCACTGAACTGTTCTGAATAAAACTAATCTTTGCTTAAAAAAATTCGTGGAGTACTTTTATGCATCCACTCATTTTTCTAGATTGTAATTACAAAAAGCACATATAGCAAACTTGTATTCTTTTTAAGACTCTTGCTATTTTGGTGAACTCTGGTCTATGACTTAGAATTGGGGCAGATTGACAGATTCCAGCAATTCTTAAAAGTTTTCAGAAATCTGGGAACAATGTGACTCAGTTTTTCAGACAGACTCCTGGAGGAGAATTTATTATTTTTTTTTACAGTGGAGAAACATCTTCCACTATACCTCTACCAATTTTGGCAGTGATCAAACCCTGTCCCCATCCTCCAAATGGATTTGTTCCTACTTTTGTCACGAGTAAGAGGCATATTTACAGGAACTTCACGCCGCTGTAGCATCATATTTTTGACGTTACAGTAGCTTTTTTTATTGCCTTATTTACAAAGTGCAGCTAACTGCAGTTAGCAGCACTTTTCCAGTGTAAACATGAATTTTCAGGATCACCACTTCTATTAGCGGGACTTAACGAAAATGAGATGCAAGGTAGGCATTCATGTGACAAAACTACCGCTAACCACACTTCTCAATATTTACAATGAAATTCCCAGTATGTCGATAACCCCCCAAAACTGAAGCTAAGTCCAGTAAGCTGCAGTTTCCTAATGTCAAGAGTTAACTGGTCTGAAAAATGGTGCAAATACACCTGTATATAAGGAAGACAATCCCAGACCCTCATTGGCAATCTCAACGACGCCACAGACGTACTACTTTTGCAACTTGGAGCTTCAAGAACACCACCACCACCACAGAGGCACCACCGCAGAAGAGATCGGGTCTACTGCCAAATGATCACCCTTCATGCACCTCTGGCCAGAGGAGGCGATAGCCCATTACAGGCTAAAAAGGTCCTCCATCCTGTGCATATTCAACCAGATAGCACCAAGGCTGCATGCCCCATCCCTGCGTAACACTAACATCCCTCCACAGACCAAGCTACTTGCTGTGCTGCACGTGTTGGCCTCAGGCACCTTTCAACCCACCACTCCCAGAGTGGCAGGAATCTCCCAGGCATCCTTCTCAAGAATCTTACCCACTGTCTTGGATACCATCATCAGCCTGACATCGCAGCACCTACACTTCCCCAACACTGCCCGAGAACTACTTGCCAACAAGAAAGGCTTATATGCAATTTATGTTTTTCTGCATGTGTTGGGGGCAATTGACTGCACCCATGTGCAACGTGTGCCTCCTGTGGACACTGCACACATATAGAGGAACAGAAAGAACACATACTTGAATGTGCAGGCAATTCCCCTCAATGCAGACACCCTTGCACTGAGGTGCGAGGGTACCTGCATTTATGGTAGGCTGCTAACTTTTGCACCAGCACTTGGTGAAATGCAGGGCTGCATCATATTGTTGTCAATAAGGTGCAGACCTGTGTTACCGAATTGGCAGAGCATGGTGTTGAGCCAAGGAGGCTAATGCAACGCTCTGCCACTTCTCTAGTCAATATGCCCCTTTGCTTGTTGATGTAGCCCAGAGTCACACATGTGTGATCAATTGTCTATATATTTACATGTGTGTGTGCAGGATTACAATTCATTTACACCACCATTATGTGTCTTTATATGTATTCAACATCTAAAGTGACATGTGAATATACCCCGAAGTACCGATGTAGGTAGAGTTTGGTCTGCACACAGTGTGGGTGGGCACTGATACAGATTTAGATAGACAGAAGCAACATTACTCGTCCACTCCCATGACCCTGGTTATTACTTACCCTGTTGCTGATGTAGCTGGTCATATTCAGCACTATCCTTTCCCTTGACTCCAACCACCGACTCCTCACAGATGACTGTGGACACCTGTTCTTCCAATGCATTAAGCTCCTCCTCTGGCACTGGACTCCCACCTCCGGTCTGCAGTGCTACCTGTCGATTGTTGGACAGTTTCTGCTTGGTTTTGCACTTGGCATTATGCCAGCCCTTCTTATAGTCGGTCAATGCCCTCTTGATTTCTGCTACTGCATCACCTTGGTCACAATGGACTGCCAAATGACATTTTTGGTCCCCAGTGACACCCTGGAGCTGACGAAGAGCTGGTGTTGAGTCTCCGTCACCTTCGCCATCAGGACCTAATTTTCCTCCTGACTGAATCTTCTTTTCCTCTTCCTCTTTCCCTGGGACTCTGGCTGGTCATCCTGGCTGTTAGACGGGTTAGGGGGGTTGGTATCTCCTGCTGTACTGGATCCAGCCTGCTCCGTTTTGCTTCCAGGTATTTGTTTTGTACTTCGCGGGCTTTTTGTGGTTTATTTTTCTTAGGGAAGCATAAAAAAAGTGACTTGACGCTGACTAACCTGAGTTTTCTGGCTGCTAACTGGCCGGGCGTCACTTTTTTGACGTTAGCGGCAAGGTCTTTATCGCCATGACGTTAGTGTTTGCGGCAATATTTGCGGCCGCAGGCAGATCCTATCGCCATGTAGCGACATATTGTCATTTTGTCGGTATGCATGGCGATAGTTTTTGGCAATACATGACGGTAAGAAAAGTGACGCTAAGCAACGCTAACTTTGCTTAGCAGAAATTCTTGTAAATATATCCCTAAATGTTCAAATGTTTTGAGAATGGGAAGGGGTTAGAGGGGAACTTGTCACGAACACCATAAAATGTGTATGTTTGTGGGTGTGCAAAAGCTCACATATCATTCTTGTCCTATAACACGTCCCAGCATCCTGCTCTACCCAGAAACAAGATTTACTCAACAAAAAATTAATGTGATTAAATACTTCCAATGGAGTGCAAAAGCAACTTTTTAGAATTACAAAGTGGTTTTGAACTTGTAAAATATTGCTTTTTGCTTGTAAAAGCAAATAGCTTTATGATTCTGATACCCTCACATGAGTGCAAATTTATGACTTTAAGGCAATCAGAAAGGATTTCAGAAGTATACCAGGGAACTGTCATAGCTGCAGGTGACCATGTATACTCCTAAAAAACCTTTGTGAAGTTCATTATCTGATGTGAAAATATACAGCTATTATATTTTTGTATTAGAAAATTTCCAGCAACAGTGCAAATGGGCATCAGTACTTGCTTTCACCGCAGAGGTTTTTTTCTCTGTGTAGATAACCCTCTCACTGCAGCCCTGGTCCCTATTTGTGGGTGTGTAACATTTTCACTCTCAAGTGGGATTTACTCCTATATTTGACAACCGTAAATCTTTCACCTGTTCCTAGGTGGGAAGGGATTGTAGAAAAGTTTCTACATTCTCAGAAACATATGCGTTTGTTCATAACCTCGAAGGGCATTCCTGTCACAGTGGGCCCGATTTCCACCCACTTTCCACCACTGCTTCTGCATTTCCTGAGACCTCTGTGTGAATAAAACCATGTATGATGGAAAAATCAACATTTCCGAATTAGAAAGCAGGATAACAAAAGTTCTTTTGCATATGTATGCTTGACTGCCATGTGAAATAACTTTGAGAATCATGCTTAAGTTGATTTTACCAGCATAGACAAATTGTTTATTATTTTTGTTATTTATAGTTTTAGAAGTATTTGTATGATTTCAACATAGACCACATGGAGGAAGAATACAGAAGAGGCAGGAAAAGCTGAAATCTGAATTGGTGTTTTTTCTGTTACTTCCGGAAAGTAAGTCTGAGATCTTCGGGCACGCAGCTCTAGCTTCTTAGTGATTGTCAGAAGAATGCGTGATTGAAAGTCTTGGATTTTTTCAGGATTTCTAGGAGCAGTGGATATGAGCTTCTAGTATTTCGCCATATTGTCCACACAGTTATTTGATTCACCTCACATTACAGATGGGAAAAGGGTCTATTGATGGAGCACGTCATTTTGAAGTGGATTCTAAAATCTGGTGGAAGCCAATCGAGTTTTATACTAATAGGGGGTGACAAGTTCCGATTTCTTAGCACGTTTCAGAAGTCAAGCTGCAGCCTGTAGGAAAGCTGGATGTCACTGCATTTCCACAATGCAGTCACAGAATATCGATTCAAAAATATTGAGTTTCAAAAATATCTAAAGCGTGGGTCAGAAATATCGACATATAGATCTCATGGTCAAGAATATCGATTTCAGGTAAGAAATATCCATGTTAAAATTTATGGAAGTGTTTAATATCGTTTGGCAAAAATATAGTTGTGAAAAATATTGTTTGTTTATTAATGTTATGTATTTTAGTATATATTTTATATGTACGTTTTGTATGTTTTTGTATAAGAATTGTTTGTATTTTTTTGTGTCCTAATTTTGTATTCAAAGATAAGCAATTTCATAGGATACAAAACAATATAGTAAATCATAAATCAGTATGTGACAAATAATATACATCTATAATATATTACAGAAGAGGAAAAAAGGAGGAAAAAGAAAACAAAAAAGGCGAAGAAAAAAGAATTACGAAGAAAGGGGGTCCATACCTGGTGGAATATTTGTTCTTGGTCTTGCATCCTATAAATTTCCAGTTCATAGGATGCTCTCTGTATGTGTTACATTTTTAGTAGTTATTAATGTTTTTTAAATGGGAATTTTGCGTTTTTAGTTCCGTAGCGGGTGGTGGGGTTATAGAGCAGTAACTGAATTATATTAAATGTGTTGATTATTTTTATTTATTAATATTTGCTTAGTTGAGATGTTATAGTGTTAAATGTGTAAAGTATTTTATTATTAATTATGGTAATTGAGTAATTAATTTTAGGTGTGTGTTGTGGTGTTTATAGGTTTTAAGGGTAAGAAGTAATTTATTTTTAATTGTTGAATTAATAATTGGATGTTAATTTTAGTTAATTTATTGGTCATTAATTATGGTAATTGTGAAATTAACTTTAGGTGTGTGTTTTTGTGTTTATAGGAGTAAAGGGTGTGAATTAATTTGTATTTAATTAATATATAGTTGTTAATTAAATGTTAATTATTTGAACTGTATTTTGAGTAATTGTTTAATTTTTTTTCTGTTGTTTTTACTTTTAAAAGGGCACAGGGTGGGTATTAAATGCATTTTAATTACTTTAATATTATTTGTTAATAGTAATAGCTTTTAATTTATAAATATGTTTTAACTGTGGTTCATTATTTTAGAGTTTAATATAGGTGTGTGTTGTGGATATTATAGTGTTAAAGTGTGTGTAATCAATTAATGTTTATTCATTTTTTAGGAATCATATTTTTTTAATTGATTATTAATTATGTTAATTTGGGGGAAAACTTGATTTAAAATGTTGAATTGTTTTGTTATTGGTGTGGTGTTATAGGGTAGGAAGTACATTAAATAAATTATGTATTAATTTGTTTGTTTGTAAATACTTTCCAGTGTAAAAGAATTTTATTGTATTCATTTATTTACTATTTGATATTATGTATTATTTGTAGTTTGTTTGTATGTAATCAATATTATAATATTCTTATTTTTTATATATTTAATATATTTGATTTTTCATTTCTAAATATTGTTTATTTTTATTATTATTTTAATAATGTTTTATGTTTTTTATTTTTGTTTTAACTCTTTGAGTGTGAATAGTAATTTTTGTGTCTTCGCTATCCAACACTTCCCCTACTGTTGCACTCACTGGAGTGGGAATAGTAATTTTTACCCCTTCACTATCCAACACTTTCCCTACTGTTACACTCACTGGAGTGGGAATAGTAATTTTTACCCCTCCCTTATCCAACACTTTCCCTACTGTTGCACTCACTGGAGTGGGAACAAAAACGTTCTACCCCTCTGCTATTCAACAGTTATTCTACTGTTCCATTCAGTGGAGTGGGAATAGTAATTTTTACCCCTCCACTATCCAAAACTTTCCCTACTGTTGCACTTATTGGAGTGGGAATAGTAATTTTTACCCCTCCGCTATCCAACACTTTCCCTCCTGTTGCACTCACTGGAGTTGGAATTGTAATTTTTACACCTCTGCTACCCAATTTTTACCCCTCTGGAATCCAATACTTTCCCTACTGTTGCGCTCACTGGAGTGGGAAAAGTAATTTTGACCGCTCCGCTATCCAACACTTTCCCTACTGTTGCACTTTTTGGAGTGGGAATAGTAATTGTTTCCCCTCATCTATCCAACAATGTCCGTACTGTTGCTCCCACTGGAGTGGGAATAGTAATTTGTATCCCTCCGCTATCCAACACTTTCCCTACTGTTGCACTGTTTAGAGTGGGAATAGTAATGTTTACCTCTCCGCTATCCAACTCTTTCCCTACTGTTGCATTCACTGTAGGTGGAATAAACTTTTTTACCCCTCTGCTATCCAACAGTTATTCTACTGTTGCACTGTTTGGAGTGGGAATAACAATTTTTTTCCCCTCCACTATCCAATACTTTCCTTACTGTTGCACTCTTTGGATTGGGAATAGTAATGTTTACTCATTCGCTATCCAACACTACCCCTACTGTTGCACTGTTTGGAATGGGAATATTAATTTTTACCCCTCCGCTATCCGATACTTTCCCTACTGTTCTATTCTTTGGAGTAGGAATAGTAATTTTTTCCCCTCTGCTAGCCAACACTTTCCCTACTGTTGCTCTCATTGGACTGGGAATAGTTATTTTTATCCCTCCGCTATCCAACACTTTCCCTACCAATTGAACTCACTGGAGTTGGAATAATACATTTTATGATTTTGCTATCCAACACTTTCCCTACTGTTGCACTGATTGTATTGCGAAATATAAGTTTAAATATTTTTCATAGTTTAATGTTTCAAATTATTATAGAATGCTTTTATTATATTTTAAATTATTTTTTATATGTAATTTATTTTGATCAAATTAACATTAATTTTTAATATATTTATTATATATTATTTTATTTTATATATATATATTTAAATCAATATTTTTCACATCTGTATTTTTTACATTGATATTTTTCATTCAATATTTTTGTACTTACCTGTGTAGGTATGGGAGTCGATATTTTTGTGTTCTATATTTTTTCGCTATTTTTAACATCAATGTCTTTGTCATCAGTATTCTGTCAGTGAACCATTTTCACCACCTCGGAGTGAAAGAGAAAGGGCAAGAACAGTGATTCTTTGAAAGGGATGTGAGATTTTCATTATCTAAATAAGTGAAGCTAGAATGAGGCAGGTCTGGCATGTGTGGAAATGAGTGGTTCCTAGCAATATGGTGGTCAATGATGAATCCTATGGATTTGGCAGTGGCTGCCAACAGGGTTGGGAAGTTAAGGTCAACAACATTTGAAAGTAATTTTTTGGGGGAGATGGTGCTTCATAGGAGGTATTTGGGGCCCAGTGTTGAATGTGGTGGACAGACTTGGAAGGCTATTATGAGCTGGACAGACAGCTAGCTTTCTGTTGGTGGTGCCCTTCTTTGGCTTGGTCAATCTAAAGTTTATTCCGATGGCCTGACTGAGTGCTGACCTTCAGAATAAGCGCATCATAATTCCACCCTCCCTATTTAGCGCTGATAGTCTGATGTGCTTTTTTCTGTCCATTGCCACCAGGGAAATTCCAGTGTGATGAATAGAAACATGAAAACAATGACCTTCCCAGCCAGGGAAAAAATTGCTTGGTGTGATGGTCATTAGTTATTTGTTCTTAAAAACAAACTCCTATTTTTGGGAGATTCTTTTTGAACAAGAAAAGGTTTGGTGTATAACTGAAAACCAACAGAGGCCATCACCATATTTTTCATACCTTCAGAGAAACAGCTGTGATGGAAGCTACTCTGAAGGTACAGAGATCACCACAGGGCCAACAGGGATCTGTAAATATGGTGATTTTCTGTAACCTCATAGGAACTGCCATGACAGCAGTCCTCAGAAGGTGGAGAGATCACCTCTGGGCCAGAGGTGATTTCTAAATATGGCTGTCCTCTGTCTGTAAGGGTATCAGACCTAATATCCTCCTCCACTCCGATGGACAGAGTACACACCTCCATTGCTTACATCAGGCCTTTAGCTGTTGAAGGATTTAGAATTGGGAGAAGCATAACTGGCGTACTTCTCTCTAGCATAATTACTCAGAATTACACCAAAATTACTCATAATTATGCATAATTTTGTGAGAACCATAATACAGCTTTCAGCACTATTGCACCCGCACATCCAAAATGGACCCGAAGAGGCACTTTGAGCAAAGAAAATAGCACTAAATGCTGCAGATCATGAACTGCAGAAGCCAGCGCCCGCTGGCTCTCTCTTAGTTAATTTTTCCTGTGCTCCTGTGGTAGGATTTGTTGCCCCACATTCCTCCTAATTACTCAAACTGGCGTCATCTTGTAATTTGGAAATTTTGCATCACAAAAGTAATGCGTAAATACTGAAATTACTCTGATTATTCCGGCATAATTTAAATTTGCCCACGCCTAATTTAGATATAGAGGGAATTAGCTTACCCACGTGGTAAGATTGTCATGGAAGATTTTTAGGATACCATGAAGGGAAGAGGGAATATGTACATCCACAGGAGCTATCCTGACAGGTCCTTCCTCTGAGACACTCCCGCACTGACCTCTCTGTATAGAAAAGACAGAAACAGACATTAGATGAAAAGAAAGAAACACTGACACGTATCAGAATAGACAGGAAAAAAATATTGGGCAGTGCAGGCATTTATTGTTACATTTACCATGCCCATGGTGAAAGTCTGGCACCTGCATACAGTGCTGTCTCCTATTTTTCTGTTTTTAAGAAATGAGTGGCAGGACTTAATCTATCAAAGAATGTTGTAATTATTTAAACAAAGAAAGACATTAGTTTATGTCTAAAGTTCAGGCACAACATTGTGATCATGCTGCAAGCACAGAATATAGTCTTTCTTTTAATTCTTGGACATGTGCAAGTGCTATAAACCCAAAAGTGTGATAAACAACTGTATTTGAAGAATGAGCTAAATGCAGTTTAAGGGATCAGTGAATGTATGTAAAAACAAAATTCTTGGTGTGGACTGCCGCCTCCTTCACAGGACTTCACAAAAATAAATAATTAATGTCTCTGTTGCTATAGGGCCTGAAAAGTAAAACAATGGCAAAATATTTTTTTTTTAAATAAAGGTTTTACTGTGAGCTTTACACGGGAGGTGGTCAGTCAGTCAGTAGTACACAAAGCTATTCCACAGATATGTATTCCTTTCACAGGCATTATGGGACTAGGAGGGGATAAATAACTTTGTGCTTGAAGTTTGTGTTTAGTCTGAAGTACTCCTGAGATCTGGGACCTGCTCTCTAGCCACTGCTAGATAAGGGAGGGTGCCTAGGGAAGATCTCACTGGCCCACCTGTCACACCACATAGTTCAACCTGAACTTTGGATACCGCCTCCACATCCAACCCCTGCTGCCAGTTTTAATGTACCCATTCTGCTGCTCCAAAGATCTAAAATGACTTTACATTTTCACATCTGTGCAAAAGAAAGCTTACAGGGATGAAAGCTGGTATGCCATTGAGATCAGGATACTGCGGTGGAACCAGCCAGTGAAGGTACCACAGGTTTGCTAAACTATTGGCTAGTCACTAGGAGGATTTTTGAAGGAGTATAGCACCAAGTAGAGAGAAGCTGGTGTAACGGCAAGGACGGTCGACCTCGAATCTGGGGAACTGGGTTTGAGTCTCAGCAATAATGCTGAACATCCTGTGATTCTGGGCAAATCACTTAATCTCCCCGTGCCTAACAAAAATGAATGTGTCCTCATGTAATGCAACTGGTGCTATGTAAAGCGCTCTGATACCCGAATTGGGTCAAGTTCGCGCTATACTCTTCTAAAAAAAAAAGTACTACATTTCCTGTCTTCTGTTACCAGAAGGCAGGCAAACAGTCTCCTTGAAGAGCTACAGTGTCATTACCAGTCTGCCTAACACACCCCAGATTAACAAACATTTTGAAGTAGCACAGCAACAAAATTTTCTGTGCTGTGTCGCACAAGAGGGAAAACAACAGCACAGAGCCAAATCTACTACATTTGGCTTCCTGGTTTTCTGCTGTCATCTCCTTTGCTGGCTCTCTGACAAGGCTGCCTTGAGCAGAGTACAGACTTGCAGCATAGTGAACAGGCGAGTGTGCGCTGTCTAGCATATGACGTGTCCTGGAAGACTACCCATCCAGTACAAATTCCTTCATCTATACAAATGTACTGGAAGCATACCCATCCAGTACAAATTCCTTCATCTATACAAAGGTACTGGAAGCCTACCCATCGAGTACAAATTCCTACATCTAGACAAAGTCTCAATGATCCAATCAACGGAGTGTGTGGTGAGCCCTGCAGCACACATGCAAGGTGCACGGCGTTGCTTTATTTCTTTTTTTTAGAAATCAACATATTTCCTCTTGTTTACACCTCCCTCAGTAGGTTTAGTTTTTTGCCCCCAAACCCATTCTGGCTACATTCGTAGATCAGGCTTTGCATTAAAAAAAAAAATACCTGCTCTCCCCGAAAGGGACCAGACCCACAAGTCCATCAAGATGACCTGGGTCACAAGGTTTAGAAGTTTATCAAGACCTAAACATAGAAACAAAGAAAGGTCGGTTCAAATCGACCATGCCAGTACAAACCGCAACAGTGCCAATATATGTTACAATAAAACCACACGTCACACTGCAGATATTGTGGATGATAGATCACATATATTTTCCCATCATAACCAAAGAACTTTATAATCAATGCTGGAAAGAGACCCAGTGGCTAATTTGATGGCTGTGAAACAGGGCACCCAGTAGTTCATTTTCCCTGCCCCTGTAACACCCATCTGACACATAGAGATGCAAAGTGAGGCTAAGTACATTTTGCTCTGAAAATGCAATCCATCAATTCCTCAGTTGTGTTGCTTTGGTTGGTGCAAAGCATTAGGTAATGTTGCACCCCATTTGCCTCAAGAACCCATTTGCAGCAAATTCATTAGCAATGGCACTCGCCATTTATCAACAATACTGCATGGGCCAACAAGATCCTCTTCTTTATGGTAAATAGTGAGCACAAAATTCTACATCCATGCCTACCACTAATCAGCATTCAGAACTTTACACCACCCCTTTGAGTCATCCATGCAAACCAAAAGGCCTGCCTTTGTGAGCAGGACTACAATTGTGATCTCTGGGGCACTATATACACAGTTACTTTCATATTCTTCTGCTTCTATCAGCTGTAGGGTATACATCATGCTGAGCCTTTTATCTCTGTCAGTTGTTTATTGTTGGACTTGGCCTTCTCTGCAGGGTCACCCGTAGCCTTTTGACTTCACCCCAGACCCCACCATTTTACTGAATTAATTTTTGTTGGTCCTAGGATTCTGTGCACTCCTACCATTGCTAACCAGGGATAAAGTGCTTTTGCTCACTCCCTTAATCCTGGTAACACTGGCTTACACCTGAATGCCATATTTAGTTTACTAGTAAGTCCCTACTAAAGTAGTATACCACATGCTCAAGGCAGGTAAGTTAAATGCTACCAGTGGGCCTTATTGTGCCACTCACTTAAGTACCCCTTAGAATATTTTCCAGGCCTACCATTGCACCCTCTGAGCAGTTTTAAACTGCCACTTCGACTTGGCAAAATAAATCCCCTGCCAGGCCTAAACCTCCCTTTTTAATTCATAAGTCACCCCTAAGGTTTGCCTAAAATAGCCCAGAGCACAGGGTGCATTGTATTTTAAAAGTTGGACATGTACTTTGAAGTTTTGCATGTTATTATAGTGAAAACCCCACAAATTCATGTTTCACTTCTGTGAGTTAGAGGCCTAATTGTCACATAGGATAACATTGGGTTACCTTATTACATGTAATAAGTGAGAAAGTTTGTTCAGGAGCAGGTAGATATGCCATATTTCACATATAAGAAATTGTAATTCAAAATCCTCATTAATGGTAAAATCTGATTTGAAGTCATAATTATTAAAAATTCAAATTTTAGAAAGTTGGCCTTGTCTTGTCCTAATCATTTGGTGCCCCCAGCCTGTTTCCTGGGTCACATGACTATTTGTAGTTGGCGTTTGGGCTTTGTGTATTTCTTCCAGACTACCACACAATAGAGGGACTGGGTGGTGTCAGGAAGGGCTATCGAAGCAGGATGGGGGAGGCAGAGCTGAGCACAGCCTCATTTGCACTCTAATGCTTGTGCCTCAGCTCACAGACAAAAAAATTCAAACTAGCCTGTTGCTGTTGTGACAGCAGACAGCCTGGGACCATGTCAGGGAGAAAGGAAATTCCATAAACGTCTGTGGGGGTGGGGTGGAAACTCCAGATGTTTCTTCCACTTCAAAGCTGGCTCCACATATCAAAAAGGGACCCTCAGCCCTACTCTTCGGTCCACTGCTAGATCTGTGGAAGGACTCTCAGAGGACTGCCCTGCAGCCTGTGGCCTGCTGTGTACTTCAGATGACTGCTCTGCTGCATCAAGAGGACTCTCATGCTGCCTAAAGCCTGCCCTGTGTCCTCATAGTACTATTCTTCTGCTTTTTAAGGGGGTAGGGAGGTTTATATAGAGCTAACTAGACCCAAAGTTATCAAAGTGCTTTACGTGAGCACCAGCTGCGTTACAGATGGACATATTAATTTTGTTATTCAGCACTGGGAGATTCAGTGATTTGCCCAGAATCACAGGATGTTGAGTATCCCTGCCGAGGCTCGAATCTGATCCCCCAGATTTTAGGTCAACCGACCTGCCAATTAGGTCATATCCTCTCCCCGAACTTGAGATCTGTTTTCCTGTTTGAAAAAAAGACTTTCAAAGTGAATCCAAAGGCTAGTTTGCTGGCCTCCTGAGCAGAGCCTCAGGGACAGAAATGTCTCCAACCTTCTTCACCCCCACCTGGACACAGCATGAGTGAGCCCTGACCCTCCCCCAAGCGGTGCCCTCCTAGTCCTGGGCCCTATAAAGAGGTTCTAAAGGTGCACAGATAACCTAATCTCAAAACTTGAGGCTTAAAAAATGGTGTGTCAAAAAAGTGGTCTGAGAATCAAAAGGCGACCAGGACCTATCTGCTCCCCAATACTAAGCCTGGGCGTCCGAATCGGCTACGCCCACGGAGTAGGCGTAGTGTTGCCTCCTACGCATTTTGCGTAGACAGCGTAGCCGGCAACACTACGCCCACTCCGTGTGCGTAGCCGAGTCGGCCGCCACCCGCCTCCCTCCTGCCCTCCCCTACATACATTATTTAAGCAAACTACCCTTAATAAAACAATTTTAAAGCACTTACCGTGTCCGGGGCTCGTCCGGGGCTACCTCTTGATACCAATGCGCATTTCGCGGGAGAAATGTGCATGCGCGGCCGCCCGCGCATGCGCATTGGTATCCATGACGACGCGATTCCAAGAGGGAGCCCCGGACGAGCCCCGGACATGGTAAGTGCTTTAAAATTGTTTTATTAAGGGTAGTTTGCTTAAATAATGTATGTAGGGGAGAGCGGGAGGGAGGTGCGTAGTGGGGCTACGCGGAGTGCGGGAGTGGGCGTAGTTTCTCGCCCACTCCGCATAGCTCCGCGGAGCCCCACTACGCCCACTACGCCCAGGGTTACCCAATACACCCCAGCTGCATTTCCAGTTGGCCTGACTTTGCTGCCCTGCTGAACTTTACCTTCTCAGATATTTTTCTTCAAACATTATTCTACGTCCGAAGCGCTCAATCCACTTCAGGTGTCCGAACCACACTCCATCGCAGGTGACCAAAACCTTCGAATTTGCCCCCATCTTGCATGACTAAATGTCCGCAGTTGGGACTTTGATCATTTAGATGCTACTTTTCACTTTAAACTTTCAAAAATCATAACTCCGGCTCTACTCATTGGATTTTTGTCATTGTTTTGTCAAATAATCAATTAGAATTTATTCTATTTTTCTAAATTGATGTGGGATTTTTCTTTTGCTGTATTTTCACTTTATTGATGGTTAAGTGCCACATAAGTACTTTAAGCTTTGTGTGGTATCTTGGTGATGTCGCAGCTGGAATCTGGAACACGGGATGTCCCAGATTCCAGTGGTGACAGTTTAGACCCAGGCTTTTTACATATGAGCAACTTGATAATCTCTCTCAAATAAAACAATATATTCATCAATATATTCTGGAAGACCTTACTTTATTTCACTGGCGATGATTGGAGAAAGCGGAGCGTCAAAGCCTGGAATCCTGCACAGTGCAGATCGTGGAATCCATTCTTCTGAAGCATCATTTCGACCTGAGGGGTAATTCGGAGTGTAGCTACTGTTTCCTGAACACTCTTCGTGAAAACCCCGCGTTCAGGCATAAAACGGTGAGAGACTTTGGCAATTTGGCTGCTTTTTCCCAATATCGGCGTTTTCTGTATTCAATGCGCATGCGCGGAGACGCATGGCGTCATCACGCTATTACGCGGCGGCCATTTTGTATTGGGAAGTAAGAATTCCTCTATATTAAAACGTGGTGGCCATTTTGAATTGGGAAAAACGTCACGCAACATCGCGGCCATTTTGGATTTAAAAAAAACGTGAATCAGCGCGACGATCAGCATTTATGAAGGAAAATTGTTAAAACCTTGGCAAATTGTTCCTTTTTACACAAATATCAGTTTTTATTGGGTAAACTTTACAAAAACATATCAAATTGTTTCTTTTTCATGCAACTAAAAGAATTTTGTCTAAAAAAAAAGTAATTGAGCATTGATTTTAAACTATCCTTATAAACTATATACATTGTGTTGCCAAGTTCATTTCATTTACTCAATATTATTTGCTAGTTTTACTCATCGTTCAAACCTATGATCAATTTTTTTCCTGCAAACATTGGTGTATATTTTCAAACGCAAATATGGAGAGTCTAACTGCGCCTGCAGCTTTTCTATCTTCTCCTGGGGAACCAATATTAGAATGGAAACGTTGGAAGGAAGGATTCTTTGCTTATCTGGAAGCTATTGGTGGTGATGACTATACAGACAAACGAAAATTTGCTATTTTAAAACATTGTCTGGGTGCAGAAGGAAGAGACATTTTGAAGCATCTTCCACCAATTAGTAATCAAACCGATGATGAGGTGGATGTGTTTCTAGAAGCTATCAAACAAATGGACAAACGTTATATAAAAAAAATAAATGAAGTTGTGTTACGTCACAAATTTCTCAGTAGAGGTCAACGAGTCTATTGATTCATTCATGAACGATTTGAGAATTCTAGCATCAAAATGTAACTATTCTACATTTCACAATCAAATTCTTCGAGATCAAATGGTGCATAAAGTGGCTGATGTCAAACTTCAAGCTAAGTTATTAGATGCGGAGGATTTAACTCTCGACAAAGCTTTGGATATAGCTCATACATTTGAAGACATGAAGTTGGGTTTGAAAGAATTAGCTGAACAAAAAGTGTCTGAAGTTAATGCAATAAAAAAAAGCAATGTTGATGAATCTAATGCTAGTAAAGCAAAGTACAAAAGTCAGTTCTCTCAATCAAAAGATTATATATGTTTCAAATGTGGAATTCCAGGTCATCTATCTAATGACAAAAAGTATCCTGCTATACGGCAAGTATGTAGATACTGTAAATTGAAAGGACATTACACCAGAATGTGCAGAAACAAGAACAGATTTAGGAACACGAATTCTGATCGAAGAAGTGGAAACGAAGAAAGCATAAGAGAAGTCAATTGTGATGAGGATGAATATCTTTTGACTGTGTATGAAATTAATACTGATCCTAAAGATGCACCCTACTGTACCGTGAAAATTGGTGGTATTGATGTAAGGATAATGGCTGACTCTGGAGCTAGGCATACTCTCATTGGGGAAGAGTGGTTAAAAGAGTTTTCTAACATTTCTTTATCACCTCCCGATATTAGATTAGTTGGTTATGGAAAAAAAAACATTGATGTTTTATGATTTTTTGTTACTACTTTTAATTTTAATAGCAAAACAATTACTTCTAAAGTCTATGTGGCGAAGGATGGTTCATGTCTTTTAGGTTGGCCTCAACAAAGAGAGTTGATGATTAAGTTGGATCCTAATCATCCAGACCAAGTGTTAGGGTATTCTGATCTAATTTTACATATAGAGAGTGATCCAGCTGCAGAATGGGAAAGAAGATTTCCTAGTGTATGTTCATCATCTAAACTGGGTTTACTAAAAAATGTTGTACATAAAATCATTCTCAAGCAAAATGTAATTCCCAAAGTTCATAAAGTGAGGAATGTCCCTTTACATCTTAGAGAAGCCGTTAAGTCTGAACTTCAAAGACTATGTGACTTAGATATCATAGAGGAGATAGAATCTTCAGAATGGCTATCTCCAGTGGTAGTCGCTCACAAGCCCAATGGCAAAGTTAGGTTATGTGTCGATCTAAGGGATCTGAACAACTGTGTGTGGGTTGATAGGCATCCATTACCCAACATTAATGAGATGTTTACTAAATTAAAAGGTGCATCCATTTTTTCGACCCTTGACTTATCTAATGCCTACCATCAGATTGCGTTGCATCAAGAAAGTAAACATCTCACTTCTTTTATTACGTCTGAAGGTGCTTTTAGATATAAAAGAATGCCCTTCGGCTTAATATTTGCATCATCTGTTTTTCAAAGAGTCATGCACAATTTATTCAAAGATATTAAAAATTTGCTATATTTCCAACATGATATCTTAATTTTTGCTGCTAATACATCTGAGCACACAGATATTTTACCCAAGGTTCTTTGTATTTTACACGACAATGGTTTAACACTTACCAAGGAGAAATGTAAATTTGGGGTTTCATCAGTTAATTATTTGGGTCATTCAATTGACAAAAATGGCATTTCTCCTAAGCAAAATTTGATTAGGGCCATTGAATCTGCTCCTGATCCTGAGAACAAGGATCAGCTTAGATCCTTTTTAGGACTTGCAGAATATTATGCAAAATTTGTTCCTTTGTTTTCTGACAAGACAGTACATATGAGAAATCTCATGAAAAAAAACTCATCATTTTTGTGGGATGATAACTGTATAAAAGAATTTGGTGAACTGAAAAAGTGTATTTCTGCTGCTCCTGCATTAGCTACGTTTAACACTGCGTATAGTTCAATAATTGTATCAGATGCTAGTAATGTAGGCATTGGGGCGGTGTTGATGCAAGATCAAAAAGGTCATTTGGTTAACATTGGTTTTGCATCCAGACCATTAAGGGGAGCAGAATTTAAATACTCCACATTGGAAAAGGAAACACTTGCATGCTTGTGGGGAATTGAATATTTCCGAAAATATGTTTATGGTACCATTTTCAAGGTAAGATCTGACCATCGCCCTCTGGTTGATCTATTCACGACAAAGGGGTGTGGTAAAGCTACATCTAGGATTGCACGATGGCAATATAAATTGCAAGATTTTCATTTTAAAATTGAATATCTTCCGGGGATAAAAAATATTCTGGCAGATTGTTTATCAAGATTACCAGTCCCTGATGACAATGTGGTTGAAGAAGATGACGATTTGGATAATGTGATTTCAATATGTGAGGTGTCTAAAGGTTGTATTCCGGAAAAAGAATGGAGATTGTCTTGTGATAATGATTCAATCTTGAAGAAAGTGACTGAATATGTAAAATCATCTTGGCCTAGGAAGGCTGAGTTGACAGAAGATATTCTTCCTTTCTTTCGGGTTGCACATGAATTATCTCTGAAAAATGAACTTTTGGTTAGGGGGTTACAATTAATAGTACCATGTAATTTGCAACAGGACATTTTAGATATGGCTCATGAAGGGCATCCAGGAATGACAAGTATGAAAAGGAAAATCAGGAGTGAATTTTGGTGGCCAGCCATGGATAAAGCTATAGAACGTGAAGTTAGAGATTGCATGGAGTGTTGCCTAAGTGATAAGTCCCAGAAAACTATTACTCATGAGCATCTACCAGTGTCAAGGCCTTATCGTGCATGGCAATCCATTTCATTGGATATTGCAGGTCCTTTGTGTTTAAACAAGAACTCAGTCTATGCCATCATTCTTGTTGATCAGATGTCTCAGTGGCCTGAGGTAAAAATTGTATCTAACATGACTTCTAAGGTAGTTATACAACTTTAAACGATATTTTTGAGAAAGAAGGTTTTCCTGAATCCATCCCTAGTGATAATGGGGTACAATTTGTTTCTTTGGAAATGAAAGAATTTTTACAGCGTCATGGGATTATTCACAAACGTGCATCGGTTTACTACCCACAAAGTAATGGTGTTGTTGAAAGGTGGATTAGGGTATTTAAAGAAGGTTTACAATTGGCAATGTCTCATGGGAAGGATTGTAAACAAACTTTGAGTGAAATATTGTGGTGCTACAGAAATACTCCTAGAAGTATGAATGATCTAACTCCTTTTAAAAAAATGAGAGGTAGGAAATGTATATCCAACATGTATCAATCTTGGATGAAAGACCTGTTTCTTGAAGAAAAGGATAAGAGGGGTAGAGTTGTTCAGAGTGATACTGTGAAAAACTCTCTTATCAATGTCAATGACTGGGTTAGAGTAAAAAAAGGTAGGTTTGTTAAATCCGGTGAATTTAAATTTTCAAATCCTTTGAAAGTTCTTCGAGTTTGGCGTCAGGTTGTGGAATTATCTGATGGTAATGGGTGGAATATGTCCAAAATTGTCAAAATTCCGCAATGGTTATGGCCTGATGTTAAATCTGATGATTCTGTTTCTCACAAGTTTTCCAGATCTGTCAATAACAGTAGGAATTGGAGAAAGTTCACCAATACATGTATTGGTTCTTCATCCGATCAACTTGTGCAAAGATATCGCCAGCGTCCTGAATGGTACAAGGATTATTATGTGGATTATTGATCACCGTTTGTTTATTATTGATGTTGTGTAATTTCTTTTCCTGCACATTTCATGTTTTTTTTTTATTAGGTTATACTGTTCTCTTATTTTGTTAACATTGTTAAATTGCTACGAAGGGGGATGTGTGGTATCTTGGTGATGTCGCAGCTGGAATCTGGAACACGGGATGTCCCAGATTCCAGTGGTGACAGTTTGGACCCAGGCTTTTTACATATGAGCAACTTGATAATCTCTCTCAAATAAAACAATATATTCATCAATATATTCTGGAAGACCTTACTTGATTTCACTTTGCCTTTATGTCAAAACTGACTACTACCAGAGGGTTAAGCACAGGTTAATTTAGTAACCTATTGTAGGTATTGGGAAACAACCTTTACAACGCAACTTTTACAACGCAGTACCATTACAACGAAACTTTTACAAGGCAACATCCATTACTTCGCATGCCATTACAACGCAACCATTACAACGCATGACACTACAACGCATACCACTACAACACATGTCATTACAATGCATAACATTACATCGCATAACATTACAACGCATAGTACCCTTACACTATCCAACACTTACCCTACTGTTGCATCCCCTGGAGTTAGAATAGTAATTTTTACCCCTACACTATCCAACACTTACCCTACTGTTGCACCCCCATGGAGTTACAATAGTAATTTTTACCCCTACACTATCCAACACTTACCCTACTGTTGCACCCCCCTGGAGTTAGAATAGTAATTTTTACCCCTACACTATCCAATACTTACCATACATGCAATGTAATGTTATGCGTTGTAATGGTATGTGTTGTAAAGGTAGTATGCGTTGTAATGGAATGCGTTGTAATGGATGTTGCGTTGTAAAAAATGCGTTGTAAAGGTATGCATTGTAAAAGTATGCGTTGTAACGTCATACATCCGTAGGTATTCATTATTGAGTATTGTTTGTGTCTCTGGTATTGCAGACACCTTGTTTCTTCTTCTCCTGTTACACTCATGGCCCCACCACAACGGCTTGCGCACTCTAGTGTATGTGAACCTACCGCATAAAGGCGCTCAAATCAAGTCATCCACACATTAGTGTGCTGTACCCAATACAAAATTCCCTCAAGTCACCTACTCCTTGCTGTCTGCCTTTCATCCCTAGGGGCAACAGAGTAAAAAAAAGCTTGCCCTCCCCCGGCTTTTACAGAGAGAGTCAACCACCCATAAGTCCATGGAACTGGCAAGACCTCAAGTACCAGATGCCTGCAGCGACTCATAAAAGGCAGAGGACAGCCGTAGTGCGGTATGATAGAGTAGTGTGACAGACAGCTTACAACAGAAGATGATGGCAGTACTCATAACAATTCAGAAAAGAGATCTCAAGACAGACACAAAGAGGAAGATGTGTGTGTGTGTGTGTGTGTGCGTGGGTGTACATGTGTGCATGTGCATGCTCATTAATAAGAACTTCAGGTGTATAATTGTTAGTTGGACCAGGTAGTGCCCTGGTGTAGGACTTTCCCTTTACAAACTTAACTCTGGTCTACAGGGTCACATTGCTTTCTTACACCCTGCAGGACCAAAGGAGGAAGTGGAGCTTTATTAACCTGGACCAGGAATAACAGTACCCCCCATTGTGGGACATGTAAACAAAAAGATCCTCTCTCTGTACCTGTAATAATCACGAAGAGATCAGGTTGGTTGCTAACCTTTATCACAAACCACAAATGGTGTTTCCTGGATTCCTTCACAGTATCGAGGACTATCTTCACCTCATGCCTATATCACTCTCTCCTTACCCTCTCTCTCTGTCTCTCTCTCTCAGATTGCTATGATTGCTATTGCACCAGAATGGAATGAAGAAAATGATTATGGTATTGACTGTGACATACAGAATTTGGTGCTATTTGCATCAAAGTCAGCATGGTATTCCCCATAAACCAGTAATAGATAGAATTTATCACAACTGATAAAGTCCTAACTTTGGGAAGGTGGGTTTTATCAGGTGTCTTGAATAACACCTGCCTCTCTGGGACAATTATATTCAGAGCCGAAGAGTAAAGGCACAGAAGGGAGAGATCAGAAACATAATTTACATTAATTCAACAAATAACAAACTCACTAGCATAGCTCAGATCGGCAGAAATATGATGGGTCTCAAGAAAGTTCGCAAAGTAGAGCATAAAAGAAAACAAGATCAAATGATGACAGTAAGCGCACCTTCAATGGTCCCGCAATTTAACACAACATCAGGCACCAAGGCAGGGAGAACAATTATTTAACCCCCTGCATAGACATTTAGAACCTCAAAGGAGCACGAAAACTAGCAAACTAAAAAATAAAGACAAAGATATAAATAGCAGTGCTAGCTTTTCTTTTGTTGAATGATAAGTTGAAGATATTTAGCCAGATTCATAAAACCTATTGCATGTCTGATTTACACACACAAATGGCTGGGGTTACAACTTCTTACTATTCACAAAAGGTGTCCTTGCAGTCATACATGCTTTTACTAATGCAGCGGTACGTAAGATCGCATAATATTGCATGCACATGAGTTAACTCAACTCTAAGCCTGGGAAGTGGAGATTCAAGGGCTCCTTGGAAGGTTTAGGGAAAAAAAACACAAGCTCAAGATTTTGAGTATTCTTAAACACCTCTTCCAATATTTCCAAACTGGAAATTGTGGAATTACTCTTGTTAATAGAAGCACAAATCCTTTTCCAGTAGGGAAGTGGAAGGAAAGACCTACAACATTTGCTTGGACTCGGGTATTGGTTTCTCTATGTCAAGGTTCTTCAAAAAAGTCGGTCCTGCAGGGCCAGATCCATGCCAGATTTTTAAAATAACTATATCTATCTAAATGGGGATATGCTAAAAAGCTGGCATTTATCTGGCCCTCCAGGACCGACTTCGGAGAACCCTGCTCTATGAGAAACGTGTTTACATGTAGAGGAAAAGAAATGAACCATCTGTGCTATTGCACAAAGGTGGTTGTATTTCACCATGCTTCACTGTAAAATGCAGAGAATTTTTTCAATTGTGAAAAGCCTCTACTAGCGTGAAAAAAGTAATTCATAAACTTTGCCCGGATATCACTTAAAAAGCGTCACGAGTGCAGGTTTTCAAGCATAATGTGGAATTGATTTTTAATTCTAAAAATTCGTAAACCTCCACCAATGTGATGGAGTAAAGTTGTGGGTGCAGATTTAGAACTTGCTCTTAGAGTCGGGCCCAAAGCCATGGATTTGAAATCAGTTAATTTATAGGACAAAAAAAAGGGTTCAAGCTAAATTAATTTTTTTGATTTTACAAGAACTCTTTTTCAGGTCAAAATTTGGAAATTTTAAAAGAAAAGAGGGTAAAATTTATATCTGCTATAATGCAAGTGTCCAAGAACCGTCAACGTATCCACAAATGGCACATGTTGCCACAGAACAGAAAAAATTGAGATAGTAACTGTAAATGGATGACCTCTGGGATGACCTACAACGGGTAAGGTTTAATTATTGCAGGATTTTATGGAACAGAGTATGATATGGCTAGTGAAATAAAGGCCAGTACGTGGTTGTTCAATGGATTAATGTATTCAATCCAGGAAACTTTGACTGACCACGCTGTCCCAGGTTTGAATCACAATGGGGCCACTCAACCATTCATCCTTCCTACTTTGCTAAATTGAGTGTGGCTGTCACCTGATATTTCAATCTCCTCAGCTAAATGCAAAAAAGTTGTCTGCTCCCAATAGTCTGCCCGAGATGACTCAAGGAGGTACAATTAACAAGCACTGATCAAACTAATAGGATTCACCCATATAGTTGCTGCACCAAAGCTTATTTGTTCCCTAGATTGTCACAATGTTTGTGCACGCATGCTCAATGGCCATCGTTGGATGATTTTTCTTTTTCTTTAAGACAAAAAATTATGAAAAGGGAACCATGCATATGCCCATGTGCAGTGGCCATCTTTGAATGCTTTTCTAAGGAAAAATTATTCACAGGTGGCCCACACATGCACATACACGACGATCATATATGATTGTTTTTTTCTTTTGCTTTAAGAACAATTATTACAATATGTCTACTGTGCAAATGAATGTATATGTGGTGGCCATCTGTGTATGGGTTTCAAAGCAAAAGAACATACAAAGATGACTGGCATGTGTGCACACTCAAATGCAGGTGCCATCTTTGTATTCTACTTTTAATTTACAGTTCCAACTAGGCAGATGGCATTTCAGAACAATACATTAAAAAATAAAATATGCACAGGAAGATGCAGAAATTGGGACAAAGGAGTGGTCTGGGTGCAATGTTCGGTTGCTGGGCAATCTATGAAAAATGCAGAGACTGGGTAGCAGGACTGGGCACGGGATCCGAGGGGAGAAGTGCATGGAGTCCCTGGTGCATGGTGCAAATCAAATCGGCAAAAGGGTGCAGCTCTGTAGCAATGGTCAGCTGCCGGGCCCTCAGAAAAAGTTAATAAATATGGAAAAAAGGAAGGGCGTGAGCGGAATCGGATGAGTGACGATAAATATTGTGCACTATTGGAGTAAAGAAAAAGAAAAATGTGGCCGCCCTCCTCTCATCAGCAGTGGAAGGACACAATTCATCCAATCAAAATACAGTGAGACTGAAATGGACCTTGGGTGGGACAAACACAAGAATAGAGATGAAAGCCATTTAATCAGGAGCAGAGAACTGAGTAGATGAAAGCACCATTGAATCATGAGCAAAGGGCTGACAGAATGCCCACTAAATGGCTATGTTAGTGACAATAGGTCTCTTTTACAATAGACAGCTACTGCTGTCTGTGGGCAAGTCCTATTAAACTGCTGTTTTCAATTCTATTGGATGTATGTTAGCAGATGCTTAGTATTGTTTGTGTACTGCTCTGCAGTATCATTTGCATAGCACTGCATGCCCTTGACGGAGCATTGCAGTGCTTCTAGGTGATATAACAGGAGGCTAAACCATTCATTGTACCTAGGGCCGAATTTAAATGTTTGTGAATGTTGTTAGTACCATCACCATGGCAGAGTACTTTACTCTGCATGCCACATTTAGAGATGTCCGCCAACCCAACAGACATATCTTGCATTTACAACCACTGCCATCACGATGAAGGCATGCCTTGCTGCTATGTCAACATGACGGCACCACACAAAACACGTACATTTTTTTTTCTAATTTTCAAAAACAAAATCTCAAAGCGGGATTTTATTTTGAAAAATAAAAAAATTGATGGCCACCTTCACCATGGGAGTGTTTTCCCATGGCGTGGAGATCATTGAAAAGTTTTTACTTTTACATACCACCACGTTTATGTGGTGGTTTGTAAAAGTAAAAATTGGCTATGTGTCTGCACACGCTAAATCTGGTAGGAGGGTACATGCAGGCCCGGACTGGCCGTTGCGAGCACCGGGCAATCCCCTGGTGTGCCGCAAGGGTGGGGGCCGGTTTTGGCCCCCTGGGGGCCGTTTTTGTTACAGGGCCTGTAACAAAAACGACGGAAAACTGGCTCCGGCAAAGAGCTCGGTCGCACCCTGAAACTCCCCCGCCCCCGGGGGGGGCGAGCACTTTGCCAGGGCCGATTTTGGTTCCCAGTCCGGCCATCGGCACATGGCCAAACCTCTTGCAGTCATTTCTCTGCCGCGCCGTCGGAGGGGTATGTCGGCGGTGGAGACAGAGTAGTCTCTGCCATCTACATACTATGTGTAAATCAGGCGGGATGACGATTAGCAGAAAGGATACCCTGTTGCTGTTGCGATGGAGTACCCTTTCCACCAACAGCTAAACCAGGTCTTTGGTTGTTAGAGTGTTGGTTTATAAATTGGCCTATTTGCAAGGGGGAGAGAGGCCTGGAGGAGTACTCAGATAGTGTCACAGCAAACTTGTAGCTGTGCTTTCCATGAAGTGAAGTGGAGCAAGAGGTGCAGTCAAATATTTTGTGGACTTATACACTGAAAATATATCTACAGACTAAAGGATTGCAGTCCAAACTACATATGTTGAGAAAAGATTTGGAATGGATGGAAAAATCATGTATTTAATGGATAATGACTAGGGGTGTGCGAAGTTTGCGTAATTTGCTTTCACATAATTACGCGAAATTACACGCAATTACATGAAAAGCAAATCATAGTTAAGTGCTCTATTTTAGTGCAAAATGCATCCTCACACCAAAAACAGAATGAATAATACAAGCAGAGCAAGCAACAGACGGCTATCATGCTGGCCATTTGTATTATTTTAAAGCACTCACTGTAAAATTTTGCCATGAACAGTGTCTACTTACATAACATGGCATAATGGCATAATTTAGGGAATTTCACTTAAGCATATCACACAATTATTTGAATCACGCTGCCCTAATTTAGATTTCGCCCAGACCAAATACTGATTTCAGCAATAGTTTGCAGATACCCACGGTATTGGTTTCTTTTTTTTTTTAAATAAAAAATCACAAATACAAAAATGGCGTTGAAAATGAGTTGCTCAACAAACGCAGGAAGAAAAATTAAAACACGGTGCATAAATTAACGTCTTAATCCTCAGCAAACTAAAACCCACACACATACATCAATTACTCCAAAAGAAAAAACACCTGCTGTAAACCATGACTACTCCAACAGATGATGATGATGGGTCAGAAAAATCAGTGATGACGTGTGGCCTCTTGTCACTCAGGTATTTATCACCTCTTTGACTTGTCATACATTAATAGTGCTATATCTTATGCTACATACCACTGGGGGGGGGGGCTTTCTCCCTAACACCTAACGGACACTGTAAAATGCCTGTGAGTGCCAAGAAAGGCCTTCTGACTGCTAGGAAATAGGTGTCAAAAAAGGGCGAATATTGTTTTATTTATTGTTGGTTTTTGTAATGCGCTTAATTAATGGTTACTATGTCCTGACCCTAGTGGATAGAGGGTGTCAGGATGTCCAGGAGACAACATCCCACTCCACACTCATACTAGCTGAGCAGCAGGTACAACACAGAACTAGTGTGCATATGGCTGGATTTAAAGAATTTTGAGGAAAAAACCTATGTTTTACAAAAATTCTTGAAGGTGCCTTGATCAGTCACGATCATGATGTAGAAGGGAAGTGAGTTCCAGTGTTTTGTAACAAGACAAGAGAAGGTTCTGCCACCATTACATGTCTTTCAGATGGTAGGTTCTTTTACAAACATATTGTGAAAGAGAGTCTGACAAGGCTGAAACCACAGGAAGAGATTTTAAATGAAGATGGACTTTTTTCCTAATAAGGCTTTATGGTAGACACCAATCCCTTTAACCCCTTCGGGGCTGATGACGAGCTCAGCTCGTCATGGGCGTAACCTGCACTACGCGGATGACGAGCTGAGCTAGCGCGCATGCGGTTAAACAATGCCCCGCTAGGCTATGTCTAGAACATTGAAAAACCAAAGGTGGTGATGGACGGAGCGTTGACAATACAAACACTCACCCCCAGTCAACTGATCTGGGTTTAATCCATCACCGTTCTTTAGCTCACTCCGCCACCCCAGTTCAGACATGGCCATATGCAAATCAGTCTGACCCTGTGCCTCATGGGAACAGTCCAGCCCGAACTGCCAAGCCATGTCTTTCCTGGACCGGAATCAAGCTTCCCAGGACCGGTTACTGGCATTACAGCCTTCTTCAGCCGGGCTTGCTTGACTCCAGTGGCAAAGTGAGCA
Organism: Lissotriton helveticus; assembly: GCF_964261635.1. NCBI lineage: Eukaryota > Metazoa > Chordata > Amphibia > Caudata > Salamandridae > Lissotriton > Lissotriton helveticus. The sequence goes on from NC_136065.1 coordinate 113,403,003, forward strand.
AGGGACTCACGTCTGAGCATACCCTGCCAACTTAGGGCGAACAAAGAAAAACCAAAGGTGGTGATGGACGGAGCGCTCACCCCCAGTCAACTGATCTGGGTTTAATCCATCACTGTTCTTTAGCTCACTCCGCCACCCCAGTTCAGACATGGCCATATGCAAATCTGTCTGACCCTGTGCCTCATGTGAACAGTCCAGCCCGAACACCTTTGGTTTTTCTATGTCTAGAACATTCCCAAAGTATTGCGCCGTTACAATTCTATTGCGCTATTGCTGGCTAATCGAGAGATTGCATTATATTGGGGAGATAAATGTACACCCACTACCAAAGCATGGTTGCACAGTCTCGTTTACTGTGAAACTAATGGGGAATTGTTTGCGTCTACGCTTCCTGCAACATTGCGACCCAGAGACATCTGGGCCCCCTTAAAGGACTATTCACAGGAATTGGAGTCTGCTGTCTCATCTCAATCTCCTCCAGGAGTTGTCCCGATCAGGGTGGGCTGATCCTGCCCCCAGTGGTGGCTTCTCGAGGGTGTGCTGCAGGCGGTGAGGCGGGACGGGGGAAGCGAAATGGTGCGGGGTACTAAACTCCGGTATTGGCTGTACAAAGTTGAGTAAAGAAATAAATAAACAAAATGAACTACATTGCGCGCGCTGCAACGCCAAATCGGTGATGCGGCCCACAATGTAATTCGTTTTATTTATTTATTTATTTACTCAACTCCGTTCGGCCCAATTCCGGAATTTACTACCCGCCACGCTGCCCCTCCCCCGCCCTACCACCCCCAGCACTCCCTCGAGGAGACGCCACTGCCTGTCCCCCTGTAGAGCTATACAACATAGAAGATCGTAAATGTGCCACTTGGCTACAGCACTAAAATGGAATGCCGCCTATATTTGTATTTTTTCTGATTAGTAATTTTGTACCGCTTTATAATGTATCTATTCCTGATGTATGTCATACTGATAAAAGTTTGTGATGTGTCCAAAGGCAGCAGAGTTGCTATCCAAATTGAGGTAAACTGTAGATGAAGGAAAAAAGTTAAATAAAGTTTTTTTTAAAACAACAACAAAAACATGGCTGTATGAGATATTGGTAAGTCCAAGCGAAAGATGGACCGCCACTTTCTTGTAGAGCTGTATCTGACGAAGATGACACTTTGGGAGACCAAAATGAAGACCAGTGCCCAATCAATCCTGTATAATCTTTGAACCTCTTTCTAGATGAGTTATTGTCTCTAGTAAGCTGCAGAGAGGCTTAATGGGCTATTGAGGAAGCAGCCTCTGCATGGAGAAAATCTGGCATCCAAAGCGATGAATTTATTGCTGTGCTGCTTTTTGTCTTTTTCAGGACAGATATGGCGCAGCTTTTGGGCACTATGGGGCATATTTACAATAAGTGGTGCATCCCTGTATATCAGCAGGGATGCGCCACTTATTGTCCGCCATGTCTACGCCCACACGGTTGCGCTGCATTTACAATGCGGCGCACCATGGGGAAAAAAACGGCACAGATGCGTCACGCATCTGTGCCGTAAAAGTGTGGCATTACTGGAGTTGCATCGCAAGCACGACGCAGCTCCAGCAATGCTCGGGGGGGCCCTATTATTCCAATGCTGCGTCAATCCTCACGCCTGCTTCAAGCAGGTGCAGGATTTTGACGCAGCATGGGCACCAAAATGGCTGAGTGAAATCTTGTAGATTTCACTCAGTCACTTTAAGGAGGCGTTACTGCACCAGAACGCCCACCCCTTCGCAGGAACGCCTCCTTCTGGCGCAGAGCTTTACAACGTGACGCATCTCCCAGATGCGTCACGTTGCAAATACCCCGCACCTTGGCGCATCTTTTGCGCTGCCGCTGCATCACAAAAGTGACGCAACAGCGGCGCAAAAGCGGCGCAAGGGGCTTGTAAATATGCCCCTTTGAACCTACTCACTGGAAACATGGATGGTGCAGCTGGCACAATTGTTGTGTAAATAACCACGCTGCCATCCTTATTTGCAAAGGCCAGCTGATGAACATCCTTGTGCATACGATCCGGCAGTAGATCCCATTCTTCCACCACCTTCACTGAAAAGGATCTTCCCGCTCCTCTCACATGTTTCAACAGTGGAACTACTAACAGGTTTACATTGTCTGAATGTAACATGCAACAGGGGCATTATCCTGAACATTTAGCCAGAATGTAGTTATGCACTGATCGATACATGACTTTATGCACTTCAACTGGTGCTTTGAACTGGAAGCAGCTGCATATAATGAGCCAGAGGAGCTTCTGAAGAGCACTGGAGATGTGATCATTCCTAGGTAGCTCAGATAGAAGGCTGGCAGGTGCATTTTGGACGAGCTGAAACCGGTCCACCATCTTTTCCTGAGCTTCAAGAAATTGGTCCCCTTTCTTGTAGTCAATATAAGCTTGTAAGAACGCTTTAACAACTGTTATAAAGGTTTGTGGCTCTAGAAATGGCAGGATGCATCTAAGTGTTTGGTGCTAAAGAAATACATGCTCAGGTCTACTACAGCACATTTGACCACAGTCACCTTTAAATTGATAAACGGGTCCAGATTTTAAGTGTTTGGGGAAGCACAAAGTCCCACCGCTATGGGCCAGTGAGCCTTATGCCAGAAGAGCCATTCCTGATATGTAAATAAGAGCTCTGTTTATGAGGACTATAATTTCAAGAAATTTGCTGACATTCTCTGTCAAACAGTGCTAAGGCAACCAGACATATCGTCTACACATAGCATCCTCCTCCTGGCCTTACTCTGCAAACTCCAGACGATACAGAACACCACCGCCAGACTTGTCCTCAGCACTCCCCGGCACGAACACATCAGCCAACACCTATGAAGGCTCCACTGGCTCCCCGTGAAGAAAAGAGTCACCTTCAAAATCCTCACCAACACCCACAAATGCCTGCACAACACCGGACCCGAATACCTCAAAGACAGAATTAACTTCTACATACCCAAAAGAAACCTCCGATCTTCCAACCTCACAATGGCCGAAAACCCGCGCATCGCCAGAGCAGACGGAAGATCATTCTCTCACATCGCTGCCAAAACATGGAACAAACTTCCGACAGACATCAGGCACGCCCCCTCCCTGAACGCGATTTTGGTTTTGCAGCACATATATAGAGTCTAACCTCCTCACTGTGCAGTAAATCTGCCAAAATTGTCATGTAGCATTTAAATGGAGGAAATGGGGCAGTGTAGATCTGTTGTGGGTGCTGTAATGACTGAAGAAACAGAGACCACAGACCAGATAACCAAGGTAATTTCCAATTTAATGAAGCACAAGCACCCGAAACTCCTTTCAGGAACACAGTAAGCTAAGTTTGGAACCTTGTAGTATGCCGTGTCCCCATTCCATGTATGACTGTGCTTGTGTCTGGCACGCTGAGAGTGGATGATGTAAAAGAATGCTGGTGAAGGATCTGCAGTTGAAGGAAGGAGATAGGGACAGTTGTAGGGAGGATAAATCACTGAGCGGACCTACCTGCTGTTGCTGTAACCTAAGGGCTTAACATGAATTAGAACATTGGAATGTTGGGTGCTCCATTGAATACAATGGAGTGCTCTGTGCTTCTACGGGCCGGTAAAGGCCCGCAGAGCAACATTCCAATGTTGTCTGAACAAAGGCCTCTCGGAGCCCGAGGGAATTTAAATCCCCTCGGGCTCCGAGAGGCCTTTGTTTTATTTGTTAGAATATTCTGCCCTCTAGTGGCAGACTGTTCTAATAGCCTTATAGCCCTTAGTAGCTGGGCTATACCGGCTAATAAAGTCCTGATCCCTTGTTAAAGGCTGGAGCGGGCCTTTAATAGTCGGTATAGACCGCTACCGCGGGCTATAAGGCTATCATAAAGAACTTAGGGCCAGATGTATAACCATAGCATTTTGTGACTTGCAAATTGTGACAATTTGCGAGTCGCAATTTGTGAGTCACAACATGCTATGTACAACAGTGTCTGAGACACTGTTTGGGATTCCCAATGGGGTCATAAATTACATGCCTCATGAATATTAATCAGGCAATTTGAGACCCCATTGGGAATGCCAAGCACTCCCAGGGATGGTGGCCTGCTGGGGTCAGCAGACCACCATGTCTGGAATTGCCTTTAAATAGAGCTTTTTTTTTTTAATGCATCCAATTTTCCATAAAGGACCACTGCCTGCCCTTAAAAAATAATTGTCCATGCATTCCCAAAGGGTAAGGGGTACCCTAGGGACCCCTTTTCATTTGCAAGTGCCTCACCACCCTTCGGAGAAGGGTGGTTAACTGTGAGTGTTTTGGGACCGCAATGGCTGTTGCAAAACATTCATACATAGGTTTTGGAGTCGCTATTAGGAAGGGATGCCCTTGGAACGCCCCTTCCTAATAGCCAGTCGCTAACCCTATTTGTGAGTCACTAATTGATTAGCGACTCACAAAATAGGGTTGGTACATGGGCCACACGTTTTTTTGCGATCGCAAACAGGCCTAAAACCCCTTTGCAACCGCAAAAAATGGTCATAAATCTAGCCCTTACCTCATACCTGAATGACTTCAGACATTTTAAGGAAGACCCTGCTCACTAACTTCAACAAATGCTAACATATTCCAGATGCTGCATAAAAATAAATGATATCTAAGATTTTACAAACCATTACAAGAATAAAAGACACCACATGGAAATGATAGACCACAACAATGTATTTGAGTAATAGCCCATGTAGGGCTTTGGGCCTTTGCGCTCTAGGTTGGTAGAGGTATCATATCAGTTGCAGCCAGCTGGATAAATCGGAAGCGATCCAATGCAGAAGGATCTTTATCAAGGCTGTCAACGGCACCTAGGTTGGCAAATCCAAACTTTGAGGGACTTACTTCACCCTTGGAGTTTGGCTTTCACTACAGAACCTCTGATTTCAGGTAAACCTACTATTAGGTAGCAACAACTAAGCAGACCAACATCTTAAAAGTACGCTATCTACTGATAGGAAGCCAGGGGAGGCCATTCTTAGCTAGACTGGTATTCTCTTGATAGTCTCTCAAAGTCTCAATCGTACGTCAGACACTTTCCTAGTTTTGAGTTTGGTTCGCGGGCAGCTTGATGCACTGGATGATACAACAGTCTAACAGAACCAAAATATTCGACCTATCCCAGAGATTCGAATTGTAATGCAGGTTAAGCAGTTTAGATACAAGTTCTATCTCTTCCAATTTGGTGATCCTAGACTTCAATGGACGGCATATATCTAGAATAATTTTCAATTTATTTGATGTTGTGAAAGAGTTTGGACCTTTCACCAGTGGTAGGGCCTGAAAAACAAGGCAAAAGGTGCTTTGATAGGATCATTCACTTAGTAGTTCATTCATGTCTATGGCTTTTTTTATATTTTCTCAGCTTTCAGGCGGTAGAGAATGTAAGTGAACTAAATCCGTGCTGCAGCAAATTGAATAAATGATTAATAGACTAGAGACCATTGCAATAAGTATTAGGAAAGACAGTCAGTCTGGCTTGTTTTTTCAGTCCTAAGGCAGACTGGGTGACTTAGCCAATGCTTGACTGATGTCCTTTCTCAATCTTTTTTCTCACCAGTGAAGGAGGACATCAATGGAGATATCACCCGCTGCTGGAATTATGCACAATAGAGGCCAAATGCACCTGCTGAAACACACTCCACACAGAATACTGCCCACCACCAGCCCTTTTCACAGCCCCCACACACAGAGGGGCAGATCTACAAGAAAGTGCTGCAGCGCTGCACCACAAGCCCTTTGGCTGCGCCATGCTGCAGCACTTTCAGAGCACAGGAATGCAACATATTTACAAGAATATGTCGCATTCCTGTGCTCTCCCCTGCGCTGGCGCACAAACAGCTGCCAAGCACCGGCGCAGGCACCCTTGCACCATGGTACAAGGATACCTGTGCCATGGGGAAATTGTTTTTGTGCAGGAAGGGGCACCTTGAAAGAGGAAAAAACGAGGAGAAATTAAAACATTTCTCCTCATTGCGCCTCACTATGCCATCTCCAGATTTACGATTCCTCGTAAATCTGGAGAAGTGTTTTGTTCCATGGGGGTTGCGTGGAAACACCCACAGCAACACCCATGGAATGCCCCTTCAACACAAAGTGCTGCATGTGAAGGGGCCGTATTTACAAGGAGAGGAAAAGTCACGCAGGGTGGCTTTTCCTGTCCTTGTACCTATGGAGGAGCCCCCTGCGCCAACAGTATGTCATGAAAAGTGATGGACTGGTGGAGCAGGGGACTTGTAAATCTGCCCCCTAGTCCTTACCAAAGCAGATCACATGTATAGTGCGGAGGGAGAGTCCGAGACAGAGTGCCATAGAGCTGTATAGCTTCATTTTCTGGTAATGCACTGAGCATCAGAGGAAACTGGAGTGGGCTGCAGGCACACCCAGTCACGGTATGTCTTCTGGCACAGTGCAGCAGGACCAGTATTTACTTATTTATTATGTATTTATTTATGCGATTTTATATAGCGCGAACTTTACCCGAAGGTGTCAGAGCGCTTTACATAAGAACCAGTTGAAAAACATAAGGACTTAGGATTACATGCGTTACATAAAGGATACAAACAGAAAAAAATTGCAAATGTACAAGATGTAAAGTCACACAAGGAGGAGATACAAATGGATATACTCTAAGAGTCACATAGGAATGGTATAGAGCACAACGGTCTACTGCATATCCTAGTGATTAGAGTTATCTCTATATACATAGGGAAGGGATATGACTGGATATACTCTAAGAGTCACATAGGAATGGTAGATGGTACAAAGGTCTACTGCCTATACTAGTGATTAGAGTTATCTCTATATACATAGGTAAGGGATATGACTGGATATACTCTAAAAGTCACATAGGAATGGTGGAGAGCACAACGGTCTACTGCATATACTAGTGATTAGAGTTATCTCTATATACATAGGGAAGGGATATGACTGGATATACTCTAAAAGTCACATAGGAATGGTGGAGAGCACAACGGTCTACTGCATATCCTAGTGATTAGAGTTATCTCTATATACATAGGTAAGGGATATGACTGGATATACTCTAAAAGTCACATAGGAATGGTGGAGAGCACAACGGTCTACTGCATATACTAGTGATTAGAGTTATCTCTATATACATAGGGAAGGGATATGACTGGATATACTCTAAGAGTCACATAGGAATGGTAGAGAGCACAACGGTCTACTGCATATCCTAGTGATTAGAGTTATCTCTATATACATAGGTAAGGGATATGACTGGATATACTCTAAAAGTCACATAGGAATGGTGGAGAGCACAACGGTCTACTGCATATACTAGTGATTAGAGTTATCTCTATATACATAGGGAAGGGATATGACTGGATATCCTCTAAGGGTCACATAGGAATGGTAGAGAGCACAACGGTCTACTGCATATCCTAGTGATTAGAGTTATCTCTATATACATAGGGAAGGGATACACATGGATATCCTCTAAGGGTCACATAGGAATGGTAGAGAGCACAACGGTCTACTGCATATCCTAGTGATTAGAGTTATCTCTATATACATAGGGAAGGGATATGACTGGATATACTCTAAGAGTCACATAGGAATGGTAGATGGTACAAAGGTCTACTGCATATACTAGTGATTAGAGTTATCTCTATATACAGAAAAGCAGAGTTCCATTAGGTGGGGTCGGAGGGGGGATGCAGTCACAGCACCAAGGGAGGGACAGAGAAGGGCAGGAAAGTGAGACAAACCAGAAAGGGAACCAGATAGTAACGAGTAAGACAGCGAGGAGTGTGTCAGAGGCAGGAGAGACAATAGAAAGGTCGTTAGGACAGAGGGGGAGGTCAGAGATCGCTAAAGTGGCGGAGTAGAAAGGTAGAAGAAGAAGCGAGTCATAAAAAGAAAATGGCGGGTAACTCAGAGGTCCAGGTCCGAAAGTCTAGGAAGAGGGCTGCCATAGCCAGCAAGTCCGGGGGGAGAAAGGCAGTCCGCAGCAAAGTCACAGCCTCATCGTCCATGAGGAGTTGGGGCAGAGGAGTTCGATCCGGATACCAGGGGTCAGGGAAGAAAGACCACAGGCGCCAAAACAGCTGTTCGCAGAACGGGAGGCAGTCCCGGGAGGAAGGGAGAACACGCCACAAAGCCGACCCACATCATCTGGGGCCAAATGGAGGAGCCTCAGCAACGCCGACGCTGGATGGGCACAGGAGGAGGCACAGGAGGAGGGATCAGGTGGAGAGCTCTTCAGGCTATGCTTAGTCAGCAGCCGATCGCGAGCTTGAAAGTCTGTCCGGGGAGTCCACATTAGCAACCCTCGCTTGTACCTTGTTCACTATTCCAGTTAGCAAGCCACATTCCAGAACAGCTCTGGTGCCCAGAGGGAGAGACGAACAGCTCTGATGCCCAGAGAGAGAGACAGCAGTGCAACACCACTCCAGGCATCCTGAAAGGGAAGAGTAGGTAGGGTCAGTGCATAATCTGGGAGTGGCCAGCCACAAGATCCTCAAAGGATGAGGTGCCAGCTCCCACACACCGTGGCAACTTCAGGGACAGTGAGACAGTGTGAATGGAATGATGTTAGGATTTGGCAGTGTGGCCTCCGATATGGAGAGAGGAGGCTGGTAGGCTGGGGGAAATGGCAGACATCCCTCTGATGGAGTTATCACTGGCTATCCTGCCTTCACGTCTGCTTATGTTTTTACGCAGAGGAGGATGTAAATCTTTCATGCAGTCATACCACATCAGCAGGATGCGGACTGTTTCCTACTATGCAATGTCTTGAAATGTATTTACTATGCAATGTCCCAGCAGGCCCTGCTGGGACATTGCATGAAACCCAAAAGGAGCAGATGCCCACTCTTCCTCTAGGACGCAGAAGTGGCAGAGACAAATGGGAGACTGGCATTCTGTCATGGAAGTTATCCATGGAGAAGGAAAACCTGGAGAAGCTAAACCCATGAGAGATGCTGCAGATCACAGGGGCCAACACAATGAGAGCTGCTGACTGGACTATTTTTTTTTAACACAACTGCCTAGTGGATGGAGCAAAATGCTGCTTTCTGTGAGCGCCCTGCGGCAGGAGTGCCACCAGGCTTGAAAGGAAGTAAAGCTCATAGGACCCATAGAGGGAGTGACTCTCTCGATGGCAGGCATGGTGGGCCATGGAGTTGGGAACAGTAATGAACCACCATGCTCCATTATCTTTCAGCCAGCATAAAACTGTTCTGACTGCTTCAAATGAAAAGGCAATGGCAGTTCTACCCTTTTTTTAATGTTAGTGGCACATCCACAGAGGGCACCTTTTGTCCTACTCTATGCCTCATCACCGAAACCCTAATGGATAATCAATAGCATAAAGTAACCGTATATGAAATGCCACAGGCTTACCAAAAAGCCCATCTAAGGAATTGCAAACCAAGATGAATGCATGAAAGGCAATGGCTGACCCAAAGCCTACTCTCTTTGTTTACTTCTTTTATTGCACTTTTAAAGTATTGATTATAGGAGGTCTGTCGGTCAGCTAAAGCTGTCTGTAGTGAAACCTGAAAAGCAGATTAAAAAAACTATTGGGGACTGACTGGCCTATTACAGAGTAAACAAATGTTTGAGAGAAGTCTTCAGGAGTTAGTGAGGCAGATACAAACACTAGTGGGTATATAGTGATGTGACTTGGGTGGGCGCGTAAATTGGGTGTTCCGATATGAAATGCTTCTGACAACATTAATTAATATTAACAGAATTGATGTTATGTTATGTGGCATGGGTATGTACTGAGGCAACTCTGTAAATAGTAGCAGTTAAGAGTTTTTAATCTGATTTGAGGCCTATACAAGTATAGTGCTCCTATAGTTGTATCATGATTACAAATTTTAATAAGGGAAAGTTCAATTTCTGTGTTTTAGGAATTATAGTTTGGAATTGTAAAGTCATGGGTAACATAAAGGAAGGTCTCAGCGTGTCAAAGTGTAAATGGCTTCTGAAAAAAAGATGGTCCTCATTTTGTGTAGAATATTGATAAATTGTGTAGCTCAAAACCAGTGATTCTAAGGTCTGGCCGGTGTTAGTTTTAAATAGTTGTGAACAGAGAAGGAAGTGGGACTTCTGGAAGAGGTCGAGTTGCCCATATCACACTGCTGTTAAAGCGGCTTGCTCTCTAGCATCACACGTGTCGGGAATCAAACCCAACCGAGGGGTAAAAAGTGGGGTAGACAAGGAAGGGTGGTGGTAGATACGCCATACTGGGCTACCAGAGGAGGGGAGGTGGGTGGGAGTACGCCATACTGGGCTACCAGCAGTGGGTGATGGCATAAGAGGGGAAGCTCAGGCCAGACACTTACATTGTGCTTCTTGCTGCTTCCTGCAAACCCGATGAGTTTCCCCCAATGTTGTTGCCATGTGTGGCTCCCACAAATACATGGACTGGGCATGCCCACCCCCTGGGCAAAGTATTAATGGGCCAGGGCTGAACTAGGACCCAAAAGCAACCCTAGCAAATTTTGTCAGATCAGCGTAGCCAGTGAGCCTGACCACTACTAACTACTAACACCAACATAACATTAGATGACAAGATGTTACATAACACAACATAACGTAACTTAATATAAAATGATGATGTGGTATGGTGTAATGTGTAGCGTAACATAAAACAACATAGCAAAGCATATGTATTTGTAAAGCACACAGTCAACCTTCACTCTTTGGTCACATATATATGTGTATATATATATATATATATTTGCTCCAAACATCACCAGCCTGCTGCACACTCGAGCGGGTGTTTTCCAGAGCGGGGGTGGACCCGCCGAAATATAACTGCTCCCAGATTTCTCAACGTTCGTAAAGAACAAGAAAAAGCCCTCTCAGGGGGGTAATGATACCAACAAAACTTTTATTGGCTATCCAAGCACGGGGTAGCCAATAAAAGTTTTGTTGGTATCATTACCCCCCCTGAGAGTGCTTTTTCTTGTTCTTTACGAACGTTGAGAAATCTGGGAGCAGTAATATATATATATATATATATATATATATGTATATATATATATATATATATATATATATTCACTGAAAAAAACATAGGTTATAGACCATATATAGTTAGGAATTAGCATTTACAAAACCTTGAAAATTCACTGAAAAAAACATAGGTTATAGACCATATATCGTTAGGAATTAGCATTTAAAAAACCTTATTTTACTCACACAAAACCATTGAAATTCCATATATAGTTAGTTGCACTAACTATATATCGCGCACCCGCAATCCACTGCTGATGATGTCACATATTACATCATTCATGACATGGTCAGTGACATCACTGATGACATCACTGATGACATCATCCATTGACTGTGTGTTTCTGTAAAGTTTAAATATGTTTTACATATTGAAGAATGAGTAGATGTATAAGTGTCTGGATGAAGGATTTAGGTGCGTGACTGACTGTATGAGTGAGTGATTAAATGTGTCTCACTGAGTGCATGGGTTAGTGACTAAACTGTCTTAATTTGTGCATCATTATGTCTGTTGTTCTGTAAACTGCTGCATGTGTTGATCAGTAGCTATATGAGTAACTATATGGGTTATTGATTGATTGTCCAAGTATTTGTATGGGAGACTGAGTGTGTGTGTGGCTGGCTGGGAGATGTGTGACTCTGTGCAGATCAATGTGTACTTGTATCAATGATTGTATAAGAGAGTAAGTATGTGTTAGTATATGTTTGAAAATGTAAGGTACTCTATGTTTAAATGGAAAATGGAAAAAATAGAAAATGGAAGTGTGATTGATTCTTTACAGGACTGACTAGGTGTGTGAGTAACTCCATGGATGAGTTGCAGAGTGTTAGTGTCTGTATAGGTGTATGAGTGCATATGATAGTGTTGTGAAGATGAGTGATTGTATGTATGAATGATTGTATGGGTGAATGAGTGAATGTGTGTGTAGACGTAGGAATCAGTGAGTGCGTATGTAGTAACTAGTATTGGTGTGTCAATGGTTTCAAAAATTATACTCTGTATTTAACACTGGGTGTAACAGAGGTTATATTAAATTGTGAGGAGATGCATTGTATTGTCACATGAATATCATCAGTGATGTGGTCATTGATGTCAAATGAGATGTCATCAGTGATGTCATCAGTGATGTCATTTGAGATGTCATCAGTGATGTCATCAGTGATGTCACTGACCATGTCATGAATGATGTAATATGTGACATCATCAGCAGTGGATTGCGGGTGCGCGATATATAGTTAGTGCAACTAACTATATATGGAATTTCAATGGTTTTGTGTGAGTAAAATAAGGTTTTTTAAATGCTAATTCCTAACGATATATGGTCTATAACCTATGGTTTTTTCAGTGAATTTTCAAGGTTTTGTAAATGCTAATTCCTAACTATATATGGTCTATAACCTATGTTTTTTTCAGTGAATTTCAATGGTTTTTTAATAGCAAATATCATAAGCTGTCGAATGTCAAGTACGTGGTAAGTAAAAACATTTTCGTGTTTATGCACACTGATCTGCTTTGAATGCTGCCCCCCCCCCCTCATTTCTATTAGTACTCTCTCTTTGCAGATAGTGAAGGGTAGTTAACGCAGGCCTTTGCCCCCGTTGTAATCCGTCGTGCCTGCTTCTCTCTCCATTTGATTGATTGTTCTCTTTGGTTCATTCTCTATTTACAAACAAGCACAGAGTCGCAATACTCTGTTTAGTCTTTGCAGATAGCGAAAAATCGTGTAAAAAAACAAAAGGAATCGAGCAAAATCAGTAGGCCACTAATGGGATCTCTTTTTGACCTCGCTAAAATAGAAACATTAAGAACAACCCCTCATGACAAATACGAAACTAGTGAGATGAACTGAACTCCACACCATGATGGCTGCAATACAGCTCGGCTCCGCCACCCACCCCGCCCAAAATAACGATAAAGAGCGGCTGCCATGATTGCTCGCGGAATGGCCACGACGGAGCTACGAAATGGTGGTGCTCTCATGCTAACGCCAGCTTCAGTCTGAAACATCCAGAAACACTGTAGACTACCAATTCGATCAGTTCCGGTAGCGCCCCAATGTAACCCGGTAGAGAAGAACTAGCCCTCCCCTCTTTGACTGATGGTTCTTGTTGCCTGTCCCTTCTGTTGTCATTTAACAGAACTATTTAGCCTGCTGAAAGGGGTTGTGTTCCGACCGCTGGTTGGTGGAGACATTTTGACTATATTCTGGACCTGCGTTGTCGCGTAATGCGTCATATGACGCGCCGCGTTAGCGCATCCGGAAGTCATCCGGGGCGCGACGCGCAGCGCGTAATGTAAGCATAACAGGTCATGTGACTTGTTAATAAAACTTTTCATTGGTTCATTTTACTTTTCTTATTTTAATGATGAAAGGCTTGGTCATATGACCTAAAAATTACGCTTTTTATTACTTCCGAACATTATTTTTTCTTAAATATATGTTATAATGTTCCAGGCTAATGTACTTTCCCGGAAAATTTACAACTGTCCTGCAAGTAAAATATATTCTTTTTTCGAGAAAAAGGGCGTTTCTTCGTCCCATGACGGAGCCGTTGAGCAAAAGAGGGTCGACCTGCTGTCTTAGTCGCCGATACGCCTGAATATGAGATTCTTATCGATCACTTTATGTTGCAGGAGTAGAAAACACAACAGCCCTTGACCATTTATCTTTACTGCGTTCCTGCGTATTATACCTTTTGCCCTTCATGTAATTGGTCTGCTTTATTTCACTTGCCTTTTAATGATTCTAAAACAGTGACTATTATTAAAAACTTTACCAATGTATATACTACTACCATGTTTTCTTTTAAAAACCTTTATTGTGAAAATTTCATTATACAAATACGAGCCTATAACCACGTGGGCCGGCCACGGAGCAAACTGTAATCGTATATGATGAGTAGACATTTACACTGTAGAGGAACATAACGGGCGGGCCATTAGGTTGCAAGAACTAAGGTGTCTAACAGTTGCGGAATCGGTGGACGTACATTTTATAATTAAAATACGACAGGGCCAGTTACAATAAAATTATCTAGATATACATTTGCGGGCAAGTACCATGCGCGACGTTAATTCGAACTTTCAATAGTACAGTAATCAATAACACATCAGAACTTAATATCAATAGGGATGTCGAAATACTCAATCAATTCTCGTCCCCGCCCGCCATGTGCTTCAAAACTGCATACGTATCTCGTGATTTCAAGGTTCTGCAACCAGTACACAACAAGGAGTTACGAGTCCCATTTATTCCGGCGCCATTTTGGGCGAGGACGGGCAGGTCCAGGATATAGTCAAAATGTCTGTACCAACCATCGACTATGATGATGTTCATATGCTGTATTTATAGAGTAACACTCATCTGTCCACATGAAATTAATTTGCCACAATCTAAACATGTCATTTTAATCTTTCCAAAGTTCTTCTAAATATTTGGGACCGTTTCCCTTGCCTCTGATGCTGTCAGTGCCACTTCTTTGATGAATGTACTGGCAGGTCGGGGGTTCTCCTCCAAATCTCTCTTTTATGCAGCACTATAATTAATTGGTGCCACCTCTCCATATGACGATGCATGGTATAGTTACCATAACTATATTTTTTTTCGGTTCCTCTGGAGAGTACATCGTGGCAGATGAAGCGTATAACGTACCGGGCATTTACCTTTTTTTGCATGTAGAGGAAAGGAAAAAAAAATCGAGCGTCCGAGTTCTAAGGTGTCCCAGGGCCATTTTAGTGGACCAGGCCCAAATCCAAAGAACAGGCCGCCATTTTGAGAGTCCTGTTGCAGCCGCCTGTCGCTGTAGCATCAAGAGCGGCCAAAACTCAGCTGAATGGCAACTGAAACGGTAAAGGGGCGCCCCACTACAGCAGACGAGCCTCCACCTAGGAAGGCCCGTTCACGCCGCCTCCCCCCCCCCCCTTCGGGCACCCCACGCCGTTATTCGGAGCAGTATTGTAGGATGGCCACACCAGTGCAGCAACTTGCTAGACACCACCTCGGTGGTAACCGAATCTCAGCGCCTTGTGGTGTCTTCTATTCAGAAAACATTGTTGTGCTGCCTTCGACCTATTCGCCGCAAGTGCGCACGCAACTCAGCTGCATAGCTTGCTAGACACCACCTCGGTGCTAACCGAATCTCAGCGCCTTGTGGTGTCTTCTATTCCAAAAATATTGTTGCGCTGCCTTTGGCCCCATTCGCACATCGGTCCGCTACTGCCGCCATCTCACAGGCCAACGGGGCGCCCCACGCCGACTTTCAGCATTGTAGGATAGCCACACCAGTGCACCTTACCAGACACCACCTCGGTGCCATCCGGATCTTGGAATCTCAGCGCCTTGTGGTGTCTTCTATTCAGAAAATATTGTTGCGCTGCCTTTGGCCCCATTCGCACATCGGTCCGCTACTGACGCCATCTCACAGGCTAATGGGGCGCCCCACGCCGAGTTTCAGTATTGTAGGATGGCCACACCAGAACAGCAACTTGCTAGACATCACCTCGGTGCCATCCGGATCTTGGCATCTCAGCGCCTTGTGGTGTCTTCTAGTCAGAAAATATTGTTGCGCTGCCTTTGGCCCCATTCGCACATCGGTCCGCTACTGACACCATCTCACAGGCCAACAGGGCGCCCCACGCCGACTTTCAGCATTGTAGGATAGCCACACCAGTGCACCTTACTAGACACCACCTCGGTGCCATCCGGATCTTGGAATCTCAGCGCCTTGTGGTGTCTTCTATTCAGAAAATATTGTTGCGCTGCCTTTGGCCCCATTCGCACATCGGTCCGCTACTGACGCCATCTCACAGGCTAATGGGGCACCCCACGCCGAGTTTCAGCATTGTAGGATGGCCACACCAGTACAGCAACTTGCTAGACATCACCTCGGTGCCATCCGGATCTTGGCATCTCAGCGCCTTGTGGTGTCTTCTAGTCAGAAAATATTGTTGCGCTGCCTTTGGCCCCATTCGCACATCGGTCCGCTACTGACACCATCTCACAGGCCAACAGGGCGCCCCACGCCGACTTTTACCATTGTAGGATGGCCACACCAGTGCCACAACTTGCTAGACACCACCTCGGTGCCATCCGGATCTTGGCATCTCAGCGCCTTGTGGTGTCTTCTATTCCGAAAATATTGTTGCGCTGCCTTTGGCCCCATTCGCACATCGGTCCGCTACTGACGCCATCTCACAGGCCAACGGGGCGCCCCACGCCGACTTTCAACATTGTAGGATGGCCACACCAGTGCGGCAACTTACTAGACACCACCTCGGTGCCATCCGGATCTTGGCGCGTTGTGCTGCCTTCGGCCTATTCGCACATCGGTCCGCTACTGACGCGAACTCAGAGGCCAACGGGGCGCCCCACGCCGACTTTCAGCATTGTAGGATGGCCACACCAGTGCTGCAACTTGCTGGACACCACCTCGGTGCCATCCGGATCTTGGCGCGTTGTGTTGCCTTCGGCCTATTCGCACATCGGTCCGCTACTGACGCCGCCTCACGTGCCAACGGATTTTCTACGCTTTTTATACCCTATGCCGCATAACAGGTCATGTGACTTGTTTATAAAACTTTTCATTGGTTCATTTTACTTTTGGTTTCCTAATGATGGAAGGCTTGATCATATGACCTAAAAATAACACTTTTCATTGGATGAAAACTTTTTTTTTCCCCAAACGATGAAAGCCCCACCTTGTTTCTGGATGTTTCACACTGAAGCTGGCGTCACCATGAAAGCACCACCATCTCGTGGCTCCGTCGTGGTCATTCCGCGAGCAATCATGGCAGCCGCTCCCCACCAGAAGCCTGCAGGAGTCGGGGGCCCCCAAAACTTTTGTTGAATCCTCAAGGCAGAGGGGACGCTTTCGAGAATGGGGTCCAAGACCTAGCAGACAAGCGTCCGATTTGCAAGGTGTCCCAGGGCCATTTCAGTGGACCAGGCCCAAAAAGAAAAGAGCCTGCCGCCATTTTGAGAGTCCTGTGGCAGCCGCCTATCGCTGCACCGCAAGAGTGGGCGCAACTCAGCTGAATTGCGGCTTTTGACACAGTGGACCAAAAGCGGACGGAATGGCAACTGAAACGGTAAAGGGGCGCCCCACTACAACAGACGAGACTCCACCTGGAGAGGCCCGTTCATGCCGCCTCCCCCCCCCCCCCCCCCCCGGGGCGCCCCACGCCGTTCTTCGGAGCAGCATTGTAGGATACCAAAACCAGTGCGGCAACTTAATGGACATCACCTTGGTGCCATCGTTCTGCTGCCTTGGAACTATTCGCACAACAGTTTGCTACTGATGACCCACCCCCCGCGACGCCCCACGCCGGATGCCGAAATCAGTGCGGCACCCAGGCAGCATCACCTGGGTGCCGTCCAGAAATCTGGACGTTGTGCTGCGTTGGGACTATTCGCACAGCCGACCGCTACTTCGTTGTTTTTCCCTAAAAATGTTTATATGTTTTTACTGTTTTTGTTTTGTTGTATATATTTATAAGTTATTAAAGTTTTATAATCTTACTACTGTGTTGGAGTGCTATATATTTTTAATGTGACACATAATTGTAAAAACTTTGATGTACAAAGAGTCATCCCTGGAATCTTCCGCTTCAGGCTCGGTCCCCTCCCCAATCACAATACAGGATGGTTTTCAGATAGTAGGAACGCGTGTGCTGTGACGGATCTCATCGAGTGTGGGCCTTGATCTACTATAACTCCTTTAAAGAGGGGTGATTCTTTACAGCTGGAGCCATAAACTACATCTGCAGGGCTAGGTGATAGCCTGGACAATCGGACACAGAGGAAGAGGAGTGTCAGAGGGTGCGGTAGTGAATAGGGCGAAAGGGAGGTGTCGGGCGGGCACAGAGTGTGATTTTCAGGGAAGAGCAGCGCAGATGGGGGGAGGTTTATTGCCGATGCATAAGACAGAGAGCGGGGGTGACCAGTGCCTGGGGAAGATGCTTGCGAGGGTGGGGAGCCATGCTACGAATCGACAGCGTGCAGAGAGTGGGTCTGGTCAAGGCATCTAAAATGGCTGCCGTGCACGACAAAAGTGTGACATTTCAAAAAAGGCAAGATGGCGCAGACAATGTTTTTCAACACTTCCTCATTTCCTTCGAATCGAACGTTAACAGACGTTGGTGCATATTACCAAAGTTAAGCGATATTTATCGCTAACGATGCTTACCAACGAATTTTTCACCGCTAAGCATCGTCAGAAATTATCGAAGATAAACCTTGCTATTATCAAGGTTTATCGCAAATGCGATAATAAACGGCCGCAATGCATGAATATCGCTAAAAAGTCAGCGATATTCATGCATTACCGAGCTAATGCTCTTAGCCATGTTATCCACCTCCCATTGGATAACATGGCTAAGAACTGCTCAGGGCAGGTGTTAGCTTTTGGAGATAATCGCGCTTAGCGCAAATATCTCCAAAAGTTTGTAATAGGAGATAGATATCTTGCATGTTGTAATGCAAATTATTGTGGTATATGGAACTCATACCATAATCTCTCAGGAAAGCAGAAACTGATCCTTTTGGGACCGCCTAAAAAGGCCTAGGGGGTGAGGGGTACTCTACTTTGCCCCCTTTTCACGTTCCGAACTATTTTATTTTACTCTCTTCTGTAATTACACAAAATAGCAGCGATAAGATGCATCGGAGACACACAGTGAGAGAAAGGAGGCCGGAGATGAAGAAGAGATGTCAAATACACATTGGAGATAATATAGTGGCAGAAGAGAAGTAAATATGAGTAAACTTACCATGTAACATAAAAATGTTGCACTCTATACTATAAGTCTCATTTTATACTACAATCACTTCGCTACAACCTCATAAATTAAAAATTAAAATGAATAATGTCTCAAACAATTTTTGATTTCTAAATATAAATTTATTCTTCAGAATTTTCTAAATTTGAAAGAACTAGTAACATGTCCTCATCAGCAATTTCCTCATGAAAAGTCTGCAATGATGATTCTTCTAACTCTATGGTCTCCAAACATTCGATAAATTCGCCATCAACAGATTGATCAAAAAAATCATTCAAGTCATCTCCTCCTTGTGACAATATTTCATTATTGGTGCTGTCAATTTCAATCAATGTAGTGGAATCATTCAAGTCATCTCCTCGTGACAATATTTCATTATTGGTGCTCTCAATTTTAATCAATGTAGTGGAATCATTCAAGTCATCTCCTCCTTGTGACAATATTTAATTATTGGTGCTGTCCATTTCAATCAATCTAATGGAATCATACAAGTCATCTCCTTCTTGTGACAATATTTCATTATTGGTGCTCTCAATTTCAATCAATGTAGTGGAATCATTCAAGTCATCTCCTTGTGACAATATTTCATTATTGGTGCTGTCCATTTCAATCAATCTAATGGAATCATACAAGTCATCTCCTCCTTGTGACAATATTTCATTATTGGTGCTCTCAATTTCAATCAATGTAGTGGACAATTCAAAAGAAATTGCCACGGTCTCTTCATTGTGAGCCATTTTATTTTGAAATTGCTTGCTGTAAATTGCAGAAAAAAATAATCACTTTCATTTATCGTTTTTAGTAATACATAATATAAAACTAACTTTATCAAGTATTTAGTATAACAGAAGGACTGCAAATAAATAACAGAAAACATTTTTCAAATTATCTTCAAGTGTACAACATAGTTCCCCTTACAAATTAACAACTCACCTTTTTAAAAGTAGGAGAAGTGTTAGTACTGTGTAAATCAAACACCAGAAATTCACCACCAAAAATTCCTCACAAATGTACATCAGACAGTAGTATCACAAAATGGCTGTGGTTTCCTCTCATTTGACATATATACATAACCAATTAACTTTCATCACACACAAATACAAAACCAAAGTAACATTTTAATTGGTTCTAAATTTCAACACTTTCAAATGTGTTTTCCCCATGCAATTTTCCATAGGACATTTACATACGTCTACAGCCTGAATGGCTGAACGGAATTACACCAAACTTGGCAAAATGGTACATCAAACCTAAGAGGTCAGGAAGGATCTACTATGCCCCCTTATGGTCATTTCCCCCTTCGCTTTGGCCTCCTCTTGTCTCTCAATCCTACCGAGAGACAAGATGGCGGCCGCTACGGACTGTTTGGAATGTTGACAGACGCCGGAGAACCAATCAGCTTCGCAAAGCTCCGTAACGCGAAAAGTACGCGAAGCGGAGCGCTGTTACAGATATATATCTTTTTTTGAACGTTAATTTCTCAAAATCCACTGCAGCACATATATTGAGACCTAGCAAAGGCACATCGGGCTACCAGTCCCTAATATTTTGCCAAGTTTCGTGCAAATCCATTCAGCCGTTCGATTATTATTATTATTTTTTTTTTTGCCCCGCGGGGCCCTTTTAAAACCTCCACATCAAACCTAGGGGGTCAGCGAGGATCTACTATGCCCCCTTATGGTCATTTGCCCCTTCGCTTTGGCCTCCTCTTGTCTCTCGATCCTACCGAGAGACAAGATGGCGGCCGCTACGGACTGTTTGGAATGTTTACAGACGCCGGAGAACCAATCAGCTTCGCTTCACAAAGCTCCGTTGCGCGAAAAGTACGCGTACTGGAGCGCTGCCCGGTCCGCTGTTACAGATATATATCTTTTTTTAAACGTTAATTTCTCAAAATCCACTGTAGCACATATATTGAGACCTACAAAAGGCACATCGGGCTACCAGTCCCTACAATTTTGCCAAGTTTCGTGCAAATCCATTCAGCCGTTCGGGCTAAAAGTGAGGCCAACCGCCCTATGGAAAACTCAATGTTAAAAACACGTTTTGGGACCCCCCTTTTTTCTCGACCCCCCCTGGACGAACCCCCCCCCCAATTTTCAGGGGCTGCTCAGAAACAAAATGTGCCATTTTCCTGAAAATTTCAGCCAATTCCGTCCACAAACGCCAAAGTTATTAGACATAGAATTTTCAAAAATCCCATAGAGAAAAAATCCTAACTATATATACCTACTGGCGACCGCCAGTAGGTAATATATATATATATATATATATATATATATATTCACTGAAAAAACCATAGGTTATAGACCATATATAGTTAGGAATTAGCATTTACAAAACCTTGAAAATTCACTGAAAAAACCATAGGTTATAGACCATATATAGTTAGGAATTAGCATTTACAAAACCTTATTTTACTCACACAAAACCATTGAAATTCGCATATATAGTTAGTTGTACTAACTATATATCGCGCACCCGCAATCCACAACTGATCATGTCACATATTACATCATTCATGACATGGTCAGTGACATCACTGATGACATCACTGATGACATCTCAAATGACATCACTGATGACATCACTGATGACATCACTGATGACTACATCCAGTTACTGTATAATTCTGTAAAGTTAAAATATGTCTTACAAATTGAATAATGAGTGGATTTATAAGTGTCTGGATGAAGGATTTAGTAGGTGCATGACTGACTGTATGAGTGAGTGATTAAATGTGTCTCACTGAGTGCATGGGTTAGTGACTAAACTGTCTTAATTTGTGCATCATTGTGTCTGTTGTTCTGTAATCTGCTGCATGTGTTGATCATTAGCTATATGAGTACCTATATGGGTTATTGATTGGTTGCCCAAGTATTTGTATGGGAGACTGAGTGTGTGTGTGGGTGGCTGGGAGGTGTATGACTCTGTGCACAAATGTGTGAACAGTTGATTCACTAGATGTATGGGTTCAAAAGTGCATGTGGAAACAGCTGTATGGGCGGTTGACTGTGTGCATGAGTGTATTGGTGAGTGAATGGATATCTCAGTGCTACATGTCAAAGTAAGTACATATGTAAAACACAGTACATGTGAGAGTTGACATATATAAATAACTGTGCATAAGAGTAAGTGAATGTGTGAGTGGCTGTATGGATCATTGTGAACTTGTATCAGGGATTGTATAAGAGAGTAAATATGTGTTAGTATATCTTTGAATAAGTAAGGTGTGTATAACTGTATAGTTGAGGAAATGGAGGTGTGATTGATTCTTTGCATGACTGACTAGGTGTGTGAGTAACTCCATGGATGAGTGACAGTCTGTGAGTGTCTGTTTACACTGAGTGTATCTCAGGTTATGTTAGAGTCTGAAGAGGTTCATCGTATTATCACATGAATGATGTCATCAGTGATGTGCTCAGTAATGTCATCAGTGATGTCATCAGTGATGTCATTTGCGATGTCATCAGTGATGTCATCAGTGATGTCATTTGAGATGTCATCAGTGATGTCATCAGTGATGTCACTGATCATGTCATGAATGATGTAATATGTGACATGATCAGCAGTGGATTGCGGGTGCGCGATATATAGTTAGTACAACTAACTATATATGCGAATTTCAATGGTTTTGTGTGAGTAAAATAAGGTTTTGTAAATGCTAACTATATATGGTCTATAACCTATGGTTTTTTCAGTGAATTTTCAAGGTTTTGTAAATGCTAATTCCTAACTATATATGGTCTATAACCTATGGTTTTTTCAGTGAATTCCAATGGTTTTTTAATAGCAAATATCAAAAGCTTTAAAATGTATTCTTCTTTAATTCGAAAAATATATTTTATATGTTTTTAATAAAAAAAAATTATGTATTTTTTTTTTATTATTTTTTTTTGTTTCGCTCCCGGTCCACGAACCGGGTAGCTTCCCGTTAGCTCAATTTGGTGCCGCGACCCGGTCCGCGAACCGGTAAACGTTCCGTTTGCGCAACTGCCGCGTTAGAAAACAACATCGTGACGCGTTGCGTAATCGCGACGTATGGCGTTCTCGCGTAATGCGTCTTATGACGCGCCGCGTTAGCGCACCCGGAAGTGCTCCGGAGCGCGAACCGAGGCGCGAAGCGCAGCGCCCCGGAAGCGATCCGGGGCACGGCGCGCAGCGCGTAACGTAAGTGTAACAGGTCATATAACTTGTTATCAAAAGTTTTCATTGGTTCATTTCACTTTTGGTTTCCTAATGATGTAAGGCTAGGTCATGTGACCTAAAAATATCACTTTTCATTGGTTTAGAACTATTTTTTTCCCCAAATGATGAAAACCCCTCCTTGTTTCCTCACTCTGACTTTCAACTTTGTGAGAGGAAGACCTTTTTTCATTACTTAGAAATGGCAAGTCTTGTAGCTGCAGCTGGTGCACCCCCACCACCACCACCACCTCCTAGGAAGAGAGGACCACCTCCTCAGATTATCATTCAACAAGAGGAGGAAGAAGAGAAAGAAGAGGAAGAGACGCAAGGGGAGAGGAAGTTTTTGCCTGAGGAGCCAAGAATTTCTCATATAAAGGAAGATTTCATATGGCAATTTTATTCATTTCCCCAGGGCCAAAAGAAAGTGAATGCCCGCTATGTAACTTGCCTTATCTGCAAGAAAGATCTGTCCAGAGGGACAGATAAGAAATATAGCTATGGCAATTACACCATGCATCACCATATGCAGAGGTGGCACCCTAATAATTATAGTGCTGCACAAGTACGTGACCTGCAGGATAACCCCCCTCCTGTGGCCAGAACATCAAATGTAGAGGCAGTGACGGGACCAGAGGTTAGGGAGACGGTCCCAAATATACAGATGAAGTTTGGGAGTATCAAACAAGTCTGCGTTTATTGCGGCCAATTGATTTGCTACAGGGAAAGTAGCATCACTCTAATCAACAGAGCTATCGACAATCATGATTGTCCAAAACGCCCCAGAAAATAAATTATCTTTTTTTTTGTTGCTCCTGTTGAGCACTTTATAATGAATCATTTTCGTTTCTCCCCCCAAAAAAAACAAAAAAATATAAAATTGTTCAAAAAATACAAAAAAAGTAAAAAAATGTTCAGAAAAAAAAAAAAAAATATACAACAACAAAAATATTTTAAAAAAAGTTCTTTTCAGAACTACCTCCCCTTTATAAAAAATTTCTAGAATGTTTAGGACTCTGGCAACCTCTATTTCTTTTGATTCGCTTCCCGGTTCGTGCGCCGGTACGCGAACCGGAAGCGAACCAAAAAATTGTTTTTTTTTAAAAAAAGAAGAGTAAGTATAAGGTAAGGAAACAGAGAGTAATGTTAAAAGAAAGACAGCTAGAGGGAGTAACACAGAGATACTGTTTAATAGATCTATTTACCGAAGAAAAGATGGAAGAGGGTATAATTGTGAAAAACAAAATAGATAAGGAAGTGAAAGAAAAAAAGGAGAGTAGAAGAATAATAAACAAGAGTTTCTTAGAGAATGTGAGTGAATGTTCAAAATAAGAAGAAAATATAAAAAAAGCAACAAAAAAAAACAACAAAATGAACAATCAATAAACATACAATATTTAAAAAGTCTATCATTCTTTTTTCCTTAAAGTACGCTCCCCAGACCGCTTCCCGGTGCGCGTACCGGGCGCTCCCCACGCAAAAAAAACTTTTTTTTCTTTTTTTTTTTTCGCGGGGCCCTTTTAAAGCCTCCACATCAAACCTAGGGGGTCAGGGAGGATCTGCTATGCCCCCTTATGGTCATTTACCCCTTTGTTTTGGCCTCCTCTTGACTCTCGATCCTACCGAGAGACAAGATGGCGGCCGCTCCGGACTGTTTAGAATGTTGACAGACACTGGAGAGCCAATCAGCTTCGCTTCGCGAAGTTCCGTTACGCGTCAGGTACGCGAACCGGGGCGCTGCCCGGAGCGCGCTTACAGATATATATTTTTTTTTGAACGTTAATTTCTCAATATCCACTGGAGCACATATATTGAGACCTAGCAAAGGCACATCGGGCTACCAGTCCCTACAATTTTGCCAAGTTTCGTGGAAATCCATTCAGCCGTTCGAGCTAAAAGTGAGTCCAACCGCCCTATGGAAAATTGCATGGGAAAAACGTGTTTTGGGACCCCCCTTTTTTCTCGCCCCCCCCTTGACAAAACCCCTCCAAATTTTCAGGGGCTGCTCAGGAACAATATGTTCCATTTTCCTGAAAATTTCAGCCAATTCCGTCCTCAAACGCCAAAGTTATTCGACATAGAATTTTCAAAAATCCCATAGAGAAAAAATCCTAACTATATATACCTACTGGCGACCGCCAGTAGGTAATATATATATATATATATATATATATATATATATATACATATACATTACCTACTGGCGGTCGCGAGTAGGTATATATAGTTAGGATTTTTTCTCTATGGGATTTTTGAAAATTCTATGTCTAATAACTTTGGCGTTTGTGGACGGAATTGGCTGAAATTTTCAGGAAAATGGCACATTTTGTTTCTGAGCAGCCCTTGAAAATTTGGGGGGGTTTGTCAAGGGGGGGCCGAGAAAAAAGGGGGGTCCCAAAACGTGTTTTTAACATTGAGTTTTCCATAGGGCGGTTGGCCTCACTTTTAGCCCGAACGGCTGAATGGATTTGCACGAAACTTGGCAAAATTGTAGGGACTGGTAGCCCAATGTGCCTTTTGTAGGTCTCAATATATGTGCTCCAGTGGATTTTGAGAAATTAACGTTTAAAAAAAGATATATATCTGTAACAGCGGACCTGGCAGCGTCCCAGGACGCGTACTTTTCGCGCAACGGAGCTTTGTGAAGCGAAGCTGATTGGTTCTCTGGCGTCTGTCAACATTCCAAAAAGTCCGTAGCGGCCGCCATCTTGTCTCTCGGTAGGATCGAGAGACAAGAGGAGGCCAAAGCGAAGGGGCAAATGACCATAAGGGGGAATAGTAGATCCTCGCTGACCCCCTAGGTTTGATGTGGAGGTTTTAAAAGGGCCCCGCGGGGCAAAAAAAAAAAAATAATAATAATAATCGAACGGCTGAATGGATTTGCACGAAACTTGGCAAAATTGTAGGGACTGGTAGCCCGATGTGCCTTTGCTAGGTCTCAATATATGTGCTTCAGTGGATTTTGAGAAATTAACGTTCAAAAAAAGATATATATCTGTAACAGCGCACCGCTTCGCGTACTTTTCGCGTTACGGAGCTTTGCGAAGCGAAGCTGATTGGCTCTCCGGTGTCTGTAAACATTCCAAACAGTACGTAGCGGCCGCTATCTTGTCTCTCGGTAGGATCAAGAGACAAGAGGAGGCCAAAGCGAAGGGGCAAATGACCATAAGGGGGCATAGTAGATCCTCGCTGACCCCCTAGGTTTGATGTGGAGGTTTTAAAAGGGCCCCGCGGGGCAAAAAAAAATAATAATAATAATAATCGAACGGCTGAATGGATTTGCACGAAACTTGGCAAAATTGTAGGGACTGGTAGCCCGATGTGCCTTTGCTAGGTCTCAATATATGTGCTTCAGTGGATTTTGAGAAATTAACGTTCAAAAAAAGATATATATCTGTAACAGCGCACCGCTTCGCGTACTTTTCGCGTTACGGAGCTTTGCGAAGCGAAGCTGATTGGCTCTCCGGTGTCTGTAAACATTCCAAACAGTACGTAGCGGCCGCCATCTTGTCTCTCGGTAGGATCGAGAGACAAGAGGAGGCCAAAGCGAAGGGCCAAATGACCATAAGGGGGCATAGTAGATCCTCGCTGACCCCCTAGGTTTGATGTGGAGGTTTTAAAAGGGCCCCGCGGGACAAAAAAAAAAAATAATAATAATAATCGAACGGCTGAATGGATTTGCACGAAACTTGGTAAAATATTAGGGACTGGTAGCCCGATGTGCCTTTGCTAGGTCTCAATATATGTGCTTCAGTGCATTTTGAGAAATTAACGTTCAAAAACAAGATATATATCTGTAACAGCGCTCCGCGGAGATAAAATTATATCTGTATTACCTAGCTGTTGCTAACACCAGTTAGCGACGGCTAGTAGGAGATAGCGACCATCTTGGGCCCCACTTTGCATGTGAGTGATATTTATCACTAATGACATGCAAAGTGGGCATGCCAAGATGTTAGCGACTGGAAACAGTCGCTAACATCGCTATCTCCTATTATCAACTTTTGGAAATATTCGAGATAAGCGCGAATATCTCCAAAAAGTAACAGCTGCCCTGAGCAGTTCTTAGCCATGTTATCCAATGGGAGGTGGATAACATGGCTAAGAGCATTAGCTCGGTAATGCATGAATATCGCTGAGTTTTCAGCGATATTAATGCATTGCGGTCGTTTTTTATCGTATTTGCGATAAACCTTGATAATAGCAAGGTTTATCTGCGATAATTTCTGACGGTAAAAAAATCTTTGCAATGCATCGTTAGGGATAAATATCGCTTAACTTTGGTAATATGCCCCAACGTCTGTTAACGTTCGATTAGAAGGAAATCAGGAAGTGTTGAAAAACATTGTCTGCGCCATCTTGTCTTTTTTCAAATGCCACACTTTTGTCGTGCACGGCAGCCATTTTAGATGCCTTGACCAGACCCACTCTGTGCACGCTGTCGATCCTTAGCATGGCTCCCCACCCTCGCAAGCATCTCACCCAGGCAGTGGTCACCCCCGCTCTCTGTCTTATGCATGGGTAATAAACCTCCCCCCATCTGCGCTGCTCTTCCCTGAGAATCACACCCTGTGCCCGCCCGACACCTCCCTTTCGCCCTATTCACTACCGCACCCTCTGACACTTCTTTTCCTCTGTGTCCGATTGTCCAGGCCGGTCCTAGGCTATCAGCTAGCCCTGCAGATGTAGTTTATGGCCACAGCTGTAAAGAATCACCCCTCTTCAAAGGAGTTATAGTAGATCAAGGCCCACACTCGATGAGATCCGTCACAGCAGAAGCGTTGCTATTATCTGAAAACCATCCTGTATTGTGATTGGGGAGGGGACCGAGCGTGAAGCGGAAGATTCCAGGGATGACTCTTTGTACATGAAAGTTTTTACAATTATGTGTCACATTAAAAATATATAGCACTCCGACAAAGTAGTAAGATTATAAAACTTTAATAATTTATAAATATATACAAGAAAACAAAAATAGTAATAACATATAAACATTTTTAGGGAAAAACAACGAAGTAGCGGTCGGCTGTGCGAATAGTCCCAACGCAGCACAACGTCCAGATTTCCGGCGTGGGGCGTCGCGGGGGGTGGGTCATCAGTAGCAAACTGTTGTGCGAATAGTTCCAAGGCAGCAGAACGCGCCGAAATCTAGATGACACGAAAGTGATGTCTAGTAAGTTGCCACCCAGCAAATAACGGCGTGGGGCGTCGCGGGGGGTGGGTCATCAGTAGCAAACTGTTGTGCGAATAGTTCCAAGGCAGCAGAACGATGGCACCAAGGTGATGTCCAGTAAGTTGCCGCACTGGTTTTGGTATCCTACAATGCTGCTCCGAATAACGGCGTGGGGCTCCCCGGGGGAGGCGGCGTGAACGGGCCTCTCCAGGTGGAGTGTCATCTGTTGTAGTGGGGCGCCCCTTTACCGTTTCAGTTGCCATTCCGTCCGTTTTTGGTCCACTGTGTCAAAAGCCGCAATTCAGCTGAGTTGCGCCCACTCTTGCGGTGCAGCGATAGGCGGCTGTCACTGGACTCTCAAAATGGCGGCAGGCTCTTTCCTTTTTGGGCCTGGTCCACTGAAATGGCCCTGGGACACCTTGGAAATCGGACGCTTGTCTGCTAGGTCTTGGACCCCATTCTCGAAAGCGTCCCCTCCGCCTTGAGAATTCATCAAAAGTTTTGGGGGCCCCGACTCCTGCAGGCTTCTGGTGGGGAGCGGCTGCCATGATTGCTCGCGGAATGACCACGACGGAGCTACGAGATGGTGGTGCTCTCATGCTGACGCCAGTTTAGTCTGAAACATCCAGAAACAAGGTGGGGCTTTCATCGTTTGGGAAAAAAAAAAAGTTTTCATCCAATGAAAAGTGTTGTTTTTAGGTCATATGATCAAGCCTTCCATCATTAGGAAACCAAAAGTAAAATGAACCAATGAAAAGTTTTATAAACAAGTCACATGACCTGTTATGCGGCATAGGGTATAAAATGCGTAGAAAATACGTTGGCACGTGAGGCGGCGTCAGTAGCGGACCGATGTGCGAATAGGCCGAAGGCAATACAACGCGCCAAGATCCGGATGGCACCGAGGTGGTGTCCAGCAAGTTGCAGCACTGGTGTGGCCATCCTACAATGCTGAAAGTCGGCGTGGGGCGCCCCGTTGGCCTGTGAGTTTGCGTCAGTAGCGGACCGATGTGCGAATAGGCCGAAGGCAGCACAACGCGCCAAGATCCGGATGGCACCGAGGTGGTGTCTAGTAAGTTGCCGCACTGGTGTGGCCATCCAACAATGCTGAAAGTCGGCGTGGGGCGCCCCGTTGGCCTGTGAGATGGCGTCAGTAGCGGACCGATGTGCGAATAGGCCGAAGGCAGCACAACGCGCCAAGATCCGGATGGCACCGAGGAGGTGTCTAGTAAGTTGTCGCACTTCTGTGGCCATCCTACAATGTTGAAAGTCGGCGTGGGGCGCCCCGTTGGCCTGTGAGATGGCGTCAGTAGCGGACCGATGTGCGAATGGGGCCAAAGGCAGCGCAACAATATTTTCTGACTGACACCACAAGGCGCTGAGATGCCAAGATCCGGATGGCACCGAGGTGATGTCTAAGTTGCGGAATGATGTGCGAATGGGGCCAAAGGCAGCGTAACAATATTTTTTGTATGGAAGATACCACTAGGCGTTGAGATGCCAAGATTCGGATGGCACCGAGGTGATGTCTAGCAAGTTGCTGTACTGGTGTGGTCATCCTACAATGCTGAAACTCGGCGTGGGTCGCCCCATTAGCCTGTGAGATGGCGTCAGTAGCGGACCGATGTGCGAATAGGCCGAAGGCAGCACAACGCGCCAAGATCCGGATGTCACCGTGGTGGTTTCATAGTTGAGAGGCACTTCATCTGCAGTGGGGCGCCGAGATCCGGATGGCACCGAGGTGATGTCTAGCAAGTTGCTGTACTGGTGTGGTCATTCTACAATGCTGAAAGTCGGCGTGGGGCGCCCCATTAGCCTGTGAGATGGCGTCAGTAGCGGACTGATGTGCGAATGGGGCCAAAGGCAGCGCAACAATATTTTCTGAAGAGAAGACACCAAAAGGTGCTGAGATTCCAAGATCCGGATGGCACCGAGGTGGTGTCTAGCAAGCTATGCAGTTGAGTTGTGTGCGCACTTGCGGCGAATAGGTCGAAGGCAGCATAACAATGTTTTTTGAATAGAAGACACCACAAGGCGTTGAGATTCGGTTACCACCGAGGTGATGTCTAGCAAGTTGCCGCACTGGTGTGGCCATCCTACAATACTGCTCCGAATAACGGCGTGGGGTGCCCGAAGGGGGGGGGAGCCGGCGTGAATGGGCCTTCCTAGGTGGAGGCTCGTCTGCTGTAGTGGGGCGCCCCTTTACCGTTTCAGTTGCCATTCAGCTGAGTTTCGGCTGCTCTTGATGCTACAGCGACAGGCGGCTGCAAGAGGACTCTCAAAATGGCGGCCTGTTCTTTGGATTTGGGCCTGGTCCACTAAAATGGCCCTGGGACACCTTAGAACTCGGACGCTCGATTTTTTTTTCCTTTCCTGTACATGCAAAAAAAGGTAAATGCCCGGTACGTTACACGCTTCATCTGCCACGATGAACTCTCCAGAGGAACCGAAAAAAAATATAGTTGTGGTAACTATACCATGCATCGTCATATGGAGAGGTGGCACCAATTAATTATAGTGCTGCATAAAAGAGAGATTTGGAGGAGAACCCCTGACCTGCTAGTACATTCATCAAAGAAGTGGCACTGAGAGCTTCAGAGGCAAGGGAAACGGTCCCAAATATTTAGAAGAACTTTGGAAAGATTAAAATGACATGTTTAGATTGTGGCAAATTAATTTCATGTGGACAGATGAGTGTTACTCTAATAAATACAGCATATGAACATCATCATAGTCGATGGTTGGTAGAGACATTTTGACTATATCCTGGACCTGCCCGTCCTCGCCCAAAATGGCGCCGGAATAAATGGGACTCGTAACTCCTTGTTGTGTACTGGTTGCAGAACCTTGAAATCACGAGATACGTATGCAGTTTTGAAGCACATGGCGGGCGGGGACGAGAATTGATTGACTATTTCGACATCCCTATTGATATTAAGTTCTGATGTGTTATTGATTACTGTACTGTTGAAAGTTCGAATTAACGTCACCCATGGTACTTGCCCGCAAATGTATATCTAGATAATTTTATTGTAACTGGCCCTGTCGTATTTTAATTATAAAATGTACGTCCACCGATTCCGTAACTGTTAGACACCTTAGTTCTTGCAACCTAATGGCCCGCCCGTTACGTTCCTCTACAGTGTAAATGTCTATTCATCATATACGATTACAGTTTGCTCTGTGGCAGGCCCACGTGGTTATAGGCTCGTATTTGTATAATGACATTTTCACAATAAAGGTTTTTAAAAGAAAACATGGTAGTAGTATATACATTGGTAAAGTTTTTAATAATAGTGACTGTTTTAGAATCATTAAAAGGCAAGTGAAATAAAGCAGACCAATTACATGAAGGGTGAAAGGTATAATACGAAGGAACGCAGTAAAGATAAATGGTCAAGGGCTGTTGTGTTTTCTATTCCTGCAACATAAAGTGATCGATAAGAATCTCATATTCAGGCGTATCGGCGACTAAGACAGCAGGTCGACCCTCTTTTGCTCAACGGCTCCGTCATGGGACGAAGAAACGCTCTTTTTCTCGAAAAAAGAATATATTTTACTTGCAGGACAGTTGTAAAATTTCCGGGAAAGTACATTAGCCTGGAACATTATAACATATATTTAAGAAAAAATAATGTTCGGAAGTAATGAAAAGCGTAATTTTTAGGTCATATGACCAAGCCTTTCATCATTACAATAAGAAAAGTAAAATGAACCAATGAAAAGTTTTATTAACAAGTCACATGACTTGTTATGCTTACGTTACGCGCTGCGCGCCCCGGATGACTTCCGGATGCGCTAACGCGGCGCGTCATATGACGCATTACGCGACAACGCAGGTACAGAATATAGTCAAAATGTCTCCACCAACCAGCGGTCGGAACACAACCCCTTTCAGCAGGCTAAATAGTTCTGTTAAATGGCAACAGAAGGGACAGGCAACAAGAACCATCAGTCAAAGAGGGGAGGGCTAGTTCTTCTCTACCGGGTTACATTGGGGCGCTACCGGAACTGATCGAATTGGTAGTCTACAGTGTTTCTGGATGTTTCAGACTGAAGCTGGGGTTAGCATGAGAGCAGCACCATTTCGTAGCTCCGTCGTGGTCATTCCGCAACCAATCATGGCAGCCGTTCTTTATCGTTATTTTGGGCGGGGTGGGTGGCGGAGCCAAGCTGTTTTGCAGCCATCATTGTGTGGAGTTCAGTTCATCTCACTAGTTTTGTATTTGTCATGAGGGGTTGTTCCTAATGTTTCTATTTTAGCGAGGTCAAAAAGAGATCCCATTAGTGGCCTACTGATTTTGCTCGATTCCTTTTCTTTTTTTTTACACGATTTTTCGTTATCTGCAAAGACTAAACAGAGTATTGCGACTCTGTGTTTGTTTGTAAATAGAGAATGAACCAAAGAGAACTAATTCTAAAACAGTAAATACTTGGATAACAATCAATCTAATGGAGAGAGAAGCAGGCACGACGGATTACAACGGGGGCAAACGCCTGCGTTAACTACCTTTCACTATCTGCAAAGAGAGAGTACTCCTAATAGAAATGAGGGGGGGGGCACCATTCAAAGCAGATCAGTGTGCATAAACACGAAAATGTTTTCACTTACCACGTACTTGACATTCGACAGCTTATGATATTTGCTATTAAAAAACCATTGAAATTCACTGAAAAAACCATAGGTTATAGACCATATATAGTTAGGAATTAGCATTTACAAAACCTTGAAAATTCACTGAAAAAACCATAGGTTATAGACCATATATAGTTAGGAATTAGCATTTAAAAAACCTTATTTTACTCACACAAAACCATTGAAATTCCATATATAGTTAGTTGCACTAACTATATATCGCGCACCCGCAATCCACTGCTGATCATGTCACATATTACATCATTCATGACATGGTCAGTGACATCACTGATGACATCACTGATGACATCTCAAATGACATCACTGATGACATCACTGATGACATCTCATTTGACATCATTCTTGTGCTAATACGATAAACCTCTTCAGACTCTAATATAACCTTAGATACACTCAGTGTATACAGACACTCACACACTGCCACTCATCCATGGAGTTACTCACACACCCAGTCAGTCATGCAAAGAAACAATCTCACCTCCATTTCTTCAACTATAAAGTTAAACACACCTTACTTATTGAAACATATACTAACACATATTTACTCTCATACAATCCCTGATACAAGTTCACAATGATCGATACAACCACTCACTCATTCAGTGGCTCTCATGCACAGTTATTTATATATGCCAACTCTCACATGTACTGTGTTTTACATATGTACTTACTATGACATGTAGCATTGAGATATCCATTCACTCATCAATACACTCATGCACACAGTCAACTGCCCATGTAGCTGTTTCCACATGCACTCTTGAACTCATACACCTAGTGAATAAACTGCTCACACATCTATGCATAGAGTCACACACCTTCCAGCCACCCCCACACAAACTCAATCTCCCATAGAAATACTTGGGCAACCAATTAATAACACATATAGCCTCTCGTATAGCTAATGATCAACACATGCAGCAGTTTACAGAACAACAGACATAATGATGCACAAATTAAGACAGTTTAGTCACTAACCCATGCATTCAGTGAGACACATTTAATCACTCACTCATACAGTCAGTCACGCACCTACTAAATCCTTCATCCAGACACTTATACATCCACTCATTCTTCAATATGTAAGACATATTTTAACTTTACAGAAACATACAGTCACTGGATGTTGTCATCAGTGATGTCATCAGTGATGTCATTTGAGATGTCATCAGTGATGTCATCAGTGATGTCACTGACCATGTCATGAATGATGTAATATGTGACATGATCAGCAGTGGATTGCGGGTGCGCGATATATAGTTAGTGCAACTAACTATATATGGAATTTCAATGGTTTTGTGTGAGTAAAATAAGGTTTTTTAAATGCTAATTCCTAACTATATATGGTCTATAACCTATGGTTTTTTCAGTGAATATATATATACATATATATATGTGTGTGTGTGTGTGTGTATATAACTATTTATTTATTTGTGGATTAACCCAAGCTCTTGCCATCACATGTGATTGGGATTTCTTTTGTTCTCCCGCTTTTGTTCTCCCGCTGCAGCTGTTGTAAGTGGGGTAATGGCTACAAGACTGATTGCAAACAGCTGGCAATGTAGTTCAGTCAGCCATCGCAGGTGGCTTGTTGATAGACACTGAGATATACAAGTGCGGAGACTTCTCACATAATGTTTATGTGCGGAGACCCTGCACTCGTAAAGATACAACTCGTGAATAGCTTTGTGAATAGCAAACAGTCGTAAACGTATACAAAAATGTAAGTTTACCTTTGTGAATCAGGCCCTGGATGTTGATTAGTAACTGACTGACAAGGCAAAATGATACTTACTTTGAAGGGTTCCACTCAAGCTGGAGGAAAACAGGGGCCCCTATTTTCTTATGATACCAAGTAGCCCCGTTGGGTACCTTCTGTAGGGGTGGGCGGAATTTGCATAATCGCGTTACTCAAATCTCCGCGAAACGGTAAAAAATCTCCGCGAACACGCAGAATTGCTTGTTCGCGATGCTTTTTTCCTGTTCGCAATCGCTGTTTGCGTGCTCGGGGGGAAATATTTCGCGAACGCGCATTTTGAGAACGCGCACAAGCAAAACATTTCGTGAAGTCACGGAACGCAGAATTTTGGGCAATTTTGCATTCTCCGCGGAATGCGAAATTACCCAAATTCCGCGAGCAGAGCGGAATTTACCGCCCAGACCTACCTTCAAGGACTGTAGCCACAGAAGAGAGATGGACGTATTCAGAAGCTCAGCTGGTCTGCAGTATTGGTTTGATGCTCAACATTGTGGGTCTATGCTTGACCCTTTTGGCTATGACTGTTGCTGTTAACCTGTTTGGGGCAACATTTTTTATTAATTTCATGAGTGGCTTGACGCCTCGAAATTTGACACCCCAATGGGACTCGATGGTGCTCAGCGTTTGCTGTCCCCTTTGTGCCACTTGTGTTCATCGATGACCTATATCATCCCTAAGTCGCCGCCAGAGAGGACCTTCACTAAGGAAAAAGTGGACCATTGATTCTACAAAAGGCACCTTGTACCTTTCAATAAATATATACAACACAGCAGCATAGGAAGGCTGCTACAAAAGTGTGAAAAGATTTATGGCATTCCTGTGGAAATAAATATATCTCATTCTGATGAGGACCAAATGGTTTCCATTAAAAAAACACTACAACAGTAACATAATGTGTCCTTGTTTAGTGAATCTGATATGTGATTACAATTAGAGCGCACGGTAAATTTAATTAAAACACACTGATTCCAATGGGAAATAAAGGCAATCAAGGTAATTTTTGGAGTCAATTAATTTCGACAATGATCTAAGAACAAATTAAACAGTTCCTGATCGGGAGCAGCTGTGCAGGTGTCAGCATCCTGTGCACCACAGAGCAGACATGTCAATTATAGTACAGTTGATATAATTAGGAACTAGTTTGTTGGACACATTTTGTTTTGTAATTAACATCTCTTTGTATAGAATGACTATAAAGATATGTTAATTATTTATATAATGCTATACACCTGAATAAAATCCCTGGTGGTCTGGTATCTGTACTCAGCATTTTCATTCATTTTAGCTACTTTTTATTCCAAAAAGACTTCTATAGAAAACCATAATTTTACATGAAGGCATTTCAGACAGAATAGTGAATTTGGATGGACCTTATCATGTAAAAGATTGGAATTTAAAATGAAAGAGAAGCAACAACATATATAAACCAATTTTATCAAAAGTACCTAAAAGTTAGACATCTCATATCTTTGTAACATTCTGTGACACGGATGCCTGACTTTTCTTTGAGAAATCTGGGCTTAACTCTATGAATGCCACCAGTGATTAACTAGCTTTTAAATTCTGAGTTTTTCTGAAAAAATGGTGTTCAACTTATATTCCAAACAGCTGCATAGTTAAGTTATTTTCTCTTACACGTGTGGTACCAGGGTGCAAAATAAATAAAGGATCATTTTTAAAAAAAATCAATCTTTACATGCTTCTGAAAATCTTATTGCAGTTTAATTTATATGTAAAAAAAGCAAAACAGCAGATAAAGGCACGGATATTCACCATCCACTACAACCAAGTATTCCCAAATGTAGTGCATTCTGCTGGACAATAGTGGATGTAAGGCAGTTCTATCTGTATTTTCAGATCATAGAGCAAAGATATACATGTCAATTATTCCACAATGAATCCTTTGAACTAGAGCATTTCCTTCAATGTACACTCAAGATTTATCCCTGAGACTAGTGGCCAAGGTACACTCCTACTGTTATAGTGTAGACTGTGTCCCCAGTATGAAAAACAAAGTTACCGATTGTTTATCTCGATTGACAGATGTGTCAGGGAGTGATTGTAAGAAAGAGACAGAAGAAGTAGTAGCTAATGTTGGAGATGCCATGGGAGGTTTGGGGACAGCAGTCTCCATAGAGGACTCCATAGTGACCATGGATAATGATAAGACGCTAAAGGCTATAGTGCTCATACTGAAGGGGTCTCGAAGGGAGAGCACCCTTCCAGAATGCACCCAACCATTTTTCAAAATCATATATGAATTTTCATTGTGTGATGAGTTTGTGATGATGAGAGGGGAAAGGTTCTTGCCTCCCATTGGATTTAAAGCTGTCATTAGTCTTGGCCCATGAAGGACACCTGGGGGTGATGATAAAACGACTAGAGGAAAGGGTTGGGTGGCCAGGATGGAATGATCAGGCAAAAACAGGGGTTCTGATTGTGAAGTGTGTAGGGATGCTGAGAAGCTGAAAAACATTTGAAAGTGGGCCTGGGCACTATTAGTTAAGAAGGTGAACAACCTTTACAACGAAACCCTAACAACGTGGTACCATTACAACGCAGGTTTTAGAACGAAAGTCGTTACAGCGACTTTAGCTGGAGGGCGCTCTAGGATAGGGAATAGTTTAATTTACTATCCAACACCTTCCCTACTATCTACGGGGACTGGAGTTGGAATAGTAAATTAAACTATACACTATCCAGCGCCCCCCAACGCAATTCGTTGTAACGATTTGCGTTGAAAAACCTGCGTTGTAACGGTACGTGTGGTAATACCACGCATTGTACCATCATACATCCGTTAAGAACAGCACATAAATGAGTCTGGAGAAGTTTTGGACAAAATTTGTCCCAACTTTATTGGAACTTTTTTGTTCCACCAGAGTATGCGAGGTATGCAGTGAAAGTGGTGGTTGTATTTTCCAAGTGAATTGAGATTGTACTCTTATGAAAGGTGACTACACAGACTACAATTGGTGCATTTAGAGAGATTGTCTATAGGGAAGGTATCCCATCTTGTTTACTTAAGGATAATGGTACTTAATTGATTTCAGTGGAATTAAATACCTTTTTGGAAAGTTGTTGAATAAAACATATTCATGCTTCCTTGTACAGTCCCCACGGAAATGGTCAGGTGGAGAGGAAAAAAAGATTAATTAAAGAAACCATGGAGATGGCAATTAGATCAGGGTTAGATCTTGAGGATGCACTGAAGGGAATACCGTGGGCACGCCATACCCACTGTCAATTCTTCCACAGGTAAGACCTCTTTTGAGATGATGAAAGGTAGGTCAGCTGGTGCAAAGTTGAAGCAAAAATGGTTGCATACACTTAAGTCTAGGGGAGTGCAAAAGGCAATTTGGATGGTTTGCCTATGGTGAAAGGAACTTAAAAAGACCATTTGGTAAACATTAAGCCTGGTCAATTGTGTCGAGGGTTGTCCAAATGTAAGCAAACTTTCAAAGTGAAATCGGTGGGTGGGAATTGGATTCAATTTGCCAATGGGCAGAGGTGGAATTTGAGGTATGTTGCGTTTTAGCAGAAAGGTTGTGTCAGTAATGAAAGCGGTGAAAAAGAAGAAGGGTGCAATTGGGGGACATTAAAAAACTTATGCAAATGTAAGATGAGGTGGGATTGTTACCAACCTAGCTGGCAGCTCTCAGTCTTCATTTCAAACTACTTGCGTGGTGCAACTAGTTTGGGTTAATCTGAAGAAGCTTTGGTAATTACCAGAAGGGCCGTTCACATAACATCCCAGCAACCTCCTGGATGGCAGACCTTGCACACATCCCTAAAATACGCTTAGCATGCATAGGGGATATATCCTTTGGGTTTCTGAGTGCAAAAACATGGAACAACCTTCCCGCCTCATTGAGGGCCTCAGCTGAGCTGGCAACTTTTAAAAAACATCTAAAAATATGGCTATTTAAGAAATAGTCTCAGTTTAGTACCCTGCCACTATGTCCAGGCTAGCACAGATTTACCATTTTAGCGCCAGGACACTCTAACTGGAGTAGCTGTTTGCGCTATACCAAATGCCTTTCATTCATTCATGGTTGAGGGAATTTGTGTGTAGCTAAGTTATTTCTCTTGGGATTATTTGTTCATACGTTGTATCTTCTCTTGCCGCTTTGTCTTATGTTTAGGGGTGTGTTGTGCCTGTCTGTGTGATTCTGTGTCACACCCCTTGTTTTCAGTCTGTTGGCTTCTTTTCTTCTACTGTCTGTCCTGCGTGCAAAAATACAACTGTTGTAATTTTAAATGGAGCACACTGTCATAATGGTTGCTTATTTAAATTCTGCAGAATGTTTACGTCAGACTGATCCATTCTGGTCTATTTTAGAACCGGGCTTTGTCAGTTGTAGATTGGTGCCTAGCTTAGATGGGCATCATATTTCTTTCTGATTAAACCTTCTCCTCCCACATGACTGTCCGTGGACCATCTTACAAACCACAACATTCAGCAAACAACATATTGTTTGTTCTGCATTCTCATCCTGTCTGGAATATCTATCGAAGTTGGATGGTGGTGAGGGCAGACATTTTAGAGTAGATATTTGGAAGAGTCAAACTCTGCATAGGTGAGCCCTGTCCTTTCTTTGAGGTGGTTACTTCACATGCTTTGATGGGTGGCTGGCACCCTTCAATGTTTTTGCACAATCTAGCCTAATGTTCTCCGATTGCAAATTGCATTTGGGAGAAGTAATTTGGGAACAACTGTAGATATGTTGGACCAGTTATAGCTTGAATGGCTAGATAACTACTTCTAACTTCCTACTTATGCTTCTTCAGATAATTCATTTATTTGTCTTTGGTACAACTGCAATGTAATTAATATTTGTTAATTCTCTATGATTCCTAATCTGGATGACACATTGCTGAACTTCACTTATAGCTTGAAAGCACATTGTATAGAAATATCATAATTAAGGGGCCTTTGATTATATCAATGAGTATTTGTTAAGCACCACTACTCACCTGCGAGGGTCTCAAGATGCTGGGGTTGGGCAGGTCCTACTGGATGCTGAGGTTCCGTCGAAGAGCCAGGTATTGACATCCTTCTTGAATTGGGTCAGCGAAGGGGATAGCCTGAGGTGGAGAGGCAGGGTGTTCCAGGTTTTGTGCCGAGGTAGTAAAAGGATCTTCCTCTGTTCTTGCGGATCTGAGGGATGGTGGCAAGGGCCAGTTCAGCAGAACGGAGGTGTCTGGTGGATATGTGGAATGAGAGACGGTGGTTCAGGTATGCTGGTCTGGCATCATGGAGGGCTTGTAGGCATGTGTGAGGAGCTTGAACAGGACTCTTCTGTTGACTGGGAGTTCTTCCAGGTGTTTCGGGCTTGTGGCTGTGGTGGGGATTGTTGAAGATCAGTCTAGCTGCGGCGTTCTAAACGTCCTATAGTTTCCTGAGGAGTTTCTGGGTGACTCCTGCATAGAGTGCGTTGCCATAGTCGAGTCTACTGCTGATGAGTGCGTGGGTGACCATCTTTCTGGCCTTAGTTGCAATCCATGTGAAGGTCTTTCTAAGCAGATGAAGAGTGTGGAAGCATGATGAGGAGACAGCGTTGATCTGGCAGTTCATCATACATGCTGTAGAGGTTTTGTGCATGGTTGTGGGAGTGGGGGGGTCCTAATGCAGCGAGCAACCAGGAGTTTTCACAAGCGGAGGTGTTGGGTCTAAGGATAAGGGCTTCTGTCTTGTCCGAGTTGAGCTTAAGGAAGCAGCTCTTATCCAGAGTAGCGACGGCCTTCATCCCATCGTAGAAGTTGTTTCTGGCGATTATGGGTTCATTGATGACGGAGAGGATCAGCTGGGTGTCGTAGGCATAGGAGACGATGTTAAGTCCATGGTTCCTGCCTATAGCTGAGAGCAGGGCCATGTAGATGTTAAAGAGGGTGGGACTCAGGGAGGAGCCCTTGGGGACTACACAGCCGATCTCCATGGGTTCTGAGAGGAACAGTGGTAATCTGACTCGCTGTGTTCTACAGGTGCGGAAGGAACGGAGCCAGCGTCATGGAGTCTCATGCTTAGGGTGCGGCGGGAGACGGTGTTGAAGCTGCCTGAGAAGTCCAGGAGGATGAGGGCTGCTGTTTCTCTATAGTTGAGGAGGGAGCTGATGTCATCGGTGGCGGTGAGGACGTGGTTGGCTTTGATGAACTCAAAGAGTTGGGCGTTGATGGCCTTCTCGATGGCTTTGGCTGGGAAGGGGAGCAGGGAGATGGGTCTAAGACTCTTGATGTCCGTAGGGTCGGCGGACAGTATCTTCAGCTGGGGGTGGATCTCAGCGTGTTTCTAGTCATCAGGGAAGGTGGCGGTCTCAAGGGAGCAGTTGATGGTGCGGCATAATTTGGGGGTGATGGAGGTGGCAGCTCTGTGGTGCGGCCAGGGGTCTGAGGGCGTTCCTGAGTAAATGCTCTTCATGATCTTGAGAGTGTCATCCGTGGTGAGCGGGGTCCAGATGAGCAGGATCTGTTGGGGGCTGCAGCGTTGCGTGTGGTGGTGACTGGAGTGATGGGCGGGGCTTGTGTGTCAAAGCTGTCATAGATATGCTTGATTTTGTAGTGGAAGTAGGTGCAGAGTTTGTTGAAGAGGTCATGGGAAGGGTGAAACTTCTGTGGCCTTGCTGTTGGGTTTGGCAAACTCCTTGACGATAGCGAAGCATTCTTTGCTGTAGTGTGCATTGGCGTTGATTCTGTTTTGGAGGCCTATTTTTTTTTTAGTTTAGAGGGGGAGGTGGTGCGCTATGACGGTGGGTTTGAAGCCTGCACAGGCTTCCAGGGTTTTGTTTTTCATCCATCTCTTCTTGGTTCGTCTACAGGTGCATCTGGAGTCAGGAGTGTGGCAGTGAACTAACTGGTTTTCTTGGAGTTTTACCTGTCGGGTGCTTTCTTGAGGGGCGCCAGCCTGTCAGAACAGTTGGACATCCATCGGTGGAGGTTGTGTGCTCTGGTATTTGCACCTGTGGATGTCAGCAGTGTGGTTGTGCTGAAGGAGGTGGTGATATGTTCTTTGGTGAGCTTGTTCCAGTTATGGCTGTGGTGTACAGTTGGTTTGGTGAAGGCGCAGTGAAGGCATCAGTGGTCGGTCCAGAGAAGTTTAGAGTTGTGGCTGTATGTGATGTTTTTGCTGGCAGAGAAGACTGGGTCGAGCATGTGTCCTGCTGCGTGGTTCAGAGAGGTGAACAGCTGTTTGATTCTGAAGTTGTGAGGTTCTCCAGAAGGGATGCAGTGTTTTGGTCATTGGGGTTGTCCTGGTGGAAGTTGAGGTCGCCGAGTAGGATTAAATCAGTAGATGCAATGGCCTGGGGTGCAATGAAGTCGATGATGGCATCGCTGAAGGATGGGCAGGGGTCAGGAGGTCTGTAAATGAGGGTGCCACAGAGGTTGGTGTTGGTGTTGGTCTGGACCTGGAAGTGGAGATGTTCCATTGTTGTTGTTGAGTCGTCCGACTGGGTGGTCAGGTGAAGCGAGCTCTTATGGACGACGACAATGCCTCCTCCTGGTCAATCAGTACGGTAAACATCTCTTACAACAAAACTTTTACAACGCACTACCATTACAACGCGGTCATTACAACGCAAACCATTACAACGCATTGCACTGGGGGGCGCTCTAGGATAGGGAATATATTTAATTTACTATCCAACACCTTCCCTACTATCCACGGGGACTGGAGTTGGAATAGTAAATTAAATAAATCACTATCCAGCGCCTAAAAGCACTATGCGTTGTAAAGGTTTGCGATGTAAAAACTGCGTTGTAAAGGCAGGCGTTGTAATAGCCTGCGTTGTAACATCATACATCCGTCAGTACAGTCCTTGCGGGTGATCTTGTAACCGCCAGGGATGGCACTGCCGATGTCTGGGCCTGAGCTAGGGTTCATCCAGATTTCAGTGAGGAAGGCAATTTCGGGGGAGACGAAATCAAGGAGGTCCCAGATTTCCGTGGCGTGTTTCTGGAGAGAGCGCCTGTTGAGGAGGTTGCAGCTGAGCCGGTCAGGGGCTTAGTGGGTCAGCCGGGCAGTGGGGGAGCTGGAGTGCAAAGGTGGGTGAGGGTGCAGCTACAGTTTTGGCAGGAGAAAGGGCTTGGGTGTCTGTGATGGTTGGGACAGGGTGGGGACTATAAACGAGGCACCACCACTCAAGTACGTTTGGAAAGGAGTACACTTTTATTCAGCGGCTCCAATAGTCTAACTCAAACAAAAATAACAGGGAAGCGTCTTTATCCCGAGAGCGACAGCACTGGTGATATGTAGCTGGCGATTTCTTGCTTCAAGGGTCATGGCCTTGTAGGTCCTTTCAGTCAGGGGTCCGAAAAGGCACTCGAAAGAAGAGAAAACAAAAGAAAACCCTTGATTACTGATTTGTACCGGAGTTTCGGTTCTGACAGAAGGGGGGCGGGGAGTGAGGGGATCACCAGGGACTGCCACCACAAGACTTCAGTAACTACCAAGGCGCTTTTAGTGCTCGAAGGGGAAAGGTTGCGGCTTCTGGCATTGAGCGTGCAGACCCGTTCTGTGACCTCCCTCAAACCCCCCTACCCAGTCCCTCCCCGTGGCCATACAAGTCCCTTTATACAGGCCCGTACCTTGTGGAGCCACACTTCTCCTGAAGCGTGGCGGGGCGGCTCGTGGTCTCGTTGGCCTCCTGGCTTCCTCTGTCCGTGGGGCTCCGCAACTCCCGAAACCTCCGTCTCCTCTGCGCAGAACGCCTCCTTCTCCACACCGGACGACAGTGTCATTCGGCGATGCAAGGTGACAGACGGCATGGCGTCCAGTGTTGAGGTTGAGGAGGGTGCTGGAGTCGAATCGGTGGAAGGTCTGAGAACTAGGGAGCGTGATACTGGGCCTGGTCCAGGCGCAAACGGCCACTGGCGGGCTTGCCTTTGACATGCCTTTGTTGCACCGGCGATGCAGCGGCAACGCGGCCACCATTAAGTAGTGTGAGGGGGAGGGCTGGACAGCTGGGAGGCAAGAAATGGAAAACACAGTGCTGGAAGGGGGCTTGCCACTGGTGTTGAGCAGGGGCATGGCGCAAAAGTGAGCGAAAAAAGTGAAGAAACGTATGCAAAAAGGGTGAAAACAAGGGAAAACTAAAATAACGTGCAAAGAAGGCAGCGGGGGAAAAGAGGCAGAAAGCACAAGGACAGACGGCAGACCAGCAGCAGAGCAAAAGATGCTCCCCGCTAGCCTGCCAGGGATGAGGCCAGGAGGGAGCCTGCGGGTGGAGGGGGCCTCGAACACCAACCAAAAAGGGTCAGTGAACCTGCAAGGGGCAGCAGATACCAGGCAGAGCCACGCAGGGTGGGAAGTAGTTCACTGACAAGGTCAGTGAAACTGCTCCTTTCC
Organism: Lissotriton helveticus; assembly: GCF_964261635.1. Lineage (NCBI taxonomy): Eukaryota > Metazoa > Chordata > Amphibia > Caudata > Salamandridae > Lissotriton > Lissotriton helveticus. The sequence goes on from NC_136065.1 coordinate 113,446,918, forward strand.
TGGCGCAGCAACCCCCATTAAGTAGAGTGATGGAGGAGGACTGGACTGCTGGGAGCGGGAAGCAAGAAACGATGCACTGGAAGGGGGCAAACTGCTGGGGTCGAGCAGGGGCACAGTGCAAAATAGAGTGAAGAAAAGTATGTAAAAAGGGTGAAAACGAGAAAAAGTAAAAAACAGTGCAAAGAAGGCAGAGGGGAAAAGGAGGCAGAAAACACAAGGACAGAAGGCAGGACAGCAGCAGAGCAAAAGATGCTCCCCACTAGCCTTCCAGGGATGAGGCCAGGAGGGAGCCTGCGGGTGGAGGAGGGCCTCGTACACCAACCAACAAGGGTCAGTGAACCTGCAAGGGCCAGCAGATACCAGACGGAGCCAGCTAGGAAGGGAAGCAGTTCAGTGGCAAGGTTAGTGAAATTGCAGCTTTCCTGGTGCAGCGAAGCCATTAAGTAGTGTGAAAGGGAGGGGTGGACAGTTGGGAGGCAGGAAGCTGGAAACGCAGTGCTAGAAGGGGAGAAGTCACAAGGGCCGTGCAGCAGCAGGGGCACAGTGCAAAAGAGAGTGAAAAAAATGAAGAAAGGTATGCAAAAACGGCTAAAAAGAGAAACAAGCATTTGCAATGCAATAGGTCTCGCATTAGGCAAAGTTTGAGCTTTTAGTATTGTAAATGGCATTGGCTATTTTTTTTTGCAGTAGTTACGTTTTGTTTTTATAAAAAGGGACATATAAAATATGTTGCATATTGACATATAATGATGCAGCTCACCTATGACTTATGCAGCAGCAAAATGGAGCAGCATTGAGATCAATTTGTACTGTAAGTGCAGCTCCTGACAGTCCTCTGACCGCAGGCCGGTCGCTGCCCTGCGTGTTTTGTGCTGGCAGCTGCACTCTGCAACCTTCCACTGTTCTAAAGGATTGTATCCCGAGAGTGGGCATTATTGTATGTTAACTCCACATTCCGCAATACAAATAACTTGCACTTTCCTCTGCAAGGCCTATTTCTATTTATAGTGGCTTATCCTGTACTTTATTTAATTTCAACTTTTATTAAAAGAAAAAAAACTACTCACTTGGGTGTGTGGCTGTCTTATTTCCCCATTCATAAGTTGTAAAATGCATATTTAACCTGCAGAGTGAATTTTGTTCTGTTCATGTTATTAAAGTATACCACTAGCTGCTGAAAATGCCTTGCTGCGCTCTACCAGCTGTTGGTGATGTTGTATTAAATGTCCAATTTCAGTGACAGACCAAGCTCGAAGAAGCTCTCCTTGGAAGGATGCTCAGTGTGTACTTTTATTGAAGGGCACTGGCGCTCCTGCCTCTCCCATCCTTTGTACGTCAAACTCCCACACGTTCATCCTTCCAATGTATGTAAAAACATCTAACACCAGTGCTGCGTTTTTTAGGTCTGGCTACGAACAGCTTAAGTGTTTACACCGAAATCTGCAAACAATGGAAATTATGGAATACCCTCCCTCATTGGCTATGATGTGTGGAGTAGCCCCCCTGCACAAGCATAGGGTGATTTCACTGCACATTAGACATGCATCTGCTGAGAGCGAATAGACAGATTTCACTTAAAAACAGCCCTACTGACGACCGCATACGAAGAAATAGCAGTGCCACTACAATGCAATAAGTCAATAAGGGAAGAAACCACTATATATAAAATTACATTTACACAGTTTTTCTAAATATTTTAAGAGACAGTAAATGAAGAGCCTTGGCTGAAACTGTTCCACGAACATGTATAAATAGTTGCACTATTTTTAGTATCACCTGTGCAAACTTGCGGTCACATTTCGTAGAAATGTGGTGTATGTGCCAGAAGCTTCTAGTGCCTGCATACTAGAAAGCGCTCCTTCAAGATGACCATCACCAACCTTTATAACATCCTCGTTACTCTGCCGGCCTGCGACCAGGAAGTCAGGCAGGCCGGCGCGACAACAGGAAACAGGAAGTAGGAGGGCGGGAGCCTACCCCGCCTCCCACGGAAGAGCCGGAAGAGCCGCGATTGGTTGCAGCACCGGAGCAGGCAGGAGCCTACCCTGCGCCCCGGTGCCGAAGAATGGAGGAAGAGTCCTGCTGCCGGTGAGTGGGGCTTCGCTTTATGGCTGGCCTGCGAGGGCGGGAGGGGGGCATGTGTGGGCGCGCGCGCGGCGGCGGCCTGTGTATGTGTGCGTGTGTCTTGGAGTCTGTGTGTATGCGTGTGTGACTGTGGGGGAGGAGGAGGAGGGGGTTGCCTGTCTGGGTGCCTGCGTGTCTGTGTAAGTGTAAGTGCGAGTGCGCGCGTGTGTGTGTGTGTGTGTCTGTGTCTGTCTGTGTGCATGCATGCATGCGCGGTAGGCTGGGAGTATGGGAGGGCGGCGCAGGACGGAACGTGCGCGTTCGCGCACACCAATCCAGCCTGGACTGCGCTCGTGCACCTTCTCGTCCGTCCTTCCCTCGAGACAGCTGACTATACGTCTCCAACCCTGGAAGCATCCTTTGGATGCTAATTCCAGGGCGAGACCTAAAAACTGGTGGAGCGCTCAACAATTTCTTGATATGATCTTCGGTATAGGCAAAGGTGTCCTTCTCTGCCATATTAGTACACTGAAGTGCACGTTGTAAAAAGGGGGCTATAACAAATAATAATGTTGCAAAAAACTCCAATGAAAAAATTATGCAGGAAGAAAACAACCATAACAAGATCAGCGGGAAAGAGAAAAACAAGACTGAATTTATCAGCTATGCCCTATTTATTAGGGTCCAAGAAAAATACCTCGCGGGAATGCTCCCGCAACTTTCTTTGTATAGAGATCTCCAGTTTCACACTTCGGCACATCATAAGTAGCTTATACATGCCAGATTTGTTTTGGTGCATGCTGGAATTTGTAATAATGTTTAACACATTATAATACCAGGACTACAAATGCTAGAATAAAAAAAAAAAATCCCAACTCCATGAGCTTCTCACGCATGAACCGGGGAAACATGAGAGGACTGGGGTGACACTTTAATTTACACTCTCTCCAATAAAGTACCAAAGGATGAAGTCTGTGTAACGAGAAAACTATTAGCAAGTACCCGTATTGGTAGTTAGAAACTATACAGACGTGGCCCTGAAAGAGTCGTAACACCCCGAGGTGCTTATAGGTCCCTAACCTATAACCTAACCCTACTGTAGTGGAAACAACTGTGACACCCTGAAATGAATCAGGTATTTTGATCCAATCTCATGGTCTGAGGCTTCTTTCTGAAGGCAACCTACATTTCCTTACAGTACATACGATCGATGTTTCTTTTCTGCTTTGCAAACCAGCTGGTATGTATTTAGTGATCATTTCAGGCAGGAATGGTATATTTGTTAAGAAGGCACAACCGTATTCTAACACCTCCAGCCACTGGCTTTGGAAGTGTCCATAAACTTACATGTGTACACAGTCTCGAAATGCCTCTTCTTACCTCTCCCCTTAGTTAACCCAAGCCACGTCCATCAAGTTGTGAAGCTTCGCTCTTCCACCAGACGGCGCACGACAGCAGCACCACAGGGCTAGACTTTCTGTTTACACCTGCTTTTCAGGCGTGATTGTTCAATTAGTTGTAAACAAATAGTCTCAGCATGCACTGAAGTGAGTGTTGTTGACGTTGTCCTCCTACAAGAGTGCTTCAAAGCGCGCTGGTTCTGCAGATTATGTGCGAAAAGGGGGAGGGGAAGGATTTGGGGGTCACAGTTTAGAAAGTTAGCCTCAGATTTGAGGAATCGGTGCAGAAAGCTTGAAACCAGTCAGGGGCAGACTAACACATGGGACCTGACGCCAGTATGTGCATGCTGCAGAGGAAATAGTGAAGGCAGGGAACGGTGGCCGGCCTCGGTCAGATCCCCCGCTGCGTCATACAGAGCCACTCACAACCAGTTCCGGCATCATCAGGTGGCCTTGGGCTCTGCAGATAATTAATTCCCATACCCCTCGAAACTGGCGGCTGCGCGGGCCCACAGGTAGGAGTGGGGACTGGGCACAGCAGCTTGAGCTCTCTCGGAGCACCGGACCCCTGGGGGCCTCCTCCGCTGCTTGAATGCAGAGCGGTGCTGGCGGCACATTATCCGCATCCCTGCCCTGCCAGAAGGTCCGAGGCACAGCACTGCAAAGAACAGGGGAAGCGTCCACCGCCAGCCCCTGGAGGCAGGGGAACCAGCTTCCGAATTTCACAGGATGGTGGTGGGGGCGGGTTATCTCAGCTATAGGGCACAACCTTTGACCTCTGTGATATCATCGGAAGTGATGACTCAGGACGTTAAGGAAAAGGATATATTTAAATAGAGCAATATAACAAAGTTCCATCAACACCGATATGGAAAAACATGACCCTTTGAAGCTCTAACCTGCTGTCATTAACACCTTGTGTTACAAAAATCCAAAGCTTATTTGTAGCTACCATTTCCTGCATCAACTTTCTGCTAGTTGGACAAATACTTACAATTAGAAAACAAGACTTTTCTATTTCCGTGATCAGTGGTGAATGATTGGTGTCACAGGAAGCGCTGGGATGCCCTTGGGTATGTAACCTTTATAACATCCTCGTTACTCTGCCGGCCTGCGACCAGGAAGTCAGGCAGGCCGGCGCGACAACAGGAAACAGGAAGTAGGAGGGCGGGAGCCTACCCCGCCTCCCACGGAAGAGCCGCGATTGGTTGCAGCACCGGAGCAGGCAGGAGCCTACCCTGCGCCCCGGTGCCGAAGAATGGAGGAAGAGTCCTGCTGCCGGTGAGTGGGGCTTCGCTTTATGGCTGGCCTGCGAGGGCGGGAGGGGGGCATGTGTGGGCGCGCGCGCGGCGGCGGCCTGTGTATGTGTGCGTGTGTCTTGGAGTCTGTGTGTATGCGTGTGTGACTGTGGGGGAGGAGGAGGAGGGGGTTGCCTGTCTGGGTGCCTGCGTGTCTGTGTAAGTGTAAGTGCGAGTGCGCGCGCGTGTGTGTGTGTGTGTGTGTGTCTGTGTCTGTCTGTGTGCATGCATGCATGCGCGGTAGGCTGGGAGTATGGGAGGGCGGCGCAGGACGGAACGTGCGCGTTCGCGCACACCAATCCAGCCTGGACTGCGCTCGTGCACCTTCTCGTCCGTCCTTCCCTCGAGACAGCTGACTATACGTCTCCAACCCTGGAAGCATCCTTTGGATGCTAATTCCAGGGCGAGACCTAAAAAGATTGCAAAGAAAGCAGAGGGGGGAAAAGAAGCAGAAAGCACAAGGACAGAAGGTAGAACAGCAGCACAGAAAAAGATGCTCCTCATTAGCCCACCAAGGATGAGATGCAGGTGGGAGCCTGTGAGTGAAGGAGGGCCTTGAACATCAACCAACAAGGGGCAGTGGACATGCAAGGGGCAGAAGCTACCAGGCAGAGCCACACAGGGAGAGCAGCAGTTCACTGACAAGGTCAGTGAAATGGCTCCTTTCCTGGTGCAGCAGCCGCCATTAATTAGAGTAAGGGAGAGGGCTGGACAGCTGGGAGGCAGGAAGCAAGAAACACATCACTGGAAGGGGACAGAGCCACTGGGATCAAGGAGGGGCACGGTGCAAAAGAGAGTGGAAAATGTGAAGAAAAGTGTGCAAAAAGGGTGAAAACAAGAAAATAATAAAAAGAGTGCATAGAAGGCAGAGGGGGGAAAGAGGTAGAAAGCACAGGACAGAAGGCAGACCAGCAGCAGAGCAAAAGATGCTCCCTACTAGCACACCAGGGATGAGGTGCAGGCAGGAGCCTGCAGATGGAGGAGGGCCTCAAACACCAACCAGCAAGGGGCAGCAGCTACTAGGCGGAGCCGCGCAGGGAGAGAAGCAGTACACTGACAAGGTCAGTGAAATTGCACCTTTCCTGGCAGAGTAGCCACCGTTAAGCAGTGTGAGTGGGAAGGCTGGACAGCTGGAAGGCAGGAAGAGGGAAACGCAGCACTTAAAAGGCGCAGGCCACAGGGGTCCAGCAGGGGCATGGCACAAAACGGAGCGCAAAAAGGTGAAGAAAAGTATGCTAAAAGGGTGGAAAAGTTTAAAAAGTTAAAAAGAGTGCAAAGACGGCAAGGGGAAAAAGAGGCAGAAAACACAAGGGCAGAAGGCAGACCAGCAGCAGAGAAAATGATGCTCACCACTAGCCCACCAGGGACGAGGCGCGGGTGGGAGCCTGTGGGTGGAAGAGGGGCTCGAACACCAACCAACAAGGGTCCGTTGACCTGCAAGGGGCAGCAGCTACCAGACGGAGCCGCGCAGGGAGGGAAGCAGTCCACTGACAAGGTCAATAAAAAGTGATAGAACCCCTTTTGGTCCTTAATAAATGAATTCAAGTTCAAAAAGAAACTATTCAAGAAGTAGTTCAACATATGTATTTTTCGCCAAACAAGTTGACTTGCAGAATATTGTCTGTAAAATGAATGTCTTCTCAGCAAACTCTTTATGAAAATGGTGTTTCTGTGACATCAATCACAAATTCACAAACCAAGGATACTGGATTCAGCAACATAGGGGTATATTTACAGGAATTGCCGCTATGCAGTTTTGACGTTGCTTAGCGGCACTTTTTTTACCGCTGTCTACTGCCAAAATCCATTGCCATGTTTACGACATATTTACAATATGTTGTTACATGGCGTTATGCTCAGCTAGCGGTGGTGAAAATTGCCGCTAACTCTAGGAATCTTGACGCTACCATGAAAAAAGTGACAGCTGGCCAATTAGCTGCAAAAAAATTCACGTTAGTCAGCCCAGCGTCACTTCTCAGCCTCTAGAGGCAAAAAGAGCTGACAAATACTCCTTTAAGGAAAACAAAAACCACCAGAATGCAGAATGGAGCAGCCAGAACCAAGTTCAGCACAGGTCAACAACCCTCACAAACCCCACAACAGCCAGCACAACCAGCCAGAGTCCCAGGGGAAGAGGGAATGCAGAATCAGGGCCTCATTTATGAAAAGTGGTGCATCGCTGGGGAAAAATAGTGATGCAGCACTTTACATTGCACCATCCTTGTAACATCATGGTGGCTGAAGCCCGGAAGTGCAGACAGTCCCCGGGACCTTGAGGCCTCGCAGGGCCTGCATCTGAGACCCGGAGTGGGAGGCGCCGGTGCTGTGGAGTTACTGCGGCCTGATGGTGGAGGTGGGCCGCGTCAGGCCCGAGTCTATGGGCGGCAGGGTATACATTGAGGCATTGGCGATTGCCCTCACCTGGTGGCGAGGTCTGGCAGGTTGCATGGAGAAACACTGTAGACCTGTGTGAGAAGACCCCATGGTGCTCCTGGTAGCTGTGATCGGTAGAGGCATAACACTCACCACCACTACACCGGAGTGCACAGACGAAATTGCAGATGGTGGACCACGCCTCTCTTAATCACAGGCCGGAGGAGGTGGTGCCTGCCCGGGCGCTATGGAGGGTGAAGCCCCTGAGCTGCGCCGAACTTGTGTGGTTGGAGTGCCGCAACTTCATGCCTAAGAAGGGCCCTATTGCATCACCTGCATCAGGATGCTCCCCAGCGGACTCTGCAGTGACTGCTGAACCCAGGCTTTTGAAATCCAGCCTGACTGAGGCTCCTGTTGGCTGAGTCACAGATTTAGAGTTAGCGTGGTGAATTGAGCTCCGATGGTGATGTCCAGGTGAGGGGCCCACAGCAATCAGCTGTAGAGTACCCCAGGGATCTTCCCTGAACCCCACCCTCTTCAAAGTCTACATGGACCCCTCTGGCAGCCATCGCCAGAAGCCAAGGATTCTACATCTTCTCCTATGCCAACAACACCCAGCTGATCCTCTCCCTCACCAAGGTACCCACAAATGACAGAACCAACTTTCATAGTGGAAGGAAGGGCGTTGCTACCTGGATGAAAGACAGCTGCCTCAAGCTCAAGTCGAACAAGACCGAAGCTCTCATCCTGAGACCCACCACTTCAGCCTTGGATGACTCCTGGTGGCCAGCCACTTTGGGATCTCCCTCCACCCTGACGAATCACGCTTGCAACTTCGGCATCATACTGGACTCATCACTCACTATGAACCGCCAAATCAACGCAGTTTCATCAGTCTGTTTCCACACACTCCGGCTGCTTTCAAAGACATTCATATGGATCCCCACAGAATCCAGACATTCTGTTACTCACGCACTCATCACTAGCAGACTTAACTACGGCAACACACTCTATGCCGGAGTCACCCAGAAACAGCTCAAGAAACTACAGAACATCCAAAACGCCGCAGCCAGACTGGTTCTCGACTTCTCCTGCCACAGCCACATCATGCAACACCTCCAACAACTCCACTGGCCCCCAGTCAACAAGAGAGTTACTTTCAAACTGCTCTCTCATGCCTACAAAGCTCTACACTACGACAGACCAGAATACGCGAACCACCGCCTCACATTCCACATACCCGCCAGTCAACTTGATCCTCCATCCCCAGGATCTACAAGACCAGAACAGGAGGAAGGTCATTCTCCTACCAGAACAACGTGTGGGTGGTGGGTCTGCCTGAGGAACCAGAAGTAGCTGATGCAATGGCATATACTGAGATATTGTTGCATGACCTACTGCCTGCAGGTGCACTGTCCCCATTCTTTGTTGTGGAGTGGGCCCATCGAGTGCCGGCGTGTTGTCCGCTGCTGGGGACAGGTCCTAGACCCTTTCTCTTCTGCCTCCTACAGGGATGTGATGCTGTCATGAGGGAGGTACGCAAGCTGGAGGAGGTGAATGTGGATAACGCCACAGCACTTTTCTTCCCTGACCATGCCACGGGGGTGCAGTGGCAGAGGGGGTAGGTTCTAGTGGTTAAGTGGAGCCTCAGAGAGTTGGGCATCAAATACTCCCTCCTCTTCCCGGCAAGGCTGCAAATGGTCCCATATGGTAACATGTGATTTTTTGACGCCACTGAATAGGTATGGACCTGGCTTGAATCTACTGGTCGCCAGGTGCTTTGGACAGGCAGTGAAGGGTCTGCGCAACAAGCTGTCGTTCAAGAAGCCTGTCGTAGTGGGAGGCGCAGGAGAAGCAGGAATCCCCCGCCATAACTACAAGCCACCACCAATCTGGAGCAGGATATACGAGAGAGGCGGAAGGCACTGCATGGGGAGGGATGATGCGCGATTGCACTCAGGGACAGGATCCAGACACTGCTCCTGAATGCTCTCCCAGCAACAATGGCCCCACTACGACGAGGCCATCCAGTTCGGAGTACGGAAGGCACCCAGATGTGACTTCTCCGATGGCAAATTACCTGTGTCTCTATTTCTTACACGGTTCCAGATGGCTCCAGAGAGTCTCTGGCTTTCTGTGGTTCCCGGTCTCCAGCTTCCTGTTGTTGACATTCCGGTCTACCGAGGTCAGAACTAAGACGGGATCAGGTCCACCCATCACCCAAAGATAATGGAGCAGTGGTTCAGGTGAGTGACGCATAACAGAGGTGGTGGTGCTGGTCTTCTTGGTGCTCCTATCTGCAATGGCCGGATGTCCATGGTGTCGTTGACCTTTCCAAGGATGAATTGTGGGAGTTCTTCTATTATGCCCTAGTGGCACTTTTGCACCACTGGAATGTCACTTTTTTGACATTCCAGTGGTTCAATGTGCCACAGCATATTTATGTTTAAACAGGACAGTGGTCCCTAGGCAAAGGAAGATTATTAAGTAAATAAATATAGGCTAAATAGACACTACATTCTTTGTCCAGCCGGACAGATTTATTTTCTAGTAAGCAATTTTCACGAATTTTTAAAAAAATGTTAACAGCAGGACACCAGCCGATGTCAAACTGACACACTAAAGAAAAAGACAAACAAGGCAACTCAACAGTCTGTGTAGTCAATTCACAGTCAGACGATAGTAAATATACACTATTGCTGGCATCAAATAATACATTTCATATGCATATAGTGTGACACAGTCGACGACGTTTCGAACCTATGAGTTAATAAAGGTTCATCCTCAGGACATTAAATATATGCCTTCCACTTTTATAAAGTTGTAAAAAAATCACAATTAACTTTCTCAACCCCTACTGCAAGAATGGCGCAGATGACAATAGCCTGAGAGTTTAGGAAGTACCAATTAAGCAGCAATACAGCCTCCGTAGTCGGAAGATAAGCTGAAATAGACGGAGACGGGCCGACAATGCGATCCGCGTCTACGGGTGAAAATCGCCCTGGACAGCATATTTATGTGACCATGTACAGCCACTTTACATGAGTGACGCATGTGAAGGGGGCATTCCATGGGTGTTGCTGTGGGGGTTCCCACCCAAAACCCATGGAATCTGAAGCATTCCCAAATTTACGAGAAACTGCAAACCTGGAAATGTGTCAGAATCTGACACCATCCGAAGGGTCGCATTTGGGAGGCACAGCGTGGATAAATGCTTTAATTTCTCCTCTTTTTTTTCCTTTTTCTATGTGTACAGCATTCTGCAGCTTACATAGGAATGGGAAATTGCCTAGATTGATTGATATTGTGCAGGATGGTGTCCCTTACTGCACAGCATCAATCAGCTCTGCAATGCAGGCACTCTTGCGCCAGCGTTGGTGCATGGCAGCCATTGTGCACCAGCTTAAGGGAAAAAGACAGAATGTGCCCTATCTTATTGAAAGGGCACATTCCTGCCTTTTTGTTTTATTGCAGCGAAGCGCAGCATGATTCCTTGCAGCGCTGTCCTGCACCAGACCCTCATAAATGGTGTCCCAAGTGTGTTTGCACCATTTTTAAGACCAGCTAATTTCTGACATTAAAAAACTACCTTTAATGGGTCTTTTTTACCGATGTACAAGGAAATCCTTGTAAATATTGAATTGTGTGTTTTGGGGGAGTTTTTACGTGGGAACGCCTACCTTGCATCTCAACTTTGGTAAGTCACGCCAACAGAAGTGCCGCTATGAAAAAATTGAATTAACGCAGAAAAAATGCTGCTAACCTTATTTTGCAGCAACTTGTGAATACGGCAATAAAAAAAGTTGCCGTAACTTAAAAAAATTTACATTACGGCAGCGTTAAATCATTGTTAATATGTTCCATGGTGTCATGATTACTTTATAAGGCGGTGTCAGGAAACATCTGGCAGTGAGGAACATAATTAACATAATGACCCTCACACCTTGGGGTGTGTGGGTCATCAGCTTTTTGGTTTCAATATAAAACAAATCCCATTTTGGTAGTTTATTCTGAAAACATAAAGTTTATAAAATGTTGTTGGACAGTCTTCAAAACTGATGGCAGGAGTCCATCAAACTTTTTATTATCTTGTGAGGAACTGCCATTGGAGAAGAGAGAAAACAGAGACACTGAATGTCAACATTCTGACTCAGCACTCTACAGGTCACAAGAAAAAAATATTTAGTACCTCTTCACCATATTGAACCATCTATCTTTGCTGTAGCAATGATAGACCATTGACGCATGTCTATGTACCAGACTCTGTCAGTGATATGCCGGAAACTAGAACACATATGATTACCTATTACACTAAGGTGATTCTAAACCTTTGATATAACTTTCACTTCTCATTCTAATAAAGCAACCACATTCTGTTTTGTTAATGATATATGTGTTTAATGCTGTCTTTACATTAACTCTGAAAAAAATTAAGAATTATGCAGCTCACACTTATACCACTTATCACTCCCTCAGCACCTGCTGCTGACTTCACTAACATATGTGTGTTGTGAATATAGCAATAGTCTTTGAAAACTAAAGGGATCCTCTACTTTTTATTAAGATCTGAAAATGTGCAACAGAATATACAGATTATTATATCTCTAAATCTGTCAGAATCAGTAATCCAGTATTACTTTTAATGTCAAAGTATCATATAAATCCGTAGAATACTACCCAATATTTGAACTGATTGTCAAACTCAGTTTACAAACTTGAAGACTTCTCTGGGTTCCAGTATCAAAGTCTTGGGTACAGCTATTCAGTAACACAATTGCCGAGTAAGGATTCTGTGAATTACGGGAAAACATCTAAACGTTGAGTTCTAGATGGCCACCATGATTTCCTGCAACATCAGCCTTCAGCAAACTCATGAGAATTGTAGTTTCGTATTAGGTATTGGTGGGTAGAGCGTTCTATAAAGCCTTTCCCAGGAGTCACCAATGTTCCTAGACCACTGCCAGGCTTTTCTTCTCTTCAAGAAGCGTAATGTGAGTGGGTTGAGAGTATTGCGCTTATGCATCCTCTGAGACCTGCTGGTTTGTAAGCCATCGATCATGACTGATGTTTAATACACTGTTTTGATTGACTTACAAATGTGGTAAATAAAGTTTATATTCGCAAGTTGACTTATCCTACTCTAAAAGTAATCAGATTCTAATATATTGTGCACCGGTTTGGTCATTTCTATAAGGACAGCACTTGACAGAAAAGAAGAGCCTATTTAGATGGCTATTTAGATGAAGTCACTGTGCTTAGGAAATAATACACTACTGGACATGATGAGTTAGAGACAGGCATGGAATCGAGTTGGACTACTGCCCTACTATTGACACTATTTTGGTATTTAACCTGAGTAAAGGGCTGACTAGTTGTCTATGTTAGGAGTTTTACAGATACTTTGCACCAAGAAGTGATGAGATAAGATCTATTTTTTTTATATTTTTTAGTAAATGGCAATTGACCCTACATTTAATAGTGATCTTTGAAGATCTAGCAATTACTACTGACACCTTGAGCTAAGAATATTACTCATAAAGTCTGATTTGTTGTCATTAAATCTATGCTGCAAGCATTGTTATTGCAAAATAAATCAAATAATACGAAATGTCGTGATGTTTAATAAAATCATAGAAGCTTATGTGAATTTAGTTGAATCATTTGCCATTGCTTAACGAAAGACTTTAACAACTATGTCATAGTTTCATGGAGGCAATCAAACATGTTATTTTTATGAATCATGCAATTGTTTTACACCATCTAATTTGATCTCAGGTGAGATGAACATTTTAATAAAACTATGACACTCAGCAGCATATTGCATATTGTACATAAAGTTTAATTAGATTGATCATTTTGCAAGTGTTCTTTTAAAAACTTTAATTGTACTGTACTAATCTTTATATGTTTGTTTTTTAAGCTTAAAATAAACTTTTATTTAAACAGATATAAGTGGATAATGATACTGGTTGGTCATATTCGTGGAATAGAAGTTCAATATCAAATAATATTAATAATAATAATAATAATAATAATAATAATAATAATAATAATAATAACAATAATATTAATATTAGTACAAGTAATAAATGTCAAGATTTAAAATAAGGTTTGATTTGCTATATGTAGTTTTGTGCCTATTGCCAAAAACTGGCAGCCAAATATTTAATTTTTAGAACCTAGCCAATAATTAGAACCTAGCCAATTTTTAGAACCTAGCCAATAAAATGATGTTTCAGTTTTTAAATTCTACAGTTTCAAAAGGTATTCATACGTGAAATCGTAGCCAAATTTTCTCATAACAACAAAATCTTAAATGATAATATTGAAATATGTATCAGCATATAATTATTTGAAAACCTCTAAATTGATAACAAAATCAAACATCAGCTTTATTCTGTTCTGTTCATTAGTATGAAGTTAAAACTCTTTTGGGTGGAGTAGTGTTTGGTATGAGGCATTATACAATGTTAGTATGGATATCGATTCGTATTCGACAGAAATGAACTATTGTCTTTATTAATAGCATCACCCGTTCAGAACTCCACATCTACCTCAACATGCAAGTATGTAGTCATGCAGGCCCTGCGACCTAGGCCCGGGTTCACCGATTGATGGGTCACAGGTGTGAGGGTGAATAGCTGGCAGGCAAACACTCGGGCAGGAAACTCTTGATTAATTCCACAGATAGGCACAGCCACATTACAATGGTCAGGGGAGAGCGCCCCTATATAGCACACATGGCCAGTGGGGGTACGCACTCCTAACAACACCACGAAGTCAGATGCCACATCACTTAGGAACACATAGCCAATCAGGGCCTAGCACACCTAGTGATAATGCACTCCCCATGCTGGACATCTAGATTAAGCCTGGGCAGAGTTTGCAGAGTTTTTCTCCTGAAAAACTCAGTTGCGCACCGCAAAGTTCTGCCAGCAGCAGAGTCTATTAAGTTGTGCTGCTCACACTGATTTTTAGTGCCAGGAGTTTGTCTCATGCTGTAAAATCAGTACGTTCGGCATTACATGTCGCACCAGAGGGTGCTGCATGTTTCTGCCGTTCGAGTAGACATTCTACTCAAGTGGCAGCTTCCCCAGTTGAATGGCATATTTCTCAACAAGAGCAGTCTTGACCTGCCGCAACAGCCAGTGATGAGAAATCTCGCCAGGAGGAGGTCTAGTGCGTTATTTTTTCTTGCAGGCGCTTGCCAACATACTGTTGGCGAGCGCTCAAGAAAAAAACTTCTGCTCCGTGTCTCTCTTTGGAGTTTTATGAAACTCCGCACGGAGCGCAAACTCTGCCGGCGGAACGGAGTTCTTTTACCACCCCTAATCTAGATACATTCACCACTGGGCACACTGTGTCCACGCTGGTCAGGAGCCACCTGTAGTAACCATTGATCATTAATTTATGACCCTAAAGGCAGCAACCAACATTCCTCACCATATGGTACGTTGGAAACCTTTAACTGTTCATTGACATTTTTTATATAAAGAAACCTCAAACGCGATGTAAATTGAGAGAGTCCTCAGACCTAGTGCCTGTAACTCCCGGCCGAACTAAATAACCTGTTCCTGCCAAACGTCTTTTGTCTTCTGTTTTTTAGGAAAATTCAGTTTCCAGTAACATTACTTTTAGAAGATATAAGTGAGGTTCACAGATGTAATAGGTGGTTTACTTGCATAATATATACCTGATTCTCGGAGTGTGAAACAGGTGTCTATGCGTGCTATATACTTCTGTGTGGGTTCAGTATAGGGACTTTTAACCCCTTCCATGATCATGATGAAACGGTTCTGTCATGAGCATCGGTCGCGCTGTGCTCATGACGGTACCGTTCTGTCATGACCACACTCGCAAATGGAATGTTCAGCACCGGGGGAGAATTGGCGCCGCAGGCAAGGTGTTAAGATATGTCTACATGAGTGGTTATTCCCAGTAAGGTCTCACAGTTTTAGTCAAGGAAAAAATCCCATGCAAATATGGAGAACACCGACTCAGACTGGAAACAGTGTTCATTCTTCAAAATGTCTAAATGTATTTCCAGCACCTTTCAGCATGTTTCACTTCCACCTGTTTGATTGAGTGGTTGCAGAACACACAGAAAAGGGCACTGAAGTCTCCAACCCAGATTCACTAAGGGCTTGAGTTGCTTCACGCAAGGTGACAATGCAAGCCCTTAAATGAGATTTACTATGCCACAAAGAGCCACGCAAGATAGAGAATCTCAAGGCAGTGCAAGGTGCTCTCTTGCGTTACTCTGCCCTTGAAAGGCTTTCCATGGCTGGAGTGTGTTTTTAGCGCGTTTCTAGATTTACTAGCTATAGTAAACCTGGGAATGCGTCAATATGCTACACCTTCTCAGGGGAGGCTTAACTAGAAGAAATATGTTAGTTTCTCCTTGCATTGTTCTCTTTCTACGCATAGAAATAGTGAAAAGCCTATGAGGATTGTTTTTGTGCTTTAAGGTGTCCCTTACTGACCAAAAACACTCTTGTCACTAATGCAGGCCCCTTGCATGAGAGCTATGTGGTAGCTCTTGGCAGCCAACAGTGCACCAGTGCAGAGAGAGAGCAGGAATCTTAGTAGATATGGTAGTTCCTGCCTCTCCATTTGACGCAGCAAGTTGTCTTGCTGCATTGTGGTATGTCAAATGGTAGTAAATCTGCTTCTCAGGTTCTTACCGGTGTCTATCGGAACAAGGGATATGTTAGGCAAATTGAATTTCAGTTGAAAAAAATAAAGTCAATAATTGTTTACATTCTCAAACCCTACAATTGAATACTATATGCAGTGGAAGGTGCTCAAATGTAGTGCTAGGGAAGATGGTGTAATCTGGTTCTTCCATTAATACCATGCACTTACATATGTGAGTTTGTAGGAGTGTGCAAAATTAAAATTCCACCACGAAGTTTTGAGTTCACAACATTTGAATTGTGCGAATTTGCTAAATTTGTTGTCTTCACATAGCTATGGCTACAGGTAATGTTTGCAGTAAAAAGAGTTTTCGAAGAATGTAAGTACTACACTGGCTTTATTATTTGCAATGTTTTAAGACCTAGGTGTTGGCAAAGTTTCACCCATTCCCCTAAAGAACATCATACGGTAGGAATTGGGGATTTTTGGCAACTTTCTCCTCCCCACGTTATGATGATGTGAGTACCTTACAAAGGCATAATTTAGTAGTATTTTTCAAATAATCTAATAACTCAATTGAGCTAGTGCCAGGTGGGTTAGACTGCTTGTAAGGTTTTCTTGCAAGTCCCCCAGCTAGTCAGGGGCTGCTTCGCTGCAGGTTTCTCATCTATAATTAGCATCTTCAGCACTGCACCTCCTCCCTCTAAGGTTGGCGCTGGACCAGTATTTTACCAGCATGGCCAGTAATTTAATTCTAAAGCCAGTAAAAATATGGAGAAAATCAGCACAATCTGGTAGTTTTTCCCTTTTAAGTTGTAAAGTGACACAAGTACATAAAAAAAATGAAAAAGCATTGTAGAGCTCTTTAAATTATCCCTAAATGATTCGTGTAGTAACAAAAAGTAGGATTACTATGTTCATAAGAAGAGAGATGATTTTACAAAAAATCAAAAAATATTATTAAAGAACCAACTTCTAGTCCTTTTAATATACAATATTAACGAATGGCTACCTTGTGTCACGGTAACCCTACTTCCCTCCCTTTAACCATTAAACAGGAGCTGCTCCCTTCCGCCACCCCACATAGGCACCGATCCACAACTGATGTTCACAATGCGCGCGGCTTCCCACTGGGGTGTCCAAGGCTCCACTGGGGTCTCCAAGGCTTTCTAGTCCACCCTGTAAAGCGGATGTGAATCTTCACAAGGCTTGGACATGTTTTTTTTTTGTAAATGGCATTTTACCTCTATTTATGGGTTGGGGTGTTGGGTTCACAGATGAGCATTGAGCTAGGGTGGTCTGTTCCAAGTGACTTGTGCATTTGCCGGCTAGGTTTGCTTTGCCTCTGGGGATTCACCGCAGTGAGGCATCAGGGCCGTCTTGGTGCAGGAGACCTGGGAGTTTGATTCTGTGCATTATGTTTTTGCAGAGCATCTCCATAGACGGCTTTGTGCCCGGTGGAAAGCCGTAATAACATGAAAGGATCCGCACACAATAACTAGGTACTGAGAACTTGTCGCTTGATTCTACACGCTGAGTTCAAAGGTCACGCTCAAAGCTCCCCTCAGCACTTCCGGCATTGTATTTTTATCCCCATTGAACCCTCGCTCCGGGCTGTGCGGCGTTCTTGAAGGAGATGTCAGAAGAAGCCTTGTTATTTTTATTTCTGCAATACTGCGGCCCCCCAGGAATATGGGAAGTGGTAAAAAGGTTGGCAACAGGAACAGTTCTGCCGCAAGAAAGGGTTCGCGTTTGAGAGGGTGGTGGGGGGGAGAGGGAGTTTGTTGTTCAGTTTATTTCTCCTTTATGGAACCTACTCCTGGCTTTTTATCAAAGCCAGGTTTTTGATTTCTGGACGTCGCTTTTAATGTACATAATGCATACATGCCACCATTATACACGAGGAAAAGGGGAGATTAATAATCAGGAAAATGTAATTGCCCCTTTGACTTCTATTGAAGCAGAGCTGCAGAGGCAAATATTGCATGTGGGAGGCAGCCAAAATATGCCAATTTTTGGCTTTAAAAATCAGCATTCTCCGGTCTGAATCGGGTCTTTTGGAATGTATGATAATGGCAATCAACTCAGATATCCACCCATATCCTTTCTTTTGTAGCATACACAGTACATATGTGCAGTGGCGGCTCCTCTGCTGTGGCGGAGGAGCATCGCACCACCTACCGGTTGTGCAGTGGTGGCTCCTCTGCTATGGCGGAGGAGCGTCGCACCACCTGCCCATTGTGCAGTGGTGGCTCCTCTGCTATGGCGGAGGAGCGTCGCACCACCTGCCCGTTGTGCAGTGGTGGCTCCTCTGCTATGGCGGAGGAGCGTCGCACCACCTGCCCGTTGTGCAGTGGCAGCTCCTCTGCTATGGCGGAGGAGCGTGGCATCACCACCTGCCCGTTGTGCAGTTGTGGCTCCTCTGCTATGGTGAGGAGCGTCGCACCACCTGCCCGTTGTGCCGTGGTGGCTCCTCTGCTATGGCGGAGGAGCATTGCACCACCTGCCCGTTGTGCAGTGGCGGCTCCTCAGCTGTGGCGGAGTGTCGCACCACCTGCCAGTTGTGCCGTGGCGGCTCCTCTGCTATGGCGGAGGAGCGTCGCACTACCTGGCAGTTGTGCAGTGGCGGCTCCTCTGCTCTGGCAGAGGAGCGTCGCATCACCACTTGCCCGTTGTGCAATGGTGGCTCCTCTGCTATGGCGGAGGAGCGTTGCACCTCCTGCCCGTTGAGCAGTGGTAGCTCCTCTGTTACTGCCGGAAGTGCACTGGCGGCGCCGCTGCTTTGGCAGTAGAGTCTCACCAGCTGCCAGCAGCCTAAAAAGGTGAAGAATAAAACAATAATAAACCTTACCGGGCCGAGTCTTTGGGGGCGGGGCCTTTGGACTAACAGTGATGAGGGGGAGTGGTGGGCACTGATGTCAGTGCGCATGTCGGTTTGCCCGGCTGTCTCGGGACCGCCAAATCGACAAGCGCACTGAGCTGTCTCAAACCCGAGCTGCGTTGCTGGGTTGGAGACAGAAGGCACAGGCTCCCAGTCTCTCTGAGAGCATTAATTGAGAGCACTCAGGCCAATCCTTATGCTACTCTCATACTGCCAGCAGCATGAAAGCAGCATTTTGATTGGCCACAGGGGAGTCCGGGAGCCTGTGCCTGCAGGAAGAGGAGAGAAGAGTGCAATAAGGCGGGTGGCAGGAAAGTTCTTTTTAATTGCTTTTTTTATTTTCGATTGTTGTCTCCCTGTCTCCTTCCTTGACACCCCCACACTGCCACTCTTCCGTGATACCAGCCGTTCCTGCATATGTGTACATATATGTGCATTGAAATGTACATATAGACATACGAAATAGGTAGTAGCCATGCTAATCTGCAATCCAAAATTTCCTTAAGAGTATGGTCCACAAAAACTATGAGTTTGTATTTTTACTGGATGAGTAATGTTCTAATTTTTGGTGACATTTTAAGCGTGGGAGAACAGGTATTTATAGTTTTTTTTGGTGTGTATATTACTGGAACCATGCGATGGCAGTCTGACAATAGTACAGAGGGCTTGTGACACTTAATGTACTCACCAGCGCAGAGTTCTACATGACCCCACCAATGGTCGATGAACAGTGTATATAGAAACCAATTACATAAGATAATATCCATACCTATGACAAAGCAAAAGTTAGGAGTAAAGAATAACATCGACATGAGTCTTCGAAAAGCTATTAAAAAATAGGTTACATGCCATCACGCAGCAGGACCAGTGATCAAAATAAGCCGGCTATTTTTCCAGTGATTGCCCTTCATATCAAAGATAAAATATCATGCAGCCAATATATTGTGGTAAAAACTTAATGGTAAGAATATCATGAAAGTAAATTTCTATGGATACGCGAAGTTTTGCTATGCTTAACTACATGTATATGTGAATTGTATATGTAAAATGACAATGTATATAGCTTCAAGGTGCATAGATGTGGTGTTAAGAATAGTAGATCTATACTTACCTATTTCACTAACCTTCTTGATATTCTTGTTAAATTCTCTATATTTCTGTCCTTGATATTCTGTCAGACAATAAGAATGGCGCCCAGCCAAAGTGACCTCATCTAACATGTCAGCGGATACTTTTACCTGCATTGTGGCTCTTGCATACATCGCAGGACTGCTTCATTGGAAAAAGAACATGGCGGTACGTTTGTCTTGCAATGTTGGCTTGGCAAATCTTATTTCTGACGATAGACCATGAGAGCGGAGTCGGTCTTCAGAAATAACATAACAAATAATAACCCTCAGGCACTGGACGCTGTGGTTCACATGGTGGTTCTGAACTGATGCTGGGCAGCCATAAGAGTGTTTCAAATTGGGGAGTCAGCAGTGTCTCTGCCAATGGGAAAGCCATAATTTACCACACTCTAAATGAGGAAAAGGATCAAATAGAGGGCAGACAGCCCAAATGCCTTCATCGCTGGTCTGTTACCATTTTCCTCTAAATGAAGCACAAAGTCTGGGGTAAATATATATTTTGCAAGAGGTGCTTGAAGGAAAGTTGTAATGTCATTAACTGCTAGACCTTCAGAAGCAAACTACTAAGAAATGCATGAGAAGTCATTGAAATACAACTCCCATGAGAACAAGAGTGTGCCAAGTGACCATATTAGTCCACAAGCTGACACAAGGGCTAACTTTACATCCTTTCTTTCGGGTTCAACCAGGAAATATGAAGCAAGAAGAAGAGCATCAAGAGTGAGCAACTGGACACTCTCTTCTAGTGGATTCGAATTCTACTTCTCAGTGATTGCAAATCTTAACACTACATTAAAACAGAAGAGAACATTGTTTGAAAGATAGACAGGAACCTACACCTTGCAAGGCAAATGGACGGGTCGCATTTCTGTGTGATTGATAAAATCACAACTTTCCTTCAAGCACCTCCCAGAAACTTTACTCCTTGCAGACTTGATTCGAATATCTGCATGCGGTATACAACCTTTACAACAAAACTTTTACCACGCACTACCATTACAAAGCGGTCATTACAACGCATACCATTACAACGCATTGCGCTGGGGGGCGCTCTAGGATAGGGAATAGGTTAATTTACTATCCAATAACCTTCTCTAGCGTCCACGGGGACTGGAGTTGGAATAGTAAATTAAACTATTCACTATCCAGCACCCCAAAGCGCTATGCGTTGTAATGGTATGCGTGGTAAAAACCGCGTTGTAATGGTATGCATGGTAAAAGTATGCGTTGTAACGTCATACATCCCTGCATGCCTATGAGCTCCAGAGCCTTCACCGCATATTGTGACAACTGAATCTACAAAAATGGGTATGTGTGCAACTGGCTCTTGTCAAACTGTCAGTGCTGATCACTGAGTGTGGGGCAAATAAAGCTGTATCTACTACGGGGGCGCTAGGTGGCACACTAGCAGATGGCCGCTCTGTAGAGAGCTCCTGCCGCCCGGCGTAATTAATCCTTTTTAATATCCTTTTATTGGCCCGACTGGTGGAACCTGACACCCCAATCGATTTGTGCCACTGTGCTGCATCGGCGGACCGAGTTTCGCTGTTTTTCCTTGCTCGCTGACCCTAGAACTGGCGATGAGAGGGAACCCCCGCTAGACAGCGAAGCCTCTGGTGCGGAAGGGCCGGCCACAAAATCTACTTTACACCGAGGCTGCGGTGAGGCTGGCTGGGCCGCGTTGGCCGCAACTCTACCCCACGGTCGCTGATGCGACACCCGACTGCCCGCAACACTAACGCAGCTGACTGCTGCTCACCTGGGAAGATGCTTGAGTGGCATTGACCCCTTTGCCCGGCGAGGACTGAGGTGCGGAAGGCCCTTGGCGCCGGTGCCGACCCGCACCGCGGCGCGACCTATGGGGATGAATGCCTGAGGCCTACCACGCGGCCGTTCCTGACCTCTGCACAGCGCTTCAGAACCTGCGAGGGGGGGTGATTGTGCGCCCGTATCCGGCGCTGGCTCCGGGCTTGATGTGAATCTGGCGGCGCGCCCAATCCATGTAGTGGTGCTGCTTGCCCAGCAAGTGCCGTGGGAGAATATTCAACCCCCCCGCCCCCACCCCACCCCCTACCCTGGGTCCTGGGGGAACGTTGCGGTGCCATGCCATTCTGCGGTGGCCAGCTGCCTAGACCCGGCCATCGAGGCGCTGAGCGGAAGAAGTGATACTCCCAGCGCCATATTGGATCCGAGACTAGATAGCACTGTATGGCTCGATAGTGCTCCTTAGACGGTGCGGGGCTTAAGCGACAATTTCCTTCCCTGTTTACTACGGCATTCCAGGGCCTAACGTCATCCATTTGTGTCCAGAGTGGTGGAAGGACGGTTGCCTTGCGGAGAAGTCTGGACTTCTACATAGAGACCTTGTAGGGAGTTCATCTAATTGATCGACGTGTTTTTTCATCACCTTGCGATTAGAGGCCCCCCTTGCCTCCGCGGATAACCTTGCTGGACTTGAGCACTGTAGGGGTGTAAACACCGAGATCCCTATCACACCCGTTTGGCGCAATGGGTAAGCCGGACACGCGTCAACTTAAGATCACTTTTGACGCAGCAAAAAAAGCATCCAGGCCTAGCCAGGGGGATCGTTAACCGCCTGAACGGGCTGTGGATGACACGGCGGCGCCTTCCCCGGCTTCGGAAGTACAGGAAATCCTTAGAGAAGTTCGGCAGGGATTCGCCACTATTGTTGACAAGGTGGACAGGCTAACGTGTCGGATGGACGCCATTGCCCACAAATTAGATGGACATGATGAGAGGATTAAAGAAGCGGAAAGGCGCATCTCTGATACTGAGGACGTATCTGCCACTCAAGCGTCCCAGCTGTCTCGCATAAACAATCTATTACGCTCCATAGCGGCAAAGATCGAGGACTTGGAAGCGCGCAGTCGGCGCAATAACATTCGCCTTATTGGTATTCCGGAGTCCACCAACACTGGACGTATGGAGGACTATGTAGAGAAGTTGCTCCTGGAGGCTGTGGGTACTGACGCTTTCTCTGCCCAATTTATTGTTGAACGGGCACACCGCTCGCTGGCGCCCCGGCCCAAGCCCGGAGACACTCCCCGTCCAATAATACTAGCACGTCTCCTAAATTACAGAGACCGAGATGTGGCATTACGGGTGGCACGCAGCGGGCGGGAGCTGTCCTATAAGGGAGTTACTTTTTCCATATACCCCCAACTTCACTCCTATTGTGCAGGAGGAACGCCGTAAGTTTTTGGACGTCAAGGCTAAACTGAGCAAAGCACAGATTGACTACGCGCTTCTGTACCCGGCGAGACAGCGGATTACTCATCAGGGGAAGCAGCGATTCTTTACGAAGCCGCAGCAAGTGGAGGAACACCTGAAAAGATCGGCTAGACTGGAGGCGGACGCAGATGATCCTCGAGACCCTCCGTTGGCTGACGCAGATATGGAACACTAGTAAGACCCATGCACTCTGTAACTTTGGGCTGGGAGTGTTTTTTGGACTTGCTTTGCAATGTGGGATGATGTGCGGGCTGTTCAGATCCTAAGTGGCTGATTCAAGGCCACCCCCTAGATGGGTATGGTGGGAAGGCCGGCTTCATGGTCCCTTCGATATGCAGTTCTCTCTTATTAGCATAATTGATCCCCGTTCACCTGCAGTCCTTTCCTAAGATGTACCGTTGATACTGGTCCATTTGCTTTTTTATGTGGGGGAGTCTTGAATAACCCAGTGCGTGCCTAGTTATTTAAAGCCTGGCACCTGGGCATGATGGAGGCAAGGTTGTGTTGCCACCTTAGACGGCCCCCTACGGGCATTACCCTGATTTGGTCCACTACATGAGTTTAGTGAGACCCTATCTGTTGTTGTTCTATTTGTTGGGGGGTGGGGGTGGGGGGTTGCAGGGGGGAGGGTGTATGGTACTGGCATGATTGGGATGCTTCAGTGGGTGGGGATGGAGGGGGGTAATGAGATTGCGTGAAAGTTGTGATGAATGGTTGGATGCGCTACTCCGCACACTTTTGGTTTCTGGAACTGCATTTATTGAGTGGTTTTTCACATTCTACATTACACATGGTGATTTTTCCTTTGTTTTTATGCACTGTGCCTTTGTCTGGCTACACATGCTCACATTCATCTTCCATATACACGATGGCTCATAGGGGGACACCACTGAATGTCCTTACATGGAATGTCCGGGGGTTGGGGGATCCATGAAAGAGACGACAGATTATAGCGTACTTAGACCGCCATCATATACACATTGTGATGCTACAGGAAACCCATCTGAACCCCTTACGGGCCCCTGCCTTTGCTTCCCGCTGGTCAATGTACAGAGTTTTTTCTTCTTACTCTACCTATGCCAGGGGCACTGCCATACTGATCAAGAACAATGTGCCTTTTGCTGCGGTAGGTTCCTTCAGTGACGAACAGGGAAGGTTTTGCCTCACATGGGGGCGACTGGGACTAGCATCGGTGACGCTAGTATGCTGTTATGGCCCCAACACAGACTCACCTGAATTTTTCTCTTCCCTATGGGATAAAATAAGTGAAATTGGTTCGAACAATGTTATTTGGGGAGGGGATTTTAATGTCACCTATGACCCTGCTACCGACATATCAAACCCTGCACCGCACCACCTCACCAAAGCAGCCGCAACACTTCATGATATCATCTCTGATAACTGTTTGTTAGATGCTTGGCGACACGTCTATCCACATCGGCGTGAAGGTACACACTTCACTGCTCATGCCGCCTCTTGCGAGCGGCTGGATTTCTGGCTCTTGTCTCGGGGCCTGGGCCCTCTGATTAATGCTACACAACATTTAGCCAGGACATATTACGATCACGCATCTGTCTTGCTCACTCTTGCCCCCTCGGCCTTTGAATGCCCGCGTAGTGCATGGCGGCTAAATACGCGTATGCTGCTAGATGTGGTCTTCCGTGCGGAACTGAAAGATGAGATCCGGGAATTTTTTTTAGATCAATAGAGGATCTGTACAGAGTGTGGAAACAATTTGGGAAGCATTCAAAGTTACCATTAGAGGGGTGTGCATATCTAAGGGAGCGGGAGTCTTAAAGAGCATCACTTCCACCCTTCGGAGACTAGAGCTGGAACTACATGAGCTTGAAGCTCTCCTGGCCAGCTGCCCGGATGGAGACACTCAGAGCAAATTTAGGGAGACGCTAACGGAATACATGGAGGAAGCGGGCAGGGAAGTACGCTTTCGAGCCAAACACTGGGTAGAGCATCGATATGGGGAAGGGGAGCGCCCTGGCAAAGCTCTCGCTGATGTGATTAAACACCAACGACACTCCAATTATATAATTGACTTAGAGCGGTCGGATGGCACGAGATGCTGGGATACCGCCACCATCCTAGATGAATTTACCAACCACTACACCACCCTATATACGAGTGTTGGCCAGCGCGACCTGGATTTAGACTCCTACCTGGGCGATGTAACCTTAGGATGGCTTAGTGATGTACACCGTGAATTCTTAAGTGCACCATTTGAGCTTGACGAAGTCTGTGACGCCATTATGGGCATGCAATCGGGCAAGGCCACGGGCCTGGACGGCATCCCTATTGACTTTTATAAAACCTACATTGACCTGATGGCACCTATTCTGCGCGAGGTCTTCGAAGAATCCCTTGAAGTGGGGATCCTTCCGCCATCCATGAGAGAAGCGCTCATTATTTCCCTCCTAAAGCCCAACATACCATCTAACATATGTGGCTCCTATCGTCCCCTTTCCTTACTCAATTGCGATGCTAAGATATTGGCGAAGCTCACTGCCAACAGACTGACTTTATTGCTCGACCGCTTAATACTGCCGGATCAATCTGGGTTTGTCCCGGGGAGATCCACCTCTCATAACTTACGTACGCTTTTTACTGTCCTGGACACTGTCTCCCCTGACCTTCCTCTGGTGGCGGTCTTTCTCGACGCCACCAAGGCGTTCGATTCTGTCGAATGGGACTATCTATTCGGGGTCATGCAAAGGATGGGCTTCCCCTCAATATTTATTTCATGGATCAAGCTCCTATATTGTCAGCCGGGCGCTAATGTGCTGATCAATGGCCATATGTCCACGTCCTTCCCAATTGCCCAGTGCACCCGGCAGGGATGTCCCCTGTCACCTGTAACGGCATAATGACATGGCTCTGCGATGTCATCTGCAACAGATCCTTGTCTCTATGTATGCCGACGATATCTTTCTCCATGTTCGCTATCCCAGCACCAACCTCAATGTGCTCCTCCGAGAGTTTGTTATTTTTGGCGACATATCTGGAGTCCAGATTAATTGGGGGAAGTCATGCCTCTTTCCTCTTACAACCTCAACGTCACGCTTCCCTCTAGATTACCCACTGGAATGGTGTGATGACGAGCTCCGTTATCTGGGGATTGGCATTACAAGTGATAAGGAAGAGCTTATTAGGCTTAAATGTGGTGTTACGTTGACCCGTATTACCGACAAGATATCCCGTTGGATAAGGCTCCCGCTGTCACTAGCTGGACGGGCTTCTTTGATCAAAATGGTCATACTTCCACAACTGCTCTACCTTTTCCTTAACATTCCGTACCATCCAGGGCGCCATTTCTTCGCATTGTTGAAAGCCGAATTGATTAGGTTGGTGTGGGGGGGAAAGCAAGCTCGCCTACAGTGGTCGATACTCACCAGGCCCTACGCCGCGGGTGGTTTCGCCATCCCGGATCTGGAATTGTACTACATTAGCGCGCAGGCCCACTATCTATACTATTGGGTGCGACACCACCGATTCATGCCTCACATAGCAGCCGAATACTGGCTCGCGCACCCGATTCCACTAGAAGGGGTACTCTTTGCTGAAATCCCAGCTAGAGAACGTACTCAGAACACTGTGAATGCCACGATTACTGCGTGGCGCCGCATTGTGACCCTATTGGGAGCGGACTCTCTATATTCCCCGCTTTTACCACTGGCCTATCATCCTGCTATGCCACTGCTGCAGGAGACGATCTTTCATAACCTTAAGGAGAGAGCTGCTCTAGTAACTTGAGGAGCCTTATACGAAAATGGACAATTCCGAACATTGGACGACCTCTTTCGAAATCTGACCCACACGCCGCTAGATAGCTTCCTATATTTGCGACTTCGACATGGAATCCGAGCCTTGCATGGGGATTTCCCAGCAGAACATCCGACACTAGCACCTCTCCACTTACTCCTGCAACGCGACACGCCTACAAAACTAGTCTCTTTATTGTACCGTACCATCCAGGAGCAACAGGTGAAACCTCCTCCGCAGGCCCGATCAAGATGGAGTGAGGAGCTAGGGGTTGAAATCACAGATGACCAATGGGAGTTTTGTTGTCTCCAGCCTGGGCGTGTCTCGGCTAGTAGCAGATTACGCATTATACACTACAAATACCTTCACGGGTTATATTACACACCGGCCAAAATGCATCGGTTTCGACTGCGGGACACAGACAACTGTGATAGGTGCCATGCGTCAAACGCAGACATGTTACACTTAGCCTGGAGTTGTCCAGTGGTCTGTACCTTCTGGGAAGAAGTCTTTGAGGCTCTGCATCAGATGACTGAGATACAACTAGACGCTACCCCACTGGTGGCGCTACTGGGCTATGTCCTACCTGTCCCTCCATCGTCTCGTAAATATATAGCGTTGGCGTTATTAATGGCTAAGAGACGGGTGGCATGCCGTTGGGGCAGAGGAAGAGCGCCCAAATTTAAGGAATGGATAGACGACACGACCTATTGCCAGGAACAGTTGTCCAATTATGCTGAATTACTGCCGACTTCCTCTCGACCTCGCGACATTTGGACACCTTTGACAGCTTATCTTTCAACCAGAGCAGCAGACACTGATACGGCAAGCTTGGCCGATCGCCCCTTGTAATGGCTTCACCCTTTATACATGAATCAGCCGTACTATGAATACTGCTCTACATTCAAAGATGCGGCTCAGCACCAGTAACTGCCAGTGCTGCCCTTGTTGTTGTTGGTTATTGCACTCCTGGGACGAGTGAGTGCTCTCCTGTCCTAATGACTGGCAAATGTCCACCCTCCCCTCGCCCCCCCACTTCCCGTGTGTTCCTCATTGGGCGACCCCATTTATATATTTGATTGCATGTTTTGTCTGGGAGAGTACAGTGCAAGTTGACCAACTGTGTTCCCATTTCTTTCTTCTTTTTCCTTGAACTTTACCCACCGAATGTAAATGTAGGATTACTATCAGCTCATGTTTCAATGCTGCATGTTACATTGCAGTGACTCTTCACTGACTACTTGACGCGGCCGGCCCGTAGTGGTTGTAGGCGACTTGCTGTGTACCACAATGCCTAATATTCTTGTTTAATATGATTTATTCTATTCAACGGTAGCCAGCCACCCTGTGGATGTAGGCTAAAATTCCTGTGTTTGTTGTGTTGACAATTAAAAAATAAAAAATAAAAAAAAGCTGTATCTACTACATATAGATCCCTTTGGCCAATTTTGCTTGAGAGCCTGGAAGATATTTTTTTGCATAATGTAAAAAAGAGCCTTGATCCTGAAATCTGAACTTTGCCTTGATAGCAAATAAGCCAAGGGGTGGGAGGGGTCACACTACAAGTTGGCAGGAGTGATGTCCCTATGTTGGATTACCAGGCCCAATTTTCTGGCTGGTCCTCACATGGACTGCAGGCACAAGTCCAGCCGGCTCCCCAAATGTCCACCTCCTTCTGAGTGTACAAAGCTCCTCTGAGCTGGTCCATATCCTGCCATGCTCCTTGAAGCCCTCACCACTCCCCACATCCCTGCTTTCATTTATGACCTACTCAATGTGAGTAATTAAATAGGAATATAATTATATCTGGAATTGCGGGTAAACATTTGATTGGATTCTAATCTAGTAATTCTGGGGCCACATGGTTACTACCTATTCTGTGGATAATAACTTTGGCACTGTGCAACATGGCCTATTTGTCTACTCACACTTGCTCTGGTGTTGGATGCAATAACTGATGTGTTCTGATTTTATTGGGTGCAATAATTATCACCTGTCCCGAGTTATGTAATGAAAATGTGGCAAACATACAGTTTTTGACACTTGCTGCATCAAAATCCCCATGTCCTGTTGTTTCTTAGGCATTTTTCTCTGCTGCCAGAATTCAACAGGGTGCAACTTTATCGAACCTGCTACCTACAAGAAGCGATAAATATGACACCGCCTATAAGTGAGGTCCCTGCACAAACATTGTTTTGCTCAATGGTCTCAATTATATGGGGGCCCTGTAATCAGACTCCGAAGAGTATTGACCACCTGCGGTTTAGTCCAAAACTGGAAACCATGACAAGGAAAAGCTTTCTCTCCATTTGAACATGAATCACTCAGACAAGGAACATCCTGCACTACAAATTTAGAAATTGTGATAGGCAGAAAGATCATCATAATAGTAAGCTTCTCTGAGAAACATAAGGGTTGGTTGAAATTGCAAGTAGTAGGTTTTACCGATGTGGTGACGTTTATCAAAACTGCCTGCACCAACGTAGTTAGACAACTTAAACATTTGACAACATGTAATGAAAAAAATTTGCTTTTAGTCTCAAAATAGATGCGCAAAACAAGTAAAGACCATCTTTTTCTTAACAAAATCTTCTCCCAAAAAATGTATGAGGAAATGATCACATTTGAGAATTGTTTTGAAGGGAATATCACCCACAAATAATGCTTGATGAAGGTGGCAAACTTCACATTTGTAAAGTAGTGAGGTTTATCACTTTGCAAAACGAAAAAGGCTTAATTAGAATATCAAATATTGCTAGAAAAATCCACAAATATAAGGAGTCCTTTTGACGTATTAAAATATAATTACAAATCTGTGTTAAAAAAAGTTCTGCACCGTGGAGCCAGATGTCTCGCCCATCTAAAGGTGAGACCAACAATAACCAGCTGGTGGCCTAAGAATAGACCGGCAAATCAGCAATTACGTTTCAAAACACCAGATCTATGTTTGAGAGAAAACATGTAATGTCCATCAAGAAGTCTAGAAGGATCCCATGCATGTCTAATGCAATGGTCAAACCAGGCTTTCCTTTTAACCTTTATTGCCTCTGATCCTCCTGACTCCCTCATTAAAAATCAATCTTGGTCAAACACCATGGGAATCACCAAGAAACCCTGAAGTAATATTATCTGAGATCACCCACTATTGAACATTACACATCTGTTCAATGAGCAGAGAACACACCAAGAGGGAGGGAGCAGATGTACCAAAGCTTCACTCTCCAAGGGTGCCTTAGCCATTTTTACGACCTTCTTAAAATGGGATGGAAACATAAGGATCCTTCACATACAGTTCCACTAGTCAATTTCTTGTGAGGTAAATGTGTCTGAGCAGGAAAACACCTTGAATTCTGAAATAGTTGTAAACCAGAAATTCATTTAGAGTACTTGTATTCCCCAAAGCCACTCAATCCTTTTCTATCTTTTTCCATAAGCATGGCTCTTATGAAGCTTGTTAAAAACTTAAAGTCTATCCTCCATATGACCCCTTTCTTTGGTCGCATCAGGTGTTTCTCCTATACCACCTCTGTCTTGTCAGGACTTTCTTACCAAGTACAGGTTGCCACAGAGGCAGTTGCATGCGGTTTAGGGCCATATTTTCCATAAGTATATTATTGCTGCTGGATTGCTGGATTTTGTCTGCTGGGTCGAGAAGTGCATACCCTAGGATGGGTCAATGAGCGCGCACACAGTAGGCTATTTTTGAGTTAATCAGAAGAGCGAGCAAGTAACACAAAGCTGGTTAGTAAAATTAGTTATTTGTCATTCTTGGCACCTGCCTCATCTCACATCCCTTACTTGATTTGGTTTTGCAAGGAGGAAGTTCAGTGTTAGGGCTTATAGTTCCTGTGAATCTATCCTCCTTGATTCTTTATGCTTTGCCCTTCGTGCAGTCTCTTCCTGTCCTATCATGTTTAGTGGCAGGTTGCAGGTCGACCCTAGGCTTGTCACTTCAGTGGCCTTCGAAGGAGCTGCTAACCCAGCAATAGTGTAAAATACTGTTGGTAATATTGAGCAGTCTCATAGGCGGTATGCAGACTTTGGCCACACTGTTCATGCCAATGTACATTTTGCCACCTGCACTGCAGCTCCTAATTAAATAGCACTGCAGTTGTAGGTGGGAAAATGCCTGTCAGAAGGTTGGAAAAGGGAGATGGGGAACAGGGAGGGGGCACCCTCCATTAAAAGAATAAAAGTAAAGTGTCTTTGAGAATCTTTTTGAAGTGTCTTTGAGTGTTTGTTTGCCACATAGTAAAATGTCCTCCAATCCTCAAATGCCATGTCCTAGGACCGCCAACCTCATTGTGGGGCAGCAGTGGAGGTCTTCTGATCGCCACATTACATCCTTGGCAGTCGTAATACCCTGGGACTGCCGACTCTGCCAGGGAAACACTGTTCAAGAGGTATCAATATGCTTGGCGTGCGTTCCCACTAGCATATAATGACTTTCATCACTGCCACTGATTTCACGGAGGTCTTTCGTCCGTGAAAATAGTGGCGGTGAGAGAAGAAAGGGGGCCCTACAAGCCCCCCTTGTGCCTCACTTCATGTGGATGAACACAGGGGGACACAACATGTGCCCCCCAGTATGCATGCACCCCAGTTTCCCCCAGTTCGCCCCCAGGTACAGCACGGCATGGACTTAGTCCATGCCGTAATTGAAGTTTCCTTGATGTTCCCATTGAGGTGCTTATTTTATAGGCACCGCCGTGAGAACACCAAAGAATCACCTGACAATGACTAAAAAAGTAATTATACGGTCGGCGGTTCTCACGCAGGTTTGGCGGTGTGGCGGCAGGGTGGTCCCGCCGCCGCACCATCAAACTTGTAATTGGGCCCTTAGGGTCTGATTTATAGACCTCACTTTGTAGACCATAAAATGGTGGTGATGCCTAGCAGGCACTGTCCCCCAAATTATGATGATGGAAAATTCATCGCCGCCATGGAAAGGCGTGTGGGGATTACTTAGGGGGACCCGTTGCAAGCCCCCATGTGTTGGGGAGGTGAGGGTGCACTTGGAGGGTACCCATGGTACCCCCCTACATTTCACACCACTATTTGGCAGGCACAATGTGGTGCCTGCTATGTAGTGCAGTGAAATGCACAACATGGTTTTTCGCTTCGTGGCGGGTGCTGCTGTGAGCAGCATCCGCCGCAATGTTAAAAAGCAAAACATGACCGCAAGGGTGGCAGTCGCATCCTGATTCAGTATGCGGGACCGCCGCATGTATTGCGGACGGTCCTGGTTTGCTATAGGATGGCGGACGGACTCAAGTCCATTGGCCATCCTAATGACCCCCTATGTGTGGAGGTTATACCTCTAAGTTATCTATACTTATATGTGTTGAATTGTCCTCTCTGACTGACGAGTCTCTGCACACGTAAGTATACTTTTTAGTGGTAAATGTGGGAGGGACGAAGACAGTGGGTGAAAAAAGGGGCAGACCTAAAACAAAAGGGGATGGTATTAGAAAGGAGTAAGATGGGTTTAATTAAGTTCAGGGAGGGATTTTTGGAGTCCCGTAATGTTTTGATGGGTAACCTCTGCCTGCCATTTCTCTTTATAAGACATTTAAAAACACTTTATGGGTGTTCCTATGTGAAGGCCATGCAAATAAACATGGTATGCATTAGTGGCCTCCTCCAGGAGTGGCCTCTCAAGGCACCAGTTGATTTGTGTCACTTATCAGCTGGCTATGAGATCAGGTGTGGAGATTCTTCCCCTTATGGCAAACTGCTGAGCCTTCACCTACCTGAAAAGAGTTTGTGGCCTGCCTGCACTCACTGACCTTGAGAAGCGAACCACACCAGTTCAGGAGCCTCAGCTCACCACCATATCCCCACACCTCAAACTGTTCCTTTTACTTCCCCCCCACAGCCATTCTTAACTGGTGACCCTATATGGCTACAGACTGCTACAATTTCTTAAACCATGGTGTCCTGCCCAGAGGACATTCTGGAGCAGTAAGTGGGTGGGCAGGAGTTTCAGTATGCCTCAAAAAATCTGCCCACCTTCACCAAGGGGCTTCCTGACTATGCAGGCATGATAAAAAACGATCACTTCTTATAAGAATATTGCTGTGAAGTTTGAATTATTGGGTGGGGTTGTCAATAACTGTCTTGCTGTAATTCTGATTCTTTCTCCTTAGTGCCAGGTGAAGACTGGATCAGTGCTGTCAGCTACATATAAGGTCCCACGTACATTGTCATTGGGTTGTTGTAGCACTTTCAAAATGTGCAACTATTGCATGAAATTTATTTTTAAAAATGAATGGTTTTAATGAAGCACAGAGTTATAACCAATGAACTAATGGTGGTGTACTTGGAAGAAGCTGGGTATGTTATTTAGAAATATATATAATACTGTGAATTAGTTATGCTACATTCTCTTGTGGATGCTATCATTTTTAAAATGGATGGTGCTTTGCTTATCCTGCTCCTACTCATTCCCCTACCCCATCAGGGTGCCACTGATAGCCATCTCTCTCCTTGTTTCTGCAGCCCACCACATGAATGATGTCAGTGTTTCAAAATGGACAACTGTATTAGAAAGCATGTATTGTGAACAAAGCTTCAATCATGTACCTAAAGTATCATTTTCAAGGGTGTGTGCTGGAAGTGCCACTGTAGAGGTGCTGATTATTTTGAGCCATTGTTTGAAAAATGTTTCCTTTTGTGTTGAACACCTCAGCAGTACAGATGCTGAGGGGGTATGCGGAAGATTTCTCTTACCTTAAGAAAGGGGTTAGTAATAACGTTTTTAAAGCTCAAATAATTTTTATTGAAATCCAGGTGTCCATACAAAGTATATGCTATAAAATTCGCAATATCATATTCCAATCTCGTTGCTTAGAAATGAAGGAATTGGACGAATAATACAAAGATGAAACATAAAGAAAAAACAGTGTACATTAAATGAACCATATATGCACTATGAAAAATATGACAGAAACTTATGGAACTACTAGGGAGATCAGGGTGGTTTGGGAACCTCTTGTTGAGATGGTTTTGGCAGAAAACATCTTTTGGCACTATTGTCAATAAATGTTATAACAGGTGACCACAAGTCAACACATTTTGTAGCCATTTGAGGTGGGTATACAAAGGAAGTGTCCAACCTATGATTATAAATTATAAATTCTCCTGAGGCACAGCCGGGAGCAGGGACTAGACTGGTTTTAAACTTTATTTGTGTGATACTGTGTTATTTAAACAGCGTATTTTGCACCAAATCCTTTGTTCAGCAGACAGAACGCTGACGTGGGCGGGGACTTCTCTGTGTGCCCACGCTACTGGCCGGTCTCCAGAGGCACGCCCTACAACCTTAGCCACGCCCCCTTTTTGATATAACGCGCGCTGACTGCTAGCGCGGCGTCTAATAGCTGAAATTCTCCTGAGGCACAGCCGGGAGCAGGGACTAGACTGGTTTTAAACTTTATTTGTGTGATACTGTGTTTTTTAAACAGCGTATTTTGCACCAAATCCTCGTTCAGCAGACAGAACGCTGACGCGGGCGGGGACTTCTCTGTGTGCCCACGCTATTGGCCGGTCTCCAGAGGCACGCCCTACAACCTTAGCCACACCCCCTTTTTGATATAACGCGCGCTGACTGCTAGCGCGGCGTCTAATAGCTGAAATTCTCCTGAGGCACAGCCGGGAGCAGGGACTAGACTGGTTTTAAACTTTATTTGTGTGATACTGTGTTTTTTAAACAGCGAATTGTGCACCAAATCCTTCGTTCAGCAGACAGAACGTGACGCGGGCGGGGACTTCTCTGTGTGCCCACGCTATTGGCCGGTCTCCAGAGGCACGCCCTACAACCGTAGCCATGCCCCCTCTTTTATATAACTCGCACTGACTGCTAGCGCGTCGTCTAATAGCTGAAATTCTCCTGAGGCACAGCCGGGAGCAGGGACTAGACTGGTTTTAAACTTTATTTGTGTGATACTGTGTTTTTTTTTAAACAGCGTATTTTGCACCAAATCCTTCGATCAGCAGACAGAACGCTGACGCGGGCGGGGACTTCTCTGTGTGCCCACGCTATTGGCCGGTCTCCAGAGGCATGCCCTACAACCTTAGCCACGCCCCTTCTGCCCCCAACCTCCAACTGTATAAATGATGTGTCCCTACCGGAAGCGCAGCGGACGAGCGCAGCGGGCGCGACGATTGCGCGCCGAAGGCGCGCTTAAGGCAAGCTCGTCTGCGCTCGTCCGCGCCGAGACCGGGCCAAGGGCACCCCCCCTTGTTCGACCAGCTCCGGAATATGATACTCTCAAATACAGTAGGGAAATACTCATGCAGTTAAATCCTCTGGCAGATGTTGCCGACTGCCCACGCCTTGCCCCAAACATAGTACATGAGGATTTGAACCCCTGTTCTAACTGCCGAGGGCGTCTGCCAAACATTAATCCGCTCCCGCCTAGATCTCTCTTGAAAACCAATTTGCTCCCTGACAATAGGCTGATTCCGCCAACGCATGCTGGTTCTAAGCAAATAATCAAGGGAAAATTAATTAGTGGATTACTAAACGTCAGGTCCCTCCCGAAACACGCCACTGAAATACAGTTATTTATTGAGACCAATAACTTAGACATTTTATTCCTAACCGAAACTTGGATGGCCACGGGAATGGAATCAGAACTAGGGCTAGCCTGCCCTGTTGGATACAAGATTATTCATAAACCCAGGAATATAGGACGGGGAGGAGGAGTAGGAATCATCTTCAAGGAAGAGCTAAACATTGCCACCTTGGATGTCGATACAGTCTCGTGTGTTGAAATCCTTGGAGTCTCAATCAAACATGACTCCGGCCACTGCCTTACGGGCCTAATTTGCTACAGGACACGGGGACATATTAATGTTACGCAACAGCAGGAACTGATTATGGTCATTAACAATATATCAATCTCTCACAGCAGGCTGCTGGTTCTGGGAGATTTTAACCTTTGGGACAATGACCAACTACACACGGCTTTTCTTAACATTACTCAATCTTGCAATAACTTGGGGCTGAAACAATGGATAACTACCCCTACACATAAGCAAGGAAATATACTGGATTTAATATTCGCTGCGGAGGATATAATTACTATGGGCACATCTCTTCCAGTAGACTGGTCAGACCATCATCTTCTCCTATTTAATATCCACACCCCGATCAATACAGGAACTACAAAAGTGCAGACCAGGTCTTTTATCGGTCGCAATTGGAAGAGCTTGCAGAAAAGGAAAAAGGAAGGAAAGTTTGATGTCAGCCAAGTAGGAACTTCGTTCAACCCAGAGAGCGATGTCAATACCAACTATCTCTCACTGTGCAAAGAGTTAACTAAGAAGCTAGATGATGTTATACCCCTGAAAATCATCAGGAAAAGAGGAAAACCCTCTGCCCCCTGGTATACGGATAAGCTGAAAGAACTGAAAACCGCCTGCAAAAAGGCGGAGAAGCTCTGGAGAAAAAAGCAGATAAGCTACAAAAAGATATACGATTTTTCAGCAAAGAACGGACATACCCATATCTTGCTGATGGCTTTTATGCACAAATAGATGAAAATAGTGATACTTTCTCTAACCAACCTGATTCTACTTACAATAGAAAAGTTACCACATTTTCAAATTCGTCCAATTCTGGCAGTGAAGATGGTTCTTTTTCCTCTGATGTTAGAGGACAAGGCTTCATACCCAGACAAAATAGACGTCCTTTTTTAGGGAGGCGCAACAACTACAGGAACAACTGGAGACCCAGATACCAAGGACACAATCAACAACAGTATCAACAAACAATGTTCCAACCACCCATTCAACAACACCAACAACCCATGTTTCAACAACCCATACAATATCAACCACAAGTCCAATATCCCCAACAATACCAGGGACCTCAAAACAACTCCAACCAATATCTGGAGACAAGGAATGCCAAATATTGGAGACCTTAGAGACCGTCCCAATTTTCAATCTAAGTAAGATGACACTAAACGAGTCCACCATGTCTCTACTATCAAAAGGACTGTCTTTTGTTCCCCATGCGGGTATAAATAAATTTGAACTGTTCATTGATCTAATGACTTTTTTTCGCAAAGTGAGACTGAAGTTCTTCTTTCAAAGCAATCAAACTAATACCTATGAAAACAACAAAACAGGATTAGCTCCCAAATCAGTATTCACGCCAGCGCTGGACCAAGTGCCTCCTGAGGTAGGCATATTTGAAAAAGTAGTATATACAAAATTCCTACAAGCGACCAAATATGTACCCAGGACACCATTTAATGTCACGTATGATGAATACCAAGCAATCAATTCCATAAAAAACGACACCACTGTCACTGTAAAATGCTGTGATAAAGGTGGGGGAATAGCTATCCTAGATACAGACAACTATATTGCAAAAATTGAGACCATGTTAAACGACACAAGATTCTACTCCAAAATTTCAAGAAATACAACCAATAACATCAAAAACAAAATCGAACACCTTACTACCCAAGCATACAATGATGATATCATTTGTCGCAAAGAGTATGAATACCTGAATGTGGAAATTCCCAAACTGGCTTGCATCTACGGCACCCCAAAAGTGCACAAAAATGCCTCGAATCCTCCGCTAAGACCAATTGTAAATACTATAGGCTCGGTCACTGAACCCATCTCAAAATATCTGGACGCTATTTTGTGCCCCTACATACATCTAATACCGGGATACATAAAAGACACCAGTCAAATTATCAATCTCCTGGAAGATACTCCATACAATGCGGACACACAATGGCTAGTCACACTAGATGTGGAGAGTTTATACTCCAACATTCCATACGAAGGGGTCCTCTGTGCAACTGCCTGGTTCATTGAAGCCTACCAAGTCGAATGTAACAGCAAATTCATCATAGACTGTCTGACTATTGTTCTTAAAGAAAACATTTTTGAATTTCAAGGCACTCTCTATAAGCAAACAAAAGGAGTCAGCATGGGAGCTTCCTGTGCTCCCACTATAGCGAACATCTATGTGGCTTTCTTCGAACAGCAATTCGTCTTTAAAGAAGAGGCCCCATTCTTTGAAACAGTGTCATTATGGTCACGATACATAGTTGACATCATATTTCTATGGAACGATGACCTACAAGTACTGGCAGAGTTTATACAGTGGCTTAACCTTTGTGACGAGAACCTTCATTTCACCTCTCATTACAGCAATGTGGAGATTGAATTTTTGGACATCATGATCAAACATGATGAGAAACAATTGTACGTGGATCTGTATACAAAACCAACTGCACGCAATACTATCTTACATCATACCAGTTTCCACCCTCTAACCCAAAGAAATGCTATTCCTTTTGGTCAGTTTTTGCGATTACGTCGCAACTGTACCAGACTTGCGGATTATGACCACAGAGCAGAAGAAATGAAAATCAAATTTCAAAATCGAGGATATCCACATAGAATCATCAGACATGCGTGTAAGCGAGCTCGCTTTTACGACAGACAACATCTACTCTCTGGAAATGCAAAAATAAAAGATCAGAACTTAGTATTTGTCACAAGACACTCTGTCCTTAATGATAAAATCAGACAGATCATATGTTCCCAGTGGCACTTATTAAACATCAACCAGCAAACCAAAGAGACTGTACCAAAGCCTATGTTTGCTTATCGCAAAAACAAAAACCTCAAGGACCTAATAGTAAGATCCCGCATGCCACAAAAGAAACAACCTATACAACGCAACATAACAGACTTACAGCCAGTATATGGTAACTTCAGATGTGGCACATGCAAATCCTGTCCTATGGCCATAGAGAACCGATCGTTTAGCCACAAAGGTACAACGATCGAAAATAAATACATTACAAACTGCAAAAGTAAAAATGTTGTATATATACTACTATGCCCCTGCGACAAAGCATACGTGGGAGAGACTTCTCGATCTCTACACACAAGGCTCACTGAACACAGATCGGCAATACGCACTCAAAAAACAACTGCACCTCTGGTATGCCACTATTTGGAAAACCAACATTCACCAGACGATATGCGTTGGTACATACTTGAAAAAATCTCCCCCACAGCAGGGCTCTGCTGCAACAAAATAAGGCAAAAACGGGAGGTCTATTACATTTTTATATTCAACACTGTATATGACGGGTTAAATTTAGAAATTCCCTGGGACCAGGCAATTCTATAATTGCACAATAGAAATATATTGTTAAAACATACTAAATACCTGGCCGATTTCAAGATTCAGAACATAAATCCTCCTCAAGTATAAATGGTTACCTATAGAGTCTTCCTTCTATCTCCAGTAAACAACTTTTTGAGTCTGTTATCCCTTTTCACTTCGCTACATCGTCATACATACACACCTGATCTCTATATAAAAGCGGCGCTTCAAACTGCAGGTCCTTTGAACCCGACTGCCCCGCCTTTGGATAGCCGATGTATCTTTGTGCATTAATACCGGGAGTTCCTCGCCACTAACTGACAACCAACAGGTAAAAGTGCTAACTACGGAGTCTCATTTTTCGGCTCTAAACTCCTGCAGCTTATCTTGAAAGACGCTTTTTTACAGGCTGCATTTGTCCCTTACTATCTAACAGAGCTGACTCTGTCCGCTTAAAGTCGGGTAATAGATTAGATTACCGCTAATAATACTGATGGCGAAAATTATGCTTGCTTAAGTATTGTAGCCCTAACCAGAATCAGACTCAGACCGCTCAATTCGGAAAAATATATAGCAACCGCGTATACTACCAACGGCGCATATCATGTTTGTTTACGTAGCGAAGCCCGGACTCTCTCTGTTTTACTAGACTAGATACTTACCATTCTTTCAGTCTAGTCTTCTAATAGAATAAATAAAATCACGTAAATGGGCTTTTCACTATAACTTATTCGACTTCATCCACTCTATTCTATTTTCCCATTTTAGTTACGTTTTCTCGCAATCTTCATACTTTCACCTGACTCGAACTCCAGGAAAACGAAAGATTCTCATCTAAAAGGTAATTTGTCATCCGCTCACATTTCTAGTCTAATTAAGTAATTTTCATCTTCATGTAGATATGCAGAGGCCATTTAAAAGCCGTTTTCTAATATATAAACAACAGACATGAGCGTGGTAATTAGACCTCTACTGGACGCTTCTTGTAAATAATTCTTTTATTCGCAGTTCCGCTGCCAAACACCTATAAAACATCGGCCTGCATTCTATGCCTGCAATATAACAGAACATTACATCTAAGGTAACCATCTTAGTATAGATTATTTAGTGTTTTTTCACATCAAATAACTAGTTAGTTTTATTGATCATTGCTTTCCTACCCATTTTAAGTTCATCCACAGATAACTACAGACGACACAGAACCACTGCCAAGCGTCTTTGCCAACTACGCTTACGAGAAAAGAAGGTGTAAGCACCCAGGTACACATAATTTGTGTACATATATGTTGTCACTGTATCTATTTAGAAGGTCATAGGCATAAAATAAAATAAACTTAATATACACTCCAGACCCCCGCTCTTTTTCATCATTTCTTTAGATCCTTTTTGAGAGAGAATTCAATCGCATGTAAATATCATATATGGACTCTCATTAATGTTATATAAACTGTTTGGAGGCTCCTCCATCTATAAAGAGCCATGTATAACCACTCATCAAACTATCCCACTCTAATCGCTAATATCTAGGCAGTGGTCGTTTCAATCCTTCCATTTTTATAATGGCCCGACCTATGAATGGTATTTAAATATGACACATATATATTTTTCACTCTCAGATATCCGGAAATCTCTATACCTGAACAACCCCTCTACTTTGCAGCTGTCAGAATTCATTGCTGCCATACATCTAGTCTGGGTCAATCTATTTGTCCTGCTGTAAGTACACTTCTTTCTACTATATTCAGCCTAATGTCTTTTACAAATTATAAGTGGCTCTAACGATCACCCCACCAATTAGCCTAGAAAAAATATGAGAAGCCAATAACCATCTATAGGAGGAGTTATACCCAGACTCCATATTTTGGTAGTCTAGGTAGGGACACAGCTACTCAATGTCCCTCTAATATCATTTCTCTCTGCTATGTCTTAAATTCATGAGATATCTCATCATATAATAGACATAATATTTATTTTCACTGTTATATATATATATATGTGCTGCCTGAATTGTTTACAGGGTTGTCTCACTGTATATACATATTCACTTCAAATAGGTTAGAACTACTGTATAAAAATTAGCGAAATAAGTTAAATAACACATGTTCTGCTTTTTCTTGTCCTACTGTATATAAATTTGTTATATAAGAAAAGTGATGTATGTTCTCTTTCCATACCCTATAGAGCAATAGACGGTCACCTGAAGAAGGCCCAAGAGCCGAAACGCGCGTAGTGTTATCTACCGTATTGCCTTCAACTCATTTGTTGAGTTTTTAAGTTTACTGTTTATGTCTTCTATCTAATGTGTTCATATGTTTTTAAAAACATTTTTTTTGTGAATTTAGATGATTATGTAAATACACGAGTTTTATGTATAATTATAGTCACTTTATACACTGTATTGTTCTTTATAAACCGCTAATCTGACAAAAAAAAGAGTAATATATAAAAAATCAAAAAAAGATATATAATCATTTATCATATGTAAAACAGATATCATCAATAAAATTTAATGTCAAATAAGCTATCCTTTTGAAGTGTTTCACTACAGTTGGACTATACTTGTCAACATATCTAAAACATTCAGATATTGAAAACAAAAAGAAGAATTTCTGCTACTTGGCTATAGACC
Organism: Lissotriton helveticus; assembly: GCF_964261635.1. Taxonomy (NCBI): domain Eukaryota; kingdom Metazoa; phylum Chordata; class Amphibia; order Caudata; family Salamandridae; genus Lissotriton; species Lissotriton helveticus. The sequence goes on from NC_136065.1 coordinate 113,488,507, forward strand.
TCTTCCAAATGTCTTGTTCTTTCCCTATGTATAGCAAGTAGAACTATATTATATAGGGGTCCCCTTCTTTCAAAATATTTGAAAAAACTATTCGGAACAGGAGAGAATACTATGGAGACTTACAATTGTACAATATAAGAAAGAAATCTCCTCAGCCAAAGCAAATTACTTTGCAGATTTAATACTAAATAGTCCCAATCAATCCCGTGACACCTTCAGGATTATCAGAGAGCTATCCCTTCCTGCCTGTGTGAATAGCCAAATCAAGCCCTCACAAGAACTGTGTGACGGTATAGCATCATTTTTCCAGGAGAAAATTACTAAAATTATAGAGAGATTGAAAGATGCCCCAACTCCGCCATTGCTGGATAATAGCAACATCATTTCGGAGAGTAGGGAGACAAATGAGGAAAATGTAAGATGTCCACAACCAAAGGCCTTTCTAAAAAACTTTGAGACCCCCACAGAGCAAGAATTCATAAAACTAGCCCTTAACACGACATCGGTATCCCCTCTGGACCCTCTACCCCACAAAATAGCAAAGGAGTTCGGGGAAGAAATCTTCCCAGTACTGCATCAGCTGTGCAACCAATCTCTCGGTACGAGCACCATACCAAAAGACTGGAAATTGGCGATTGTCACCCCACTATTAAAAAAAACAAATCTAGACCCAAATTGCTATAAAAACTACCGACCTATATCGCTCCTGCAATACCCCATAAAGATCTTAGAGCGGTGGGTCAGCAGATCATTAGCCCTCTTCCTGGAAACTAACAACATCCTGGAAGAGGAACAATTTGGATTCAGACCAGCTCACGGAACCGAGTCAGCCTTGCTGACAGTTCTGGACGACCATCGAATGCGGACGGACAGGGGAAATTCAGCAACTCTAATTCTACTGGACCTGTCCGCCGCATTCGATACGGTGAGCCATGACATCCTGCTGACAAGACTGAGGAACATTGGAGTCGGGGGTGCTGCGCTGGACTGGTTCCGATCCTACTTGACGGACAGATGGCAAGCGGTAGCCATCCCTCCATATCAGTCAGAGTTTGTCAAAGTCCCACATGGGGTCCCACAGGGGTCTGCCATTAGTCCTATACTTTTCAACATATATATGCAACCCCTGATAAGCATCATCAAGACTCACGGCGTCAGCGTAACTAACTACGCAGACGACACGCAGTTGATGATCTCTCTTGATGGTGCTCAGGCTGACTCCCTTGAGACCTTTCATGCTTGTATGTTGGAAATGACACTCAATCAGAATTCTCTGCAATTCAACAGTGACAAAACGGAAATATTACACTGCACGGTTGGAAGAATCCCCAAAGGTTTACCCACAGATTTCTGGCCTCCTGAGCTGGGGAACTCTCCAGCCCCAGTGAATTCAGTAAGGAATCTTGGAGTTACCCTTAATAACAGGTTGAGCTTAGAGACCAACGTCAACAAGCAGGTTAATAGCTGCCTTGCTCTAATGCGAGGACTCCGCAAGCTGCTGCCCCTCTTACCTTCACAGGTTAGAGCCACTATAGTCAGGAGCACCATTCTCAGCCGTCTGGACTACTGTAATGCTCTTTTACTGGAATCCCCTATCTACCTCATCTCCAGGTTTCAGAGTATCCAGGCGGCTGCAGCAAAACTGGCACTGGCTCGAGAGCGGAGATCCTCTACCACTCTCGCCCTGGCTGACCTACACTGGTTGCCCATACACCAGAGGATCCGCTTTAAATCCCTATGCATTGTCTTTAGAGCAGTGCATGGGCTAGGCCCCCGACCACTTCAAAATACATTTAACTGGTATGAACCCACCCGGTCTCTTCGATCCTCTTCCTTAAATTTCATTAATGTACCCAGGATCAAGAAAACCACCCTCGGTGGTAGAGCTTTCAGTAAAGCGGCAGCTCAATTGTGGAACAGTCTACCTATTGATATCAGGAAAACAAGTGAACTGATGCCCTTTCGGAAAAAGGTGAAAACATGGCTCTTCCCGAAAACTTAATTCACTACATCCTGAGTCCTTGTCCCTCCTCTGTTGCACAGTACTTTTTCAGCCATATGTACTCAGCGCCAGGATGCCCATAGGGTTGCAGAGCGCTTTACAAATAGCAAAATAATAATAAATAATATGGCAAACAGTGTACCACCAACCTCTGTATGAAATCTTCGAGAAGACTTTCCAATTAACAGTAATTTGTTGAAAGGCAAGCGCTAATAATAAGTCGTTAATTTTGACATTAAGGGAAACCCCATCCCAAATAGAAGTGAGACTACCCAAAAAGATATGAATAGCAGAAAAAGGGAATAAAGCACCATATATCAAGTTATCCTGTAACCATACTTGCTTCCAAAAAGTTTGTACCTGTGCACAGGTGAATAGCATGTGAAACAGGTCAGCATTGGGGGAAGAGCAAGTCCAACATGTGTCCGGAGTGGCTGAAAAATGCTTACATAAAATGGCAGGTGTGAATAAAAGGCTATTATAAACAAAAAATTATGTTTGTGTGGTGTTTGCTGCCCTAGTTTGGACCATATGCCTTTCCAAAGTAGGAGTGGCCAGCAAACCGCAAAGTCTTTTTCCCAGGCAACTTCAGTTTTTGTTTTCTGTCTATCAATGTCAATGCCTTGTAGGTGTTTGTGAATAGTAGGGCTTTGGGATTGGTTAACAGCAAGATGTATAGTCGTGAAGAAGGTTCTGATCCATTGGGAGTGGGTGGCGTGTCAGGGAGATGGGAATAAAGTTCCAATACAGCTCACTTGAGTGTATTGTATTTATGAATAAAGGAGGTTGGTAAGTTGAATGTCTGCATGAGAATGTCAAAAGGCAACATTTCTGAGTTTAAGAATAATTGACGAATCCATATCAAACCCCTGTCTCTCCAAGTCCTCCAATAAAGGGATCTATTAGGGATCAATAAATCTTTATTTCTCCAATTTGGGGATTCAAAAAGGAAGTTTTAGAATCAAGAGTAGAGTGGGTAGGTAAGTAGAGTAATTTGGAAGTATGTTTCAATATAGAATTGGAAGTGGATTACGGTTTACGTGAGAAAGAAATATATTCATTAAATGAGTAAGGAGACATAAACAGGCTCTCAATTGAAGTCCAGAGAGGGCAATCATCTACAGCGTCAAGCAGCCACATAGAAGCCTGACGCTGTAAGAAAGCTTTATTATAAGCCTGTAAATCTGGAAAGTTAACTCCGCCCTCTGTTTTAGGACGAATGAGTTTCAATAAAGACAACCGAGATTACTTATTATTCCATTAGAAAAAGGATAAAATGGAATTCATTTTTAATTAATTTGGAAGTAATGGGAATTGGAATATTCGAAATAGTCTATAAGACTGTAGGTGACAGCATCATCTTTATAGTGTCCAAGCGGCCCCCACCAAGACAAATAAAGGGGATGCCACTTAGAAGTTAATTCTGTGATCTTTTGAAGGCATTTATTCATACATAATGATACCGTTTCCAAAATAGAGGGTGTAAAGAATAAACCTAAATAATTAATATGATTTGGACTCCATTTAAATTGAGAATCTTGAAATTGTGAGCTGAAAGTATGTTTCATTAGCGGTAGTATATCGCATTTATAATTATTTAACTTATATCCGGAAATACACTAAAAAGATTTCACCTCCGCTAAAAAGGCTGGAATTGATTCTCCTGGTTTGGACAAGAAAAGGAGAATATCATCGACATAGGCCGTAAGCTTGATATGAACATTTGTTGTTTGTAATACGTAAATGTTTGGGTTTTGACGTAATTTAGATAAGAATGGCTCTAAGGCCAAATTAAAAAGGAAGGGAAAAAGAGGACACCCCTGGCATACCCCTCTGCCTCAGTAAAAAAATGAGGAAATTAAGCCATTAGCATAAATTGCTGCGCAAGGATTAGAGTAAAGAAGAGACACTAAATTAATAACATGGGGGCCAAAACCAAACCATTTAAGGGTGTAAAATAAATATTTCCACTCAACTCTATCAAAAGCCTTTTCGGCATTCAATGTGATTGCCGCCAAAGCATGATCAAGATTTGAAGATTTGGATAAGATATAAAAAAGAGTTGTGTGTTGTCTGTAATGACTCACCCTTTGACAAAGCCAGATTGTTCCTTACCAAGGAATTTTGGGAGGTAGAAGTCAAGACGTATAGCTAAGGCTTCAGAGAAAATGCTATAATCATTATTGACCAGCGAAATAGGTCTGTAATTTTTGCAGTATTTAAAGTCTTTACCTTCTATAGGGATAAGAAAGATATGAGCTTCAGAAAATAACCCAGAAGAATTTTTTGAGGTGTAAAAGAAATTTATAAGTGAGTGTAGTTTGGGCTATAAAAGTGTAGAAATAAAGCTCAAGGTAAAGCCATCCGGGCCATTAGCCTTATCTTTTTTGAGAATCCGAAGGGCTTTAAAAAGTTCATGCTGGGAAAGGTTCTATTCTACGGGGGAAAGATCCAAAGGGGCATATTGAGGCTTTTGAATGTTGGAGAAGAATTGCGATAGTAAATGATCTGTAGGTTGTGTTTCTGATGACTATAAAGATTTGTAAAAAAAGAGAAAATTCATGTAAAATTTCAGTATTTTTAAATTTTAAGACTGAGTGCTCATCAAAGATAGATTCAATGTTTAGTTTATTTTGGCTGATTTTTAAGTAATTGGCTAGAATTTCTCCTGCCTTGGCTGGATTTTAATGAATAGAGTGAAGCATCTTCTGTTGATTTTTTGTTAAATTCCAACTTAGCATTGATGAGGGACTTTAAACATGCTTCTGAATTTGATGTATAATATGAGTGTTCTAATGCCTTAATGTCTGGAAGAAGGTCTGTAGTTAACTAACGTGCAACTTTTTGTTTCTTTGCCGCGTAATCTAAAATAAAACCTCTTGCTGATGCCTTGAAGTCATCCCAAATGACTGCGGGAGATAGGGAATCAGTATTATTCCTGTCAAAATATTCTGTGGAGAATGAAGCAAAAGCTGTGGTGAATTTGGGGTCTAAAAGGAGTGAGTTATTGAAACGCCATCTTCTGGGAGTGTTATTCCTAGGGAGTATATCAAAGCCAATGGAAACCGGTGCATGATCTGATAGGAGAATGGGGCCAATATCTGCCTTTATAAGGGACTGTGAAATGTTATGAGTTACAAAAACATAATCTATTCTTGATTGGGTATGGTGGGTTGAGGAATAGAAGGAATATTCTCTAGTGGTCGGGATGCAAAGGCGCAAAGCATCAAGCAATTTGTGTTGATGTATAGTGGGAGTAAAAGACTTATGTGATTTGTTGGGTACAAAGGACACTCTTGAATTTCTATCTAAGAAGGGGTCAAACACCTGGTTACAGTCTTTAGCCAAAATAAAATTATCTTCCATATGTTGAGAAATATGCTTCGCCAGAGTAGACCAAAAGGAAGCATCCCCACCTGTAGGTGCATAAATGTTAAGAAGAGAAACCAAAACACCCTTTAATAAAAGTTTAACAATAAGTCAGCTCTCATCATCATCTGATTCCTGCGAAACAGTACTAACATTTTTAATTATTGTGCACTGCAAATGATTTGCCACTGCAACCATAACCATGATCAATTTGCAGAATCTATTATTAGCTTGTGTGATTTGTCTATAAAACCTCTGAGTTCCTGCTCCTTGTCGAGGACTTTCTATTTCTTTCTCAAGACGCTTTATGTCACTATAGTTCCTATTAAGATGCTGTCAGTACTCTATCTTAGATATTGGTCTAGATTTGCTTAACCAGAGATTTTACTAAGATTTATGACTTTGTATTTTTCTTTATTTTTGTATTTGAGCCTTTATTGAGTTTCATCTATTTTTCTCTGTGATGCATATTTAAAAATACTGTACTAAATCCTCTATTTCTTTTATTTTTAATATAGAACTCGGTTCTTTCTGCTTTCATACTTTTATTTTACTTTACTCTGCTAAATTGTGTATTTTCAGCAAGATCAACTGGAGATATTGGAGCCAAATTGTTTAGGTAAACATTGAGGTGACCAAAATATAGGGGTACAGGTGATTATTGGGTTTGAGCTTCCACGAGGGTCCTCAATGTTATGCCTGATGTTCAGCTTCAACTTATATCCTCATGCAGAGCTCCTAGAATTGTACTAGGTACACCTCTAAATGTTTACCACTGGCACCAAAATCCATGTTAGTCAATGAAACAATGAACTAGTATCACACCATTACTTGGCTAGATGTGTTTGAAATGATGAAAGAAAACTTTCATTGCATGAATTGAACCAAACCAAACCCAAGATCAGGGTTCTGCACATAGCAGGGTTGGATTCACTGCCCCCTGATTGAGGCCTGAAAGTAGAAGTGCCTTTTTTCTACCTGCTGAAGGCTACACATCTGTGATTGCCTCCCCCCCCCGAGTAAATATAGCGACCAACGATATTAACCAGCACCATAAAATGTTTAATAACTGTACTGATAAAACCCCTAATGACATCTCAAATGACATCTTTCAATAATGACTCTGTGCATGGCAGAAGTGATACTTATAGTTACCTTAGGGCACAAGTTATAGCTAGTTCAGATAACTATATCTATAACTGGTGAGTTTCAGTGGTTTTGTTAGTTTAAAAAGGTAGGGTCTGAGTCACAAAGTTAAACCTACACTTTTGTGTAAGTTTGCAATTGGTTGCTATTCATAAAGGGATTTACAAGTGTGGAGTTTCCACACATAAAAAGATGTATCTTTATATGTGCCCAGACTCTGCAATCATAAAGATACTACTTGTAAATCCTTTTGTGAATAGCAAACAATTGTAAACTTACATGAAAGTGTAAGTATACCTTTGTGAATCAGGTCAGTAATGTTTTAACTGACATTTTCACCTAACTATATCATCCCATTAGCCTTTGTTTTTTTGAGTGAAAATATAATTAAAACTCAGATGGTCATTCAACAGGGGAGCATCCTATAATCCAAGACGGCCGCTACCGTTGTAGGAAAGGTGTCCCAAACACTGTACCACCTACCGAAGTTCATGTCAGTATGCAGACTGCTGTCTTTCACAAACCTCTGTTGCCATGTGGCATTTAGGCCAACCTACTTGTGGGGTTCTTTTTGTGGTTCATGTATTAAGTAGTGGAGTTGACACTTGCCGGTCTCTAAATCTCCTCAAGCACTCTTGTGTGAAGAAGTGGAGGTCTACTGACCATAACAGGATTCTGTTCCTGCATTAGCAGCCATTTACATTGTTTCATATTGCCTCATGACGATAACTAATGCAGGACTACTACGAGTGCTTGAAAATGGCCCTTTTGTGAGGTACCTAATTGATACATTGAGCATAGATCCGATGAGGCTCAGAAAAAAATACAGCCTGCCCTACATTTTAAATGCAGTGATACAAAAGCAAACTGTAAATCAGCATGTAAGTGACAACAATATGTTTTACATGTGTGTTTCTTTTTGCTGAATAAGAATTTGCAGAATTCCCAGCTCTCTAAAAATAAATGGGACTGCATGTTTGGGAACACAGTGGGCAGACTGACATGCAGGTTTTTGATCACTTGGCCGTCTTCAATGTCTCCTTAGTCTCAGCAGTCTAGCAGTAATTAATAATAACCAGCAAATAAGTCTCTATGTACGAGGATACAGGATGCGGTTTTGCATTGCATCTGCCTGAGTTTGAGTGGGTGGTGGGTTATACATTTATTGTGTTAAGAAATTGCACCAGTAGACTCACCATTGGGTTTATCTCAAAACACTTAACCTTAATAGTTACATTAGGTATACACGAGTTAACTAAATTCTCTAATGATATAAACCGATCCACTCAGTATTAGTACTACCATAAGACAAAAATGAGGTAGAGCAGGGTTTATCGGCAGGCAGAATCTGGACTTGTCCAGGTAAATGGGGGTTGGGTTCTCCAGGGGGGATAGGGTGGGGTTTAAGGGAGGTGTGGGGCTAGCACGGGTGAGGGAGCAGAGGGGTTAAAAAGAAAAAAAAGTAATTCTCATTCATCTTTCAACCTTACTATGTTCTATTTTCCACTGGATTGGGTTAGGTGTAGATACCTTGCAGGATGGGGTAGAGTCAAATCGAGGTTCTCTTAAACTTCCATGAGTACGCTCCAATGTTTATCATGGAACATGAATGGCCTCGGAGTTAAGAGAAGGAGAGAAAAGATCTTACAGTACCTGAAAGATTCACCCGTACAAATAATTATCTTGCAAGAAACCCATCTTCTAAAAGAAGAAATTACTAAAATATGTGGGAAGCTTAGGTGGGTGGAACACTGTCTCTGTTCTGGCTAATGTTAGGGGCGTTGCTATCCTAATTAAAAGACAAGCGAATGTTAGCCTTTTCAATGTCATGACAGACGCAAGTGGCAGATGGGTCATAAATAAGATCTCTGTGGAAAGTATGCCTATTACAGTAGTTGGATATTATGGCCCCAATCAGGATGACCCCTCAACCTTAAAAACAATTTTTCAAAATCTGTTGGAGTTTTCTGATACGACAATTTTAGCAGGGGATTTTAATATAGTATTGAATCCTTCATTGGATAAATCCCCAAGCTGTAGGGCTAATGTCCCGTCTAAATCTAAAGCCTATTTAAAAACTATGATGAGGCAAAATGCGCTATTCGATATCTGGAGGGAAAGGTCGGGCACCCAACTGGGGGTGTCTTTCTATAATAAAAAATACAGACACAAATCCAGGATTGATTATATTTTAATTAGTAATGACTTAAGAGGAAGCATTAAAGATATAGGCTATCTGTCCCCCATCTTTCGGATCATGCGGCTCTCTGGATGGATTTGGATCTCGCAGGGAAGGCTCAGCAAAAGGTCTGGTCATTTAATTGCACACTGCTCTCAGATGAAGCTGAAATTGGTTCTTTGTCCCAGGAGGTAAACACTTTTTTAGATATTAATATAGGTTCAGCTGACTCTTTTGTGGTTTGGGATACCTTAAAACATATTTGAGGGGTTTAGTTACGAATAGGATTTCGTATAAAAACAGGAAGTATAGGAAGGAAATCTCATCTATAGAGCGTCAAATGAAGGATGTTGAAAAAAAGATTATTAAAAAAATCGATCAAGCTCAAACTCAAATATTAATAGCCAATTTGGAATCCCTGAAAGCTCTTTGGATAGTACAGTTCAGGCTAGAATCTCTAATAGGTGGGAGGTAAGCAAGCTTGCTCATTTTGAGTATGTCGAGGGGGCTGGTGGATTATTAGCCTGGAAGGCCAAATCAGACAGGGTACGCAATTTGATCAAACAAATAGATGTCACATACACCAACACATCAATAAGTAATGAAGATGAGATAGGAGACGCTTTCCATACCTTTTTTCAGGAATTATATGATGAGGATAATAGTATAGATATTACTACTGCAAGAGATTGGTTTTATCAAATCAACGTCCAAGTTTTGGAATCTATCAATCGAGAGAAGCTAGAGGTGGAAATTTCACAACAGGAAGTGAGGAAGGCACTTTTTGCCTGTAAAGCTGGTAAGGGGCAGGGCCAGATGGCCTTCCGGCCGAAGTTTATAAATCCCTGGGTGAAGTGATAATTCCATTAATGACCATACTCTTTAACAAAATTCTGGTAGATGGGGTTAAATCATCCACCTCGTGGGGAGAAGCTAATATCACTTTGATCCTGAAACCAGGTAAACCCCCTACTAACTGCGGGTCGTATAGACTCATCTCACTCCTCAATTCTGACTATAAGGTTTTCACCAGGATTATGGCCGACAGACTAGGAGCAGTTGCAGGAGATCTGCTGCATACTGACCAGAAGGGTTTTTTAAAAGGCAGAAATCTTTTCAATCTTACGCACAATTTGATAGGCGAGATTGATTTTTCTTCCAATGTTACTCTTCCCTTCGCAGCTATGACGCTAGATGCAACAAAAGCCTTTGATAGGGTAAATTGGAACCATCTTGCTGCTGTACTTGAGAAATTGAACTTTGGTTCAAAATTCTGCTGAACTATTAATCTCATATATAGGGGCCCCTTCGCAAAGGCTGGTGGGTAATGGCAAACGGATTAAACCCTTCAGCATTAAGAGAGGAACCAGACAGGGCTGCCCCCTCTCTCCCCTCCTCTTTGATTTGTACATAGAGCCATTTGCTCAGTGTCTCAGGGAGGAGTCAGCTATATTACCATTTAAGAGTGGCACATGGGAGAATAAGGTAGCCCTGCACGCTGACGATATTCTTATTCTTTCGTCAGATCTAGAGACATCATTTCCTCAAGTCATCAGGCTAGCCGAGGAGTTTGGTCGAGTTTCCGGCTACGATGTCAACGCAGAAAAGAACGAGATTATGACTTGGAACCTGCCAAAGGATGAGATGAGGTACCTGGGAGTAAAAATCGTCCCTAATATAGATAAGATATCCAAGGTGAATCTCTTGAACATTCTAAAAGAGAGCCAAAAACAAATGGGATCTTGGGTCCATCTTCCCCTGACTATTTTAGGCAGAGTAAACCTGATAAAAATGACAATCCTACCGAAAGCAACATTTCTTTTTAACTCCATCACATTACATTTTGAGAAAGAATTAATTGACAGATTCCAGCAGTCAATTAACTCATTTGTGTGGGCATACAAAGCAACTAGGATCTTCTGGAAAAAACTAAGACGGAGAAGGAAAAACGGTGGTCTTGCACTTCCGGATACTCAGTATTATGCATGGGCATTTCAATTAACCCACTCAAGAAAGTATAGGGAAGATGTTTAAAGCCATGCTAGATCAGACGGGGCTTCCACATGAAGGTTTTCTTTTTAAATATGGAGACGATTTTTTTTTTAAGAAAGTAACGCTGAAGGTTCTATGGGGTGCAGCCCAAATATGGGCCAGAATTAAAGCTTTAACGGGTCTAGAATATCACTCAAGATTAGTTCCATTGTGGGACAGCCCGGGGTCAGTAAGTTGCCTCAAAGACATGCTGGCCATACCTTTAAAAAGAGCAGGGTTATCAACATGGGGAGACTTAGTTGAAGAGGGTTCTCTCCTTTCTTGGGCAATACTTGATGAGAAATTGGAAGGGGGCATGTCCAGATTCAAGTATCTACAGTTAAAGAGTTGGTCCCAGAACCAAAAAAAACGATTGGGTGGGGGAATGCTCTTGAAGAACATCTGTTAAAAAAGCTAGCAGGGAAAAAGGAGGTAGCTTTTTTCTATTGGGTAATTGAGGAGGCCATTGATGGAGATTTTATACTAGCGGGCGAGCTATGGGAAGAACCCATTCCGGAGGCGGATTGGGCTGAGTTATGGCAGACTTGGCTGAGAAGAAACCATTACTTCACAACACATAGGGCCTATCTATCCCCGGCGAGACTTTCTAAGATGTCCAACGGTCCACCTGCTAGATGTAAAAAATGTAGCATGGAAAGAGTCCCTGATACACACATGTTCTGGACTTGCCCTGCCATTTTGGAGTACTGGCAAAAAGTGGGCACTACCATAAAGTCTATCTCAGGATACCCAGTACATATTACCCTCAGCTTAATAATTGTTGGTATTCAAACTTAAATTACTGCCCCTATTAGGGAATTTCTATTTATCGCTATATTGCTGGCCAGATGAGAAATATGTAAGAGATGGGCCGAGGCTTTGCCTCCTTTACATTCTGACTGGCTTTCATCTGTGTATAAAACATCTCAAATAGATCTGGCCAGACTAAAAAATAGCAAGAAGAGGGCCATTTGGGATTGCCTGTTAAATTGGTCTCCAGCCTAGATAGTTATTACTATCATGTTTTTGGATTATGTAAGAAAAACCTTCTTTTATCCTATGATTAAGCCTCTTGGGAAGCTCTCAGGTTGTGCTGGATCCTGCCGGTATCACTGGGTAATCAGGTCATGGTGATTCAAAGGGGGTTGCCAGCTGCAGTCTTCGGTTCCTTGAAATCTGTTGAGAGCATGATCACCCTCTCCTTAACAACGAGAGGTCAGCAACAGGTAGGAAGTTGGTGAGCCACTGGTAGGCGGGCGACATACTGACTTTACCTTTCTTTTCAAAAATCCTGGAAGCCCACGTCACCACCTGTCTCTCACAGTTTATCGAGAGCTCCAACTTCCTCGAGGTCAACCAAGCTGGCTTCAGACCCGGCCACTCTACGGAGACAGTGATCTTGGCCGTGCTGGATGCCCTGAGGGACGGTGTTGACAGGGGCACCCCCCAGGCCCTGGTATTGTTAGATCTGTCAGCCGCTTTCGACACGGTGGATCACAACATCCTTCTCCGCCGTGTCGAGCAGGCTGGCATCCAGGGCCTGGCTCTGGCCTGGGTCAGATCCTTCCTGACGGGCAGGTCTCAGACCCTAAGCCTGGGTGCTTTCAGGGCTCCTAGAGAGCATTTGCTCTGTGGGGTCCCCCAGGGTTCTTCTCTGTCTCCTCTTCTTTTCAATCTTTATCTTCGCCCCCTTCTTCTCTCTCTAAGGCTGTGGGACGTCACCGTGTTTAATTACGCGGACGACCTGCAGCTTATCTTCCCTCTTAATTCCCCCTCTGCTATTCCCAACTTTCAGTCAGCTATGTCCCATATTCTCCAGTGGATGGGCCATAACCAGCTAAAGTTGAACCCCGGTAAGACGGAGCTCCTCCTTCCTGGTAGGAGCTCCACTTTCTGGGGGCCCCAATTCTGGCCGGTGGAATTGGGCCCTTCTCCCACCCCTGTGGCTTCGGTGAAGAGCTTGGGGGTCACTATTGACTCCGCCCTATCCCTAGGGCCGCAGGTGGCGACCGTGGTCTCGTCCTGCATCTACCAACTGCGCAGGATCAGGAAAGTGGCATATCTTTTGACACCCGATGCCCTCCTGCAGGTCATCATGGCCCTCGTCCTCTCCCGCCTGGATTTTTCCAACTCGATCTACCATGGTCTGCCTAAAACATCGGTGGGCAGACTACAGGTGGTCCAAAATCAGGCGGCGAGACTGGCCTTAGGGATCCCCAAGTGGCAATCTGCCAAGCCCCTTCTCGTCAAACTCCACTGGCTCCCTGTTGCTTCTAGGGCAGCCTTCAAGATCGGCTGCCTCACTTTCAAATCTTTGGCTGGTCTCTGTCCCACCTTTGTAAAATCTCTCATCCGACCCTACTGCCCGTCCCGCAATTTGAGATCTTCCCATCTTCACTTCCTGACTGTTCCCTCTTATAAGCTCTGCAGATCCGGGGGCCGGAGATTTGCATACCTGGCCCCCAAGCTTTGGAACTCTTTCCCCCTCTCCCTTAAAATTTCTAACTCTTTGACACTTTTTCGTAAATCTTTAAAAACTTGGCTTTTTCCCCAATCTGGTTAATTTCTCTGCCTCCTCTACTTCCAACCAGCGCCAGGAAACCCATGGTGTCAGTGCGCTTTATAAGCATCCCTTACGATACGATACGATACGATACTGATGGGGCGGTACCCCCCCAAAAAAACTATAATAATAATTACCTCTCTAAAGCGAGTAACAGTGGTGACCTGTGGATCACCAGTTGGCTGGGGTCAGAGGCGAATGAGGAAAAAAAAAAAATTCGCCAGAAAGGTTTGATTTGACTTCATTAATTAAACTTATATTGGGATCGTCTATTTGGCTCTCTGACTAAGGTTCTGAACTATAATTTCAATAACTGGACTAAGCAGTGCGGAAACCTCCTTTTATATTCTATTCACTATCATATTGTAGCATTTGCTTGGCTTTCCTTCTGGAATCAATCACAGAAGAGGTGATGGGAGGAATGCATACAAATAGTCTAACCGCTGGCAGTCACTATTTTTTCTAATGCATGTATACCACTAAGATTGGCAAAAGCCTGAAGCCATCTGATTGCAAGAAAAACGTTATAGATTTATAGAAACAACAAATCTGATATAGAAACGAATATGAGCAGAATATATTGTGCCTGGAATGGTTTAGCTTTCTCCAGTTAAACCATAAACCGTGCATATTCTGATTTTACTGGGGTTTCCCTTGAAACTGTGGTGATGTATTTCTTTAGTGTATTATTGTGAGAAATTAGGATGGAAGTGGGTGTGAGCCCTTCTCAAGCAACAGCCACAATCCCCTGTGCCTGTGGCAGCTCAGCTCTGCACCATATGATTTTGGGCAATAGCTCACTATTCTCCTCGACTTCCCCCCCTCCCCCCCCCCCAGGGCCTTGAGACCCTTAGGGGGGAGTAGTTCGCACTTTACAAATACCAGATTATAATCCTTGTCAGGGTGAACCACAACAAGTCACTAAATAACTTGTGCTTAATCCTCTGGCAGCTTGCCACAAGAGCAGTCAGGCTTAAATTAGAGGCAAAGTGTAAAGTATTTATGCAGCACATAAACGGTTATAAAGTGAAAATACAACACTAGAAACATCCAACATTAATTTAGAAAAATAGAATAACATTTAATAAATTATTTGACACCACAATGACAAAATCCAATTAGGAGGACTGGAGAAATGACTTTTTTATGTTTATAGTGAAAAATAACACCTAAAAGATCAAAGCGCCAGCTGCTGACATAGTCGAGAAAGGCTGGGCAAAGTCAAAAGTGAATTGGCCCCAACCTCTGCTTACCTTTGGAGTTAGAAGGGTTTTTGTAGAACATTTCAGAGAAGGTAAAGTTCAGCAGGGCAAGGCAGCTGGAACTGTCCGAGGAGGAGGAGTCATCGTCAGGGAGCTGCTGGACAAAGTCGCGGTGAAGATTTCTGTGTTCGGACTTAGTCTTCTTTTTGGAGGTCAAACTCTTCAGTGGGCCGAAGAAGCAGGCTGTAGCTGGCAAGGGCTCCACAAAGTGAGGTGCAGCTGAGCAGGATATGCTACTGTGGAGAAGAATGACGTGGGAGCTTCTGCAAGGTCGGTCTGACTGGCGATGTATCTTGGGTGCATCGGCAAGCAGGTATGTCCCGGTCTCATCTAAATTCTCAGAGCAGTTTTAATTTAACATTTGCACATGCCAAGTTATGGATTTAGGCCTATACTGGCACCTTTAACACCACTTTCAAGGATCCAGGACTGGAGGGAGACCATTTGGAGAGTCAGGGCTCACTCAGGCTGAGTGCAGCTGCGGCTTCAAGATGGTTGGAACCTCTTGTGTCCCTAAGACTCTGATCAGAAGGTCAGTCACCTAACCCTTGGAGTCACTCTGGAACTACTGGGTTCAAATAGAAAAGTAGGTCCCAAGCAGCAGGGCAGACTTCTAAGGGCACTGAGCAGTCTTCAGGCAGCAGGGAAGGCCTTTTGGTGCAGCAAGGCAGTTCTCTGAACTACACAGTTGGCCACTGCAGCAAGAAGTGATCTGGCAGTCCTTTGTCAGGCCCAAGAGGGAACTGAAGAGTTAGTTTGAGGGTCCTGCATTTATGTCCCTTTGATGTGGGAGGAATATATGGAGGTTTTCTTCCACAGTGATATCTGGAATTTCCTGACACCCTCCTCTGGTCCTAGTCTTTCAACAGGCACAATAGGCTAGTGTGAAGTTATTTGTAAGAGAGCTGACTCACAGCTTTTGAAGTGCACGTGGGGCTGTGCACACCTCTGCTACCCCATTCTGCCTGACATGGCCCATCCAGGCAACCCCTAGTCCTTCTGTATGTGGCTGTCTGTAAGGAATGCATAAAGTCCAACTGACAACTACACCTAGACAAGTGACCCAGTAACAGGCTGCAAGCACGAAATGGTTAGGACAAGAAAATGACAACTTTCTCAAAGTGACATTTTCAGAACTGTGACTTACAATTTGACTTTACCATTAAAGAAGATTTTAAAGTGCGGTTCCTCAGATACCAAACATATCTTTCATACTTGCTTCCAATCAAAAGTTAGCACTTATTAAATATAATAAGGTATCCCAAAGTTATCCTATTGGCGAGGGAGTCGTTACAGTAGTGAAAAACAAATGTCATTGGGGCATATTAGCAACAACTTGAGATAATTATCGCAAACCGCACTTAGCGTGATTTTTTTTATCGCCTCCTATCGCTGGATTTTATCACGAAGATAACGCAGTATTACCAACGATTATCTCCAAGGCGATAAAAAATCCAGCGATAGCGGCGAAGCCCATCTTTAACGTGAGATTTCCAGCGATAATAATCCTTAGGCTTAGAATACACCTCCCATTGACTATTATGGCTAAGTCAGGTTTTTACCATGTGTAAAATCCTGGCACTAATCGCGGTTAGCGCACATTTTTTTATTGCTTCGCGGGTATTGCTAATAGGCGAGAGTTGAGTTAGCGACTGCTTTCAGTCGCTACCAGTTTGGGTACACCCACTTTGCATGTCATTAGCAATAAATATCGCTGACATGCAAAGCGGGCCCAAAACCGGTCGCTATCGGTTGGAAACTGTCGCTAACTGCTGTTAGCGACAGCTTGCTGATAGGGCAATAAAAAATCGCCGCTTTAGCTGCAAAAAGTGCTGCTAAAGCAGCGATAAAGCCCTTGCTAAGATGCCGCCTAGTTTTTTTCCTACCAGGACATGTAGAACTGAAAATAACACGTACAACTTTTTAATTACAATGCACCCTGCCCTATGGGCTGTTTAGGACTTACCCTAGGAGTGACAAATTTGTATTAAAAATGTTGTTTTAGGCATGGCAATGGGTTCATTTTGCCAATTCAAATTGGCAATTTGAAATGGCACACAGGCTGCAATGGAAGACATGGGACATTTATTAGGGACTAGCAGCCCGTCCCGACGTTGTCCGGGTATGAATTGCTGCCGGCCAGTAGTATATTGTTTTGTAGGATTTCGTTTTGATAAGATTTCTTATCTGTGACAGGCCTGTGAAACGCTCCGATTCACATTGCACTGCTGATGCACTTAAGAGTGCGCGTTCAGTAGTGTGTGAACTCGAGTTTCCCTACTTTATTTTTCCTTGCAATATTATATAGCGCGAACTCGACAACATGGCATGAGCACAATTTGCATTACAGAAGAACACATTCATTTGTGGTAGGCACGGGGAGACAAACGATTTGCCTGGAATCGCAGGATGTTGAGCTGATGCCGAGATTCGAACGTAGCTCCCCAGCTCTAAAGTTCGCAATTCTAGAACTTGTGGCGGGAGGTGTGTCTAAAAGTGTATGTCGGTGCTGGCCATCAATGAGAGAGACCTGTGCAATTTTGAAATCGGTGGTGCAAAAATATGAGTATTTTGCTGTGGGCCGCCATGCCACCAATGTACTTACCGGGGGAGGGTAAACACCGATTATTCAGCAACTTTCTTTCGGCATACCATCACTTCGCATACTTTCATTACGAAAGTACCATGACTCCGCAATGCCATTATAACGCATGGCATTACATTTTATATGCTTTTACCACGCATACATTTACAACGAAATTCGTTGTAAATGCATGAATGGTAAAAGCATGGGGTTTTTTTTTGGGATAAGGTAAGTATGGGTATAGGGGTATATGTTTTGGGGTACTGAGGTATATGTTTTGGGGTGTTTGGGTATTTTAAGGGTACATATATAGTTTTGGGTTATGGGTACAGGGGTAGTTTTAGGGTTTAGGGATAGGTATGGGTTTTGGGGTACAGGGGTATTTTTAGGGTTCAGGGGTAGGTTTGGGTTTTGGGGTATAGGGGTATTTTTAGGGTTCAGGGGTAGGTTTGGGTTTTGAGGTACAGGGGTATTTTAAGGGTTCAGAGAGCACATTTCCAAAAATTAAAAAGGGAATAGAAACACTTCATTAAGGTAGGCGAAATGACTCCTGCCCTTTCTGGGATTTTAATAATGCATGCACTATGCGAACATTGTAATCAACAGCCTCACCACTAAAACATTTTTCACTATTGTTTTAGGAGCCTACCTTCATGGTGGTTTACTACATATAAGAACGCCGGTTGGCGGCAGTCGACAATAGCAAGGTATGCTTTATGTAGCATTGGGTGATGTTTTAGTAATGAAACCACGAGCTGGTTAGATTTACCAATGCACAAAAATTTCTTACAATTTCTTGTAGGTTGTCCTGCCTGGCCACGTTTAGAAATATTTGGTTTGAAATCCTTTACGCCCCAATGCCCTGCTCTACTTTCAACCAAGTTTGGTATGTAGCATGTTTCTTTCTCAGCCCATTGCCGTAAAAGAAGTTCGGTTTTGAGAGTGATGAGTAAAATACTTTCCTTGCATCTTGCAGATACAAAGAATAAAACAGCCCTGATGAGAGATCAGCGACATAGTGCCTGATGTCGAAACGCGTCGGCACTTTCATAGGGTGGAATAAAATGTCATCTCGACGATACTAGGACCGGCTGGTCCAGTATTGATTAGTTTAAGAGCCATTCATTTGCTTATAATTCCCCCTAGGATTGTTTTTTCCTATTTTTCTCATTTTTTGATTGTAATGTTTGTTCTAATGTTGTTTGTGATGTATTCTTAGTTTTTTGTAATGTTTGATGCAAGAAATTTTCTTTTTGTACTGTGTAAAGAATTTGTTTGTCATGTATGTACAAAGTATATATAGGTGTGTAAATATTTAATGTATTGTTGTTTTCTGTCATATAGCTTGTCATAACTTGTAAAAGATAAAAAACATTGACACTAAGTAGGATGTCGAGGGTGATCACAATAAATTGATGTCTTCCCTCTTAATAAGCTTGTGGAGATTTTGTGGTTCGGGCAATTTGTGTCATATATTTCATAAAGGGTCTAATCCCCACCACGTGTCTTTGGACCTATCCCCTTTTGTTCTTAGGGGGTATTTAAAGGGAGCAGGGTGGACACCCGGAGCTGGAATGTACAGAACCTGGGAAGAAAAAACAATGAAATGTTGGGCACAATGCTCGCTTTTTTTTCCGTAATCCCGTGCCCCGCACACGCCCACGCCCCCAGCACACTCCCACAGCACACGATATGAGACATGACATGAAGGGCGGAACGTACCACACGCCCCCAGCGTTTGTCACGCCCCCAGCACACGCCCACAGCACAATGCAGGCACGCCCACAAAGGACTACTTTGCTGGCATGGTTCTTTTACCTTTTAAATGTATATGGTGGGCGTCTGCATAGCCTATGTCCTTCTGTTGCAACTGCCCTTTCCAACGCTGTATTGTTTGTTGTGATTGGTGCTGTGGTTCCTGAGATTACCCGCCTCAAAGGTTTGGGCTCTCTCTTTATTATATTAGTATAGATACACAGGTGGGTGCCACAATATGTGCTGCAGGACAACTGCAAAACAACAGCTGATGGACAGAATGCAGAACAATGTCACACATTCACCTCAGTACAGAGATCTGGGCCTAAATCCTTCGTTTTTTTGCACTCCACAGCATCCCAGTTCAGACAACAAAAAACAAATTTTGAAAACTAGGAGGGGTAAAAACAAAAAATCTTTGGTTTGACCCTACGGAGAGGGCTAGGTCCAACATCTAGTGACATTTAACCTACAGGCCTTGGGTACATTGTGTGCCCTATTGTAGGGACTTAAAGGTAAGTTAAATATAACAGTTATGAATATGGCAATTCAAGCATGTTTAAAGGGGGAGCACAGGCAGTTTACCACTGATTAGCAGAGCTAAATTGTAGAGAGTTCTTATACCAGCAAAAAATAGGGTTTAACAATGGGGATCAACAAAAGGTTAAACATACAGGGTGACCACGCAGAAAAGGGTGATTGATTACACATAACATCCTCACAACACATAGACTGAACCTCATGCACATCCCACTAACTACCAAGCACCCTCAAACTACCAAATACTAGCTCCCTCATATGCTCATTATTGCGCACTCTGTAATACTCCATGCTCCCAACATCACAGACCACAGCATCTATCACAACACTGATGCACCTTCATCACAGAAATATGTGTTGCTCCCAAGTCATCACACATTATAGACACTATTCTTCCAGTAGGTGCAGACTGTGCTCATCAGAAGGGAGAAGACCTTTCCATCATCCATAGCTCCTCCTAGTGCCACACATTAGGGAAGTAACTCTCAACTCTATGGAACTATTCACATACCACTTCCAGTCTTTGCAACAAAGTCCGACACCTGCTCACCAGATCAACAGACCTCCTAGACAGAACAATTGCTCCACATACAATTCTAGGAAACCCTCACCATTTTTCTACTCCATGCTACAGACATTGCAGACCTCATTACCTATCACAGTCTTGATGGACTCTTCATCACAGAAACATGGCTCACCACCACATACTATACACCCTTCTGCCCATACAATATAGCAAGCCGTGCTTATAAGAAGGGAGGAATCCTCGCAGTCATTGATAAGTCCTCCAAATGCAGCACCTTATGAAAACAAGCAAAACTCAAGTTTGTGGAGTTCCTCACATGTCAGTTTGCACTCTCTGCAACAAGGTCCTGCACCTTTCACTCCATATTCAGGCCTCCTGGACAGAATAAGGAATTCATATTTTAGGAACTTGCCAGCTCACCCATCCATCCAACATGCCCATCCCACCATCCTCAAAAACTTCAGACTCCTTGGCAACTCAAGAATGATTGGAATAAGAAACACCCTCCTCAACCTCACACCAATTTCAATGAGGTACAGAATGTAACCCCATCAACACACTCCATAGGTCACATCTTGGACCTCCTCTTTCAACATCACCAACTATCTATTGCAAGCTTCCTGGGCAGGCCAGGCCTGGCCATCCCATTTTGGAAGAAACCTCTGGACCTTGCTTTCTGCATCACCGTGCTCAGAATCCTTCTAACACATTTAGGTCAACCCAAACTTCTCTTTAAACAAGCATAATCTTGAAATCATCTCTCTCACTGACACCTCCTTGTTAAAATCTACACCCTTCTAAATGACGTCAATGTATTTTTGGACAACTATGTGAAATGAAACGTAAACATGAATGTGCAAACCAATCCCTCCAGCACTCTAGTACTTCAAAGACCTTTCTGACAGCAATTGTCAGATCCACAGACAAAAAATAGAAGAAAAACAAAACCCTTGATGAGTTTACTCTACCAAAGCCCCTCACTTCATCATGCCAACAACTCATCCCATAAGTCAATGCCAAGTACTCTACCAATACCATCAATGGAGCTGCCAATAGGAGCTGAAATCTCTTCTAAACAACCAAGCACTTCATCAACCCCATACCTGAGCCTCCAATCCTACACTCCATGGACAGGTGTAATCCCATCACCAATGTTCCCTCTAATTTTTCCTCTGTGTGCGGCAGTGAAGGGTCTTTGTGCGCTGCAACCATGGCTATGTGCGCCAGGAACCGAACCTCGCGTGTCTGCGGCTCCAAATGCCACTCGTTTTTGGTGCCCTCCTGCCCTCTGTCCCACTCGTTTTTTGGGCCTTTCTGCCCTCTGTCCCACTCGTTTTTGGTGCCCTTCTGCCCTCTGTCCCACTCGTTTTTTGGTGCCCTTCTGCCCTCTGTCCCACTCGTTTTTTGTGCCCTTCTGCCATCGTTTTTTGTGCCTTTCTGCCCTCTGTCCCACTCGGTTTTGGTGCCCTCCTGCCCTCTGTCCCACTTGTTTTTGGTGCCCTCCTGCCCTCTGTCCCACTTGTTTTTTGTGCCTTTCTGCCCTCTGCCCCACTCGTTTTTGGTGCCCTTCTGCCCTCTGCCCCACTCATTTTTGGTGCCCTTCTGCCCTCTGTCCCACTCGTTTTTGGTGCCCTTCTGCCCTGTGTCCCACTCGTTTTTGGTGCCCTTCTGCCCTCTGTCCCACTTGTTTTTGGTGCCCTTCTGCCCTCAGGCTGGACGCCTGCGCCCCACAAAACCAGCCAGGTTGCAGCAGGCAGCAGTTAACTTGACCTCCTGGCAGGCAGCTGAGCTGGCGAAAGTCAGCTCTCTCTAGGCTGCCCAGCCGACCCCACCAGGAGGACGAGCGCGGCCGGGGGAGGAGCGGTCGAGGCGAGGAGTGTGTCCCGACCGACTCGAATGGACAGCAGCAGCTGCTCTGCCTTATCGAGACAGCACTGGCAGTGCTGGGCAGCAGCATGTCACTTAAAGTAAGTCACTCAGCCCCCACGCAGCGCTGCGCACGGGACGCCGGTCACTCACTCAGTGTCACTTATTTTTATGCAAATGAAAATCATGTCCGCACGTCGTGCTCTGGTGGTGCATCAATGCTTGCAACTGTTATGTACTAAAACACTCCGATACTAGTATCATAAAACAGAGGCAACTAAATGGAAACGAAACCCCTGTGTTATAATCAGTATGTATGTAGGTTAGGTAGGATTCCATTAATGTAGCAATTATTAGCGTCGCAAGGCTGGCTGTCACACAACAAGAAGAACATGGCACATGGTGTAATTGTGCTGGTTTCCACACTGGATTTCATCTCTACACATACCGTGAGATTTTGCTGATGTTTTTTTTTAGTTTTCGTGGTTGCTTTTACTCAGGGCGCCACTCAGCACGGGCAGCATTGTTTGGCAGAGCAGCGTGCTCTTCACAGGCAGGCCCCTCCCTGTTAGTGCACTTCTTAGAGTTTCTTGTTGCTCAAATGGGTGTCATTTTTGATAATTATATGTTTCTCCATATGTTTCATGCTTGATTTTTGCTTCCGATAAAGTGTCACTCATAGTTGTTGAAATGTCACTCAAAATTACAATGAAATTATGAAAATGTCACACATAGCAATTTGAAACCATGGCAGCTATGCTGTGGCCTTTTGTTTAAGTATTGCTGTTAATCAGAGCCCCTTCACGGGCTCCGATTAACAGCAATACTTAAACACAAGGCCAGAGTCTGCCCCGCGCTTTCCTAACAAAAGCGTAGGCAGTTTCCAAACACACGCTGTGTTTGGAAACTGTCTACTCTTTTGTTAGGAACGCGCGGGGAAGCTCTGGCCTTTTGTTTAAGTATTACTGTTAATCGGAGCCCGTGAAGGGGCTCTGATTAACAGCAATACTTAAACAAAAGGCCAGAGTCTGCCCCGCTCTCCCTCATAGCCTCAAGCGGCACAAGCCCTCCCCCCACCTCCTTACCTGCACGCCTCCCGACCGCTCCACCGCATTTGCGCCGCTCGCTTCTTTCAAAGCGTCCGGCGGCGCGATGTCCTGAC
This sequence comes from Lissotriton helveticus, assembly GCF_964261635.1. Classification (NCBI taxonomy): domain Eukaryota; kingdom Metazoa; phylum Chordata; class Amphibia; order Caudata; family Salamandridae; genus Lissotriton; species Lissotriton helveticus. Next base: position 113,511,492 of record NC_136065.1, read on the forward strand.
CGTGTGCGCGCTCCACGCGAGGTGGTGCGCGGTGAGGTCAGGAGCGGTGCGCGCGCGCCTTAGAGGGAACGGTGCCCATCACACACTTCTTCAATAAAAAAAATACAGAAGATGCTACAGCACATAGATAACGGCTAACCGGCTCATCTTCTAACACCCAGGCCACCTGCTAAATCCTACAGCAGTCATTTGTCAAACCCCTGTCTCTCAGAGACTTCACTAACATTCTCAACTCCTTCAAAGCCACCACCTATGAACTTGAAGTCTTAGCCTAATTATTAATTGGAGTCCTCTGTTGTGCAAATGCTCTGTCATCCCTGCTTGCCACTATTAAAGCCTCCCTCACTCAAGATATTTTCTTTGTAGCTTTGAAGACAGGGCAGATCCTCGTTTTCTGGAAGAAACCCCTAGACTGCATCCTGACTTTAAGATCATATCAGGGGCACCATCTCCTGTTCGGCTAGCAATCCAACTTCAATTCACGTTGCAGCATGGAGACTGCAACCTTACAAATCAAAAATGAGTCCTTCCTGAAAAAAAAGATAAAGATGAACCCTGACTCTTGAGTCTACTGGAATTCTGAGTTGCCCCCCCACCCCCAACCATCAACAACTCCATCCTCATCCACACCTGGAAATCTCAAATGGCATTCTCTGGAACTGTCCTTCACTGTTGTTCCTCCTAGCTAACCAACCAATGCTAGTTCATTCAGCTAGACCGCCTCATTTATACGGGCTCCTCCCCGTTCAAGAACATCCTCTACAAGCAACAGCTTGGAATTCTACTCAAAGAAAGCAACACCGGATTTCACCAATATGCCAATGGCACACAAATACATGTGAAAGTACCCTCTGCTCCAGGCATCCAACACCTTAAACATGGCTTGCATATGAATCAGACATAGATGGCCACCACTGGCCTGATGCTTAACCCTGCCAAAACAGAATTCTTGCTTTTCGCCAAGAAAACAAGCAACATGTAGTCCAAACCTGGCTCAATGACCTGAACATGGATGATTCACAAACCTAACTTTCACCCAATTCCAATTCCCCTTGGTTCATCCTGGACAACCCTCTCACGCTCATTGAACAAAAATCAACAAAAACAAGACAGCCTGTTGAAACCTTTCTCTTCCTAAAAAAGTCAAACCATTCATCTCACAAAGGGACTTCAGAACTGCTTTTCAAGCTGTAGTGCTGGTGCAGGTGGGTGGTTTCTAATGCAGTTTTCCACAGCCTCCTAGACTATAAATGGTCTCTGTAAGGGCAATATATACGTTAAGGCACACCTCATTAAGGGACTGACTACATCACCCCTACTCTGATGGGACTCCACTGGCTCCACTTGCTGGTCTGCACCATTTAAAAAAAATGCTGCATCATCTACGAGGGTTGGTGCAAATACCTCCTCTGTGAGCAATCACATTAAAGCAACATTTCCAACACCCGAGGGGGAGATAGAGTAGTCCTAAACGAGGTAAGATAAAGTGCACCAACAGTTGGCACTCAGTGGAGGAATGCTGTAAGTATTTTGTAATATTTAATAGAATTTCAGTGAAATGCTTTGTAAACAATATATGGACTTAAACTGCACTCGCTTCTGCTCAGGAGAAAGCCAGGAGAAGGAAGAGAAATGGAGAAGTACAAGAGGTGAGCCAAAAAAGAATTCAGAAGTAGGTCATGGGCCAATGGAAGAGGACAGAGACTGATTCACAATAATGGAGAATACTCGACCAACAACAGTGTCTGGAAGAGCAGAGTGTCTTAGTAGTGTCAAGTCATGTGCCCACCTTTAGGAATTGTGGGTGCATCCAGCTCAGATACAATAGACTCAAAGACGTTATTTCAAGTAGCCTCCTACAGACATTGGGTGGTATGTGGACAATTCCGAGAGCAGGAGGCAGAGCACCCAACTGGGTTTGTAGAAGGCACAGTCTGTGCGCAAAGCATGAAAGGCATGTCTCAAGGAGACAACAGGACCCACTATTGAAGTGTGTCCAGGCCAGAGGTTTAGCCCCTTCGCCCCCCATGCTCATGACGAGCTCAGCTCGTCATGAGGCACAGTGCTCGTGTGCTCATGACGAGCTGAGCTCGTCACGGCCACACCCGTTTGTGTGGAACGCTCAGCACAGTACGAGCACCGTGCCTCATGACGAGCTGAGCTCGTCATGAGCATGGAAGGAGTTAAATCTGCAAGTCATAATTTAAATGTAATGGGATCGACTCTAGCTCATAAATGTGAAATCTGTTTGTTTTTTCCTGTGATTGAAACATCCCAAAATGGAATGTATGACATTACAACGCATACATTTACAACGCATGCACTTACAACGCAGTTTTTACATCGCAACATCCACTACAACGCAGTCCATTACATCGCATGACACTACATCGCATATTAAAAAACTACCTTTACAACGCATTCCAACACATCGCATGCTACCTTTCACAAAGCATACCATTACAACGCATACCGTTACATTGCATTTAAGGTAAGTGTTGGATAGTATAGGGGTAAAAATTACTATTCTAACTCCAGGGGGTGCAACAGTAGGGGTAGTGTTGGATAGTGTAGGGGTAAAATATACTATTCTAACTCCAGGGAGTGCAACCGTAGGGTAAGTGTTGGATAGTGTAGGGGTAAAAATTACCATTCTAACTCCAGGGGGTGCAACAGTATGGCAAGTGTTGGATAGTGTAGGGGTACTATGTGTTGTAAAAATATGCATTGTAATGGTACGCGTTGTAATGCCTGCGTTGTAGTGACATGTGATGTGTTGTAATGCGTTGTACTGGTATGCGTTGTAATGCCTGCGTTATAGTGACATGCATTGTAAAGGATGTTGCGATGTAATGACTGCATTGTAAGTGTAGTGTGATGTAATGACTTCGTTGTAAAGGTTGTTTCCCCCCAAAATGGCTTCAAGGAAACACTGGAATAAATGCTAGAGCTCATACTATTTACCTCTTTGTGCTTAATCAAACATTCACATTTAGAGAATACTGCAGCTAGATTCTCTAGCGAGCCCACGGAAGCACCTTGTTGTCTTTTCCTCATCACAAGCACTTGAATCCCTAGATCATGCTACTTCAACGAAAAGCTTGTTACGGTGGAGAGGATTTGCTACTGTTCCTCTTGTACTTAAACGTCTTTTCTAAAAACCCACCCAGCTACCTACATAAATGGCAGAGCAGAGCATCGGGAAGACAAACAGCTGGGCAGATCGATTTAGACGTTGAAGTGGTTGAGGAGGAGTGATTTTCTGGTCTAGAGAAAAGCACAACAGAATCATAATTATCCGCTCTCGTTGCCTCCTGAAGAATGCTTAACATCTTGTTATTTGCTGCGCGCAGGGAGGGAAGGAGATGAGAGTACATTTATTTTTCGCTGTGGTTTGTTCAAGGGAGATGGGTCTCTTGGCAGCAAAGCTTCTGTCTCTGAGAACTCGTACACTCACTAGGCACAAGAAAGACAGCAAGAACAGGGGGTGTCCCCTTAGACACAGGACAAGTATGTCCTCCATGCACCCCAGGCATCCAGTGACCATTGTCTGCTGAGAAGACGAATATGCCTCCTTATCCCGCAGTCTTTTTGTCCGCTGGGAATCACAACGCGGTCGTTACAACAACCGCGTTGTGGTTCCGCATACCATTACTCCGCAAGTCGGAACAACGACTTGCGGAGGGGCGGCGCTGAATGTTGGAATAGTATAATTTACTATTCCAACTCCAGTCTGTGCGGACAGTAGGGAAGGTGTTGGATTTTAAATCCAACACCTTCCCCCCCTCCGCAATTTGTTGTTCCGACTTGCGAAGTATGCGGAATCACATCGCGGTCGTTGTAACAACCGCGTTGTGATTCCCTGCAGACACAAAGTTTCGTTATAAATGTTGTTTACCGAGAAGACACATGATTCTATGAGTCTCATGTTCACAAAGATTAGTGTCAAGAAGGGCTGAATACTAGTGCCCCAGTTGTTGCCCTGACCAATGTCCCCAGGCTTGCAGCTAACAGTACGGAAACAACCAGGGTTTAAATAAAAAAATCTATACACTTGTTGAACAGCAATATTGCTACCAAGTGGGACATATCGACAGAGATTTTGCTGGCAAGATATGTGGGGGGGATTGGCAGGAGGTAAAAGAGTACAATGGTGATGTTATTGTTGTTAATTTCTGTAATCCTATGGTTGTCCAGGAATTACTGCGTAAAGCAAGTATAGGAATGGTTAAAACCAGTCCTGTCAAGATATTGCCACTGAGCTTTTTTTATCAGCATCTTGTTAACTCACCCTGTATTCCTGACGGATTAACTACACAGACTAACTACACAAAAGAGTGTTTTGCCTAGGCTCCCCCCTCAAGCGATAATCTCCCTGAACAACTGATTCTCAGCCTTGGTTGGATTGGAGGACATCAATTGACGGTTCAGTGAAGAGCATGGTTGCTCTCTTGCACTGGAGAAGGGTGGGGCACCTGATAGTTCCATCTCTGTTGCCCAGTTGTTTACCATTCCTGGACTGAATCATCCCCGTAAAGGGCCTGGTCCCTTGGATAAAGGTGGGGGACTTGATAGTTCTATCTCTGTTGCCCATTTGACCACCATTCCTACACCTAATCCTCTTCCCAGAGGGCTTGGCGCGAGCACTTCCTGGGATGAAGGTCCAAAAGACAATGCATGAATACATTTTTTAAGCTGGAACATTGCGGGTTTAGGCTCCAAAATCTCGATTGATGGATGGCAGTCTTTCATTGCTAACTTCGATATAGTTTTTTTGCAGGAAACCTGGGAGGTAAATTCAATGGTTTTACATGATTTCATTTTCCTGCGATCCCATCCTAATCAGGCAGAGCTCTGGGGGTATTGACTGACTGGTTTAAAGTTAATATTGGCTTTACAGTTTTACCGCTTTATCAGGAGCAGGGAGAGGTGCAGGCTTTCTGCCTTAGCTGGAGTGAAATCCATAAGATCTATCTTGTAAACTTCAATAACAACAATTTTTCGTGTAAGGGCGATTGTAATTTCCAAGGCCTCTTTGTAGTAATCGACATGCTTGTGGAGAAAGAGGCACGGGTGGAATGTCCCCTTAAGTTGATGGTGGCAGGGATTTTAATGCTAAATTGAGGCACCCGCCGTCTTTATCTCCTATCACCTTTGACCTAATTGCTAGAGATATTGATTGTAATGTGATGGACACTAGAGTATGTGTACTATTTTCCCTTCTGGCAGAACTGGGCCTGGTCAATAAGGTCCCTAACTGTACTGACCAACATAGTCCAACTTTCATAGGGCGGAGCACTGGGAGTACCATTGACTACCTCATTACCTCTTGGAATATGTCTCAGACTATTAATAATTGTGAGGTCCTTACCCAGATCTATAGCGACCCTAACCCCATTTCTGCAAAGATACTGCTGCCACATCTGCAACATACGTTTAAGCCTATGCCTCCCCAGGTCGAGTGAGGACACCGGGCATAGGGTGGTTTGGCAATATGCGAACTTGAAGAGGATTATGTCTCAGGTTGTATGCAATAGTACTGCCCTGGTGAATAGCTGCAATCGCTTACCTTGTGATCCGGCTCTCATTTTAACTGATTTCTCAAATCTATCAAAGATGAAAGAGATGCTTTCTAGATCCATTTCCCTGCCATGTCACCATGCCAAATCATGGTTTGACAAAGCATGCAGAGCAGCCAATAATTCTTCATGCAGGGCCTTAAAGTAGATCCCCAGAGACCAGAGTGTGATTCTTGAAAGTAGAAAGACATATCAGCAAGCCATTTAGAGAAGGAAGTTGGCCATGAAGGAGGAGAAATGGGATTCCATTGTGGGTGCCTGCCAATCTAAAGACCCACAAGCTTTTTGGAAATCAATGCGGTCTGTTTTACCCCCATATTACCACCAGATAAAGTAACAGTCGATATCGCGACAGAGGCATGGTTGGCACATTTCTCTGGGTTTTATTCTAATGACTGCAAGGCTGATGATGCCTCAGTGTGGATGATTCCACGTGCCTAAAACTTGTCTTGTTTTTAATGAGGAGAAGGTCTTTAAAGCAATTGTAGACAGTAGATGCAAGAAGGCTCCGTGACCGAATGGCATTCCGCTTGATTTATTTTGGGAAGACCCAGTGTTCTGGACCCCGGTCCTCACTTCATATTCAACTCTGCCTGTAGTCAGTGGGTGCTGGGTTGTGGCGTTCATCAATAATTATCCCTGTTTAAAAAAAAGAAACATGCATGATGCGAAGTGCTATCGCCCGATATCCCTTTTGGATTCTTCAGCAAAAGTCATTTGGCGAGTTGTACTGGACCGCCTACTTGATTAGATTAATGCCAACAGTATACTTTCTCAAAGTCAGTACAGGTTCAGAAAGGGGCTCGGGACTATTAAACAGTGCCTTAATCTCCATCTTATTGGGGCAAAATACAAATACGCCAAGGGTGATCCCACCCATTTGGCGTTTATGGACCTGTGAAGCACCTTTGATTATGTCTCCCGCTCAAAGCTGTGGGTCATTCTAGAGAGCATGGGTGTAGATGTGGGGCTGGTTACACATTTAAGGCACCTCCTCCATGACCTTACAGCTTCAGTTAGGTTTGGGAGCGCTGGCGAATGCACGGAGCCATTCAGCATTAAGCGTGGAGTGTGCCAAATTTGCATCCTTGCCCCAAATCTTTTTCTTCTCTATACAAACTACCTGGAGAAAACATTGGTATCTGTTGGGGCAGACATTCCGTTTGTGGAGAAAAAGGCCGTGCCCGCACTGCTATATGCTGGTGATGCAGTTCTCGTGGCAAAGACGCCCAATGGCCTTAAAAAGCTTATCGTCAGTTATGTTATCTTCATGAAAGACCTGGGCCTGGAGCCAAATTTTAAGAAAACATTCACAATGATATGTGGCCCAAGAAATACCAAAACCCGCACCCTAAAGATTGAGGGCAAACCCCTATAGAGGGTTAGTTTCTTTCCCTATTTAGGCCAGGAGTTTGATGAAGGATGATCTTGTCTTATATTCATTCAAAATAGAATAATCCGATATACTCAAGCTGTAGGCACTACTTTCTCGCTTGCTATGTCTATTGGTAAAAAGCCCATTGCTCCTATACTAGAAATATACGACCGGAAATGCCTGCTGATTTTAACATATGGAATGGGTATCTGGGGTTATAGGGATGTACATGCGATGCAGATAGAGGAGAATAGATTCTGCTGCCGGTTACTAGTCATCCCTCCTTCATCTCCACATTTCTCCCTTCACTTGGAGTTAGGCATGGAGTATGTCCAAGATACCATCAATGCTGCCCCCTGGCTCGCTGGTGCTCAATTTGGTCCAACCAAGAAGCCGATTTCAATCGGGCTGTTATCAGAGACTGTCTAACTTGCACCTGTGGCTTGACCATTCCATGGTTACAGTATATTAAAACAGTTTTTCGGCACTTGGCTCTGCCTCACTTTTTGAGCACTCCGAGTCAATCCAACAAATGGACAGAAAGTGGGACTCGGGTAGTTTTTGTAAGCACAAACAAATCTCTAGGGAACTATTGGAAGTGGCCAAACCCTCAGTTAGAGATTATTGCATTATTCAAGCAACTTCAACAATTGCCTTGTGTTTATCATACGTAACCAATGTTTAGGAAGGAAATCTGTTGGCAAGATTTAGGCTGGGTTCTTTTTGCTGGTTGATATGTTTTCCCATAGGACAATACTCCTCTGACACTGTTGCCATTTGTCCGTGTGATGAGCAATCAAGTCAAACCATTTAACATTTTTTATTTTTTTGTCAATTTTATCTGCCGTTTACAAGGAAGTTTTTATTACCGCTACTGCGCAGACACAAATTCTCTAGGTGCAAAGTGGCCCTCTTCTATTCACTGTAACTGAACGAATGTAATGTCTGCTATGTAGTTGCTAGTTTTCTGAAGTGTATTTTAGGTGAAAGAAGGAGTTTGCTGTTTTGACAAAAAAGCATGTTTTTTTTTATCATTGACTTTGTATTGTTTTTTTAAATGTACACTGCTGATTTTAATTTTTAAAGACCTGGCACCTTGTTGATGCCCCTGGAAAGAGAACTCTTGCTGTGAGAAGTTAGCCTGGCATATGTTGTCCACTATTCTAGTGGGCACCTTGAACCAGTCTAAACGACCCTTATGATGGTGGTTGTAAAGTCAACCTTATAGATCAGCTATCTTAGTGGTTGCATAGACCAGCAGTCTTAGGCTAAAACTTCAGAGTGCATGTGAAGCCAGCTGTTTTACCATATATAATCCCTTGAGTACCAAATGAAAGGACACCACACAAGGTATATATCAAATATATATGTATTTATTTCTAACACAACCCCTCTGCACTCTTTATGAGGTCAGAGTTCGAGATACGTTACAAGTTACTCATTAAGCATACTATAAGTTGCACAAATACAATTCTGCCATAGGGGCCTCACGAACCATATACTATGTAAGTGGTATAAGGACCACTTGAGGAATAGTGAATAGGCCTAGGGCCTAGGGAATCGCTGGAGCTACACTACAGAACCAAAGGTTAGGAAGTAGGAGACGCGTGCAGTGTGGGAACACAGTCGCGAGTTACCATAGAGTTATAAGTGGAACGTAAAAGTTACAAAGTAGTTGATTAAGGACACTTCCGAATGAACTACGGTAAAACCTTTTTAAACTAGGACACTTTGAGAGTCAACACCCACATGAGCACTGAGTACTCGAGTTACCTCACCCAGGGAAGCCGGGTGCATAGGTGTTCTTTCGTGTTGGGTTTCGTCGCTTTTTCCTATGGAGAGCTGCAAAGAAGTGCTGCAGGCGACCAGGAGAAAAGTGTGGGGGTGGATACAAGGGTGGATCGAGTATGAGAAGAACCTGAAAGCAGAGGGGACAGAGTCTGGGTCACTAGCCAGTGACCAGGAAGGAACCAGGTGATGTCGAGATGCAATCAGGTGAAGAGGTGAAGCTTGTCTCTGCAGCCACGAGGACCAGGAGGCGTCGACGACAACCAGGAGCTGGATTTGAGCTGTCCCACAAAGGATCTAGTTGACTGCGGTATCGGTATCCGGATTAGACCCAACAAGCCTTGAAAAACGCAATCCACGCAGGGAAAGAAGATTGGCTTCAGGTCAGACCAGCAAGGTCTGGGGAGCTTCTCCTTCGCAGCGAAGCTGGAGCAAGCCTGGAGCAACCAGGCAAGTGGAGTATTTTCACAAGAAAATCTTCAGAAGGCTAACTAGCCAACGGGGTAGCAACCGGGAGCTGAAATGCAGGAGCAGGCCCTGGGTACCTAGGTCTGGGGCTTCTCAAACCCCAATGCACAACTTAGAGGGTGCCTCAGAAGCTGCACGGTTTAGCAAAGAGCAGGTAGTCCAGGGTGTCCGGTCCCATGTCTCTCGTGTCCGCCACGGGTCTCAGCTTTGCTGTGGATGTGGGTCAGAGTTGGAGAAGTCTGGAAGTCCAGTTCCTGAGTCGCTGAGTCTTCGGGTTCCGGCAGGAGCGTCGACAAAGCAAACCGGCAAGTTACTGGTGGTGCCTGTTTGCACCGGGTGGTCACTCCTTGACCACAAGGGAGATGTCTTCAGTCTTCTAGTCGGTATAGAATGTCGAAGGTCCAAGAGTTCCATTTCAGAGTTTCAGTCCAGAATAATCTAATGTCTCTAGACACAGCTCCTATCTTTATACTAATCTAAGGGGCTGGATTACCTGCTAGGTCCCTCCTGTGGGTGGACCCTGAGAAGGGGGTGGTTACACCCCTTTCTCTTTGTCCAGTTTCGTGCCAGAGCAGGGCTGTAGTGCCCCAGCAACTGGGTTGAACCGGGCTATGCATGGAGCACCTTGTGTGCTCCAGGCAGTGTCTCATTTTGCAGCCCTCCCTGCCCCAATACACCAAAAGCCTGTCTGGGGAGGTGCTAGCACCTCCCAAGGCAGGAAATCTATTGTCCAGGCCTCCCCTGCCGGAGTTTCGTCCAGCAGCAGGAGGACAGACTCTTGTCCGTGGCAGCAGCATCCATTTTGTGAGGCTGAGGCTCTGTTTAACTTTAACCGGGTAAAGCAGTCACTACGTGTTTTCTCCCTCTAGAAGGGTGGAATGCTACCCCCGCCGCCAGAACTGGCGGGGGAGGGAGGGGGTAGTATTCCAAAGTGTTTGACACCTTACACAAAATGTTTTGATAAAGCCAAACCAAAGTTAGCATTAACCGCGAGGATTATAATACACTTAAGAGTATATGGTATGGCTATATCGTAGAACAGCTATAAGGACTTGGTTCCGAAAGCTGCAGAGGGGCTCAGCTCAAGCTAGAGCACCCTCTCACATAAAACCAAGCACTCTGCCTTCAGGATTGTCAAGGCCTGCCATAGGAGTGACTTATAGGCATATATGTGTTTATATATAAGGGTAGATATAGGTATACTATATCTAAGCAAGGGGTGATCACACCACCTTGCCCAAGCTGAGTGATCAGCCTGTGGTGTCAGTTTGGATGGCCAGCCAGGGGTGGCATAATACATGCTGCAGATCCTGGTAGGCTTGGATGCACCTATGCCCTGGGTACCTATGGTACACTATACAGAGGCTCACAAAGGTGACCCAATTCCCAATTAGGTATGTATACCTAAAGTACATGGTATCAATTTGGAGAGAGAACAGCTGGGCTGTGGGTCTGATTAGCAGGCCCACAGCCACACTAAAGTCGAAAAACCAGAAAATCACAGCAAAAAGTGGGGGTGACCATAGGAAGCAGACCCTACTCTCCTACACTTGCACTGTCACTTTTTTCAATGTAAAACAATACAATGATTTTTGTTTACTAAAAAATGTGGTTGTCCGTAACTTACAAGACATGACGCACTCAAACTAAATTTTTTGGACTGTTACCCCTATACCTGTATTTGCACAAGGATTTGCTTAATTTTTTAATATGTGGTTGTTATGTTTTAATATGTGTGTTTATAATGTAGTTTGCTGTTATCATGTGTATCTTTTATGATCTGTCCTCGGAAGATTGAATGAAGATAATTTAATTGATTGATAGTGCCCTGGCTCACTGCAATATGTTTGGTAGCTTTTTTTACCGCATATATCACTATTGGAAATTTGAGGTCAAACACCAAATAAATATTGCTCAGTTCATTCATTGGGGGCGTGGAGGAGTGCCAGAAAAGACCAAGACATGCAGATTTTGTTGGGGTTGTGGTGTTGCTATGTTCAATCATGGAACCATTGTGAGGTATTTTGGAATGTATGGTTGTTGTGGGTTCTGAGGGCTGGCTGTTGGATTGAAGCCAGGACTTAATGAGCTGTACTTGCTGTCCTGTGTGAACTTCTAAGCGATAATGGAGCACATTTTACAGTGTCTAAGGTGGGGGAACTTTTTTCAAAGGAATGGGGTGTGGAATGTAAAAACTTCAGTATATCATCCAGCTGGAAATGGTGCTGTAGAGCGATTTAATTGTGTTATCAAAGGTATGATTTAGATGGCGTGTGAGAACAAGAAAATATGGGAAGTGGAAGTGGAAGTAAAGAAAATGTTATGGGGTTACAGAATGACACAGAGTCTTACGGGGTACAGCCCGTTTGTATTGATGTCTGGTAGGGAGCCATTTACTAAGGATAGAAATGGCTGGATGAGGAATACTAGACATGTGAAGTGGCCTCCTGAGGGAGTTTGAGAAAAACATTGTTAAAGCACAAAGTGTGTACAAAAGGAATTATGATTTGAGGAATGTGACTAGAGAGGAGATGTAAAAGGTGGGAGATTGGGTGAAAGCTATGAAAATGGGTAAGGTGGCAAAAGGGCAAAGTGAATTTTCAGAACCATTGAGAGTGGTGGAGTGTTTAAAAAACTCTGCAAGACTAAGTAAGCATTGTGTATGGCACATAAGTTGTCTTGCAAAATGTAAAAATGTTGAACAAAAGAAAAGAGGAGATGATGGGGACAAGTTGGACAAGAACAATTGGTTGCGGGAGGATGAGGTGGATGAGGAGCTAGAGCATGTGCAATCTGGAACTGAGGTTGTGGATGGAGCGGCAGTGGAATAGGAGCGTGTGGATGTTGGTTCAAGGAGGTTGGGTAGATTAGGAAAAGTTATCCACACCCCTAACAGACTGAAACAATTTGTGTTAAATTAGCTTCTGCTTATTGAAAGTAATTATCTTATCCTATCTTATGTTTTCTTAGGAAAACAACATTTTATATAGTTTCTTATTTCATTTCTCAAAATTGTTATATACTTCTATTACTCATTATATGTGGGAGGGGGGTGTGTGGTGTTGCTATGTTCAATTTTGGAATATTCTAGGAACAATTGTGTGGTATGTTGGAATGTAGGGTTGTTGTGGGTTCTGAGGGGTGGCAGTTGGGCTTGAAGCCGGGACGTGATGAGCTGTCCTGTGTGAACAGAGCTGTTAATAAAGGAAGGTTCTTGATTACATGATGTGGTTTTTAAATTACTGGGGTAAGCACCAAACTCGGCTCAAATCCACAGGGAGTGGAAGAGGACCCAAAGATTTATCAAACTCACTCAACAAAATAGAATCAATGTGGCTGGTGGTACCTGGATGAAGTGATTATATCAAATGTTGGCATAAGGAAAGTAAGTTTTGATTACTTCTGAATTTCAATACATTTCTTCCATTAAATTTTGGATAATTTCGATCCATTAAGTAGACCTTTAACCATCATATCTAGAACTTGCGCGACCACCTTCAAGGTCACTACACTACAGCATAAGCTATCAGCTTAATATCCACCGAAATACTTGAGATACTTTGTTTCTCAAGAACATGGTGTAAGGCAGAGTGTATGAATTTTACATGCTAGTTTGTATCAACCATAAATAAAAAAAATCACTTCAGGGGCGAGGGCTGGAAGGCCAAATTGATGGACATCTCCTTTTGAGCTCCCAGCTGGCGGTGAACACCCGGACCTAATCAAGGTCTTGGATTGATTTTTTCTTCTTACTTGCTACACACCTACCTATTAGAGATGACTGCAGTCCACATTCTTAAACAAGGAACCTCCGACCACTTCCCGGTTCCGGACAATTTGGGATGAATAAGAATGGTCTCTGAGTTGACCCAGTCACGGCTAAACACGTGGGGGCCCATTATGATGACGGGCGGACTTAGTCCGCCCGCCATCATACCGGGACCCGGGACCGCCCGCCATAAGGGTGGGGGTTCCGATCAGGGCATTAGGATGCGCCCGCCACACAGGCGGGCGCATCCTGTATATGTACCATTGCGGCGGGCAGAGCAGAAATCTCCACCCGCCGCAATGGTAAAAGTGCAAGTTGTGCTTTTCTAAGCGTGACAATGACAGGCACCGCGCGGTGCCTGCCATGTTGCACTTAGAAATGCGGGGGGTACCATAGGCACCCCCCAACCCACGGATTCCCAGGGGGCCTGCAAGGGGCCCGCGCAGGGAGTCTCCGCATGCCTTTCCGTAGCGGCATTGCCGCCACGGAAAAGCATCAGCAAAAGCCCATTGTAATATGTCGGGCGGTGCCTAACAGACACCGCCTCCATATTAATCATTTTCCGGCCCGGCCGCAAGGCGACCGGGGCGGAAAACAGGCGGGCGGTGTTTCACACCGCCACGGTCCCCTATGCCATCCTAATATGGCGGGAGGGAATTGGGCAATAGATGTCGGGCAGATTTCCTCCGCCAGGCTGGCGGTGGCCACCGCCAGCCTGGCGGAGGAAATCCGCCCGACATCGTAATGGACCGCCTGGTGTCTGACATACAGCGCATGCCGTTGCTTTTTTGATACAGGAACTGCAAAACTTACCAACGGACCGTGAACTCCCGGGAACCCTGCAGGGAAGGCTATATGCAGGGAATTGCCGGGGCATATATAAAAGCTCAAAAGCCGGAGAGACAGGGACAGATACTGTTGCTTGAGAAGCAGATAATGATTCTCAAAAGAGAGAACCAGGACGAGGTGGACAAGCAAATACAACACTGATGATCTTTATTTATTTGTGAGTTCACATTCGTTACATTAATCGACAATACATACATTACATTAAAAATCATAACAAAGATAAAAAAACACTAGAAAAGTTAAAAAAGAGATTAAAACGTTTGCATACAATATTCAACAGTAATTCCTCCAAGATACAGACTAGTAACTTACACAAACGAATAGGCAAACAGACAAAATTATAAATGTAGGGTGTTAATATGGTCAGTCATAGTGCTGAGCTGTTTTGATCTTGTAAACCAAGATGCTTGAAGGAATTTAGACACAGCAAACTCAGTTATATAGTTAGTATATACTAACCTAACCTATCCTATCCTATCCTATCCTATCCTATCCTATCCTATACTATACTATACTATACTATACTATACTATACTATACTATAGGATTTGTACAGTGCATTGTGACCCAGAGGCATCCCAGTGGTAAGAGAGAGAGAGATCACAGCAAGAAGGAGATGGAGAAAGATAAAGCCTCTAAGAGGTCACCACTGACAGAGCCATGTTTTAATGGCTTTGCGTAAAACGCAGCCATTGTCCAGACAGCTAATGGCTAAGGGAAGAGAGTTCCAGAGCTTAGCAACATTAAACTGAAAGGAACGCCCTCCTTTTCTGTCTCTTTTAACTACGGGAATGGTGACCAAATGCAGGTTGAAAGAGAGAAGGGCCCTCTTGAGGGCATAATGAGTAGCAAGCTGTTGAAGGATGGGAGGGCCTTTCCCATGGAGGACTCTATGTGCAATGTACTGGGACTTAAGTTCAATTCTTTGAGCAATGGGGAGCCAATGCAGACTACTTAACCCCTCCTGGCCTGATTGGGACCTTGGAATACCCAGAAGTATTTGTACAGCCGCATTTTAAACCACTTAAAGTTTCTCAATGGCAGCCTTAGGGAAACCCAGGTATAGAGAGTGACAGAAAGTTCATGCCTGGACTACCACCTACCTCAAGGTATGGAGTCTCAGCAACAAGACCTTGCGCTGCATGCACAACAAACCAAAGCATCTGGCTGATATTTTGGTGACTTGGGCTACCATCGTCAGAGTGTCATCAGTCCACATGCCCAGACTTTTCATAGTTGACTTATTATCCGGGGGACCTAAGTAAGTTGGCTAATCCAGATTGTGTTGGGCACAGGGGCGTAACTCCCAAGCTCAAGGGGGCCTCCTCCAACACTGTCCATGGGTGACAGGCCCCTAGCCTAAGAGCTCCTGAGTGGGTCCGTAGTGCAGGTGGGCCCCTCTGTGTATTTTGCAGGGAGCCCCCTCAAGTTTTATTACTCCTTTGGTTGGGTGGAAGACATATTCCTGAGAATCATTATTACGTTTTAGCTCCATTGAGCTTCAGGCGGGATTGATTCTTCCAGCTGGCTATCTATTCCCAGCAAGATCCAAGATTGACTGAGGGCAGAACAGATGAACCAGATGTAAGTGAAAACCCCAGCTGGGTGACATCTGCGTAGGTGACTATAGACATCCCAAAAGGCACTACAATGTCCTCCAGTGGTTGCAGGTAGATGTTAAATAACATGGGGCTGAGTGTGAACCCTTGTAGGACCCCACAGATGACAGACCTGATATTTGATGTACAGTGTTTGTCAAAAACCTTAAATGTACACCCCTTTAGGAAGGAACTGAACTGTCATGGGCTTTCCCTGTGACACCAGCGTTACCAACCCTGTCCAGAAGTGTAGGGTGGTCAACATTGTTGAAGGCTGCACTGAGGTCCAGGAGTACAATGGCCTCCATTACCCCTAGATCCTATCTCTTTTTGGCCTCTTCAACCACTGCTAAATGTGTGATCTCTGTGCTATGTCTGGGATGAAATCCTGTTTGTGTTTCATGCAAAAAAGAGTTGGCGTCCAGAAAGTCAGAGAGACTTCTATTAACATTTTTTCAGCCACCTTACTAAAAGTGGTAAAAGTGAGAAAGAGTGGAAGTATTGCAAACAGGCAGGGTCAAAGTTGGGTTTCTTTAAGATGGTTTTAACCATCACATTCTTCCAGGGCTGAGGCACAGTCTTCATTTCCAGAGACAGTATAACCATTTTAAGTGCAATGGGAAGGATAGTTTCATGCTCAAAGCCAATGATCTTGGGGAGAACCGGGTCGAGGGGGGATCCTGATTTGGTTTTACTAAAAAGAGCAGTCAGCTCCTCCACTGAAAGGGGAAGGAATTGGGAGAGGCTGGAGGGAAGGCTATCTCTGCTATTGTTGTTGGGGTAGAATATTGATAGATATCCGGAATTTGTTTAGTGGAAAAGGAAGCCAAAACGTTGCATCTATCAGTTGAGGGTTTGGATAGAGGTGCGTTGGAGGAAGAGTGCTACACAATGTTGTTCATTTTAAACATTTGTCTGGGGATATTGCAGGTCTTGTTAATTTTATTTTCAAAATAGGACGACTAGGCTAGACAGATTTTGGAGTGGAATATGTTTTACAGATCCTTGATGTTTCCCAGAAATGCCTAATCCCCGGGTTAAGCCAAGTGGTTTGATCTTCTTTAGGTGGAGTTGTTTGTTCGCAAGTACGTTTGACATTTTCATAACTAGTGTTACATGCAGGGTCCATAACAAATCTGTCCTGGAATCTGACCAACTACTTGTAAAAGATACCAGTAGGAGATTGCCAAGCCGTAACTGTATATACAAGTTCCTGGAGAGTGGAGTTTGAAGATAATCTAGAAATTCCTCAAATTTATTATCAAATTATATTTAAAAGAGTTTGTTAAGCTCTCCAGTGAAGGTGAATTCATTCTTTTGTCCTGCAGTGCCAAAAACTCTTTTTCACTATAGAAGATACATTAAAAGTAATAGAGGCTGCATTTGACCAAAATACACCCAACCTTAAGTTAAATAATGACTCTTTGATATATCTTAACCACAGGATCTTTAATGCTTTTGGCCTACTAATAGCATCATGCAGACATGCTCTGAAATGGCCAAGTTCTTTAAAGACCAAACATTGTTTAAAAAAACTGGTTTAAATCTGGTGACCTCAATTATCTGTTTCATACTAGATCTAAACGCAGGGGTAAATGAGGTGTGCTCTGAGACAGCCTTAATAGCGATCTAATAATAGTATTCTCTGTGGATACAAGGGGACCGATTCACAGAACTAACTTAAGACAAAATCCTAAACTTAGTACTTTTGGTAGTCGCAGAAGTTAGGATTTTGTCTTAAGTTTGTCTTAAGACAGACTTAAGACAGACTTAAGTTAGGATTTTGTCTTAAGTCTGTCTTAAGTCTGTCTTAAGACAAACTTAAGACACAATCCTAACTTCTGTGAATACCAAAAGTAGTAAGTTTAGGATTTTGTCTTAAGTTAGTTCTGTGAATCAGGCCCAAGATCTTCAAATCCACAGCGGCTCCACAATTCTGCTCCATAGATTGCTGCATTAACAGCCTGTGCTCTATAAATCTCTAGTGCGGGGGGAATTTAATGTCTTGTTAACTCCCTGAAGAATTTAAATATGCCACACGCCTGGTGTATTAGCAATAGCTTGCTCTTTGAAATGTACTTACTCCATCTCTGTCAGGCGACCTAATGCCTAAATAATCAAAGTTCTTTACTCTTCCTAATTCATTGGCATCCACAGTTATTCTGCACCCATGTGACATCTTAGAATTGAAAACCATTATTCGTTTTTTTGAGCATTTATATGTAGGCCATTTTTGCTGCATCATAAACCAAATTTATCAATCAAAGTCTGAAGACCTTTCTGCATCTGTCATTGGCGAAGATCAACACTGGGGCTTTCAGACTAGCTAATATGTGTGAGTCATTTTCACAATTATACAAAAATTCTATGCAGCCATTTATAAAGAGTAGAAATAATGTTGGTCCAAACCTATAACCCCGACGCACCCCTCTTTTGATTTCCATTTTTCATGTGAATTCATCTTTAGGACCACGGAGGACCTGAGAAAAGTTGTCTGATGATGAACATCTCATAATAGCTAGCATATCAGATAGAATTCCCAAATCTGCAAGGACTTGCCAAAGCTTGGCTCTTGGGACGATGCCAAACACTGCCTGCGATCCACAAAAGCAATGTACAAGATACCCCCTCTCATGTTCAAGATCTTCCACCTAATCAATTGGAATAGGAAAGTCTGATCTATTGTGCTAATTTTGGATCGAAAACCATCTTGGAATTGACTTAATATATGATTTTCTGTCATTCAAGCAGTAAGTTTATCTAATATCTGCTTGCAAAATATTTTTTTGCAGTTAATCGATTAGGCTGATTGGCCAATCATTGCCTGGTTCATTGCAGGATCCCTTTTTAAATAAAGAAAAGATTACCTCACCCTTCCATGTTTCTGGATGTGGGCCATCCTGCAAGAGTGCATTACATAGGACATTTATATGTGGTACCCATATGTTGAGGTGAGATCGGTAAAGACCAGGTTGAATCTTATCCAAGCCCGAATCCTTCCCTGGTTTCTGCGCCTTAAAAAAGATAAGATTTTTTTCAGAACCGGGGCTATTTTGACAGGCTAGGGATATAGGAAGCAGGAGATGTATTGCCAGTTTCTGCTGAATAGAAGGGTCCAAAGTGTTGCTAAAATGTGTCCCTCTGGTTTATTGTGTCTCCGTTTAACCCCATGTGTAACTAAAGGCCAAAATAGCTTGGGGCCCTAGTTTATGTCACCTACTAAAAGCTTTTCAATAGTGGCACTCTTCCAAGTCTTTTTTGTTGACCATTTGACTCCCCTTTACGAAGGTCTAGCATTGCCTTATTGCATCTCTTTCATCAGACCTGGGGCCACATTATACATGCAGCACATCTTTCTTCATTGTGCTGGGCGCACCTTTTAAAAGTTGAGCGCAGATCAATGAAGGAACATGCACCATATTATGATGAATGTGCTGCCCTCAGGTCAGCCACAAACTTGCGCTGCCCTGGGGGCAGCGCACTCATGTGATAAACGGAGTGGCTGCTTTGAAGCCGCTCCATGTTTTTACAGTGCAGGCAGCAACTCACTAGTGACTGCACCCACCTGTAAGGGGATGTCTGTGGGGTACATGGGACCCCCTCTCCACCTCCAGAGGGCTGCTTTCTGGGGGCACACTGACAGTGCTCCACCTTTTAGGTGGCGCACTGTCAGTGTGCCTCCTGAGAAATTCTTTGCCTCTACTCCCGCGGTGCAGGCGCAGAGGCGAAGGGATTCCTTCATTTGCATGGGGCGTGCCCCATGCAAATGAGGGAACGCCCCCTGAAGATAGCACTGGTGCTTTATGTGCGCCAGCGCTATCAGTATCACAGAAGGGGCCACACAAGCATCTGCAGTCCCTTCTGTAATACCAAACTGCCCTGGGGCACTTAGTGTAATGTGGCTCAGATGGCATAAACAAGACTTAAGTTTTTTAACACCTTGGCTGCGGCGCAAATTCCGCCTCGGTGCTCAACATTCCCATCGCAGGTGTGGCTCGGAAGGCCCGCGACCGTGGTGTGCACAAGGTCACCGTGACTCATGACAGCCGGGGGCTGTCATAAGAACGGAAGGGGTTGAATGAATGAATGTGAGACTTTTAGAGCACGGACTTAGCCGAAGGGCATCAAGGCACTAGCACCGATAACATACAGGCAGAACCGATTACAACTCAAACCCGACTTTCAGGGAACAACCATGTCTTTAGGGCTTTACAAAAGATTGAGTATACTCGCTGCCCCGAAAGAGAGTCCGGGAGAGAGTTCCAAACATTCGCGGCTGCAAATGAAAAGGCCCTTCCGCCCCATCTCATCTTTTTGAGCCTGGGAACAGCAAGGAGATTCTTTTTTGCTGACCTCAAGTTTCTGGGGGGCACATACTGTTAAAAAATGGTCTTTATGCCCGAAGGGCCCAGGCCATAGTATGCGTTATGAGTGAGGCAGAGCATTTTAAACACAATACTACGGTCCACCGGAAGTCAGTGCAATGACCTAAAGGGAGGACGAGACAGAGTGATGTTCGGGAATGTCCATCACCAGCCTGGCAGCGGTGTTTTGCACCAGCTGCAAACGGCGCAACTGGCCTTTGTTGATGCCTAAATAAAGGGCGGTGCAATAGTCCAATCTGGACAATATTAATGCAACCACCACGTTTTTGCGTGCTTCAAGTGAAAGGAACTGAGAGATTTTCGTTATGATCCGGATAAGCCCGAAGCAAGTGGACACTGTCCTAGAAACCTGCAGGTTCATGGATAGGGAGACATCCACCACCACTCCTAGATTCTTCCCATGTGAGACTGGGGTTGGACAGGCGCTTAGGGCATCAGGCCACCATTCCCTAGACCAGATGTTAGGCCCGTCTCCAAAAATCAGGACTTCTGTCTTCTCGCTGTTCAATTTGAGATAGTTTTATACCATCCACGACGAGACTGCTAACATGCAATTCTTAAAGTTCTGCGCGGAGTCCCTAGCGTTTTCCGTGATTGACACCATAATTTGGGTGTCGTCCGCATAAGACAGCACTTCCAACCCAAATGACTTAACCACCCCTGCTAGCGGGGCCACAAAGATATTAAATAAAGTGGGGCTCAGGGAGGAGCCCTGAGGCACACAACAGACAAGGGGGATAGACTCGGAGTAGAAGCTTCCCAATTTGACTATTTGGGACCGCTCTTCCAGGAAGGAAGTTAGGAGATCCAAGGCCAGGCCCCCAACCCCTATCTCCCTGAGGCGCTCCACCAGTCTCTGGGGAGACAGGGTATCGAATGCTGCGGTGAGATCAAGTAAGATCAAAAGAGTGGTATGACCTGCATCCACCTGAACTCGAATATTATCCAAAACTGCAGTGAGGGAGGTCTCCGTGCTATGGAACCTTCTAAAGCCATGTTGCAAGCTATCCAAAATCTGATGTTCCCTCAGGTAGGCCCTCAAATGAGAGTTCAGATGGGTTTCTAAGATTTTCGCTGGGACCAGCAGAAGGGAGATGGGACGGAAATTTTTCAAGTTTGACGGGTCTAGCGAAAGCTTTTTTAAAAGAGGCCTAACCACTGCCGCTTTCAAACTTAGGGGATACTGGCCCTGTGAGATGGCTAGGTTCAAATCCATGCTGAAATGTGGTATCAGCGCTGCCTTAGCTGTTTTCAGGGCCTTCAGGGGACAAGGATCCAGGGGCAACCCCGACTTGACTCCCTCAGGTAGATTATCGACTATTTCCGGAGTAAGCGTTGGAAAGATGGAGAAACTTGCCGATGCCACATTTCTCAGGCTATCACAGGGATAGGTTTCCGGTAGGCCACCGGGTGCATGATTAGCATTTAGGATCTCCAACTGAACACAAATGTCAGATATCTTGGAGCAGAAAAAGGAGGCCAGCCTATCACAGAGCGCCTGAGATGGCTCCACCGCATCCGGGACCCTGGGCGCCACAAGGGAGTTGAAGATGTTAAAAAGCTCCTTAGGTGACGTCAGGCTCTCTGATATCTTTGAGTAGTAGCTTCCCTTTTCTTCAATGATAGCTGCGCTATATGCCTTCAGGGATTGCTTGTGTAATTCTCTACCCCGGGCGTCAGATCTCTCCGCCAGAGCCTTTCATTCCTTCTGCACTCTTGTCTCATTCTACGCAAACGGTCAGAGAACCAGGGTGCAGAAGGTTTCTTTCTGGTCGAGTAATGGGTTTTTATGGGGGCGAGAGTGTCCATCATAACTAAAATCTTCTTGGAAAGGATAGCAGCAGCTGAGTTAGCACTTAGATGTTCCTGGTGTCGAAAATCAGCCAAAGCAGTGGTAATCGCTTAATTAGTGACCAGGTTAAAATTTTCGCTTATCATTCGCCTTCCTGTTAGCAGAGCTAGATATTCCTGATATTGTACCCCTTAGTTGAAAAGGAATAGCATAATGATCAGACCACGCTAACGGAAGGGACACACCCACCTCCACCCGACGATCATTGGAAAAGATTCCGTCCAAAGTGTGGCCCGCCATATGTGTGGGGATTCAACCAGTTGTGAAAAGCCGCAGCCATTCATGAATTCCATAAATGTTTGAGTGTCATGATTCACTGTATTTTCTAAATGAAAATTAAAATCCCCAAGAAGAGTGAAATTCAGTCTCTCAAGATAGGCTTCTAGCCTATTAAACAGCTCCTGGCTGAACGAGGCCCTAGAGCCCGGGGGTCTATAACAGAGGACCCCTGAAAAGCTCTGCGTAGGGGTAGAATTTATCAAAAAATATAAAGCCTGGTAAGAATCGAGCATC
Source organism: Lissotriton helveticus (assembly GCF_964261635.1). Lineage (NCBI taxonomy): Eukaryota > Metazoa > Chordata > Amphibia > Caudata > Salamandridae > Lissotriton > Lissotriton helveticus. Next base: position 113,533,668 of record NC_136065.1, read on the forward strand.
GAAGTGTGCCTTTATGATCTAAAGGTAAAGGTATCCCTGACCAGCATCCCTAGACCCACCCCCGTCGTCCCTCCCTATCCAATCTAAAAAGACAAAATCCTGCTGGAATGGGTTCTACAAGCTCAGAACCAAAGAACTCATTTGCTCATAAGGCAGCAATTTGGATCAAACCACTCTTGAGCACTCTGCCATCCTGGTTTTCACAAAAATCTCTCTAATCTCTTTAAATAGTGTAACGTGGATTTCAAGAACACTGCTTGGACAGCTCATGTGCACTTTGATGAGATCAAGTGCTATACCAGGACTTACATGGATAGGCTTTAGATCTATGTCGCTAGTCTCTAAGAGCACCCATTTGACATTTTTCATAGTATTTGCAATAATAAAATTATTTCTTCCTTGACTAAAACCTTCCAATAAATTGTTCACCAGTGAGCCCGCCATTTGGAGAATTATAGGGTCATGATGAGACTCATTCCTTTGAACCACATAAAAGTCAACCAACTCACTCTACAACCCCTGGTTGACGAATATTCAATTCAATTCAATTCAATTAAGCTTTATTCGATTTTAAGTTGCAAAATCATAAAAGCATACATTCATTCATTTATTTACATTTAAAAAACTATAGATTTAAAATACAATATTACACTTTAAAAACCCATATACTATTCGAGGATATCTCTCCGCACAATTCATTTTTTATGGCCTCTATCAAAAATTTAAAAAAGGGTGGAACGAGTAGATATACATCTTCAATTTAAAATGTTTACATTTTTTTTATATATTTATATACAATCTTTAAAGGTCTTTCCACATATAGAAGGATAGATACGGCCTCGAGGAGATCTTCCTTCTCTAGGGTTATTGCAACTTATGATGCTTAATTGAGACACTTCATAACATAAGTCAAATATAAAACTTTGAAGTCGAGGGTAGAACAAAGAGCATAGAGAAATAGGGAGCAACAGTCTATTACATGGGAGAAAAACAGTGAACCACAAATGAATGAATGTATTATAGGTTTTAATATCATTTGATCACTCTAAATTAGTTCTATGACGGACAATACACTTCAAGAAACGAGCAATTGTAATGACCAGCCTTTCTCCCTCCAGAAGCTGTAAGAAGAGAAATGCAGGGCGACATCTTCTAAAACCCATTAGCTTTAGCAGTGGTATAAGCCATTTCTTTCCGATAGCGCTGTAAAACTTACAGAAAAGGATAGTATGTATGGTAGACTGGGCGGAGATGTCATCGCAAGGACAGGGGGGAAGATCTTTTGCCCAATTGTTTCTTGTTGGAAAGACAACCAGTCGATGAAAAAAATTCAGCCTAAACCTTACCAAAAGAAAACGTTTATAGGTGGTGGTATTATAAGTTAGGTAGGGCTGAATATCAGATGTAGTTTGGATAGCCAAACTGTGTCTAACCGATGGTTTCATGACCTCACTCGTAAGACGCAGTTCTTCGAGGTGGTTGAGACATTTTGTCTGGAAAACTTTCCTTGGTACCTCACGGACTAAAAGGGGATCCTGATAGAATTTTTCCCATCCTATGTCGGCAAAGAACCTTTTCACATATGACAGCCTTCTAGATTTGTGTGCGTTCTCCATGGCCATGCAGTCAGAAATTATCATTTGTGAGAAGGTTGTTTTTTCCGAAGACCAGATTCGACGCCACAATAAAAGTGGTTGGATTTTCGCTATGTCCGTCATATGGGAAAGTCCCAGCTCCGTGTGACAGAGGAAAGTAGCCGTGCTCTTGGGTACTGAAAGAAGATACATAAAAAAGGTATTTTCTACCCTCTGTAACACGTCCATTGCTACGTGGCCCCAAACACCCGCCCCTTACAATGCCACCAAGAGACATTTGGCTTTGTAGATCTTAGCAAGTTCCAAGGGGGTCTCTTCCCCAGTTTCCTTGAGAACTTGACAATAGCTGTAGTGATTCTTATAAAAAGGAGTTTCCTTGTTTCAATTGCCGGTTTCCTGGAAAGTTTATTGTCAATCATTATTCCTAGGTAGGGGTATTTTTGTGTGGACGCTAGTTTTTCCTGATTTAAATAAATATTCCTCGTTTTACCTTTGTGACCAGGCCCTGCCTTCATGACAAATGTTTTCCCAATGTTGATGTTTAGGTCCAAACCTGCCATGAAAGCGGAATATCTATTCAATGCCTTTTGAAGTTCAAGGGGGGTACGGGCTAGTATCACTGTGTCGTCCGCGTAGAGCAACGCAGGGATCTGGCGGTTGTTTACTATAGGAAGGTCCTGGCATCCCTTAATCATCTCCCTCTCCAATCCATTGGTATAGAGTGTAAAGAGAAAGGGGGCCAGGACACAACCTTGCCTGACTCCTTTCTCCACTGCGAACGACGCGGTTAACTCTCCCCCAAGCCCAAACCTCACCCTTGCAGTCGCATTTGAATATAATTCCCTCAGGAAAGTTACCAGGTTCAATTGTACCCCATCTCTAAAAGGACCGACCATAATTTGGCGTGGGACACACAGTCAAACGCGGCTGATAAGTCCACGTAGACCATGTAGAAGGCTCCTCCTTTAATGTTTACGTACTTGTCTATCAGCAGTGACAGGTTTAGGGCTTGATCGATGGTCCCCAGTCCCTCACGGAACCCATATAGAAGGTCTGATATAATCCTACCATCGTCCGCCCAATCCTGTAGACGCTCAAGGATTACGCGGCCCGCCACTTTACCAAGGGAGTCTAACAGGGAGATTGGACGATAGCAAGTTACAGACCCCCGGTCCCCTTTTTTTAAAAATAGGGACCAGTATTGATTTGGTCCATGACTCCATAAGGCCTGTCGCACAGGATGCGTTCAAAACCCTAGCAGAAGAGGGGCCCAAAGATCCATCTGGGCTTTAAAAAAAGTCTATAGGCACCCCGTCTGGGCCCGGGGCCTTCCCACTTTTACTTGCTCTTAACGCTCGAGCGACCTGGTCAACTGAGAATTCCAAGTCAATGGGATAAGGGGTATGTATTTGATCACAAGAATTTGTTTCATAAGTATTTACGACCCCAGTGATATTAGAAAAGATCTTGGAAAAGTGCTCGACCCAATCCTTTTCATCAATTGCCACCTCCATTCTTGGGGAGTTAGCATTATCATTCAAAAAGGGGGACTTAACCACTAACCAGAAGGCAGCACTGTTTTTGGGAGTGCAGCTCTCATGAAGTTGATCCCAGAGTTGTTGCTTTAGCTCAGTTTTCCTAACCTTTATTGCAGAGTTATATAGTTTTCTTAAAATGGTGAACTCGTGAGGGACCCTAACTGTCTTCCGTAAAGCCTGTTTTAAGTTTGAATAGGCTACCGTGCAACTGTGGTTAAACCAACCCTTCCTCTTCTTTGTTGAGTGATTTACTTTTACTCACAGTGCTTCATTTATAGCTTTTATTACCACACCAAAGTTGGCGATAACTTCTACGTCTAGTGTATCCATATCTAAGCATTTTTTAATTGGAAGGAGGGTGTTTGATATCACTGTTTTAGCTACTGCTGTGGGGTCAACCTTTCCCCACTTTAACGAGTAGCCATTAAGCCTGTCCAACGACATATTATTTTGTGCCAGGGTACCAACAAGGTTACATTTGAAATTTTGTGTCAGGGGCACGATGATACTAAGGGGGTAGTGATCACTCAGAGCGTTTGCATGTGTGGTGAGTAATGTATCTATATTCTTCACTCCGTTCGAAACAAGGATGTGGTCTATAGTGCTTTGAAAACCTCTCCCATGGTAGGTGGTAGCCATTACTGTATCTGAGTTGGTCAGTTTATTCACCACTGCCAAGTCCAGATCGAACATAATTTCATTTAAACAGCTACCTAAAGTCGTGTGCCTGAAGTGTAGAATAGGATTATCGCTCTCGTCATGGATGCCACAAATATTTCGATTACTATCCTGACATGGACCCAGATTAAAGTCTCCACCCCAGATAATTATGACCTCTTTTGCTGACCTCCTTATTCTGGCTAGTAATAATGAGCGGATGAGGCATACTAAGCTCACGGATTCTCCCGCAGAGAGGCTATTATAAAAATTCACCAAAAGGAAAGTATCCATTTTGTTTATACGGATGTTAAGAATCTGAAAATTGGGTTCCAATTTAATAGATGTTATTTCAGCTACTGGGAGTAGGTTTGATATATAAATCGTTAAACCTCCCTTTGCTCTACCAAAGGTACTTCGTTGAGCAGGTGAAAAATAGGTTTTAGACCCTTCCATGTGGATCTCTTCTACTGCCCAAGTCTCCTGAAAACATAGAATTTTAAATTTTTGAATAAAATTGAGCCAGACATCATTTGTTAACTTAGAGTGCTGGCCTGCGATATTCCAGAACAAAACAACAATTTGGGGGTTGCTCCCCACCGCACCTGATGATGATGTGGCAGCTAGTTCTATATTGGATGCCGTTGATGCCCCAGAGAGAAGGGGCATCGGGTTCAACCCTGTGTCCCCCTCCAATGGGTCAGTGCCTTGATCTTGAACCTGTATGGACTTAAGATGATATGTGACAGATTTGAGACAGGCATTAGGATCATTGGTAGTATATGTTTCCCTACCCTTGCTATCTATAGTCCCCATCAAGCCTCTCAGGAAAGGGAGTCAATCTACTCCCTCCAGGCCCGAAAGGGCAACAAAACGGTTATGGGTAGGGATGTTAAAGCTGGGGCCTTGCGTGTAGGGTAAAGACGAAGCCCGGGAAATCAGGGGATTAGTTAGCAGAGCCCGAGGGTAAAAGTAGGTTAGATCGTACGGTGTAATACCACTACTTCCTTTCTCTCTAAACCAATCGGTAATGTATGAGACTGCCCTACGGTCTCTAAAGTTGATGATGATTATGTCTCCCAGGATTTCTTTTGGTCTGTATCCCACCCAGTGTACTCGCCGTACGTGAAAGATTTCCCCGTTGATATTTGGGGGAAGTGGTCTATTTTGTCATAACCAATATAGGACTTTCATATAGATTCATCAAAGTCCCGTTTTGCGAGTCTGTAATAGCGATTATTAAGGAATCGCTATTACAGACTCGCAAAACGGGATTCATGTACAAATCGCAATTTATTGTGCGATTCCTACAGCTTCCTTATTTGCAATTAGCTAATTGCTAATCGCAAATAAGGAATACCTCCCCATTCATTCCTATGGGCCTAAGGGCCCATAGGAATGAATAGGAAGACATATCAATGTCAAATATTTTGAGTTTGCGATTTCAAGGGTGCAGGGGTGTCCAAAGGACACCCTGTTGCACCCCTGAAATGATCTTGGACGCTGGTGTTACTCACACACATGTCTCAAGGACATGTGTGTGTGTAACATACAACTTCGAAAAATGCACTTAAGTGCATTTTTCTAAGTTTCCGCTATTTACCACGAGGTTTGACTTCGCGGTAAATAGCGGCCCAATTCGCAATTTTTCAAAGGTTCATGAATACCATTTAAGGAATCTCTAATTGAGATTCCTTAAATGCGATCGCAATTTGAGAAATCGCAAATATTTGCGATTTTTCTAATTGCGATTACATGACCCATTGATGAATTCCAAATGCCATTTTTGCGGGCGCAAACGGACAAATTTTGCGATTCGCACCGTTTGCGCTCGAAAAAATGCTTGATGAATCTATATGTTTGTTCTTTAATTGATAATAGCCTTCTCTTTTCCCATTCTCTAGAACTGGGACCCCTGCGAGTACCACAACAAGCAGCACCGCCTCCGGTGGCAGATCAATTTGTAGCTTTTTTGCCCCATGCATCTTTCCAAGAACAGGGGTTCCAAATGGTTTGGTCTGGGGGGGTCTCAGAAGGATAAAGTTGCACTCCTATCTCTGCCTCCTTATTCTTTGTCTCAATTTTTTTCCTCCCGCGTCTGTGCCATAATATTGACCAAAGGTGGATCGTTGTTAGTCACTGATTTAATAGGAAATGCTTCTCTGTGTGTATTTGATTTTGTTGGGATGGCACTAGTTGCGTGTGGTATACTGGGCATAGATATTTTCTTAATTAAGCCGGTGTTGTTTGCAGTCGCCTTTTCCAGTGACCCCAGTTGTTGGGCTACTCTCTTCATTCTCTCAATGAGTGGCAATAAAAGTGATCTAAGTAATTGCTCTATGCTTCCCAATAAATCCTTAGTTGGTGTGTTTGTTAAAGAATCCTGTTTGGATTGGGCTAATCTAGAAGTTACAGTTGGTTCTTTTGAGGTGCCCTTAGAGTTTGGTGCTGAAGTGACTGCCCCCCCCCTTTCTTTTCTTCTGTGGGGGGCCTTGGGCTGATCTTTTATTTTCGGACTTCTGGGCCTTAATTTGTGAGGGCTTTGCCATTGATGTGGAATTTCCTGATAAGACTATCACTGCTGATGGAGAATTAGAAGGGGAGCTAGAGGCATCCATACTTTGATCACTATCAGCCTGATTCATCAACGGGCCGTTTTGCGAAACCCTAATAGCGATTCATAGCGAATCGCTATTGAGGACTCGCAAAACGGTATTCATGTAGGAATTGCTAAATAAATAGCGATTCCTACACATTCCTTATTTGCGAGTAACAATTTGCTACTCGCAAATAAGGAATAACTCCCCATTCATTCCTATGGGCCAAAAGGCCCATAGGAATGAATAGGGAGTATCCCTTATTTGCGAGTAGCAATTTGCTACTCGCAAATAAGATAGCGATTTTAAGGGTGCCAGGGGTGTCCAAAGGACACCCTGTAGCACCCCTTAAATGCACATTTGAACAGGTGTTGCGCACACACATGTCCAAAGGTCATGTGTGTGTGTAACATGCAAAAGAAAAAAATGCACTAAAGTGCTTTTTACACTATTTTCGCAATTTACCACCAAGTCAGACTTGGTGGTAAATTGAGACCAAATATTGCGATTTCGCTATTTCTAATTGGTTGATGAATTGCATTTAAGGAATCTCTATTAGAGATTCCTTAAATCCAATTCCTCGCAAATATGCGATTTCGGTAATAGTGATTTTTGCATTTGGGATGATGAATCCCAAATGCAAAAATCGCACTCGCAAAGGGCCAGATTCTCAGAATCTGGCCCTTTGCGAGCGCAAATCAGCTTGATGAATCAGGCTGTATGTGTTTTAGTTGATGGTGTTCTATCTTGTAATAGAAGTGGAATACTATTGTCACATGTTGAATTGTTAACTAAGAAATCTGTTTGTTTAGTGGTGTGTGGTGAAGTCACTAGCTGAATTGAGCCCAGAGATGAACGCTTGTTGTTAAGATGTTCTGCAGACAGGCGTCGCTCTGCTAAGACTATTTCCCTTTCTAATACTGAGGTAGCCCTAGTGATAAAATTATCCAGAGTCCCTCTAATTGACCCTCCCACTAGAGAGGGTCTGCCTTTGGGAGGGCGGGACGCCATGATATGATATTTTCAAAAGCACAGATAAACACACCATAAACCACAATACGGGAAAGACATGCAGCGGTATACTTAAAAGAGGTGGAATGGATTATGAGAGGGAAGTCCAGAGTCAATATTAGGGAGTATCGCCTCACTGTATAAGTCTGGAACAGCTCTATAAAGAGACTGGGTCCAGCCCAGCCTCAGTCAGCCACCGACGGCCCGCCCTTTGCCCGGGCTTAGCCCGGCACGGCCCGCGCGCGACCTCGCGGGGCGAGGGACCAGGCGTGGTTTTATGCTCCTCCTGGCGCGCGATGAGTGATCGTCCTGCCCCAAAGGATCCTGGTAGTTGTTGTCCTCAGCGGGGCCGGCGGAGCCAAGCCCGGCCGGACAACAAGCTGGAGCTGGGATGTGAGGTGAGGGTGAAGGAGCGGAGCCAAGCCCGGCCGCGGAAACAACAGCGGGAGATTCAAAGGAGCTTAACACAAGCCTGGCCACAAGAAAACAGGTCAAAAGCGTTCCACCTTGGGCTCAGCACCAGGCGTGGTTTTATGCGCCTCCTGGCGCGCGATGAGCGATCGTCCTGCCCCAAAGGATCCTGGTAGTTGTTGTCCTCAGCGGGGCCGGCGGAGCCAATCCCGGCCGGACAACAAGCTGGAGCTGGGATGTGAGGTGAGGGTGAAGGGGCGGAGCCAAGCCCGGCCGCGGAAACAACAGCGGGAGATTCAAAGGAGCTTAACACAAGCCCGGCCACAAGAAAACAGGTCAAAAGCGTTGACGAATATATAGTCAGGTGGTTTTTATAACTTCCCCTTTCAAAAGTTGGACCAGGCTTGCTATCAGAAGGTGAACAACCATTGCATGCATGGAGATCATGCGAGAAGGCGATATTGATAATTTATAGAGCAGACATTGTTAGATATTTAACTGGACAGGCATCGATTGCAGGTATACCCTGGTATGCATCCTCATCGGTGGATGTCAGTGCAGAGGGTTCAGAGTGGGCTTTGAAGTCTCCACATACTATAATTGCAGTGTTTGCTGCATGATTTTAACAGTAAACCTTAAAATAGGAGATTCTGTAGAATTTTTTGATGATCTGTTATATACATTAAAGAACAATATAGATCTACCATTGCGTAGAAGTAACTTTAAAATAAGCATATCCAGGCATGATCTAGGAATTCCCTATACTGTGCCCTGGATAGATGTTTTTTTTTACCATGTGCATCAGCCACCCGGTGTTCAGCCTGTTGAAGAATGCCTGTTGAAGAATCTCTAGCTACAATTTGTAAACTTCTAAAACCTGGTATAAATGCAAAGTCATCCAAGTCTCTTGTAGCAAGCAAATATCAAAAGCATCAATAAAATGGCCCCAATTGCTATTCAAAAATTTAGATTTTGAATCTGCAACGTTCCAAGACACAATCAAAAACGTTCCTGTTTTAAGAACTTCTGGTTTCTTTTGGGCTTCTGGAGCACACTCTGTACACTCGAAAGTCAATAGGTGTCCTTCCAAGCTGCAAGTATAGTAATATGAAGTTAAAGGTACATGCTTGTCTAAGGCTTGTGACTCTTTATTGGAAGCAAAGCTTGTATTCTTGAGTCCAAACTTTTCATTTTCATGAGTAGCTAATACTGAATTAAACACCATCCTACAAGGAGACTTGGCTGTTGAAGGAGATGTTTTCCTTTTTGGCAAGAGTCACTGAGAGCTAGATGGCAAATCTATAGAGTTAACAGTAAAGGCTTCAACTGTCCTCTATGGTTCAAGAGTCAAGTTTTCCATTGGGTCTTCTCCAATAAAATCTGTAGGCAGCACCGGCTTTAATTGAATCTCCCAGCCCAATAGGCGAGGAGGGAATCAGATCTAAGGCCAAGTGATAAAAGCCTCCTTGCTTAAACTTTTAGTATAGTTGCAGCTTGGATAGTGATAGTACTTTACACTCACTAAGTTGTTACGAATAACGGAATAGCAATGCCCCAGGCTTCTAATCCAATGGATTACTTCGTTTGTTAAGGATTGTGCATCTTCATAGGTGTCTTGATTCGATTCTGATTTAGGGACTTAGACCATGAAAAATCCTCTCTCATTAGAGACACGTGCGCGATGGAGTGACTTATGTATATACAAGTCATGGATGAAGTTGGAGGATCGGACTCATGGAAAATTGCCCTAGGAGCACAAGAAGTTTTTATTGTGTGGGCCAGATGATGTGACTCTGTTTCCTTGGTACTACCATCGCTATGTCTCAGCGCTCTCCAGGGTGTCATTAGATGAAGATCTCTTTAATCTAAATTGACCTTTTTTTGTACAGGTGAGCAAAGTTGGTGGATGAGCTAGGGGAAGAGACAATAACACCACGGACATGAGCCCTGGCATCAGGTAAAGTGCCCTGGAAAAACATAAATTTCCTCGGCTTCGGAGGGGCATTAACAGGGCAAGCGTTGTTGCTATGCTGCAAGTCCCCCAATAGCTGCGCAGAATTACCAGTGCTGAGGTGAACCACCATGTTTATTAGTTTGGTAACCATATATTTTGAGTCTTTAATTTTGGATTTCAATTGCAAAAATGAGTTGTCTGTTACCCCAGAATTGACATCAGGACTAGACCTGGGTGGTGAACTCCACTGTGTTTGCAGAGTTTTCAGAGTTTTCTACACTCCGCGCTCTGTGAAGCTCGCGTAGTGCAGAAAACTCCGCTCCGTGTAGCGCAGCAGAGTTTTATCCCCGCTCGCAGTCGCCAAAGTAAGTTATTGAGCGCGAGCTGCTGCACGGGTAGAATTTCTACCTAAGCAGGAGTAAGATCAGCTTGAACGGCAGTTCGCTTGCAGGACTCCGCTGAGTTTTTTTGGCACTTCACGGAGTTCCGCATAGTGGAACTCTGCGATCCCTGCCCGGGTCTAATCAGGACACGATGGTACTAAAAAATCAGTGTGTGTCTCTTTGGAAGAATGTATGTAGTTAGAGCAGGCAAAGTGTTCTGTGTGCTCAAGTGGTACATATCTGTTACTGCAGACAACCAGTGGCAGCAATGTAGGAGTAGCAACTACCAGCATAACGCTAGTTGTTTGATGTTCGCTGCAATTCGACATGCTTTGCAAAGATTTGCTGAGCTGTTGTGCTGGAGGGCTCATCCTATTTTTTTCAAACATGTTTCTCAGTTTTTTCGATCCATGGCTTCCCCCAGCCATTGGCGAGGCCTTATCCCCTAACATAAACTCCACTTCCTTAATCAGCTCATTCATATCAGCTACAAAACAGTTTGCTACAGAATGTTTCACTAGCCTCTTGTTCCTTTTTTCCCCTGAGGGCTTAAAGCAGCTTACCTCTTTCCCATTTTAATGGTATTTAACTTCTTGCGAATGACACTCCCCAAACAGTCTGGGCAAGATTGGATTAAAAAGCCCACGACTCGCTTTAAGCCAATATTGATTTAAAATGAAATAAAGCAATAGGTATTCAGAAAAAGTCAAATGTGTGGGTCCCCTGATTACCTTATCCTCATGGAAGTGGATGTACATTGGGAAACAAGGGTACTTCTTGCACAACCAAGAGTAGTGGCCCAGCCTCCACTAGGAGATGACAGGTAAGTCGGGCCCACACTTGGCCCGGATGCGGCCCACGCTTATCCCGCGCAGGGGCAATTTCCTCACTCTAGAAAGTTCTGCAGTGAGGTGCGGCTTGCCTCCTCTGCCCACTGCTTGTCCTGTGAAGTGCTGAGACTTGAAGTCTCTGATGTCAGCATCCCAACTATCACTCCTCCATACGACCTTGCAGTACCTGTGTCTGGGGGAGGCCAGACAGTGGTGGATTGCTTCATTCAAATGGGTGTATGAATGGGGTGACAAGTCAGGTAAATTGCTGTATGGAAGGTCATGCTGGAATCCGCCAATAAATTTACTCCAAGCATCAAGACTCACAGGGTGCAAGTGTTGCAGACTCTTCGGCTATCCAGCTGTCTTTGTGGACTTCTACCAAAAAATGGGTCAGATTGTATCATCAGGCAACTCCTCCTTGGGCCAGCACTGCAATGCCCAGTGTGCCCCTCCCTTTCCTGGATACCTCCAGGTCTGCAGAGAGGGGGGGGGGGGTAGATTGCCAGCATTTTTCGTGCTTGACGTGGTGAGTATGCTTTTTTGTTCCTGATCCTCGGCTACCAGTAAGTGAGGCATTACTGTTGACTGTTAATTTATTGGTTTACAGAGATCACACAAAGGGCAGTTATCCCTGCAATACCTAAGGGGCATGTATATTACTCTGATAGCATAAAATATAACAGATTACTTGCTGGCGTTCATGATGTTTGAGATGCTTGTTTGGGATGTTTTCTTGTTATGTGTCATCCTGTTTCTAAATCCTGGTGACACCATATACATGGAGTTGTTGACACTATTGTGATGTTTTGCATCCAAGCTGAATGCTATCATACTATCCACATGGTACATTTACTATGCTATTACTCGATAAGAGATGCCTAAAAAGACATTCTTCACTGTTTACATTTTTTCTTTCAAGGTCAGATTCTTCCTCGTTTCTTCATTACTTCTTGGAGGTATTGGTTTAGTCACACTACACAGGTGGTTTGCTGATTTGGGCACTTGACCAATTTGCACTCCTGTCCCAATTCCATGGAGATTAGAATATGTGATGATCCTGATGAATTTGCTTCTGATCATTTTGGCAAGAAACATGCTGACCCTTACTTAACTTGTTACCTTAAGATAAACACCTTGGGGCCGATTAGGATGGCGGACGGACTTGCGTCCATCCGCCACCCCTGAGTAGGAGGGACCGTCCGCATGGGCAGCGGCGGTCCCTCCATGGCAATTAGGATGTGACCGCCAGGGTGGCGGTCACATCCTCTATTTTTAACATTGCGGCGGGTGAAGCTTCAAGCTGCACCCGCCGCAATGCTAAAATGCATGTGTTGCATTTACATGCACAAAGCGGCAGGCACCGCACGGTGCCTGCTGCTTTGTGTACGCAAATGCAGGGGGGTACCATAGGTACCCCCCATGTGCACCCCCCACCCCCCATTCACCCAGGGGGCCCGCAACGGGCCCCCAAAGTGAATGTCCGTATGCTTTTCCATGGCGGAAAAGCCGCCGTGGAAAAGCATATTTACACCAACATCATAATATGGCGGATGGTGTCTCATAGACACCGCCTGCCATGTTATAGCTTTTCCGCCGCGGTCGGAAGCCGACCGCGGCGGAAAAGCGGCGGACGGAATTCCAGACCCACCAGCCATCCTAATTTGGCGGTGGGTCTTTGGAGTCTCCGCCGTGGTTTTTCCGCATCCTCCAGGCCGGCGGACACTTCCGCCGGCCCGGAGGATGCGGAAAAACCGCCATCCTAATCGGCCCCCTTGTTTTTAGCAGTGACAGAACCACCATTATAATAAAGTCGTCATTAAGTAGGCCTTAGTCATTTTTAACATTTTACTATTTTTTTCTCCAATCTACACACTCAGCACTCTCCCTACAGACGGGCTACGGTAAATCATCTTGAAAGGTTCTCCATCAAAGAGCCTCCTTGGGGTTGCAGTGCCCGCCCAATGCGCAGCTGCCCGATGATGAAGCATGCCACCCATTTGGGTGGGTGAGGGCTCTTGCTCCTGAACATTCACATTCCACTGACCACCATTGTCTTTGGAAAGACACTAACAGTGTTCCTCCATGTAGGATCTGCCTACTCTTTGTATATTGATTACTCTATAAGCGGAGCATGTATGATGGACCTTAACTGCTTCCAGTCCCTCCTTCATTAAAAAACATTCCCAGATGCACCCTTAGAGGGTAAACATCGTTTACCACGATGTTTTCACAACGCAGTACCTTTAGCACGCATCCCTTACAACGCAAGTCGTTACCACGACTTGCGCTGGAGGGCGCTAAAGGATTAAAAATAGTTAATTTACTATCCCAACACCTTCCCTAGTGTCCACGGGGACTGGTATTAGAATAGTAAATTAAACTATTCGAAATCCGCACCCCCAACGCAAGTCGTGGTAACGACTTGCATTGTAAGGGATGCGTGGTAAAGGGATGCGTTGTGACGGTACGCGTTGTACCGTCATACATCCCCATTAGAGCTGTAACCCTGGGAATGCATCAAACTGCTACTCCTTCCCTGAACGAAGATAAACATCTTAATTTGTCCTCTTTTTCCTCATTTTCCCCTTATTCAGCAGCACTCATAGGAAGAGGAAATGCCAATCAGGATTGTTGTTTTGCAGGAAGGTGTTACTTTCTGCATAAAAACAATCCTGCCTACAAAGCAGGCACCCTTGCACCATGACATAAGGGTGCCTGAATTTGCACTAGGCAACAAAAAGTGTGCCAGCATTAGGAAAGGACAAGAATGTGCTGTATAATGGTAAATATGTTGCATTTCTGCCCTTTCACACAGCGCAGTAAGGAGGCTTGCTGCATCCCACTGCATGAAAGAATCCGAATCTGCCCCTTGGTATGCAGAGTAGCAAAGACCTCTGAGCGAATCTCTGTCAATCTCTTATAGAGGACTTGCCCCTTCCTTGCCTGACCGCCTCTGAATGAGTCTGATTCGACAAGTTGATGAAACTGAAAGAAGCCCTTAAAACTCTTAAATACATGAATCCAGAAAAGCCCCATGTCCTAATGGGTTCCTCTTGAAAAGTATCAATGATTTCATGAATTCTTCTTGTTCCCCTGTGAGAGAAGTATGTCGACGCCATTTATGAAGAATGCTTACCCCGGCACATGGACATGGCCACTATTGTGGTGCTCCAAAAGCAGGGGCATCCCCCGAGCTCTGAGCGGCTTGCTAGCCCATCTCTCTGATACATAAAAAGAAGTGGAAGAGGTGTGGTGCAGCGGCAAGGGTGCCTGACTCCGGACCACGGGGTTCACGGTTCGATCCCCATCTCTGGCTACCGTTAGCCCAGCACCATGTGACTCTGGGCAATAGCTCACTTAATCTTCCAGATGGCCCCCAGCACCGAGACACCTCTCCTGAGGTAGCTGTGCGCTTTACAAATGCTGGTATTTCATTTCAATACAAACTCAAGTTGTTTGTGAAGATACTAACAAACAGGCTTAAATGGGTAATACCAGCATTAGTCCATCCAGACCAATGTGCCTTTATATCTCATCGTGGTACCTGTCACTGTATTTATTGAGTGCATGCTACACTAGAACATGACCAAAGTCCAGTGGGCCCCTGTGTCTTACTACTTATCGACTTGGAAAAGGTCTTTGAAAGCCTAGATTTAGATTTTTTGATGGGGGTGTTCTATAAATTGGGATTTGGGCCCAGGTGTTTCGGCTTATGTCCGGGTCCTTTATGCCCAACCGTGAGCATAGTCTGTGTCAAAGGTGTCTTATTCTGCCCCTACCCAATACAGAGTGGCATGAGTCACCTCGGCAATAGAACCACTGGTGGTTTGGGGTCGCTGTGATGCCCAGGTATGACGGTTTCCATGGTGGGATGGCATGGAAGACCAAATCGCCCTCTAGCCCAGTGACATATTGCTGTTTCTCTCTCACCCTTCATGCAAGGGCCCTAGACTCCTCCCAATGCTGGCTCATTATAAGCAGGCTCCTGGACTCCGGGTAAACTATGTGAAATCATTTCTGGTCCGGCTTACAGCTGATAAGGAAGACTTGAGCTGGCAGATGTTAAAGATGTACATCCTGATACACCGACTCAGCTTCCCCTACCTGGGAAACCAGATTTCTCTGATCCCCAGCCTCACTTGGAGCCTAAACCTTGCACCACTTCTTGCCTGGATGCATCAGAACCTCAGTCATTGGTCTACGCTGCCACTAAACCTCATGGGAAAATAAGGGCTCTTGAAGATGATGAACCTCCAGAGGTTCCTATATGTGTTTCAGAACTTCCCGTTGCTGTTCCTTTAGACTTGGTTCATGGATATACAGCGAAAATATGGGTGTTTTTGTGCACAAACCTGCAGTCCTGTATCGTATTCGACAAATGTGTGCAATCAATTAACAATGGGGGCTGGAGACGGTAGACCTCAATTTGTATCACTGGGCAATGCAGCTGGTGGTGATCAAGGATTATTTCCATGGAGGCTGGAAACATATCAAGGTTTCCCAATAGGGATGTGATGCCCTCCTGGGGATGCTCTATGGGGACTTTGTCTGCTGCTCCTTCCTGGAGCTCTCTCGGGTGGTCATCCTGGCATGGAGAGCACAGGGCCGTACTGGGAACCAAAACTGGCCCTGGCAAAGTGCTCGGCACCCTCCCTCCCCCACGGGGGGTGGGGGGTGGGGGGGGTAGGGGTGTTGGGGGTGCTGCGGAGCTCTTTGCCGGGCCGGTTTTCTGTCGATTTTGTTACAGGGGCGAAAATGGCCCTGTAACAAAAACGGCCCCCAGGGGCCCAAAACCGGCCCCACCCGTGCAGCGCATCGGGGGATTGCCCGGTATCCGCTACGGCCAGTCCGGGCCTGGGAGACCAGCACTGAGCTGAATGAGCTGGGTCAACAAACTCACACTGGAGACACCTCTTTGGCAGTTCAGATGGGTGGCACAGAAATGTAACCTTATTGGAAACTTGAGGCTGGGAGATGTCTGACAGAAAATACACATGAAATTGTTCCAAGAGTTTCAGGCAGATTTCTGACTTTGCAACTCCCAATTCTATTGCTTCCTGCATCCCCACCATGTCCTTTTACCGTACTGTGCTGACTTGATGGCTATCTCTGATTGCAATCCCTTAGAGACAAAGATCTTTCTGGACTATCTTGTGAAAGGTGGAGTTTCTCGTTTTTATAAGGCCCTAACCATTAACTTCTCTGATCTCTTCACTGCCTTGCGGGAGGCCTGGGAGTGCTGAGTTGGTCAACTGAACAAGGATCATAGGCATGATGCTAGGCTGGCTTCACAGACATTAGATATATCCTATTGCCTTCAAGTATTGCAATTGCAATATCTATACCTCACTTATCTCACCCCTCACTGCCTCTGGCGGGCTCAGGCGCATCCCTCTCCAACATGCTTTTGATGTCCAGATAAAAAACAGTGATTTCTTCCATATGGTATGGAATTGTTCAGATATTTCACACTATTGGGTAAAGATTTTTCAGGTGTTTTCACTTGGGTGTACCATAGAGCATACACCGGGGTTGCCCTCCTGTGGATACTAAACAACATGGGAGAACCTAGGGTTGAGCGATCTTTTTGGGGTGCTGACCACACTGGTGGCCAAGCCTGACATAGCCCACATGTGGACATCCAGTACGCTACCTGCATTAGCAGTTTGGCGTGCGGGCATGGACTGGTGCATCAGGCACAAAGCGAAGAGATTATCTAAATGAGAAGCTGCCCACAAATAATCCTCAAAATATGGGGGAAATTGTGGACCTTTATTGGACTTGCATGACCGCTGTGATGTACTGGGAGCGGCTTGTCCTTTCCAGGTTGGGTACTAGTATATGCACTGTACTGTTTATGTTTAATGCTGTCAAATCAATAACATTTGGTTAATTAAGAAAATATGCACAACTCACTGCATGATAATTGTTTACAAACCCATGACAGCTGTGTAGTAATCAGCATGGCAAGTCGTTAATGTTGTACACTACACAGAGGCTATTTTGTTCCAAGTGTCAGCTACCAATAAAAAGTTACGCAGTTGCATATATTGCATTGAGTCTAACTTGCATTTATATTTACCCCTTTTATACTGAGTGTGGCCGACCCTGATAGAACATATCATTGACTTCCGCAAGGAACTAGTGTGGCATTTGTCCTACATAAATGCCTGCCACATGACTCAGACGTGTTTTGGGACTTTTAAAGAAGCTTTATTGAAATGTTATGTATAATTAAATAAAGATTAACAAAGTTACATTACATAACATATGAAACAATAGTATTAACCATTTTACATTTCATAAACAGAATTAAAAAAAAATACTTTTTAAAAGTGTTATAACATCAAATATAATATACCTAAATTGGAAATAATGCATTACAACTTGGGTTAGGGCAATTGCAACATGGGGAGAAATGGGAAGGAAGAATGACAGGAAATAGGCAGGAATAAAAAATGCTCATATTCAATTAGGGTATTTACAATGCAGTTTATAATAACTGCATCACATTTATATATGAATTTATAAAATACATTGTAAGCAGAATTAAATCAACAACGGATTTCTAAAATAAATTATCCAAATTAACAATAAAGTACAATACTATCAATTGAAAGTATCTTGGAGGTTCAATCAACTCTTCAGCAGATACATCATTAGCTTTACCGATAATACTGGATTTGTTAAGAAAGGCAGTCACATATTTTCCTTTTCACAGCTTAAAGTGATAGGATGAACATATGTTCTGTCTAACCTGTCATTAAAGCACATCCAGCTTTGAATGAAATAGTTGCAGAATTTTTCCAATTAGTAGAAAAAGATCCACCAGCTTCCAATTATGAGATTGAGCATACCAATCAGTCAAATGCTTCCAAGGAAGCAGGCAAAAATGTTGGCTATGCTGAAGAAATCCCAGACTGACCCGGGTGAACTATCCAACTCCAGACCTATTTCTCTGCTTCCAGTCCTTTTAAAGGTTCTGGAGAAGCATGTTAACCATCAGCTTTCCCAGTACTTGGAAAGTAATAATTTATTGCATCCAAGCCAATCTGGCTACTGTCGCAGCATGCGGAGGTCTCCGACTGGGGTTAGAGGATATATCCAATTTCTGCATCTAAAATAGTATGTGCCAAACTATGACTCATAAATACATAATGAATTCTTGATTGTGTATGATGTGCGAGGAATACAATGTGTGCTCCATTGAGGATGAAATAAGGGTCTCCACTTATCTATCGCAGAGTCGTAAATATGGATGTTTGTAATTGAAATAGTATTAATCAATAATTTAACCACAATCTATCTTTCTACCTTCAACATCTTTATCTTGTTGTATAACATATAACCTATTAAGAGCTAGATGACAAAAAGTTTGAAAAAAGATGATAGAAAAGTCACACACAAAAATAGAAGCTGTATGCAGGAGAGATACAATATTAAGTCAATCAATCAATCATAACATTTGTAATGCACACTACTTACCCGTGAGGGTCTCAAGGACATTGGGGAGGGGGGAAGTGCTGCTACTGCTCGAATAGCCAGGTCTTGAGGAGTCTTCTGAAGGTAAGCAGGTCCTGGGGCTGCCGTAGAGGGATGGGGAGGGTGTTCCATGTCTTGGCGGCGAGGTGGGAGAACGATCTGCCGCCGGAGGTCGCTCTTTGGATGCGGGGGACTGTGGCGAGGGCGAGGTGAGCGGAGCTGGCGGTTGGGGGTGTAGATGCTGAGTCATCTGTTAAGGTATGCTGATCCGGTGTTCTGGAGTGTCTTGTGTGCGTGAATGAGGAGCTTGAAGGTGATCCTCTTGTTGACGGGGAGCCAGTGCAGGTCTCTCAGGTGGGGTGTGATGTGGCTGCGGCGAGGGATGTCGAGGATCAGACGTGCAGAGGCGTTCTGAATGCGTTGAAGTTGTTTCAGGAGTTTGGCCAAGGTTTCTGCATAGAGGGCCTTTCCGTAGTCCAACCTGCTGCTGACGAGGGCCTGGGTGACTGTTCTTCTTGTTTCGGTGGGGTTCCACCTGTAGATCTTGCGGAGCATATGGAGGGTGTTGAAGCAGGAGGACGAGATGGCATTGACCTGCTTTGTAATGGAGAGGGGAGAATCGAGGATGAACCCTAGGTTGCGTGCGTGGTCGGCGGGCGTTGGAGCTGTTACGAGTGTAGTCGGCCACCAGGAGTCGTCCCAGGCCGAGGGGGTGGACCCGAGGATGAGGACTTCCGTCTTGTCCGAGTTTAGTTTTAGTCGGCTGGTCTTCAGCCACTCTGCGATGGTTTTCAGTCCTTCGTGGAGGTTGTGTATTTATTACGTGATGATCGCATGTGTCAGCTTGGAGCCGCAACTAATTCTTCATGATAATGTTGTTGCTGCTTGATTCAATCTATGGACGTTGGTGTACAAGCCAAATTTCCAGCATGCGTCTTTAGAGCGGCGCCGTGCTTGCATTTAGGCAATGCATCATAAATTAAATTAACCATAGTTAACCATCTTCTTACAGCTTTTTGTGATGTGGTGTGATATGAGATAGATTAACTTTTTAGTTTGGTCTTATCTTGATTTGTGTGTCTACTGTATGAAAAGAGTATTACTTAGAGTTCATATTTGTTTCATGTGTTTCTAAATTAATCCAACACCACACCCTCATGACTGCCAATAGGCAGACCTGGCTCCTAAGTCTGTTTATCTGTTATTCAATGCTGCTGCTGTTTATAGGCATTTCAAGGGAACTCTGTGCTACACATGCAGCACTTTTGATGTTCACCAATTTGAATCCAAAGATATGACTGCTAAGACCATAAAACCTCTTGATAAATCACACTCTGGGGGCATATGTACAAGGACTTAACGCCGCCAAAGCATCAATTGTTTTACATTAGGGTAGCTTTTTTTTAATCGCCGTATTTACAAGTTGCCACTAACAGGAGTTAACTGCACTTTTCCAGCAAAAACGTGAATTTTTAACATCACCACTTCTGTTAGTTGGACTTAATGAAAATGAGATGCAAGGTAGGCATTCCAGTGCAAAAACTGCCGCTAACCCCACTTGGCAATATTTACAAGGAATTCCTTGTATGGCACAAAACCCCAAAAACTGCATCTAACTCCAGTTAGAGGCAGTTTTTCAAGATCAGAAAATAGCAGGTCTTAAAAATGGTGAAAACACTTGGGGCCTCATTTCAGAAGGTTTTGGTGCTGGACAGCGCTGCAAGGAATGTTGCTGCACTGCCCTGCGAAAAACTACAGGGCAGCAATGCACACCATCAATAAGATAGCGCACTTTCCTGGCCCTCATTCATTAAAAGGGTTGTATCACTGCGACAAAACAGTGTTCCAACACTTTTCACTAAACCTTTCTTGCAACACCATGGATGCGCTGTATTTAGTGTACAGTGCTCCATGCCACAAATAATGACAGATACGTAGGAATCCTGACGTATATGTCAGCGCTAAAGTCACACATTGCTGCAGTTGTGTCACAAGCATGACACAACTCCAGGAATGAATGAGGCCAGCCTATCCCTGTGGTACCGCGTCACCACTACGCCTGTCATGAAGCAGGCGTAAGGTAATGACGCAGTGACGTCCTACAATTGTTGCAGTGAAAATTGATGGATTTCACTGAGCCACTCCTATGAGGCTTTGTTGCATGGGAATGCCCACCCTGCATACATCATACCCGATGCAGGTATAATGTGTCACAGGGCTTCAGAAAGTCACGCATATGCTTAGATACATCACTTTGCAAATACGGCGCAACGTGGTGCAAGAATCACGCAGCAAGTATGTCAAAAAAATGATGCACCAGTGGGATAAAACTGTCAGAAGGGGCTTATGAATAAGCCCCCCTTGTCTTTTCCCCTACGTTGCTGCACAATGGCTGCCATGTGCCAACGCAGGTACCATTGCGCAATCGTACAAGGGTGACTGTGTTACAGAGTTGACTGAGGTTGTGGCACTATCTCTTCTTGAGATGTCTGCAGGTGTGTCTGGACTAGTGGAGGGGGGTAGTGAACTAGTTAGCCTTTTTGGAGTGTTGTTTTCCTGGTCCTTTCTTGAGGTGTGTCAGGGTGTTGGCACAGTTGAATATCCATCGGTGTAGGTTGCGCGCTATAGTGTTGGTGTCTGTAAGCCTGGGGGAGTGGTGGTGCTGAGGTAGTTGACAGGAAGTTCTTTGGTAGCGTTGATCCAGCTGCAATGGGGGGCAATGATGGCAATGGTGTGGTGACGGAGTGCTGTAAACAATGATGTTCGGTGCAGGAGAGTCCTGTGGTGGGTGTCGCTGTAGTTGAAGTTCCCTCTGGTGGAGAAGTCGGGCTCAAGTGTGTGCCAGGCAATATGGATTGGGACGGTGACTAGCTGCTTGAGTCCGATGTTGGTAAGGTTGCCCAGGACTGGGTGGTGTTCTCTTCACTGGGGTTGTCTAGGTGTAACTTTTATGTCTCTGAGTAGGATGTAGTCGGTGGATGGGAGAGCCTGGGGTGCGATGTGGTCTACAATGGAATCAGTGAATGGGGGTTCATGGCCTGGCGGGTCTGTAGAGGAGGAGTTGGGGTTCGTCCGGATCTGGAAGTGTAGGTGTTCCATGGTCACCATTGGGTCATTATAGAGACTGTGGTCAGTCGGAGTGTGCCTTTTTCAGACAGTGGCAATGTCTCCTCCTGGCTGCTCGGGGTCGTCCATGGGGTTGAATTTTTAGCCGTAATGGATGGTGATGGTGATGTCCGTAGCAGAGGTTGGTCTAGGTTTTCGTGAACAAGGTGATGGTCCCACATGTTGAGGATGCAGTTGAGCCATTCGGCTGCGCTGTTGGTCAGCTGGGAGGCAGGAGGCACTGGTGTGCTGATGTGGCAGAAGGTGCATTTTCCGTTTTCACAGGCGCAGGGTGCGAAAGAATTCTACAGTGTTGCTAGATGGCAGGCGGTGTGGCATCCAGGGTTGATGGCGAGGAGGGTGCTGAGGTTGTAGTGGTGGATTTTCCGACAGGAAGGGTCCTTGGTGCTGGATGTGGTCCAGGGGCAGACAGAGTAAGACGGGATTGCCTTTGGTGCACCAGTGGTACGCCCGCTGCGCATGGCCGAACACCGGCCACCATTATGTTATGCTACAGGGGGGACTGGACAGCTAGGAGGTGAGAAATGTTGGAAAGTATTTTGACGGGGCGGAGACATGGGGGGAGTGGGGACATGGGGGAGCGGGGTTGCAACTATATTTATAAAACATTCTTACCTCGAGGCTGGGTACTGTGTCTTCTATGCTCCTGCTCACCTGAGTCAGCTTCCAGGAACATGAAGGAGGCAGCCAGGTAGCCAGGCAGCCAGGCTCCCTCCCCTAAGCCAATCACAATTCTGCAATGCAGCATTGTGATTAAGTATGGGCGGAAATTTTTTTTCGCTCGCGGAATTTGTTAATTTATGACAATTTCGCGATCCGCGAATCGCGTGAATTTGCCCGAAAAACCGCAATTCGCAAGTTGCCAGATTTTTTTTTCTTGTTCGTGCTTCAAAAATACAATCTCGCGCATGCTGCATTGACTTACAATGATTCTGCGTTCGCTGATGAGTTTTCCTCCCTGTTCGTGTGCACTGCGAGATTTTGGTAGCTGGCCGAGCGACGCCGCGATCGCGAACACGTCATTGCAACCCGAAACAGGAAATTGCGAACGCGAACATGTCATTGTGACCCGAAACAGGAGCAGGCTGGTTAAGTGTAAACAACATGTTCGCGACCGTTGCGACCGCATGCGCAATTCTCGTTCCTGAACTGATAAAAAAATCTCACGAACTCGCAAATAAAAAAATCGCAAGCTCGTGGAATTTGGTGGATTTTAGCGAATCGCGATTACGAATTAGCGCAAATTCACGTATTGCGAATTCACAAATTCCACCCCTGCTTAATTGATTGATTATGCTTGAGCACCGTGATAAGGCATTCAGCCAGGGGCTGGAAGGGTGTGCGTGTTCTCCATGCAAGCTGTAATGCAGCCTGCATTGCGAACAAGGATGTGTGCATGACTGCTTTGGGAGGCCTGAGAGGGCTAACCATACAGTCATTGTGCACTTGAGTGGACATACCACTATGCCCCTGCCCTGCTCCGTGAATACAACAGCCCCACCCACCCTTGCGCCCGCAAAGTAAATATAGCATGAGTACATCAGAAAGTTATCATCATGTTATGTTTTCCTTTTCTTGCACTGCTTGAAAGCAGTGGGTTTGACGCTCTTCCGCCATAGTAGATGTGCGGCCACTGGGGGTGTGTCACCCACAGGTGGTAGGCTTGGGTCCTCTGCTACGCGTACCATCATCTCCTCACCTGGACATTGACACCGTGGCACGATCCACTGCACTCTCTCCTAATCTGTAACTCAGCCAGCAGGAGCCTCAGCCAGATGAGATTTCACAAGCCTGGGTACAGCAGTCGCCGCCAAGTTCGCTGGTTAACCTCCCAATGCAGGTGATGCAACAGGGCCCCTTTAGGCGTGAAGTTGCAGCGTTCCCCAACACAAGTTCGACACAGCTCAGGGCCCTCACCTTGCACAGCATCTGTCCAGCGCAACATCCTCCTGCCTGTGATGCAGAGAGGTGCAGCTCACCATTGGTAATCCCCTCCATGCACCCCAGTGTAGTGGTGGCACGTGGTATGCGATCTCCCTACATAGGTGCGTAAAAGTACCTCTACAATTCGCAGCTCCAAGGGGCACCAGGCGGTCTTCTCACATAGGTCAGCAACATGTCTCCCTGCGACCTAGCAGACTTCACCTTCAGGTAAGTGGGATCGCTGACACCTCAATGTCTACCGCGGTGCAGAGCAGGAATATTGACGGAGAAATATCGTGGGATATTAATATCTCTGCAGAAATATTGTTTGGAAGAAATATCGACAACAAAAATATAGTTTAACCAGAATATCGACTGACAGGTAAGTAATATCGATAACAATAATATAGTTGTAATAAATATCATTTACAAACATATAGTTTACAAAAATATCGATTTATTAATAATGTTATGTATTTTAGTGTTTTTAATGAGAATTGTTTGTCATTTTATTATATGTTTCGGAATTGTATTAGTTATTAATGTATTTTATGTTTAATTTTGTGTTATTAGTTCCGTAGCGGGTTGTGGGTTTATAGGGGAATAGGGTGGGAAATAATTTAATTATATAAACTTAATTGATTAGTTAATGTGTTAATTTATTAATAATAGTTTAATAATTAGTTGTTAATTAATTTCAATTAGTCAATTAATAATTAATTATGTTAATTGTTTAATTAATTTTAGGTGCGTGTTGTGGAGTTTATACGTGTAAATGGTATGAAGGGTGGTAAGCAATTAATTTTTTATTGATTAATTATTAAAAACTTTTTAAATTAATTACCATTAACTAATTATTAATTATTAATTGTAAATGTGTAATTAATTTTAGGTGTGTGTTGTGGTGTTTATAAGTGTATATGGTGTGAAAGCTAGTAAGTAAATAATTGGTTAATTAATAAAAAATAATACATTAATTTTCATTAATTAATTAGTAAATATTAAATGTAATTGTGTAATTGATTTTAGGTGTGTGTGGTGGATATTATAGTGTTAAAAAATGTGTAATTAATTATTTTTTATTATCTTTGTTAATAATAATATATTTAAATGTATATATTAATTATGTTTATATTGGAAATTAAATTTAATAAAAATGTTGATAGTTTTGTTTTTAATTGTTTTGGATTCCAGCGCTTTCCCTACTATTGCACTCACTGGAGTGGGAATAGTAATTTTTACCCCTACGCTATCCAACGTTTCCCTACTGTTGCACTCTCTGGAGAGGGAATAGTAATTTTTACCCCTCCGCTATCCACCGCTTTCCCTACTGTTGCACTCTCTGGAGTTGAAATCTTAATTTTTACCCCTATGCTATCCAATGCTTTCCCTACTGTTGCATTCTCTGGAGTGGGAATAGTAATTTTTACCCCTATGCTATCCAACGCTTTCCCTACTGTTGCACTCTCTGGAGTGGGAATAGTAATTTTTACCCCAACGCTATCCAACGCTTTCCCTACTGTTGCACTCTCTGGAGTGGGAATAGTCATTTTTACCCCTCCGCTATCCAGCGCTTTCACTACTGTTGCACTCACTGGAGTGGGAATAGTAATTTTTACCCCTCCGCTATCCAGCGCTTTCCCTACTGTTGCACTCACTGGAGTGGGAATAGTAATTTTTACCCCTACGCTATCCAACGCTTACCCTACTGTTGCACTCACTGGGGTGGGAATAGTAATTTTTACCCTTCCGCTATCCAACGCTTTGCCTACTGTTGCACTCACTGGAGTGGGAATAGTAATTTTTACGCCTCCACTATCCAGCGCTTTCTCTACTGTTGCACTCTCTGGAGTGAGAATAGTAATTTTTACCCCTATGCTATCCAGCGCTTTCCCTACTGTTGCACTCACTGGAGTGGGAATAGTAATTTTTACCCCTTCGCTACCAAATGTTTCAGCTACTAATGTTTTTATTTTGTTAGTAAATGTATGTTTTTTTTTAATACTTTAATGTGTTAATTAAATATAGAATATTTTATTTTATTCAAAATGTTTTATATATGTATTTATTTTATTTTTATATAATTATTAAAGTTTATAAATTAAATAAAGATAATAATAAAATGTATTTAAGTAAATATATGTATATCTACACAATTTAATTTAATTTATTTTGTTAATAATATTAATATTATTTAATTATTTAATTTAAGTTATATTATTTTTTTAAATCGATATTTTTTACATCTATATTTTTGAGTCGATATTATTGTACTTACCTGTTTAAGTATAGGGAGTCGATATTTTTGTAATCGATATTTTTACATCTATATTTTTGTTAACTATATTTTTGTTATCGATATTTAAACATGGAACCGTCTACCGCCAAGGCCCAGACTCCACAACATCTCTGCATCCCACTCTGGGTCTCAGAAGCAGGCCCAGCGAGGCCTCCAGTCCCCAGGGACTGTCCGCACTTTCAAGGTTTTGGATGCAATGGTGTTGCAAGGAGTGCGAAATGAAAAGTGATGCATCACTGATTTTGCCCAGTGATGCACCTCTTTTCATGATTGTAGCCCTGAATTTTCTCTTCCCCTGGCACTCTGGCTGAACATCCTGGCTATTCGGGAGGGGGTGGGCGGTTTGTTGATCTGTGCCTCACTTGGCCCTGGCTGCTCTATTCTGCATTCATTGGTTTTGTTTCCTATTTTTCGTAGGAGGTCGATTTATTGGCTTTTTGTGCCTTTAGAGGCAAACGTGAGTTTTTTTGCCATTAATGGGCCTTTCATCAGTTTTTGCCTGCCAACGTCAGAATTTGAACCGCCTTCACGATAGCAGCAGTTTTCACCGGGGCTTCCTGGAACTATCGAAGCAAACACAAGGAGATGATGGACGGAGCGCTGAAACTTTTCAGACACTCAGCCCCAGTCACAGATCTGGGTTAAATCCATCATCATTCTTTAGCTCACTTTGCCACCCCAGTTCAGACACAGCTATATGCAAATCAGTCTTGGCTCTGTGCCTCATGGGAACAGTCCAGCCCGAACTGCCAAGCCAAGTCTTCCCTAGACCGGAAAAAAGCATCCTGGGACCGGTTTCAGGCTAACAGCCCTCATTAGCCAGGCTAGTTTGAATCCAGTGGCAAAGTGAGCGAGGGACCTAGTAGAGGGCATACCCTGCCAACTTAGGGTGAACAAAGCAAACACAAGGAGATGATGGACGGCGCACCAAAACTTTTCAGACACTCACCCCCAGTCACAGATCTGGGTTGAATCCACCCCAGTTCAGACACACCTATATGCAAATCAGTCTTGACCCTGTGTCTCATGGGAACGGACTAGCCCGAACTGCCAAGCCATGTCTTCCCTGGACCGGAAAAAAGCATCCTGGGGCCTGTTCTACGCCAGGTATGCCCAGACGTGGGTCCTGGGCTCACTGTGCCGCTGGATTCAAGCTATCCCCGCTGATGAGGGGTTAAACCCCGAAGCCGGTCCTAGGATGCTTGTTTCCGGTCAAGGAAGGACCTGGCTTGGCCGTTTGGGCTGGCCTGCTCTCATGCAGCACAGGGTCATGGCTGATTTGTATATGGCCATGTCTAAACTTTGGTGGCATGGTGAGCAAAAGAATGATGGATTTAACCCAGATCTCTTCACTGGTGTAAATCGTTTGATTTGTTCAGCATTCCGTCCATCAATTGTGTGTCTTTTGCTTTCTCGCCCTAAGTGCGCCAGGTATGCCCAGACATGGGTTCTGGGCTCACTGTGCCACTGGAATCAAGCTATCCTGGCTGATGAGGGGTGAAACCCCGAAACTGGTCGTAGGATGTTTGTTTACGGTCCAGGAAGGACCTGACTTGGCAGTTTGGGCTGGCCTGTTTCCATGCAGCACAGGGTCATGACTGATTTGCATATGGCCATGTCTAAACTTTGGTGGCATGGTGAGCAAAAGAATGATGGATTTAACCCAGATCTCTTGACTGGGTGTGAATGTTTTGATTTGTTCAGAATTCCGTCCATCAATTGTGTGTCTTTTGCGTTCTCACCCCTAGTGCGCCAGGCATGCCCAGCCATGGGTCCTGGGATCACTGTGCTGCTGGAATCAAGCTATCCTGGCTGATATGGGGTGAAACCCCGAAACCGGTCCTAGGATGCTTGTTTCTGGTCCAGGAAGGACCTGGCTTGGCATGAGACGCAGGGTCAAGACTGATTTGCATAGGACCAGGTCTAAACTGGGGTGGTATGGTGTGCAAAAGAATTATGGATTTAACCCAGATCTCTTGACTGAGGGTGAATGTTTTGATTTGCTCGGCATTCCGTCCATCAATTGTGTGTCTTTTGCTTTCTTGCCTTAAGTGCGCCAGGTATGCCCAGACGTGGGTCCTGGGCTCACTGTGCCACTGGACTCAAGCTATCCTGGCTGATGAGGAGTGAAACCCTGAAACCGGTCCTAGGATACTTGTTTCCGGTCCAGGTCTAAACTGGGGTGGAATGGTGTGCAAAAGAATGATGGATTTAACCCAGATCTCTTGACTGGGGGTGAATGTTTTGATTTGTTCAGCATTCCGTCGATCAATTATGTGTCTTTTTCTGAAACCATCGCCATGTAGCGAAATATTGTAAATACATCGCTAACAGGCTATAGTTTTCGGTTCTAGGTCGCGTTAGGAAAGTGCTGCTAGGGCTAGTTAGTGGCAGTTCTTGTACATATGCCCCTAGGTGTCTTTCATACTGCAGTAGTAAGACATGATACTTCTGTACATTTAGTTCATTGATGACATTGATTTATTTTAATCCGAAAACAATATTTCTGTATATTAAACAATGTAATTAGCCAACTGTTTGTAATAATCATCCTTCTCCATATTCCACAGCAACCTGTGCCGGAATTCATTAAATGTAAGGAGAAGAGAAGATGCCAGGTGTTCTCCTGCTGGTCTTCGGGTGTCTGGAAAACAAACTCAGTTTAGTTGGGCAAGGCTCAATCCCTTTATCACTTTTGCAAAGAGCTGAAAACTAGGTGTGTATTAATTCATGGCTATGGAATTTTGGTTATTCCTGGCCTAAGCACAGTGGATGGAGTTGCCTGCGACTACGGAATTTGTAGTTGTTATCTGTCTTCAAAATACTCTGCTAGTGTACTATAGGAAATTACAGCCAGCCCTAGTGTTCTTTTACCTTCAGGAACGGGCAGGACATATGCTGGTTTGTCTTCTCTCCAGTTCCAAGCTTATCAGGGTGCTGGAGCAGGTTCGCGTCCATGGTGTTTCACGTCTTAAGTGACAGCCTTGTTCTCGACTTTTTGAAAAGAACATCATGTTTTATATCTTATTCACAATAGTCACAGATGCTCGACATTCTTTGACCTTGTGATAGACAATGCTAGCATTTGAGAAATCTTTGCAGATACGGACATATTTTATTGGAGCGAGCTTTCATAGACCACTGACATTTGGAATCTCCACACTGTGAATTTTTGCCTACAGGTACAGGAACTAGTAGTGATAAAGACAGGTCACAGATATCCCGATCTGCATGACAGGATATTGAAACTTTGCACATCACTCAGGATCCAGGGAGAACTTAGAGGACAGATATTTCAAAATTGATTTTGGCTTCATAGACTTTCAGAATCTGTGTGTCTATTCTTACCTCCGGTACACTGTTCTACGGGGTGGTGGGTGCATACACCCTTGTATTTTAGCCATGAAAAAGTCAGTTGGACGAAACACATGTCGGCTGCCAGTGTGTTTTTGTACTTGGATCTTTGAAAAAAGAAGAAAATAAAGGAAAAGAAATATCTAATCTCTTGATTACTTTCTGGGTTACTACCTACCTCACATGTTTGACTGACTCAGTGTGCCTCAGCATTTGTGCATTGCATTTGCTTCTACTCTACCCACAGGTCAGTTTCAAATTTGTACAAAGGCTCTGTATGCCTTTTTTGCAAGGTATGGGACACTGCATGCCTTTTCGCTTGCTGCGGGCAATTTTTGTGATACTATCAGGGAAATCAACAGTAAAAAAGCCCACCAGATCATGCCTACAGACAGCCAAACACTGGCTAACACACTAACCTTTCAGACCTGCTTTTCTGGTACTATCATATTGCCCTCCACGTCAGGCAGACCATGCTCCGATCACTATATCCTGCAAGTAGGCCTGGGCAGGGTTGCCAAGTCAGGTTGGGTGGCTTGGATTGGTGGGACGGATACTCCAGATCAGGAAACGTGACGGACAATTGCCAAGCCGCCTGCTAAGGCCTTCCATTGCCCAGTGTGTCAACTCACTCTTTTACAAAAAAAAGTTTACCTATTTCTATGCTGTGTGTGAAGCTGCCATAAGGATTTATGGGCTGTGAGGTTTTGCAACTTTGCACACCACCCACTAAACATCCAACACCTCATCGCTGGGTAATTACCCAGATGATGGACAATTCTCTTCTCTCCTGGCCTCCTACACTTGTCTGTTGCTTTGGTAGTTTCATTGTTGCCAATTGGTCCTGAATGTCCCTGCAAAGCACCATCGCCCTCTCAACAGAACGTTAATTTACCGCCTTCCCGGACCATGTGCCAAATTCAGCAGCACTATTAGGTACTTCATGGCACCTCTTGATCCTCGACTACAGTGCCTTCATCCTCCTCCATGACCATAACTACCATCTGGAGGACCTCACTGATTACCTTGACTCAATTAGTGAGTGGAAGGGTGATAGACACATACTGTACCCCATATTCACCAGCTTCAGTAACATCAGTGTAAACAAGCCCACACCAATCTCCTGCTCCAGCTACACCCCAATCAACTTCAGCATACCCATCACACACCATCAAAAAAGAATAATCACCATACCCATCACACACCATCAAAAAAAGACAATCACCAAATCCTCATGAGGGGATTGTAGCAATGTCTCAGAAACATCCTGGTCTACCGAACTCCTACACTACCGGCCATGACACAACAACAACCTCCCTGCTTCCTTCCCTGAAAACGGAGCGATACCAAAGGGGATGATGGAAGGAGCGTTTGAGCAAATCAAACACTCACCCCCAGTCAACTGATCTGGGTTTAATCCATCATCATTCTTTACCTCACTCCACCACCCCAGTTCAGACATGGCCCTATGCAAATCAGTCTGACCCTGTGCCTCATGGGAACAGTCCTGTCTGAACTGCCAAGCCATGTCTTCCCTGGACCGGAAACAAGCATCCTGGGACCAGTTTCGGGTTCATAACCCTCATCAGCCAAGCTATCTTGAATCCAGTGGCAGAGTGAGCACCTGGATCACCATCTGCACAGACACCCTGGCTCCCCGCAAAGCCATTAAAGCATTACAAACAGACACTAAGCAAGCTGGTACACGGAAGAGTTCAGGCTCCTTAAACACCACTGCAAGTAACGTGAATGCAGATGGAGACAAAATCAGAACAACACCAGCAAAAGCATCTACAAATCCACCCTAAGATGCAACCATCAACAAAACAGAGCCACAAAAGGATCCCTGCTCACTGAACACATCACAAATAGCACGAAGAAAATCTTTGCCATAGGGAAATTCCTTATCTCCTGGTCCAGCTACACCCTCATCAACTTCAGAATACCCATCACACAGCATCGCAAAAACACCATCATCAAATCTTCATGAGGGGACTGTAACAATATCTTGGAAACATCCTGCGATTCCGAACTCCTACACCACGAGCCTCGTCACAACATCCTACCAGACTCCATCTCCAACTACAACACCTGTTTCATCATCTGCACAGATACCCTGGCTCCCCGCAAAACCAACAAATCATAAGGAACAGACAGTAAGCAAGCCAGAACACGGAAGAGCTCAGACTCATCAAACCCCACTGTATTTAACTTGAATGCAGATGGAGATAAAATTAGAATGAAATCAATAAGAGCACCATCAAATCCTCCCTCACATGCTACCCTCAGTAGCTCAGAGCCGCCAAACCCTTCAAGCTTACTGACTGCATCAGAAGCAGCATATAGCGAAAGTCTTCACCGCTACTGCAGCAAGCTCCACCAGTGCAACACCCTTTCAAGACCTCTGCACTCACCAATTCCTATTCTTCAGCATCAAGATCACCTGAATCTACAAAAACTTCAAACCCAAACTGGACCCTTCCACACTTGCAGCCCTCCTGCCCATCTGTACCAACGCCAGAGGACCATCCAGACCACCTGGTCCACCATCACCACTCAAGAAACTGTAATGACCATGCAGTCCATACACTCCAGAGCACCTTTGGACCCCTGCCCTCACCATGTATTCATCAACGCACTGGACATTATCAGCACAGCTTTATACCCAAATTCCTAATTTGTCACACCCATCTACCTGGACCCATGGAAACATGCCGGATGTATGACATTACAATGCATGCTTTTACATCGCATGCTTTTACAACGCGGTTTTTACAACGCATACCATTACAACGCATAGTGCTTTTAGGCGCTGGATAGTGAATTGTTTAATTTACTATTCCAACTCCAGTCCCCGTGGATAGTAGGGAAGGTGTTGGATAGTACATTAAACCTATTCCCTATCCTAGAGCGCCCCCCAGCGCAATGCGTTGTAATGGTTTGTGTTGTAAAATTTGCGTTGTAAAGGCACTGCGTGGTAAAAGTTGCGTTGTAAAAGTTGTTTACCAAACATGCCACAGTACTCCCCATCCTCAAGAAACCCTCAGCAGACCTGAAGACATTCGCCAACTACTGGCCTATCTCCTGGCTGCCTAAACTGGTAAAAGATGATAAATAAACTGTTAGCCAAACATCTCACTTATAACTACCACTTCAACACCACTCAATCCAGATGTGGACCCAACCACAGTGCTAGGACCGCCATCATAACTGCTACTGATGATATTCAGGAGATCTTGAGCTGAGGTGATACACTGGTCCTCATCATAAAGGATCTTTCCGCAGCCTTTGACACAGTCTCTAACTCCACCCTCATCCAATGACTGCACATACCCTGCAACCATGGTCCCACACTTTCTTGGATGTACTCGTTCCTGCCAGGCCACACCCAGTCAGCCTCGCCCCTTCATCTCAAATGGAAATCAACCCCATCTGCGGAGTGCTACAAGGATCCACACTCAACCCCACCCTATTCAATACCTGCATGACCTCACTCACCTGCATCATCTGTGCCTGTAGAATCAACATCATCTTCTATGCTGACGGCACCCAGCTCATACTCTCTCTCCCTCCAACAAGACACAAAATATCCAAACCAATTTTTCAGCCTGCATGATCGAAGTCCCCGGATTTATGAAAATCAATTGCCTCAAGCTCCACATGGACAAGACAAAATTGGTCATCTCGAACAAAATTCTTCACTATGGGACTCCACTTGTTGGCCTGCTGAATTCACACCCACTCCCCTCCCGTCAAC
This sequence comes from Lissotriton helveticus, assembly GCF_964261635.1. NCBI lineage: Eukaryota > Metazoa > Chordata > Amphibia > Caudata > Salamandridae > Lissotriton > Lissotriton helveticus. The sequence goes on from NC_136065.1 coordinate 113,566,588, forward strand.
CCATGCAAATAACCTCAGAATAGTAATTGACAACCAACTCACCATTACCAGCCTAGTGCACAGAGTCGACATCTCTTGCTCATGAAGATCTTCAAATGGCTCTCCACCACCACTTACAGAACCGTCACCCAAGCCCTCACCTCCAGCAAGTTGGACTAAAGCAATTGCTGGAATCACCGTTCAACTGACCAGAGGGCTCAAAACCAAGCAAAACTCAGCAGCTAGGCTCACCCTCAACCTACCATCCCACACTCACACCATCCTGCACCTCAAAAAGCTCCACTAGCTCCCAATCCACTAATGAGCACTCTTTAAAATCCTCAGACACACATACAAAATCTTACACAACACTTGGCTACATGTACCTCAATAACCACAAACCTACTAGACACCTCCGCTCAGCCGGGCTGCCACTCATACACACATCCCTGCATATGCAAAACTAGATCAGGTGGTCGTGCCATCTACTACATCACACTTAAACCCTGGAGCGACTTGCCCCTGCACATCAGGGTCTTCTCCTCAGTTCTTGATTTCAGCAAGAAACTGAAGACTTGCCTCTTCACCTAGCACCAACCCTGGCTCAGCCGATGCAGCTCCTGATTCAGCGGCAGCATACCCCCCAGGTGAGTTGTGGGCTTTCCAGTGCTTAATTTGTATAAAGACAAGTGCCAGGACCCTCCTCAGGAGGGCACTGCAGCTTGCACCACCCAGTGCCATTGTCAGCGCTTCCAAAGACTGTACCTAATTTAATTTAATTGTGGGTTTATATAGCGCTAGAATCAACTCTCGGAGGAGTATCTCTGCGCTTCGACCACTGGGGAACCCGTCCTGGCTCACCCTGAGAGATGGTCCCTAATGGGTATCTCTAAGGTGCGACCAAGCATCCCCGGCGGTCTGGGGGGCCGTTGTGAAGATGAGGCAACCTAATGCCCAGAGTTGCCGAGTGTGGTCCCTGACTGGAGTAGGCACCGAGGCGAGAATTATCGAGCCCGCTGACCCTGGTCCACGACCCTGCCGCGTCGGGAATCGAACCCTGGTCCCGGGCAGTCCTCTGCTGTCGGGTCTGCCGCCTCTAACCAGTGAGCCACACCACTCCACATGGCGTACACAACTACTAACCTTCACATTGCTACAAATGTGGCAATTCAGACTGTCCAAGTCCCCCAAAGCATTAGAAATGACTTGGCAGCAGGTATTAGTTATTTTAAATGCATAATGAAATAATAATCAATTATTGTTCTGCTCATCTTTAAATTACACATGTGGCAGCTGTCAGAAGTGCCGGTGTTACAAATTAAGTGCCGGTGCCGGGCAATGGAAACCACCGGTTCAAATTAGGCACTGGCTTTGCAAATACACATAACACTGCAAACAACAGCCTTTTATCACTTTAATACCTGTTTCCTCCTACACTTCCCACTTCTGCACTACCCACGGTAAACCCTAATTTGTACAAGATCTCACTGATTTGTATCTTATTTTGCGACGTGAAGGTCACATAACTACATACGTGCATACACAAAGCCAAATATGTTACTGGGATGTTCTTTTTTTTTAAAAAAAAAAGGGGTGCACAGATTGCACACTGTCTAAAAAAACATAACATTGTATCCAAATAAATTGAGGTACTAATATATAAAGTGCGGTTTCTGCACATATGGCTTCCTATCAGCTGTCCTCTTTCACAAGGTAGGGATTAGTGTGAGATTGTGAGTGCTTTGGTATGTGCCTAGAACTCCGTGCAGCACGAGCACCCACACACAGTCAAGAGTTGTGTTATCTCTTCCTTGCATCTGTGCCCCCTCCTGTTTAAAAGTTATTGGCATACCCTAACTTTTGTAGTATGCCACCGCCGACAATACAACAAATAGGAGAGAATTGTTGAAAAAGGTATTTTTTCTTAGAGTCCAATCTGTACCTGGAAACCCTTTCAGCTGCCAGGAGCATTGACTGGGGCCCTCGTGCTCATCAAGTCCCTATTGCAAGGGCCAATGAAAGAGTTCTGAAGTGTTCTCACTCCACAGATATGTGCCACGGCGTCCATTTTGTTCGGTCGGCCTTTGTTTGCACATGCTCCATTGAAAAGGGACCAGGCAAGTCTATTGGAGTGGCCGCGGGGCACAATGCGCGCGGCTTCCCTTTCACCATCGGCGGGCTCGGAAGTATGCGCAGCCCGGCGCGCAGCGCCTTTCAGCGCGCCCTTGCGCGCCCGTGAGTGACAGCTGAATCGCGGGGTCGCTTTCCGAGAGTAAGACCTCGGTGGTAGAGCCAGGGTAGCCCGTTGTATTCAGGGCCGGGCACAGCTGCAATCACTGGGAGGTCCCGGCATTGTCCCGCCGGCACAAAAGCCGGGCCAGAAAGAGATGCGTCCTTGCAGACCCCGACAATCATCTGAAGGAGGGCAGGCTGAATAAAAATGTCAGGCGCAAGGGACAAGCAGATGTGGCGCCATTCACGTCTTAGGAAGCACTGGCAGTCCACTAGCTGTGCTGTCGGTGCTTTTGGTAAGCCGAGCGTTTACTGAAACAGGATTTTGTTATTGTGACGAGGCGCAGGGCTGGCTATGGACTGACTCCCTGGCAGGGCGCACTGGCGCGCGTTGGCCATTAGTTATTGTTTTGTTATGGGTGCTGTCAGTGCTGTTCGCCTCTCTCCAGGTGAATAACTTTGACCCCTGAACGTTTCATTTTTACTTCTCAATGTTCCTTCTTATTAAGGCGCTCCTGCTACATTTATAGAAGCAATATAGATTTTTAACCCAAACATAAGTTACTGAATAGCACGTGTAGGTAAAGACATTTCAACCTTCCAAACTTGGCTCAAATATTTTGAACACTAATATTGATCAGATGGAATGTTGCCCCCTCCAAGTGGTCAGATAAGAGACCCTGCGAGTTGTGTGTTTGAATATGCCTGTGCAAGTCTTTGGTATGCAGGTCAACCTCATTAAGTGTGTGCAACATGACACTTGGCACATGGGAGCAAATAATGAAAAAGACTCATAGCTTAGTGATTTGCATTATGCAGGGCGTAAGTAGACCTGACCTTTGGGTGGGGGCGGGAATCGGGAGGGGGTGGGCAGGCAAGTGTTAAACAGACCAACCAAAGAAGGTGGGGCTAAAACCAGTAGCGGCCCATGGAGGGAGTGCCGCGGGGCGGTGGGGCAGGGAGGTCGAGGGGCAGTAGTAAACTCCGGCTCACGGCTGAATGGAGTAATGTAAAGAAAACAACTAAATAAAATGAATTTCATTGCGCGCGCTGAAACCCCAAATGCGTTTACAAATAATAACGTCCACCACATTTTTAATGGGAGATGAAGGTGGCAGGCAGACAAAAGCAAGACCAATGTGTGCCTCTTTACAGGAGTCAGTAAATGCATGGTGGCTCAAATGTTATTCAGAAATAAAAATGTCTTTGATGTGAGTTTTTCTTTCAAAATTACATGTACTGGTTTGTTGCCCAGATTTGTGTGTTTTTAGTGAGTTATGGTAAACCACTAATGAAGTTACAATATTGAACCTGACAAGTGGAGCATCAAATAGCCATGTATCAGGTGTGTGATATTTAGATCTCTCACTATGAATATGAGGAGCCAAATTAAACAGAAGTAAAAGGCCCTGAGAATAAGAGTAGTGGGTAATAAAAATGGTAATAAAAATGGATGTATGAGTCCAACCCTAAGAATATGGTGTGAATGACATTCTTAAAAGACTAATCAAAGTGAATGTTGTATGATAATAGGAGTAGGGGATTGAGACTGGGAACGGGATCCACAAATGTACAACACAGGTTTATAAATGTTGATGAGAACAAATGCATGTATACTGAGCCAATGAGGAGGACTAGGATGTTAAAAGCCAATGATACCCATAAAAATATGTTTTGTAAAGCATATCGCAAGGAATGATCAGTGACTTTGTATATTCATTCCAACAGATTGTTTTTAAATTTGTCCTGAGGAAGGTGGTGCACACAGCAGGATCCACCGAAACGTGTCAACACTTTTGAATGCATTTTATATTAAAATAATTTTCTTTTTTTAATGATATACGATCTGAGACAAAGTTGTATACTATGTTTATTATATGTAAAAATTGTTATGCTGATCTGATGTTTTTTCGCATCTAGAGTACAAACTAACTGTAACTTGAATTCTGTGTGGCGTACTGAGCCTATTATATTAACTGGTTTTAGAAATAAAATAATGCAAATAATTTTTCCTGGCTATGCATTTCACTTTTGAATCATCTAGATTGTAAGTGCTTTTTTGTGGTATCGTTCTTAGTAAATGTACTCCCATTGCTGAATGACTGATAAGGATGTGGTGACAACTCTATAGATCTGGTGGTACTGATTCTATGTAATCTGACAATCAATACAACCAAGGGAACCATTTGTTTTCACTTGTTCTTTTACCCTGTTCCCTTTTGGTTGATCAAGGGTGACTCTCTTTTATTTTCTACTGGTTTCCAAGACTACACAGCTACTCATTTAATGGCCTATGGAAGGTAATGGCAGAGGACACCTCTCCCTCCCTCCTAGTCTCCCAGTTTAGAACCCTAATAAAATGAAAAGCCGCACTTACTCAACATAAACCAGCAAACGGCACACCACCTGGTCATATGGTTGACTCATCATACTTGTTAGCACAAAGAGCCCTTGAGAGTGCCTTAAAAATGCAACCCAGAGTTCCGGCACTCATAAGATCACTTCGCAAAGATTATAAACAGGCTAGAAGTACACGCGTGAAGGAACTAAGGGAGAAGGCCTGGGAGCCTCAAGTTCACGTAATATTAGGGAGTTTTGGAAGGTCATAAATGCCCCATACTTTAAAGATTCAAATGACCGGTCCTTGGACACCCATGTAGAGGAAGCTGAATGGATAGGGCATTTTCGCTCTACAAGCTCCCCGAGAGCTTCCTCAAATTGATCTACTGCCTCCCATCCAAAGAATCCTGACCTTCTCGCTGCACAAAGTGAGAAGAGGACTGGAAGCCTGCGTTCAAGGGAAAGCCCCGGGACCGGTCGGGGTCCCAATCGACCTCTTCCAGGCCAACTAAGATCTGTGGGTCCCGTTAATTATAAACGTCTTTAATAGTATAGCGGTAGAAAGATTGGAACACAGTGTAATAGTTCCAATCTTCAAGAAGGGAGACGGGGCTGTCCCAAGAACTATAGGCCCATCTCCCTCCTGGACACAACCGCCAAACTTATGGGCCGGCTGTTAACCAGGTTGGAGGAGTGGGCACAAGATCGTAATATTTTAATGCAGGGGCAATACGGCTTCCAGAAAGGTAAGCGGACAGTGGACCAATGTTTGGACCTCTTGCTTTGCATAGACAAATATACGAAGGCCAAAGGTGGGAAGTTACACATGGCCTTCATGGACTTGTCAGCGGAATTCGATTGTGTGTCCCATTCTAAATTGTGGCCTATGATGGAGGGCATGGGGATCGATCCCCTGATTATCTGCGTCATCCGTCAGCTCTACGCCAATGCCACTGCCTCTGTGCGGTATGGCAGAAACGGAGAATGCGCCCAGCACTTCAAGATCGAGAAAGAATCAGACAGGGTTGTGTCCTCGCCCCGTTTCTTTTTTCCATCTACACCAATGGGGTGGAGGAGGCCGTGACTGGCCTCTCTTTAGACGTGCCAAAATTTGATAACACCTCACTCCCAATATTGGCGTAGTCTGGCGATGCAATTTTAATTGCTAGGACAGGGGGTAGCTCTCCAAAGCCTTATATCTTCATAAGCTTAAGTTATTGCTTCACTAGACCTCAGAATGAACAAATCTAATTCATTCATAATTAAATCTGGAGCTCCCAGAAGCGAGAAAGCGACGCATTTCCATATAGCCTCAAAGAAAATCGAAGTGGTTGACTCCTTCCCATATCTGGGGATCTCTTGTTTGATAACAAGCAATCCTGGAACAAACTGGTGGCAGCAAGAGCCCTGGCCATGGAAAGAGATCTCGAAGCCATAAAAGGGTTTTCTAAAAATCTAGGAGCCAGCCCTTTGGACACAATCAAAAACATCTACCAAACAAAAACAAAGGTGGCAGCAACCTATGGGGCCGGAGTTTAGGAAATGGCCTCTGATCGACCAACTGCAGAAAGTGGAAGACACCTTTTTTAAGTCGAGGGTCTTGTTACCATCCCCAACCCCTAACTATATTTTACACCTTGAATTGGGTCTTCCATACTTGCTTGATTCCATCAGATTGGCGCCCATCCTGCTGTGGCTCTCGACCTGGCGAAGGGTCACTGCCAACCTAACCCAACACATAATTGGTGATTGCCTAAGGCTTGAGGGTTATAGCAGGCTTGTCTGGCTTAGATACGTGGAGGTGGAATTAAATGCAATTGGGCAGGTAGAACTATTTAGGGACCCCACATCTTGTAGTAAGGTCTCTAAATGAAAAATAATCGAACTTTACTTACTGAAGGCTAACTGTGATCGTAGGGAAAAGAACAGGTACTCCCAGGTGCTTACAGCTTATGATCAAATTCCGCCAAGTCCTTGGGAAGGTTATTTCTTCCTTTCCCCCATTACTGTAGCACAACGCAGATTTATCCTGATGCGAAATAGAAGGGCGAGGGGCTCGCTGCTCTGAATTTTAGTTATCATGGATCAAATTGTTCATGTGATTTGGTTTTAATGAGGTATCTAAAAAGTTTCATAGGTTTTTAAACATTTTCTGGTTTTTATGTAATCTGTTTTTAGCATGATCCATTTGATGAAATTGTGCTTTTATGATCTGTTTGTACATAGATCTAGTAAAAGATTTAAATAAAAAGTGGGTGAACAAAATAAGTGCTGTTGGCCCACTGGTAGTATGTAATTTACAGGCCCTGTTTTTTTGGTATATGTTGAATCAAAGTGTGATAACTCACCCAAGCTTTGTAGAAGAGCGTGCTATATTTATAACCTACCTATGTTTTATTCCTTCTATTTTCTTTCTATGTCTTTCTTTTGGTTTCCCCTGTTCCCCCCTTTTTTCTCCCTCCCGTTGGTTCTTCTTTTTTGGAACGTTCTGTAGGGTCTGACGGTTGTATGTGACAGTTCAACCACCAGTGCCCTGGGCTATGGATGTTGATGAACTAAAGGCTTTGTACTTACCTTTTGAACCTCATTTTATCAGAGTACCTTTATTTGAGAATAGTTCAGGAAAAATACAGACAGCTGTGACAGCACAACCCTCCTCCCACACTGCTGTCCTCAGTTCTTCCCTATGCTCTCCATCATATTTCAACAACATTCTACATTCTAATGGAGAGAGAAAAGCACGAGCCAGCAGAAACATCTACCCAAGACACATCACATCTCTCCTTTTTTGACAAAAGAAGAATTGTGAAACACAAAAAAATTACAACAAAAAACAAAAAACATAGACAATATGATTGCTATAATAGAAAATAAACTTGAGTAACCAGAATAAAAAATATATTTATATCTCAGATCTCTATAATAGAAATCAAACTTGAGTAACCAGAATCCCCCTAAAAAATATTTATGTATATAAATATCTACACTAATTCTACATAAAAACATATTTTGTAATAAACATTGAACAAAAATACTACTAAACTATAGAACAAAATCTTTAACTCATTAGGTACTTTGCAATTGTGTTTCCTACACGGACTGAATTTGTCAGTTTCATCATTAGCAACAGAACATTCACTATCACCAATATTGTGCAAAGCACCTGACCTTCACCGCACGTGCACTATTCCACAATTGACCATTCTGCAACTTTACCACACTACCATCTTTGCTCACATCCACAATATGACAAAGTGCACCAAATTTCACTCTACCTTTCACAACATTGGAAACAGGCAACTTCACTCAAACCCAATCTCCCCTCCAAAAGAATATAGCTTTAGTTCCTTTGATTATATAATGCCTCTCGTTGCTGTTTATCTGACTCTTACAAATCTTGCTTTGCATCCCTTTAATATCTTGAGCAGGCAAATCACAAAAAGACAATTTGGATAACTTACTCAACCAAGCTCGCTTCAAATGATCCTTGGTTCGCCATACTCTCAATGCCACAAACTGTGAACCCTAGTCACACTATGTGGTGTATTGTGGTAGGACCACAACATGGCACGAATACCACTCCCCACATCCACACCATCAATCACTAGTTCTCTGACACATTCCCTCATTATCCTCTTAGCCCTCTACATTTGACTATTACTTTGGAATTGATAAAGACTATACCTTTTTTGTTAAATCCCCTTACCATACAGGAACTCTTTTATTTCCGCTGAGACAAATTGCACAGAACTGTCGGATATTAATTCAGAGGGAAAACCCTACCTAGCAAAAACATCAGTGAGAATGTGATGACAGTTTTGATATTCGACGGGGTCCGGTCACGAGGGAGATCCTAGGTGTCTAAGCGGGCTGTGAGCAACGAGGGCGATGTGCCAAACTCGCTCCAACCCCCCTCCCGAGACCCATGGTGCAAGTAGCGCCAAATTTTTAAGTGCAGAAACACTCCCGAATTTGGAGTTTTTTTGGGATTGAGCAATTGCTCTCCTTTTTTATGCACTTTTTCACCCACCTTTTTTTCACTTTCACGTCCCTTGGTTAGGGTGGACGATTAGAGAGTCCATACCGCCGGGGTATAGTCCTGATGAATGCCTTGGTAAATTTAAGCCTCCAAAATGGCAGAAACATGTTGACTGACTAACTAATTTACTGTATTTCTCTGAATTTTACCATTCCTAAACCTTGGCAACCAAATTCAGACACATAATACCTGTTAAATCGTGTCTTAGGGATCATTTAATAAAATATTTTTTTGATACTCGTTTAGACACTTTTAATTTAACTCACCCTCACAACACGTCCTTCTTCACACAACCAGCTCCGCAGTCTTTCTGGCGTTGTAGCACACCAAAGAGGCACTCGGCCTCTTTGGTGGGGCCCGATGATGAAGCATGACACTGACTAGGTCGGTGTGTGAGGGTTTTCCTATTTCACCCTAAGTGAGTGTGTGATCCTTATTTATCTCGCTCCAATCTAGTGGCATTTTTGAGACTGATTTGGCCTCTCTCTTTTTGTTTATCTACTTTTGATATTGGGCCTCCAAACAAATTTCACTTCAAGCTACATTCACAAATGATCACTCAGAACAATGGGAAAATGTTAAGTATAGGGAAAAACATAAAAAGGACCCAAGACATCAACACTCCCCTTCCTACACCCTCTTAGGTCTTCCCGGCACACTCATGGGCGGTGTGACACATTTGAGAGCTTTAGCATTGCTTGCACATGTCACACATTTTTCAGCCCTCTTCATCCCTGGCCACCAATACAATTTTTCTTACCCTTTTTTTAGGAATGGTCATGCCCAAATCCCCTTCATGGCTCTTGTTCAACAACCTTTCTCTAACCAGTGGAGGCGGAATCAATTTGTCCATTCTCAACAGGAAACCCACCTCAAACAATAATTCTTATTGTACTTTATTGTATGTTTGAAGCCCCACAGGAAGATTGCCTTCACTCAACCAACCTCCTTTTACATAACCAGAAACTTTACACAACAGGTAATCTTGTTCAAGAGCATCTTTCCACTTTTTTTCATTAACTCAATTAGTGTCCATACAAAATACACTTGCAACCAAACATTCAACATCCTGCTGTTCATCAACCAAATCTTTTTTCTCAACAACTGACAGTGAAGACGAGAAGGCAGTCAGCTTTCTTGCTCCTCCCACCTGGTATGTACAGCACCGCAAAGTCATACTCAAGTAACTTCACATTCAACCTAGTGAGTCTGGCGGTGGCCTTTACAGAAAGCACATTATATCCACTCAAAATACGTATTAAATGTTTATGGTCAGATCGTAATTTTTGTAATTTGTATAAAATTACATTTTGAAAAATTAAAAACATGTTTTGGAGACATTAAGAATTTATTAAATAATTAAATATGTTGAAAATGTATGTATTTTTATATTACTTAAAAGATTTTCCCACACTTTACCATTGAAAGTAATGGGAACATTTGTCCTTCTTTTATTTTTAGAATTGAAGCTATGGATCCCGCGGAACTACTTTTTAAAGTAAAGAAAAAGGTTGAATTGAGAAGTTAAGAAAAGAAATGGAATAAGTATAGAGGTATGAAGAATAAAACAGTATTTTACATGTTGAAACATTTATTTTTAAGATTGTGTTTAAATTTAAAGATTTGTAAAAAAAAAGATACAACTTTGTATTTTTAAATTTTAATAAAAAAATATTTTTAAGAAGTAAAAAAAAAGAAAATTTATACATATTTTTGCAAAATGTAATAAATTATATATATCATTTTTTAAAAAATATGGTTAATAAAATATTATAACAATTAATAAAGAAGTGGAACTCGCACAACCAAGTGCTCTCAGGTAATCCAAAGTGATAGTTGTAGTGTGCTACTGGAGTGAAACACTGTCTGGCCTCACAGTGCAAAATCCAAGGAACTAATGCGGGGTCCTCTCAACCAGGAGAGGGCTACTCCGAGCACAACTTTTAGAGACCGATAGGTCTTTTTATTTAAATCAAAAGGTTCATCAAAAAGTATATGAAGGAACAATATTCCAAATGTTCACATTGCATTTTATTTGCCACGTAGGTTAATTCACCCAACGTTATTTATGGTTCCATAGAATCAAATCCATATCATATCATCTTTTTCTCATGATATTTACACATCCCGATGCATTTCGGGCATAGCCCTTCTTCAGGGGAATACTCTACAAAAAAACAATCCAAATAAGCCATATTCAGAAGGCAGTTCTAAATAATCAATAATCCAACAAAAAGTCTGCATGCACATGTATCAATACACTTAATCTAATGATGATTAAAAAGCAAGAGTATAATGTCCCTAAATGAACAAATAACAGCGACAGAAAATGTAATCCTAAACACATGGTGTTAACTGAAAAAGCGTGAAAAGTGACATCAAGGTAATCATCATAGTGTTCAAAAACGTGTCTCAATAGTATAGCCAACACCACAAACCAAAACTACAAGACCGGAGTGTATGTGATCAACTGTGCAAATAAAACAGATCCTGTAACCCAAAGCGTGTTGTTTTACATAGGTGAGAAAAACGAAAGTGTTCTCAAGCAGCGGAATCACCGCGACGAGAGAAAAGGCGAGTGTGGTCTCCAGAAGCGGAAAGAACCGCGGAATGAGTCCCAGAAGGGGTAACTTACTTGAAGCAATGTGCACAAAGTTCCCTGGACCTCATCCTCCTGATCGTGGAGGAGCTGTCTAGAACATTGGAAGAACTGAAATTGGAAATTGATAATGTTCAAAAGGAGCTGGACGAAGCCATGTCCGCTGAAGAACTGACCACCATGTTGGAGGATGTAAAGACACAACTTGAGAAACATACGAGGGAGATACAGGAAAGGAAATTAAGGAAGTTCAAAAGAGACACCATAGACTATAAGCTCGGCGAGGTGTACACTTGGGCAGAAGTGTACGCCCGCCGAAGGTCTAATAAACCATACAACCCATTTTCAGGCAATGAAACATCATCTTCGGAGGATGACAATCGCTCCAGACCAACCAAGACTCCTGTCAATGTCGACACTCCAGCTCCCAGTACCTCGACTGATACTGCGGTTCATTTTTTAGAAACAGGTTCGGAACCACAAAAAGACGCCGGGGGAGAAAAACCCGCCGAGGGATCAGAAAGAACTCCACAAGCAGGCAAAACCAAAAGAACAAACAGGAAACGTTAACTCCCGAAGAGAATCTGGTAATCAACATCTCCTCTATGGAATTATCCAAAGAGCAAAGCATCACCCTACAGAAAGGACAATCATACGTACCCACGACTAACTCCAACACTTTGGAGCTTGAAGTGAGCACGTTCAAACTCATTCGCAATATACGTCTTCGTCATTATTTCAAAAACATCTGCCCTACCGACACTCTGCAAGAAGATATGCTCCGAGGTCTTAGACCGCACAGTACCTTTATGGCACCTCAAAGTCACAAAATCATAGACTCCTTTGAAAATCTGGTGAAACAAGAGATTGGCAAACTTCCTTTCCAACAACCTATGAAACGTGGTAATCTCTCTAAGAAAGAAAAGAGCATACTCAGAGAACTGGCTGACAACCCTTCAATCACGTGTCAGAACGCAGATAAGGGTGGCGCATTAGTTATCATGGACACTAGCTTCTACGAACAACAGATTGAAGCTCACATCAGTGATCCCAACACATATGACTTTCTTGATTGTGACCCAACTATGGAGTTTACTAAAAAATTGATACAGCTGATTACTACAACTTTTGAAAATGGTACCATTAATGACAGAACTAGAAGATTCTTAACACCTACGAATCCTAAACCTCCTGTTTTATACATGTTGCCAAAGATGCACAAACATCCTACAAATCCCCCATTTCGACCTATCGTATCCACCAGAGGTAGCATCCATCAGAACACGGGGAGATTTCTTGATAGATATTTACAACCATTTGTCCTTGAGACAAGGTCACATGTTCGCGATACCACTGACTTTCTGCAGAAAATTGAACCAGTAATGAATGACTTGAAAAACATGGAAATCATCATGTGCACAGTGGACGTATGTTCACTATATACCTCCATCCCTCATGATGGAGGCATAGAAGCCATCGAACAGATTTTAGCATCTTCTGACCTGGATTCTGACCTGAAAGTTTTTCTTATGCAACTAACTATCTTCACCCTCTATCACAGTTACTTCACGGTTCTTGATAAATGGATCCTCCAACTCAATGGTACCGCCATGGGAAATTCGGCGGCTCCTTGCTATGCAAATCTTTACATGAGAGCATTTGAAGAGAATCATATTTTATGTCACAACAACTGGCTTCAACATGGCAAATTATTTTTGCGATATATAGACGATATATTCCTACTATGGAGTGGTACAATCGATGACCTAGCATCTTTCCTTGAGACATGGAACACGTTCAACGAAAGAATTCGCTTCACTTGGGAATACAGCAAAACATGCATCCATTATTTGGATGTGGAAATTTCTAGAGAACGAGACCAATGGCAGACTACCATTTTTTCGAAAACCTACAGACAGAAATTCCACCCTGCACTACACCAGTTTTCACCGGTTAGGTTTAAAGAACAATTTACCTTATGCACAACTTCTTCGCATCAAAAGAATTGTGTCTAATGAGAATGAAAGCATCAAACAAATGAAAATCACGTTGGAGAGATTGAAAGCGCGGGGATATCCTACCCCCATTTTGGATCTAGCTGTGGAAAGAACGAATAGAATTAGCAGGAATGAACTCCTACAAGTGAAAGCCAAGGAACAGTCCGACCGGATGGTCGTAGTCTCCAAATTTTCCAAGATTTCCAATAAGTTTCAGTACATTATTCGTAAACATTGGCCCATCTTGGCAATCGACCCTGATTTCAATGGTCTTTTTAGTCAACCACCCGTGTTTGCATTCACCCGAGGCAGAAATCTTTAGGAAATCCTCAACCAACCGCAGTCCACCAACAGTACGACAACCTACTCAGGTCTCAAACCTTGCTACAATTGTAGTAATTGTAACAACTGTATAACAGGGAACACCACGAGACACCCCATGAAAGGTCATACGATTAAATTACGTGTTAATGCTACCTGCAACAGTGCTAACGTAATTTATATGTTGAAATGCCCGTGTGGCAAATGTTATATCGGTCACACAGAACGTAAAATACGTGTTCGCATTTTGGAACACAAAAGCAATATTCGCACGCACAATCAAAAATCCAGTGTAGCGAATCATTTCCACGAACAAAGACACAATGTGGCACAATTGAAGTTTCTTATTCTTGAACAGGTTAAAGTGACACACAATAATAAGAACACTCTTCTTAAACGAGAGAACTTTTGGATCCGTTCAATGTCCACGATGGTGCCCGATGGTCTTAATGACCGGATGGAATTTTTATGTTATCTGTAATTTGCATATGACACACTGTTTACACTCACACAATTTTATATTTCCTTAACTTAATAACGTTCTTTGTTTTTGCATACATGCAATATGTTGTTGTCATTATTTTGCTGTTTGTAATTCGTTATGTTGTGTAGTACGTGGTGGTTTTCACACCATGATAGGCACAGGCACCTCTCTATTCACTGGGACGGGTAGTCCGTTTTTTATTTTTATGACCTCCAGTATTTTGTTTATGTTCATACACACCGGGCTTTAAGGGTTGGGAGTATCGGTCTGCCACACTTGGTCCTCGCGTTTCCCGCTTTGACTGGGAACTTTGTGCACATTGCTTCAAGTAAGTTACCCCTTCTGGGACTCATTCCGCGGTTCTTTCCGCTTCTGGAGACCACACTCGCCTTTTCTCTCGTCGCGGTGATTCCGCTGCTTGAGAACACTTTCGTTTTTCTCACCTATGTAAAACAACACGCTTTGGGTTACAGGATCTGTTTTATTTGCACAGTTGATCACGTACACTCCGGTCTTGTAGTTTTGGTTTGTGGTGTTGGCTATACTATTGAGACACGTTTTTGAACACTATGATGATTACCTTGATGTCACTTTTCACGCTTTTTCAGTTAACACCATGTGTTTAGGATTACATTTTCTGTCGCTGTTATTTGTTCATTTAGGGACATTATACTCTTGCTTTTTAATCATCATTAGATTAAGTGTATTGATACATGTGCATGCAGACTTTTTGTTGGATTATTGATTATTTAGAACTGCCTTCTGAATATGGCTTATTTGGATTGTTTTTTTGTAGAGTATTCCCCTGAAGAAGGGCTATGCCCGAAATGCATCGGGATGTGTAAATATCATGAGAAAAAGATGATATGATATGGATTTGATTCTATGGAACCATAAATAACGTTGGGTGAATTAACCTACGTGGCAAATAAAATGCAATGTGAACATTTGGAATATTGTTCCTTCATATACTTTTTGATGAACCTTTTGATTTAAATAAAAAGACCTATCGGTCTCTAAAAGTTGTGCTCGGAGTAGCCCTCTCCTGGTTGAGAGGACCCCGCATTAATAAAATATTATGACATTAAATAGTCCTTTTTCAATGTTTGCAGCCTCAGATGACGTCGACGCGTTCACGTTCACGTAAGCGGCCATTTTGAAGAGCATCGATGGAGGAAGCAGCAGGAAGCTGATCTGCGCTCAGGTAGGAAACACTTTTTTACTTTATTTAAACATATTAGAACGAAAATAAGTACATATATATTGTAAATAAAGGATAAGGAGAGGTTGCGGTTTATAAAAAGAATGTTATTTATGGGAAAACAGCATGTCACCGATAATGTTAGTAGAATATGACTATGTAGGGTCGTTAAAAATAATAGGGAAATGTTATTTGTTGTATTTAATGTTAAATATAGATAATGATGAAAGAAATATGTTTAATGACTAATGTTTTTGAAACGCAACAGTATATTTGAAAATGCATTGTTTAGAAATATGTTTTTGACTTTTAATAGGATAGAAAGGTAGAAATTGAATAAAATGAGTTAGTAAAAAAGCTTCTTTGATTTACAAGTTGATTTTGGTTGAGTTTTATTTAATTAAATTTAGAATTTTATGGTTTTGGAACTTTTTTGAATATAATAAAGGTGAAATAATGAGAAAATTGTTCGATAGGAGGTAGAAGTTTTGTATTATGCATAATTTTAAACGTGTTACAAACTAGCAAGGGACATATAGTGAGAATATGTTTTGCTAGGAGGTAGAAATTGTAAAATTATTTCTGTAATAGTATATAATTTGAATAAATGGTGTTAGGTAAATACAAAAGTAAGTTCTCAGAGATTCATTATAAAAATAGATAGGGAGACATAGTGAGAAACTTATTAGATAGGAGTTATTTTAGGAAGCATTTATAGTGATTTGGCTATTTTTGTACCTTTTTTTCGAAAAAATAAAAAGATGGATTATGTGGAAAAAATAGAAAAACATATTTACAGATTTTTGATTTTGTGTTTTTGTGTTTTTTAAGAACATGGATAAGGTGAAAGATTTTTTGAGCAAATAATATTGCTTTTAAGAAGTGCTTTTCCATGGATAATGTTCAATATCCAGAAGGAATTTTGATAATATAGATTAAATGGACTGTTTGTTTCATAATAAAAAAAAGATTGAAATTGGATTTCCAGAAATAATCTTAAAAATCCTGAAGGACTTCGAAAAATAAAATAAAATAGAACATTTAAAATAATTAGGAGGGCATTCAGTTTTGAAAAACTTTTCACATTTTTGTACAAGAAAATAGAAGATATTTTGACAAAGTGGAAAATGGATTTTTTGGTTCATCTAAGTTTTTGAACTTTACAGTTTATTACAAATGGTGTTTGGCAAACATTTCTATTTCCACATTTTTACTTTCAAAAAAGTTCCAAATGTCATTTTATTTTTTTGTTGTTTTTTAAACAAACAAAAAATTATTTTGTCAGATTATGGTTTTAAAAAACAAATAATAAAAAAATAGACTTGTAAAGAAGCTTTTTCAAAAAGATAAGGTATTTTTAAAGTTAAAAAAATATTCCATTTTATATTATTAAATGCATTTTAAAATATAAGTCATTAATTTGAATGGTTTGATTTATGAACTGGAGAACATTTTGGGATTTTTGTCTTTATTATCACTGGATCAAATGGTTTTAATATGGAAAAAAAAGATGAAAAAATACAAATAAACAAGGTAATTAGAGGTGGGGTGACCCGACATAAATTTTGAAAAATTAAACTACCAATTGAATTTTGTATTAGGATAAATTTAGGTCAAAGAAGGAAAGTAAGTTATATTTTAGAAATGGAGAATGTTAGCAACATTTTCTAGGTAGTCTAGAGCCACACACAACGAAAACTGTTGTAGTACACCCAATAGTCTCTCAGACATTTCCCTTGATTTGGTAGAAATTCGTGGGTTTAGGCTATGTAACGACAGGATAATTTGCCCTATTTTGGATTAGTGATGACTAATAGTCCACTGCCATCTCAGTATATTACTTTTCCTTTATTTCAGCCTATTTGTAGGGTTTTGCCTATTGGCTTTAGCATGTCATCTCAGTATATTGCTATGAATCCTCTATTTTAGCCTATTTGTAGGTTTGCCTATTGGCTTTGGCATGATTCTGTGCCTTCCTTGCCTCTTTTCGGGCCTAAAGGCCTAAACTAGAGAGCAGCCATTTTGGATGACTGTCTCATCCATTTTAGATAGCTGCCTCGTCTGTGCGAGGTGTTTCCAGAGTAAGAATAATATTTAGATCTAACCTGTTATTCGCTAAGGGGAAAACCGGCCGAGACCGGCCCTTATCAGAAGAATGTATTTTGTTCACTGGTGGAAGACGCAACACGCAGGTGGCCACTGCCGACGGCGTGAGAAGCCAGAGACTGGTACAGGAATTTGGTGGGAGATGGCCTAAGGTTGGAAATTTCCATAGCGAATGAGAGAGAGATATTATCAAAGTGCAGAGAGGCGGAGTTGTCAGATGGTTTTAGGAACTGAAGAGAGCAGTCAGATGGATCTTGGAAGAGAAGAGAACGGTCAGAAGGCTCTTGAAATTGCAGAGTGAAGTCAGATGGTTTTTGGAAGAGAAGGGAACAGTCAGATGGATTCTGGAAGAGAAGAGAACGGTTATAAGACTTTTGGAGTTACAGAGCAGTGAGATGGTTTTTGAAGCTGAAGCAGTTACCAGTCAGATGATTTACAGCAGTGGAAGTAAGAAGTTCCCAGTCAGATGGAAGAACCAGTGGAGTGAAGTTAGCACATTGGTGATGGTGCAGGAGGAGAGAGCTTTGATTCCACCAGGGAGAGAGAAACAGACAGCAGCCGTTGGTGGTGATGCCATGGTGATGGAAAGAGTTCCAGTTCTAACAGAGAGGAACAGAGAGTTGGACCCTTCTTGATAGGGTGAGGTGTTCTTAAAATGTTTCTACTATTAATCACTTTTCTTTCAGCTATTTGTATGCCATGATTATTATTGAATTCATTTAGATCTCCACTTGCATTAATAATCTCTTACTGTATTGCTCATACATATATCATTGTTATAATGTTTTGTCATCCTATTCTAATGTCAAATAAAGGGGCCCCAGTTGCATATTTGAGTGTTGTTTCCATGACAGGACTAACCTTTCTTTTTAACCAGATACTGGCAGGTTAGCAGGTGAGTAGACCCTTCTAGCAGGTAACTGAGAAATGAGAGATTGTGTAGCCTATGTCTGGAAGGAACTCCCAAATGTTCTAATCAGATAACTCTTCTAAATTAAGAATAGTAAATATCGTCGGTGCACCTTAGGTGTACCGCCGACCCCTAAAGAACACCCCATTGGGGGACAACAGGTTCACCAGTGGGAAGCATAGATGACATTGATCCCAAGAGTTAGGGAATCGTCTGGCGACGTTAAATCAAATGTCTGTCAATGTTAAATTAAAAGTCTGGCGACGTTAAATCAAAAGTCTGGCGACGTTAAATCAAAATAAGCTGCCCTCCGACGCAAGAGGGGGTAGGTTGGTCCAGGTCAGCTTGCCGTGGGGCTATAAAGTAAAGATCATAGGATATACTATATGGAATTCCTTAGATGTTAACTATATCTCTAATTGTATAGGCTTGTAAATAGCCTCTTTTCAACTTCTCAGGTGAGTCTTCTAAATGTCTTGTAAATAGTGGCCTGAGAAGAGTGTGTTTGCGTGACGACTGGGTTAGCCACGGCTGGTGGCTGCCTATCCTAAAAATCCAGTCATTACAGGCTACCAGTTAATGTTTGAGAAATTCTCAATTCTTGAAAGCTTTGCTCCTTCTTCAAAGTTTCAAGAAATGAGTAGAAGTTAGGGTGTGGTTTGCCAATTGTATGGTTGAAGGAGTTATGCCATCCCTCTATGGCATTATTTGTTTTTGCTTCTCCCTCTAAACAGCTCGTGTAACAGTTCCACCACTCCACATGGTAACGTGGCTTCCTCCTGCGACCTGATCTGCTTAGGTGTCCAATCCATGTGTCTTCAAAATAATTTAGAATGGGTGCCAATTTGTCTTAATTTTGATTAAAATATTCTGATTCAGTAATAGCAGTGTAGTACTCGTCTACACATTCGGGAGGAACAAAACAAAGAGCAGTTTGCTATCAGATGAGTAATCGCTAACCAGGGATGTTTTTTGTAGTTTACGCCAAAATGCCTGGGAAAAATGGAAAAAACATCCCTGAATTTGGGTATCCGTGTACGTTTTAGTGATCACATTGATCATAGTCAATTCATATTCAACAATAATTTTCCTAGGACGTTTTTTGGTAATGTTTTTAATAACTGATAAAAATTCAGTATAGGTTGCAGATTGCTTATCTGGTAGCAAACTATATACTAAGGGGATCACATTATTGCTAATTTTTCCATGAATAGTATAAATTTGGGTGAATGGATGGGGTGTACTTTTAAACGTTCCATCCATCCTCCAAATTTCACAATTTTCTAACTTAACAAGGTTACGGGGTGTACTAAAAATAATAATACGTTTTTGAGGGTTTTTGTTATCATGCAAAAGGAATGGTTCATTAGCAAAAGAAATAGTCAGCTCCTCAGGAATTACAATATCAGAAAAGGTTTGAGGAGTTGTGGTATTTATGTTACTTGCCTGCCTTTGTCTTTGTATAATTCTTCTCAAATTAGGAATAATAGGCATATTGCTAGCAACATGACTGGGAACATGCTGTGCAACCTCTCTTAAAATTGTTCCTGTAGAATCATTGGAGGTGGATGCAATTTCTTTCATTTCGTTTAAGGTTTCCCTTACTTCAATCTCCATTGCAGAGGCAGAGTGGTTATGATCAGTTGTTTTTATTATGATATTATCAAGGGTAACTGCTCTGCCGCTGCAATGGGATGAATAGTATTGCACACACCTCCAATGATTCCATGGAAAACGTATCCTTTCTTTACAATATATATATATCCTGCATGTGTTAATAGACGGTTTCCTTTCCTAGATTTATGATGCTGTTTCCTGAGTTGACATTTTCTGTGGGGAAAAAATAGATATATTTTAATATGTTTTTTGCACATAATAATTAAAAATCTACACTATCTCTCATTTTCCCTACCGCAGCACCTTCCTGGAGTTAGAATAGTAAATCCTGCCCCTTCACTATCCCACACTTTCCCTACAGCAGCATCTTTTTAGAGTAATAATAATGAGGTTCTGTCATTTTTTTAGTCTATATACTTGTAATTTTTATTTGAATTACCTTCAGAGTCTGGTGTGTTTTCCTTGTTTGATTCTGAGATTCCCTTGGTTTTGAATTTCTTTTGCTTTTTGAAGAGTTCTTTGATATTCTGCAAACAGAAAAAATATGAGTATGTATTTTTTTGTTCTAATATTTGATGAAAAATGTAAAATGTCTACATTTTTGTTCAAAAGCTTAATTTTTCTAAAATCCTGCCCCTACACTATCCCACATTTTCCCTACTGCAGCACCTTCTTGGAGTTAGAATACTAAATCTTGCCCCTTCACTATCCCACACTTTCCTTACTGCAGCACCTTCTTGGAGTTAGAATAATAAATCTTGCCCCTTCACTATCCCACACTTTTCTTACTGCAGCACCTTCCTGGAGTTTGAATAGTAAATCCTGCCCCTACACTATCCCACACTTTCCCTACTGCAGCACCTTTCTGGAGTTAGAATAGTAAATCCTGCCCTTACACTATCCCACATTTTCCCTACTGCAGCACCTTACTGGAGTTAGATTAGTAAATCCTGTCCCTACTCTATCCCACACTTTCACTACTGCAGGCCCGTCCTGGAGTTAGAATAGTAAATCCTGACCCTACAGTATCCTACACTTTCTCCATTGCAGCACCTTTCAGGAGTTAGAATAGTAAATTCTGTACCTACACTATCCCACACTTTGCCTACAGCAACATCTTTTTAGAGTAATAATAATGAAGTACTGTTATTTTTTCAGTCTCTTTGTTTGGAATTTTTATTTGAATTACCTTCAGAGTTTGGTGTGTTTTCCTGGTTTAATTTTGAGATTTCCTTGGTTTTGACTTTGTTTTGTTTTTTCAAGAGGTCTTTGAGATTCTGCAAATAGAGAAAAGTATGTTTATGTTTGTTTTAATAAATGTTTTAAAAAAAAGGAAAATGTTAGAATTTTTGTACAAATGCTTTATTTTTGTAAAATCCTGCACCTTCACTATCCCACACTTTCCCTTGTGCATCAGCTTCCTGCAGTTAGAATAGTAAATCCTGCCCCTACAGTATCCTACATTGTCCCTACTGCAGCACCTTTCTGGCATTAGAATAGTAAATCCTGCCCCTACACTATCCCACACTTTCCCTACTGCAGCAACTTTCTAGAGTTAGAATAGTAAATCGTGCCCCTACAGTATCCCACACTTTCCCTACTGCAGCACCTTCCTGGAGTTAGATTAGTAAATCCTGTCCCTACACTATCCCACACTTTCCCTACTGCAGCACCTTCCTTGAGTTACAATAGTAAATCGTGCCCCTACACTATCCCACACTTTCCCTACTGCAGCACCGTACTGGAGTTAGAATAGTAAATCCTGCCCCTACACTATCCCACACTTTCTCCACTGCAGCACCTTCCAGGAGTTAGAATAGTAAATCCTGCCCCTACACTATCCCACACTTTCCTTACTGCATCACCTTCCTTAAAATTAAATATAAAATTTGACCCCTACATTATCCACACTTTCCCTACAGCATCATATTCTTGGAGTTATAATAGTTAATCCTGCCCCTACACTATACCACACTTTTCCAACTGTAGCATCTTTTTGGAATAATAATATTGAAGTACTGTTATTTTCAAATAATGTACCTCTTTAAAAAGTTGTGCTTTTTTAAACAGATGAAAGTACTCGTTATTTTCTTACTTGGATATTTTTCTGTGAAAATAATAATAAATGTGTGTATTAAAAATAATTCTCGTTTTTTTTGGTAATTTGCGAATTGATCAAAAAAATATTTACAAACAGTACCTTTTATTTTTAGTTCAAAAGGAGTGTCATTCTTTTATCAAAATACAGTTTCGAATTGATATCCTCGCTAATCTTTCAGTTGTGTTTAAAAAAATAATTAATATTTCTTAAATTTGTTAAAAAAACTTTCTATTGGATTACATCAACTCTATTGATTTCTGTTTTATTATCTTCCAAAAAAGTGGTACGGTAAAATATATTGTGGATTTTAAATGGTTTACTTTCTATGAGTATTATTTTAGTAATAGTTTTAATCTGTAAATTAAATAAATGGCGAAAAATATACATTAATATGTATATGTACTTACATATTTTATGTGAGTTTTTTAGCACATTGGAAAATCGTTTGTCTATTCCGGAAAGTTTGTGATATCTGTGAAATATATTTTAAAAAGTATTACTAATAATACTGATTTTTAATCCTTTTATTTAGCTATTGCTGTTATTTGTTTTGTCACTTACTTGTGGTTCGGGAAATATTTCTGTTTGAATCAAATCAGGTTGTAGTTCGGTCAGTAGGTCAGAGGGTCAGATTTTTGCATCTGGTCAGTCTGGGAGTTGATAATCAACTGCTTTCAAAATGGTGTTTTGCTCGTATTTATAACTTTTTGAAAGTGTCATTATAATTTTTGAGAAATACAGCATTTTTATGTGCTTATTCAATTGTTTAATTATTTGTGGAAACTTATAATTTAAAATGTTGTAGTAAAAAAGTGTTGTTTTAACTTTCACGTCTCGTTTTGGCATCCATTTTGTAAATCGTGTTGTGGTGTTATTTTCATGAACACAGTAGTAGGACAATTTGTTCTTGTAGCCTTTTTAAAATGGCGACTTTTCAAATGAACGATGTTTGTATTTAAAATTTGTTATTTTATTTAATCTGCTACTTGTTTTGGGTATGTTTTTTTAAATTAATTATATTTTGTTAAAATAGTCAATTTTTTGCAATTCCGTGAGTATTTTTTTAATCCTCGAGTATTCATTTTAATACTCGAGTATTAATTTTTAAAAAAGGTTGCTTTTCGTTATATTTATGTTGAGTTTTTACACACATTTTAAAACACTTCCCCACCCAAAACCCCTATTTTCCCTACATCCCCAAAGTACTTTTAAATTATATTCACTATTTTGCGTTGTAAAAGAATGCGTTGTAAAGTTTGGCGTTGTAAAGGTACTTGCGTTGTAAAAAATGCATTGTAAAAGCATGCGTTGTAATAGTATGCGTTGTAACGTCATACATCCTTTCAAAAGTGTGTGTATGTTGATTGTGTGTTTCTTTATGTGATTGTGTTTATGTGTGTATGTTATTGTGCTGAATGGGTCTGTTAGAGTGGGTGCCTGCAAAGAAGTGAGTGTGCTTGGAATTGGGGTGGGTGTTTGGATTGGGGTTGATGAAGGGACCTGCGTTGGGGCTGAAGGGTCTGCTAATTGGAAGGCTGGGATGAGTAATGAGGCTGCTATTTCATCAATCAATCTCTGCTTGCTAGACTTTGAACTGTGAATGGCATCCAGAAATGCAACCATTTTTTGCATTTGGCAGGTAAGGCCCTTGATGTCATTCACTATTGCAGTCTGTCCTACAGAGATGCTGTGTAACAGGTCAATAGTTTCCTAACTCAGCACAACCAGGGTGACAGGGACAGGGGGTGAGGTGCCTGTGGCAAAGGAGACCACATCCCATTTAGGGGGTCAGGTTTAGCCAACTGGGGTGGGGGGAGGGGGTAAGAGGGAGGGTGGAGATCTGTCTCTGGGTGGTGGATAAAAAGGAAGTTGGAACAGTTCCAGTAAGGTTCACCACCGCTATGGTCTGGTCTCTTGTGGAGGCCTCTGAAGAAGATGACGAGGTGGTGGCCTCCATTCTTGTCCCTTCACCCTCCATGCCAATGTTTCCATCGGTGTCAGTTGTTTCACCACCCGAAACACAGTGGCCAGCTGCTTCCCTGCCTTCTTGGCCAATGTCTCCTTTGCCTGCTTTTGAAAATGACACATACAATAGTTTTATTGTATCTGTGTAAGCATAACTGATCATGAAATGTTTACTCAAAACATTTTCAAAATGTTCATATTTCACCTGCCTCAAGGATTTTAAACTTTGGTTTATTTTTATCTTTATCTCCTGCAGGTAGGGAACATCTTCATAAACCATTTGGTCTCAGCTTTGTAATTTCCTATCATTGCTCCTACCTTATTTTTGATGAGTGTTCTTAACCATGTTCATTTCTCTCCATGACTTGTTTTACACCTCTGAATTATTCTGATTCGTTGTTTTGAATAGTGAAGTTATGTCACAAACATTACAATAAACCAAAAAATCCCTTTGTACATTGTGTTTACAAGGCAAAAAAGCTGATTCATAAAAAAATATATATATGAATCAATGTGTGTTAATATTTAATGTTGGTTTTACCAATATTTGTATGAACTGAAAGCCTGTTTCTTTTCTTTGCGCATTTCACAATCGTAAAGCTTTCTTCAAGTAACTTAAGTATATTTTAAATGTTAAAAATTAATTTTATGTATTCAGTGCTTAACTTGCTTATTAATTATCACACCCTATGTATTTATTTATGCCATTGAAGAAACCCAGAAATATTTTGGGGGTAGTTTGAAACTACTTCTACAGCACAAGTAAATGCATAGGGCTTGATCATTTTGTAATCTACTTTAGTACAGATATCAAAATATTTACATTTAACTCCAAAATACATTAAGTTATTTTTAGTTTGTTTTATCATTGTGAAAACAAATGTACAAAATATTCTGGCTTTCAGTTTAGTCAAAAATTGGTACAACATTACAATACATTTTAAATATTGTTTTTCATATATATTTTTAAAAATAAAAATAAAAATGCATTTTCTTTCTAAATGTAACTTTGATGCATTTCAAATATTTTCTTAGGAGTAATATTTTATGCCTGATTTTGAGTTTTGCAAATGGGATACTCCAACATATATGTGACGGAACATTCCACCTACAAAATTCCCTTAACGTAATCTATATTTTGTTCATTATTGATTTATCATCTGGACATAACAAAGGACATAAAATTAATAATATATGGTATGTGTAACTCTTTCACAAATGTGTTGACAATCCTTTCTGTTTTTTTCAGAAAGGTATGCCTATCAAAATAATTTTTCAGTACACTGGCTTACATGCACATCTGTGAAAGAGTAAGATATAATGCAAATCTGTTTTTGATCGAAAATGTAGCTATTTAATCTCATGTTTCTAGTCATTTTGGCTCCCATGTTGACCAATGTGATTTTTGGAACATCCTCTGTATCATTAGTGTATTTTATGCTATGTCACTTGTAATACGGGGAATGCAACTTCCACAATTGTGACAAAGCATCACACCTGACACAAGTAAAAATGTTGGGATGTTTTATACAACTGTCCCTTATAACATTAAACTCATGTTTACTTTTTTTAGGTAGTTATGTGTCTGCTCAAAACAGTCCTTTGAAAGTGTTCAGAAATATATTGGTATTATTTTCCACAAATGTATATAAAAAACAAATCATGTTACACCTAGTGCAAAAACTTACACCTTCAAGAACTCTTCTTGTATGTTGGTCAAATGTCAACCTTTATGTTGATGCCAAAATTTGTTCTTCTAGCAAAGAATAAGTCCTTTAGGGAAGTCATGGTTGGGCGCACATGCTTCAAAGGTTGGGAGGATTGGCCAAGCTGGACTTCTGCTGACCTCTTGGTCCAGAGTCATAGGACATCCCATCTCTCTAAGAAGTGGATACTGCGCTAGTTGTAGACCACCAGGGTCTGCAGCTTCTTGACAATGGTGTTCCATAGCTCATTCTTCTAATGGGAATCAATCTGTAGGAATACAAAAAATGAGAAAGCAAAACATTTCAAATGTTAATTTGTATATAAAAAATAATTTCTTTTTAAATTAAGATAATGTTAATTTTGTAAATTTCACATTAAAGATCTGAATTTACACACACACACTCACATATATATATTAAGGGCCTTAAGAGGCGGGCAGTTCTTTGGTGTGCAGTTGTTTGGCATTCCGAGGGCTGTGCCTATGAAATAGGCACCCCAATGGGAATTTCAAAGGTAATACCTGCACGGCATGGACTGCTGCCACAAAGGGGTCTCACTGCCATGAAAAGTGTGGTGGTGAGGAAACTCGTAAAAAGCATTTTTCAGGAGAATGCCACCGTGAGTCTGGTGATCCGTGGATGTTGGTCCAGAAAGCGTGCTTTTTGTATTTTGTGATGAATCCATTCAGTAGTTGCAGAGATATTTCAGTTTAAAAAATATAGATATCTGGTAGCCCAAAAACCTACTGAGATTTGATTGGCCGACAGCACATCAACGAGGCAGTGTTGGCAGTCCTCTTGGTTGAACCAAATCCCACAAAAAAAATGTTTAACTGAAAAGGGGGCATGGTAGAAATATCCTGACCCCAGGCCTCCTGGAGTGGCCACACTAGGACTCCCCAGGGCCCTAAAAATTATTTTTATGAAAATCTTTTCAGCGGGATCCTGGACTACTGCGCTTCATTCATTATCCACCCTTGGTCGGCCAGGTACAGGGGACGTTTTTTTAATAATGGAAATGGGCACACTGGCCCCCCTCCTGGGGCTCAATATTGCTCCGCCAGCACCTCCCGGGGCTTCTTAAAAAAATGTAAGCCATAGGTTTTTGCAAACACAGTGGAGGTCAAAACGCATCTGCCATGTAATTAAAAATGATATGGGAGTAATCCTTGGGAGTGCGAGTCTTGTCTCCTGCGTGGTATACAGGATGCAGATCGCCTGGCTCATATATATATGTTTGAGAACACATCCAAGTTTATTGTTTTTTTCCTTCAAGATTATGTTCAAAATCTATCATCATATATCCAAGACACTGGGGACTTCCTGAAAAGGATTTATGACATTAATTGGGGGGACTCATATATCTTTATCACAATGGCTGTAACATCACTGTATACAAACATTGCCCATCATGATGGGTTGAGGGCATTGAAATATTTCCTGGGCCAATAGGCCACTGAATCTTTTACAGCACACAAAAATTATTTTATCAATGACTACGTGGTGTCTATATAATAACTTTTTTCTTTTTGACAGGTGATTTACAGACAGATGAGAGGTACAGTAATGGGCACCAGCTTCGCTCCCAGCTATGCATTACATTTTCATTTGAAACATGTACCTGTTCCTCTGGTAAGTGAAACAGCTTGCTGTACAGAGACAAGGACCTCATCAGCCACCATCTAAAGATTCTCTGGTGAGAGGTTTGGGGCCCTTGCTCTCGCTTTGCCCTGCACTGTGGCTTCAAGAAGTTCGAAACATAAGCAAACGTTGAGGAGGTTTTCTTGGTGGCACTGTTAGGAGGCAAGCGATTTTTTGTTAATGTTGCATACATATACACAATGTGTGAGATCGTCAACAGAAATTGACACATCCATTGGCTTTCATACATTGCTTTCGCACACATTAGCCTATGGCTGTATCCAACACGGAGTTTCACACCAACTACCCGGCCACCTTTTGCCAACTTCTGTCTAATTGCAAAAGTCCTGACAGCGAGGTCAGGCATCCAACATTTTACATTGTTAAATTATGTGGTTGTGAATGTTCAGTGAGTCAACACAACTCAAAATGGTGGGTAGTATACATATACAAAATGCTAATATTATTTCTGTGTTTGCCAAACAAGTATTATGCAGTGTGTGACTGTGGTAAAATACGATAGTTGCACAGTTTTGTTTACACGTCCATTGACTGATATTTTGATGAACATTTTTGAAAAAAAGGAATGTGTTAGTAATACTTTTAAAATGTATTATTTACACATTTCTTTGAAAAATATACAACGTGACAAAAGTAGAATTTAAAACAAATCGCATATAAATGTTGTGTTAAATTATGTTAAAAACAAAACATATTTTTGAAAATTAAATGAACTGTGTGTTTTACTTCAAAAATATGTTTGCAGTTTTATAACAGTTTGTTTACTTTTAAATGCAGACAAATGACTCCAAAGTGAGAAGACGGCAGCCTCCAGTTATGAGACAATTTCCAGACCTTGCCACCATGGAAGAAAGGTTCACCATAATCCAAACATTCTGATAAAATAGGCAAACTATTTATGTCATTAGCTGGAGCCAGATCTTCTGTCTCACAATAGGAACTCCACAGCAATAACACCAATTGTGAAATTAATGGCAATACTCCATTTTGTGGCCACAGGATCATTCCAACACACTGTTGCAGTATCTGATGCAATGTCACCACCAACTTTCAGTGGTGTGCTACAAGATGTCTTTCTTCAATGTTGATTTGTCAGAGATTGCCGTGCACTCCTGTTTTCACCATTTTACCCCTTTTTAACAAAGTTGTATGCGTGCTCCCTGGAATACGTGATCTGCCTTTTCAACGTCAGCAATTTACAACATCAGGTATGGAGCAGTGCTACACTCCAATCCAGGCGCACAGCTGATATCGTGATGATCACATGTTCTTTCTGAATGGCTTTATCACTTTTATCAATAATTGCTCTTTGTAATCCAAAACCTTACTTCATTCCATTTTATTTTCTTTGTTCTTTACACACGTGATTTGCTTACGTTTAAACAACTTCTCATGCTGCGGATATGCCTATCCAGGCCTTTTTCGGTCACGCCCAAAAAACATAGAACATCATCGGCTGCAGGTTCTTATATTACCCTATGCATTTCGGACTGTAAATAGTCCTTCCTCAGGGGTTCACTAGAAAGTAAAAAAACATTGCTGTTAAAATCTGTCTTCAAATCACTATGATTAACACTTTACATTTTCCTACCTACAACATTGTGCTATATGTTAAATTAACCTGTATGCAGCACTTTCCCCCATAAACACGGAGCTGAATGCTCCCGTAATTGAACCTGAAAAATCCTCTAACCAGCGTCCTTACCCTATGATTTTAACCTTCCTTAACATTGAATGACACCCCAAATCTTCAACCCAAATTTACTTCTCCCTTCTCCACCCCATGACCAAGCTTTCCATTCCCCAGATTACATCCACTTAACCTTGTACCTTCACAACTTTATTACGTGTTCTTTCTTGCAACTGCGATTTCCTCTCTCTGGCGGCATTTACCTGCACGCCATGTTTTCCCGCTAATTTAACTCCTATGAAGTTGCCCCACCTCTTAAACCTAACCTATCACAACCTTTCTGTTAGCACTGTTGTAATCACTCCTGCCTACACTGCCCATAATTCACCTGTTCTTAAATCTTTCGACCTCTGTGTTCATAATTAATCCTTTATGTGACACTTTTCTAGTTTCATGATTCCCCAGGTAATATAATACTGTGCCCTGCCCTCCCTGTCGATGTTTACTATTGCGCCATAACTCCGATGGAAAAATTCACTTTGTGAAATTATACTACATATAACAAGACATGTGCAATATTTAAAAGATGTTACCTGAAAAAGATATTACAAAAAATAAATAAATAATGTCCATAAGTTGATTGAAACCAAATGTTCACTCGCAAGTTTCTTCTGTTCCTTTGATATGCATCTCATGTGTGTTCTCATATCCATTATTAGTCTGTTATTGGTTAATCTTCTCTGTGGGTGCTACTTGCAAATAGGGCAGTTAAATCAAATTGCATTGTCAGAGATTGAGGTGCGCTCCTGTTTTCACTATTGTACTCCTTTTTAACAAAGTTTTTCCAAACTCTAAATTGTATGCGTGCTCCCTGGAATACGTGATCTGCCCCTTTTCCGCATCAGTAATTTACAACATCAGATATGGAGCAGTGCTACACTCCAATCCAGGCGCACAGCTGATATCATGATGATCACACGTTCTTTCTGAATGGCTTTATCACTTTTAACAATAATTGCTCTTTGTAATCCAAAACTTTACTTCATTCCATTTTATGTTCTTTGTTCTTTACACACGTGATTTTCTTATGTTTAAACAACTTCTCATGCTGCAGATATGTCTATCCAGGCCTTTTTCCGGACACGCCGAAAAAACATAGAACATCATCGGTTGCAGGTTCTTATATTACCATATGCATTTCGGACTGTAAAAAGTCCTTCCTCAGGGGTTCACTACAAAGTAAAAATACATTGCTGTTAAAATCTGTCTTCAAATCACTATGATTACCCTTTACATTTTCCTACCTACAACATTGTGCTATATGTTAAATTAACCTGTATGCAGCGCTTTCCCTCTAAACACGGAGCTGATTACTCTCGTAATTGAACCTGAAAAATCCTCTAACCAGCGTCCTTACCCTATGATTTATGGTGTTGGATCAACAGCAGCTAGGACTGGGGGGCAAGTCTGGAGGGCATATTGATGTAATATTGTTTTGGACACAGGAAGTGGAGGCATCCAGAGGTTAAGATGTGGTAACAGCTGGGGTGGGAGGTATAAGTCTGGGCAGAGTAAGCTCCACCGTAACGTTTTGCCCAGGTAGACCAGATTGACCAGCCAACTCTTCATCATCTGATCTTGCAGGAGTGGATACCTCATTGAAGTTGTGTTCCTGGTCTAGACTGGAGGTATCATCAGTAGCAGTGGCAGATGGTTGTTCATGTACTCTGGGTGTTGAACCTATAATAAATTACGAACAACTAGAATAAATACATCCTATATTATACATAATCTGAGCTTGAAGGAAAAAATTAAAGCCACCTAAAAGGGAAAATGAAAATAATATAATTATTATACCTTTCATTAGTATCATAATGCATTACAAATTCAGTTTCAATTACATACATGGCTACTTTTTAAAAAGCTTGGTTTTTCATTGTGCATTGAGTATATAGCAATTCATTTGGTAAAATATAGAGAGTGAAAAATAGGTATCAAGGAAATCTATGTGTTTCCCAAATGGGAACACAAGTAAGGGCCCGATTCACAGAACTAATCTGAGACAAAATCCAAAACTTACTACTTTTGGTATTCACAGAAGGCACATATTACTTTTGGTATTCACAGAATGCACTTACTACTTTTGGTTAAACTTACTACTTTTGGCTAAACTTACTACTTTTGGTATTCACAGATGGCATTTAGTAGTAGTAAAGTTAGTTTACTACTACTAAATGCCTTCTGTGAATACCAAAAGTAGTAAGTTTAACCAAAAGTAGTAAGTGCATTCTGTGAATACCAAAAGTATTACGTTTAGGATTTTGTCTCAGATTAGTTCTGTGAATCGGGCCCATAGAGCTTAGAGCCGTGGCACATCTCCCAAATTGTGAGTACCTGTATTAGCATGTGAATTAGAGGACATTTTTTCAAAATGAATTATTTTTTACACATAGTCTTACATTTGGAAGGCAGAAATGCATAGAAAGTCAATTGGCAATAAAATGTGTTTTACTATTCTGTGTTTCCCTAGTCTCCTGATAAAAATGGTACCTCACTTTTGTGGGTAGGCCTAGTGCCCGCAACAGGAAACGGCCAAACACTTAACGTGGACCCATCATATTTTTACATTGAAGGCAGACCCTTTTTTTGGAATGTGCCTACCTGTGGATTATGGACTCTAGCTCAGGCGGCACCCAGGGAAACATAGCAAACCTGTATATTTATGAAAATTAGACACCCAGGAGAATCCAGAATGGGGTGATTTATATGGCTCTCACCAGGTTCTGGTACCCAGAAACTCATTCAAACCTCAAACTTTGTCAAAAAACACATTCTCTTCAAATTTCTGTGAAGGAAAGTTCTGGAATCTACAGGGAGCCACAAACTTCCACCCACCCAGCATTTCCCGAAGTCATCTGATAAAAAAGGCAGCTCACTTCTGTGGGTCGGTCTAGTGCCTTCAACAGGAAACGGTCGAAAACACAACTTGGGCACATCACATTTTTCAAGTGAAAACAGATCCTTTAATCGCAATGTGCCTAGCTGTGGATTTGGGACGCTAACTCAGCTGGCATCTAGGGAAACCTAGCAAAACTGTATATTTTTGAAAACTAGACACCCAGGGGATACCATTTTGGTGTGACGTGTGACTCTGACCAGGTTCTATTACCCAGAATCCCTTGCAAACCTCAAACTTTGACAAAAAAACAAATTCTCCTCACATTTCTGTGATGGAAAGTTCTGGAATCTGTGGGTAGCCACAAACTTCCACCACCCAACATTTCCCTAAGTCTCCCAATAAAAATGTACCTCACTTGTGTGGGTAGGCCTAGTGGCTGCGAAAGGAGACGGCCAAATACACAACATGGGCACATCATATTTTTCAAGTGAAAACTGACCCTTTTTTGCATTGTGTCTAGTTGTGGATTCTGGACCTTCACCCAGCCGGCACCTAGGGAAACCTAGCAAACCTGTAAATATTTTTAAACTAGACACCCCGGGTATTCCTAGATGGAGTGACTTGTGTGGCTCTCACTAGGTTCTGTTACCCAGAATCCCTTGCAAACCTCCAACAAACCATTGTCCTCACATTTCTGTGATGGAACGTTCTAGAGTATGCGGGGAGCCACAAACTTAAACCCCCTAGCATTTTCCCAAGTCTCCTGATTGAAATGGTACCTCACTTGTGTGGGTAGGCCTAGTGCTCGCGACAGGAAATTCCCCAAAACATACTATGTAGACTTCAAAATTATCGATCACAAAAAGACTTGATTTTGGAGGAGAGACACCTGCGTTTTTGGTCCAGGGCTTGGCGGGCATCTAGGAAAACAAACCAAACCCAGATATTTCTGAAAACTAGATACACAGGAGAGTTCAGGGAGGTGTTCTTCCTTGGGGGAGGAGCACAAGCCATTGCCCAAGGGGCCGCTCGTGCCTAGTGGGTGGATCCCTGCTGGGGATCGCCCTCCTGCAGTGATCCCCAAGCAGGGATTCACTGGGGGGGGTACCAATGGAAAGGGGAGATTCTCCCCTTTTCAATGATGCCTCTCCCGTGTGTTTCAGAGCTGGGAGGGGGAGGCTGAGATAGCCCCACTAGCACCAAAACAGTGAAACTGAAATGAGCAAATTGGCTTATTTCAGTTTCAATTTCAATGTAATGACGTCAGCACGCAATACTCGCGATCGCCATTAGATTGTAAAAAAAAATTCCTTGGGAGTTTGGGGAAGCTCTTCCCTACTTCCAGAAGCAAAAGAAAAAAAGGGATCCCCTCTGCTGTTACCAGCAAAGGGATTTAGTGCACATGTGCACGTGATGGAATGGTTCAGTCATAAGCACACAAGCACTGTGACTTATGATAGAATCATTCCGTCAGGCGCACAGAACGGGTAAAACAACAAGAAAATGACAACATACCAAATTTCATAGGAAAACATTTCAAACCATAGCCTAAAATATTGATTCATAAATAAATAACACTTTAACATATGTGAAAATATGAAAGAAAACAGAAAATGACAAAAATAACATTGCAATATTATTTTTACAAACCAAAAAAAGGTATCATGGTAATTGTAGTCATTTCAATTAAACTTTGACTACATCTGCAAAAAGGTAAGTTAAACATACCTAGAAAAAATATGCAGTAAGAAGAAACAGACATTTACAATAAGAAACACGTATATGAAATATGTTATTAGGTGAAAAAACACTTGCAAGCACCATTACATTATTTGAAATGGAGATGGAAACTTTTCATCTTAAACTTAATAAAATACATTCAAACAAACAAATAAGGCAAAAGA
Organism: Lissotriton helveticus; assembly: GCF_964261635.1. Taxonomy (NCBI): domain Eukaryota; kingdom Metazoa; phylum Chordata; class Amphibia; order Caudata; family Salamandridae; genus Lissotriton; species Lissotriton helveticus. The sequence continues at coordinate 113,600,280 of NC_136065.1, forward strand.
AGAATAAGGAACATGGAGAAGAACACACATATTGACTAAACATATTAGAAATTAGTAAAAAGAGAGAAACAACAATAATGCTACAAATGTCAAAAAATTGAAAAAATAATTATATGTGTTTATGTGTTTAAAAAAGGTAAATCACATTAGCAACTGCTAAATTAAAAGCAAAAGTGACATGTATGTTTAGTGACACATTCAAAAGTAGGACCTACCAGTCTCCACACCACAAGGGAGTCCTGTCATTGCTTCGGGATGTAAAATCTGCAAGACCTCCTCCTCCCTGGTATCAAGTTGTAAAGGGGAGCTGGCAGAACAACTACCAGTCCTCTGGGCCTCCAGGTGACTTTGGAGGCCTGGGAATGCACTCTCCCCCACAGGTTGTTCCACCTCTTCCTAATTGCCTCCTGTGTGCGCAGGTTGCTTGCTACAACATTCACTGTGTGATCTACTCTGGCCCACATTTGCCTTTTCTGAGCTATAGTTGTGTTGGTACTTGGGCTCCAAACAATTGTGGCTTTAATCTAAAAATGTCATCCACCATTACGGACCATTCTCCCTCAGTAAAACTTGGATATCTCCTCCCTGCCATTATGAAAAAATAAATGTAAAGGAATTCAATAACCCACAAGATAATGAATAAAAAAAGACAAAATTAATAAGAAACAGAGAAAGCAAAAAAAGCCTGACTTCACTGAAACACTCAAAAAGTTCTCATGAATAATGTTCTGCTGCAGTGGAATGGCAAAGGATCATGGTCTGAAATGGAGTGTGTTATGTAGTGTGGCATGCAGGTGAAAACCATTCGCCAAAACACATCAGTTGTGTGATGCTAGCATCCATCCAAAAGCCGCAGAGATAGTACAATATTGAACGCATCCCGCGACTGAATTCCGCCTTCGGCCACCCTGATGTTGATAAACTTATGTTAAACAGCAGAGGAGTCTGCCACGTTATCAGTGGTGTGCCGCTTACGCGACAGAAAACACTCTGTCAACGCAGAAGGAGGATCAGCCAGCCCATATCTAAATGCAGCCGGTGGGAATCCGTCAGCTGGACGGAGTTCGTGTAAATTCCACCATGGAGGGACGATGGAAGTCCTGCCAAGATCTAAATCAGTCCTTAGCTATATTACCCTTGATAAGCAAAACAGAATCATTGGTTTTGTTTAGTTCCCTAGGAGACTCCTTAGAATCTTTGAATGCTATATGCTATGTCTACAGCTTCTTCCAAAGGCAGATTTTTGCAAGTAAGTAATATCTCGTGTATCTTCTTGCTATAGCATCTAGTCGCTGATTAATTGATCCATAAAAATTTCCAAATTCACATTTGGCAGCCAAAACATGTAGAGATGCAACATAGACGTTCACCGATTCAGTCACAGATTGTTCCCTAGAGAAAAAGGTATGCCTTCTTACAAACAAAATGGGTATCTTACAAAAATGTCTCTCCAACTTTTTAACCACCTCCTCATATTCGTATAGTTCATCCTTTTCATTTTCTGGTGTAACAGGATAATGGTGAGCAAAAATGCCCTGACCTTCTAAGCCCAACGAATGCTCCGGTAACCACTTATTTTTTTCTTGTCTAAACTTCAGACCATCAATTGCACATGGGAAAGCAGTAAATGCTATGAACCATTACTTCCATGCCGCAGATGATTCGTCAGGTGTTTGATGAAAAGGTGGTGTGGGTTAATTGCCTGAATGTTCTTTCGAAGGAAAATAACAGAATAAACATCTGAGAAAATAAAAAATTCTACCAAACATTTTGCCAATGTCGGGTAAAAATAATGAGCTTTGGATGTAAAGCTGCAAGAAGTCAATGTATTGCCACATAATATTAACTCAAAAATTAAATATCACCGAAAATGCTGCTAAGAGAATGATGACCAAAATGCTAAAAGTGGAAAACTATTTTATATCAAATCAAATGCAAGACATACAAACCTTAGCAAGATGGCCGCTGCACATCCAAAGTCATCATCGGCATGCCTGACTTGAAGACCAGACATGTCAGGCAAAAAGAAAATGGCCAACATTGTGACATCATTCAGTTAGCAACATCTTTGAAGGGAACAAGAAAATAACTCTGTAGAATGCTGTGGTCAAACCAAAACAACTGCCTGCACTGCGTGCTGGTAAAATCCCTGAAAACACCATCCATTAAGTTCCAACCAGCACACAGCATGGAAATCTAAGAAAACCAACACAATGATAGGAGGCACTCACCCAAAATCACCTGCAACGGAATGGCAGGTGAGTTCTCCAGTTCACCAACTCATCGCTAGTGTTCAATCGAAGTGTGACAATTCACCAAGAGGTGTGGCGCCGCGGCCAGGGCGACTGACTCCGGAATCTGGGGATCGCGGTTCGATCCCCAGCACCGGCGGCAGATTAGCCCAGCACCATGTGACTCTGGGCAATAGCTTGCTTAATCTTCCTGACGGCCCCCAGTGCCTAGAGACCCTTACGGGTGATTGTGCGCTTTACAAATGTGGATTTACTTTACTTTACTTTACCAAAGGTATGTAAAGGAGTACCTTTATTTCAGAACACTTCAGGAAAGATACAGGCAGCTGTGACCCCCACAACAGTTCCCACGCCGTTGACCTCAAATCCCCCCTTCTATCTCCATTGAATGTCCAGTAACATTCCACATTCCAATGTAGATCAAAAAGCATTAGCCAGCAGCAGCATCTACCCGAGACACATTATACCACTCTAGAAGGGACTCGCAAGTAAATTAAATATGCCTATTAGTTATTTCTCAATCAAACCATGTTTAGGGGAGTGAAGTCAATCATTTTAGCATTGGTTAGCTGGTAAAGCGCAAAGAGTGGAAAGCCAACAAAAATGAATTTCAGCTAAAAGGGGAGGGAAAAAGGCAAACTGTGTGGGGGAGACCCTGCAGAGAGGGCCAGGTCCAACACATCCATATCAAGGCATGCCCTAACACAATTGTTCTATTGCCTGTCTTTGAATGATCTTTGTGTGAATTAGGATAGGGCATAACTAGCATAATTTGCTGTAGCGTAATTACGCAAAATTACAGCAAAATTAAGCGAGATTACGCAAATTTCACAAGGGGGGCAACCCATCATTTAGCGCTATTTGCTTAGCGCAAAATGTGCCCTTGCATCCAAAATTAACACAATGATGGATTTTGCGTTAAGAAATAAAACAAATAGAACTAAATGCAGCAGAACACAAACAAAAAAAGCTGCTCGGGCTCGCTAAATTTGTTGATCATGTGCTCCTGCAGTCAGGTTTTTGCGACAAATTGTGCATAGTTAAGCAAACTGAATTTTTATTTTTTCAACAACAGAGTAACGCAAATTACCAGAATTACTCTCATTAGTCAGGTGTAGATACAATTACGCCTTGATGGAACTGGGATGTCTCTTGAAATCTTTTAAATATACAATTTGTTTTAAAACATAGATAAAAGAAATTGTGTAGATGTATGTGTTGGTGTAAGTGGTGGTCCATGTGCAGGAATAGAATGTATATCTATGGCAGCCGCAGTCGGTAGTGGGAGTAGCTGCCGGGCGGTGACGTGGGGAGGGGGAGGGGCAGGGTGGGGGCGGTAGTAAACTATGGATTACGGAGGATTACAGGTAAGTAAACATATAAATAAATAAAATGAAATTCATTGCGTGAACTGCATTGCATTTGGGGATGCAGTGCGGGCAACGTAATTTGTTTTATTTATTTATATGTGTACTTACCTGTAAACATCCGTAATCCATAGTTTACTACCGCCCACCCTTCCTATCCCCCTCCGCCCATCACTGTCCGACAGCTACTCCCACTTCCGACCGTGGCTGATCTATGGTGTACTGGTTATTGTGGCAGTTGTGATTTTAATTTGGATGTAAGATGAATTAATTGCATTCGATGTCTGCTTTAAATTTAGCAGAGGGCAGTAGGGTGTAGATTTTGTAGGACAGAGGTGGTGGTTGGTGTAGATCTTGTAGGGTATACAAGGTGTAGGGTGTAAGGAGGTGGTACTGTGGGGTGAAGGTGATGCAGGGTGCATGAAGTGTAGGGTGCTGGTGAAGGTGGTAAGGATTTAGGTAGCAATATTAGTGGTGTACTATGGAGGCAGTATGGGAGTGTAGGTGCTGTTATAATTCATAGTGTATGAAGTAGTGTGTGTAGGGTGTAGTGTGCAGGCGTTGTAGGTGTAACCGGCAGGTGCAGTTTGGTGTCCGTTGTACTGTAGGTTGTAGGTGTGGTATATGATGTATGCTGGAGGGGTGAGATCAATGATGTAAGATGCAGATGCTGCTAAAGGGTGCAGATGGTAGTACTGGTTGCCAGGGCAGATTAAAGGTGGTGATACAGGGTTTATAATGTAAGTAGTGTAGTGTGTTGATGGTGCAGGATGCAGGTGGTGGTGTGGGTAGTCTACAAGTGTATGCAGCTGCTAGTAGTATATAGTGTTGGTGGTGCTAGGAGGAACATGTGCAGGATATAGCTTTTGTGGACAGTAGGTTGCGTAGGATGCTGGTGTTGCAGGGTATGTAAAGTGCAGGGTGTAATTGGGATGTATGCAGTAAGGCATATGGTATAAGTGGTGTGAAATGTAGTTGATGTAGACTGCAGGTGGTGGTGTAGGTGGTGCAATGATGTAGGGTGCTGGTGGTGTAGATCATAGGCAGTGTTGCATAGTGTAGATGATGCTGGGTAGGTGTTGCATGATGTAGGTAAGAGGAGTAGAATGTATATAGTTATATAGTAAGAATGCCACCACATAAACTTTGCTTAAATCACTGTGACATTTTAGTGCATATCAGGAGAACCATTAACCGCATGCGCGCTAGCGGGTTTTCCCGCTGCGCGCTGAAATTTGAAAAACCCGCGGTTCGTGACAAAGCCAGCTCGTCATGCGCGTAGCGCAGGTAACGCCCATGACGAGCTGGCTTTGTCATCCGCATCGAAGGGGTTAAAGCGTAATAAAGTCTTTCCTCATATCCATCCTCAAGTTTCAACTCTTTACCAGATGTTCCACGCTAAATGATTGGTGTCAGATTAAAATTAACTAAAAGAGTCAATGGTTAAAAAGAAAGACCTCTTGACTGAGGTTAGAGAGAGCATCCTTTAGTTGACTAGCAGGTGTTATGACTTAGGGGGCTGTAAGTCATGAAGCGTATGCTCGTACCTATATTATATTATTTTATGTATAAGGCATAGGGTGGTGGGGATACAGGGATGGGATTGCTATACATCCTCAAGAAATCTTGTTGTTTCGAAGGAAAATATCAACTTCTTCCCAGAATTGTCTCAGTGAGTGTAGTGTGGTTTGTTTAGTAAAAACTATTTATTTTTTCTTCTTCTAAAGCGTATCCTGGCCAGAGGCGCAACTAGAGCCAACTTTCGTTGGGGGGTGGCTGAGAAAATTTTGGGGGGTTGTCTAATTCTTCCAGCAACAAGCAGAGTGGAGATGCAGAGGCTCTAAAAAGAGTGAAAAAACAACAAAACCTCATTAACAAGCAAATGGTCTTTTAAAGACCTGTGAAGTCTCGATGCGGCTCCAATAAGATGGTTGCCAGCACGGGAAGCTGTCTCAGCCCGGGCTGACACACACGACGGGGGGGCTGAAGCCCTTTGAGCCCAATGGGCATTGCGCGCCTGATCCAGACCTTTTATGTATGGAAAGGAAGTTGTTTTATGTACTTCCAGTCTGACAATACAGACTTCACTCTTAAGACTACAAAGAGGTCTGTCTATAAGTAGAACATCGGCTACAATCAATGATGGTGGACAGTGTGCGGCAAGACCTCCTAGGGCAACCATGATAAAGTTAATTTTCATGTGCATATGTATCACCCATTCTAGAAATGCGTGTTTCTCACTCAAGAAAGGATTAACATAGTTTCAATGAAAGAACATAGGCGCCAAATCCCCCATAGCTTCAGTCAATATCTAGCAATGGTTGGAGTTAAGTAATGTCATGGAGTGTATTTGTTCTAAAAGTTCTAAGAAGCATCCAAAGTCTGCATTGAGAGCAGGAGTGATTTTAGAGGAAGTATTGGTATACAAAATGTCAGACCATGTTGACCACGTAAGTGGAGGTAAGGTAAGGTCAGAGAATGTATTGTTTCATTTTTTCCTTTGTTTTATTATTTAAAGTTGAAGTACATGGTGGCAGGAGTTTATGTATTGTTTCTACTGTATGATCCAGAAAAGAGAATAAAGGCCTGGCATACTATAACACTGGTCGCAAAAACTGGTAGCAATTTCTGACCTGGAATTTTTGCGACCCTTGTTGAATTTTACAAGCCGACATATGTACCAATGTACCAATAGTCAATTCCCCAAATTCTGAATTGGTGTGGGTCACAATCTGACCTACCTCATTAATATTCATGAGGAATGTTGCACATGGTGGCTGAATCTGATTGACCACAACACAACGTAGGTGGCCATCAAGGAACAGCAGTCCACAATATCTGTCATTATGTATAAATAAAGAGTGGATTTTTCTTAACCGCATCGATGCGTGCAGATTTACAACCATGCGCTGGGATTTTCAAAAACCCATTATTCATGACGAGCTGGGCTCGTCATGAGCGTGTGAGCAGGCTACTGCATGACGAGCCCAGCTCGTCATGAGTGTGGAAGGGGTTAAAGAAAAATATAAGAGTTGGCAGCGGCACTGTGGACCATTGCCTACTCTTCCTGAAACTTTTTCCAATATTCAGAAAGGGAAACGGTCCAAAGAGAACCCTCAAATGGATTACTACCCCAAATAGGGAATCAGATATTGTTCAATGGGTTGTGACCAAAATTACAGTTGCAATTTATAGATACATGTTATACTGAAAAACTACTAGAAGGGACGTCCATAACATACCCCTTCTGCATATCATTTTGGTTTGTGGTCGTAAACCCATTTTAGTAGTTAGTAAAAATGTACTCACTCCTAAAATGCCTGTAGTATATTGTAGAAAGCGTTTTTTACTAAATCAGTGATTCAGAGAGTCTGCAACCAGAAATGCATTTAGTACATCTGGCCATCGGAGTCAATTAGGTAAATCTGGAACATCTGGTTTCCCCGTCGTGGATAGCGCCACTTTTAAATTAATGAATAGTAAATGTCCATGTTGGCCAAGTTGTGTTTGCATTTGTGATTCAGCTCTGCATATTATAGGAGAGTAATCGAGAAGCAAAGATTCCCGATTAATTAGAAGCCTTTCTTAGTCCTATCCTCCCACTGTACTGTCCTCCCTTCTGTTCTGGTATTTTGACTCTGCCACACTGAGGAACAGCTGGATTTCTTCGTTTTAAATGTAAGCTTTCTGTTCTGCTTGCACTGAATGATGCCTAAAGATTGGTTGCCCATCTTGTGTTCTATGGCTAGGTTTGAGCTCAGATTCAGGGGAGACAGCAAGTTATTTTCATGGGGTAACCCTAACAGTGTTGCTTCTGCTTTTTTCTGAAACCAGAAAGAATCCGGTCTAATGATATAAAATGGACCATATCTGGTAAAACTTGGAAGACTAGTATTCCTGTCCCTATAGAATTGTGAGCCTCATTTTTCTGAGTGAACTGCAGACCTTTTTTAATCCCCATACGTAGTCAGAAATGTCTATCAGTAGTTTTATTGAAGCCCCAAACAAGGGTACAAGGAATATATTATGTATAAACTTAGGTAATGGCGCCACCATCATTTTTATCAATGTAGCTCCCCCGCCCACCTATTGACCTTAATGTAAACAGGTCCTCAATCTTTCATACTTTCTTCTCATTATTTTGCCATAAGTATCAAGAGCTCTTCTAAATCAGATGCTCACATTTTTTATACTCTTGTTGTCATTCCAATTCAGAATGCCTAATCAATGAGGAAGTACATAAATCGCTCATTGGAAATACTTCAGTTTTAGTTTTATTTACGGAACAGCCTGAGACCGCTGCATAAGACTCAGTATCAAAAAGTACTTTTGCGAGCACCTTTTATGTGTTTTGAGTAAAATTCAGAATGTGATGTACATATGCCACCACTTTCTATACCCCGTAACTAAACAGAATCCCATCTATAGTATAAGCTACCCTACTAGCAAGTATTACTGATTCAACCACTAGCAGAAAAACTATAAGGGATCCCTGCATGGTCCCTTGTTTTAGGCAGAGGTTTTTGTGTACAGTTCCATTGACTCTAAGGCTAGCAGTTTGGTTAGTGAATAAACCGAAGAACATAAGTATGTAGTCATCTATATATATAATAAAAACGAATGTATGTCTGTCTGTTTGTCCTTTATGCATTACTACACCATTCATCCGATCACCATGAAACTTTGGGAAGTTGTTGAGTACACTCCGCGAAGGTTTGTGGCATAAAACTTTTTTAAATATAGGCCCCCCAGGGCCCTCATAATCTTTTGAATACTGATGTACGCACCAGACGAAAAAACAAGAAATTGTGTATCCACAAGCACTAGAAAAAATAAATAGAAATAAAACACCATTCATCCGATCGCCATGAAACTTTGGGAAGTTGTTGAGTACTCTCCCGCAAAGGTTTCTGGCATAAAAATGTTTTAACCAGACGGAAAAACAACAAATCGTGTATCCACAAGCACTCAAATAAATAAATAGAATGAAAACACCATTCATCCGATCGCCATGAAACTTTGGGAAGTTGTTGAGTACACTCCAGCGAAGGTTTCTGGCATAAATGTTTTTTAAATATCAGCCCCCCAGGGCCCTCATAATCTTTCGAATACTGATGTACGCACCAGAAGGAAAAACAAGAAATCGTGTATCCACAAGCACTCGAATAAATAAATAGAATTAAAACACCATTCATCCGATCGCCACGAAACTTTGGGAAATTGTTGAGTACACTCCCGCGAAGGTTTCTGGCATAACATTTTTTGAACCAGACGGAAAAACAACAAATCGTGTATACACAAGCACTCGAATAAATAAATAGAATTAAAACACCATTCATCCGATTGTCATGAAACTTTGGGAAGTTGTTGAGTACACTTCCTCGAAGGCCCTAATAATCTTTCGAATACTGATGTACGCACCAGACGGAAAAACAAGAAATCGTGTATCCACAAGCACTCGAATAAATAAATAGAATTAAAACACCATTCATCCGATCGCCATGAAACTTTGGGAAGTTGTTGAGTACACTCCCGCAAAGGTTTCTGGCATAAAAATGTTTTAACCAGACGGAAAAACAAGAAATCATGTATCCACAAGCACTCAAATAAATAAATAGAATTAAAACACCATTCATCCGATCGCCATGAAACTTTGGGAAGTTGTTGAGTACACTCCCGCGAAGGTTTCTGGCATAAAAATGTTTTAATCAGACGGAAAAACAACAAATCATGTATCCACAAGCACTCGAATAAATAAATAGAATTAAAACCCCATTCATACGATTGCCATGAAACTTTGGGAAGTTGTTGAGTACATTCCCTCGAAGATTTCTGGCATAACATTTTTTTAAATATCGGCCCCCCAGGGCCCTCATAATATTTTGAATACTGATGTACGCACAAGACGGAAAAATTAAAAATCGTGTATCCACAAGCACTCGAATAAATAAATATCATTAAAATAGCGTTAATCCAGGAAACTTTGGGAAGTTGTTGTGTACATTCCAGCGAAGGTTTCTGGCATAAAAATGTTTTAAATATCGACCCCCCAGGGCCCTCATAATCTTTCGAATACTGATGTATGCACCAGATGGTAAAACAAAAAATTGTGTATCCACAAGCACTCGAATAAATAAATAAAATTAAAACGACACTTTGAAATGTTTACCATATTAAAATAAATAAGTTTCACTAAAAATGACACAATGTAAATTGAATGTTATCATAACGAGTTTCCTTGAATTTCCTTTCTTTGGAGATCGCAGCAACGTGCAACGGGTAAGCTAGTCACCAATAAAAAATGTATGTAGCATTGAACACAGGAATGTTGCTAATTAATGATAAAGAGCACTTTCAGGCACCCGGAGTGTGGACATAAGTAAAATCAAAACTGAGTATACACAGAATAAAAGGCAAAACTTGTGTAACATGAAGAGGCCACTTATAACTTTGTAAATTAAGTTACACTGAAAGTTAGAAGGGACAGTGTTAGATAAATTATAGCCACATTGTGTGAAATTATGAGAAATTACTCGAATGGACAAATCTGACATTTAGTACTATATTTTAATGTGAAATGCATCCTTACGCCAATTTCTGGCATGGGTATGCATTTACACAATCACTGCGTATAACATCTGCTTGTGTTCTGTGCTCCCCTCTGTTTTGTGCATTCGCTCTAAATTTGTACTATGAATGGCGAGTCATTATGAATAGTGGTATAATGGAACAATTTCAGGAACAAGCATAATGCATAATTCTCGAAATTATGTGAGTTATGCCAGCGTAATTTAAATTTTGCCCATACCTAAGTAGCTAAAAATCATTTTTAATAGGATCAGGAGGTAGTGAATATTGTTCTATGTGTTTTCCATAACACTGGAATATTTTTGTTACATATCTGTTTAAATGATAAAATAGCAAGATACCACTGCCACAGAATGTGCCACATAATGCCACACACTTAGCATTGTATTGCTGCATAATTTATCTAACCCGTGCCATATAATTTGGTCCTCCACTGCTGCATAGCTCCAATGGTCGTGGGTATAAATGGTGGTGTGCGGTTTAAACTGGATGTAAAGGTATATGATGTGGGCTGGATGAGTGTAGTTGACATAGAATATTATGATATGAGGTTGGTGTCAATATATTGTGTGGGTGTAGTGTTGTATGGTGTAAATTATGATATAAAATATAGGTGGTTGTTTAGGTGTTCAATATAGGTAGTGTGGGTTTAAGATGTTGATTTATGTAGGTGGTATCACATGTTGGTGGTGGTGTAGTATGCAGATGATGGTGTTTAATGGTGTGCATGGTGATGGTGACAGGTAGAAGTGTAGAGGATGGTACAAAGTGTACGTAATGATGTATGTAGTGGTGCACCATGCATTTGGTGATGTACAATTTAGGTGGAGCAGAAAGATGCAGTGTTATGTGGCACCAGGAGTAGGTGAGTTGGTGTAAAGTATAGGTTCTTGAATTTGTTGGTTTTGACTGTCAGCAGTTGTTCAAGTGTAACCGGTATGTAGTGCTGTAGGTGTAAGATAGCAGGGAGAAAGCAAATGGTGTTTTAGAATGAAGGTGGAAGTGTGGGATGCTGCAGATGTAAGATGATGATGTAGTGCAGGATGAAGTTAGTGGTGTTGGGTGCAGGCAAGAAATATTCTGAGGGGAGAAAGCACTTCCACAATACCACCACAAATGTGTGAGCATGTTCCATTCCAATTCCTACCTTGGAAAGAGATTCATCCCTGTCTTACATGTGTTAATCTTTGATCTGTTCCAGGATGGGATGGTTTTGGAAATTTATTTCAGCACAACCTTCCAGTTCATTCCCGCCCCCACCAGCGGAGTAGATTTACTCACAGATTAACCTCATTGTAAAAGAATCCTTTTTCAAGTACAAAATCAACTTACCTAAATTCAAAATAGTATGCACTCCTTGATAATTAAGCTCTTTGTGGGGGTAAGTGATACGTAAAAACTTTAAATAGGCCCACGCTGACTGTCTCCTGTGTATAGACCCATTCTTTCAGTCTTTAGGGAAACATGCCAGAACAAAGTCCACCACAAAATGAACATGGAAGCCCTAATCAATATTGGGAATGAAAAATCAAATCGGATGAGAGCAAGAGTTTGCATCTAAATTGTTATATGATGAGTCCTGTTTTATTACCACAAGAAGAATTACCACTCAACATTTCTGGGCATAAATCCTCCAGTCAAACTTGGAGGACTTTGCCCCAGGTAAAGCTAAAAATAGAGGCGTCTAGTGTTGAAAATGGTGCACTAATATCCAATAGGTGCTATGAGGGGCTATCATATGATCCGAAATAATACTTATTCCCAGCATTAAAATGCTGTGTAGTATTACCACTCCCGGTAATTCTGCCACTCGCAATGATGGCCCCTTGTAACATATTTCTAAGCTCTGCATAAAGGTAAATTCATATGTACTCAGGAAATAAGCGCTTTCTCTCTGTTCCTTCCTTCGACTGCTGTTCTGCTCAGATTTGCTGTTCTTCTGACGATAACACTGATACCCAATTGTTTGGTTACCAAATAAGGACTGTTTTGGAGGAATCAGCAATGCAAACTGCAGACTGCAACAGAGAACCACTTCCCTGGCCAAAAACAAAACTCAGTGGGTAAGTGGAGATGACTAGCATGTACCTGGGCGTGTGTGCTACAAACCTAATCATCACAATCTGTTTAGGGTACAACACAAGAGAAGCTCTGTCAATCCCTGGAAGAAATGGCACCAGCATAAGGCAATTCCCATGAAAAATGCATGCTAAATGCCAGCAGTGCCATACAACTTTAAAGTCAAGAAACAAAAGATAACATTCCCAAAACCAAAAAGACACCAAAACTATCAAAAACAGATATGGAGAACCCAAGAGCCAGGGCAAAAATCAACAAGAAAACACAAAGCCCAATTAGAAGTCACAGTTCACAGTAGACCAGGATGTAGGCATGATTTCAGGCCAAAGTGATGGAGGGGCGGTCGGATAGTACAAGTGGGTCGCACTGCTCAAAGTTTTTACTTAGTGACATAAAGAATTTTCTGAAGCTCCAAGCAATCCAGTGAGCAAGGCAAGATGCTGTAACCAATAAGGGTGCCTTGAAGTCAGACTCATTGTCATTGAGCAAACATTGTAGTCTTCAGTTTTGTTACCTAAAGCTCCATGTTCGACAAAGCAGTATTTCCTAGCCACCAAAGTCGCTTTGCTGCTGGGGTAAATTTGCCACCTTGCACCAGTCCGAGGTTTTATCATACAGCTTCATCACATTTTTGGTTCTTGGAATCCTTTAGCAGGGCTAGGCTGGAAGCTGTATCTAGCCAGGGTTCCACAAGTCTAGATATCTTCACTGTAAGGTCCAACTGAAGCCTTCTTTTTCAGAAAAAAAGCTGGTGCTGGAGGAACCTGGATATTTTGCCTGCCTGGGGTGCACCTTCCTTGAGGAAGCCTCAACACCTTGTTCTGGTACTGCTCAGGTGCAGTAAGTCTCCATCACTTCTTGGTCCTGGAAATAAAAGTATTCCTCGTCACTGAAGGAGCCCTCAGGCCTTGAGAGATGGGCTGTGAGGCACTGGGTCTATCTCTCTAGCCAGGGCTCCTGCAGGGTCCTGTCATCAATGATCAGCTGGGCTTTTTTGGAATCAGGATTCCCCCTGCTTTATTGTGTCCCTGTTGCAGGTAACAGGAAGCCAATGACTTGACCTCTGGAAGCAGTCCTTGGGTGCTAATAAGAATCAGGGGGCATATTACCAACAATTAGCGATATTTATCACTAAATAGGCTTAGCGACGATTTTTTTATCGCTGAGCATCGCCGGAATTTATCGCTGAGATAACGTGCTATTAGCAATGTTTATCTCCAAAGCGATAAATTTTCCAGCGATAGCGGCGAAATGCGTGAATATCGCTGAGAATATAGCGTTATTCACGCTTTAGCGACGAAATGCTCTTAGCCATGTCATCCACCTCCCATTGGATAACATGGCTAAGAACTGGTCTGGGCAGGTGTTAGTATTTGGAGATATTCGCGCTTAGCGTGAATATTTCCATCGCTACGCCTGCCTTGCTAATAGGCGATAGCGATGTTAGCGACTGTTTTCAGTCGCTAACAGTTTGGGTACGCCCACTTTGCATGTCATTAGCGATAAATATCGCTAACATGCAAAGCGGGCCCCAAACCGCTCGCTTTCACCTAAAAGCTGTCGCTAACTGCTGTTAGCGACAGCTTGCTAATAGGGCGATAGAATTATTGCCACTTAGCTAAAGCGGCGAAAATTCCCTATCTCCACCCTTGATAATAGGCCCCCAGATGCCTTCAACTCTTCCTTCTTCCAGCATCCTGACTGAGTATGCTTTATTCCAGATGTTTCTTCCCAATCCAGGAATGTTTTTAGGATACGATAAGGAGGCACTAGTTTTATCTTGTGCACTGTACACAAATTGGAAAATTCTGCAGACCCAATTCTTGCTAAATTCTTGCTTAGTTTCCACCTCTTTTTTAAGCTCTTCCTTTCTTATTTTACTGCAAACTTTACAGGATTCTCTCAAAAAAAGTGCCTCATGAAATATACACTTTTAGGGCAGCCAGTGGATGCAGCTCCTGAAACTGGATAACCTTAATTGACATACATTCTTGATAGATATAATATATAGTCTGAATATACATCCTAGGGACAAGATTGTTGCTACAGAGGTAAATTGATTTCATAAGAGTTAATAATACAAAGTACAGACAATCATACAAATAGTCAATGTCATATTTTGTTTATGATACCCTAGCTTTTTGTATTCTAAGGTGCATTATATAGCGTGCTATTATGTTGTAATTTGAAGAGAGAAGGATGATGGCTGGTTTCCACAAAACATTGTTTAAAGCAAAAGGAGGCTATCTCTGGCTGCCTTGTAACTCTTTATTTTTTAAGGTTTTTTTAGATTTCACATACAGACAGCTTTAGCTGTCTAGTTAGAGCTATTGTCATAACACAACATTTATGTATTTATTTATTTGAAAGGTTTTATATATCGCTGGCTACACCCAGAAGTATCTGAGCGCTTTACATGAGTAGGTAGAATTGCTTCAAAACATAGTTACATAATAACAGCAATTTCAGGTACGTAATTACTAAGTATACATGAGTAACAAACGTATGGATCAGGTGTGGGGAAGAAAAAGCAGGCAGGGGGAGAGAGATTTGGGGGAGGGAGGGAAGGAATGGAAGAGGAAGAATAAAGAGTGAGGGTGGGGAAAGGGAACACAACAGGACAACGAGAAAAGAAGCAGTGTCTAACAATCAGGAGGGTAGGTGCAGGCCAAGGGGGGAACCAGAGCCAACTCCTCAATAGTTGCGTTGGGCAACTCCACCCATCATCGGCCAAAGGTTGCTCGGTCGCCGAGGTACATAAGAGGGTTAAAGTATCAGCCTCGGGAGGTCATCAAAAGGGTTTAGAAAAGAGCGCCTATCACGGTGTGCGCTGCTTAGTTACCAGCGATAATAGGAACAATGCCAAACCTCCGCTATGTGTGAAACCCTTAACACTGTGGACTCTCTCAGAGGGGTATCTAAAACTCAAGAGCATAACTGCAGGATCCCTCCCCAACAAGGGGAGAAGGAGTGCTTCGGCAAGGGGCACCTAAGAGGAGGCCAATAAAGGCCATTTTCCGCTATGTGTAAATCCCTTAACACTGTGGACTCTCTCAGAGGGGAATCTGAGACTCCGGGCAAAAATGCTAGATCTCTCCCCAACAAGGGGAAAGGGAGTGCTTTGGCAAGCGGCACGTTTATGGAGGCCATTTAGGAACAGTTGGCGGTAGGAGAGGACCTATACAGTAGAATGGGGGAGAAGAGAGTAGGAAAAAAACAAGAAAATAATATGAATAGTCAGCCAAAAAGAACATAACTTAATCAAAACTAGATACCTTCATGGTCTAAAAAGGGAGGGCTAGCAGTAAACAGCGAGTTATTGTTATTATTATTAATAATGAGTTTTGTATCGCGCATGGTTACCCTTGGGCATCCCAGCGCTTATCCAGAAAGAGCGGCCCTAACAGAAACGACTCATTAGGCAGGGAACAGGTGAGTCTTTAAAAGTTTACGAAATCGTAAAGTGCTAGTTTCAAAACGCAGGGCAAGCGGAAGAGAATTCCACAGCGCTGCCACGTTAACAGAAAATCTTCTGCCACCAGACCTGGCCTTTCTTACTCTTGCGACTTGCAGGAGATGTTGGTGGTCTGAGCGAAGGGCGCGGGGGGCCTTGTAGGGTTGAACCATACCCCGAAGGATAGGAGGCCCTTTCCCCTGCAGGATTTTGTGGGCCATGCAGAGTGCCTTGAACTTCACCCTCTCTCTGACTGGAAGCCAGTGAAGCGCCTTCAGCGCCGGACGGGCTGATTGCCACCTGGGAAGGTCTGTCAGAAGCCTGGCAGCGGCATTTTGTACTTGCTGCAGTTTGTTCAGAGTGGCTTCTGGCGCCCCCAGGAACAGCGCGTTACTATAATCCAGCCGGGAGATGATGAGCCCCTGGATTAATAGCCTCCTAGAGGCCATCGGGAGGAGGGGTAAGATCTTCCGGGCTGATCGGAGCAGGCCAAAGCACATGCCAGCGGTCTTTTTGGCGTGTGACTTAAAAGAAAGGTCCTGCTCCAGCCACACCCCCAAGCTCTTAATCTCCTGTTTAGGGGTAGGTGGCACTCCCAGACAGCTGGGCCAGCTGCTTAGGGGCAGGGAAGGAGAAGAGTTCCCCAGCATCATCAGCTCGGTTTTAGAACCATTGAGCTTTAGGGCTGAATTGCCCATCCAGGTAAAGATCTTAACCAGGCATGCATGCAGCTGATCGGGCTGGGTCGCGGACTGGGGGAGCCCTACCACCAACTGGGTATCATCGGCGTAGCTGATGATCTTGATTCCCAGTGGAAGTACCACACTCTCCAGCGGGGCCATGTAAATGTTAAACAATGTAGGGCTCAACGATGAGCCCTGTGGCACACCACACTGGAGAGGGAACGATGTTGACTTTTCGTGGCCTTCCCACACCTCGAACGTGCGCTCTTGTAAAAAGGACGCAAGCCATTTCAGCGCCATCCCGGAAACTCCCACCCCCGACAGTCGCTGGAGTAGCACCTGATGGTTTACGGTATCAAATGCCGCACTGAGGTCCAGGAGGATCACTGCCACTGATCCCCCTGAATCCATAATGCTCCTGGCATTCTCCACGACTGCCAGCAGAGCGGTGTCCGTCCCCTGACCGGGGCGGAAACTCGTCTGCGAATCACCCAGTAGGGAGTGGGATTCCAAGAAGCCCGATAGGCGCCTATTCACAAGTTTTTCCGCCACCTTACTCAGGCCGGGAAGTAGAGAGAT
Source organism: Lissotriton helveticus (assembly GCF_964261635.1). Lineage (NCBI taxonomy): Eukaryota > Metazoa > Chordata > Amphibia > Caudata > Salamandridae > Lissotriton > Lissotriton helveticus. The sequence continues at coordinate 113,617,282 of NC_136065.1, forward strand.
GGGCCTAAAGTTTGCAAGGTCGGCGGGGTCTAGGCTGGGCTTCTTCAGGAGGGCCTTGACTACCGCTCCTTTCCAACTAGGGGGCACCACGCCTTGAGTGAGGGATAAGTTCAGAAGATCCGTCACTGGGCCGCCGATGGTGGGGGCTACCTGCTTCAGATATTTAATCGGGCCGGGTCTCTCGGGGACCCACTCTTCACGGAAGCCAGAACCCCGAGAACTTCGTCCACAGTGACTGGTCCAAAAGAGGCCAGTTCTGCTGTCCTCACCCCGGGCCAAGACCCTAGGTTGCCTACCGAAGATGGCTCCTGGGTTGGCTGAGGGAGGGATGACAGGATATTTTCAATCTTAAGTTTAAAATAAGAGGCCAATTCTAAGCATTTCTCATGTGGGTTGTCATGCGAGACCAGAGGTTCGGGGGTTTTCAAGAGTTCTCTGATGACCTTGAAAGACTCTTTCGATGAGTTAGAAGAGAGGCCTATCCTCTCTTCAAAATACCCAGATTTCGCTGCCCGGATGGCAGATTTATAAGTAGCGAGAGCCACCCGATATTCTCTCCGGCTCTCTTCGCCCCAGTCCTTCCTCCAGATCCTCTCCCGCCTCTTGCAGCCCTTCCTCAGAGTTCTGAGCTCAGGTGTGTACCAGGGCGCTGATCCCACTCTCCTGCCCCTAGTAAGTCGTCTTTTCTTAGGGAGGATGGTATCCAGTGAGTTGGTCAGCCAAGCATTCACTTTCTCATCGACTACTAACGGGTCAGTCCCGAAAACAGGACGAGACGCCTCCAAGTGTACCTCCCAGGTATCCACTGAGAGCCTAGACCAGGCTCTTTCAACCGTGAATACCCTAGGTGTAGATACCACTGGGGCATCGTACTGCCACCGAGCCGGAATCATAAAGTGGTCTGTCCAGGGCAGAGGCAATGCAGACAGAACTTGGAGGCGGTCTGAGTTAGAGAAGATGGGATCGAGCAGGTGCCCCTTTCCATGCGTTGCGCCCGAGTTGACCAAGTTGATCTCAAATGCTTTGAGATCATGCTGCAGATCGACTCCCAGGAAATTGTGAGGGTCGTCGAAGTGGATGTTAAAATCACCCAATGCCACAAAGTTGGCAGTGGAGGAGGCAAGGAGCGCAACCGTTTCAAGAAGGGAATTAGGGAAATTGCCCGTAGTCCCCGGTGGACGATAAACGAGAAGGCCTGCCAGGGAGGCGGTGGGCGACAAGCGTAGAGAGAACTGACAGCTCTCGCAATCGCTTATCCCACCGTCCTGGGCCTTGCACGTTAATGTATCCCTGTAAATGATGGCGATTCCGCCTCCCCGCCCCAATGGTCTATCTAGATGGAATATGAGGAAGCCCGGTGGTAGTGCCCTGACCATATCCGGCCCGGAGCAGGCAGAGATCCAAGTCTCTGTGAGTTAAAGGGTGGAAAGAGCGTAGGCTGAATGTGGAGAACGCAAAGGTAAAGCTAAACATAGAAACAGTCCTATGAATCATAGAGGGAGGTGGGGGAATAAAAGGGCTTAGCATGCTGATCGGGTCAGGTAGACCAGCCAGGGGGAAAGAACATCAGGAGAACATCGCAAAGTCACAATAAGCAAGCAATAGTATAGAAATGCATCAGTAACCAGAATATAAAAAACACAGCTTTGTGACATGTGAACAAAAACGACTAAACACCATAGAGTCACATAGTTATCAAAGAACCAGACAGATCAAGGACAGTGACATTTGTGCCCCGCCAAGTGGTGTTCACGGCGGCGTTAGTGTTTGTAGTGTAGTTCCTATATTCCCAATAGGCTCTGCGCATTGGAATAACACAAACAGCAGTTTAGACGTAGGACTGAGGTCATCTAGGTCTCTACTGACTATGTTAGACTTAATTAGGTTTGCCAGCTAGCTCAGAGGTCACTAGAAACTTTCTCGAATGTTCAGGAAAGAGTTAACTCTCCTGATTAGACAAGGGATTAGTTTCTGACAACCGCATAAACATGACAACTTTGCTCTCTCAGAATAAAGAGTATATCTCTAGAGTTGTGTGAAAACAATAGACAGCTATTTCACTCAGACAATCGTGCATGCTTAATTTCACCAGGAGTTCAGAGAAATAGAGAGACGGGCATTTTCAATAAAAGTTGTTATTCATTGAGCAGTCTTCTTTCTCATGCAGGAGAAATGAGTTGCCACAATTGCAATACTTGTTGTAAAGTAAAGTGCGTACATTAAAAGGAGTATTATGAAATAATACTGTAAAAGCATTGATATAGTTTCTGAGTCATATGATACTTTTAAATGGATAAAATATATACATACATAAAAACATTGACTAACGTACTCAACTGGTGCTTCTAAGATACGCCTACCCCGGTGTACCTGACCTAAGCCTAATACGTGGGAAGGAGTAAGTAGGTTGCAGTTTAAGTTAAGTTGGTTTTTGCCAAGAATCTGAATCAATAATTCTCTTAAGGTTTTATCAGCTCCGTACCTTGGTTCTAGACTCGATCTCCCAGCAACCCGCAAGGGTGACTGGAAACACCGGAGCTGGAATTTCTCGGCAGGAGAAAAGACAGCGTCTCTCTCAGTGCGTCAAATGGGAGGGTCGGCTTCCTTCGGCACTTGCATCAGCTGGGCGTCGGGCAAGTAGATAGCCGCTCTGCTCCAAACCACTGTGTGTTTGCTTAAGGCAACGTCGGTATGTTTATACCTGAAAGGTGCCGAGTTTGACGTAAGGTTGGACATAAGACGTCACGAAGAACTAACAGTTCTTTCTGGACTCCAGGAGTTCTTGTGCAAATCAAAACAAAAGCAGGGGGAATTCCCGGGCTGCTGGAGGCTTGGTTTGTTTAACCACATCAGCGCGGCGCAAATTTTCGTGCTGTGCTGAGCGTTCTAATGAGCCAACGGGCTCATGACGGAACGGTTTCGTCATGAGCACAGCTCAACCGTCGCTCATGACGGAACCGTTCCGTCATGAGCATGGAAGGGGTTAAAGAACGCGTTGTACTTTCTAGGAGTCTATGGGAGTAGCCTTGCCGTATTTGGACTGCATGGGCTATGACTAGATATGGACATGATTCTTATGCCTTTATAAGGATATGTTTCGTTATAACCACATAAGGGCATATCTTGATTAGGGTCCTAGATAGATTTACAACACCCACTCCACGTATTAATGTCCATCATTACTAAATACTAAGCAATACTAAACACATAACGATGCGTGTGTGTTTTCCAACCCACCCCAAAATACACAAATTGCATTTGAAATGGCATATGGTAAATACACGAAAATGAGTATTTATACTGTACGTTTTTCAAGCAATGTTATCATTCAGGAAATGCATATATAAATATTGGCTGAATAAATTGCGAAAATTACATTTATGAAATGGCTCTTAATACAGAAAAATGGTCTAGGCCATTTCATCACATATTTATACAATACTGTACATGTGCTAGAGGCTGAGGTAAAATATTGTCTCTAGTGTCTCTAAAAATAGAAGCTCTGTTCTCTAAGAATAGTTCTACTTTAAGCAGAGTACCATGTGCCAGAAAAAAGGTAAATATTTTGGAAATGGAAAAAAATAATTTCGCTTTCAGGGGAAAAAATAGTTCCAAATGTTTTCAGTAGTGTTGTTTATCAAAAACTGAAGGCCGAATTCAGAGTTCAGGGAACGCTGTGTGCTCATTGTTTAAGTTATTCTCGTTGTTAGGAGAGAACATCATATCAGACAGGCTTGCGAAAAATTGGTCTACAACAGTAGGTGAAAGTTCGACCAAGTTCAAAAAAGCTGAAATAGTGCATATGTGAGAATCATTGCTATCATCGATGTCTGGATCAGCAATGCTCACAGAAGGTGGTACCGGTGTGGTGCTGCTTTAATCTCGTACTTCACCGCCACCTAATCGTAATGGTGAAGTCTCAACGAATGCCGTCATCAGAATAGGTAGCCGCTAGGAACTACACTACATGGCAGAATAGGTAGCCGCTGGGGACAACATGTTGCATGAGCCGTTACCGACCAAAGCAAAGTATAGATATCCACAGGTACTGCTGATGGTAGTGTAAGATAGACGTCCAACACGCATTCTTCTCCGCATAGCAGACATCGAAGCACAGGTAAGATGCAATCTTGCCAGATTGGTCTGAATGAAAGAAACCAAGTTGTATTCAGATCTCTTAGCCGTGCTAATCCGAGGGCTCTAGTGATCCGGTCCCAGTAGCGTATTGCTAGGATCGTTTCTTCCATTGTAGCTGGAGTTTCGTCTGTAGCTCGGCTTGCCATATCGGAGCAGAAGGATCAAAAATAAAATTCCTGCTACGAGTCCCAAAAGCAGGCCGCCGAATAACGAATGCGCAAAATTCGGGAAAATGCCCAGAACTGTTTCAACAGTCCCGAAAAAATTGTCTTAAATACATGTGCGATGCCACTGGTATCAGACATGTTTAAGATTTGACCTAACATTTCTACGAAATGGACGGGGCAATTTGTCGATAATAGGGTATGTATCTCTGCCGCTGTCCTTGCAACTTGCAGATCATACGTCTCTTTGGACGAGGTTAAAGGCACAGTTGTCTGTAAAAAATAGACTTCATTCTGCTTAAAGTATCAATTTGAATAGAAGAGATATTCAAAGAAGGCCATATTGCCGCCTCCATGTCTGGATTGCTGTTTGGATACAATACTTGCATACAGCAAATGACCCTGGAAGTAAAGGTTACGAGATAGGCTTTTCCTGGCACCATGCCACAACAGCTGTGGTCACTTATTAGAACATAACTGCCGTTGGAAAGCTGTCTGAAAAAAGGCTCTATCTGTGTTGCAGGAGTGCCATGCAGGCGACATGAGAGGTTATTTGATGAACCCTCGCAGGCTCCATGCAAGTTAATACCTTGACACAGAAGTGTACCGCTTAGTGATTTTTTACAATTGTTACCACTAAGGAATACCTCTTTTTTCCCTTCACTATAACATTTGTGTGTATAAGGTAAATTCCAGGTTGATTTGATGTATCCTTTACCCAACCTTTCATACAGGCCTGCTGGTATATACTCTTGGCAATATTGAATCTGAAAAGTTGTTATCGGAATTGTAATTGTTCCATGTATTATCCATTCAATGACAGGTCTCTCTGACATTGTCAATGGTAATCTCTCAAGTTTTTCAATGCTCAGAATCGTATAGTCTGCTCCTTTTTGTGCCAAACTGATTTGTTTAACAGTAAGGTTAAAGATAGAAAATAATGACGTTATGTTGATTAGACGCCATGGCACGTAGCCTGAACGCAGGTTTTGCAAGTCCAGCCTAGCTGTACAATAGAACGCAATTGGGACTGACCATGTTGTAACATTAGCAAGTCCTGCTCTATTATATCAATAGCAGATGATACAATACTGTCCAGTGAATATATTCTGGAGGACAGAATCGTTAACCCATTGTCCAATACAGAAAGTGATTTTTCCAAATGTATACGATCAATTTCTCATATTTTTTCAGCTGTTTCAATTTGTGTTACTTTCCATGCTTCGTTGTAAGCAGCGTATATACCGGCGTATATGAAACGTTTTTGTCGCTGTTTGCGAGGTCCCAGTATGAAATCTCGCAAGTCAGCACCATCCTTAAGTAAAGTCAAGTGTTGCTTCATTTCAGCCAGTGGGGATTTCTGTAGCCACTCAAGGCATAGTTTCCCTACATTGTATGTTGTAACTATCCCTGGATGTTGTCTCTGGGAATATCTTGGGTCTGGCCTGTTCTGTTTGAACCCCTGTGTTTTGTTCAGGAATCTATCTTGACAGTTATTTGTGTCTGTGGGCCAGATCAACCATTTTTTCCAATCAGGATTTGTTCTGTTTTGGTGTAAAATATGGGATACGTCTATTTCCACATCTGTAGTGCTATTACTATCAGGTATGGGCTTTGGAATAGACGGTTTATTTAAGTCTTTTATCTTGGCTAAACCAAGACAAGTTGTTTGTTGAATGGCGTCATTCAGGAATATTATTTGTTCTGGGATCATGCAGGCTCTAAATAATGCTTCTAGACCTTGTACCTGCCAGTCTTTTGTGCCCCAGATGGTTTTTGTCTCAATGTGGTTTTTCCAAATTTCAAAACCAAATGTAGACATTTTATCATAAAATTTTTCAGAGTAAATCAATTTAGTATTTGTCAACATTGTTTTCATTCCTGTCTTATTTAACATTTTAAAATAAAATGTTTCTGGATCACTGTTGTTAAACCCTGAGAAGTATTGGAATTTCTCATAAAATGTTTTCAAGCTGCCTTTTGGCGGAGTTGGACAATGTTCCCATTGATTATAATTAAAAACATTTCTAGGTTTGCAGATTTATGCAAATAGTGATGACCATAGTGGTTAAAACAGTACATTTCTTCATAGTTCGATGAACCCTGTAAGTAATCTTGTTCTGTGAATTTAGCTGACATTACTAAATCTGACATCATATTATTAATATTTTCAAAGTCCCAATCATCAGAGAAAGTACTTGGTGTCACAAAGTCACTTAATGAAACCTTGAACTGGTGCAGATATTTCAAGAGCTCAATCGGGCCATAGATTTCGTAATCCGTTTTGTCCCATGCTACCCCCCCGGGTATTGGATTGGCTGTGATGTTCACTGATGACAGTTCTCTTTTCTCGATGTGAGAGGATCTGTGAGGCTTTAGGACCAAGTTGATGTTCTGACTTGCTGTGTCCATTGTACTATATTTTCCATCCATAAATCTACCCAAACATAAAACCATGATGAGCCAAAGTAGGAGGAAAAGTACACCTAACACAATCCAAAATTCAATCCATGGTGAAATCAGATATGTTTCTTTGAGTTGATGAAAAAGTTCGGTCATTTTTTCTTTGAAAGTTTTTGTTGCTGGCGTTTCTTCATGTTCGCTTGGATCATCAGAAAAGTCATCGAAATTGATGAAGTAGCCAGATGCAGTTCTGTAAATTGTTGGAAACGCTTCCGGATTTTCATTTGTCTTTGCATTTTTCTTTGTTTCATTAGCATAATCTGAGGCTACATCGTTGTAGACAGGTGTTTCTTGACGAACCGTTGCAATTTGGGTTTCAAGAGGCACAAGTTCCATGGCTTTGTTGCATAGTCCTTTTTTGTTCACTGCAGGTTTATCAAAAGTGATTAGTCTCTCAGTTTGAACCTCTTGGATTGTAGCAAGATTTGGTCTTCTGCTATTTGTTGGGAGTCCACTGGGCCTACTACTTATTATTGGCCACATGATTGTGGTTTTACCAGGTCGATGGACACAACTCTGTTCTCCTTTTTACCAGCAAGGGGCGATAGTACTACTGATCTTGTTCTGCTGACAGCTAAGACAGGTACTGCTTTTCTGTAAGAAGGCCCAAATTTCTTCTTCACAGTGATCTTCTCTCTTTTACTAGATCCCCAATCTTTGGAATCCAGACAGGTCTTGCTGGGACAGGTGGTTTCTCTTCAGTGGTCGTTGGCTTTAACTTTATGTTACTTAGACTTCTTCTTGTTTCATTTAAGTCCTGTAAAACAGCCAAACGGTCTTTGATATCAAAGGCTTTTTCTTTCACCACTGAAGTCTGACAATCTAAGTCCTGGATTTGCATTCTAGTGCCGAACAATAGTTCGTATGGAGTGATACCTTTTAGAGAATTTCTTGGCAGATTGTTAAGACTACGTTGGACACTTGTTAGATGTTTGACCCACCCATCACCCGAACCTAATACCCTCGCCGTTATAGATTGCTTTATGTCACGGGTTTTTCTTTCCACTACCGCATTTCCCTCAGGATGGAAGGGAGAAGAGTACCGCAATGCAATGCCCATGCTGGTCATGGCCTCCTTGTAAGCCCGAGAGCTAAACGCAGGACCCTGGTCAGAATGTAGCATGCCAATTGCGTATGTGCCGATAAAGACTCGCAAATCTTTTATAACAGTTCTGGTGTCAGCCGAGCGCTGGTGTCTACATCTTAAGTCAATCTAGTCTTAATAATTATGGGACCACTTTTTTCCTTCTGGATTTTTGCGTATAGATAGCCTGACACTTTCTAATAAGGGTATCTGGGCTGGTGTCTCGTCCGGTTCACCACTGCTATCTCTATTGCAGTTCTGACAATTAGTTGCAAAGTTGTAAATTTGCACGCACATCCCCGGCCACCAGTATTCTGATTGTAATTCTATTACCGATTTCAAGATCTCTTGGTGCCTCGGACCCTGTCCCATGTGCGCTTCTTGAATCAAGTAAGCCCTCCGGTTTGTGTTTGGAATTACTCTATCCCCCACTCCAGGGATTTGAGCAAAAGGAACAGAGTTTGCATCAATTATGTATGTATCACTGAGTGGATAGTTGAGAGGTAATGCTGCATAGTCGCCATTTAATGAGGCTTTTACCGCCAGCATGGTTTCTCCATCTATGTGTTTTTTAGAATGCTTTTTTTGTGGCTACGGAAGCCGTTTGAACGCTGCCGCTGTGGCTCTGTTAGCCAATGAATTCCCTGCAACGTGAATGCCATCACGTTGATGACTCAGTGTATGTATCACGTGAGTCTTTCGTAGTTCTTTCTGCAAAAGAACTACTTGTTCCCAAAGTTTTTTATGCTTTATTGTGGCACCTGTGTCATCTTTGTAATCGTTTTTGATCCATGTCTGCATGTCATTATTGTAAGACCTGACGCAGAAATGCGAATCACACACTATTAGTGTCGGGAATTCGTGATCGGCATTTTCAAGCGCCATCTTTAAAGATCTTTTTTCAGCTCGCTGAGCTGTATAGTTTCTGAGTGATTCCGTTTTGGGGATTATCGGTCTGAATTTTCCTTCGTGCCAACAACCTTTAACAGTCACGCAAGCAGCACTATATGCTTGTTTACCCCCAACTGCGGGTTGTGCTGAACCGTCTGTATATATTATACAGCCGTAATGTTCCAGAGGCAGGATTTCGGTCGGCAGAGGACATTCATATTCATATTGGAGAAATTCTTGTGTTTTTAAATTAGGATCGAATTCGTATAATACGTCTGTTGCAGCAAGAGAATTAACCCATTGTATCCATCTCGGATGTAGAGCTTTAGCATTTGGAATGCTTGCCCTTGTTACTGCTTCTAGGGCATGTACTGGTGTAATGAGTATTATTCGTTTGCCTTGTGCGAGGGCTCTTTCTTTTGCTACAGCAATTTGAACCGCAGTTAGAATTTTTTCAGTTGAGCTGAATTTCATTTCAGCTTGTGTGTACAAGTGTGATTTGTAAGCTATTGGTACCGTTTCTCCCTCATTAGAGGTCAGGTACGTGAATCTGCATCTTCCTGGGATGACTCGGATTACAAGGGTGCGTTCGTTTGCGCGTGTTTGTAATTTTGTTTTAGTTAACATGTCTGTTTGTAATGATCTTAAAATTTCTGTGTGTTTCTGAGTCCAATTGATTGGTTTGAAATCAGGTTTTATTAATACATAGAGAGGTTTAACCCTCTCTGCATAATTTAGAATGTATGTTCTTCCGAAATTCAGGAGACCTAGTATTGATTGTAAATTCTTCAGCGTTTTTGGCGCTTAGAGTACAGCACACTTCTCTAAGAAGTTGTCTGCTAGGCTTTTGCCTTCACTTGATAATTCATATCCTAAAAACAGGACAGTTAGGTGAGCAATTCATGACTTTTTAAAGTTGAATTTGTACCCTTCAGCTGCAAACCCAAGTATGATGGTGTTCACTCTTTTTAAGTGAGTCTCCAGGTCATCATCTGTGAGATAGATATCATCGACATAGGATAATGCCTCATCATCATATATTTGTAGTAGCTCTGTTACCCTTGCTGAGAATAATCCTGGGCTATTCTTGAATCCCTGTGGGAGTCAACAGAATTGTTTTTGCGACCCCATTGTTGAGAAAGCGGTCAAATACCTGCTTTCAGGTGCAATGTTTTGACAGAAGAAACCATTTGAGATATCTAATGTCGTTTTATATTTTTTGCGCACAATGTTATTCATTAGTGCTGCACTGTGTGAGTTTTGTACTGCAAACGTTTTGCAACAGGAGTTTAGGTGTCTGTAGTCCAAAACTAGACGATATGAATCGTCTGGCTTGGAGACAGGAAACAAAGGATTGTTCATTTGTGAGTTGCATGTTTCAATCACCCCCTGATATTCAAGTTGATCTAAGATCTCCGTGACTTGTTTTTTAGCTTCTTGCTTAACTGGGTACTGCCTTTGTGCAGTAGGTTGACTTTTTAACTGACTTTTATGGTGAGGAGAATCCTCATCCCATCCTACATGATTTTTATATAATGCAGGAGCTTCGGCAACTGCCCATTTTCTTGCAAATGTATATTTTTTATGAATTTGAATGTGATTTGAGAAGGCAGGCATAATCATTTCTTCGCCATGAGGGCACTCCCTGACAAACTCTGGTGGCCAGTCTTTCTCAGCTAGAAGGATATCATAGCACTTAGAAAGGTTATCCCAAAAGAGACCCTTTACTTTCCTAGTTTTGTCCCCCTCTATACGCAATTTTATTTCGTATAATTTATGGGGTTTGCTAACTCTGGTGTCTGCAGTTTCCACATGAGTGTATCCACTGTCTCCAGAAGATTCATCAGGATCTTGCGAGCTATAGTTACTTCTGCTGCGCTGTCTAACATTTTTTGGGCCCACTCCTCAGAATCCTCGGCATGTTTTATTTTAATACCAGCTACCTTCTTCTTTGGAAATTGTAATTTTTTACTTTGATGAGCAGGTTCCTTGTCTTTGGACTTGACGTGCTCTTCCTTTTGTTCTGACCGTCCTCTTCTTTCCGATTTCTGTGAGGAAGTCTGAAAAGATCGAGAGGGACGTGTATCAATATCTTGATATCTGTCAGGTTTTCTCAAATTATCCCTATTTCTAAGGTTGTATCTTTTCTCAGAGGGCTCCCTCTGGGGAGACTTGCCTGCTGGTTCTGGAGATCTTTCCGTTGAGGAGACCTTCCTCTGGACTGGAATCGTTTTTCTCTGGGAGTGGATTGTTTATTACCTTCCCAACTCTTTTTTGGAGTGTTCAGATTATTTTTAATAAAGGTTTTTTCAGGATTTTCAGTTAGTTGTGGTTTTATTGGTTTCCCACCCAAACTATCTCTACCTAGTTCTTCATAGGATTTTTCTATGATTCTGGCAAGTTCAAAAGGTTGTTCTGCTATATCTGTTTCTTTCAATTTTTGGCGGATTGCCACAGATGCTGCTTCTCCTTTTATGTTGGCTAATAATATAGCCGAGACCTGTATGAAGTCTTTCAGTAATTTCATACCTAGAGTTAAAGCAGGTTCTGGACCGTATTCATTTTGAATCTGTCTTAGTACGTTTGGTATAACCGGCACGGACGGAACACCATGTGTTTTTGTGTAAATTGAAGCAAAGACTGTGCCCCAAGTGTCACAGTCCTCGACATGTGGTGCGACCGCCATTGGAAGACAGATAGTCAGAATTCTGTGTTTCTCATGAGGTGTAGTATCAGGAAATACTGCCTCTATTTGAGTGATTTTCTGTGCTAACCAGAAAGGAATTTGTTCCCATTTTGCGGGTATTTTGCCAATGGCTGATTGTATATTCTGTGGTGTGATTTTATTTGTGTTCCCCGGTGAGGGGTTTGCTGTGGAATTTTTATTGCTGGTTGGACTGTTGAAGTCCGCATGACATATTGGACCAATTGTCTATGTATTTTAATTAGTAGTTTTAGCTGAGCTAAAAGTTCCTGGTCTGACATTTTTTCAATGTCGGGATGTGGTGTGTAGCTGGCTAGAACCGGCTATGTGGCTCCTGGTCTACCTAGTGGACCGAGCCTGGTGATGTGATTTTGATGCTTTAGGGCGCCATTAAACCAGAGCAGGTGCTCTTGCTATGTTAGTGGGATAGTGGAAATCTTGTGTTACAGCGTTTGCTGCTGGAAAATGTATCCATGAATAGAATACCTCTGTCTGCCGATATTCGTGGGCCTCTACCACAAATATGACTGTACCACCTCTTGGTGATAGTCCATTTTCTATAAGTTTTAGAGTAATAGTTTTTCTTTCATTTACCGGAATGATTATAGCATTCGGGTCATTCTGTTGGAGAGTTGTGTCATCTAACAACAGTTGAGACGCTAAAGCATCTCTTTCTTCGTCACTTTCCGTCATTTTACTGACTGAAAGTTGTGTTTTGCAGTGCAAGTTTCAAGGAAACCAAGATTAGGTGCACAATATTTTGGAACACTGTATCCTTCAACGTTGACTAAAATAAAAACTATACATAGGAATCTCTTCCTACTATGTTCCGGTGGATGTTAACCTTTTACCCACTCCAGACAGCTTTTGGAGCTTTTACAGGAAAAAGGGGTCTGTGTGAAAAGCACTACTGAGTTACTTTAGTGTCTTGCGTTAGATTATCGCCTTACCAAACATTGGGCGCCATGTAGTGTAGTTCTTCTATTCCCAATAGGCTCTGCGCATTGGATTAACACAAACAGCAGTTTAGACGTAGGACTGAGGTCATCTAGGTCTCTACTGACTATGTTAGACTTAATTAGGTTTGCCAGCTAGCTCAGAGGTCACTAGAAACTTTCTCGAATGTTCAGGAAAGAGTTAACTCTCCTGATAAGACAAGAAGGGATTAGTTTCTGACAACCGCATAAACATGACAACTTTGCTCCCTCAGAATAAAGAGTATATCTCTAGAGTCATGTGAAAACAATAGACAGCTATTTCACTCAGTCAATCGTGCATGCTTAATTTCACCAGGAGTGCAGAGAAATAGAGAGACGGGCGTTTTCAATAAAAGTTGTTATTTATTGAGCAGTCTTCTTTCTCATGCAAGAGAAATGAGTTGCCACAATTGCAATACTTGTTGTAAAGTAAAGTGCGTACAGTAAAAGGAGTATTATGAAATAATACTGTAAAAGCATTGATATGGTTTCTGAGCCATATGATACTTTAAAACGGATAAAATATATACATACATAAAAACATTGACTAACGTACTCAACTGGTGCTTCTAAGATACGCCTACCCCGGTGTGCCTGACCTAAGCCTAATACGTGGGAAGGAGTAAGTAAGTTGCAGTTTAAGTTAAGTTGGTTTTTGCCAAGAATCTGAATCAAGAATTCTCTTAAGGTTTTATCAGCTCCGTACCTTGGTTCTAGAATGAAGGAGGTCTTGTATCTCTCTCTCAGGACTCGATCTCCCAGCAACCCGCAAGGGTGACTGGAAACACCGGAGCTGGAATTTCTCGGCAGGAGAAAAGACAGCGTCTCTCTCAGTGCGTCAAATGGGAGGTTCTGCTTCCTTCGGCACTCGCATCAGTTGGGCTTCGGGCAAGTAGATAGCCGCTCTGCTCCAAACCACCGTGTGTTTGCTTAAGGCAACGTCGGTATATTTATACCTGAAAGGTGCAGAGTTTGACGTAAGGTTGGACATAAGATGACACTAAGAACTAACAGTTCTTTCTGGACTCCAGGAGTTCTTGTGCAAATCAAAACAAAAGCAGGGGGAATTCCCGGGCTGCTGGAGGTTTGGTTTGTTTAAAGAACGCGTTGTACTTTCTAGGAGTCTATGGGAGTAGCCTTGCCGTATTTGGACTGCATGGGCTATGACTAGATATGGACATGATTCTTATGCCTTTATAAGGATATGTTTCGTTATAACCACATAAGGGCATGAATCGGGGATATCTTGATTAGGGTCCTAGATAGATTCACAACATGCTCCAGCGCCACAATGCACCTTACCCCCCAATGGGCTGCCCCCTAATCCAGTGGGGAACCTCAGTCTGTCAGTCCTAGCTGCGCTTCTCCTCTGAGCCTCTTTATTTGGGTTGCTATCGACTTTCACTGAGCTGGATGAAGGGAGGAGGGGGTCAGGCGAGTCCCTCTACCCCATTTTAGGCTGCCCCTTAGCGTACCCATTGTTTGTAGGGTTTATGTGGGGGCCCCAACATCTACCTCAAGCAGCTGCGCAGGTTTTTCTCAGGGGGGGATGAGCCGCTGCTTCTAGATCTCAAATAGCTCCCATCGAAGGCTTTCAGGCACGCTGCCACTGCCGCTCTCACTGTAGCGCCCGCAGCAAACAAATTCTCTCTGTCACGTGCAGGCTTTGCATGGGGGTCCCGATGCCCACCACCTCCAGACTCCCACCAGCTCCCGTCACCAGCTCCCGTCTTAGGCCTCTTCAGAGGGGTGCGGGGGGGGCAAGCCACAGCCCGCAGCTTTAACCATGCCCAGCCCTAGCCCCCCCGACCCCCAGACTCACCTCAGGTATGCGCCTCTCCTGGTGTAGCGCTGGGCGCTCCGTCCGCCTCGTGGCCGGCGCAGCTCTGCACCAGGCCCGGGGCTCATCCACGACTCTGCACACGTGGGAGGCCTACCTTAGCTTCGGTCCTTAGGAAAACCTCCGGACACCGCCTCAGGGCTCTGCAGACATCAACTCGGCCCAACTCCGGCATGTCTCTTAGCCACTAGCCGGCTATCATCCTACGCCCAATCTTCCGTTCTGCCCGCAACAGGCACAGGACTTCCGACACTCTGCCAGCGCGTCCTTGCAGCCAAGTCACCACGGGCGCCCCGCTCTTGGCGATCACTCACTCGGCAGCTGCTCCTTCAAAGACGCCCTCGCCGAGCCACCCGGGCAGTTACCAAACCCGTGGGTCCCGGGACATCCACCACTTAAGATGGGAATCTCCATATCCCGATGGCAGGGGTATTTAAGGATCTTTGGTGGGCCCGCCGAGGATTTAAAAAAATCCCTTTCAGCTGTTGGGTAATAAGTTCAGGTGACTATAGGCACTGGTTAACATGATTGTCCATCAGCCATGGTATCAGCTCATGGCGTTGTTTAAAGGATCTTTACAACCTAAATGTAATGTATCTCCACATCCTTTCACACACACGTACACTGGCATTAATTCTCACTTAAGACTCTGCCACCTCCCTTATATGCCCTCAACAAGCCAGTCCTTTCTTACGGGCAAGTACTTTCAGAGTATAGGCCAGTCCTTTCAAACTGGAAAGCATTTTCCCGTCCCTGCTGCCTCCCTTACATGCTGCCGGCAGGCGGTGTCTTTTGTAGCACACAGCAGCGAGCACTTCATCTCCTGTGGCATGCCTTACACTCTACAGCTGGGCGATTAATTTATTTTGCAGAGCACCCCGCGGAAATAATAATAATAATAATGATAATAAAAGGGGTTTTATCATGCGCAAACATAGCCCAATGGGCGTCAAGGCGCCTAATTCCAAATCAAGCTCATAACATAGGCCCAGCAGCTCAACCTGTATAAGCTCTCGAAAAGCACCACGTTTTAAGGGCCTTTTTAAACAAGACTAAAGAGGGTAGGGTCTTAATCTCCATTGGCAAGATGTTCCAAAGCTGTGGAGCAACAACGGAGAAGGCCCTGGCTCCCCATCTGGTGAGCTTAAAGCGAGGGACAACAAGTTGGAATAGTCCCGAAGAGCGCAAACACCTTGTGGGATGGTAACGGGTAAGCAGAGAGCTGATAGCGCCATTAGATCCATCCTCGAGTGCTCTGTAGGTCAAGCACAGAATTTTGAAATAGATTCTGTGTTGAATGGGCAGCCAGTGAAGGTCTCTCCTCGCAGCAGTGGCAGAGGAAGCCCTGGGAAGATCCAGGACAAAACGTGCAGCGGCATTCTGCACGATTTGCAGTCGATGTATAAGGCCCTTGTTGGATTCCATGTAAAGAGAGTTGCAATAATCCAACCTGGAACCAACAAGGGCGACTGCAATCTGCTTGCGTGCTTCGAGAGACAGATAGCTGTGAATTCTATTGAGCGTCCTGATCACGCCCCAGCAGGTCGAAACAGTCCGATTCACCTGTAAGGACATCGAGAGTGAGGTATCAAACACTACACCCAGATTTCTGGCAGACTGAGAGGGAGTGGGGCAGATGCCAAGAGAAGGGGGCCACCACTCACTCGACCAGATGTCTTGGTCCTTTCCAAAAATCAGAATCTCAGTCTTGTCGCCATTTAGCTTCAAGAAGTTGGTAACCATCCAATCTGCAACATGTTGCATACAGGACCTGAAGCTAGAGGCAGATGTTATGACAGAGGACTGAGTGAGTGAGACCATAATCTGGGTGTCGTCGGCGTATGAAACCACCTCCATCCCCTGCGATCTTACTAGCCTAGCAAGGGGGGCCACGTAGATGTTGAACAGGGTCGGACTTAATGCCGACCCCTGTGGCACCCCACATTGCAAAGACTTAGCTGGGGAGAGGTGGTTGCCGAGCATCACTCTCTGTTCCCTATTAAGGAGAAAGGAGTTGAGGAGACTCAGGGCCGAACCGGTGACACCAGCCTCCCTAAGCCGAGATGTTAAAATGGCAGGAGACAAAGTGTCAAATGCGGCCGTGAGGTCCAATAGCACAAGAACAGTTGTTTGTCCAGCATCAACCTTGCGTCGGATGTTGTCGACTACAAAGGTGAGAGCAGATTCTGTGCTGTGGTGTTTTCGGAAACCATGCTGGGTAGTGTCAAGATACTCCGAAGCTTCAAGGAAAGAGGATAAATGGCGGTTCAAGTGTGCTTCTAGGATTTTAGCAGGTGCAGGGAGCAAAGAGATGGGTCTGAAATTTTTCAAGAGGCCAGGATCGAGTGAAGGCTTCTTAAGGAGCGGCTTCACAATGGCCTTCTTCCAGGTAGATGGAAAGATGCCTTGATCAATTGCCCTGTTCATTACCTCAAGTAGGGGGGGAAGGAGGCTGTTCCTACAATCTTTTAACTTTTTGAGAGGCAGAGGATCTAGTGGAGAGGAGGATTTTGTCTTGTCTAGAAGAAGATTCAATCCCTCCAGAGACATAGTAGGAAAAACAGAAAGGAAGCTAGAAGGGCCAGTATTCAGTGCCTCAGAAGAGCTTATATCAGAAGGAAAATTTTCAACCAGGGAGAGACGTTGTACTTCTAAGGAAGTATGGATGTCATAGATTTTTGTGTGAAAGAAGTCTGCAATATCGTCACAAAGACGTTGAGAACTAACTACGGGATCTGGAAGTTGGAGGGAGCATAGAGAATCAGCTATTTTAAAAAGCTCCCTAGAGGAAGTGAGTGAACTAGTAAGGTTGGAGAAGTATTCCTGTTTCTCCACAATCACTTTCTGCTTATACTCCCGTAGAGCAGACTTGTGAGCCTCCCTATCCATAGGATCCCAGGATTTCCTCCATTTCCTCTCACTGCTTCTGCAGCCCTGTCTTAGAAGTCTAAGATGGTCTGAGAACCATGGCGCTGATGGTTTCCGCCGGGCTACATATCGCAGGGATGCAGGGGCAAGCTTTTCTACTGCGTTAGTAATAGAATCCTGCAGAGATTGTGCTGCCTCATCCGCACCTTTTAAGGAAAGAGCCTCAAGAGTGGGAACAAAAGGGGCAAAGGCCTCATCAGTAAGATTTCTAAAATTTCTTCTAGATACGAAAGGGGTAGTCCCTTTCTTAATAAAATGAGAAGTAGAAAAGGCTAGATGCAGCGGAACCGCAAAATGATCTGTCCACACCAACGGTAAAGGTGTACCGCTGGAGAGTCTAGGATCATTAGAGAAAACCCCGTCAAGAATGTGACCTGCTATATGAGTAGCATTGGTAACAAGCTGAGTGAGATCACAAGCTCCAAGAGATTCAACCAAGGATAGAGTATCCTTAGAGTGGACATCATCGAGATGGAAATTGAGGTCACCTAAGATGGTGAAGGAGGGCTTTCCGAAGTAAGGTTCAAGGATTCTCAGCATATCAGAGGCGAAATTAGCTCTGTAACCAGGCGGCCTATAAATCAATATGCCCGTAAAAGAAATTGAGGGGGCGCAGGTAATACAGAAGTATAGGGCTTCGAAACGATCTTGGGGCGAGGAAAGTAAGTTGACCGTACACAGCAGGGAGGATTTAAAAAGAATGGCAATGCCTCCTCCTCTACGTTTAGGTCTGTCCTGCCTATGTAGAGAATAGCCCTCTGGAATGGCTAAAAGAAGATCATGGCCCGAAGAATCAGTGGCCCAGGTCTCTGTGATGAAAACCCAATCTGGCTGCCTTTCATCCACAAAATCGTGGAAAGCTAGATTATGCTTAATTAACGAACGCGCATTTAATAGAAACCCAGTGTTATGGAAGACGGTGGGTCTTAAGGAAGAAGGACAAAGGCTGGTAGTAAGAGTGGCCAGGGGATGAAAAGAGGAAGAGCAGGCCGTACAGCGGCAAGAGTGTAAAAACTCTAGCGGAGTAAAACGATGTAAAGAGGGGCACGCAGGAGGTCTGAGAGCCAACAGCGCGGATGGAGCATAGCGCATAAATATCTTACCAGGGAGTAGTGGAGCGGAGGCCAGGTCCAGCCCGACCTGCAGCCCGTCCTCAGCGCGGACGGGCGCAGACGGGCTGAACTCTGGCGTAACTCCGGCGTCATTCTGGCGTCCCCGCAGCGCGTAACCGCTGCGCGTAAGCATGGCTCAATTTATGTACTGCTCGCCTCCTAGAGAGAGGACTAGAGCGTGCAAACAATCCCCCAAAGCAAGATGGCCGCCAACAAGACGTGGGCGAGGGACCCGCCTAAGGCGGTGAATCACCAATTAGAGTGTGGGAGAGAGGGGCAGAGATGCAAGTGTGCGTGGCCGGCAATTCTAAAAGCAAGGTAAAAGCTTGAAATGAAATTAAAATTAAATTACCAAAACGGGCTTTTTAAAATTTCCTGTAAGCTGCTAGCAGGTCGCGCTGCGTGCTGCGTGTAGAGCGCTGCTGGTAATGCGCTGAGCAAATCACTTCATCTACCACTACCTGCCCTACATACTTCCAGCAGGGTACTATGCTACTTGTTCTTGTGGAGCATTCTGCACTAGGCACTTCATCCCCGACTACTAGCCTTATACCCACTTGACTTCTTTCTCTTGAGGAGAACTTTTGGAAAGAATTACATCCTCCAGTCTAAATTACATATTACTTTAGGTCATCTGAGTCCTTATAGCCTGGTAGGCTATCCTGTTTTAGGTTTACACTTATAATAACTAATCAAAAAATGTAAACACTGATAAACACCTTTACAACCCCAAACTAAAATGTCATTCAAAGAAGAAAAGTGAGAGACAATGAGTATTTTTTATTTCTTTATGAAGGGGCCAACGCAATGTAACTTTGCTATACAAGATAGCAGCAAGAAAGACTGGTCTAAGATTATTCTGCTTGAGTTTAGGTGTTTAGGGATGTCACTAAAATATAGTTTCTTTCTTCCTTTTTTTCCTTTTGTTTTTATTCCTTTATGAAGGGGCCAACGCAATGTAACTTTGTTATACAAGGTAGCAGCAAGAAAGACTGGTCTAAGATTATTCTGCGTGAGTTTAGGTGTTTAGGGGTGTCACTAAAATATAGTTTCTTTCTTCCTTTTGTTTCTTCCTTTTGTTGCAGTGCTTCAAAGCATGGCTTAAGCCTGGTCTAATTATGTTATACAATGTAGAGATCATGGGTATATTAACATCATATTTGATCTTTTTGCAGTGTTTAATTATTTCACTGACTGGTGAAATGCCTGGCTCATATGAATCTTGGCCAATATGTACTATCACATTTACTTACAACCTCCTTTTCTAACAAGTCAGTAATGATAGCAGGTTAACTGCTAAACACCACAGGCTTTAAAAACGCATTACAAGCTGTAATGATGGATGTTTGTGATAAGAGTGCTGTCGTCATGCAAATGCAATAGTAGTGAAAACATGGCACAGGACTTTCCACACACCTAAAAGATTCATAGCTGCAATGTGTCCCATTGTTATGTATGATACACTCACCTAACTGCGGCTTTCACCCAGCTGCACTATACTATTGACGTTCACAAATTGATAAAGCCTTTTTCAAATCACTTCCGGCAATGCTCCTTGATGCACTGATGGGATTGCTGCCAGTGGGCGTGTATATGGCGGAAACTAAGATAGTCTTAACTGATGTGGTCACAGCTACAACACTAATAATATCAGCTGGTCAGGATGAATTTAATTGAACATAAGTAGATCTTAACAGAAAAGGATATGAGAACCTTGTTCTAGCATAAATCTTTGAATGTGTATCTTGAAAACAGTTAATTATTTTCAATTGTCAATCATTTAATTTTGGATGCAGGCCCTGCACAGAGTTGCCAAAACATGTCCACTTGGATGGTACAGGACACATGTTTTACAATGTCTGCAAGTTGGAAGTGCTACTGTGTTCATAGCGCTGAGGGGAGTCTGTATGCAAATAACTTACCTGGTTCAAAATAGTGCTCATGTATCTTGGTACTGATTTGTATTAGTGGAAATCACATTTGTCCTCCTTATCCAAAAATCAGAAATCTGCTCCTGAACATTTCTGACCTCCCATGGGTGCAAAGATCCAGTTCTATAGCAATTCACAAACGTTATCAGGGTAATTGACTGTCGATGCTTAATTTGAGATAGTGGTTTGCAGTGTGGCCCACTGCAGTCATTCTTGGGGACAGGCACTTCTTTTTCCTCCTCAGACACTGACTGGGAGCAAGAGACGAAAAAAACACACAGGAGAAAGATGGAGAAAGAGAAAAACAGAAGATTACCACAAAGGGAGAAAACATGAACCTTCAAAAGAGAAATAAAAGGGCAAGGACTGTCTGGTAGTGGATTAAAAGGCATAAGGAGGATTCAAGACTACTCATTTTGCACAAACAACATTTAATTGCTTCCGTCGCGGGCTGTGGGCACCAACATTCATTCTTTTACAAATGTAGTACTGTTGACAGACGTAAGTTCACACGTGTACAACATTAATGTTCTCAATATGTAAATATACAAATTCATATTTTCATATCAGGCAATTTGCTGCACAAAAATAAATGCTTTTGCTATTTTTTCTCTATGGAGAAAATATTTTTCCTCATTGAAAAAATCTTCCCTTCCCACTGTTGAAATAGATTTACCCCTGCAATTGAGAGGAGTAAATCTTCAACCTTTCCCAGTATAGAAAGTGATGTGTCACGTTTGTGAAGTGTGTGAGTTTTCAATCTCACAGGGCATTCCTGCCCTCTAAGGTACGCTTCTCTCCACCCACTCTTCACCACTGCTCATGCATTTAGATGCACAGAATCAATAATTTACTGATTTACTAAACTACCTTTTCTGAATCAAAAAAGGGCTTTAGACCTGCAAATTAAGGTATTTTTATCAGTATGTCGAACTTATATGTGCAAATAGTGTTGCCAACTGGGTGCAGTGTGCTGGGGGAGAACAGGGCCTGCCTAGGGGACACAAGAGAAAACCTCAGCGGGTTAGGGGACAGTTGGCTATTTTCAGGGTTGGATGGGATGAGAACTCCTCAAAAAACAAGGGCCATATTATCAAGAAAGGGCGATACATTATCGCCGCTTTTATCAGCAGGAAACTGCCCCTAAAGCGGCGATAATGGGCTTGATAATATGCCTTTGTGAATACCCATAGAAGCCCAGGCTCTGGTGTTAACCTGGGCTTCTATGGGAATTCACAAGGGCATATTATCAAGCCCATTATCTCTGCTTTAGCTGCAGTTTCCTGCCGATAAAAGCGGTGATAATGGGATGTACGTTGTTACAACGCATGTGTTTACTACGCATGCCTTTACAACGCAGGTTTTTCAACGCGAGTCGTTACAACGACTTGCGTTGAGGGGTGCTGGATAGTGAATAGTTTAATTTACTATTCCAACTCCAGTCCCCGTGGATAGTAGGGAAGGTGTTGGATAGTAAATTAAACTATTACCTATTCTAGAGCGCCCTCCAGCGCAATTCGTTGTAATGACTTGCGTTGAAAAACCTGCGTTGTAAAGGCACAGCGTGGTAAAAGTTGTGTTGTAAAGGATGTTTCCACGATAATGTATCGCCCTTTCTTGATAATATGGCCCCAAGTTTCTAAATAAGAGCATACATGAATAGCAGCAGAATAATAATGCTTCTGATACTGTGGTCGGATCTAAGTTACAGAAGTCTTGCTGAAGTCACATGGCTCTTGGTTGACAAACATGTCAGGGGTAGTGCTAGTTATGCCCTACCCTCTTTGAAATAGAGTAGAGTCCGTTCCCCTGCCTTCACCATTCAGTAGCCCACTGTTTGCTGCAGAGAGTGTGGCGTAAGTGCAGGGATCGAAAACTACAGAAAGCAAAAATGTCTTTTAAATCACTAGTGGTAGGAGTGACAGCGGTAGCAAAGAGGTTAGCTAGGGGTAGTAACAACCACCCACGACTACTAGTAATTTACGTCCACGTAGCTGTTCTTCCAAACTGCCCGCAAACCTGTGGCCTTTCAGAAATGTGGGCTTCTGAAATTGTGTGTTTAGTACCACTCAAAACAAATTGTGAGGGGCCCCCAGCTCTCTTCTGGGCGAGCTGTGCACCGTAGGGCTGACATGAACGGATTGTCCAGGGCAGGTTTATCTCCCAGTTCAGCCTCGCACTGGGCAAGAGATGCCCGACTTTTGTACAATAAGCTACCTGGCCAAGAATTCTCGCTCACCTCCTCTCGCCCCGGCTGCAAACCACAGGAAGACAATTTTAGCCCATTACTGGGGAATCACGGCGTCCTGTTCTCGAGGCTGTTTGGAGCCACAGGCCCAGGGGGAGGCTGAGAAGACGCAGAGACAGTTTGAGGGCTACCAAACGAGGAGGAAATATTGCCTGAAGAATCAGCAGATCGTTGCGCGTCAGTTAATGCGCCGCCCGCTTCGCGACACCATCGGTCTGTGTCGTCTCTTTCGTTAGAAGCACAAGAGCAGCATTTTCAGGGGACAGCTGAGGTGGTCAGAGCTGGCAGCCTTTCCAGCATTACCATTTAAGCTTCCCTCTGGGAGTGCAGCAAAAGGCAGCTTGAACCTTAATGAATGTGGATGCTCGTCACATCCAGCTGCGGCCATCCAGAAGTCATCCTTTTATACAAAGGAGCCAGCTTCGCTCAGCCTGCAGCTGTTGTGCAGTGCACCGGCACTGGCTGCTGTTCGATGAGCAGGGTTAAGATGCTGTTGTGTGAATTACACATGAATTCGCCCCTCCATCTTTGTAAGAGGTGCTCGGCAGGACTTTTGATGGACTCTGCCATCCGCATCAGTGAGTGCTCATTGGCACAGACCAGGTTTTGTCCTTGGGGTTCTATATTTTATTCCTTAATTTATTACACATCATTATATCGAATGGACGACGCCACATGGGCAATGGTTGCCTTCGAATCACTGGCATATCAATCACAACAATATTGAGATATACAAATATTAAGTCACAAATATCGATTACAAAAAAAGGACACTTCCTTGAATTAATTTGCTGCCGTTAAGGACGCTGACAGACCTGCTTGTTGGCTTGTTTGAACTGCTCCCTGTGAGGACGCTGTGAGACCCTTTTTACAGCGCTACGACTTGCGGTACCCGCTTCGCGGGTCCCGCTGCTCACTACACCCGCTTCTGAGCCCTGGAATTCGTAAATTGGTGAAGTGTGTGTTTGGCAGGGCTGCGAGCGAGTGGGGGCCGGACTTCTAGGACCAGAAGCCCCGGCGACCCGCGCCTCTAGGAAAGGGGGGGCCAATCGGCCCCCACGCAGGCATGGCGGGGCCCGGCCCCTCCCATATCCCGGTTCCTTTGTTGTGGCCTGCCCCCCCCCCCCGCCCCGGAAGCAGTTGTGCACTTCCGGGGCGAGGGGGCGGGGCCTCGAAGGGGTGAAGAGCCTGGGGAGCGCGGGAAGCGGCCTCTTTGTGCCCGCGCTCCCAGGCTCGCTCCTCGCCCCACCGTGGGGCGGTGTAATTTTTTCCCTTTTCATTTTATTTCAGGTCCGGAATAATTGATCGGAGTTGTGAGGAGAGTCAACCGGCGGCGGATTTGGCGATTGACTGCACGCTGAGGCAGCCTCCGAGCCAGCTGTATACGGGAGCGAGACGCGCCGGGCACTGCAGCGAGCTTTCCCCCATCCGAGGACCGCTTGGGCTGGACCGTTACTCACGGGGCTCCTGTGCGCTACGGCCTGCCCCGTCCAGCCTCTAGGAGGCTGTAATAAAGTTTCTTCTTTTCCCCACTGCAGGTTACAGACCTCTATATGGCGCTGAGGATGGTCGCCAACGCATGGGGAATTTACTGCCGGAACTTTAAGAGCGCCGTTGGCGAGTACGGGCCAGCCTGAGCATCGTAGATCGCTGCACCGGATCTGCGGGGTTGGAGTGATCAGTGCGGACACCGGTCTTCGGGGGAGCAGTACAAGCAGTCTTTCTTTGGGTCCCGTCAGCCTCGCTAGGTGGCTGTCTTTTAATGTTGTTATTACTTTTGCGGGCCGAAACATGGGGAACAGTTGGTGGAAAAGGACCTGCAAGCGGCAGAGGGAGCAGCCATAACCGACGTAGCAAACAGCGAGATGAATGGGTGGTCCGTCGGACCGTGGGTTTGGATCGGCCAAGAACTGCGGAGGTGCATGGGCTGTGCACGTGGGAGTCGTATGCTTGGGGCAGCAACAGTTTATTCACGAGGTCGTCCACGCCAGGAATCCTGCTGTAGTCATGAGGGCCAACAAGGGGTGTTGGACCAACGCCGAATGCTCCGTTCTCTCGTGCTCGACACCAGAAAGGTGAGTGTACAATATGCCCCTCGAAGCATTGTGGGACACGCCTATACATGGCTTGGCGCCGCGCACTTACTGCACTGGGTATGGGGTTTAGCGGGTTGCTACAGCCACCGTGGCAGAAGTTGTTTGGTATGATGGTAGAGCGTATGATGTGCAAGTATAGGGCCCAGGGTTCAATACCCGGCTTCGCCAGAGCACTGTTTACTTTCTTTCGAAAAGAGGGCAATGCGTGTAGCCCTGAGAAAATGCTTGTGTGGTGACCCGCAATGGGAGTATAATTTTGTGGGCAATATTTAGGACACGTTTCTTAGGTAAATGTGGTACATTTAACACTTAAGCCCCCACCTTGTTGACCAAACTATGCCCCTGGCGCGCTCAAATCAGCCTTCCGGTTGTCCAGGGTCAGCAAACTGAGTTCCATTACATTGGGTGCCATTACCAAATGTTAATCACAGCAGTTAGAAACGGCAGATGTGTGCAATGAAGGAGAATCTGAAAACAAATAATTGTTACCTTTGTAATCCGTTTTTGAAAGCCTTGTTTTGGAGGCATTAACGTGCCTTCCTTATCATGGATACTTTACAAACGGCAACACGCCTGCCCGCCAAATTAAGGAATAAAGAAAAATTTTATCGTTGGCATAACGTGTTCTGCAAAATTGATGAAATAATTGGGAAATACAGCACGCCGTACATTCTGATTAAAACATGTTCAGCCCAAAATATAAAGAATTGAACAAATATGACACAAGGGAGAAAACGGCATGGACTGCGTGTGACAATTAATGACATTTTACAATCTCTGTGTGATACAAGGCTCTTGTCACGAGGACTTGCAGCAGATTCCATCTGCCTGCATGGACACCTGCTGGAGTTACGAAAGCTGGTCCCCTCGTGGTTTCACAACTGCTTTGTGCAGAGAGGCGGCGCACAGACAGGAGAAACCTTTTCAGACACGGTAGTCAAGCCTCCTGCGAGAGCGTTGAAAAAAAAAAATGGCAGCTATTTAACACGGGGGATTTTAGGAACATAATAGCCATTCTTGGCAACGATCAAAAACTTCTAAGGGGGTATTTACATCACTTTATATTAAATTAAATTAATTCGTTTTTGATAGAGCGATGCTAGACACCAAAGAGTGACATGGCAGCTTTTTTAACTTGGTATTTGAAAGGATAAGTGAAATTTGCACAACATGTGCAGGTGAATACATAATATAATTGACAGTATAGCAACCGAGAGATATATTTGTGGACGCCAACAGTACAAAAGGATGTGTACATTGTAGGGGGCAGCAACTGTGGGTTCAATTATAGGGATATGGTTAGTACATGAATTTGATTTGGGGTCCACTGAAACATTGCAGTGGTAAAGTTGCTACGCCATATGGTACACGGACGGAATCCCATTACATTGATAAATGCAATTCTGAACAGTGGCAATATAGCATGAGGGCAACAGTAGGATACCTGCATGAGAAGAATAGTTCTACCCTGTCCGAGAAAGGACAAAATGCATCTAGCGTGTTACCTAATCAAAATGTGATCAGAGTAATTTGCCTGGTCAGCTATGCAACACTTGAGCTATCCATGACTTAAAAGGGGCCAGGTACCCTATTCATAATGATACACAAATGATGGTTACTGCTTAATGATCGTATCAGCTGTTTGCACAGCCATTATGCAGGAAAAGGGGTATGATGCATAGGTGGTATGCCTTAATGTGAGGACAGGGAAAAGCTCGAAATGGTTCCTTACATCACCCGGGTGCGGGCGTTAACACATTCCTTTATCGCCGTGATGCTCTGGCTACACATGCCTTTGGTGTTTCATCCTGGGCTTCTTTATTTGATGTGCTCCAGGCACTTGCAATATTTTATCCAAGCCATGGTTGCTGCTTATTTATCTTACACAAGGAACAGCCAGTGACATAAGTTAAAAAATTATGACACTCTAGAATTACTATCAGTCGTATCTGCTGAGGTGATAGTTAGAACAATGGTGGAACCATTCGCGAATAGGGTAGACCTCTTTTCTTGGGGTCCTCTGGGTGAGTAACGCGTATCTAAGGGTAGGGCTTGACGAGGCGGTGAAAGCCAGTTTCCCAGGTCCCACATTCCTTTCCAAGTCAAAGTAGAAAGCCAAACAGGGGACTTATTTCATTGTGTAGGGAATCAACATCTGAGGTGCTACCTCTGAGCGAGGAGCCCCTTTTTTGGTTTACAGTTCTTACATTTTGTTTGTAGTTATCCTCAAGTGTAACTTTTATTGAAACTTGAGTGAGAATCTGAGGTGTTGCCACGCTTGTTGTCTGCATTGCTGAGGTAAAGCAGTTTGTGTTACCAGTCAAAATGTCACGAGTGAGGACATGAAAGTTGGACCACACCAGGTGGATATAAAGATAGGTATTTATCCTAAATGCATCCCTCTGGTCCCTTGAGGAGGCTAGGAGGCAAAGAATTACAGTCAGGACATTTATTTAACACGCAGTAACTTAGCACAGTATACGTTGTCTTGAGGTAGCGCAGCTTGTTTTACCAGTCTATAATCTCATGAATGAGTAAATGAAAAGAGAACCACAACAGGGTTATAACAAATATGTATTTGTTCTAAACACATCCCTCTAGTCCCTTTAAAAAGAGAACCACAACAGGTGTATAACAAATATAAGTATTGGTTCTAAACACATCCCTCTAGTCCTTTTACGAGGCTAGAGGCAAAGAATTACAGTCAGTAAACTTATTTAACACACAAGTAAATTAGCACAATATTCGTGGCTCAAGAAAGTGGTATATGACCCACGACTGGCATACAGACGAGGCCTAGAGCTTGTAGAGCCGCTGGGGGCCACCAGGAATCACCCAAGGTAGTGACATATGGGGGCCCACGCGAAGGTAAAGCTTTTATCTGACAAGTTCATCTCATTTTAGAACTCTTATCAATGGCATCGACCGAACTGATAGTTACAACAAGTGTTTGAACTTCTCCACTCTAATGGCCTCTTTCTTGGGGTGCTGATTCCGACACACCCGGCCCCCTGTTGTCATACCTTCAAAGTTGTCCCGGTGCCCAGTCACGGCATCACATAGGCATTGGTAGAAAAGCAGGATTAAGAGGCGATGTCCTCGTCTGCAGCACAATTTGCTTTTAGTAACAAGGAATGTGAAAATAGGAAAGCCAATTTAACAGCCTAGCATGGTTAGGGCGGTGCTGATCCCATGCAAAAATTTAGATGCTGCACTGGCAAACAGACTGTCCCTTTCAAACCTAGATCCTATCGCCTAAAGACGTGGGTAGAAAACCAGGACTAGGAGGTGATGTCCTGGTCTGCAGCAGAATTTTAGTCACCATGATAGTGCCGTGGCACCGCACTTCACATTGTGTATCGTCCTTAAGGAGTCACGAGGGCGCTATTGTAATCATGGTGGACCACATGCACTGGGTCACTGTACTGCACACTGGTTATTATTCTCAAAAAAAGGTTTTTCTACAGGACACGCTCCGTACCAAACACACTACATGGGACACAAACTAAGGCTATGCTTAACACTTACAGGGGAAGTGTTAATGAGTATGCATCGGGCGTCTTATCTAAAACTTAGCAAGTGATGGCAATGTAAGATGAGCATGTGTACAGCAGTTATCGCAGAAACACTAATGGTTTGTGTTTATCTTTTTTCATTTATGTATATGGCCGGGTCCATGGGGGATATCTGGAGTGCTCCACATCACAACAGCTGCAACAGGGGACAGCCCAAGGGATGCTTACGTCAGGTAGAGGATGGCAAGCAACAACGCAACTGTGATGGGCGAGCGATCAAAGACGCAGGAGGTGCCAGCACAGGGCTGATTGTTTTTGGTGTAAACCCTAGATTGGGCTGGCCGCAGTAATGTAGCGGGATGTTGCGTCACAAAAAATGGCAGTGTTTTTCTTAACAGAAAATTGTATTTCTACAGTAACGGCGCCTGTGCTCGCAGGGCCACCAGAGTCAACATGGTATATTCATAGGTTACCAATGGGTAGGGCTAACGATAGGGATGGGGCAGTGCACACGGGTGTGCATTGCTAGCCTTGGCAACCCCAGGAATAATAGGCCTAGGCAACGCCTCATCACCCCTGGTCGGGAAGTAGGACTTCCGTAGTAAAGTGTTAGACATACACTTAACATTTCCCAGAGCGTAGTGGCCAGGTGGGGGTGGTTAGCAGACTTCACGATACGCCAGTGGGAGGTGTACGCCGATAGTACCAGGATACCCCCGGTCACAGCAACTACAGGGACACCAAAGATGGGGTCTGTCCGTCCAGAGCGGGAAAGGAGAAGTACCCGATAGGCACGCCCAACACCCTCAGTCAATATCTGACAGCGGGTAACAACGATGGGGGTTTTTAATTGGGCAAAGGGGGTTCTGGTGGAAGGGATAATCGCACTAGCAAGCTAGTTGGCAAAATATAAGACACGGACTGCACCATAGGGGGGCTCAGTTGTTTCCCAGACTGCAGGAAAAGGGGGGGTGGACTGGGGGAGTGCGCAGAGTCACTCGGTGAAGAATCACTCGGTAAAGAGGATCAACACTTGGATTGAGAAATTATTTCATCCACCTTAATTGCAGAATATCCCACAGGGGGTCATCTGAGAGGGACCATGTAGATTAACAGTCGGCTGATAATGAGGAGTTGACATTTATTAGAGGGGTTGTCTCTACTCACAGGGTGGGGGGTCCAGTGGACAGAGTCAGGGAATGCCCTATGGATAAGGAACAAACTAGCAGGGGTAGAGGGTTGTTTGGATTAGGAAGATATGACCTTTCAGTGTAGGCGGTTTGGGGGGGGCCAGATAGTCGGTCAACTATGCTGGCCTGTGGCGGTAAGGTCATATCGGTGAGCAGCAATTTAAGGTCCTTAGGGGGGGGCGGTCCCATTCACGAAAGGGGCCGCCCAGCGGGAGGGGCCATTGGTCTCTCCCAGAACTTCAGGGGCAGGATATGATATCCATTACTTAGAAGGATGCGGGGGAGGGAGTTACGCTTTCCTCAGGCTGGTAGCCACCCCTCACAGACACTATGACGTCATCAAGGTGCGCGAGTGTACGGGCCCTCCTGTTATGGTTAAATGGAGTTCAGGGAGCGCACATGGGTGAAACGTGCCCTGGGTTGCGCGCGCACGTGGGTGAAACGTGCCCTGGGTTGCGCATGCGCATCTCGAACGTGAGAGCGTAGCTGTAAAAGGATCTGACACCGGTTAGCGACCTTGCCGTACGACTCAAATTATTAGAATGCATTTTTATTTTCAGGATGTTAGATTCGGTTAGGAAACATGCTGTACTAGATACTTGTTAAGGTTAGCCCATCATACCATGGCAACAATGGATGTAAATCTAATGTTCTGAAATGTGCATTTAATAATTGTCAAAATGTTTATTTTATTAAAATTTTAATTTTGTTTTTATATTTTAATAAATACGGCCAGGGGGGGCCCTGACCCCCTGACTTCCAAAGACCCATGTGTTGAATGGTTGAATTAGGTAATGCTGTCTATATGTTAAGGAGGGGGGTGGCCGGTAGTCCCAGACCATGAGGAAAGGGGGGGCCAATCGGCCCCCACGCAGGCATGGCGGGGCCCGGCCCCTCCCATATCCCGGTTCCTTTGTTGTGGCCTGCCCCCCCCCCGCCCCGGAAGCAGTTGTGCACTTCCGGGGCGAGGGGGCGGGGCCTCAAAGGGGTGAAGAGCCTGGGGAGCGCGGGAAGCGGCCTCTTTGTGCCCGCGCTCCCAGGCTCGCTCCTCGCTCCACCGTGGGGCGGTGTAATTTTTCCCACCCTCCATCCCCTTTGATTAGCGGAATTTGGGTACATTCAGTGGTGATATACTGTCTAGCGATGTGCAGGATCATAGGAATAGCATGCTTGCCTCATTAGGCCCTTTTTCCCGTTTACAGGTGGAATGTACATATGGAGATGTTTTGTACTTTACTGTGGTTTTAACTAATTTTCTCCTTAGGCCTTTTTTCCGTTTACAGGAAAATGTACATATGTATAATTTGGTGCTTTATGTTGACTAATTTTCTCCTTAGGCCTTTTTTCCCTCTTAGCATAGCAATGTCGTATTTATT
The DNA here is from genome assembly GCF_964261635.1 of Lissotriton helveticus. Classification (NCBI taxonomy): domain Eukaryota; kingdom Metazoa; phylum Chordata; class Amphibia; order Caudata; family Salamandridae; genus Lissotriton; species Lissotriton helveticus. Next base: position 113,647,938 of record NC_136065.1, read on the forward strand.
ATGTGTCTGGCGGTAAGGTCATAATCGGTGAGCAGCAATTTAAGGTCCTTAGGGGGGGGGGGCGGTCCCATTCACGAAAGGGGCCGCCCAGCGGGAGGGGCCATTGGTCTCTCCCAGAACTTCAGGGGCAGGATATGATATCCATTACTTAGAAGGATGCGGGGGAGGGAGTTACGCTTTCCTCAGGCTGGTAGCCACCCCTCACAGACACTATGATGTCATCAAGGTGCGCGAGTGTACGGGCCCTCCTGTTATGGTTAAATGGAGTTCAGGGAGCGCACATGGGTGAAACGTGCCCTGGGTTGCGCGCGCACGTGGGTGAAACGTGCCCTGGGTTGCGCATGCGCATCTCGAACGTGAGAGCGTAGCTGTAAAAGGATCTGACACCGGTTAGCGACCTTGCCGTACGACTCAAATTATTAGAATGCATTTTTATTTTCAGGATGTTAGATTCGGTTAGGAAACACGCTGTACTAGATACTTGTTAAGGTTAGCCCATCATACCATGGCAACAATGGATGTAAATCTAATGTTCTGAAATGTGCATTTAATAATTGTCTAAATGTTTATTTTATTAAAATTTTAATTTTGTTTTTATATTTTAATAAATACGGCCAGGGGGGGCCCTGACCCCCTGACTTCCAAAGACCCATGTGTTGAATGGTTGAATTAGGTAATGCTGTCTATATGTTAAGGAGGGGGGTGGCCAGTAGTCCCAGACCATGCTTCACCTGGCCGCTCTCCCTGTCAAGCACGCCCCTCCTGCACACTAGAAAGGCAGGGGAGGAGGATATCGCCGTGGGACACTTCCTTGAATTAATTTGCTGCCGTTAAGGACGCTGACAGACCTGCTTGTTGGCTTGTTTGAACTGCTCCCTGTGAGGACGCTGTGAGACCCTTTTTACAGCGCTACGACTTGCGGTACCCGCTTTGCGGGTCCCGCTGTGCACTACACCCGCTTCTGAGCCCTGGAATTCGTAAATTGGTGAAGTGTGTGTTTGGCAGGGCTGCGAGCGGGTGGGGGCCGGACTTCTAGGACCAGAAGCCCCGGCGACCCGCGCCTCTCTTCACCTGGCCGCTCTCCCTGTCAAGCACGCCCCTCCTGCACACTAGAAAGGCAGGGGAGGAGGATATCGCCGTGGGACACTTCCTTGAATTAATTTGCTGCCGTTAAGGACGCTGACAGACCTGCTTGTTGGCTTGTTTGAACTGCTCCCTGTGAGGACGCTGTGAGACCCTTTTTACAGCGCTACGACTTGCGGTACCCGCTTCGCGGGTCCCGCTGCGCACTACACCCGCTTCTGAGCCCTGGAATTCGTAAATTGGTGAAGTGTGTGTTTGGCAGGGCTGCGAGCGAGTGGGGGCCGGACTTCTAGGACTAGAAGCCCCGGCGACCCGCGCCTCTCTTCACCTGGCCGCTCTCCCTGTCAAGCACGCCCCTCCTACACACCATAGGTCTACGTACTTAAGAGGAGGGCTCCCCCCGCTGCGCGGGAGCGCGCGGGAGTGCGCCGGGAGAAGCCCGGGACAAGGGCGGGACCGTCTGTGGCCGTCAGGGGCCGTGGGTGGCCGGGCTGGGCCACCCCTCTGATGAGTCTGTTTTTGCAGTTTGATTATTGTTGATATATCTGCTATCCTTATTGGTATTTTGTGTGTCGATTTACAGACTCATCCTATAATGTCTTCCTTAACTCTTAACCCCCTTCCGGATCGTGTAAATATTTCAATACTCGGTCCACTTGATAAATTCTTTGCAAAAGCAACGAAGGAGATTGACCGTGAGTTGTTACTAGCAGAAAGAAGGGCGGAAAGGCGCCTTTCTGTTGAGGCCCTTAAGAGACAGACCTCTTCTTCCAGCAAAGCTATACCCTCTGTGGCCGCAACAGAACATGCAGAGATGGATACTGAGCTTTTCAATACAGATAGTATTCCTTTAATTTTCCAGGAAAGTCAGTTATCTCAGGGGGACCAAGATTTTGCGGCGGACAGTTTGAGCGACTTGTCCACGGCAATATCTAACAACCTTATAGATCTTAACACTCCATTGCCCCCGGAAATTGATACCCACTGTCAAAGTAATGTTATTCCTCCCCCCTTGAAGATACAAACAGAGGTTATTACGTTGCTTCCTACTCCGCCCACCACTCTTACGATTACTTCACATCATAATCGAAAGCGTAAAAGTGGTATATCGTCACCAGCTAGGAAAAGAAGGAAGAAGGGAGGGAAATACAAAGCTAGGCACATTAATCCGTGGAAACCCTTAGAGACAGCAGCCACTAAATCAACACTGCCAGTGGATATAGGGGTCATAGCAACAGAGGGGATAGAACCAATACAAAAGAGTGTAGACATAGAGAATAAATATATTCCAAATGATGGATTACTGGAGGCGGTTGAAAAACTGTTAAAAGCTCTTACTCTTCCTCTTACAGAAAGACTAAAAATGTTGGATAAAAAACTAGATTGCCTCCTTCCTGAGACTATGCCCCCAGAGAATATAACACCAACTATCCCAGTCATTGTTTCTAAGGACAAAGAAACCAATAAGCAAATTAGACAACATAATCCCCCTGATAAACCAAAAAATGTGTCTGCTAATAAAAACCCGCCACCTACATCAGATATACCAGTAAATACAGCTTCTAAAACCGTGGCTAAAGAAAAACCTTCCGCTTTTGTCTTGAAGCCTAACCAAACTACTAATACATCCAGCTCACAAACAACTCACACTAGCAAAGCTAAACTACACTATAAAAATACGGTACAATTACCGCCAGAGTCCTTTGGCTTTGTTATTGTTTTAACAGGAGTTCCACTTGTTACGGAGGGAAATATGGAATCGAACATGAGCTTAAAAAATAAAGTGATTCATTGGTTGCGTTTAAACAGGCCATTACCTGCACACTTGAATGGTGATATTGTAGCAGTCAGAAGGTGCCAATGGGTAGGCATACGCCCTAAGGATATAGAGGGTGACCTGATTGTAGTGAATTTTAAGGACCATAGGGTGGTATCTTATATAAGTGATTGGTTTATGAGTGGCAATGATGGCGGAGTATCAACACGAAATCTGACATATTTCTATCCTGAAAATATGATGCTCCCTACAAACAAACCTCGGCAGAGATGTGGTTTGGATTTCATCCGTCATCAGAAACCACTCATGGACAACCCAATTTTCACCTACCCCAATATAAATGTTAGATCCTACCCTACGGTAAACCACCCAAATTTGTACCCTAATTCAAATAATTCAAATAATCACTACCCCACTAATCCTAGGGAATTTTGGAATATTCCATTGTCAAACATGTTCTATCCTTTGACTCCAATGAATTTAAATGATTGACTGCACTTATTTAAACAAAAAAATATATTAGCTGGGGATAATAGATTAACCTTTCCCCCTTTTATGGAGGATTCTGTGCCTGGGCTTGTTCCGACCAATCACCATCTTACAATAGGTAAGGATTGTAAAATAACAACTAATGATGATACAAATTGTGTAGAGATCTGTGCAAATTCCAAACCGGACCAAAAATGGGGGGGTAATATAGTTTCTCATAGAGTTGTAACCACGGGCGATGATGTGGATGTGGAAGTGGGAAATGATGATAAGGATACATATATATATGAGCCTGTTGATTTGGGAACCAATGATATAGGAAATAGGGTAGATGGGTGTAGGGTAGATGGGTGCGAGCAAGTTCACTTGCCAGATAAGTTGCTTCCGGAAAATGAGGGAAACTGTAAAAAGATTAGCAATTTCCGTGTACTGTCTTGGAATATAGCAGGTATTCGCCAAAGGTTGGAATATTCGGCCTGGGTAAAATTTGTAGATTCTTTTGATCTAGCCTGTCTGCAGGAGACTTGGAGTACTGTGGATCTGAGTTTGGATGGTTTCCAAGCTTTTAACGTCCCAGCAATACCATCGCAATCAGGGCGAGCTAAGGGCGGGCTTATGACAGCAATCTCTGTAAAACATAATTTAAAATATGTCAATAGAGTAATCGAAACCCCCTGGTATCAATTACTCATTATTAAGGATCTTTTTACTGAAACTGTTCTTCTTATTAATTGGTATTACAACATATTTGATCCTAATGAAACTGCAATTATTGATAATTTACAGGAAGAGATTGCTAAGGTGAGAAGTAGAGTCTTCCCAGTCCTTATTATAAGGTTAGGTGATTTTAATTGTGAACTATGTAAGTTTAGTGGGACCAGGGTTTGCGGATTGAAGGATCTAAATGACCATCCTATGGCTCATTTCTCTCATACAAGCAAGGGGAGGCCATAAATAGTATTGTAATAAACAATAATTTATGTATTCTTGATACGACTGGCTCTTCGAACTCTGTGAATATACCCACCTTCCAAGGTACGGGGGGCAGAACAACCACAATTGATTTTATAATGGTATCTATGGGATTTTTCAGCTATTTGAAAGATTTTAAAATTGAGGCAAACCCAGCTAGCGATCACAATCCCCTAATTCTGAGTTTTAATATTACTTCTGATCCAAAACTGTGCCCGGAACAACCAATAGTATATACTAAGAACCAGGGTGTCACTGTAAGGTGGAATAAAGTACCCATTAGGCAATTGGAGATGGATATTTTTAAGGAAAATATGGCTCAGATAGAAACCTGCCTAGCATTTAACCCTGACCCAGACCATATAATTTCTAGTTTCGGGATATTAATGGAAAATGTAGCAACCCATTTACTCGCAAAGACAGGGGGGAAGAATCAACACCAGGGACCTAAATGGTTCAATGCTGAATGCTCTTCGGCTCAAACAACTTTAACTAAAGCATTGCGCCAAAATCCAAGAGATAGAAATATGATCATACTGGCAAGGAAACAATATAGACAGGCAATCAGAAAAAGAAAAAATGAATTGAGATCAAAGGCATGGGAAGATCTGGATAAAGCAGTCGAGTTAAGGGATAACAGACTTTTTTGGGAAGTAATAAATAGACCCCTTTTAAAATCAGGGGAAGAAAATACCATTCGAGTTCATTTACCAGAGGAAACATGGGTAACTCATTATAATAAAATCTTTAACCCGAAAGAGATATTACAGTCTGCCACCTTGGAGGAGGATGATTCCTGTAAGATTAATATGGAATCAGCCAAGAAGCTTAGTGATTCACTAATGCTCTCAGAAGTAGAGCTAGCTTTGTCTAAGGGGGCGTCCTTAAAAGCCCCTGGCCCTGACTCACTACCCCTAGATCTTTTTAAACACAATCAGGAGGTTTGGTCCCCATTACTCTTGAATGTTTTTAAGGCATTAATACTTGGGCCTATCCCGACCTCCTGGAAAGAGGCCGTCTTGGTCCCAATTTTTAAAAAAGGTGATAAACAGGATCCACGCTGTTATAGGCCAATATCACTAATAGACTCGTCGTGTAAGCTAATGGGTAGGGTGATATTGGCACGGCTGGAAACATGGGCAGAGTCGTCGGGGGTTATTGTAGAATCCCAATATGGTTTTAGGAAGGGGAAAGGAGCCAGCAAGCAGTGCCTGAATTTGGCATTGATTATGGGCAAGTACATGGGTGCCAAGAATGGTTCTATACACTTGGCATTCATGGACTTGTCCAGTGCCTTTGACACAGTATGCAGGGACAAATTATGGCGTATGATGGACTCTATGGGTTTTGAGGAGCCTCTGGTCACCCTGCTTTGCAGGCTACATACCGCCACAATGGTTAGAGTTAGATATGGCCGCGGAGGTGAGAAAACAAGACCCATATTATCCACTGAAGGTGTCCGACAAGGATGTATTTTAGCACCTTTTTTATTTTTGGTCTATACGAATGGCTTAGAGGGCTTCCTATTAGAAACGACTGCTGACTTCCCAAAGATAAATGGTAAAAGAATCCCAATGTTGTCTTATGCTGACGACACTGTTTTAATGGCACTTACCCCTAACAGCATGCAGATTTGTTTGAATGCTTTTGACATGTTTATGGGTAAATTAGATCTAGGTGTCAATTTTATTAAATCTTTTGCCATGACTTGTGGTCAAAAAAATGCTAAAACACGGAAATATATTGTTAGGAATGCCACTATTGAGAAAGTGGATAATTTCTGTTATCTGGGTAACCTTTTTAATAAAAAAATGAATTGGGAACCTTTGCTGATAGCCCGGGTTCAGAAGGTTACACAGTCAATTGAAGCTCTCTTTCGTTTCGCCAGCAAATTAGGCCAGCGACGTGTAGCTGAAATTACATCGTTATATAGAGCTAAGTGTGTTTCGGCCTCGACTTATGGTGCAGGGGTTAGGGGATCACAAAGCTGTGAAAAAATACAAATTATGGAAAATAAGTTCCTAAAACGTTTATTATCTGTACCATTAGGCACATCTAACACATTTTGCCACGGAGAAGTGGGAATTGAGTTTATAAGTGATATCATACACGTTGCACCTCTCACATTATGGTCTAAAGTTTGGCGATCTGAAGAATTGAAATTAACAAAAGATATTATTCAAGATTGCCTCAAACTCGACCACTATACCCAAATCCCGTGGCTACGATATGTTAGAGAGACTTTTTATAAAATAGGTTTGGGTAATATGTTTACAAATCCTGAACTGCTTAGTAAGGATGCTAAGGAAATTATCAAAAATGCCTATAGTGTTAAATTAAGTTCTTTAAAGACAAATGACCGGGTACAACGTGTACGAGGAAGATTAGTGTGCCCGCTCTATTTGTCATATATTATGAACACGCAATGGCGTTTTTACCTTACAAGATTTCGCCTTGGCACTTTACACTTTTTGTTTGCATTCCCAAAACAGGGGGGCTGGTGGGAGAAACTACCCTGTTGTCCTTGTAATAATAGGGTTTCGCAAAATACTCTCCACCTTCTTCTTTTCTGTACTTTGTATAAAGTCCCAAGAAATATTTTTATCAAACCATTATTGGTATCATTTGGAACGTGTTACTATAAAGAAGCTTATGACCTTTTATTATCTCTGTCAACTGTTAACATCTGTAACGCTGTTTTAAACTTTATTAGATCAGCTTTGGTGATCAGAAACAGATACTGAGTCTTGACGGAAATTAGCTCTGAAAACCTGTACCATGACTTTTATTAAGATACTGTAAACATCTATTGTGATTTTATGATGGATTTATTGCAAATGTCCTTTTAACAAATGTTTTTAATGTATACTTTTATGATTTCTATATGGAATTGAAATAAAGTTATTTTGACTTGATTACAAAAATATTGTTTCCCTATACTTATAATGGTATGAAAAATATAACAAAAATAAATATCGCTTCACACTAATATTCTTTAAAAATATACAAAATATAGGTTTTTAATATATATATAATTTTTAAAGTAAATCTTGTAAATGTATAACATTATTATAATTGAAATAAAATGCATTAAATAATTAATATTATATATAAATATAAACTTATAAACATACACACCAAATATAAATCTGTATATATTTATGCATACATATATATTAAAACACTGTAATAAAAAATATACTTTACATCATATTACATTTTTGTGTTGTTTACACTTTCTACAACCAAAAGCATATAGACACACAAACACACACACACATTTGCAGTCGAAACGCGTTATGGCGGATTTGATTTGAGTGAGCAATAAATAAATATGCACAGAGCCTTGGTCCACACTCGTTATTCTCCCCAAAGGCGAGTGAAGTAGACGAGGATCTTATATATATATATATAATATTTTTTTTATTTTTTTTTTTACACAAGAAATGCGGCACGACAAAGTTCCAAATAGTTTTCATGAATATTTATTGCTCCAACTCAGACCAACGCGTTTCAGCCTGGGAACAGGCTTTGTTCACGGTAAGTGAGCAATCAACTATGTTTACTATTTATCCTATGTTGCTGTTATGGTGCATTATGGGATTAGTGGTTCGTTAATAGAAGAAATTATTTTTACATGATTTTGACATTGACAATTCAAGCACTTAATTATCAACATTAGGTACTTCGACATTGTGTTAGTCATAAGCATTCTATCGTGACATTTTATAACACATTGTGAGTCACAGTTTAGAATCAATTTGTTGCAATTTTGGTGTAGTACCATAATTAACATTATTTCATTGAAGCATCTTATTCGGTATAGTACCCGACTTAGATAATACATGTTCTCTCAATCAACCATCGCAATTCATTAGTTTAGTTACTGATTTTCATTCTAAGTGTACATAAAGCTCCTCGTCAAAGTTCATCCCTCTAGGCATTTTTGTTTTAAGTCTGATAATGAACTTTGATTCAGTTTGTCTCAATTTACGTTTTCTATTTCCTCCACGTTCATCCACATTAATTGTGTGTATCCCATAATAGGACATGGCTCTCCAGTCACTTTTCTGACAGTTTGCCATGTATTTGGCAGTGGCATAAGACATGTCTTTGTTTTTGACTGCTCTTATGTGCTCCAGAATACGTTTTTTTAGGGCACAAGTGGTACTTCCTATATATCTGGATCCACATTTGCATTGTATAATGTAGATTACGTGGGTAGATGAACAGTTTATTTTCTCTGTGATTGGGAAACTTTTTCCATCAGCTTCTTCAAAAGTAGTTTTGTTGAGGCCAATTTTGCAAGCTTTGCAAACATTACACCTTTTAAATCCTTTTCTTTGGTCTGTTAGCCAGTCGCTTTGTTTGATGATTTTTTTCTCTTTAAAATGGCTATGTACCAATTTGTCTTTAAGTGATGATGTTTTCTTGTATGTAATCGTTGGTTCATTTCCTACTAGTTTACCGATATCCGGATCCCCTGATATCAGGTGCCAGTATTTCTTTATTTTGCTTTTTATCATTCCACTTTCTTTGTTATAGGTTGTTACAAAGCGTGGTGGTCCTTTAGGATCGTTGGTTTTCAATTTTGGAATGAGTATTGTTGTTCTGTTTTGTTTTGCAGCTTTCTTTTTGCACTTCTCTAAAGTTTCTTGTCTGTATCCCCGTGATCTCAGTCTTTCTGCAGTTTCCTCAATTTTGATTTCTGCATCTTCATTTTTTGTACAGTTTCTTTTCATGCGAATGAATTCGCCATATGGGATGCTTGCCAGTAAGGGTTGAGGGTGAAAGCTGGTCCCGTGTAGGATACTATTGGTTGCGGTTTCCTTGCGGAATAAGGTTGTGTGTATCCGTTCATCTTCTATATAAACTTTCAGGTCTAGGAAGTCAATTTCGATTTTGCTTGTTTTACATGTGAAATCTAGCCCAATGTTGTTGTTACAGAGTTTGAAATAATAAGAGTCAAATTCAGTTTTTGTACCATTCCAAATTAAAAACAAATCGTCGATGTAGCGGACCCATAAAATCAGTTTCTCGAGATCAGTTTGGTTTGCAGGGTCCCATGCTATTGTTTTTTCCCACCAGCCCATGGTGGTATTGGCATAGTTGGGTGAGAATGAGATGCCCATAGATGTACCACACTCTTGTTTAAAAAGTTGTTGATTAAACAAAAATACATTGTTGGTAAGACATAGCTTGATCATTAACATTAGCATTTTTGTGTGTTTTAGATTGCTAATATTTCTCTGTTTCAGAAAGTAGTGACATGCATTCAGTCCTACCTCATGTTTTATAGATGTATATAGGGAGACTACATCAATTGTGACCATCAGGTAGTTTTTATTCCAAGGTATGTTCTCTAATATTCGCAAAAAGTCTCCAGTGTCTTTGATGTACGAACTTTGACTTTTCGCAATTGGAGCTAAAAATAAGTCTACGTATTGTGACATGTTTTCATATAGACTAGAGCAAGATGAGACAATGGGTCTCCCTGGTGGATCAGTCAATGTCTTTCGTACTTTTGGCAAAAAGTAGATCGTTGGGATTGTTGGGAATTCATTTGTGAGAAACTTTTTTTCATCCTCAGTCAATAATCCTTCTTTTTGCCAATTCTCTAATAGTTTGTTTAGATGTAACACCATCTCATTCATAGGATTTTTTTCTAATTTGCTGTAGATCATAGGGTTGTTTAATTGTCTATTTGCCTCTTTGATGTAATTTTTAGTTTCCATTAGCACAATATTGCCACCTTTGTCCGCTGACTTTATTGTTAAACATGGGTCATCATTTAATGTTTTTATGGCATTTCTTTCTTTATTGGTTAGATTTTCTCTGTTGTTTTCCTTCCGGATCTTTGAAAGTTTGTCTATTTCTTCCACTACCGCTTCAGAGAACATATCAATTCTGTTACCAGGTGATAATGTAGGACAGAATTTTGATTTGTTTTTCAATCCACTATTGATCCTTCGATCTCTTCTTATGTCTAGGTCTTCCATCAGTTGAGATCCCGATGTAGGTGATGTATCCTCCTCATATAATAGTCAAAAGATATTTTGTAGATCTGGGACTTCTTGGATTTGCCACGGTGATTCATCTTCAGAGATTGTTGGAATTTCCAGATTTTCAGATTGTTTTGGTTGCCATGCGTGTATTTTTGCTAGTTTTAATTTGCGGATATATTTATAAAAATCAATTCTTGTTTCTACAAGGTTGAAATGTTTCTCCGGACAGAAGGAGAGTCCTTTGTTTAATAGAGAAGTTTCTTCTTCAGTGAGTTGATGTTTTGATAGATTTATTATCAGGTTCTCTATTTCCGATTTCGCAAGGGGTAGGTTTTTCTTTCTTTTGGCTCTTCGGGTTTTCCTTGTTTTTCTACAGCGGTGTTTGACCCCCTTCCTCTGCCGCGAAATGTTCCTCTTCGGCGGCTCCCTCCTCGGGACAATGATTTGTCCAGATTCCAGAGCCGCACATCCTCTAAAAAATCGTAACTAGTGTCGCTTGTTTCGCTCTCGAATCCATCACTTGTTTGTGATCCACTAGTACTTGATGGTGTAGTTCCCTTAGGGAAATTCTTTTTTAAGTTGTCAAATCTGCGAGCGAATGTTAGTATTCTCCCTGAAAGATAGTCCTTCTCATCTCTTTTGAACTTGCGTTCTTTGCGCTCTTCTATTTCGGTTTCGTATTTTTCCAGTCTATCATCCATTTCTTTCCTTAATTTTGTTGTCTCTCCTTTGTCAGATTGTTGTTTTATTGTGTCTTCAATTTCATTGATTTTTGCTGTAATTTCAAGTAAATCAATTTGCGCATGTTTTATTAATATCCGCATCATATTCAGAGAACATGCAGTGTTGTTTTGCATCCATTCTTCAATCAATTCTCTTTTGGTTTATATATATATATATACATTCACTGAAAAAAACATAGGTTTCACACATGTTATAGTTAGGAATTAGCATTTAGAAAACCTTAAAAACCTTACAAATTCACTGAAAAAACCATAGGTTTCACACATGTTATAGTTAGCTTGACATTTCACTCATACAAAACCATTGAAATGTCCCCGTTAGAGTTAGTTCAGCTAACTATAACTCGCGTGCCCGCAATCCACTGCTGATGATGTCACATATTACATCACTGATGACATGGTCAGTGACATCACTCATGACATCACTGATGACATCTCAAATGACATCACTGATGACATCATCCAGTGAATGTGTGTCTTTCTGAAAAATACATATTTTTTTATATATGTATATCTAAAGGTCGATGGAAGAATAAATGGGTAAATAAGTGTCTAAATGGATGTTTTTATTGTAACATTGATTGTATAACTGACTTATTAAGTGTATCTTAGTGAATACGTGTATTAGCGAGTAATGTTTAAATATTTAAATATCTGTAACAGTGTCTCACTTTGTGTATAAGAGGCTGCATGGGATGGTGAGTAGCTACATGAGTGTGTTTATAAGTTATTAGTTGGTTTTTTGAGTATCAGTATGAGTGTCTGTATGGTTCGGTGGGGGATATTATTTAGCACATAGATGCATGAATGAGTGACTCACTGTATGTGTTTTGAAGACAGCATGTGAGCAGGACTGTATGGGTGGATGAGTGTGTGTGTGGGTGTGTTAGTGACTCAATAGTGTCTTGAGTAAGTACAACATATGTTTTAAACTAGTATATGTGAGTATTGATGTATATAAGTGAGTATATATGAGAGTGAGAGATTGGAAGAGTTCCTGTATAAATAAGTATGTGTTTCTATAAGTGATTGTTTAAGAGAGTAAGTATTTGTACGTTTCTGTAAAGTAAGTGTAGTGGTGTGTGTATAGCTGTATATGCATGTAAATGGATGTTTGATTTATTTCCATGTGTGAGTATGTTTGTGAGTAACTATGTTTGAGTGTAGGTGTGTAACAGGATGTATAGGTGTATGAGTACATATGATGAGTGAGTACATGTACGAGTGACTATATACAACTGCTGGTGAATGACTGGATGTGTATGTAGATTTTGGAATTACTGAATAGGTTGTTCTAACTGGTATTGGTATCTCCATTGTTTTGAAAATTTTAGTTTCTATTTTTCAATGTGTGTATAAAAGGTTATATTAGGGTGAGAGGAGGTCTGCCACTCTTTCACAAGGATGATGTCATCAGTGATGTAATCAGTGATGTCATTTGAGATGTCATGAGTGATGTCATGAGTGATGTCATTGACCATGTCATGAGTAATGTAATATGTGACGTCATCAGCAGTGGATTGCGGGCGCGCGAGTTATAGTTAGCTGAACTAACTATAACAGGGGAATTTCAATGGTTTTGTATGAGTGAAATGTCCAGCTAACTATAACATGTGTGAAACCTATGTCTTTTTTAAAGTGAATTTCTAAGGTTTTTTAAATGCTAATTCAACTATAACATGTGTGAAACCTATGTTTTTTTCAGTGAATTTCAAAGGTTATTTTTAATGCTAATTCAACTATATCAGGCCTGAAACCTATGGTTTTTTCAGTGAATTTCAAAGGTTTTTTAAATGCTAATTCCTAACTATATCAGGCCTCAAACCTATGGTTTTTTCAGTGAATTTCAAAGGTTTTGTAAATGACAATGTTTTAATGTATTAATTGTTATATTTATTTGTTTTGATACTGATTTACTAAATTTTTTAAAACTATTTATTTTTAGATATTTTATTTTTTTAAATACATTATAATTACATTATACATTACATTACAAAATATACCTTCTCAGAATAAATTACTTTAATTTAAATACTTTGGAAATAGGCAATATACTTTTAAGTACAGTAGTTTCAGTTGTTGCAATGCACAACACAATTTCAGACACAATGCAACATGGAGCTCAATGTGAATTTCCAGTCAAATGCAATTAGTTACTTTTTGGATTACTTTTCTAACCACAGGACTGGATCCTAGATTCAGTCCTGGGACATCTCCTGTAAACAGTTGAGTAAAAGTGTTTTGGTTACAGTAGTGATTTTTAAGGAATATTATTGCATTTTAAAAGTTGACACTTGGAAACTTTTTCACATAGAATCACCAATGTTATCCTATGGGAGGAAATTCACTTATCAGGCAAGTAGTGTTAACATTACTTTTACTTACACAGTGGTGGATCCTTGATCCAGCACTGGTGCATCTCCTGTAACCAGTCGAAAGAATGCGTTTAAGTCATAAAGGCAATTTTTAAGGAATATTTTTAGTTTGTGAAAATAAACTAGATCAACTAGAGAGGGAGGGAAGAGACAGGACACTCTCAATCCCCCCGAATAATTATGTCAAACAACAAAAGAGTGTCGTCACAAAAGAATAAAGTTAAGCACAGTTTTTTGAGAAGGATGAAATCGACCTAAAAGTTCACAATGGAGGTCAATTAGGGATTTTTTCAGGAAGCCCTCACTCACCACCCTGGGTGGTGACATGCTTCATCATCGGGCCCACCAGGAGAAGCCGAATGCTTCCCTGGTGTGCTACAACGCCAGATTACTGCGGAGCTGGTTTTTCGTGACAATGGTGTGAAAAAATAAGTGAATTAAAAAATGCCAGCGAGCTGTACCAGACAAAAACCTTTATTCTGTGGTCAGCCAGGCATTAGTTAAAATATATGTGTCGGGAAATTTACCAACTAATGTGTTGGGTATTTCCACTTAGAGTGGGGTCGACATGTTTCTGCCCATTTATGTGTAGATTTTACTTGGCTTTCATCAGGACCGTGTAACAGTGTACCTCGGTGGTGTAGGCGCGCTAAGGCCCACCCTTGCCAGAGGACGTGAAAGTTAAAATTTCTGTGTAAAATAGGTGCAAAAAGAACAAACCAGAAAAAGTGAGTGGTCCTTCAGAATTTGAGGAACCTGTGGTCTGAAAGAAAATTGACAAACACACATTGAAGACAACAACATGACATTAATATTATAGGACTGGAATGTATTTTGCAATAACTGATCTCAGTGCACTGTGCTTGGGCTAGTCAATATGCGTGCCCGTGGTGCCATATAATACTACATTAGTGCCTGAAAAGCTGTTCTGGGGTACAGGCAGTCTCGGGGCATGCATTGAGGCAAAAGAAAGCGATCGCCGACTGTCAGGATAGTTGAATTAACAACCCTTAACTCCAGACATGGGGTTACAAATGTTAGCAATACAACCGCCATGCTGTGAATGTACTGCTGTACTACAATTGTGTCTTGCCTGTACTGTGCACAGATTGCACAGCCACAGATTATATAGCATGCACAGAGTGTGCAGGACATGCAATCATCCATGCGTTTTGCCAATGATGCATCAGGCCATGCCTTCTGTGTACTGTGGGCTTAGCACAAATGCACACATCAGTGCAGCCGTGGCCTGTGCAGGTAAGAGCAGTAGGGCCCGGTAGGAGGGGGGGTGGTTTCAACAGACGATGGTGAGGGAAAATTAATTATCGTCTGGCGAAATAACCCCCCGCCCGGCCCCACCAACCAACCGCTCTTACCTGCACGGGCAGTGGCTACATCAGTTTCTCAAATGAAGTGCTTGTGTATTACCCTTTATGGATTTGGCTGAGTCTGGGCCATGCTCTTGGCAACTATGCAGACCCGGTTGCAGGCAGAACCATCACTGACGTGCGTGATCCCATCAATGTTGCCATTTTAATATCATGTGTGAGTTTGTGAACAGTGCATTGGCTGTGTTTTTGCTGTATACCTAACAATAACAGGCAAATTCGATGGGTTTTGTGATTTTGGGTTGGTTTAGAACCATAATGTTCTTATAATTGAAAATGAGGTTTGTATAGATCAAACATACATACATTTCGCTGATGGTGGCTTAGGAAAATCGAGATATATGATAAATCAACGCACAATGGTATACTCAGCTACGGATTATGGGCCTCATGTACTAGGTCCCGTGTGGGCACTTTAACGCTGCCGGAGCAGCACTTTTGTGAGGCTCGGTGGCGCAATGTGCTGCAGCACATTTACAAGGCCATGCAAACCCACATTACGTGGCTTTGCATGGCCTTGTAAATATGTGCCCCGTTTACACAGAACACTGCGTGAAAGGGGCGTTCCATGGGATTTGCTGTGGGGGTTCTCATGCAACACCCATGCAATCTGAAGCATTCTCAGATTTGCGAGCAATAGTAAACCAGGGACTGTGTCAGATTGTAACGGGAGGCGCAACAAGAAGACATTTTTTAACTTCTCAATTTTTTCTCTTTCTATGCGTGCTGCATTGTGCAGCACACATAGAAAGAGAAAATTGCATCAATTGATTCGTTTTGAGCAGAAAGGTGTCCCTTCCTGCACAAAATCAATCAGCCTTCAATGCAGGCACCCTTGCACCATGGCGTAAGGGTGCCTGCATTGGTGCATGGCAGCCCATTGTGCGCCAAGGGAGGAGAAAGGGGCAGGAATGTGCCACATCTCATAGATATAGTGCATTTCTGCCCTTTCTTTTGATGCAGAGTAGCACAGTGAGATTTCTTGTGGCGAAGTCCCGGGCCAAATCCTCGTAAATTAGGCCCTATACTGCAAAGGAGTGCAGGCATATACACCCTATAAAAATACTGGATTTCTGTGTATAGGAGATCAATCCACGCTCCAGCTGAAATAAGCAGTTTAGGAAATTCTGTAGGTGAGAAACACGGTCGATAAGCACCAGTGAAGCACTCTCACAGTAAGCACCTTACAAGCAGATCCAGAATGATGACTAATGCTGGATCATGGATAGAGTTCCCAAACCAGGATTTAAATAATGTATTATTTCACTGTCAATTACACGCAGACTCTGATAAAATGTGGTTCTTCGTAGCAGGGGCTGAACTTCTCTGCTCTCACTAGCTGGCTTTGGCATCCACTTTCATAGTCATTTATTAAATAACAAGAAATATAGGACCCAAAAGTTAGCTACTGGGATCCAGGATTCAGCACTCTAATTTTCTTGTTTCTGGGGATTCGCCATATATAATCTGACTTTTCTGCACACCTTTAATAGGAATCCCAGCAACAAGTTATGCACCATGTTAAAATACAGCAGGTTCCTTCAAAAGTAATGTCCATGGGCAATCTTGTCAGTTTCCAGAAAGTCGTCAGAAGTTTCAGTTGGAATTATAAAGTCCTTTGGAGCAACTGATCCATCCAATGTCTTCCTTTGTAGATGATGCACTATAATGGGGCGATCAGTGTGATCTCGAACAATGGTAACCTTAGGCCGTGTGTAGACCTTCTTACTTAGTCTGATGTCTTCGCTCTTCGTTCTTCCTCCTGCTAACTATTCTGAACAGACACACCATTTAAGGCTGAATATGATGCTCAACTATACATTGTAAGATGATAGTACCACTGAAGTTCAAATAGGAAAGTATAGATTTACTATCCCTTACACAACATGCATGTACCTTGATGATATATGTACCCTGTAGGTCTGTATACATGGAGTTAGATATAGAAAGTCTAGACTTAAGTACCTTTTGACATTTTTTTGTCGTTATAGTCTGTCCTAAATAATTAGTACTCTCGATATTCTGACTTTAATATTTAGTATGCACGCACTGTAACCCAAATTGCTTCCTGATAACCTGAAATTTATATGGCGAATCAGGAGACTAGGAACATGTCAGATGTACTGTGTATCTACAATGGGTCGAATGATAAAATATACTCACTTTTTGTATCTTTAAAATACAAATTTTACATTTCAGTTTATTTACAGTAGGGTTCATTCCTTTTTTTCTCTTCAAGAAGTTACAAGCAGTGTCCTTAAAGATGAAAATTCCTAGTCTCTGAGGTCCCATGTAAAGGTGTTAAGACTGTAGGAAGACACGATCTCACTGATTACGGATTTCAGGTTTGTCCTACTTTGAGATCTTGATTGTAAAATTTAGGGACACTGCAGGACAGCTAAAATCTTGCCTGGTGAAGCCTTGCATGGCTGCATCTTGCAACTTTGCACTACTGAAGATTTTTGACTTCCAGAAAATGCCCAAAGATAAAACAAATGTGCGTTCCAAGATGTACGTTCCAAGACACATTCCAACTGAAAGAATGGCAACAAGGGGAACATTTGCTGTTATGCTACTCTTTGCAGCCATTGCTGGTTTTATTATCCAGTCACTATCCACAGTCGGCTGTCCATATCTATCTTTGGAGATGGTGCACGTATCCAGGGATGGTCATCGGGTTATAAAAATTCTTGATGGAGGCACACCAATCTCAGCTTCCCTGTTCCTATCTGAGGGACAAATAGCAGACCAAAATTGGCAAAGCCTACTCAGAAACTGATTGGACGGAACTCATCGGAGCTCCAGACAGGGCTTTCGGTAGGCTAAGCTGAACTTAGTTTCTTCACACTATTGAATAACTGGCTCGAAGGCCCCCCCACCCCCAATATATTGCAACAAGCCAATAAAAGTCACACGCGGACTACAAAAGCTCCAAACATCAAGATGAGGGTATCCCGGTCCTGCCCCTCCCTTTAATGATTTTGGCACATAGTACTTGGTACCATGAACACCCCTAATGACCTTCAACTGCTCCCCACAGCTGAACCTATCGTCTTACATAACACTATCAACATTTCAGGTCAGGGTGCACACACCAAGAGAGGAATTGATACAGTACTAATGGTAGTCAAGTTGGCAAACCTCCGAAGACGGAAGCAATGCACCCGCCCTACATACGATGATTGGGTCCATGGTATAAAGTTAAGGCCCCCCACAAACAGATCATTTATCATTTACAAGATCAAAATGCAATATTTGATCATATTTGGGCGCCATTTATAATAGTGAAGCACCTCCCTCTCCTAGCAACTATTTGTTATCCCCACAGCCCTTTTCAAGGTTTTCCCTAAATGTTGGAATTTTTTTTTTACTTACTCTTATCCTTAGTCCAGTACTGGATTTGTATTATTTTTCAGGCTACTGGATGTGAACAACAGGCTGCATGTTTGTGCTGTTGCACTTGAGACAAGTTGTATGACTGGTAGCATATTGTGTATGTCTTCATATATTGATTATACTTCGATAAATTTGATTACAAAGAAATATTGACAAAAAATATGACACGACACTATCATCTATTCCTCACATTTTCTCCATTTCCAGTTAGCAGTGGTGCTTGAACAATTTTTAGAGCAGGAGTACTGCCATCAATGTTATGTGACTGAAGTCATAGGCAAGTGTTGCAAATAAGGCGCGCCCATTCAGTAGGTAAGCGGTAATGGTGAGGTTAGTAGCCAGCATTGCATTTTGGAGCACACATTCACAAATATGTTACTATCAATCAATTAATCAATATTCTTTATTGTTTCAGCATTGAGCCATACAATGACACACATACATTTTAACATATTACAATTTATTTCATCAATAAGTACCATTTTGTATAAATATCATTTAAAAGCTATATTTTAAACAGACATTCGCCCTTCCAGATAAAAGCGTTCAAAATAATAACAACCTACCTCTATATATACATATATGCTAAGCTTTCATCATCCAACTTTACATTAGGTGGATAACTCAGCTCTGCTCGTGGAATTTTCAGAATTCGGGAAGGTTGCACTCTGCAACAGAGAAAGAAATTCCTGGATTCTGTTTTCCGTTGCTAAACGGAGTTTCTGTTTCAGTTTGCCCTCGAGATTTGTTTTGGCTCTTGCAAGCGAGTGCCATGATATTCTTGGGCCTCTAGCGAGTATGCGCAAGGCTTCACATCCAATCGCATGGCTTCCAGCCGTGATGGCACCAATATAGTGCAGCTATCGAACGCACCACAAGAGTACCTTTTGTGCTCGAGAAGCAGATCAATCTGTAAAAAGATGTTTTTAGTGGATTTTCTTCTTCAACTTCTAGAGTTGTTTTTATTTTTTACTTTATTTTCCATTAGGAAGGAAGTGCCCCAGAGACTTCAATTTCCTGTTCCTGCCTAGCAGGCTCCTCCCAGTGCTTTGTCCATCTCGTGGTCACTTTTAATATGGATTTGGGGCTTGAAGGAATACTCTCTTTGTCTGCTGCATATATAGCATTGGTTTTAAGGGCATTGTATTAGCAAATTTCACAAGTAAGTTCAGAAACTCTTGTATAAGGTCGTTGTCTGTTGATAGAGGGCGTGCACCAATATTTATTTGCACTTTTATTCGATTTTACAAATTTATTGTAGTGGGTGGCCCACAGTTTCAGTAAGGGCCTGGTTATATTTTTGCATTTAATTTTTCTTCATTTGTAAAGGAACAATGTTGCACAGTTCAGTACATTTTCTCCATGTTTTGTTAAATTTGCAATATTTATTTGTTTTGCTTTATTCTGCCAACGGGCCATCCAGTCAGTATGCCCAGGTCAGTACTAGTCATGGGTGCATGAAAAAGCGGTTTGTGTGGTATATGATGTTTTAAAACATCACTTTGGGCTGGGGTGGCATTTCATTAAATAAAAAATGTGGTGGTTTTTTTTGTATTTCACTTTTTTTTGCGTGCAAAAAGAGCATATTTGATGCCTTGGGAGAATGTGTGTTTTTGTAAAACATTTATAGCTCAGTTGATTTTTGTTTTATGCATTGCTGCATGGTAGTGTTTTCGTCAGTGTTACAATGCCTCCTTTGTCTTGCTAGTGAGTGTGCTTGCATTATGCCACCATTTGTCTTCGTTCTACATGCCATGTGGCCAGGGGTCATCTTGTGGAGTCTGTGTCCATAGGCCTGAATGTGTTCTCTTTGTGCCCCATGCCTCCTTGCTCTGCTGTTGTACTTTGACCATGTAGCTAGCAGTCACTTTGTGATTCTAACCAGTGTGTTTTTGCCATAGGCATGCATGTGTTATTAGTTCCCCATGCCTCCTTGCTCACTGTTATTGTTTGACCATGTGGCTGGCAGCCATTTGCGCAATCAGCCAGTGTGTTTTTGGTTTGGGCTTGCATGTGGTCTTTGTTTCCCCATGCCTCCTGGCTCACTGTTTGACCATATGGCCGGCAGCCAATTTGTGCATCCAGCCAGTGTGCCTTTGAGATAGGCTTGCATGGAGGCATGTGAGATCTTTTAATAATATGCTTGAGGATCATTGTGTTATATGTATTTTTTGTTTTCATTTTTATTTTAATGTTTTTATTTTAATTTAATTTTAAGTTTGTTATTTATTTGTTATTTTGTATTTTTTTTACATTTATTAAAAAAAAAGTCTGCATTTTACCTTGGTCCATCCATCGATCGATCCACCGTGAAACAGCATTCAGTAGTTTTAGTAAAATTGCATTTCCTCCTGGATACCCTAGCTGCGGTGCAATGCAGACACATCAGCTTCATTCATTTTTTAAATGATAATTCCATTTCCCCCTAGACCACATTGCCTGCCATAGGTGCATGCCAAATATTTCTTTTAAAGATTATTATTCCATTTACTCATGCACTTCCCTGAGTCCCTCCGGTGTTTCCTTTAGAATGATTGGACATAAAGCAAAAAGCTATATATGTATGTTAAGTTATCCTATAGGCCGCCAGGTCCAAGGAATAGATTTTTGCTCAAGCATGTAATCTGCTGGAAAACAAATTATGCTCAGACTCATACACCTTGTTAGGAGATTTTAACTTTCATCTGGAAAGCGATGGTGATCCAGATACATCTGGCCTGCTGGATCTTATGAATAGTGTAGGTCTCACACAGAAAGTTATGTAATGTAATGTAATGTAATGTAATGTATGTATACTTGTAAAGCGCACTGTTACCTCGTTACGTGGTGTCCTGGCGCTGTATACCGCTGGGGAACCCGTCCTGGCTTTCCCTGCGTGAGGGCACCCCAAGGTGAAGCCAGGCATCCCCGGCGTTGCTGGGGCCGTTGTGGAGATTAAGCAAGCTATTGCCCAGAGTTGCAGAGTGGGACCCATGGTTAGCTTAGGCACCTAAGCGAGAATTATCGAGTCCGCGGACATTGACCCAAGACCCTGCCGCGTCGGGAATTGAACCCTGGTCCCGGGCCGACCTCTGCTTCAGGGTCTGCCGCTTCTAACCGGTGAGCCACACTTCTCCAAGTTAGGGGGCCACTCATAAAGCTGGACATTTGTTGGATGGGATCTTTTCCAACAATTCTAAGCTGGAGTTTTTAGAGCTGCTCCCACTGGTCTGGTCAGACCACAAGGCGGTGCTGTTTAGTGTAACAATTAAAAAACCTATAACGAAGCCCACTTATTGTAAAGCCTGGAATAAGATAAAAACAAATGACCTTGTTGACCTTTTATCTTCTTCACTACCTTTGCAGACCTTAAATCTTGACATGGCAATTACAACGTTCAATAACTAGCTTGAATCAGCTGGGGATAAACTGGCTCCGCATAAACCCAGACACTCTAACAGGTCGCGCCCCTCCTCTCCTTGGTATTCCCAAGAACTCAGAGACAAAAAATTGGTCTGCAAAAGCTCTGAAAGGGCTTGGAGAAAGGAATATAATGTAACAGCGAGAACAGAATATAAACAGACCCTGGCTCAATACAAACTGCTGTTAGCAAAAACAAAACAGGATTTGTTTGTAAATAAAATCAACCAGGTGAAGAATTCGACAAGGGAATTGTTTAGAACGGTCACAGACTTGGCTCATCCCGCCCCCCCTCCTATTGAGGCCAGCCAAGAGCTGTGTGATTCCATTGCCAAATTTTTCTACAACAAGGTGGACACTATTTTTATCTCGCTGTCGGGTTCCACGACTAAGCTCCACCTTACAGCCAATTCAGATTTATCTTTAACAGCTCACGCGTCCGTCCAATTTGATAAGTTCCTTCCAGTCTCAGTCCAGGAGATTTTTAAAATGATCATGTCGGTCAAATCGGGCTCATCTACTGACCCTTTTCCACTATCTACTCTCAAATTAGTGGCAGAACCAGTTGCCCTCCATTTAACACCTATTTTCAATGCAATGTTTGAGGAAGGCTATTTTCCCATGACCTGGAAAAGTGCATCTATAATGTCCCTATTGAAGAAATCCAATCTCGATCCCAAGGATTCCAATAGTTTTAGACCAATCTCTAGACTTCCTTTACCAGCTAAAATAATTGAAAAGATTATGAACACTCAACTTAGTGCATTCCTAGTAGCCTCTCAGAGTCTAGACCTTACTCAATACGGTTCCCGGGGTGGGCATAGTACGTAATCCGCCCTCCTAAAATCCACTGACGAAATCAGAACCAGTTTAGATCAGGGAGGATACGATGCTCTGATTATGTTGGATCTCTCTGCGGCCTTTGACACTGTCCATCACAGCCTACTGATGGACAGGCTGCGAGAGATCGGGGTAGAAGGGGCGGCCTGGATGCTGCTCAAATCCTTTCTTTCGGACAGGGTCCAGGCGGTTGCCTTGACGAGGTTTACATCTAAACCTTTCTCGTTACCATGTGGGGTCCCTCAGGGATCTTCTATAGTCCTTCTCTTTTTAACGTTTATGTTGCTCAACTGGCACCTTTAATCGAATCCTTTGGGTTCAATTTAACATCTTACGCAGATGACACACAAATTGTTGTTTCGCTGCTCTCAGACAGGTTACATGATACCGCCACCCGGTTCCAGGACTGTTTAACAGCTGTAGGTTGCTGGATGAATCAAAATTGTCTTAAGCTCAATTCGAGTAAGACGAAGGTGGTTCTGTTTCGCAACAATGCGAATTTCTGGTCGTCTAGCTGGTGGCCGGATAAAATAGGCCCTCTCTCTCAACCCGTGAGGAAGGTAAAGAACTTGGGAGTTTATATCGATAATAAACTCTGTCTGAAGGACCAGGTTAATGCAGTGGTTTCGTCCACATCCTTTATTTTAAGATCCTGCAAAAAAACTCCCTCTCCTTCCAACGGATACTCAGAAAACCATTATCACTGCCTTAGTCATGTCCAAATTGGACTATTGCAACAGTCTTTACTTAAACATACAGGAAGGTTCTTTGAAAAAACTTCAGCTCTTGCAGAACGCGGCAGCCAGATTACTGACTAAAACATCAAAATATGCTTCAATATCAGCGGAGCTAAAGAAACTGCACTGGTTACCCATAAAGAAGCGGGTTAGCTTCAAGGCTCTGTGCATAGTCCACAAATCTCATCATGGTTTTGGCCCTCTGCATCTTAGACAGAACCTCCATTGGTATGTGCCGAGGAGAACCCTGCGCTCGTCTGAAGCGAAACTGGTTTGGGTGCCCTTGGTTAGAAAATCCAACTGGGGAGGCAGACGTTTTATGGTCGGAGCAGCTAAGGCATGGAATGACTTGCCGCTTCACCTCAGGGGCATAATTAATCATCTGGAGTTTAGGAAAGCCCTTAAGACATGGCTGTTCCAGTCCAGTTAATTCGGCCTCCTCTTCTGCTTAGACCTCGGTAGGACATTTGATCTTTCAGCGCCAGGACACCCGTAGGTTAACAGTGCGTTTTACAAATGGCAGTAACATTAACATTAACATTAACATCCTGATTGAGAATTCCATTTTATGGTATGTTGGTGTGGTTAGACTTTAGAGTGGCTGACTAATTATTACCTAAGTAACCAACCACACTAATATTGCCTTTATCTTTGTCAAACTGCAACAGTGCATGTTTCACTAAATGTTTTTCTTGCTTGTTTGCCCTTGGGTTCACAAGGGGAGAAGAGACACCACCCGCAGTACTGCCAAACAGAAGGCCTGTAAGTGACATCAGTTCTCCAATTTCTTTCGCTTGTGCAGTTTAGTGCCACTGCCAACTGAGAGCTTAAAGATGGCTCCAAAGAAAATTGCTCACAAGAAAGTGGTCAGTGAGAAGAAGCAGCTTTCCACCAGTGATATGCTGACCACAGCGTTTTTCAGGAGACATGTGCCTGCCAGACCAGCCTCCGGGGAGCCCAAGACCATGTCTGTCACTGAGGCAGCCACTGCAATCATGGTGACTCCGAAGAACAGTGACAATATATTTTATTTGTCCCTTTTAGAAAGTAGTACCCAATCATTTCAGAAAGCAGAGCACAGTGAACAGCAGCTGCAGCCAGCAATAATACAGCTTTCTGAAGTTGGAGCAGAGCAGAAGGTCAAGCTTCCTGCTGAGCAAGAACCTCCTCCCAGATCTCCAATAAGAATAATGAAAGGTACTGCTCAACCATCTTCTTCAAGCACCACTTCGGATGAAGATGGTAGGGTCATGGAGTGGACCCTGGCAGAGTTTGGGATATGCCAGGAGAGGCAAGAGTAAAGAAAAGTTCCAGAAAGCCTTGGAATTATCGAAGGGGATGATGAGGAGGATGACTATAATGAGCTAGTCATTGTGGAAGTTGGCACAGAGGAGTCTGACATCACTGTTCAACCTGCTTTGAGGGGTGTGCAGGCAGCATCACCAGCTCCCATAATTGCAGAGGTCCAGCTGAGACCTGCACCAACCCCTACCCCACTAGAGGTAGTCAATGCAGAGAGGCCATTGATGATACACCCAGATACTTCCAATTCCTCTTCAGGCATTGCCAGTGGCACACTGAGACAACTTCAGATATAAAGTGGATTATAAAAGATTTTCCCTTTACTGATAGATAATATATAAAACACACCCTTCCCACCTACAACAGGCCCACCCTTCTCCTACATCTTTCCCTAGAATCCCAACCTATGTCCAAAATAAATGTAATCATGCCATGTGGAATTGTCCATCACAAAAAGAAAAAATCCCCTGCACAAATTCCCATCCTCTCCTCCCACAACAACTCCCTTCCATCAAAACAAAAAATTAGATAAAGGGCTAATAAAGGGCATTCTCTCCGAGGGTCTCAAGATGTTGAATGCGGGCCTTGAGGTGTGGCATGATACCACCCAAGTGTGCCAGCTCACACAGCACTCGGGATGGTGGAACCAGTCTGAAAGGGCGGCACAGGGATAGGAAGCTCTAGGCTGCCAGTGATGCTGGTGTAGCCAAGAAGCTGGAGACACCGATGGTTGGTTGTTGAAAGTAGTCCCTGGAGCAGGAGAAGTGTGCCAGACCCTCCGTATCCACCAGTTGCTGATAGTGTGCCCTGCTGGCCACTAGCCTCTGCAGCCAGAGTCAAGCCGCATTCTCCTGCCAGGTCGGTGGTTGACCAGCAGGAGTATCTATATCAAGAAAGAAAAAGCGAAGACAAATTTTAAAGAATTGTGCAAACACTTGTTTTATTTAAATGATATAATGGCACACTAAAGTACATTGCTGGTGAGCAATCTGTTGAGTCTGGTGGCGGCAAGGCGTAGGGGGTCACGAACGTTACTGGCCTTAATGAGGCCCCGCCAGCATCAAGTGCACTGCTACTTGAAATGCGGGCAGGCTTTAAGGTCCTTGAGGGCCACTTTGACACGCTTGATAAATTACTAGATGGCATGGGCGGAAAGTTGGACATACATGAGAGGTGCTTAGATATGGTGGAGGGCAGGGTGTCGGATTTGGAAGATGGTGCAGCACAATCTACCAAGCGTCTAGACCACATAGAAAAAATACTTAAGTAGGTGGCCATCAAGACCGAGGAATTGTTGGCGCGCAGCAAGCGCAATAATGTCCGCATCCTGGGGGTCCCGGAGTCATCCAACACAGGGAGCACGGATCAGTTTGTGCAGTCCCTACAATTTTGGTAAAGAAGCCTTCACCTCCACCTTTCTTGTAGAAAGGGCCCATTCTAACCCTGGCTGTCCACCTAGGCCTATCATTGCACAACTGCTAAATTTCCAGGACAGAGATACTGTGTTGAGTTTGGGAAGAGAGCGGGCTCCATTACGAGGCGAGGCTCAGCACGGGGATGTGTGGAGGGTGCAGGGGGGGTATGGTAGATTCATGGGGATGCTCATAGTTCTCACATTGTTTAGTCCAAAAACTCCAACTGTTTTTTGTTTATAACACTGGTAAAGTGTAGATTGAGGGAGTTTTGATTTAGGAACCACAAAGCAAGCTAAATTGCAAATTTTGGAACACCAAAGGGCAATCAGGAATGTAAACCAACAATATCCTGTAGCTAGGCACTTCGCGGAAGAACATAACAAGAACCCCAATCTGATGAAATTGTACGTATTGGACAGTGTTGAGAACAGGGAGAGAGGAGGGAACAGATGGTTGGAGCTAAGGAAGTTGGAATCCAAATATATTATAATGTATAACACAATGCAGCCCGCGGGACATAATCTGGGGGAAGAATTAGCAATTCACCTCCAAAATTGAAAAGAGTCATGTATGGTGTGTTTAGCAGCTGCTGCTTGTTATGTAACTTAATTCTATAATAATTTTAAAATGTTTTTAATTGAAAACACGGATCTGACATAGATTAATGTGCTAAAGTAGCAATGTCCTCCTCTTTTTACAGGAATTGGATGCAAACTTTGATCATACCCACTGGGGTGAAATTTTGGATGTTACCCGTATGGCCAATATGAATTATGTGACATGTGCCCACTTGGGCGATACTCTGTAATCAAGGACACTATGTGAACCTTGTGAGTGTGCTTTAACACTCACGAGCTGCGAGCCCACTGGGGCCAAATGAACACTGCTACTCTTGAACATTGGCCCACATGGGCGGAATCTTGATACTGGTTACAATGTAACAGTAATGTGTCTTGAGTTCACTCGCTTTACTTTGTAATTTATTGCCATTGGGTATTATAATTGGTATATCATCCGTTCTTGTAAAATAGCATGATGTAAATGCTAAGTGAAGTTTTGAATGAATTTAAAATCGTAAGGACATGGCAGGAATGAAATAATTTCTTTATGTCTATTGATCACGTGTGAATGTGGAAACACGGTAATGTTACTTTAAAAGAATGAAGGTACACGTAAGCTCCACCCGTGAGCAAGAGATCGGCTGATCTCGAAACGCGTTGGGTTTTTCTTTGCCTAATAAACCTGAAGCACTGTTTACTATATTGGGGCCCTGACTCTGGTTATTTCGAACGAAAGGAATGTAAACCAGGAGTGTGGTGAATAATAGGGGCTGGCGAACCCCGTTGGGAGCCCGCCGTCCAAGAGGCAGAAGCACGCCATCTCTTGTGTGTTTAAATATATATATATATATATATATATATATATATATATATATATATATATATATATATATATATATATATATAAAACTACCCATAAGATATAGCTTCTATAAGCCAAGCATCTCAAATTCATCTCATGGATCACAAAAAATTGATGTGCATTACCGTGAAGCTAGTTAAAAACCTCTCTTACACATGGCCAGACTGCCCAATGGTAGGAAGCTACAGAATTAAAAATGATTTCTTCATCCCACTAGAAGTCAGAAAGCTAGGGCAACATTGTAGTACCTAAACTGGGGCAGCAACCATCTTTTTATGAGGAATGGCAAATTGTGGGCAGAAAAGCAAAAGGTGCAAAGTATAATCTTTTCCCCATGCATACAATCAGAATATTTGCTTCCTCTCTGAAGTCTGGCACATCTAACAAGGCAATCCCGGTAGGAAAAATCCACAATCTGATTTTGATATACAGTGTGTGTTTTGGTTCTGGATACATTTTGTCCAAATAGTACTTCCAACCAGGATCTCCTCTACTAGCAAATAAGTTGCTCAATATACTGCAAGAGTTTTAACATAGCTAACTTTGATTCCCCCCTAAGTTTGTAATAGCGATCTTTCACAAGATCAGTGGTATCATAGTCACACCCAACCGTATTTGGATTTGCTCATAGACCTCCAAGTTGCATTTCTGTTAACAAATTACTCACATGCAGCAACCAATTTCTTCAACTCACCACATCTATAAACATCCTCCAAGGACCGAAGATATATGGTGGCCTTTGGGATCCTTACCAGCCTGATCCAGTAAAGCACCCGTTTTATTGCTGCCAGCTTCGAGATGGTTGTCAGCCCAAGTTCCACATAAATTGCTAACAAGGAGGTACAGTTATTTTCAACCACTTGCAATGAATCTAAATTACCTTAACCCAGAGCTCAGCCCCATAGATCACAGCTGCTACCGCTTTGTGCATATATACCTGGAGTATGATACTGATGCTAAGAGCACCTGCGTTTTGCCTAAATTTCAATACCACACGAGTTTGCCGTTCCGGCATCCCGTACTGTAGCATAGCAACGGGTCACCACGTGCCTTACACAGCCCCGCCCACTCCCGGAAGCCACGGTCTGTTTAACGGACTGCCGGCTCCATGCCATTGTAGCAGGGACACCAGAGAGGCGCGGAGGTATACTGCCCTTGATACTCGGCAAAACTGTAAGTAAGATCTGCCGATAAACTTCACGCTCGCTTTTGAACAGCAGCGGCTTACCAACGCTGCTTCACGCGTCAGTACATTTTCTGGCACACTTGCTCTGGACCCGGTCAGCTTTTTGTCTGATTCTCTGTTTATATATCACAGAGTATGTTTCTTCGCTGCTAAAGCCTTCCCTCTGCCTCCTCGAAGCCTTCGAGACCCGCAATAGGAGTAAGAACCGCTCCTCGTGACTGTCTGTTTGTGTGTTTATTTTGTTTGTTCTGTGTTACAACTTCAATTGCATGCATCTACGCCCAGCTCACTACTATTTTTGTGAGTCTTGATAGTCACACAGCCAAAAATATTGGAGTCGAGTGACCATTTTTTGATAAACTTAAAATATGTTTTCTGCCACCACACACACCATTATTGATCAGTGTGTCTGAGTGAGCCTAAGAGGCCTATAACATAGCACCATAAAACGTTTCATATACAACGAACCAGCACCTTATTACCGGAATACAAGTATGTATTCGCCTTAGGCACAATATTCTGTTTGTTGTATGTTCAGAATGGGATTCGCATGAAGCATGCATATATGTGAGAGTCAACACTACGTTACAGGCACGTAATTACGTTTGTTTGTGACTGTTTTCCCTTTGTTCGTCCCACAGGTCTTTTTTCCTTGCCTAATTTATGTCTGAGATATTGCCTACTGGCGATTTTTGCAACTAGGCCCCAGGAATCTAGGATTGGATGCACGTTAGTGTGTGTAGACCATCCATTTTCCTTTTTTCTGGTCCTGATGAAAACCTGGGATTTACCTTGTAAAGGTTGAAACATGTAGACCATTCACATAGATACTCACAGTCATAATCACCCATCAGTATCTTCTTACTGTTTTTAGTGTTTTCCAGTTGCTTATGAATAAAGAGTTTTCAAAAAAGTCATACCAGGACAATTTTTAACACCACTTTCTGCACTAATCACTCAAAAAAAACAGCTCCACTGTAGTTCAGGTGTCGCAGCACACCCTGATGACATTCGGTCATCGGGGTGCACCCCAATGATTAAGCATGTCACCAACCAGTTTGGTGAGTGAGGGTGTTTTTAACAAAAGGATAATATCCCTTTTGTTCTAAGCACATCCCATTCAGAACCTTCTTTCAAAGGTTTTTGTGGTGATACTCCTCTTCTGTTATCTCTAAATTTCAATACCATCAACGAGGACTATGGTAAAGTTGTTTTGGCCTTCAACATTTGGGCCGTCCACTTACATTTCTCAGTAAGCTGTATCCCAAGATCACACGCTCAATGTAATTGTTATTTTTTATTAACGTCCTCTTTAGTCCCGGGGTTGATCCTAATATCATGACTTTAGTCTTACTGCTATTGATTGTAAGCATCTACTTTTTACAATAATCAGTAAAAAGTTTTTGGGCCAATAGTACCGGATCGTCTGCAAAAAGGAGGATCGGAACCTTCTGGCTGGCTATCATAGGGTTTCTGCAATAGGTGGTCAACTAGATACTTTTTAAAAAGTCTAAAAATAGAAAGGCACTAACACACATCCATGTTGAATGCCTTTTTCTATCGGAAATGCTTTTCTACATTTGCCAGCTGAGCAATATATCCTAACCTGTTGTTTCCGGTTCAGGGAAGACCTGCCTTGCCAGTTCGGGCTGGACTGTTCCCATGAGGCACAGGGTCAAGACTGTTTTGCATATATCCGGGTCTGAACTGAGGTGGCGAAGTGAGCTAAAGAATGATGATGAATTCAACCCAGATCTGCGACTGGGGGTGAGTGTCTGAAAAGTTTCAGCGCTCCGTCCATCAGCTCCTTGTGTTTGCTTTGTTTGTCCTTAGTTGGCAGGGGATGCCCAGACGTGGGTCCCTTGCTCACTTTGCCACTGGAGTCAAGCTGGCCTGGCTAATAAAGGGTGTAACCCAGAAACTGGTCCCAGGATGCTTGTTTCCAGTTCAGGGAAGACCTGCCTTGCCAGTTCGGGCTGGACTGATCCAATGAGGCACAGGGTCAAGACTGATTTGCATATATCCGGGTCTGAACTGAGGTGGCGAAGTGAGCTAAAGAATGATGATGGATTCAACCCAGATCTGCGACTAGGGGTGAGTGTCTGAAAAGTTTCAAAGCTCCAACCATCATCTCCTTGTGTTCGCTATACCTATCCTTAGCCATATTGTTGGTATGTAGGGCCATTCTTATACGTAAGCTAGAATCTTCTACTCCCTGCATTACCAACGTTTCCCATAGCCTTGCCCGATCAAATGCTAACTTCAAGTCAATAAATGGTAGGCACAATGATAATTTTTTATTTCAACTTATTTATAACATATCATATATACCCTGTCCCAAGAATTTTACCTTCACCATCTAAAAGGGGAATGGGGAGATAGTTGGAAAGGCAGCTACGACCCCCATTTTCGTAAATGGGTACAAGAACTGATGATCGCCATAATTGGGGGATATAATTAGTAACCCTGGGTGGGGAACTCTGCTCCGATAGCAGAGTTTGCGGAGTTTTTCCAACTCCGCACTCCCTGGGAGTGCGAAGTTGGCAAAAAAACTCAGACTCTGCCACATGTTGGAGTTTCTCCCCGCCACCAACCCCTAGCTTTAGTCTGCCCCTGCCTGAGTCCTCCCCTTACCTGGAATTCGGCACGAGGCATTGTCCAGGCCCGAGCTGCCTCCTTGGTGCAGGAGGATTCTTCTTCTCCTCCAGTGGGCTGTGAAAGTGAAATCCCTTCCTGCAGGACTCGCAAGGACTGCGCATGTGTGCATGCGTCTCCACTCTCCATGTCAGTGCATGTGCAGTCCACATGAGTCCTGCAGGAAGGGGGTTTCCATTTTACAGCCGACCAGGACTGGAAGAAACATTCTGCACTGATGAGGCAGCCCTGAGTCAGGAAGGACTTTTTAGGCAACTCTGCGGAATTCCGTGTAGTGCCACTCCGCCAACTCCGCCCACCCTTAATTATTACTGTCTGTAGCGGGCATTAAATTCCTTAGTAAGTAGTGTAGCCCACAGGTGCAGATCTTCTTGGAAGAGATCTGTGGGCACAAGATCCGGCCTGGGACATTACATCTTTTCATACTGGCCAAGCCCTTTCCACTTCTGGTACCAACATACGCATCAAGAGATACATTGCACACTGTTCCTTACTCCATATAGACCCAATTTTTCTTTGTTGCTAGTCCTGGCTTCGACCGCAGGAGATTCAATTCATGGACCGTTAAATCATACGTATACCCTACATCAGAATTAGCATCATCTGAGGCATTAAGAATACAGAGTCCATTTTTTGCTTTAATAGCATTAAAAAGGGGTATTTTCTTAAGCTATTTCCCTCTAGTCCATCTTATACTCTTTCTATTATTGCGGGGTAGAATCTCCAGCCTCTACTCCTTTACATGCTCTTGCCCACATTTCATTGCTAATAGAGATCTTTGTTCCCACTGAGAGGGAATCATGGTCCATCTCCAGCCTTTAGCAAAAGAGGAGGGACTTAGAACACATCAAGGTCCAGCATTCAATGCTCCAAATCTACACCATCTCCACACTCTTTACAACTATCATATTCCCACAATTCTTGATTAACTAGAATGTAATCAAGCTTTCCCCATTACTATAAGTCGTCATTGCTGGACTATCAGAAGGGGTGTGTCCATTCAGAAAATGCAACTGGTAATCTGTAAGAAAATCTGAAAAGTGCTCCCCTTCCGTACATACTTTCCTTAGTTAAAAATCTGGATATGGGACACCTAGCCAATTATCGTCATCCAGCACCTCTTCGTTAAGGATTTCATCAGTTAATCAACCAGGGGCCAGATGTAGGACACCAAATACCGGTCGGTAACTGCCGATTTCGGCCGTTACCGACCTGTATTTGGAGTTTCAGATGTAGGGGGCCCTAAAATTACCGATTCGGTAAATTTACAGAATCGGTAAATTTACCGAATTGGTAATTTGTGATGTAGCTGGCACTGAAAACAGTGCCAAAGACCCTTCAGAATTCGTTATTGACCATCAAATAGCATTTGATGGTAAATAACGAATTCCTGTGTACATGCACATCTGTGCATGTACACCTGTGCCATGTGACACACATACATGCCCTTAGGGCATGTATGTGTGCCACATGGCACACAAGCCTGAATCAGGGGTGCAACAGGGTGTCAAAGTGACACCCTGTCCCCCTTGTCAATACAGTAATTTTACCGAATCAGTATTTACCAATTCGGTAATTGCCATTGGTTCCTAGGCCCATAGGAATCAATGGCAATTACCAAATCGGTAAATACCGATTCGGTAATTACCGAATATTCCCGATTCGTTAAATTATTCGGAAAAAATACCTACATAGCATTTACCGATTTGTAAATACCGAATCGGTAAAATTCGGTATTTACGAATCGGTAAATTCCTTTTACCTACATCTAGCCCCAAGTGTTAAAGTCCCCACAAATTAGCACTATATGGGTGCCCATCTTGGGCTTTTCCTCTATCCCTTATACTTTCAACATATTCAACAAGATCTCCCCAAATCACCTGAACTTCAGGAGAACACACAGGGGGAATATATACATTTAGAATATTTAAAATAAAAAGATCTTTCGATGTCATTAGTAGCCCAACAGGGGCTAGGGGTAAGGGAATTTCTACCCGAACTGCTCTACCTCGCTATTCAGTTTAGATACCAAAGTGGCGACACCCCCACTGGATGTCGTCTTTTCAACTGCTTAGTAGGTTCCATGTACTCCAAAAACCCACTTACACGTTTTCTGAACAAAGACCAGTTTTTCAGAAAGCAACATACTGCATAATTGTTGATACATTTTAGCCAGTCCCCATCTACCACTTTACAGGCCAAACCTTCCACATTCCATGACAAAATATATTACTAAAGCATGGTGTGGTATTGCACAGTCATTTACAGACAACACATTTTCCATTGAAGTGACTTCTTTTTTAAGTTCAAGTTTATTGAAACCAAAAACATAGCATAAATACAAAATGTAATACAGTCAATCAACGAGAGGCATAAGAGATATACAAATGAAATTTAAGGAGGTATAATAAAACTGAATCAATAAACACCTATAGCTAAATCATGCATTGAAGTGACTTCTAACTTGAACAGATGTGTAGTTTTACTGATAACTCTATACAGTACACAAATGATAGTGTGTAGAAGTCAAGTTTCAGTTAATATTCATCATTTGCGCATCACTAAGTAAATTGTCTTGATCTGTTTTGATCCTATTAAAATATTTGTTTTCATCTCATTTGAGGATTGCAAAAGAAAATGCTTGATTTGTGCTTTCCAAACTGCTAATATATTTTGAATTATCTGTATAACTAAAGTTTTGTTGTGTTAGAAAAAAGTAACATCTTATAGCCTTTTCTTTCACAATCAACAAGATTGTTAAATAGTTCACATTACAAAATCTTCTCAAAGCAGTTGAGACAGGAAAGTAAACACCAATCTCCATTTAAAAAAAATAACATGCAGCAGTTTTTCAGAAGAGAGAGCTTGACATTTTACCTCTATGACAAGATAAAATGTAAATTAATCTTTCTTGCTTATTAACCTTTTGAAGTCCAGCATGGATATTATGGGAGGGGGGGCTACAGGTTGTAAAACATATATGATCCTCCAAATATTTTACTTGAAATGAACCAACAACATGTTTCCGACTGCCCACTGTAGATGGCTAACATTGGTGGGTGCCGAGATCCCTATCAATCACACCCTGTTCAATTAAATTGACTTTGCTCGCCCATGGTTTCCTATGGAACATTTTTACTTTTTTAATCTCTTGATCTCTACATCTAGGGTTTGTCATTTTGGTGTCATACTAACCATTAATTTATATTCTTACTTTTCATAAAATCTTTTCCGATAAAGGTTTTGCTATTAATGCTGAGAAAGCAAGGATGGGCCAAAGATGCTTTGCAGAAACGTACCTAATCGCATAGTTTTAGCTTTATGAGAGCTCATTTGCGACCCACAACAAGACTGCAGCCTCCTCTCCGACGACCTTTAAGAAACATATTTTGTTTACGCAGGAATTTTATTTGAACTTTTGTAGGGCACTCTTATTCCCCCAGGTGAAAGTGAAATAAGATAATCTTAAAGAAAGAATGCACATCCCCTTTGTTATTGTTCAGTGCTTTAACTTCTCAATGTGGAATTTGCTGCATTGAAGTGAGAGCATGCTCTTTCATTGCAGTGTAGATAGTCCCCAGAGCAGGGAAGCTAAATGTTATTAATATTTGAAGCACTTGTTTTCAAACATGTTTTAAGTGTTGATCATAACACCCACAAACAAAAGAATAAGCCTTTTGCAATTCATAAACTGCACTTCCAAAATTACAGCAGCCAGAAGAACCCCAAACAGTAGTAAATGTACCCTGGATCAAAACTGGAGTAGGTCCAACACCATAAATAGCAAACCACTGGCACTGCAACACCAACACATAGAAGGTAACAGAAGCAGGGACTGTAATAAATACTTTTACTATTTTTTTTAAATGTAATAAACTCTTTAACTTCTCCATGCAGTTTACCAAAGGGAGATCTCTGCCCAGTGATGGAAATATCTGCCTACACTTGTAAATTGCACTTTACACTAACCCCTGGCGGCGTACTCCGCTCCGCCAGTGGAGTTTGCAGGGAAAGCGAAGTGGAGGCAAAACTACAAATCCGTGGCAGAGCGGAGTACGTCCCTAAGCTCCTGCGCAACGGGCCCAAAAAAAGGGTTAAAAAATCACTTACCTGCTGTCTCGCATCTGCGGGAGACCCTCCTCCTCACCGTGGTGTCTCCAAGTTGCCGCCGTCCTCCTCCTCGTTGCCGGACGCAACTCCCTACGATTTACGTCTTGCGTGAACTGCACATGCGCAGTCCATGCAACACGTAAAATGTAGGGGGTTGCGACCAGTAACTGAGTTCTTTTTTAACTCCGTGAAACTCCGCAGAGTGCCACACCACATATTCCACCCAGGCTTATATTACACCCTGCTTTCGGCAGGGGTGGAGACATGTAATTCTATACTTCTTAGTAAATATTAATATACACTCATAAATGGTGAGTAGCCAAAAGTATTAGATTTACTACAAAGTGTAAAAATATACTAACACCTGTATATTTACTCATGTGTAAACGCACCTTTGTGAATAGCTTCCATAGCTTCCATGGTGTTCCCATAAATGGGGGCGTGGCTAGGCACGCGATGGCAGCGGACGCACACGGGTAGAGCTCCTGCCTGAGCTGCCCTTCCCCGGGCAAATTCTCTGTCACAATTCTTCTAAACTGGCACAAACCACAGGCGGAGCGCTAACACCCTGTGCTCCGCCCTTCTGCCGACTTTGGTGCCGATCGGACGTCGCCTGCCACTCCGGGCTACCCTGAGACATCCCTGCCGCATTGCGCGCCGCCTGGCTGGCAGGCGCGACTACGAGAGCCCGGGGCTTATGCTCAGGATCTGGGCCTGAAGGTGAGGTGTTGGACAGGCCACATGAAGGGCTCGCTCCCTCCCCGCAGGACAGGGCCCGGGCCACCGTCAGCACCATTGCCCGGCCCAGCCGCCATCTTGGACACGGCACCACGCGGCCGCGCGGCCTCAGCCCGACCCCAACCCTGGGCCTGGCCAGGCCCCGACATCCCGGCACCACCCTCCACCCAGGAGGTGAACGGCCCACTTGGCAGGTCAATGGGAGTACGAAGTGTCGACGGCTCTCCCCCGCCAGGTGCCGAGCACCCCCAGCCTCCTCGGGCGCCGGCTCCACCCCCCTGCTGGGTGTCTGGACTCCCTCATCCCAGACCTCCCGACCTCCAAGAGCGAGGGTCCGGACATCAAAGGGCGCCAGACCTATAACTGAAGCACCCCCAGGACAGGAAGGCAGTTGTATCCTGGAGTCGAGAGACACCGCGACGAACTCATCCTTGACGGACTGTTGGCGCTGCCACAGCCCTGCCTTGTGAACTATTGTCCTGCCTGCTGGCGCTGCCGCGGCCCTCTGCAACCTTCATCCTCGTGGGACCTGCTGGCGCTGCCGCGGCCCGTTGCAACCTGCATTCTCGTGGGACCTGCTGGTGCTGCCGCGGCCCGTTGTAACCTTCATCCTCGTGGGACCTGCTGGCGCTGCCGCGGCCCGTTGCAACCTGCATTCTCGTGGGACCTGCTGGCGCTGCCGCGGCCCGTTGTAACCTTCATCCTCGTTGGGACCTGCTGGCGCTGCCACGGCCCGTGCCACCTACGACCTCTTCGGGACCTGCTGGCGCTGCCGCGGTCTGACCCATCCGAACACCGAGCTCGAGGATTGTGAGCTATCACCGTTACACACCCGTACCCGTGGGTACCAAGACTGTCCCGCTACCCCCTTCCCTTACTAGAGACTAGAATTGAGAGGATCATCGGGTCCTGATCGCCCTGTATCGTACCACTCTACTACCCGAAGTGCCTATAAAAGGTGTTATCATAAGCTTTGTGTGGTGTCCATCTGTGGGGGGGAAATTACCTGTCTGTGCGATCACTCTGCTCGGCCGACCCTCCAGGTCCCCGTCTAACATTGGTGGCTAGCGGCGCGATCCGAACCAACGCGTACCGTACAGACAGTAACTCACCCTACGACTAAAACCACAATGACGACCAAAGAGAGCGGATCGGCGGAGAAGTTCCAGATGGAAAAGCTGGAAGAATACAACCACCGAGAGCTCAAACAATTTTGCATGGACTTAGGCATTGCTACCACCGGGCTAAGCACAAAAGAAGACTTCAAAAACGCCCTAGAGGCCTGGACAGAGACAAATACCGCAACCCCCCGGGACCCCGCAGCCCCGGAAGTCAACACCACCCGGACGGAGGAACGGAGACCAGGCCCCTCCCATGAAGAGATCCAGGAGCGGGAAAAAAATAGATTACACGAGTTAGACTTGGCACGACTCAGATTAGACGGAGAGTTGAAACTGGCGGAACAAAAAATAAACTTAGAACACTTACGGCTCAGAGAAGAGCGAGAGGAAAAACAGAGACAGAGAGACCTCGAAGAAAAAAGACTGGCATACGAGCACGAGTGCAAACTAGCGGAGATAGAAATACGCAAACTGAACAAAAACCTAGGGGTGCCCGAGCAACCGCACTCCCCGGGTCCCACCGAGCAGAAGGTCCACATCCCCAAGGATGTGGTCCGAGAATATCACCGGAACGACGACATACAGCAGTGGTTCAAAGCCTATGAGATTGCCATGACCGCCCACCGGGTCGCTCGAAGTGACTGGGGAGCCGGTCTATGGGGGAGATTCGTCAACGAGGGTCGTGATGCCCTGCTGCAGCTTCCGGACCATCAAATGACGTCCTATGACCATATGAAGGCCGCCCTCCTCAGTCGATATGGACTTACACCCGAAATGTACCGCCAGAGGTTCCGCAACTGCACCCGGATCCCAGGTACGACGTGGTTGGAATACGTGAACTATTTCAGCCGAGCCTTCGAGGGGTGGATCAAGGGTAACAACGTAACCACCTACGAACAACTCTTCAATCTCATTGTGTGGGAGCACCTCTCCAACAACTGCTTTGTCGAGCTCAGGCAGCACCTCCTCGACAGTAAATTGACTGAACCCCGGCAGCTCGCCACCGAGGCTGACCGGTGGGAGAGCACCCGAGTGGCCCGGAGTGGGCCGAATGAGCAGAACAGAACCAACCAAGGTCACCATCGTCCCCGAGGAGGAGGAGGAGGCCCGGGCCGGGGCAGAGACGCCGCCCCGGCCGCACCCACGAACGCCACCCCGGCTCCAGCAGGCCGGGGAAACCCCCCGATGCGCCCGGGGTTCCGAGCTAACGTGACGTGTCATCGATGCCAGCGAGTCGGCCACTATGCCAGTGACCCGACCTGCCCGAAGAACCAGGTCCCCGGGCCCCGCCAGATGGCGGCCGCCGCCCTGGGAGAAGAACAAATCTCCGAAGACACGGAGACCTATGAGTCGGAGCAGTTCGAGTGGGAACCCGCCGCCATGACCCTGGCATGCCTGGGAGGAAGAGACATGGTCCCGCGGACTCCCCTGCCCGCCAACACTCGGAAGTACAGCCAATGGGTGAGCATCAATGGGCGCAAGGCCGAGGCCCTGCGTGACACCGGGGCCAGTGTGACGGCCGTCCGCTGTCACCTGGTGACCCCAGAACAAATCCTACCAAACGTACTTTGCCCCGTCCGATCGGCAGACAACTCGGAGAGCCTGTGTCGGATGGCCTGCGTCCCCTTCGAATGGGGAGGAGTGTCCGGCATGCTGAAAGTAACTGTCCGTGACGATGCCCCCGTAGACTGCCTCCTGGGGAACGATCTCGAGAGCTCCCCGTGGGCCGCTGTGGAAAGAAGAGAGCATCTGGGGATGTTGGGTCTCCCGGACTGGGCATGCGTAACCACCCGGTCCATGGCCACCCGCACCATCCCTAGACCAGAAGAAGACTTCCCCCAGACCGACCACCCGGACCCCACCCCAGAGGGGTCCACACAGCCCCCCGAGCTTCCCGACCTGGCTCAGTGGCGTCAAGAAGGGGGGCCCACCCAGGAACAATTCCGGCAGGAGCAAAAGACCTGCCCCTCCCTCGAGGGATTGCGACAGCAAGCGCTCGCCCAGAGCCAAGGAGACACCACCGGGGCCCACTGGGTTTATTGGGACAATGATCTCTTGTACAGCGAACAGAAAATCGCAGAACTGGGGGCCGGGCGAGTGCTGGTGGTGCCCCTCCACTTCAGAGACTTCCTGTTGAACCTAACCCACGATGTCCCCCTGGCCGGGCACCTGGGCCAAGACAAGACCTACCACCGCCTGGTGACTCACTTTTTTTGGCCCAAAATGAGGAACGATGTACCCAACCATGGCCGGTCCTGCCCGACCTGCCAGGCCAGTGGGAAGAGCGGCCGCAAACTCAAGGCACCCCTACAACCATTCCCCGTGGGGACCACCCCGTTCGAAAGGGTGGGAATAGACATTGTGGGGCCCCTGGACCCCCGAACAGCACAGGGACATCGCTTCATCCTGGTCCTGGTGGATCACGCTACCCGCTATCCTGAGGCGGTCCCCCTTCGTACGATAACAGCCCCAGTAGTGGGTCGAGCCTTGATGGGGATCTTCTCTCGAGTGGGCTTCCCCCGAGAAGTCGTCAGCGACAGGGGTACGAACTTTATCTCAAAATACATGAAGTCCCTCTGGCAACAGTGTGGGGTCACCTACCGATTCACGACCCCCTATCACCCTCAAGGGAACGGACTGGTTGAGCGGTTCAACCGCACGCTCAAAGGGATGATTGGGGGGTTGGAAGAGCCCCTCCGTCGCCAGTGGGATGTGCTACTACCGTGCCTTCTCTTTGCCTACCGAGAAGTCCCCCAGAAGTCCCTCGGCTTCAGCCCTTTCGAACTCTTGTATGGACACCCGGTGCGAGGCCCGCTCAGCCTAGTCAAAGAAGGCTGGGAAATGCCCCCTCTAAAGAACCCTCCAGATGTTTTCAAGTACCTCCTAACCCTCCGCAACCAGACCAGAAGGTTCAGAGAGATGGCAAAAGCAAACCTGGAGGCCAGTCAGGAGGACATGAAAAGGTGGTACGATAGAAATGCATCCTCCATCGAATTTGAACCCGGTCAACAAGTGTGGGTAATGTCTCCCACCGAACCATGCGCCCTGCAAGACAAATGGACGGGGCCCTTCAAAGTAATCGAGCGCAAGAGCCCTGTCACCTATCTCATCGATATGGAATCTTCCCGAAACCCTCTCCGGGTCCTCCACGCTAATAGACTGAAACCCCACTTTGTACGCTCCGAACTCAGCCTCCTGATGGCAACCGACAATGGAACCGAGGAGGACTCCGAACCCCTCCCTGACCTCCTACGGTCACGGGAAGAGGACGGCTCCGTGGACGGGGTCCGACTCTCGGAGGCCCTCACCCTGGAACAGCGCCAAGGCTGCCGAGTCCTCCTGCTACAGTTCTCCACCCTGTTCTCCCTCACCCCAGGGGTCACCCCCTGGTGCTTACACGACGTGGACACGGGAGACAGTCCCCCTATCCGCCATCGGGCCTACCGCGTACCAGATCGGGTACGGGCCTGCATCCAAGAGGAGGTGGCCAAGATGCTCACCCTCGGGATCATCGAGCCCTCAGACAGCCCCTGGGCCAGCCCAGTGGTACTGGTCCCCAAAGCGGCCGCCCCCGGCACCACGCCGGAGCTCCGGTTCTGCGTCGACTACCGGGGCTTGAATGCGGTCACCAGAACAGACGCACACCCCATCCCCCGAGCAGATGAACTAATCGACCGCATGGGAGCTGCCCGCTACCTCAGCATCTTCGACCTGACAGCGGGCTACTGGCAGATCGGTCTCACACCCCGGGCCCAAGAACGATCTGCATTCTCTACCCCGGATGGCCACTATCACTTCAAGGTCATGCCATTCGGCATGAAGAATGCCCCAGCAACCTTTCAGCGGCTAGTAAACCAGGTCCTGGCAGGACTCGAAGGATTCAGCGCCGCCTACCTGGACGATATCGCTGTGTACAGCCACCACTGGTCCGACCACCTCCACCACCTCCGAGAGGTGCTACAGGCCCTCCAACGAGCTGGCCTCACGATCAAGGCCAGCAAATGCCAAATTGGCCAGGGGTCCGTGACCTATCTCGGGCACCAGGTGGGAAGCGGTCTGGTGGCCCCTCTGCAACTCAAGATCGCGGCCATCCAGTCGTGGCAGTCCCCCATCACCCAGACCGAGGTCCGCGCCTTCTTGGGACTCACGGGCTACTACCGACGGTTCGTGAGAGACTATGGCAGCATCGTAGGGCCCCTCACGGAACTCACCTCCAAAAACCAACCAAAGAAGGTCAACTGGACCCCAGACTGTCAAGCGGCCTTCGAGAAGCTGAAGGCCGCCATGTGCTCCGCCCCGGTGCTCCAGGCCCCCGACTACAGTCGGGAATTTATCGTCCAAACAGATGCCTCCGACCATGGCGTTGGGGCAGTCCTTTCCCAGCTGAACCCCGAAGGACTTGACCAGCCAGTGGCTTTCATCAGCAGACGGCTCCTGGCCCGAGAACGACGCTGGAGCACCATCGAGAGGGAGGCCTTCGCCGTGGTGTGGGCCCTCAAAAAGCTCCGGCCTTATCTCTTCGGCACCCACTTCCGGGTCCAGACCGATCATCGACCCCTGCAATGGCTCATGCAGATGCGGGGGGAAAACCCGAAACTACTACGTTGGTCCATCTCCCTGCAGGGGATGGACTTCACTGTGGAACATCGACCCGGCCAGGACCACGCCAACGCGGATGGCCTGTCCCGCTTTTTCCGCCTCGACGAGGAGAGTCCCCAAGAAGATGGGTGACTCTCCCCGCCTTCAGCTGGGGGGGACGCATGTTGGACAGGCCACATGAAGGGCTCGCTCCCTCCCCGCAGGACAGGGCCCGGGCCACCGTCAGCACCATTGCCCGGCCCAGCCGCCATCTTGGACACGGCACCACGCGTCCGCGCGGCCTCAGCCCGACCCCAACCCTGGGCCTGGCCAGGCCCCGACATCCCGGCACCACCCTCCACCCAGGAGGTGAACGGCCCACTTGGCAGGTCAATGGGAGTACGAAGTGTCGACGGCTCTCCCCCGCCAGGTGCCGAGCACCCCCAGCCTCCTCGGGCGCCGGCTCCACCCCCCTGCTGGGTGTCTGGACTCCCTCATCCCAGACCTCCCGACCTCCAAGAGCGAGGGTCCGGACATCAAAGGGCGCCAGACCTATAACTGAAGCACCCCCAGGACAGGAAGGCAGTTGTATCCTGGAGTCGAGAGACACCGCGACGAACTCATCCTTGACGGACTGTTGGCGCTGCCACAGCCCTGCCTTGTGAACTATTGTCCTGCCTGCTGGCGCTGCCGCGGCCCTCTGCAACCTTCATCCTCGTGGGACCTGCTGGCGCTGCCGCGGCCCGTTGCAACCTGCATTCTCGTGGGACCTGCTGGCGCTGCCGCGGCCCGTTGTAACCTTCATCCTCGTGGGACCTGCTGGCGCTGCCGCGGCCCGTTGCAACCTGCATTCTCGTGGGACCTGCTGGCGCTGCCGCGGCCCGTTGTAACCTTCATCCTCGTTGGGACCTGCTGGCGCTGCCACGGCCCGTGCCACCTACGACCTCTTCGGGACCTGCTGGCGCTGCCGCGGTCTGACCCATCCGAACACCGAGCTCGAGGATTGTGAGCTATCACCGTTACACACCCGTACCCGTGGGTACCAAGACTGTCCCGCTACCCCCTTCCCTTACTAGAGACTAGAATTGAGAGGATCATCGGGTCCTGATCGCCCTGTATCGTACCACTCTACTACCCGAAGTGCCTATAAAAGGTGTTATCATAAGCTTTGTGTGGTGTCCATCTGTGGGGGGGAAGTTACCTGTCTGTGCGATCACTCTGCTCGGCCGACCCTCCAGGTCCCCGTCTAACATGAGGCCTATGATGCGAGGCACTGGGAGCTGCCTGGAGGTACCGCATTAGCCCCGGGTGAACGTCCCTGTGACTTGCGAGACCAAGCTGCTGACAACACCCACCAGCAATGGTACTCCCTACACCCTCTGCTCGCCGGCGCTCGGGAGCCCCGGAGCGCGGGGCCTTGTTGGACGCCTGTGGAGGGGCGGAAATGGCGGAGGACAGACTCACTGGAAAGTCTGGCCCTTCCCTGCCGGCTTGATTGAGGCCCCAAACGGACGAAAGTAAAGCACGTCCCCGACCTGTGGTGCGATCCCCGCGAGGCGCAGCCGTCGCTGTTTCGGGCCGTGCCTTTGGCCCTGGACCCCGGAGTGGGTTGCCCCCCTCCCTCCCCACCTGCAAGAAAACCCCAGCAACTTACGAAGACTTTGACTCTGACTTTGTATAAGGCACTGCCCTGACATATACCTTGTTGGCAGTAACAGGGAGGGGCTACTAACTGGTGAGCCCTGCGCCGAGTTGTGCCCGTGGGAGCCCTGCATGACGCGATAACCACCTGCCTGATCGGTGACTGCGCTGGGTGATTGCCTCTGACCTGAGACGCACCCCAGCTGCTGCGGACGGCGCCTGGTGCCCTGTGCTGCCCGTGGTCGCGGCCGGGCTTGGACACAGCGACAAAGACACTTCAACGCTAGAGGGGGGGTGAAGCAGCTGCATCAGAAACGCCGTCTCTCTCCGAGGCCCTCCTGCGCTGCTGCGCCTCCGGGCCGAAGCTGTTTGGTTCATCAGACGGGACGGTTCCTGCTCTTGGTGGTTGTCGCAGAGAGCACAGGCTCCCTCATCTGTCGCCCTGCCCATGTCTGGGGGTATAAAAATTCGAACCGGCACCGGAGGCGCGCCACCGAGGGGGAAGATGGATAAGTTGCCGAAACCGACGGACGGCGACCACGTGGCGATGAAGCTTGACACCATGTTGACCGCCATGGAGCGACTGGAAGAATCGCTCCAGCTCACCCGTACCTCTCTGGAGACCAAAATAGACAGTGTCGCCATTGACCTTACCCATCTCCACGCAGACCATAAGAAACTGGCGGAACGCAAGACGTCTTTGGAAGGCACAATGGCGGATCTTGAACCCCGGGTCACCCAAACTGATAAGCAAGTACGAGATCTCATGAACAGGGTTGAATTTTTGGAAGATCGCGCGGAGGATGCGGAAGGGTGGGCACGAAGAAACAATGTCAGAATCGTAGGTGTGCCAGAAAAATGGGAAGGAAAGGAACCTACGAAACACGTGGAAGGCTGGTTGAGGACCCTACTGCCGGAGGGCACCCTGTCGCTGCATTTTGTGGTGGAGCGGGCGTACCGAGTACCGACCAGGCCTCTCCCCACGGGGTCAAACCCCAGACCACTGCTCCTCCGGATCCTGAATTATCGTGACCGCGATTCCATCCTACGCGAACGCCAAGATAATGTTTTTCCCCAACTACACAGTCCAGGTGCAACGCCAGTGGCACTCCTTCCTCGCTGTGAAACAAAGGCTGCGTCACCTTGGCCTTCAATATTCCCTTCTTTTCCCTGCCATATTGAGGGTGGTGGCGCAGGACAAAACACATTTCTTCGCCAGCTCAGGGAGGGTGCCTGGGG
The DNA here is from genome assembly GCF_964261635.1 of Lissotriton helveticus. Lineage (NCBI taxonomy): Eukaryota > Metazoa > Chordata > Amphibia > Caudata > Salamandridae > Lissotriton > Lissotriton helveticus. The sequence goes on from NC_136065.1 coordinate 113,692,549, forward strand.
CAGAGACCATATCTGGACACATGGCCAACGATGCGAAACGCAGTGAGTACTACCACCGGTACCGAATCATTGACTTGACGCCAGGCTGGTGGCGACCCTCTACTGCCCCTGCTTGGTGCGGTTCGGCCATCGCATGGGTGTCGAGGGGGTCTGTCTGAACTGCCGGATTATGGTTTGCCCCAATTGACACATGCACTGAGAGCCATGCACTGATCGCTCATCATGCCTCCTGTCTGACACTGCCTGCATCACGAGGCCTGGGGAGGGGCAAAGCCTCCTTTGACGGCCATACTGTTGCGATACCGCAGCTATGCCTAGCACACAGCGACCCCTGAACTGAAATGTTAATTAGCTCGATAGAGAGTTTGGACGGCGGCAGGTTCAGCAGCCGACCTTTTGGTATTCTACATTGGTCTGAACTTTTGTGGTTTGTTATATTCCTTAATCTACGATTCTTTTGTTTTTCTGAGAACTTATCCCTACTGTCAATGGAGGTGTCTTTAATGGTTTGCGGTAGGGGTGCGTGGGGGCTGCGGGTGCAGAATTTTGGTGGGGGTGGTGGCGGGGGTTACTTAATGTGGTAAAATGACTACTATCATAATATGCAACTGGAATATAAGAGGTATGCACACACCATCACGCAGGTACCAGATTTACTCCTACCTTAAACGTCATCATGTCCATATCGCGCTCCTACAGGAGACACATTTAAACAGGGCGGAAACGCAAACATTACGCCGTAGATGGCGCGGGCAACTCTATGCCACGGAATACTCTTCCTATGCCCGAGGGGCGTTGTTATTGGTGAGGCCTGGGACTCCTTTCACAGCAACACACTCTCACGTGGACACAGAGGGCAGGTATGTAGTTGTACAAGGCAGTTTGGATGGGCAGGCGGTGGTTTTGGCTTCCTTGTACACCCCTAACACAGACCAAGGGGGTTTCCTCACACAGTTCTCCGCGACCCTGGCGCCTTGGCACGGTGTCCCATGGGTGCTGGGAGGCGATTATAACTGCATCCTGGATGCCACACTAGACCGCTCTTTCCCGCCCCACGCCAGCACACCAGCTCATGGAGCCATGAAAGCACTCACCGCCTGGGCAACACCATAGGATCTGCATGATGTTTGGCGCTCTCGTAACCCCAACGCCAGGATATATTCCTATTACTCGGGCGCTCACACATTACATGTACGGTTGGATAGATATATGGTATCCAGCGAACTTCTCCCCCTTGTCACAGATTCATACTACATTGGCCGCACCCATTCCGATCATAATCCACACATACTAGAAATAGCATGGGAACGCCCGCATCCACCCATTCCCACCTGGAGGTTACAACCTGCTTTGCTTCTTGACGCTCCCTTTCGTGACTCCCTTTCCGCACAAACAGCGCAATACTTTGAGGACAACACTGGCACCGCGTCCTCCCCCCAAGTCGAGTGGGACGCCTTTAAAGTTGTAGTCAGGGGAAACTGCCTGGGCACACAGGCGAACCTACAGAAACAGCTAGAGGAGGAACTGACACAAATTGAAATTGACCTGCTCCAAAAGGAACAGGAGGCGGCGGAGGGCGATGACGGATCTCTACACTTGGCTCATACAGAGCATACTCGCTTACTGGAACGGCTATGTCACATTAACTATGCGGCCCACTCGGCGGGTACAAATCACCTCGGTGACAAACCTGGGAGATTGTTGGTCTGGCTGATCAAACAGGAAGATCGCACTGCGCCTGTAACCACGCTATATGCACTGGCCAGGGCGAGGTGGTGTACACACAAAGCAGGATACACGCAGCCTTCGTAGAACACTATCGGGTTCTATATCGCTCCCAATTGCGGGTCCCAGCGACAGACATCACCGACTATCTCTCGGACATACAGCTGCCGAGATTAACTGTGGAGCAGCAGGGCGACTTTGGTGCACCACTCACATCTGATGAGTTACGCACGGCCATTTTTGCCCTGTCTAATAGCAAGTCTCCCGGGCCGGACGGGCTGCCTACCGAATTTTTCAAGGCATGCTTGGATATTTTGATCACAGAGCTGCTGAGGATGTACGCGGCAGCCGCTGAGGACTCAACTCCCCCCCCCACTCTGAACGAGGCCACTCTTATCTCCCTCCTGAAACCCGGCAGAGACGGCACGTGCTTGGGCTCGTACCGACCGCTGGCCTTGTTGAACACCGATTACAAGATACTTGCCTCTACTTTGGCTCAGCGTCTGGCCCCTCTGGTCCCAACCCTCGTGCACCATGACCAGAATGGTTTTGTGCCTACACGTAGTACCTCCCACAACATCCGCAGACTGTTTAGAATGCAACGTTATGCCACGCAACAATGGCCTCATTCGGGGTGCCTCGTATTGGACCTCGAGAAGGCCTTCGACTCCGTGGAGTGGCCCTATCTTATGGCAACACTTGAGAAATATGAACTCGGCGACGACTACATTGATATGGTCGGATTATTATACCTGAAACCCACAGTGAACGAACGCACTGGTAGACTGCTGTCTGAAGCCATCCGGGTTGGGAGGGGAACCAGACAGGACTGCCCCTTGTCCCCGTTACTTTTCTCGCTAGCCATAGAGCCTCTTGCAGCACTATTGAGAGGGCAGGGCAAGGAATGGGGAATTCCACTGTTGGATGGCTTACATGCGTTCTCATTGTACGCCGATGATTTGCTCCTATATGTCAGGGACCTGACCTGCCTGCCACCATCCCTGTCTGACACTTTTCGAGCCTTTGAGGCCATGTCGGGATTCAAAGTCAACTGGGCCAAGTCTGGGGTGTACTCCTTTAGCCCGGATGTGCAGGAATGCGACATCCACATCAATGACGGGAGACTCGCATGGTACCCCACCACGTTCCGGTATCTCGGAATACACATTTACAGAACCCTGCCCGACGTGCTGGAGGGAAACCTAATGCCGGCTATCTCCTCACTAAGAGCGCAGATGGCCTTTTGGAAGACTCTCCCACTCAATGTGCCCAGTCGTGTAACACTGACAAAGATGATAGTCCTACCGAGGCTATTATATTATTATGCCAATATCCCAGTGTATGTTCCAACTCGGGTGTTTCGAGACCTGGATGCCTTGATCCGAAGCCTTATTTGGTACACCGGGAGACCTCGCGTAGCGTTGGCGAAGCTTTATGGGCCCGCAGATGCGGGAGGCCTTGCAGTTCCCAATATGGAACTTTATTATCTGGCAGCGCAGCTGCAATGGGTGACGGGATGGCTGAGCGGACGGAACTTATGTGACACTGCCACAGCCACCACTATCTGGACACATACACAGATCCACACACTGTTTCACCCCCTGACCAAGACGCCCTGCCCGTCGCAGCTGAAACCATATGCCCCAGCGCTCCCGCTGCTGGGGACCCCCAGGGACGGTGGAGTGGTGACGGAGGCCATGTTGGAGCCGTGGGTACAGGCCGGAGTGGACACGATAGGCGACCCGTACGCGGACGGAGCCCTGCTTCCCTTCGAGGCTTTAGTAAGAGACACAGGCCTTCCGGTTGGGCAGTTTCTCCTTCATGCATCCATTACACACACGCTTGCGCGGGACTGGGGAGATATGGCTGATGAGCTGCAGATGCACCACTTTTTACAATATCAGCATGTCATGGGTAATGGCTCCCACGTAGTCCATTGGCTAGCGCAGGCTCTCCTGATGCACACACAGTGCTCCACCCAACGGTTGCGAGACGCATGGGCGGCAGATAGGGGAGGGGCATGGACAGATAAAGAATGGGCAATGGCACTGGCCAGCCCTGTTAATGTTCCACGCAACTCCCGTTTCAAAATCATACAATTCTATATAGTGCACCGAGCATACCTATCGCCAGACAGGATCAACAGGTACTTCTCGGTCACCACTACTGCATGTCCGAGATGGTAGATGCAGGCCTCTTACATATGCTCTGGACCTGTCCCAATATACAGGCGTATTAGAGCATGGTGACAACCCTGCTGCAACAGAGTGGCGGCGAAGAGCTACCGCAAACATGGGAGGCCTGTCTCCTGGGTCTGTATAAGAAAACCAAGCTTAACAAGGTACCAGCCAGGTTCCTCGACCTAGGACTCTCTCGTACATTGGGCGGGAGCAGAAAGCACCACACTGCACAGAGAGGAGACGGCGAGACTGAGAAAGTTCCCCATCGCACAGCTCTGGGATGACACCCTGAAGTCCTTCCAACAGGCGAGTTTGGATCAGGGAATCACTTAGACGGTCCCCATTATAGGACTGGGCCTGGGACATGAGTGGGTTGGAGAGTTCCATGCCCCCATAGATACCCACTTCATCTTGGACATGTGAGAGACGTAATTATGCACATGCAGTGAGGTGCTACCGTGACATTGTAGGGTTATGGCCGCTTCGGGCCATCCCCCCCTCTCGATGCGAGCACCCCAGTGTCTGTTAGTCACTGTCGAGCGGCTCACTCCCCCTCTTGGGGGGGACCCGCGCTCCGCTGAACCCCTGCCGCCCCACGCCCCCGGCCCTGTAGCCGAACATATACTTCTGCAGACACACATTGACACTCTTCTCACTCCATTGACTCATCTTCTCCTCCCCCTTTTCCACGCTTTGTTTCTTCTTCAGCTCCCCCCTCTCATCCTCTTATGTTGGAGATTTGTTTTCTTCATTTAGTCCCATCTCACTTCTCCCTTGTTGGTTACGTTCTGGTGTTATGAGAGTTTCCAAATTGACACGATTGTTCCAAAAAACGTATGAATATTTTATTAGTTGCCAATAACCATCTATCACACAGCACCTCGGTTACGACCTTAAAATGGATGGTACACCACATACTAGCTGTCGGGTGAGACCTGAAGGAGGAGCGCAACTGTAAGGACATGCCGCCTCGCATCTCGTCCCTGCACCTCAGATTGCGCTGCTATCACCAACACATGACCTCACGTTCACCAAAGCCTCCATTTTTTATTGATATTTTACTCGTAATGAACGCTATTGCAGATTGTTTCATTTTCACCTAGGAGATCACTATGTAGTTGTATTGCATTATATGTCGTTTCCAGACGTCACAAGCTCATTATCGCACAGAAAAGCATTGAATATTGTTCATTTGTCGAGCTCCTACAAATAGAGGGCTCTCCCCTCTTCTTTTCCCAATCTTTCTACTTTCTCCTTCCTCCTTCAATTATCCGTTTGGCCGAGAGCTACGCGATGTATGTTCCAATTTTCATTGTGCAATATCATCATGTTGGATTGTCCTTGTAAAACATTAGAGATTATATGTGCTCGTTATTCTTTACTTGCTGCATCGCTGAATATTGACAATAAGTGCTGAAAACTAATAAAAAAATATTCAAACAAAAAAATGGTGTTCCCATAAATGTTCTTGTTCTAGTAATCTAGAACAAATTCTAGACAGGCTATGATGATAAGGCCACATTTGGGTCCCAAGGTGGTCGGATTGGGGGGTAAAAACAGTTGGGACTTCGAAGAAGGAAGGTGCCTAAAAAGATTGCTCTTTCTCTCATCTTCTTCTATGGTGAAGGTAGGCAGAGTGGAAACGGGTCTCCCAGGGTGGATGCATTTTGCTCATGCAAAGAAGATAACATTCTGGATAGGAATAGATAATGTGAAAAACTCTAGAATATCTCTGTTATGTATAAAGGAGATATTGCACAGTGAGCTAATCTGGGCTCGTGAAGTTAGGGGGAGGATCCAAACATGTTGTAAGGAATTAAAAATAAATGTTGCAGATGGTACTAATCTGATAGAAGTGAGTAAGGTGGAGTTGAAAAGAATAACAAGGCAGGTCTCTTGAGATGAGGATCTTACCTGCGAGAAAAGCAATATGTTTCCTACTTGTTAAGTTCATGGATGGTTAGTGAGACCTTTCCCTAACTGGAGATGCATCGAAATCTCCTGAGATTTAGATGTGGGTTAGATCAAGTTTTGATTTCAGGAAGTTATGGCATTTTGCAAAATGAAGGGAAAATCTGTCAATGTGGCCTTAACATAAAAGGGAATCCCAATGCACACCCTTGTGGATTGTCTGTGGTTTTTATCTCAATGGAAGACATTTTTTAAACCCATTTGTATCAAATTTGGTACTAGGGATAGGCGGCAAGCAATTAAATTATTGGTCAAAATGAGATTTCTAGATGTGACGTGTGCCATGGAGCAATTGATATTGTCTGTCTCTACTTTTTTACAGTGAATCTGAGTTAAATTAATTGACCTCTGTGGAGTTCTTCTTTTAATTCACAATGATGCTTTAGAATATATATATATATATATATATATATATATATATATATATATATATATATATATATATATATATATATATATATATGAAACGAATCTTCTCACAAGGAGACGAGGTTGAGCAGCACTATATATATATATATTTTTTTTTTGTTGGATCAATTGTGTTTTACCGCATTTCATACCTGTATTATATATGAAGTGCTTGTGTTGTACTTTAATATTACATTTTGTCTCAAGAATCTGTTTAAAAGACTAAGATCTAAATAAATATGTTTTGACTGATTGACTAGTAATCAAATGTTGCCATTTTATCACTAAATATCAGCTTTTCATTTTGTTAGCATATAATAAAAGAATCCACAAATTCAAGCGTTTAACTAATTTCCTGAGAATATTTTCGTGTTGCCCCAAACATTATTGTGGAGTTTTCTCAAAATGACAATGTTAACTTTAGTGTCTATCAAGTAGTAATGCCTCACATGGGCAGACCCTGCTTCATGTTCTCAGGTACACCCTGATATTCCTGTGCACCATCACCCACTCACAGCAATGCATGTTCAGGCTCACTCTTATATGTACTAAAATCCATGGCCCATGCTCCACCATCATATTCCGGAGCTGATTCCAGTGCCCAGGCTCAGCCCTGCTTGCTCATCTGCTGCATAAGAATGAATATGGATAGTGAGTACTTGTACTTTCTATATTTTTATTTAAAGTGCTGTCTAACCTAACACAAAATGTATATCACAAGAAGCATTCTTGAAGATATGGGGAAAGCCGAGTTAAGAGGCAAGTGGATAGATCGATTTAAAAGAGACCCATGTTTGCATAACTGGCATTTTTTTTCAACCTAGATACAGAAACATTTTAACTTGCAGTTTGATTTATACAAAATGATGACGCACTGTGTACTTTCCCACCACAAACCCAAACCCCTCATTAAAGGCAGTGCATGGAGATGTTCTGATGCTGTTAATGGTGGTTTATGTTCCCCGGCACAGGCAGAACTTAAATTGATTCCCAAAGCCACAGACCTGCTGCTTATTCTGCTAAATTACAAAATGAAGCGCTCACAGTGCAAAACCATCAATTGCCTAAAAGCGCCGCCCGCTTCACCCTGTTCTCCCTGCGGTATTACCCAGCCATTAAAATAGTTTGTGTTCATATGAAACAGATAAGAAATATTATGCTTCATTCTTTTATTTCTCCTTATTTAAATAATTGTTTTGCTGTTTACTGTACCCGTGATTTGCGGGGTTTGGGAGCCCTTCAAACATTCATCGTTTTTCAAACATCCCTACTAAGAATGCTGGGAATTGTAGTTCAAACATTCACATTGTCTTTATGGGCCTTTACGTTACTACATGCTTAGATCTAGTGGATGAAAACCAGGACTGACAGAAAGTCACCCTCACGTTATAGAGCCATATGAACATCCTGACATCTATTTAAAAAAAAAATAATCATAAAAGTCCTGTTAGGGGTTAAGATCTGTACAAATGTCTATGTTTTTTTTTTATAGATTCACAAACATTCCCAGAACATGTCAGAAAGGCAGTGGCAGTCACAGGTTTTCAGGCATACTACTAGGAATGGCATGTGACTTTTCTCGAAGGCTCCTATTGGCCCATGCCGAGTTCTCCATATTAGAGAACTTCGGGGCATATTATCAAGGGGGTTTATCTCCGCTTTTTTGGCTTTAAAAGCCAAGAAAGCGGAGATAAAATTATCTCCCTATTACCTAGCTGTCGCTAACACCAGTTAGCGACAGCTAGTAGGAGATAGCGACCATCTTGGGCCCCACTTTGCATGTCAGTGATATTTATCACTAATGACATGCAAAGTGGGTGTGCCAAGATGTTAGCGACTGGAAACAGTCGCTAACATCGCTATCTCCTATTACCAACTTATGGAGATATTCGCGCTAAGCGCGAATATCTCCAAAAGCTAACACCTGCCCTGAGCAGTTCTTAGCTATGTTATCCTATGGGAGGTGGATAACATGGCTAAGAGCATTAGCTCGATAATGCATGAATATCGCAGAATTTTCAGCGATATTCATGCATTGCGGCCGTTTTTTATCGCATTTGCGATAAACCTTGGTAATACCAAGGTTTATTTGCGATAAAAATCGCCGCAGCTCAGCGGCAAATTTTTGTCTCTAACCAAGCAATAGCGATAATTATCGCTATTGCTTGGTAATATGCCCCTTCGCTCTTAAACAATAGGAGTCCATTCCGCGATGCGAATGCACTTTTTTCTCTGTCAGACAAACATTTATTCCCTTCCCCTGCATTACCACAAAAACTCTCTCCATCCTCAAAAGGGAAAGCAGGAATCTGTGACTATTTCAAGGGGTGGAAATGGGTTGGATCAAAGTGTGGCAACGCCCAAAAATGTACACGTTTAAGGTCATCCACAAACTTCCAAGGCAAACCATATCTTGGAATACACAGTTTCCAACCATTGAGCAGGATTCACTTCTGTGGATTTTTCCACACTTGTCACAGAAACGTCTGCAGTAAATGGTTTACACACACCAGATATACTCTGAAGGGTGCCTGACAGGTGTAAAAAGAGGAAAAATAAGTCAGGGGCGGCCTTAGGCATGTGCAAGCTGTGCACCTGCACAGGGCCGCCAAACCCCAGGGGCCGCCACGCCAATATATATCCTTAATATAATAATCCTCTGAGGATGGATACATATTTGTGTTGCGGCCCCTGGCGGGGATGTGGCGGCCTCCGGCTCTGTTCCACTTCCAAACACCCAGACCCGCCCCCCTCTTCACTGGGCTACGCCCCCCCCTACCTATGCTCCCTGCCCAGGGCCGCCATGAGCCTAGAGCCGCCCCTGAATAAGTTTCCTTTATGACCCAAATTTTCATGGTTCAATCTTTGACTCCAATGGCATCACAGATCTGGGTGGTGGAATGAGTGGGTGGGTGAGTGGGCGAGCAAATCAGCGATTGAGTAAGCGGGCGAGCTAGTGAATGAGTGCGTGAGTGAGCGAATGAGTGAAAATAAAAGGGGCATGTATTTAAAAATAAAAAGAAGTAGGGACAAATTATTTTAGGGTGAATGCAGAAACCCTTCACCTTACTTTACCTCTCAAAGTCAGACAATCCAATTTTAATTATCTTGGGGCTTATTTAGAAGCCCCCTGCGCTGCTCGTTTGACACTTTTTCCCATATTAAAAGGACTCACCGGCGGCACAAGGGACTTGTAAATAAGCCCCCTCATTTTCATTTCTAGGCCAAGCCCCCATCAGCAAATTCAGTCGCTCAGGTGAAGACATACTTGCACGTTTGTGCAAAGTTGAAAACCTTTTTTCCTCACAACCGTAAAATATTTGTTTGAGAAACTAAGAAAAATAGATGAAGTTCATGATGTTCTATAAGCGTCATAAACTTCATGCATTTTTTCCCATGAAAGTTTTGAGTTTCTCCGTGCTTTAGTTTCTTGTGTAATTTGATGTAATTTGCACTAGTGAATGTTGAGTCACTCTTGAGGAGAAGGTGCGTAACGTATTCATTCATGTAGAAAATGCTCACAAGTTGTTGATACAACACAGTTTGTACGTGCTCACTGGAAAATGTTCTGTGCTAGCAACAGTTGCAAGAAAAAAACAAGCACTTGTAAAGTCAATAGGTCTTTCTAATTTGCACTAGTGAATGTTGAGTCACTCTTGAGGAGAAGGTGCGTAACGTATTCATTCATGTACAAAATGCTCACAAGTTGTTGACACAACACAGTTTGTACGTGCTCACTGGAAAATGTTCTGTGCTAGCAACAGTTGCAAGAGAAAAACAAGCACTTGTAAAGTCAATAGGTCTTTCCTTTATCATGAGTGTGTAAAGCTCTTGCTTTGGCCAATGTGAAGTAAAAGACACAAGCATTTCAAAATACTTTATTAATGATATGGATTGTTTTTCAAATACTTTTCAGTAAGGAAACTCTCAACAGATTCTAAAATGAATAAAGAAGTTTAAATCAAAAGACCTAATTTACTTTCTACAGGACTCAGAATTGAATTATGAGTCAATCATTTGGTCCTCTGTTGTAGCCCAGGGAGCAGATTTTGGGAGTCCAGGAGAAGAGGCATTCCCTTTTCAGTCATGCTAAATACAGTTTCTGTCTCGAACACCAGATTAGTGCATACAGAATCATAGCAGCTTTTGGGGAATATTTACAAGCCCTCATCGTCACGGGAGCATCACTTTTTTTGACGCTCTGGTGGCGCAGCCCCATTTTTCATATTTACAAGGTGGCACTTAGCCACTTTGCATGGCGTAACGCCATTTTGCAAATATGACCCTGTCTGCTGCAGTCCTCTGCGACTAAGGGGCATGCAATGGGTGTTGCTGTGGGCGTTCCACCACAACACCCATTACTTTTCGACACTGTCCCAGATTTACAAGGCTGAGCTGTGCCAAAAACGACCACCATGGAATACCAGGTGTTAAAATGGCTCAACGAGAATAAATTATTCATTTCTCACAGTTTTTTGCTCTTTCTATGTGTAATACATTCTGCAGCACATATAAAAGGTGCAAATCACGATTGTTGATTGTTTATGTGCAGAGAGGTATTCCTTTCTGTGCATAAACAGTCATCCCTTCAGCTCAGGCACACTTGCAACATGGAGCAGGTTGTCGGCGCTGGCGCTAGGCAACTTTTCGTGCGCTACCTCTAGGGGAAACGCAGGAGCGCACCATATTCTTGAGAATACGGCGCACCCCTGCATTTGGAAAATGTGAGCACGGCGCTGCAAAATTTGGCGCAGCTCTGCGCTCTGATATTTTATTGTAAATATGCCCCTTTATGTGCCAATGCCTTAGTGCAATATGCGGAATTCGGGAGATAAAATAAAAGCAACCTTTGAAATCTGATGTTTAATCATAGTCTGAAAAATATACCTGTTGCCGTATTTTTGCAGACAATTTGGGATGGGTGGGAAACAACAGAGGACGGGGTAAGTATTTGAGTGGGGGAATCGTCACACAAGGGAGAGAGCAAGAAAACACATGCACTCTCATGGAGAGCTAAATGAAAAAGAAAAAAGTAAGCAATGGAGGAATACAAGTCTAGCACTCAAAAGGAGTCTACGCTCCAGGGGAGGGTCGAACACAGGAAGATGGAGGCAGCCACTGAATAAAAAGCACGCAAACTATAGTGGCAGTACAGCCAACCAATGATAGGCAGACAGGCTCTAAGTCCACTGTAAGTTTTTGGTATTTTCACAAGAGGCTTTCTCCTACAGACAGCTTAAATCTATCTGGTGAGACATTCCTAACAACACTTAAATACGAGTTAAGGAAAAACAGGAAAGTCTATAATGTACAGACTAATAATGGGAATCTAACATAAACAATGTACAGGATGATAACGAGTATCTACGATAAGCTTTGCTTGCTTAATGAAAACTTCCCAAGCTCCTTCACAAAGGTAAATATACTCTTTAGTGTATGTTTATGATTTTTTTGTTATTTGCAAACAAGTTTACAAGAGTTATCTTCACAACTGCAGAATCTCCATCACATAAAATGATAGGACAGACTACTTGTAAAATGTGTTTGCGAATAACAAACAAATATGAAACTTACACTGAGTGTAACTTTACCTTTGTGAATCAGGACCCCAGTGTCATCTGTGACGATGGGGAATACCTGCAGAATGTTGTAACATGTGATTGAGAATTCAGCTACAATGTTGCATCATTCTTGGCGCAAAATATCAATTTGTATTTGTGTGTCAATCAGAGTCATAGTTAAGAAGACAAAGATATTTTCAGTTCAAGGACCTCTGTGTTAGATGTTGTAGAATAAAGAGTGAATCGACTGCTCTGATTTTCCTTTTCATTCAATTCGAGAGCTCTTTCGAGTGTGTTGTGAAGCATGTGGCATCACATAGATTTTGACCATACAGTACTATATAAAAACCAGGGCTGGAGTGAAGTTGATTTTAAAAGTTTCAAAGGAACATTAGCACTCTAGGGCTTTCCCTAGAAGCAGACCTCGTCAATCTTATTCACTCCTGAACTTCGGAACTGGCGAGTCTCAGGTGAACCACAGCAGTGTGCGGGTTTCGCAGCCGCATCCCTCAGGGAGGCGGGCTAGTTATCAATCCCGATGTCGCGAGAAATCACTGGAGGAAGCAACTTCACGGGGACAGTTATTTGTGGGCTTAACTGACCTACTAGAGTGAAACAGACTTGAACATTTTTCAGCACAATTCCCCAAGCTGCCCAAGAAAGTGGAAAAAGGGAAAAGTGAAACAGTAAGAGTATCTGTAAGAGGAATATGAGGCAAGTTAAAGAGCAGGGCTCGCTGTGTCCTACAGTTGCTTCTGGAACTAACTTCATGGCTGCCTGACTGCTGCCTTTGGCAGAGACTGTGGTCCCCATTCACAAAGGGTCTTACGACTCGTAAACTTACGACTGCGGAGTCTCCGCACTCAGGGCCATATGTATGAAAATAAAGTTTTGCGATTCTCATATTGCGATTTTCAGCAAATCGCAATTTGAGAATCGCAAAATGCAATGTATGTGGGATTTGCAAATTGAGATTCACAAATAAGGAATACCTTTCCATTCATTCCTATGGGCCAAGACGCCCATAGGAATGATTGGGAAGGCATTCTCAATATGCAATTAGCAATTAGAGAATCGCAAATTGAGAATGCAATTTCAAGGGTGCCAGGGTGTCAAAAGTACACCCTGTTGCACCCCTGAAATGTGCATGTGTGCACAATGTGGCATACATGCGCCATATGGCACTTTAAAAAATGCAAAATAGTGCATTTTAAGTAAAATTGCAATTTACCACCAGCTTGAAGTTGGTAATAATTTGCGATTTGTTAAGCCAAATCATACTATCTTTTATGCTTCTTACATTGCATTTACCTTACATTGCGATTCCTTAAATGCAGTCGCAAAATAAGGAATCACAAAATTTGTGATTCCAAATTTTGCGAGGGGGCTTTTGTATGCTACATTGCACACTGCAAATTTGCGATCACAAATGCTGAAATTCTGCAAATTTTAGCGTTTGCGACCGCAAATTGGCTTCATACATATGGCTCTCAGGGCGAAATCTCTGCAATGAGCACTGCAGTGCAGAGATTCTGCCCCAAGTGTGGATACTTTGCACTCGTAACTTAACGAGTCGTAAGTCCCTTTGAGAATTGAGCCCCCAATGTCTCAAAGTAGTACACTAATTAAAGAGGTCAGTGTGCTGAAGCCCGTGCAGAAATGTAAAAACTCGTGCTTGTTGGATTGAACCTCTACTCCTTTCGAGGATCTCAAATGGAGCATACCCGCCTTCGGTGATGGTAGCACTCGTTGTTTACAGCCCTGTTTCAGGCTATATAAAATTTCGTGCTTTGCAATAAATTTTGAATATAAGGATAGGTCTATTGATATTATGTAATTTGCATAAATATCTATGTACTTGTAGGGGTACGCAGTGCAGAACAAAATACCTGATGCACCTGCCGCGGCATGGTATATGTAAGTTTATTGCACCTGATAAAGTTTGATACTCTTGCATCAGTTGTGATAAGTTTGATAAATTCCGCCTATCACTGCCCAGCAAAATGGATCCTAACATGCAGAATTGGGAGTATTGTGCACCCTGGGGTATTTCCCCTGGTAATTGTTGGAAGGTATGCCAGTTTGAAATTTCTCTGGAGATGAGGACATTGTAGCACCCAGTAATCCCAGGTGTGATAAATTGCGCGCAACTTGTAATTCCGACACGCTCAAAGGACATACAGTCCTACTCCGTATACCACAGGCAGGGCAATCTGGACGTAGGAAGTGGACAAGAAATTCAAAAGTAAAATAACTGAGATGAAACTAAAAGGGACGTTGAAAAGAGCAGCAGTTTAATGTTTGATTGAAGAAGAGTGCAGTACCGCTTATGACAAAGGTAAATACTAAGCAAACACAAGGAGATGATTGGCCTTAGATGGAGTTTACCACCCCCTTTGGGCTGCATTCCATAACAACCAAGAAGTCCCAAAACTTTTCAGACACTGACCCCCAGTCACAGATCCTGGTTGAATCCATCATCATTCTTTAGCTCACTTCGCCACCTCAGTTCAGACCCAGCTATATGCAAATCAGTCTTGACCCTGTGCCTCATGGGAACAGTCCCGCCTGAACTGCCAAGTCAGATCTTCCCTGAACCGGAAACAAGCATCCTGGGACCGGTTTCTGGTTAACACCCTTCGTCAGCCAGGCCAGCTTGAATACAGTGGTAAAGTGAGCAAGGGACCCCCAGCGCTAGTCTTCAGAATCACTAGGCCTCAGAACATGCCCCCGCCACTTTGTAGGGGGCAGATTCCTTCATTAGTTTCAACCAAGGAAGAAACATGTGGTCTCTGCTGAAGGTAGACCTCGTACTCCATGTAGCAGGAATCTGAAACATGAAGTCACCACCAAAAGATGACATGCAACATCAGTCATGGTACTGCAACACACCACCCACCCTCGACAGAGCGGTATTTATATGTGGAGTTAAGTATCATAATCCTACAATTTCCAATATATACTTAGTTTTGCAATATTTTGGTATTTGATATTCTGGTCACAATATTCTTGCATGTCCATGATTAAAATTTGGTATTCTGGTATCATGGCTTAGAAGAAGCTACTCTTCTGTCTTCTAAATACATCTGTATTGATTTAGGCAAGAATGTGAAAATCTTCAAAACAAACAGCATTGCAGCTGTCAGCCAATGGATAGTCATTGAGCTTCTGGGAGTTCAATCAGAGTTCTTTATATAGACCCTGTAAAAGCAAGAGATTCTCTGAAGGGGCTGCCAGATTCAAAACACTCCTTTTCTACTACAAGTACTGTAAGAAATTGAGTTGTTGGTTAACTGGGGTGTGAGCCCTGGTCAAGCAGCAGCCACAATCCTCTTCTGGGTGAGGCACAAGCCACCCATAAATTAACCCGTTCTCAACCTGCTGGGAGCTTGGTACAAATCAGTCAGGCTTAACTTAGAGGTAATGTGTAAAGTATTTGATTTTAATTTGAATTGATTTTGATTTAAGAATTTGTAGAGCCCACAAATGCCATAGGGCGTCTTGGAGCTGGGTCGAAATAAAAGTAGACTGGCACTGCCTGAGTGGGGATTGACTTTAGATTGAGAAGAGCCAGGTTTTTAAGGCTCTTCGTAATCTAAGCAGAGAAGGGCTGTTTTTTATTGATAGTGGTAATTGATTCCAGTCTTGGCTGCATGCAACAGGAAGCTTCTTCCTCCCCATCACAATAGTTTAAATCTAGGAGTTTTGATCAGCTTTGCATTGCTTGATCTGAGCTTCCTTGTTGGTTCATATAGAATCAAGTTGGATTTTAGAAATTGAGATCCTATCCCATGTAAGGCCTTGTAAGTCAGGCAGGCTGACTTAAATTGCACCCTTTTCTCCATAGTAAGCCAGTGCAGGGTCCTCAGTCTGTGGACTATTGGTTCTGACCTAGGAACGTCCAGAAACAACCTAGCTGCAGCGTTTTGCAGTCGCTGGAGTTTTAACATCAGTTGGCTTTGCATCCCAGCATACAAGGCGTTCCCATAATCCAGCCTTGAAATAGCCAGCATAGTTACCAGAGTTTTGCGGGTGTCAACGGGAATAAACGGCAATAGCTTTTTTATCATCCTCAAGATGTACCAGACCGATGAAGAGAGTTTGTTAATTTGGGCTTTAAATGTTAGTTTGTTAGGTGAATGCAAAGCCCAGATTCCTGACTTTGTCCACTGGTGACGGGCAGTTACCCAGACTATCCGGCCACCACCTCTGTGACCAGATGTTAGGCTTAGCTCCTAGTAACATGATCTCGGTTTTGTCACCGTTTCGTTTTAAGCAGTTTAGCTGCATCCAATAGTTGACCTGTTCCATGCAGTTCCTCAACCTGCCCGCTGTTTCATCTACGTTGTTGGAAATGGACACCACTATTTGAGTGTCATCGGTGTAGGGTACAGGTAGGAACCCGCAATTTCTGATAATAGCGGCGAGCGGGCCAACATATGGGTTAAAGAGGGTAGGACTTATTGCGGAGCCCTGTGGCACCCCCCATTGGGACTTAAAAGAATTGGAGGTGTATTCCCCTACTTTAACTGTAAATATTCTATCTCTCAGAAATGATGACAACAGTGCGATGGCTGAGTCATGGACTCCCATTCCTGCGAGACGGGTCAGGAGTGTATCATGGTTGACGGTATCGAAGGCTGCCGATAGATCTAAAAGAATTAAGGCAGCCTTTGTGCAACACTTCAAATAGTAATAAAATGCAAGTAATACACAAAACGGATCTCCTGCCACGTTAGAAAAATAGAATTGTTTTTATTAAATAAAAGAAGACCAAATTGACAAAAATCAAATCTGTAGAAGCGGAGATATGCAATTTGAAACGTTTTAGTGAAAAGAGTGCGAAAAAGCACAAAGAGACAACTGTGGGTATCTGGTGATGCTGGACCATGGTAAAGTCACAAGTTTAGGCCGACAGTTATGGAGTACGGGCCAGCTATAGGGACGCAGTTAGGCCTGCTGAACAGAGTACCTTAAATGCAGGGCATTGCAGGGATGCGCGCTAAAGATGCATTCTGCAGCTGAAGCAATACGTTGGTTCCGAGGTGTGGTGAGGCTGCAATGTGAGGGCCTGCATCATCATCGAGGATCCCATTGATGGGGCTTGTGATGCAAAGACCGGCATCAAGAATGCAGCGTGCAGTCAGGGCAGTGCATAAGTTCTGAAGAGTTGCAAGACAGCAACGCGTGGTCCGGTATCGTTACTAAAGTGGGTATGCAGCCCTTTGTGTGGAAACAGGACACTGCCTATTTAAGTGTAAGTGGGGCAGGGTTAGCTCTTCCCTCCCATCCTGCCAGTGTTGGCCCATCCAGGCACACTTAAGCTCCCCATTGTGTGTGGCTGTCTAAGGGGAATACACAAAGCCCAACAGTCAACTTCACCCTGTCATGTGACTCAGAGACAGGCTGCAGACACCAAATGGCTAAGGCAAGAAAATATCAACTTTCTAAAAGTGGCATTTTCAAAATGGTAATTTAAAATCTGGCTGCACCATAAGTTAGGATTTTAAATTACAATTCCAGCGACAACAAACATGAACTGGTTGTCTGTTCCCATTTGGAAACTACACTTATAAAATGTAATAAGATAACTCCAATGTTGTCCTAAGCGAGAGGTAGGCCTCGCAGTAGTGAAAAACACATTTAAGAGTTTTTCACTACCAGGACATTTAAACCTTAAAAGTACATGTCCTACTTTTTAAATACATTGCACCCTGCCCTCTGTGCTGTCCAGGCCCTATCCTTGGGTGCCGTATGTCTATTAAATATGAAGACTAGGGCCTGGCAAAGGGTTTTCTTTGCCATGTCGAAATGGCAGTTTAAAACTGCACACACACAGGCTGCAATGGCAGGACTGAGACATGGTTAAAGTGCTATTGAAGTGGGTGGCACAATCAGTGCTACAGACCCACTAGTAGCTATTAATTTACAGGCCCTGGGCAAGGGTAGTGCCATTTTAATAGGGACTTACAAGTAAATTATGTATACCAATTGGGTATAAGCCATTGGAACAGGTTTTAAGGAGGGAACACAAGCACGTAAGCACTGGTTAGCAGTGGTAAAGTGTGCAGAGTCCTAAGGTAAGCAAAAACAAAGTCAGCAAAAATAGGAGGTGTGAAGGCAAAAAAGTTGGAGGGATACCACGCCAAGGCTGCCAGGTCTAACAAGTATAAATTTGAGATGGGGTGGAAAATTCCTGCCCATTTTCCTTCACTTTACAAAGGCAAAACTTACCCTTGGGGCAGCAGATTTTGCCAGCATGACCCTTAAAATGTGGGAGTTTTGCAACAGGACTGGTTCGGGGATCACAGGCAGGTAAATATCCAGTTATGCAGAGCATGTATGTGCATATATGCACGCATATGTACATGTGTGTGAATGTATTAATGTGTGAATTGGCATGAGATGCATGTACACATGTGTTTGTTGTAGAATGAGAATAAAGTCGGGGTAGAATGCTCATCTAGGCCGGTCTATCCCCAACATGGTGTTTCAGGCAAAATTAATGTATTTCAGAAACACATATTCGATGATCAAATTTATGCTGAGTTTAGAAGGGAAATTGCTCATTTTTGGTTATTTGGCATCAAGGAGGAGTTGAAATGCTGTGTGGGTGGCATGTCATCATTGTATTGATAAAACTTTCCATCATATTATCAATGTTGCTGTCTGGGCTCCGAGCATTGTAAGATCAGTGTAGGCTGTCCTGCTGCCTGAGACTGCGAGTTTGATGTTTTTGAGCAATACCAAAACTGAATGAGCCTGTAGGATTTGTCTCACCCTGCTGTCTGTTAACTTTTTTCAAGCCAGCAAGTTTCAAGTAAATTCTATGGCATTAGATATACCTGAGAAACACCTTGGAAAGGTTGGGATGGAGAAATCAAATGAAGACAGACACTGCATACATTTTTTCAAAAGATAGACCATGCAACATGTAACCACTTTTGTGGATATTGTAAAGTCTGCTTTTTTATTATAATTTCTTCAAAGTTGTCTCATGGAGAGTGAGCCCATTGATTATGGGAAGGGTAAACGTTATGCAGTATTTAATAAAATATTTTACTTGACCCTGTTATTTTCTAAAGGGAGAACTACCTCCATGCACTAACCACCCACTTTAATAGCTAGCTAAGCCCAATTTGAGACAGTTACAAGGATTGTGGAGGCGGGAGGGGAAGCAGGGAGGAAGAAAGAACGACAACTGAGGTTGGGAGGACAAAGGGAGGAACCGATGGACTAGAAAGAGGAACACAAATAGCACAAACTAGACAGCTCGAAAACACATACACTCTTGTAGAGTGCTTGACCAAAAGGAAAAAAAAATAGCACTTGAGAAAGGAGCAGTTGAAGAACACAAGCTATGGGTCCATGCTCCAATGGAGGGACAAACTCCAGAAGAGGAAGGTAAGTCCACGGAATATGATGGATACAAAGCAAGCAAATAGGAGTGACACTAAAGACAACCAATGGTAAGCTATGGCTCCAAGCCCACTGCATGCTAACAATATGTTTCGCAACAGACACTGCATGCGCTTTGCTAGGCAAGACCTAAAAATGTCTCTGCAGTGGAAGATGAAACATCATTTGCAACAACTGTGGCACCTACTACACATTATGAGCTTAGCTCTGTTTCAGAAAATCCTTTTGAATAGCTGCAGTTCGGAGTATGGTACGGGTCTCTTAATAATACTTGCTTGCGATAGTATGGAAGGCTCCTCCCCTGATATCTGTCAATATAAAAATTAATGCCCTGTCTCTAGTTGTGATTCATTTTTAGGACATCTTCATCTCTTATCCATCATCCATTGTTCCTTATCCCTCACTCTTCATCCCTCATTTCTAATCCCTCAGCCAACATTCCTTATCCATTATACATCAGTCTTCCAAAAAAACTCATCTGGTACCAGCCAACTAGGACGCTGAGGTCAAGCACCAAATCTCTTCATACCCCATGTAGAAGTCGTACCACCAGGAATGGCGGGAGATGCTTTTCTTTCCTCGCACCTACTCTCTGTTACAGATCACAATCGATTCCGCAAGGAACTAAAAACTTGGCTATTTGATCATCTATAATGTCCGTTTTTCTGTCCTTCAGTTCCAGTGGAGTCGTATGCAAGCGCCATGAGACCTCTGGGTGATATGTGCGCTCAACAAATATTCTTGACTTGACTTGACTCATCTATTATTCCTCTCCCATCATTGCTCATCCTGCATACTTCATCCTTCATCCATTATCACTCTTCCATCTATCATTCCTCATCAACCATCCACCACAGACATCATTCTTCATCCATCCATCACACAACATTGATCACTCCTTCTCACTCAGCCACCATTCCTCAACCACCTCCCTTATTTCTCATCCCTCATCCCTACACCATCCATCCATTTTAGGATGTTATAATTGTTCCATTTTAGCCATTACTCATGAAGTGAGGAGGAGGGTTAATCTGTGAGGAACGGCGGGCGAGGAATGAGGTAATGACGGATAATGGACGAGGAACCATGGAGGATGAGTGATAGATAAGGAATGATGGACAGGGTGATGATGGATGTTGGATGACGGATGGATGAGAAATGATGGATGAGGAATATTTTGATTTTATTTCTTTTAAAGTGTTGTATTTAAATTCAGGTTTCCTGGTAATAAAGAATATTTATTCAAAGCAACCAAAGCTCTAACAAAATAGAAATATCTGAAATCTGAAGGGCTTTCCTAAAAGTGACATAATACCTAATTTGTCTGAGGTATATTAGGAACTACTTAATGTGGTTGGTGACAAGTAAACTAAAGGAGCAGCCCTGTGTACACCACAATGCTTCTATCAGCAGTCCTCGCCTCACATTCAGTTTTTATTAAAAAATACTTCATAAAGGAGAGGCATGAAGACAAAGAAGTGATAAAAAATATTAGCCGATAAAATGATACAGGTTCACCAGAGAACGCTCTCAAAAGCATCCATAATAAACATATTTTCCTGAACAGTCAAAGTGAATTACCGAAATGATAGTTCCCCGGTGGTTCAATTATTAAATATATGAACCATGTTATAGAGCACAGGCTGAGGTGTAATCAATCACTTTCCAATTTGCATTGCTCTGAATACATCAATAGTTTGGCAGGACAACTGGGTAAGATGAATTAAATGCATTATGCTCTCTGTTAAGCAAGTGTTATCTCTGTAATCATCGGTGACAGTAAAGTTGGACCTTATGTTGACATTAGAATTGCAAAAAAGATAATTAAATGTAGCACTTAAAAAACACAGATCAGATTTAAGCATTCTTTTCTCTCTGCTTTGCAGTACAGAATTAGACCATAAAACTCGGGGGAGGGAACTACCCACCAGGGATTGTATCCACTTCTCTCTAGGAGGGGAAGCCATACATCAAGCAACCAGTAACCACCACTGGTCTGGAGTATTCCCCACTCAATACTTAAAGGCATCCTGAATCAGCCTCACCTCTTAGTTCCCAGGATCATGTGCAAGGTTCTGAACTAACCTTTAACAGGAATGATGAGTTTTGGCGCCATTTTTCTCAACTTGAACTTTTTACATGATACAGAGCTTTTTGACACCACTCCGGAGACCCCCTGCTGTGTCGCTGCACTTGCTCAAGAATTTTTTTGTGAATCTTAACACCCTTGTTAATTAATTCGCAGCCCATAGCTCTTGCCCAGGGCTTGTGAAAACGTGTCAGCGCTTGCTTCCTAGCTTGTTTGCAGACCGCGGCCAAGGATAGAGTCGTGATACGCTGACAGTGGGGACGTCACGCTGAGATGCTGCTCTGGCTGAGGAAGTAATCGCTGAAACCTAACACTATACTAAATTGAAAAGTAACCTGACGACCTTGCCAAGGTTACTGAGAAGGTGGCAGTGGTTCATCTTCAACGGGAGAGCCATATTCCAGGTTTGCTGGACAGCGACAGTGTCATAGAACGCTAGCGGGTGGCCCACCACACAGCGATGAAGCTTTGCTCAGGAAACAACCACTGAATCCTAACACTGTATTCAATTAGTAAACAACCTATCAACCTTCCCCAGGGCTTTTGAGAAGCTGGTGGTAGGAGAGTTTGTGGTTCATTTTCAATTACTGTACTTGTTTTCAACATTTTTTATCCAATGGCTAGGGATGTAGCGGTGGGAAACGCGCAGCGGATTCATCATGCTGTAATGAAGCTCCTGCTCAAGATATAATAATTGAATGGTAATACACAACTCAATTAATAAATAACCTACCAATCTTTCTCTGGGTTCATAAGAAAGTTCTGGTGGTAGACCCTGTGTTTTTTTTTGTTAATAGCTGTGTTCTTGTACAACATCACAACATTTTTTAGGCTAAGGCTGGGTAAAGGAGCATGGTACTCTCAGACGCCCCGATTCTGAGTTTAGGTGCTAATATCATACCTGATAACAATATCCCTGGGTACATTATTTAGCACGTATGATAAATAGTGCGAAATCCAAATTTTGGAGAAGAACATCCTGATTTCCTTTCTTAATGCACCAAAATTTGCATGGTACAGTAAATACCTTACACTTCTCCCCTGTCAATTTCGTCAGATTTGACCAGCTGAAATTTAATGAAGTGTGAGGTATTTAGCACCCCAGTAGTTACCAGGAGCGTTAAATACAACTCACCTTAGAATTCCGACTCATGGACTAACAATAGTTTGCACATGGGTCAAAACCCCCAGTCTCTCCCTACCCCCAGCACCTGCTGAACGTTTCAATGGCTCCTGGCTGAAAAGGTTGAAGTGTGCTGCAGGAGCCCTATTGTCTTCTTCGCATGTGAGCGCCAACCACCATCTTACCCTTCTGCAAACCCACACTCGTGGATGTAAAGACTCAGCACTGCATGACAGGTAAAGGTTTGGAATGCACCGTATTTAAGGCAATATGGCACATTCCTGCCTTTTCCCCAGTGCTGGCGCTCCTTTGGCAGCCTAGCGCCAATCTAGGCCACCAAGCACCATGGCGCAAGGGTGCCTGTGTTGCATGCAGGATTGTTTCAGAAAGGGACAATTTGCTGCTCAAAAGCAATCCTGAGAGGTGTATTCCTCTAACTATGTGTGCAGCAGAATCAAGAATGCCATGATGCGTTAATGTAGCACACATTGAAAGAGGAAAAAACAAGGAAAAATAAAGGTATTGCTCCTCGTTGCGCCTCACCTCAGGAGGCGTATGGATTTGATGCTTCCCAAGGTTTACATGACTTAGTAAATCTGGAGCAGTGTCAAATTCCACGTGTTGTATGGCAAAACCCATCACACACCCATAAAATGCGTCCCGGGCGCAAACTAAGTCAAAACAGCAATTAGCACTGTGTGGTCTTACTCATTATTTATGAGGCCAGTCAAAGCCATGCAGGGTAGGTTAGCGTGGCCTTATAAATCGAAATGAGAGCCTTGTGTCACGCATGCACAACTTTACTGTAGTGTAAAAGTGACGATGAGCTCTCATAAATAAGGCACTTTGGGGCATATTTGCAAAGAAGTGACTGAGCGGGGCGTTAGCCTTCTTGGCTTAACGCCTCTATCCGCCACTTCTGAAACAAAGGGCTGAACTGTATTTACAACAATATGGTGCGGGCCTGCGTTTCCCCCTGCACTGGTGATAGATTTAGCTGCCTTGCAACATTGGGCAAGGGTACCTGCGTTATTGGGAATGATTGTTTATGTTCAGAAAGGTGTCCCTTCCTGCACATAAGCAATCTTAAATGGTGATTTTTAAAATTATTGTTTATGTGCAGGAAGGGACACCTTCCTGCATGTAAACCATCATGCATGGCATTTTGCTGATTTTATGCGTGCTGCACAATGCAGCACACATAAAAAAAGCAAAATCGAGGAGAAATAAAACATTTCTTCTCGTTGTGCCCTGTTAAGACCAGGTTTTCCCTGCTCTTAATTTTTTCACTGCCCCATATTAATGCCACTCTTGTAACTATGGGGTAGCGTAAAAATTGATGGGTGTTGTAGCGGAACACCCACCGCAGCACCCATTGCCCACCCCATTCACGCTAAAGATACCATGAAAGGGTGCCTTATTCACAAGGCAGAATGAAGCCACGTTAAGTGTATTTAACACTGCCTTGTAAATATGGTAAAGCCCTTATCGCCACCACAATGTCAAAAAAAGTGATGTTCTGGTGGCGATAGGGGCTTGTAAATATGCCCCTTAGTTATACTACAGACATGCCAAAGAAGACCTGTGGATTGTGGTGAAAGCTACTTGTCTAATTGCAAAATAATTCCAAGCTAGACAATGTATGCAGAACTTATTTCTGAAATCTTGTATTTTGGAGAGCTTTGTTGTGCACAAATGTGTTGCAGATGACAACAATACCAGACCGATTCTCAAAGCTGTTTGTGCACGTACACTCAAGTAGCTAGATTAATGAGGGGCACATTTACATTTACGAGATTCTGACGCAGTGTTGTGCAGCAGCCCACCTTGCTGCGCCGTGGTGCTCCAGAAGGAAAGCGCAAGAGAGTGCCATAATAAAGTAATAGGGTGCATTCCTGTTCTTTCCTTCTGCACTGGCACTATTTCAGCAGCCTAGCGCTAAGGTAGGCACCCTTGCACCATTGTGCAAGGGTGCCTGTGTTGTAGGTAGGATTTTTTTGTGCAGAAACAATCCGTAGTGGCGTTTTCCTCTTCCTCTGTGTGTTGCAGAATGCAGCATACATACAAAGAGGAGAAATTAACATATTTTTCCTCGATATGCCTCACCTGGGGAGTCATATCTTTTTGGCGCATTCCCAGGTTCACGAGGTTTGGTAAATATTGGGTGCGTCAAAAACAATGGGATTTGCATTGGAACACCCACCGCAACGCCCATGAAACGCCTCGCTTTCGCAGAGTAAGGCAACGTAGCAGCCGCGCCCTTGGCGGGGAGGGGGAGGGGCGGGGTGAAGGGTGCTAAAAACTGGCATATGGATAATTGCAGGTAAGTAAACAATTTAATTAATAAAATGAATTTCGTAGCGCGCACTGCATCGCATTTTGCGATGCAAGGCGCGCTACCAAATTCGTTTTACAAATTAAATTGTTTACTCACCTGCAATTATCCATATGCTGGTTTTTAGCACCCTTCACCCCGCCCCTCCCCCTCCCCACCTCCCTGCCCCACCGTAACTCCCTCCACGGGCCGCGGCTGCAACGTAGTGATTTACACTATGTTGCCTTATTCCAGTTTTATGAAGCCATTCAGAGCAATGCAATGTGGCTTTGCATGGCCTAAAAAATCTGGCTTGCGTCACAAATGTATCACTTTGCGTGGTGCAAACATGATGCAACCCTCTCATAAATATGCCCCTGAGTGTTAATTTATTCCCAAAATTGTGAGATTTGCACTGGTAAATCATTTTACTCTTGTGCAGACTTTCGCCAGGATTTTGTAGAATTCGACATGAGTAAATCACACGAGCGTCCTAAACATTCTCAAACACCTGATCACTTCCTGGAAATGGAGTAACTCCTTCCTTTGGCAGCTGGGAAGAGGACGGTATCTCCCCGACATTGGTAGGGAAAGGGTTTCATTGCCAGGAGGAATATTTTCAAGCTGAAACAAATGTTACATTTTTAAATCAATAAGCCTAAAGAAGACTGGTAGTTACATTATTTAACGTTAAATATCCCACTGCACAAAAGGCACAGATTTTTAGCATGCGAATTTGCATAACAAATACAATTATGCAGGCGTAAATGGCTAAAAACAAGCTACATTATGAAAGTACTAAAGTTTCTTTGAAGTGCAGCTGAATACCTACAACTGGCATGCAAGCGCCTGGAAAATGTTGTTAGTGCCCGAAAGTCATAAAATTGCACCCATGAAAGGATGTAATTCTCTGGTTGAAGATTTTTTATTTTTTTGACTGATACCCAAACTTTTTTCTGCAAAGTATCTTTGTAGAGCCATTTTCCAGCAGTCAATAGTGTTTTATGCAACATAAATGAATGCAAAAGGCACACGTTTCTTACAGCAAAGACTGCAAAGTACACAGAGTTGTGTCGTTTTTTTCATAGCCATTTACAAAGGTTATATAAAAACCTTTGCAGCTCCATGCTAGATTTAATGTAACTTTGAATACGAAAGGCCAGTCACTGAGGTAATGCATTGTCACATTGGGTACCATTACGAGTCAGGTGCAGTGGAACTGCACCACATCACAAACTGCCCTTTTGCCACACCTGTATATACCTGGTACAGGAACACCTGACCCAATTTTCCTGTCAGGAAATTCTGATAGGTAAAATCACTGTGGAGTAAGGGCTGCATTGCGGCCTGACCCGGTTGAGCTGAGCCACAGTCCCCTTCCCTCTCCCTCTCCTTTGCCAGGCATTAATGCAGAATTAATTTATCAATCAATCAATTAGGACACTTGTAGAGCGCACTACATACCCGTGAGGGTCTCAAGGCGCTGGGGGAGGGGAGGGAGGAGGAGGGGGGGGGTTGCTGCTACTAATCCAAGAGCCAGGTCTTGAGAAGTCTTCTGAAGGCCAGTGGGTCTTGGGTCTGCCGTAGGTTGGTGGGGAGGGTATTCCAGGTCTTGGTGGCGAGGTGGGAGAAGGATCTGCCTCCGGATGTCATTCTTCGGATGCGGGGGACAGCAGCAAGGGCGAGGTCGGCAGAGCGGAGCTTGCGGGTGGGGGTGTAGAAGCTGAGTCGTCTGTTGAGGTACACTGGGCCCGTGTCGTGGAGGGCTTTGTGTGCATGGATGACGAGCTTGAAGGTTATCCTCTTGTTGACGGGGAGCCAGTGTAGGTCTCTCAGGTGGGGAGTGATGTGACTGCGGCGGGGGATGTTGAGGATCAGACGTGCCGAGGTGTTCTGGATGCGTTGCAGCCGTCTTAGGAGGTTGGCTGATGCTCCTTCGTAGAGGGCGTTACCGTAGTCCATCCTGCTGGTGACGAGGGCCTGGGTGACTGTTCTTCTTGTTTCAGTGGGGATCCACTTGAAGATCCTACGTAGCATTCGGAGGGTGTTGAAGCAGGAGGAGGAGACGGTGTTGACCTGCTTAGTCATGGTGAGGGTGGAGTTGAGGATGATCCCTAGGTTGCCAGTGTGGTCGGCCACCAGGACTCGTCCCGGCCAAAGGGGAGGAACCAAGGATGAGGACCCCCGTCTTGTCCGAGTTCAGTTTCAGTCGTCTGTTCCTTATCCAGTCAGCGACGGCCTTCATTCCTTCGTGGAGGTTGGTTTTGGCTCTGTGGGGGTCTTTGGTGAGGGAGATGATCAGCTGGGTGTTGTTGGCGTAGGAGATGATGTTGAGGTCGTGTTGACGGGCGACGTGGGCGAGGGATGCCATGTAGATATTGAATAGCGTCGGGCTGAGGGACGAGCCCTGGGGTACGCCGCAGATGATCTTGGTGGCACTGGAGTGGAAGGGGGAGATGCGGACGCTCTGAGTTCTGCAGGAGAGGAAGGATGTGGTCCAGTCCAGGGCCTTCCCTCGGATTCCGGCGTTGTGTAGGCCTGTGCGTAGGGTGCAGTGGCAGGCCGTGTCGAAGGCGGCTGACAGGTCCAGGAGGATGAGGGATGCTGTTTCTCCATTGTCTAGCAGGGTCCTGATGTCATCTGTGGCAGCGATTAGGGCGGTTTCAGTGCTGTGGTTGCTGCGGAAACCGGACTGAGATGGGTGCAGGATGTTGTTGTCTTCAAGGTAGCGGGTCAGCTGTTTGTTGACGATTTTCTCGGTGACCTTAGCCGTAAATGGGAGCAGGGAGATGGGTAGGAAGTTCTTGAGGTCCTTGGGTTCCGCCTTTAGTTTCTTGAGTAAGGCGTTGATCTGGGCGTGTTTCCAGCTTTCCAGAAAGGTTGCTGTCTCTAAGGAGATGTTGATGGCCTTGTTGAGATGGGGTGCGATGGATGCGCAGGCTTTGTTGAAGATGTGGTGGGGGCATGGGTCTAGGGGTGAGTCGGAGTGGATGGTCTTCATGATCTCGCTGGTGTCCTTGTCATTGACGCTTGTCCGGGAGAGTAGATAGTTGGTGCGTGTGGTGGTGGTGGGGTGGTAGTCATCGGTGCGGTCGTGGATGTCGGTGACCTTGCGGTGGAAAAAGGTAGCCAGTGAGTTGCATAGGTCTTGCGAAGGCGGGATGTCGTTGGCGTTGGATCTGGGGTTGGAGAGTTCCTTCACGATGTTGAAAAGCTCCTTACTATTGTGTGCATTGTTGTCAAGGCGGTCCTTGAATGAAGCCCTTTTGGCGGCTCTGATGAGTCGGTGATGGCTGCGGGTGGCTTTCTTGTGGGCTGTGTAGCTGTCCGGTGATCGTTCGCGGAGCCAGTCCTTCTCCAGTTTTCGGCATATTCTTTTGGAGGCCTGGAGGTCTTCGGTGAACCAGGTGGCTTTCTTGCTGGTGTGGCTGTTGGTGGGTGTCTTGAGCGGAGCGTGGGGTGCTTGCGAAGTCGTCGATCCATTGTCTGAGGTTATGGGTGGCGGTGTAGGGGTCGGTGGAGTCGGCAGATGGGTTCTGGGCGAGGGTGGTGGTGAGCTGGTCCTCGGTGACTTTGCTCCAGCATCGTCGGGGCAGCAGTTGGGTGCGGTGGTGCGTGGTGGGCTTCCTGTAGGTCAAGTGGATGCATTGGTGGTCAGTCCAGTGGAGTTCGGTGGTGCGGTTGAAGGAAACGTAGAGACTTGCGGAGAAGATGGGGTCGAGCGTGTGGCCGGCGGTGTGGGCGCGTGTTGTCACTAGCTGTCTGAGTCCGAGGTTGGCGAGTTTGTCGAGCACGGCGGTCGAGTTGGTGTCGTTGTTGTTCTTGAGATGGAAGTTTAGGTCTCCTAGGAGGATGTAGTCCGTGGAGGCAAGAACGTGTGTGCTGATGAAGTCGGCGATGGAGTCGCTGAACTGTGGTCGTCGTCCTGGGGTTCTGTAGATGAGGGTTTCTCTGAGGGTGGTGTTGGGATCGGTGTGGATCTGGAAGTGCATGTGTTCGGTGGTGCTGAGGGTGTTGTCGGTGTTGGTCAATACTCTGAGGGTGTTACTATGGACGATGGCGATTCCTCCTCCTGTTCCGTTGGTGCGGTCCCTGCGCGTGATCTTGTATCCTTCCAGGATGGCAATGGCGATGTCGGGTGTGGAGGCAGGGTTCAGCCAGGTCTCTGCTAGGAAGGCGACGTCAGGGGAGGTAGAGTCAAGGAGGTCTCAGAGCTCGACGGCGTGTTTGCAGGTGGAGCGGGTTTTGAGGAGGATGCATCTGAGGTAGTTGGGTTCCTTGGTGGGCGGTTTGGCTGGCCGGATGCTGGTGAAGTTGCAGATCCGGCAGGTGAAGGGTCCTTGGGTGCGCTTTGGGGTTGCCCGGTAGCAGGTGTGTTCTCAGCCGGGGTTGAGTGCGTGGAGGGTGCTGGCATCATAGTGCAGTTGGGTGTTATGGCGTCTCTGGGGTCCAGGGGTCCTGGCGCTGGGTGCGGTCCAGGCACGGACAGGCGCAGATAGGTTTGCCTTAGGCGCGCCTTCGGCTGCACGGCCTCCATTTGAGGGGATGTGGGAGGGAGGAGCAGCTGGGAGGCAGGAGTGGGGTGGCCAATGGGAATACAGGGGGGCGGAGCCGCAGGGGACGCAGCGGCGGGAAACGGGGGGTGAGCGGGCGAGCGGGGGTCACAGAAGGCACAAGGGGGACACAAAATAAAGGGGGCAAGACAGCAAAAATACAAGAAAACCGTAACAACCGCACAGATTGCACAGTAATGGCAGAGGAGGAAACAGGCACAAACCAAAAGAGAGGCACACTCCAGAACCGAGCGGAGCAGTGCCAGGACGCAGGGCACACAGGGGGGCTGTGCGGCGGTGAGGGGATTGACCTGCCTGGTGACAGGGTCATGGGTCGCTCTTTCTACCGCTGCACGGCCTTCCTATGAGGGGATGTGGGCGGGAGGAGCAGCTGGGAGGCAGGAGTAGGGTGTACAATGGGAATACAAGGGGACAGGGCCGCAGGGGATGCAGCGGCGGGAAACACGGGGGTGAGCGGACGAGCGAGGGTCACAGAAGGCACAAGGGACACACAAAATAAAGGGGCAAGGCAGCAAAAATACAAGAAAACAGTAACAACAGCACAGATTACACAGTAATGGCAAAGGAGGAAGCAGGCACAAACCTAAAGAGAGGCACACTCCAGAAACGAGTGGCAGCAGCGGCGGGGCACAGGGCACACAGGGGGGCTGTGCGGCGGTGAGGGGAGTGACTTACCTGGTGATTTATGAAATTCTGATAGTGTCATAATCAGATCCAAAGTTGGGCATTGATTCTGGGAGCAGTCAGTTCGGTATGGGTCAGTTCTGGTAGGATGTACGTTGTTACAGCGCCTGCTTTTACCACGCATGCTTTTACAACGCAGGTTTTTCAACGCAAGTCGTTACAACGACTTGCGTTGGGGGTACTGGATAGTGAATAGTTTAATTTACTATTCCAACTCCAGTCCCCGTGGATAGTAGGGAAGGTGTTGGATAGTAAATTAAACTATTACCTATCCTAGAGCGCCCCCAGCGCAATTCGCTGTAATGACTTGCGTTGAAAAACCTGCGTTGTAAAGGCACTGCGTGGTAAAAGTTGCGTCGTAAAGGATGTTTCCCGTTCTAGTACTCCCTTGATTTTGCCATTTGAGCCTTTCCAAAGCCCTTAGTGTTGCAAATATCAATCCATGGCACAGCTCATAATCAGAGTGGTCAATGGTACCCAATAAATGGGCGAAGGACCGATGGCCACATATGACTGCCCTCAAGGAGCACCTCATCTTTCCAGACCACTTACCACCAATTGTCTTTATTGCAGATATGTAAAATCTCGTGATGGTCAATCACCAATCATTCATCCCCCAACCTCTCCCCACACATCCTTTGTATGTACCCAGCATAACTGTTTCTGAACTAATTACATTTCGATGTTCTTTTTTACTATGTGATGAAATGTTAATTGTTGCAGATAAACAAATAAATATATATGTCAATGTATATCAATCAATAAACAAAAAAACTGCAAGGGTAGAAAAAGTTGCAAATAATCTTAGTCCCGAGGGAAGCTCATTAGGAGGTAGGTAAAACTTTTGTATAAGAAATATTAAACAAGAAGGATCCATTATGTAAATGAAACGTCAATAGGAAATACATATGAGAAACGTTTCTCTTAGAAAACAGGATGAAAATAATGTTTTGATTTCACATTCTGTCTGTCACATTCCAGGTCCCCTTCTTGTTACAGCAGAAGGTTGGAGAGGGAGCATCTTCCTTCTTCCTCAGACTGGGCCGTATTTACAAGGCTAGCACACTGCACCACTAAAGCGTCAAACAAAGTGACGCTCCGGTGGCTCGTAAGGTTTTGTAAATATGCCCCATTGTTTCTTGCTGTAACTCCTTACTTATCAGGGAAGGCAAATTCAAGCACTGTTCACACCCTTCCATTATGTTTACTAAGTTTACTCCAACTTTGAGTCCTGGCCATTATCAGACCCAGTACACTAAACTGACAAATGTATAGGTCAAAATAGTCTCATAGCCAATTTGTGGAGTTAATTACCAAGGTTTTGTGCAGTTGGAAAGCACTGTGCTAATATACCATAACAAAGGCCTGGGAGTGCAAGTAAATCAGGACCCTGCTGTATTATTGTTCCACAATGCAATAGTGATTCTACTGGATGGACATGTCCCAGCACCAGTATTCAAGATAATACATCTGGAGCAGATGGAAGCAGTTTAAGGTTTCCCACAGAGGTTGGCACACTAATAAGGAACTCAGAAGAATGACAAGAGGCCTCTGCCACCTGCAAAACAGCTGGGAGGCTTCAATCCACTAAACTGTGGTACCAGAATAGAGTAGATGGGCATAGAGTGGAGTCAAATGTCATAGAGTGGCATAGAATGTAGTACAGTGTTGTAGAGTGGAATTGCATACAGTGAAGTAGAGTGCCACCAGTGAAGCAGCATAGAGCACAATATAGTACAGTGGGGTAGCGTGGGAGAAAGTGGTGTATAGTGGAGTGGAGTACACGTGGAGTGTGGTAGTGTAGAGGGTAATACAGTGTCATAGAATGGAGTAGCATGTCGTAGACTATAGTCACCTGGAGTGCAGAAGAATCGAGTGGTGTTTCATACATTCGAGTAAAGTGTCATAAATTAGAGTACTGTGTTGTACAGTAGAGTGGCATACAGTCTAGGTGTCGTACAGTATTGGAAAGTGATGTAATGTAGAGTAGACTGGCATACAGCCTAGATGATGTTTGTAGAGTGGAGTGGTGTACAGTACAATACAGTGTTGTAGAGTGTGGTACAGTGGATTGGCATACAGTGTTATGGAGTACAAGGGCATTGAGTGGCGTAGAGTGGAGTGGCGTACAGTGGAGCAGTGGAGTATGAGTGGATTACTGTGTCAGAGTAGAGTGGATTAAAGTGGGGTGCAGTGGCATACAAAGAGTTGTGTACAGTGTCATATAGTGGACTACAGTATTGTAGAGTAGAGTGTTGCGTGGAGTGGATTTTTGTGTAGTAGCGTAGAGTGAGGTAAAGTTTCGTGCAGTGTAGAAGAGTCGACTCGAGTGGTGTAACGCAGTGTAAACTCAAGTGCAATAGAGTGTATTGGTGTGTCATAGAATAGAGTGGCATGGAGTGGAGTGTTTTGGGGTAGCGAAGGTAGTAAACTGTTATAAATTGGAGAAGGGACTTGTACTATAGAGTGGAGTGCTGTGTCATATTGTAAAGTGTCTTATAGTGCAATAGAGTGCTGTACATTACAGAGTGAGGCCCTAGAGTAGAGTATAGAGTTGGACAGTGGAGTGTGCAGGGATAATATACATTTTAATAAAGGTAATAAATAAAGTAATAAAAAAAATATGTAACAAGTAAAATTGGTAACATGGTCCTAAAGTGCCATAGCAGAGTTCATGAGACATTTATAAACAAATCCGTCCTTCGGCTTCATGCTTTGTAGATATCACCAGAATGTCTTGATGCCAGTAGAGGCCTTATTGGACCTGGCCCTTTCTGCAGGGTAACCCCCAAACCTTTTGCCTTTTTCCCACCATTTTTTGATGAATTTGTTCTTGTTAGCCTTGGGAATCTGTGCACTTTACCACTTCTAAGCAGTGCTAAAGTGCTTATGTCTGCCCCCGTAAACATAGTAAAATTAGTGTACCCCTGATTGGTATTTTTAATGTATTTACAAGTCTCTTGCAGAGTTATATACTTTATACCCAGGGCCTGTAAATTAAATGTCACTAGTAGTCCTGCAGCACTTTTTGTGTCATGCGCCTAAGTAGCCCCTTAAAAAATGTCCCAGGACTGCCATTGCAGCTTGAATGCAGTTTTAAATTGCCAATTCGACTTGTCAATATATGGCCCCTTTGCCAAGTTCTAAGCTTGCCTTTTAGGGCATATAAGTCACCCCTAAGGTAAGCCATTGGTAGATGAAAGTGCAGGGTGCATTGTAATTAAAAGGTTTGGCTTGCACTTTTACGTTTTACATTTCAAAGTAGTGAAACACTTCTTAATTTTACTATTGTGAGGTCTAGCTGTCCTATGAGATAACAGTGAGTTGCCGTATTACATTTAATAAATACTAACTTTTAATAAGGAACATATGAGCATTTTATGTATGGAAATTGTAATTAAAAATCCTCTTTAATAGCAAAGTCAGATTTTAAATTACAATTTTGACAACAACACTTTTAGAAAGTTGGTATTTTCCTGACCTTTGCTATTTAATGCCTATCACTCTGACCTAGACCACATGACAGGTTGTAGTTTGCAGGTGGACTTTGTGAATTCCACCCAGACATTCACACAATAGAGTGATTGGGTGTGCCTGAATGGCCATCTGCTGGTAGGATTGGGGTGGAGCTGGGCACAGCCCCACTTGCAACTGAATAGGCTATTGTTTGCATTCACACTAAGAGCTTGTGACCACTGCATTGTCCCTGCAGCCAGGTTGGAGCCAGGGCAGGAGAGGCAGGAAATTCCAAGCACTTCAAAGAGTATTCTATAGAAACTTCTCCTACTTCAAAAAAAGTACCAAGTATAAAAAGAGGTCCCTCAGACCCACCTTTCATTCACTTTCTAGACCTGTGGAAGAACTCTCAGAGGACTGTTTTCTGCTGTGGCCTGCTGTGTACTACACAAAACTGCTTTGCTGCCTGGAGTCTGCATTTAACCCTCAGAAGCCTGCCCTGCTGCATCACTTGAACCAAAGACTACCAGGGCTAGTTTGCTGGCCTCCTGCTTAGAGCCAAAGGGACATAAAAGGCTCCCACCACCCTGAACCTGCACCTGGACCCAGCCTGAGAAAGTCCTAACCTCCCCACCCCCCAAGGGTGCCCCTCCAGTCCAGTCCTAGGCCCTTGGTGATGGTGCTAAAGTTGCCCAGATAGCCAAAATCCAAAACTTGGGACTTTGGACATATTGGGCTAATATTGCTTTGCTAAATCCATTTGAATTGTGGTGTGTGGTTATTTCTATAAATAGATATGTATCCACTGGTTACATTATTGTTTATAATACCCTCTAATTTTCACAGGGCAGCCCCAATGGGACTTACTGTCCTTTATAATAAATATTTACAACATGCAATCAGTATATTACATATCCAAAATTGGCCTACCCTGCCTTTTCATCCACATTAAATATAGTTCTTTCCATAACAATTCCGACATGGTGGCCTAATGTTGTAGTAATCCATCTTATTTGACAGGTAAAAATTTAAGAGAGATGATCACAACAATTAACACTCCAAAATAGTATGAACAAAATAACCACTTATCCTTTAGAGAACACCATGTCCTCAGCAGGATTAGATATATTTGACTCTTGCATTATTTTCTCTTTTTAGGGCAACATTAGCCCACCGTGGTGGAATTGTACTACGATAATCAATATTCAAGGTGATCGGTGGGTTATGACATACCTATATGGACATTAACATTCCACTTTGCAGATTTCATTGTTTCATCACATGAATGACCAAGCCCACTGGGATATGACTGTGAATCATAGAAAATATTGGTAAAGATTATTGAAAAAATTGGTTAAATATGGGTTTAAAATAGTGATCTGACCCACATCAGAAAAGATCCAGCCAGCTGCCATGGGAGGAGTGATGGCAGCTGAGTGAATGTGGCCGTTCTGTGCTCCTCCAGATCTGGGCTCCTCACGGTAGACCGCCCCTGATTCTAGACGGAGCTAGAGCATGCTGGGAGGTTGGCCATTCTGTTCTTTGCAATCCTCAAGGGGGCAAGCGGCGAGGTGTGTTACATCATTGGAACACGCTGCTTGACTTTTAATCCACGGTGCATCTTGCTGGGCATCCCTGAAGGCTGGTCGATCTCTGTGATGCAGGATACCGAAGATGCCGTCAAACACCACAAACCCCCCAGGAGGTCAGGGCCACGGTTGGGATTCTTCCATGGACACTGGTTACCGGGGGCAAAATGCTTTAATAAAAGGAAGGAATTATGCCATGGAGTCACCTGGAAACTCGGCAACTTGTAAAAATGCTGCAAACGCAAAACAGCAGGATCAATGGTGAAATTCCTAAAGAAATCCTTACATTCTGTGAAGGGTTTTGCTAATCCCTCTGCTGGAACCTCTGAAGAAATGCAGAAAAATTTACTTTTGGATTCTCAGGCAAATGACACTCAGGACATGAGTTCTTAATGTGCTGTGATGACTGAGGTAGCAATACTGGTATCTGCAGAGGGTGCGCTAGAAAAGCCAGGATATCCATGACCATTCGCCGTGAATTTAAAAAAAAGCTTTTTTGCCCTTCCTTTTACCACCCCCTTTTTCTCTGACCTAGAATGACAAATCGTCTCATGCACAACAAGATTCACTGGGGCACAATTTAGGGAACATTTTTGGAGGATCCGTCAAACGGCGCCAAAGATATAGGCAAGTCAAATAATGAGTATCCTATGGAAACATGGTCCGAACTGTAACTACTTGCCGGCGACTGCCAGTAGGAGATATATATATATATATATATCGTAATCTCCGCCTGATGAGACACCGCCTCACCACTACCAATTTCTTTATCAGCAGCTCAAGAAAAGGACGAAAAGAACAAACCCATTCATATCGTGAACTCAGTGGTTTATTTTAAATGATAAACCCAGCAAGTCCGCATGACGCGTTTCGCCTCCGACACGAGGCTTGGTCACAATATATATATATACTCAAAGAAGTTCGAAATCAACCCAGCATCCGCTCCTGCTATATATATGAAAAAAGAACTCGCCAAGCAATCCCAGCCCTGCCACGTTCCGCCGGACTGGAAAAGACGAAGAGAGGAACCCGTTTTCTTGGTGCCAAACAAAGTGAGTTTATTTAAATATATTCTCGCTCAGCATGCCCGCCATTACGCGTTTCGACAGTAAACCCTGTCTTGATCACATGATATGATCGCAAAGCCACATGGGGAATTTAAATATGAAACACTGAGGGTGGACTAATGGTTACCACCCACACATTTACAGGCTTCAGATAAGGAAACAGAAAAAAGACTGCCATTATTGTCAGAGTCTTAACGGTCACAGATATAACCCATTGTGGGTCTTGATTACCTCATGCAATATATAATGTAATAAATATATACATGTGCAACATCAAGCAATAGAATAAATATATATATATAAATAAATTAATAAATATACAAATATATAAAAAGTTTTTTTTAAAACAATTGATGATGATATTACATTTAAGACCGAGTTTCCTAAGTAAAAACCTGTATCAAATAAATCCCAAGTGGGGATCTACACTAAAGTGTTTTTGTGCAAATGTAAACAATGAACTCTGTAAACATACACAAGTTGTCTTTTTTCTCCCACATTGTGGCAAGGAGCAGTTATTACAGCTACGTGCAAAGATCTAATAATAAAGTGCAAAATACAAAAAGTTAAATAGTCAAATATACACATCTAAAAATGGTTATATAAAAATTTTTGTCAGTATAAAGGGAGGATCCCCTCCCTTACAATTGTAACCATTTGACTGATGTTCCGGACTAGCTAGAACCATGGCAATTAGAGATAAAAGGACTGTTCAAGAATTAATATGGCCGCCAAGTTAACAGGATGAAATGAATATATCTAGTACTGTAAGTAAACTAATATTTATAGATGTTAATACAAATCTTAATGTTTCACAAACAAGTATACAGATCCTAACTCATATTCAGTCCCCCGGGGGTACGACTGTCTAATTCAAGGATATAACGAGTTTCCAGGACCCTCAAAAGTGCATCTCTGTTGCCACCTCTTTTGAGAGGCAATATGCAATCAATAACATAATAAGAGAGATATTTGGGGTCACCATCATGAGAACTTTGAAAGTGGCGTGCCACAGGGTAAGACTGGTCCTTAGTGGTAATTGCTCTTATGTGCTGCAGTATCCTCTTGTGAGCTGGCAGTCGGGTGCTCCCTACATACCGGAGATCACAAGGACACTGCAGCACATAAACTGCAAACTCAGTTTTACAAGAGAGCTGTTTTGTAATTAGTACAGGTTTGTCTTTAATGGTGTAGAATACTGTGTTTTACTTCAACCATTTTTACAGGCTTTACAACTGGAACATTTTTTGAAACCCTTTCTCAGTGCCATAAATGTCTCTGGGATGGGTTGCTCCAAGTAATTCTTTACAAGCCTGTCAGACATAGATGTGGACTTTCTAAAGGAGAATTCCGGTCTTCTGCCGACCAGACCACCTATGACAGGATCCCCTGTCACCAAGTTCCAGTTCCGGCTGAAAATTTTCCGGATCTCCTTGTGTTGTTGATTAAATGTAACAATAATTCTGGTGGAGTCAGAAACAGTGTCTAGCTGAGACATTAATGAGACTGTTTTCGGAGCTAAGGCTTGGGCTCTAGAAATGATATTAGAGCGGTCCATCGCCTTCACCAGTACACCCTCTGGGTATCCCCGTGCCAGGAAACGTTGGAACACTCAATTTCATCACTGCAAATTCTTTTGATGCGAAGCATCTCCCCAAAGGGGATGCTCCGTATCAAATGATGGGGGTGCTGGCTCGCCGCGTGCAGGACGGTGTTACCCGCAGTTGGCTTCCTGTATAGCCTGTTGCTAATGCTCCTGACTCTATATATACCTCTATATCCAAGAAGCATATACATGATGTACTCATTGTGGATGTAAACTCTAGGTTTAAGTTGTTGGTATTGAGCTGTTCTACAAATCTACTAGCTTCTTGCATTGTGCCCTGCCATATGAAAAAGAGGTCATCTATGTACCTCAAGTACAGGGGAACATGGCTTTCCATGGTAGCCTGATGTTGTATCATGAGGACCTGTTCCTCCCACCAGCCCATGTGTAAACACGCTAGGCTGGGAGAAAAACAGGCCCCCATGGCTACACCTCTGATTTGTTGGTACGCCTGATTGTTAAACAAAAAATACTTTTGTTCTAAACAAATTTTGATCATAGCGATCAACATAGAGTTATGTGCAGAAAAATTGATTTCACGTCTGTTCAGGTAGTAGTTAACAGCTCTGATACCATCATTGTGGCGTATTGATGCATACAATGATGCAACGTCCAATGTCATGAGTACACAATTTGAATTCCACGAATAGTTACTTAATTTTCTTACAAAGTCAGACGAATCCTGTACATAAGAGCTCAATCTCTTTACACTGTCTTGTAGGAAGTAATCAATATATGTGGATATATTCTCTGTGGAGCTATTGATAGCTGAAATTATAGGTCTTCCAGGGGGATTGTCCAAGCGCTTGTGTATTTTCGGAAGCAAATAAAATGAGGGTATAACTGGAAAATCTTTTTTGAGAAAGCCAAATTCTTTCTTAGAGATTAAGTTCCCACTTTTCCATGCAACCAATTTAGCATTTTGATCTTGCCATGCTAGTCTTATCGCTCCCAAATTACTTTTTCTGTAACAAGACTGGTCATGAAGTTGTGATTCTGCCTCCTGTATGTACATCTGTCTGGGCCACAAAACTACATAGCCGCCTTTGTCCGCTTGGCGGATTACAATGTTGTTATTGGATTCAAGCTTCTTTATTAGAATATTGTAGCTTTGATTCAAATTGTTGACCACCTTATGTCTTTTATTGGTTAGGATGTACAGTTTTTCAAGTCTTTTGTGACCAGATCTTGATAGACATCAATATTGTCATGTGTCATGGTTGGGAGGAATACAGATTTTGGTTTAAACGGAGTAACACACATTGCCTGGTCAATTCTAGATCTGACCAAAGGGACTGGAATTGATGGATGTGTCTCCTCCTGTAAAGCCCATATATCCTCAAAGCCGGACCGATCCCCAGCCTCAAGGTGCAGTGGGCTATTTGCATTTTCCCCAGGTTTTTTCTTTTTGGTAGGTTGCAATCTGAAATATTTCTTACGTTTAAGCTTCCTAACAAAACGGAAGGCATCCATCCTTACATCAGCAAAATTAAAATTGCAGGGAGGGCAGTATGTCAAACCTAAACTGAGGATCTTTTTTTCTTTGTCCGTGAGTGCTAGCGTTGTGAGATTCATCACAGATTGGGGGCTGCCGCCTGTGTTTTTGCTGCCTTCTTGTTCCAACGACCCTTCTGAGGCTTTTGGTTGCTGTTTGTTTTTTCTGGTGCAGCATTTCCTCCTTTCGCCTCGTTTCCAATTGGCCCTTTGGTGTTTTGACCGCCAATTTTTATCCTGGGTCTCAATGTGTCCCGGCGGTCCTGGCACATGCAGCTTACTTCCTGAGCCAGGGACAATACGGTAAACCCCAACGGCATGCTCTTAGCTCCCTCATTTTCAGATTCGCTTCCCATCTGATGAAGATGGGATAGCGAGGGTGCAGTTAGGTGAAATAGTGCGTGTTTTCCTGGCTCTAGCTTTGACGCTCTCATATTTCTTTGCATAAGTAAAGATTTGTCCATGCTGGTAATCCAAGCGGTCCCGCTTGAATTTGAAAGCCTTACTTTTTTTATGACTTCCTCTTCCTTATTCAACCTAGATGTCATATAAGCACGCATTTTGTCAATAGCCTCGCTCACAGCCATACTGCCTATTTCTTATATATATATATATGTGTAATCTATGAAACTACATCACCCACAATCCTCTAGTTTTGACAGGAAGTTTTGAAAATCATGTGACTTTGCACAACCACGCCTTATAGGTAGTTGGGAGTGAGTGATTATTGACCGTGATCAAGCCGTCTGTAGGCGGTGAAACGCGTTGGTAACTGACTGCAAGAACTATGGTGCAATAAAGAATTGGAAAGCAAAGATCCTCTCGAGTGCGTGTTCATTGCCTGCAAGGGATTTTTGAAAAACAAAAAAAAAAAAAATATATATATATATATATATATATATATATATATATATAAATATATATATATTACCTACTGGCAGTCGCCAGTAGGTAGTTATAGTTAGGATCGTTTTCCATAGGAAATCCGCAACATTCTATTGGGAATAACTTTGGCGCCGAATGAGGGATCTGCCTGTAATTTTCCTTAACTGTGCCTCCCTGAAAGTTCCGGGGGGATCCATCAAGCGGGGGCCGAGATAAAAGGGGGGTCCCAAAACGTGTTTTCCCCATGTTAATTTCCATAGGGCGGTTGGACTCACTTTTAGCCCGAACGGCTGAATGGATTTCCACCAAACTGGGCAAAATTGTAGGGACTGATACCCCGATGTGCCTTTGCTATGTCTCAAGATATATGCTCCAGTGGTTTTTACGAAAATTAACTTTGAAAAATATATATTGGGCTACATTGGGCTATATATATGTTAGAGCCCAAATGTAGCCCAATGTAGCCCAATGTAGCCCAATGTAGCCCAAAGATTGCCACCAGAGACAAAAAAAAACAAATGTAGCCCAAATATCAGCCAGATGTAGCCCAACTATAGCCCAATGACAGAATGTCCCAGAGTGTTCTAAAGAACAACTAGAGCGCTAACAGTCTTACTTATGACAAAAGTATGGCACACCTGAAGTCATCTTGATTGGAATAAAATGTTAACACTTAAAACATTTAATTTGCAAAGGAACAAAAAGAGGGGGTTCATTTTGCCATAGAAATTATGATTAGTGCTGAAGAAAGAAAAATTAGGGCACATTTTGAGTGACTTCTCAAATCCTCTTATATTTCATTAAAACAATTCTGATATGCAGTCTCCCAAGATGGCCACCAGAGATAAAAGAGCCCAAATGTAGCCCAAATATCAGCCAGATGTAGCCCAACTATAGCCCAATGACAGAATGTCCCAGAGTGTTCTAAAGAACAACTAGAACGCTAACAGTCTTACTTATGACAAAAGTATGGCACACCTGAAGTCATCTTGATTGGAATAAAGTGGTAACACTTAATACATTTAATTTGAAAAGGAACAAAATGAGGGGTTTCATTTTGCCATAGAAATTGTATATATATATATATTCAATGAAAAAACCATAG
Organism: Lissotriton helveticus; assembly: GCF_964261635.1. Taxonomy (NCBI): domain Eukaryota; kingdom Metazoa; phylum Chordata; class Amphibia; order Caudata; family Salamandridae; genus Lissotriton; species Lissotriton helveticus. The sequence continues at coordinate 113,733,799 of NC_136065.1, forward strand.
GTTTCACACCAGTTATAGTTAGGAATTAGCATTTAAAAAACCTATTAAATTCACTGAAAAAACCATAGGTTTCACACCAGTTATAGTTAGGTGGAAATTTTACTCGCATAAAACCATTGAAATTCCCACGTTATAGTTAGTTGGACTCACTATAACTTGCGCGTGCAATGCACTGCTGATGACGTCACATATTACATCACTCATGACATGGTCAGTGACATCACTCATGACATCACTGATGACATCTCAAATGTTGCAGCACCAAAGCAGGGTGTAATGAGGACAGGATTTCACTTTCACCCACTTGGGATGTAAAGAATGTTTTAAAAGGATGAAGTGCGCATCCACATGGAATATTTAACTAATGAACTACAGCGCCCAGAAGGCCAACTGTGGCCACGCCCGAGGGAGGGCAGGTGCTTGACATTTATAACGTAAAAAGCAGCAACTTCATTTCAGAACACAGAAGCCACTGATGAAGAGAGCTTGTAGACTCTCGAAACGCGTTTGGTGATTTATGCAGACTGAAAGTGTTTTCCTGTTCGACTTTCACTGGCATGCTGCAATAAAAGAAGTGTTTGTGTAATCAGCTTCCGAGTGGCCTTTTCCAATTTTGGGGTCCTGGACTGTGATGGATATATATATATATATATATATATTCACTGAAAAAACCATAGGTTATAGACCATATATAGTTAGGAAATAGCATTTAGAAAACCTTATTTTACTCACACAAAACCATTGAAATTCCATATATAGTTAGTTGCACTAACTATATATCGCGCACCTGCAATCCACTGCTGATGATGTCACATATTACATCATTCATGACATGGTCAGTGACATCACTGATGACATCACTGATGACATCTCAAATGACATCACTGATGACATCACTGATGACATCTCATTTGACATTACTGATCACATCACTGATGACATCATTCATGTGATGATACAATGAACCTCTTCAGACTCTAATATAACCTTAGATACACTCAGTGTAAACAGACACTCACAGACTGTCACTCATCCATGGAGTTACTCACACACCTAGTCAGTCTTGCAAAGAATCAATCACACCTCGATTTCCTCAACTATATAGTTATACACACCTTACTTATTGGAACATATAATAACACATATTTACTCTGTTATACAATCCCTGATACAAGTTCACAATAATCCATACAGCCACTCACACATTCACTGGCTCTTATGCACAGTTATTTATATATGTCAACTATCACATGTACTGTGTTTTACATATGTACTTACTTTGACATGTAGCACTGAGATATCCATTCACTCACCAATACACTCATGCACACAGTCAACCGCCCATACAGATGTTTCCACATGCACTTTTGAACCCATACATCTAGTGAATCAACTGCTCACACATCTATGCACAGAGTCATACACCTCCCAGACACCCACACACACACTCAGTCTCCCATACAAATACTTGGGCAACTAATCAATAACCCATATAGTTAGTCATATAGCTAATGATCAACACATGCATCAGATTACAAAACAACAGACACAATGATGCACAATTTAAAACAGTTTAGTCACTAACCCATGCACTCAGTGAGACACATTTAATCACTCACTTATACAGTCAGTCATGCACCTACTAAATCCTTCATCCAGACACTTATACATCCACTCATTCTTCAATATGTAAGACATATTTTAACTTTACAGAAGCATACAGTCACTGGATGTTGTCATCAGTGATGTCATCAGTGATGTCATTTGAGATGTCATCAGTGATGTCATCAGTGATGTCACTGACCATGTCATGAATGATGTAATATGTGACATCATCAGCAGTGGATTGCAGGTGCGCGATATATAGTTAGTGCAACTAACTATATATGGAATTTCAATGGTTTTGTGTGAGTAAAATAAGGTTTTCTAAATGCTATTTCCTAACTATATATGGTCTATAACCTATGGTTTTTTCAGTGAATTTTCAAGGTTTTGTAAATGCTAATTCCTAACTATATATGGTCTATAACCTATGGTTTTTTCTGTGAATTTCATTGGTTTTTTAACAGCTAATATCTGTAGCTGTAAAATGTATTCTTCTTTAAATCCAAAAATATATTTTATATGTTTATGAATAATTTTTTTTTAAAATATTTTTTTTTCTTCGTTCCCGCTTCGCGAATCGGGAAGCTTCCCGTTAGCTGACCTTGATGCCGCGAAATAGACCGCGAGCCGGTAAACGTTTCTTTACCGCAAGTGCCGCGTTAGAAAACAACATCGTGACGCCTCCCGTCCGCATGACGTTCCACGTTGTCGCTTGATACGTCATATGACGTGCTACGTTAGCAAACTGGTACGCGAAGCGAGTGCCAAAGCGCAGGTTTCTGGAAGCAAACCGGGAGGCCCTGCAAAGCGCTTAACGTAAACACAGCAAGTCATGTGACTTGGTAATAACACTTTTCATTGGTTCATTTCACTTTTGGTTTCCTAATGATGTAAGACTAGGTCATATAATCTAAAATGAACACTTTTGATTGGTTGAGAACTCTTGTTTTTCCCAAATGATGAAAATCCCTCCTTCTTTCCTCACTCTGACTTTCATCATTGTGAGAGAAAGACCCTTTGTGATCACTGAGCAATGGCTTCTTTAGTAGCTTCAGCTGGTGCTTCCCCACCACCTCCACCACATCCAAGGAAGAGTGGACCACCTGCTCAAGTTGTAATTCAACAAGAAGAAGAAGAAGAGGAACAGGAGGACGAGCACGAAGAGAGGCAGTTTTTGCCTGAGCAGCCCAAGACGTCTCACCGGAAAGAAAACTTCATTTGGCAATTTTTTAAAATTCCCAAAGGTCAGAAAAAAGTAAATGCAAGATATGTAACTTGCCTTATATGTCAAGATAGACTGTCCAGAGGGACCGACAAAAAATACAGTTTCGGAAACTACACAATGCATCGCCATATGACTAGGTGGCATCCTAACAACTACAGTGCTGCACAGTTTCGGAACGACCTAGATAATCTCCCTATTATGGCCAGAAGATCTGTTGTACCGGAAGTAACGGGACCAGAGGGCAGGGAGATGGTGCCAAATATACAAATGAGATTTGGTGAAGTAAAACACACCTGCGTATTTTGCGATGGATTCATTTCCTACGGAGAAAGAAGCATCACTCTGATCAACAGAGCTATTGACTATCATATGCAAGTTTGTCCGAAACGCCCAAAATAATAAATACTTCTTTTTTTTGTTTTGTTGCTCCTGTTGAGCCCTTTACAATGAATCGTTTTCATTGCCCCCTCCAAGAAAAACCCAAAAAAATATAAAACTGTTCCGAAAAATTCAAAAACAGTAAAAAAATGTTCAGAAAAATAAAAAAAAAAGTTCTTTTCAGAACTACCTCCCCGTTATTAAAAAATTGGTACAATATTTGGAACTGTGCCAACCTCTATTTCTCTTAGTTCGCTTCCTAGTTCGCTCGCTGGTACGCGAACTGGAAGCGAACCAAAAACAGTAAGTATAAGGGAAGGAAACACACACTTATGTTAAAAGAAAGACAGCTATAGGGGAGTAAACTAGAGATACTATTACCCATAATCCACTACTGATGATGTCACATATTACATCATTCATGACATGCTCAGTGACATCATCAGCAGAGGATTGCGGGTTTTTTGGCAACATGCCTTATCCACGGTTTAATAACGCTGCCTTTTGCTTTATATAAGTTTTCAAATTGTATGAAATATATACCAATAGGTCTTTATGAACCTTTAGGTAGTGCTTTTGTTCATGAGGTCTGGTCGCTTCCATACACATACAGATGTTTCAAAGATGATCAAGAAGTTTATCTGAATGGAGAGGAATGCACTGAGACGCCAGATCATTCACTAATGTGTAGGCACATACAGTTACACGATTCATGCAACAAACACCGACCAAATATGGCTTGCGTGTTGCAAGGCACGCCAGTTCCTGCTATCATCCCCACGTTCAAGTTGTTGGAAAATGGTAGTTATTTGATGCTCAATAATGAAGATTGTTCTGAGTTAATTAAAAAGTATTCCTTTTATCGTAACAGTAAGTGAACGGGTTATTTGCTGCAGAAATGTTCTATTTCCTCCCACACATGAACATAGGGAGTTTTCAATCTGGCCACAAATACCAACCTTGGGACACGTTTCAACGGCATGACAAGAATAAGAGCTCTTTTGTCTCAGAGAGAGGTGGCCTTGAGTTCGGCCCGTGAAACTTTCGTACTTCACATAGCGAACACCCGTACACAGGTTTGCCTTTCAATTTCAGCAACATGTTTCCGACTATCTTTAACGCATCCTCCACAAAATCCCTGGCACACTTTTTTAAAGTTGTTACCAGTGGTCTCGTGACTTCATTTGAGAAAATCTTTGGAGTCATCCCTGCTCCCTTTCATTCCATTTTCTCCACTCTGGTTCGTGGATTGCATTTTTACTTGCATTACCAGCGGACGCTCTTGTGCTTTTTTACATTTTTAAATATGGATGTCCCTCCTATGCAACCTCCGACCCTGCAGCTGCTGACACTGTTCCGCAATCGCATGCTAGAATATTATGGCACAATGCCGTTGGCGATATTAAGCACGGCATATGGATTATCTTTTCGGTTCTCCTACTTCACCTGTGTCCAGCCTGTATTTCACTGCCTGACCTGTGATTTCGATTGGGCCATTGATTTGTGTCTCTGCGGACCGGTTTCTCCTGACGTCGACTTTAATCAGCTGATGACTCCTATCATTACTCACGAGTTGATTTGTCCTGGCGAAAGGATTATGGCTGTGGCATTGATGCATGGACTACTTGGTCCCTGGAATTTACTGGCGGCAGCACAGTCTTTCTTGGAACACAGCTTTCTTGAAAACCCACCGAGCTGTCCTCTGATGGTGATAGAGGATCCGGTGCTGGGAGAGCACGTATGTTCTTTTCCGCTTTTAAATTGGATGGCTGAACTGTTTTCGGATGAAGACGGTGACTTCCTATTGGAGGCTGTTGCAGCTTATTTTGCATACACAGTTATGTCATAGACCTTTTTCATGTTTGATATGCTGAGTACTAGCATTTCATTGACAATTCATTGACTTATTTGTCAAGTTTTTATTATTTACCTTGCCTATTGGCTTAAGACTCGATAAAGTACTTGGCTGTTTTATTTTTCTTTAGCATTGAATTTTCCTAGTTTTTAATGCTTTACCTTGCGGACCGTCCACATATAAACTTGCAATCTGCTCTCATGAGATGGCACTTCTATTATCTTATTCAGTTCGTTTCCGGATCATGAGGAGGTGTCATCTAGGTCCTGGATATCTTTACACCGTGTTAAGTTAGCATGGGCTCATTACCGGTTTAAACGCCATTTTTCCTTTTTTGCAACTTCTGCACACGACACTTAGTTGTTGCTTTAGCTTTCCACCTAGTAGTTCATCGTGGTTTACATGAGAATAATATGTTATTGGTCTACTATCTGCTTTACTTGTTAAACTATATCTGTACAGCGAGTGCTAAAGTTTCAAGAACAACACGATACAGAATTGTTATGAGGTCTGATCTCCACGACTTCATACTCATAACATAAGTGCAACTTCTGCCAATTCTGAGCATGAGGCGGGTTTTATATTGCTTTGCCGAACACACATACACAACAGTTGATGCGGTTCACATGAAGAGAGAGCTGGTGTATGCTGATGTGATTCCTTCAAATCTAAGACACTAAAGTATGGACACGCCCTAAACCAACACAAAGAGACCTTCTTAGCAAATAATATAATATGTGTATTAGGGAGGGTGAGATATAAGCAGCCGCGGGCCGTGGAGGGAGTTACGATGGGGCAGGGAGGCGGGGAGGGGGAGAAGCAGGGTGGAGCCCTCTCTACCTTGCCCCTCCCCCTCCCCGCCTCCCTGCCCCACCGTAACTCCCTCCACGGCCCGCGGCTGCTTATAAGTGTTGCTAACTCTTATTCATTTACAGCATGTTAACATACTGTCACCATTCGCTTTTTATGTACTAGTAACTATGCTGGTAATTTTGCTACTGATAATATGTGTACTTGTATTCTCCACCCTGCTTCTCCCCCTCCCCGCCTCCCTGCCTCACCGTAACTCCCTCCACGGCCCGCGGCTGCTTATAAGTGTTGCTAACTCTTATTCATTTACAGCATGTTAACATACTATCACCATTCACTTTTTATGTACTAGTAACTATGCTGGTAATTTTGCTACTGATAATATGTGTACTTTTATTATCTAAGGTACTACGCCTGAGAAGACGGCATTAGTAAATAAACATTTCAAATACACATGTGTTCTTCTTAACTCCATGTTCTGGTTTCTAAGAAATATATAACGACCGACTGTTCATGAGTTCCACGTATCCTGAGGTACTATAAGTTCATATTCTGGATTGTCTAAACATTGAGAGTTTGTTATATCCAATGTGACACTGTACCTAGCTTGCTAAATAGTTTTTGATTACTAACGTGAGTTTTGGGACACCCTAATTCGCCGAGGTTCCAATCCTCTGTCCACAGTTCTGTGTGAGAACAGAAACCCTGCGACAGGGGCACCCCCGACCCTTGCTGGAGCTTCATCACACTTGCGATACAACTCCAGCAATGCGCCACCTTTACGGCACAGATACATCACGCATCTGTGCTGTTTTTGCCCCATGATGCGCCGCATTGTAAATGCAGCACACCATAGGTGACGGAACAGCGGCACAGAATGACTAACACATCCCTGGTGATGCGCCAGTCATCATAAATCTATCCCTATGCTTCTTATCTTGTTAGAGATGAACCGCCATATGTATCATAAAAGTTATTTGCATTTCCTAAATAGCGAACTTTAAGGAATAAATAGCGATTCTTTACCATTCCTAGTTTGCGATGAGCTATTTGCTAATTAGCCGAATGTAGCCCAATGAAGCCCAATGTAGCCCAATGTAGCCCAAAGATGGCCGCCAGACACACAAAAAAACAAATGTAGCCCAAATATCAGCCTGATGTAGCCCAACTATAGCCCAGTGACAGAATGACCAATCAGCTTCGCAAACCTCCGTTACGCGAAGCGGAGCGCTGTTACAGATATATATCTTTTTTTGAACGTTAATTTCTCAAAATCCACTGGAGCACATATATTGAGACCTAGCAAAGGCACATCGGGCTACCAGTCCCTAATATTTTGCCAAGTTTCGTGCAAATCCATTCAGCCGTTCAATTATTATTTTTATTATTTTTTTTTGCCCCGCGGGGCCCTTTTAAAACCTCCACATCAAACCTAGGGGGTCAGCGAGGATCTACTATGCCCCCTTATAGTTATTTCCCCCTTTGTTTTGACCTCCTCTTGTCTCTCGATCCTACCGAGAGACAAGATGGCGGCCGCTACGGACTGTTTGGAATGTTGACAGACGCCGGAGAACCAATCAGCTTCGCTTCACAAAGCTCCGTTGCGCGAAAAGTCCGCGAACCAGAGCGCTAACCGGTCCGCTGTTACAGATATATATCTTTTTTTAAACGTTAATTTCTCAAAATCCACTGGAGCACATATATTGAGACCTACAAAAGGCACATCGGGCTACCAGTCCCTACAATTTTGCCAAGTTTCGTGCAAATCCATTCAGCCGTTCGGGCTAAAAGTGAGGCCAACCGCCCTATGGAAAACTCAATGTTAAAAACACGTTTTGGGACCCCCCTTTTTTCTCGGCCCCCACTGGACGAACCCCCCCCAAATTTTCAAGGGCTGCTCAGAAACAAAATGTGCCATTTTCCTGAAAATTTCAGCCGATTCCGTCCACAAACCCCAAAGTTATTAGACATAGAATTTTCAAAAAACCCATAGAGAAAAAATCCTAACTATATATACCTACTGGCGACCGCCAGTAGGTAATATATATATATATATATATATATATATATATATATATATATATATATATATATAATTATTATTTTTGGGGGGGGTTGGGGGGGGGGGAATCGCCAAACTGCAGACTGCCGCTGCCAAAGTCCAAAATGACGAAGAGTGAACCCTTTAGTTGCTGGTGCAGAAAAGTGCTTTTATTAAGTAGGTGCCAGCGCACCCGCCATGACGCGTTTCGCCTCCAAAGGACGCTTGATCACATGACAAACTGCAAGCCTAGAAGCAGACTATTTAAAGTGACAGTGTGAAGCAGCAGGCAACAGACATGGAAAAAATACTATGCAAATTTGCGTCAATTGGACCAATACATAAATAGATAAATCCTATATCAAATTAAAAAACAACCTGTATAGCAATAAACCCGGAAAAAAGGTTTAAAATTAATTGCATGATAATAAATTACAGGTAGTGGCGTATTCAAAGGTTTCCTAAATAAGCCATAGTGGCTAACATCATGTAAATAGAAAATAATCTAATCCGCCCTTGCATTGTATTGTGTAGGGTCAAACTAATACGCCATGGTCCCACTGTCCTTTGCGAACAAATTGCTAGCACAATTTAAAACTCAATTTGTAGAAAACATTTCCATCTCAACATTGTCTGGTACAATTTTTTAACTGAGTTAAATCCAAACGCATAGAGCCCTAGTGGGCCATTCAATAAAAAAATGTCTGCTCAAAGGATTAAAGTGCCAAAAGTGATGAGCAAAGTGCAATAGTACAGTGCAAAAAGTGCAAGACAAAGCAGATCATAAAAAAGACACAGATTTGTGTATAGATTACTTAATGTTCATGTAGCCACATGTTTCTATTAAAATCAGCTAAAAACCCTTCAGTTTATATCTCTATTCGGACAGGCTAAATTAATTCCTGAGAATCCTAAATGCAGGTATACAGATCTTCCCTGTCATTCAGTCCAATGGGATTCTTTGTGTATATATATATATATATATATATATATATAACATCTGGCACCCTCACCATGCATTGCTAATTACCCCACATTTTACATTACTCCTGACATCTTCTATTATGACATCATTGATAATACGATATCACTGCAATATTTGCAGTGACGTTATTGATGAGAAAACTGTACATGGTAGTGGCGCGACATATTGTTACCTTAGGGCACAAGTTATTGTTACTTGAGAGAACTATCACTATAACTGCTGGATTTATATGGTTTTGTTTGTGTAAAATCTGAGCCTAACTATAAGGTCCCTGTAACCTTTGGCTTTTTAGTGAATTTCTAAGTTTTTTTTAAATTCTGTTTCCTAACTATAACGTCCCTGTAACCTTTGGTTTCTTCAACGAATATCAATATATATGTACAGAGAATTCCAACTATAATTAGGCTACGTAGGTGTGGAGTTAAGAACATACTTACCTGGAAACACTCTGGTCAAAAATATAACTTTAATGTTTTTAAAGGACAATATTTATTACACAATATATATATTTTTTTTTCAGGATGGAAAAGTTAACTTTAATTGGACAATAAACGTATTCACAAACTTATTTCCAACATTACACAAACTTATTTCCAACATTACTATTACACAATATTTTTAGGAATGCCTTTAGGAGAGGATAAAGGAAGGGTATATAATTCAAAATCGAGTGAAAAGACAAAATGAACGTCCAGAACCTGGCTTCATAACAGCGCGTTTATCACGAATATGAATGCATGTCACTGCTCTCTGTAGGTTACTGCTCTCCGTGCCTTTTCTACAAAACAGGCTTATAGTCCTGAAATGGCGATCTGTGAATTGTGAACTTCGGATAAGAAATTGTTCATGCTCTCCACAAAACACGGCTTTGGAAAGGAGGGGACTTTGCTAGCATCCTCGACTGGCGATCAAAAATTTCGCTGAATGGTTGTTAAAAGTTCTGGCTGGGATTTTGTGTGTGTGTGTGTCAATCATAACAGGCACATTGTTCTCCTGACAGTTATTTATGTTGGAAATTGACAAGTAGTCTATTTTTTTTTTACTTTTTTGTATTTTACCATCTGGTACTTTGCACAGTGGCTTCTGTCAAGCCTTCCGTTGTTTACGGGGCAGTCAAATGCTTGTGACGTGATCTCAAAATTAAACGTCTTCCATGGATCTTAATGTAGGGTGTCATATTGCAGTCAGCATGCCAGCTTTTTCAAGATAGCTGTCATGAATTCTTGTCTGCTACAGAAGACGAGGAGGGGCTTGTGCTTGGTTTCCAGGTTTCTGCCAAGATTGAAGCAGCTCAAATGCCAGGGCACCTGGCACGCGCTTTGCTTTTGCTCCATGCACTGCACTGCACTGCCACTGTGCACGGCAAACTCACTACTGCAGAATCTAATGTGCTTGCTTGTTCACGGCCATAGTGACACCTCCCTCTGATCTGTAACATACAGTACACATGAGGTGTCTCAGCTGTATGTCACAGGCGTTGTGTTTTATGTTAGACAGAAATCTGAACTTTGAAGCACACAATAAAAACCCTACTAAAAAGTACTCAGCAGCATCCAAGACCCATGCTAACTTTCTGTATTTGCACAGGTGATCACAAAATGCAAAGTAGAGCAAACAATAGTGTTCATCCAATATCCCACGTAAACTATAATTTTGGTCTAAAAAAGAATGCAAATGCAATTTCAAATTCATGTGTGTTCCATGGCCCCTAACCTCTGTTAATCTTGCAAAGAGTGACGTAAACGTGAGCGAACAGTGCACAGACAGTTTGGACTCCACCCAAGGAAAAGTCACCTAGGTTACCATAACCAGGCTCTGCTCAAAATTCTCGGATTACATGAAAGCAGGTGCAAACAATAGGCGAACAGGAGCTCTATTCTATTGTCATACCTGTTGCGTAACGCAAAGTGATAGGGTCCCATGGGTAGCGGGGAGTGCGGCTGGCACTCCAGTGGCACATGCAGGCCGCACAGTGCAGTGATTGGCAGACATGACACACACACAGTTCGATGATGTGGTGTCGGCAATGGCCACCAGTGACCATCTGCGACTTTATTTATCTCCTCGGACCGAGCCCAGCCTTCAGAGTGACAAGTGGATACATTTTAGTGTAGAGGCCGGGTGGCACTCTGCACCTACAGAATGTGGTGAGTGGCCCTTGAGACTTCCACATCTCACAAATAGTCATAGACCTTAGGCTGACTGGGGGTGCCCTGAGAGATCAGGGGACCCTTGACCTGCAGAGGCTGCAAGGGTTTTTGTTACACTCCTGCCCGACACATAACATCTATTTACCACACATAACACATAATTCCCACAAAATAAGACCTTTTATTGGGTTTATCCTTTGAGAACGCTGCACTGCCAGGCTTGTATATAGTGCTATAAAATGCGCCAAATACCACCAGGACTTAGCAAGCTTACAAGGCTTGCATTGCAGCTAGAAGAGAAGCATTTTCAAACGTACCTGCATTGTCCATAAATGTCTTTCTTCAGGAACTTGTCTACCTTGCAAAGTAAATGCATCACAGGAGGTCTCCTCTTCGGAAACACTAATCCCTCCCCCCTTGAAACTCCAGCCTTCAGAAAGGAAAATGCTCTAATACAATCTTATTCTTGGAGTGCTCCTAACGTATGGAATGTTATACACTGGTATCAGCACAATTTTCTCTTTTGAAATCTTCCACAGAACCCAGAAATCTGTGCTGGTCCTGAACATTTTCACCTGTGATATGTACATGTGATGCTGGTCGTATAGTATATGGCCCCTGCATATGTCCAAATTGCGACCTTCCGCTTGAATATTAATTAGACAGCGTGGTCTGAGACTGCATGTGATTCCTTGTTTTGTGAACTGACCTATTTGTCCACAGGGGGGGTCGCAAAAATCAGACTTCATTAAAAAAACAAGCATTTACAATGCAATAGGTCATGCAGCATTAAAGTTTGAGTTATTGGCATTGTGTATGACAATGCGTTGCATACATGTTTTCGAAAACTCTGAATTAGTGTATAAAGATTATTTGCAAACTGTCAGATGTTGCTTAATAATAAGGAGAGCTGGGAATAATTAGGATATGCTATCTTTTGCAATCCTGTGTTTTTTTTGTTATGCTATGCTGTGTTTTGTTATGCTATGCTGTGTTTTGTTATGCTATGCTATGTTTTGTGATGCTATGCTGGTGAGGGTGAGTGAGGGTGAGTGAGTGAGGGTGAGTGAGGGTGAGTGAGTGAGGGTGTGTGAGGGTGAGAGAGGGTGTGTGAGGGTGAGAGACGGTGTGTGAGGGTGAGAGAGGGTGTGTGAGGGTGAGAGACGGTGTGTGAGGGTGAGAGGAGGTGTGAGGGAGGGTGAGGGGGTGTGAGGGTGTGGGGGGCGAGGATGTGTGAGGGTGTGGGGGTGTGTGAGGGTGAGGGGGTGTGTGAGGGTGAGGGAGGGTGTGGGCATGTGAGGGTGTAAGGGCGAGGGTGTAAGGGTGAGTGAGGGTGTGTGAGTGCGAGAGGGAGTGAGGGGGTGTGAAGGTGAGGGTGTTTGAGGGTGAGGGGGTGTGAGGGTGAGGGGGTGGTTGCTCCGAGATGCTGCACACTCCTCCGTGGAGGAATACATTTCACTGACCCAAATGTCTTATGGCTTCAGTGAATATGGAATTGCAGGTGCGCCATCATACTCTCTTACGTGCCACAATAACCGTCCCACCTAGATATAGTCAATTCTACTCTAGACTCTGATCTCCCCAGTAGTCCAGTCCAGCTCAGTATAATGCCACCTGACCTGACCTGACCTGTTTGCATTAATATCTGGGCTCAGTATTTGTGATTTCTAATACCGGCTACGCACTTTACTACATGTAATCTTGAGCATATCAATGTATCTCCCTGTGCCTCATTTCACTTTTCTGCCAAGTTGGAAGCATGCACAACGGGCCAAGGCTTGTTTTCAGCAATATATGGACCAATCCATTCTATGGATTTCATAGAAACACCAAGAGCAGGCGATATAGAACGGAGTTCAGGTGGGTGGAGGAAACTGGCTCTTCCCACTACCCAGCCCTCGCCAGAGTAACCTGTCGGGGCTCAGAGCCTCGCCCGGGGCTGCCCTCCCCCGAGTAACATCCACCAAGATACCAGAAGGCGAGACTGCAACTCCCTGGAGGACATCACACCCAGCGAATGCCATCACGGGGGTGGGGGTAGTGCCTACTCTAAAGCTGTCGCTCAGAAAGTAACAAATGTGTTCGAGACCGAGGGACACTGGATCTCACGCAGCCAGCGTGCGTTACCGCTCAAGAAGAGAGATGCATCATGCACACCTGAGCACTAGCAAGACACAGCACATCACAAAGTCCAGCCTCAGTGAAACAAGTCATGACTTCAGAAAGGGTCTTGCAAGAAGCAAGGTTGTACAAAGTTCCCCTAAGGGTAGACAGGTAATAAGGTTTCTCTCCCAGATGGGATAACAAAAGATCTCCGTAAAAGAGTGACACTCGTTGTTACCCGTCGGGCATTGCAGCGCCGGCCCGACGTAGGAGCAGGAAGCCGATGATTTAAACAACATCCCAAGTAGGCTGAATGAGACATGTCATCCAGCTCATCAGTTGTGTGAGGCTTCCTTAGTTCCGTCAAGGAACTTGCTGACCTTTTAGCATATAACACCCCCTTGCTGACTCCCAGCCATCTTCCTTAGTTCCGTCAAGGAACTTGCTGACCACCCGGCACCCCCACACCCTCTAGCTGACTATCAGCTAACTGTGAGAGAGACCTTATTACCTGTTTTACCCCAGGGGAACAGTGTACATTCTTGCTTGTTTGTGTCCTGGACAAGTACACTGGACCCCTCTAAATATTGTCCATTTCCGTCCCCCCTTGTTGTTTACACACAGAGAGACCTTATTACCTGTCTACCCTTAGGGGAACTTTGTACAACCTTGCTTCTTGCTCTCTGGACAAGTATACAGGACCCCTTTAAACATAGTCCATTCTCGTCCTCCCTTTTGTTTACACACTTCAGAAAGGGTCTTGACAGACATCCCCTACCGCCCAGAAACCAGATACCACCAAAGTACAGCAGGCTCTGTGTATGAAAGGGCACTGCGCCTCACAGGGAGATGCCTTTATACAGGGGGGACACCGCAACTCCACAGAGCGCGTTACCCCCTGACTGAACACTGCAAACGCCCCCGGGGTAAAACCTGATCATTTACCCCGACCCCCGGGGCTGGCGGGGCCCAGCTGCCTTCTCGCCACACACAAAGGACACAGGGCTACCCCTGAAGCCCCCGCCCGGCTCCAGCCTGTACTTCTCCCGCCTCAGTGCCACGAATCCCGGCTCCGCTGCTTACCCTGCTTTTGGCGCGCTGGTGCCTCTCGGGGTCCGAGTAGGTCCGGTCCACGGCAATGCCGGTGTCGCTTCCAGGCATCCTGCCACTTTGCCCGCTCCAGCACTGAGAGGGGGGGCTCTACCAGAGGCCGCGGGAGGCAGCCGCGGGGTCTGTTCCCGGCACAGCAAGGCAAGGCATGGTGGATCAGACCCCGCTGCTGGCCAGCCCACACTCCTGCTGCTGGGCTGGAGCCTGGCTGCTGCTGGAGGGGAGGGAAGGAGAGGGGAGGTGGGAGGGGGGCTGCTGCTGACAGGGGCGGCAGATGCTCTCCAGTCCCGGATCCTCGGAGGTGGGGGCTCCTGCTATCCTTGGAGGTGGGGGGGGCTCCTGCTGCGCCTGGGACGACTCTTGGTGGCCAACGGCCCTAGGAAAAGCCCCCATACCGACGGACCACGCACGGAACCTGGGCATCATCCTGGATTCCTCACTATCGATGACCAGACAATTCAACGGCGTCTCATCATCATGCTTCAACATCCTCCGCATGCTCAAAAAAACATTTCGCTGGATCCCCACCGAAACAAGAAAAACGGTCACCCATGCACTGATTACAAGCCGTCTGGACTACGGAAACACCCTCTACGCCGGTACCACCGCAAAACTGCAGAAAAAACTCCAACGCATCCAAAATGCTTCAGCCAGACTCATACTAGACATCCCCCGCACAGACCACATTTCCGTTCACCTGAAAGACCTTCACTGGCTCCCCGTCAACAAGAGAATAACGTTCCGCCTCCTCACCCACGCACACAAAGCCCTATACGAACTTGGACCTGATTGTCTCAACACGCGCCTTTCCTTTTACACCCCCACCCGCCAGCTACGTTCGTCCAGCCAAGCCCTCGCCGCTGTTCCGCGCACCCACAAAGCCACCATGGGGTAGATCCTTCTCATACTTAGCGGCCAAAACCTGGAACTCCCTTCCCACCCACCTCCACCTTACTCAAAACCACCTATCCTTCAGAAAACTACTTAAAACCTGGATATTCGATAAGTAAACCCCCCCCCCCCCTTCCTCAAGCGCCTTGAGACCCTCCGGGTATGTAGTGCGCTATATAAATTTTTGACTTGACTTGACTTGACTTGTTCCTGCTGCAGGGCGGGGGGATGCACTGCAGTCCCTGCTGCTGCTACTGTCCCTGCTGCTGCTGCTCCGGTTCCTGCTGCTGGACTCGGGGTTCCTCCTGTCAGTGTCAGCCCCGCTCCTCGTGTCTCCTCTCCCTCCTGCCCCTGGTGAACATTCCCTCCCCGCCGCCATCGGGCAGTGCTCGGCCAGCCTTGGTGCAGACTGGAGACGTGTGGTTGTGTGTGAGGGAGACACGCCTCACAGGCAGCGCCGCTGATAGCACCCTTAATCCTTCCCGCGCCGGCGGAGTCCGCATTCTCCCACAGCAGCTACAGAGACGCTTGAAGATTAGCGAAACTGAAACCTGGTCTGCGGCGGGACTTCCGTCTTCAGAAGCCCGCGCACGCGCACACGGAGTGCCTGGCCAGAGGAGTGGTGACGCGGGCTCCCATGTCCGAGGGAGAGCCCCGCGGAGGCTGCAGAGTCCGGCGATGCGGTGAGTGGGGTTAGTTGGGGGGGGTCTCTTTGTATGTTTGGGCGGCGGCGGCTGCGGGGGGCGGTGGCGGGGGGGATTGTTTGTGTGTGTGCGCTCGTGTGTGTGTGGCGGGCGGCGGCGGGGGGGGCTGGGGAGGTGTGGTGTGGTGTGTGTCTGTATGTGTCTCTGTGTGCATGGTGACTGAAGAGCCGGCCGGAATCGGAGTGCGTGTTCACGCGCGCGACCTGATCCGATTCCGGCCGGCTGCGTGCGTGTGACAGTCTGTTGTCTCCTCTGCCTAGTCCTTGAAAGCGGAAAAGACTGAAATGATTACAATAGTCTCGCTTTGCGACAGCAGGTGCTTTCGCCCCTGCAATCGCAGGCGCGAGACCTGAAAAAATAGGTCAGTGCGCAATTTGTAGCTGCTTTTTGTGAATATATTCTTACTGCCACTGGCACTTACGGCTGAATTTCAAGATTTTTTTTTTGTACGGATGATAAGTTATAGTACATTGGGTGCCCTCTTCTAAAACAAAACCCTTCTATTTTTACCGCTTGTTTATTTTTGTTTTACAATGTTTTAACTTGTTATTAAATTTTGGTTTCTTATCCGCAATACATCCCTTTTGCCACTCTTCTTTAATTTTAGCTATATACCTAGCTATGTTCTTTCCTATCATCTTCTCTCTCAAGTTTGCAATTTCTGCATTTACCTCCTTTTTCCTCTTTTTATGATCCCCCTTTCCTGCTCTGCACTCTTTTTCACCATTTTGTCTCTTTTTATCCTTTCCTTACTTTACTTTCTGCTGTTGTGTTCTATATTTATACATTTCATTTACTCTCTTTTGACCCGCTTTTTTACAGTTTGACAGGAAACACCTTCTCCTTTCCATTACTTTCTGTATCGCCACTCGTTATGGTTTTCTTCCTTGTGGTGTGATTTTTCGCCTGCCTATGCCACGCTTCAAATAAAACTGTCCTCTTCTTCTGTAAACATAAACAGCAGGTGGTATCTCTAACAATAGGAAAAAGAAGACATTGGCTGCATTCCAGCTGTGTTTGGACAAAGTGCCATATGAACTCACCTATCTCAAACGGTCAGACAAGTGACTTTTGATGTAATTTTCGCACCCAATGTTACTTCTCGCAACAGAGATGTTTTATGCTTTTTACCTGGGGCATCATATAATATTACAATCTCGAATGGTCTGTCAGTTACTCAGCACCATCTTATAGCTATCAATGTACAGTTTTAATTTATTGGCTAAATGTGTAAAAAAGATAGTACATTGTCTGCAGATGAAATAAGATACATTTAGTGCCTGATTACGATGTCATGCGTCCGCCCGACGACGTCTCGGTCCTGGGACCGACCGACCTCTGGTCGGCGGTCCTGACTGGCTAATCACAATGCAACTATACACTGTTCGGTCGTATACTTCCATTTCTCAATGGGATTTTGTGTTACGAAGCTCCCATCGAGAAATGAGAGGTGCTGTTGATCCCTGCACCCTGTGGCAGGCACCTTAAGGATCAACACGGGGGCACCAAAAGTGCCCCCCCCCCCGGCCCCCAACCGAGGTCGTACACCTAAGGGGGCCTTGCTGGGGGCCCCCAAACACACTTTCTGACATGTTTTCCATGTTGGACAGGCCGGCATGGAAACCATGTCGGAAACCGTGGATCATAATCTCAAGGAGGGAAAGGCCTGCCCTTTGGGATTACGAGGCCGACTTTGACTGGCCGTTGGGTTCCATGAGCCCGTCATAAGCCAGCCTGAATGACCGGCCAATTTACTTTCTGACCGCAGGAATCATAAAGTAAACCGAGCCGCCCATTACGATGCAGCCAGGAAGGCTCCCACCATCCAAATCTGCCCCTAAAAGTAGTTGTTCTGAATTTCTAATCTTACTTTTGCACTGGTTTGTGATTTACGTTTATATTAGTTCTCTTTTGTACGTTTGCAGTTAAAAAAAAACACATTTTTTCAATGAAAATATGCAGTTTTTCATGTATTTATTTAAGCTATATTAAGGTATTTCTATAGTACAAGCAAGCTATAGAGCAATGGAGTACTGCATAGTGGACTAGACAGCAGAGCAATGTTTGAAATCATGTGCAATGACTTCAAACATGTGTGTGGAGGAACTACTCATTGATGACAGTGGCCTAGCATGGACAGGGGCACAGGGGCAGCTGCCCAGGGTGCAAAATGTTTAGGGGCGCATACTGTAAGTTCCAGAAATGTGTATCACTGGTGGAATCAGCAACTTACTCACGCAGAGCGATAACTGTACAAATGAAGGAGTGGGTAGGCGTGCCAGTCACGCTCACCACAAACTTGGTGGCCTAACTTGTCAAAGAGGTAGAATGGGCAATATGAAAGAAGGGGGATAACAGTAGAAAGACGTAAACGTGGCCCGAGGTCTGATCGAGGGGCTCTGGTAAGAGGACTGCGCCTCAAAAACTGATAGAGGCGGAGTTTAAATTCAGTCATCCTAAGGCTGGGTTACTCCGCGGGGACTCACCAAGAGTGACGTGCGAAAGTCACTCTGTGTGGAGTGAGGACGACCGCCCACTGACAGATGGACATTTAACTCCTTTATTCAGACCACACATTTCTTGTGCTGATAATGGCCACCCCCCTTACATTATCAACCAGCCGTCTCCTTCCGGCCCGGAAGCGGCGTGTGTTGTGACGCTGACAGATGACAAAGCAACTTGTCTCAGTGACAGGCCGGCCTGTGAGTCCTGCTAGCTGCTGACCTGCTGGTAAGGGAGACCCGGGGAGCATGAAGCACCAGCAACCACCCCCCACGCCAGCCGAACACAATCAGCAGGGTATCCCAGGTGAGACAATAGATGGGTGGCAAAGAGAAAGGCAGGTATGGCAAAAGGCATTTCTTGGTAACAAAGATGTCTTCTTAATAGCAGATATATGCTCAGATAAATTGGCCAATTGGGAGGCGTGTTGCGGAGTGGAAGGGGAGAGCAGGGGTCAGAATGCCAGTGAAGCACTTCAGTCATTAGTTGCTGTACACTGCTGGCATGTCCCGACTGGCAGCACCATCATTTAAAATGTCAATCTTTGGTAGGATACTAGATGCGGTTAAATTGCCTCATTTTCATTTCCCGCTTTATTGTTTCCAATGTAATGCACCCACCTTTTTATTATAGTAAATGTTTCCTCTTCTGTAACATTTGCTAGCTCCGTTGACTATGACGATGTCTTAATATATTGACTAGGCCATGATATTAGATCCATAACAAACACTGTTTCCTTTAGTGTTGTTATGGTGGCACACAATAGAGGAGACTTCTTCTAAATTTGCATGGGGCGGAGGTTGAGCAAAAAGACATGACCTGCCAAACATAAGGCATCAATGTTAAATGCAGCACAGAGGTAGCCACTGGAGACCAATGGCTTCTACTGGGCTGCATTTAACGTCAATGCAGAGTTGTTGGGGCCCCCTCACTGATACAGATGTTGGACCAAATCAATTTGCCAACTTTTAGCTGCATCTCATCTGATCTGACCCGAACCAACACAGCTGGACTAGGGGAGCAGGCACTCTTGCTTCTGAAATTTCCTTCCCCTTTATGAGTCCCCTAAATGTTTCTCCTTGGAGTGTATCAGAGTTAAAGATAGATTGCTGAACATAGGGAATTGGGGGACGCCTGCTGTTTCGACAACACTCAGGAGCCTGTCTGGAGGTACCACAAGCCTGATGAGCAGAACTATACTTGTCTTGCCCCGAACGCTGGCAACCCACAGTTTGCCACTAGCCGAGGGTACTTGTCCTCTGGTTTACTGTGTCCAGCAAGAGTTTCGGAGCACTCCTGATGTCGAGGAGGATATTGTTCCAGATCCAAGGTGCCAAGTTGGAAAATATCTGACTTTTGGTCATTTCTTCACTTCCTATCTGGTTTTGTCTTGGCTCCTGGTATAAGGATTTATTCTCCTTTGGTTGTAAGTTTCTCCTTGAGGTATGTAGGGGTGTTGTTTCTTGTGGCCTTGCAGATAACATAGCTGGTGTGGGGAGGGGACGTGGTCTAAGACCACCATAGTTCCTCAAGCATAGGTGGTCGTAAGGCCGTATTCCTTTAAACGTCATAAGTGTTGATGTAGTTTGTGGTTTGCCTTTGATGGTGAACTAGTGATGCACCAGAGAGGCTGTTCAGCAGAACGTTGTTTCCAATCAGGCAACAATTATCAAAGCAAGGTATGGTTACCTCTTATGTTGGCTCTCAATGGAAAATAATGTATTTTTAATCATCTGTTCTATTGAGTTGCAAGATGTTGAAGCCCTCTTTGCTTCTAAATGCATACAATTATTAATAAAGCTTTGAAAGCCAAACCTTGCTTTTAAACCAGAAATCTAATGCTGTTAATGTTTTCATAAGCTGGGAATGAATATTTACTCCCAGAAGTAGTCCTGAAATTGTCAGAGAGCCAGAGTTTTCTAGATGTCCTATTTCTGTCTAATACTCCCCCATAAAATTTTCCAAAAGTTGAAAGCTACACATTTAACGTTTTTGTTATTTCTTTCCAGATACAAAATATTTTCTCTGACATCCACTTGAAATTTGGGGATGTTCTCATCCCATTTCAGCTCTTAAAACATAGTATTTTTATCTTTTTTTTGAAGTGTTTGATAAGTATTTCTAGAGTAGGAATATCCATGCAGATTGTTTTTGAATACCCAAAAACGTATATATATAGCTGTTTTGCGAGCATATTAACGGACACAATACAGGCCCAAAATTCTCCTTTCCTGCCCCTAGAAATAAATCTACAATGGTGAAAAACAAACGAATATATTGGTGAGTTTGCCTTATTTGCAGGTGCATTTTGTGGTTGTAAGTTTTCCACATGTGCTGAACTTGTGAATCATGATGTGAATCTTAGAATCATAAAGGCCTAATCTGCACGCTCACTGATGTACACAAAAAAACATTAATGAATAAGGTCTGTAGTATTCTTTGGGACTATTGGGATGTTACAGCAATTAAAAAGCAATTTTTCACTTCAATACTCTGTCTTGAAAGTATACAAAATAGTAATGGATGGAATGCTTGAATTAATCTTGGTTACTTGTAATTACTCTGGGCCCCATCCAAATCTATCATTACCGTGCACACCATGCCACCTTACCTTGAACCCAGCATTTGCAATTCCAATGGGAACAGTCCAACACAAACTACCAGGTCAAGTCCTTCTTTAACCAAAACACAAGCAACCCAGGACCAGTTTTCCTTGCTTTAGTTAGGGGTCATCAGTAAGCATGGGCGGATTTTGCGAATCTGGCGTACGCGAATGTGCGTATTTATGGATTTGCAATCCGCAGGATCCGCGAACTCTCGCAAATTTGCGGATTTTTTTTTTTTTTTTTGTTCGCAAGGGTTTCTGCCAGTTCGCGAGAGTTGTGTACCAGTTCGCAATTGCAAACTTACTTGTCGGCTCGCAACGGCCGCGACTATGTTGTTTCTACGTCTGGTTCATCATCACAGGTTTGCGAAGTTACCCTAGTGGTCATACATTGGCGCGGCCATCTTGTTTGCGTGACGTAATTCCGTTTCCGGGCGCTATGTGTAATCTCGCAAAGTGTGCGGCTTGCTAGTACAATTTTGTGTGTGCTCGCGAGGAAAATCTTGCGCGAACTTACCCACGTGGTCGTGAACGGGCGCGGCCATCTTGTTTCTCATTCATTCCTATGGTTCTGGGCATGCTTTCTGAATCTGTATCCTCTCTGAATCTCTGCCATCCTTTGCTTGTTTGAAGTTTTTTTTTAATCTATTTTACTTATTATCTATCCCTCTATTTTTCTAGCTCTATATTTTTGTGTTTTCTGCTACTTTTTGTTAATTTTAAACTACTTTTTTAAACTCTTTTCTTTTCTTCTTCCCTATTCTATTTCTTCTTTATTATTTAGCTTCCTTTCTGCCCAGACCATGGTAAAGGGAGTTGGGAAGCAGCCCGCGAAGGGGAAGGGTCCCGCACCCCGTGCCCAGCTCCCGTGCGGGCGTTTGAGGGGGGAGAATGTCACGCCCCGGGAGATCTTCAGCGCGGAGGAGGTGGCCGCACTAGTTTTTTATGTTCAGCGCCGCCTCCCCAGGACCATCATGGCAGGCGGCAAGATCGCTAGCGGCTACGGGCTCCGGGAGCGCCGGAAGCGGTGGGAGAAGGTGTGCCGGTCCATGTACCAACAATCTCGGGTCCGGCGCACCTACAACCAAGTCACCCACCGTTGGACGGATATCCTGGACCGGGAACGCGATCTGCTGGACCTGCTCGGCCTTGAGATCCCCGGGCTTGGTGAGTAGTAGTAGCTATTTCTTTACTACTCTGTTTTCTCCTGC
This sequence comes from Lissotriton helveticus, assembly GCF_964261635.1. Lineage (NCBI taxonomy): Eukaryota > Metazoa > Chordata > Amphibia > Caudata > Salamandridae > Lissotriton > Lissotriton helveticus. The sequence goes on from NC_136065.1 coordinate 113,755,974, forward strand.
TCTGTGTGTTATTATCTTGCAAATTTTTGTTTTTTACCAAGAGCAATAATGCTGCTGATTACATTGTAGGTAAATTATATTTCAAAATCTTCTGTGCATTTCAGGTGCACTGCTCTCCTTCTCAGTAGCGCTGCTACTATGCTTATTTGTTTTCGATTTTGTGTTCATTTCATTGGCCTGTGAAATTATGCATGAGTGTAGTTTAAAGAATTGTGTAATGCTAGACACTAAGGGTCAGATATTTAATTACTGGCGCATCCCTGCAAAGTAGCAGGGATGCGCCAGTAATTGTGCGCCACGCCACCACCACCCATGGTGCACCGTATTTACAATGCGGCGCACCATGTGCCCAAAACGTCACCGAAGCGTTCAAGTCAAGTCAAGTCATAGAATTTGTATAGCGCACTACATACCCAGAGGGTTTCAAGGCGCTTAGGAAGGGGAGGGGGGTTATTTGTCGAATATCCATGTTTTAAGCTGCTTTCTGAACGCTAGGTGGTTCTGGGTGAGGCGAAGGTAGGCGGGGAGTGAGTTCCATGTTTTAGCAGCCAGGTATGAAAAGGATCTGCCTCCCATGGTGGTCTTGTTGATGCGAGGAACAGTGGCGAAGGCTTGGCTGGAAGAGCGAAGTTGGCGGGGGGGGGGTGTAGAAGGACAGTCGAGAGTTGAGGCAATCTGGTCCGATGTCGTAGAGTGATTTGTGTGCGTGGGTAAGCAGTCGGAAAGTGATCCTCTTATTGACGGGAAGCCAGTGGAGGTCTTTAAGGTGACCAGAGATGTGTTCGTTGCGTGGGATGTCAAATATCAACCTGGCTGAGGCATTTTGGATTCGTTGTAGTTTCTTCTGGAGTTTAGCGGTGGTACCTGCGTAGAGGGTGTTTCCGTAGTCCAGTCGGCTCGTGACTAGAGCGTGGGTGACTGTTTTCCTTGTTTCGGGGGGGATCCAGCGAAATGTTTTTCTGAGCATGCGAAGAATGTTAAAGCAGGAAGAGGATACGGCGCTGACTTGTCTGTTCATTGAGAGTGAAGAATCTAGGATGACGCCAAGGTTCCGTGCGTGGTCTGTTGGGATGGGTGCTTTTCCGAGGGCTTCCGGCCACCAGGAGTCGTCCCATGCAGAGGGGGATGTACCTAAGATGAGGACTTCTGTTTTGTCTGAGTTCAGTTTCAGACGGCTTTGTTTCATCCATTCGGCGACTTCTTTCATTCCTTCGTGTAGGTTAGTTTTGGCGGTGCTGGGGTCCTTGGTGAGAGAAAGGATCAGTTGAGTGTCATCCGCGTAAGAGATGATGTTGAGGTTGTGTTGGTGGGCGATGGCTGCGAGGGGGCTCATGTATACGTTGAAGAGGGTGGGACTGAGTGAGGAACCTTGAGGTACGCCGCAGATGACTTCAGAGGCCTCGGATTTGAATGGTGGGAGGCGGACTCTTTGGGTTCTTCCGGTGAGGAACGAGGTGATCCATTCAAGTGCTTTTCCTTGGATCCCGATGTTATTGAGGCGTTGTAGAAGGGTGTTGTGGCAGACTGTGTCGAATGCTGCAGAGAGGTCAAGGAGGATGAGGGCGACTGTGTCTCCATTGTCCAGTAGAGTTCGAATGTCGTCTGTTGCTGCGATGAGGGCGGTCTCAGTGCTGTGTTTGGCTCGGAAGCCAGATTGTGATGGGTCAAGGGATTTGTTGGTTTCGAGGAAGGCGGTGAGCTGGTTGTTGACGGCTTTCTCGATGACTTTGGCCGGGAATGGAAGAAGCGAGATGGGGCGGTAGTTTTTGAGTTCGGTGGGGTCTGCTGTTGGTTTTTTCAGAAGGGCGGTGAGTTCAGCATGTTTCCAGTCTTCAGGGAAGGTGGCGGAGTTGAGGGAGCCGTTGATGACGTCTCGGAGGTGCGGTGCTATGATGGAGTCAGCTTTGTTGAAGATGTGGTGGGGGCATGGGTCTGTGGGGGATCCAGAGTGGATGGAATTCATCAGGCGGATGGTGTCCTCAGTGGAGACTGGGTTCCAGGCGTTAAGGGTGTTCACGGGGGGAGGATGGTCAGCAGATGGTGGGGTGGGATGACTTCCGGGTTGGTTGTCAAAGCTGTTGTGGATGTCAGCAATCTTGTTGTGGAAAAAAGAAGCTAGGGAGTCGCAGAGGGTTTGAGAGGGGGTGATGTCGTTGGAGTTGGCCGATGGGTTGGAGAATTCCTTGACGATGTTGAAAAGTTCCTTGCTGTTGTGGGCGTTGTTGTCAAGTCGATCCTTGAATGCTGATTTCTTGGCTTTTCGGATCAGTTGGTGGTGAGTGCGGGTGGCGCTTTTGAAGGCGTCCTTGTTGCTGGTGGATGGGTCTTTTTTCCATGCCTTTTCAAGGGAGCGGCATAGTTTCTTGGACTTCTTGAGATCATCGTTGAACCATGAGGCCTTCTTGTTTCCAAGTTTGTGTTGACGTTTTTTAAGCGGTGCTAAGGAGTCGGCGGTGTTAGATAACCAAAGGGTGAGGTTGGAGGCGGCTTCGTTGGCGTTAGAAGAGAGGGCTGGGGAGGTTCGAAGGAGTGATGCGGAGATCTGATCCGTGGTGATTTTGTTCCAGTTTCTCTGTAGGGTTGGTTGGAGGTGGATGATGGGTTTCGGCTTGTTGTAGGTGAAGTGAACGCAGCTGTGGTCAGTCCAGAGGAGATCCGTAGTGTGGCTGAAGGAGACATGGTTGCTGGAGGTGAAGATGGGGTCGAGTGTGTGACCTGCGATGTGGGTGGGGGTAGTGACAAGTTGTTTAAGTCCGAGGTTGGCGAGGTTGTCTAAGAGGGTTGCGGAGTTGCGGTCGTTGATCTTTTCGAGGTGAAAGTTGAGGTCTCCCAGAAGGATGTAGTCTTTGGAGGGGAGCGCGTGTGGGGTGATGAAGTCTGTGATGTCTTCACTGAATTTTGCGCGGGGTCCTGGTGGTCTGTAGAGGAGGGTGCCTCTGAGAGTAGTCTTGGGGTCGATGTGGATCTGGAAGTGAAGGTGTTCTGAGTTAACGAGGTTGGCGTCAGAGCTGGTAGAGATGCGGATGGATTTCTTATGGACGATAGCGATTCCTCCTCCTGTGTGGTCGGTGCGGTCTTTGCGTGTGATCTTATAGTCATCAGGGATAGCGATGGTGATGTCTGGGGTGGAGGAAGCGTTCATCCATGTTTCCGTTAGGAAGGCGACGTCTGGAGCGATGGTGTCTAATAGATTCCATAGGTCGATGGCGTGTCTGTGGATCGAGCGGGTGTTGAGCAGGATGCATTGTAGGTGGTTGGGGTCAGGAATCTGTGGTGTGGTCGTAGCGGAGATGATGTCGGTGCAGCTGAATTTGCAGGAGTAGCAGGAGAATGGTCCATGGGTGTGTCCAGGAGCGGCTTGGAAGCAGTTGAGGGAGCGGCCGGGGTTGAGGGCTGAAAGGGTGGCGGCATCGTAGGTAACGCGGGGGAGCGGGGCAGTGCGAGGGCCAGGGGGTCTGGCGCTGGGCGCGGTCCAGGCGCGGACGGGCGCAGACGGGCTTACCTTTGGCGCACCTTCGGCGCGGGTTGGGCGCGGTCGCTGCGCGTGAACGCTGCGCGCGGGAACTACTGTCATATATGGTGGCGAGGGGAGAGGGGCGAGGGCGGGTCAGCTGGGAAGGCGGGAGCGGGGTGGAGACTAGGGCAGGGCGACCAACAACAACAACAACAAAATGGCCGGTGGCCTCGTAGGGTCGATCAGCTGCACTTTTGAACACAGTAACACGCAGCGCAGAGCGGCAGTGGGAAATGTGGTGCCAGGCAGGCAGCAGCGGCAAGGGCAAGCAGCGGAGCGGCGCAAATTAATAAAGAAAATGCAAATCGGTAATTTTAAATTGGCGAAGGTATGCGGAGTTAGCGCGATGCTAATTATTCAGGCAGCAATGTAATGGCAGCCAAAGCGAGCAGCGGAGCTGCTTAACGATACCCAGCAGGGAAGCAGGTGAGTCAGGGAGCAGCGTAGGGAGCGTCCGAGTCCGCTGGAAGCAGAACGGTCACCGCGTTACGCTTCTGTGCCGTAAAGGCGGCGCATTGCTGGAGTTGCGTCGCAACGATGGTGCAGCTCCAGCAATGCTCTGGGGTGCTCTATCTCCCCAATGCTGCGTCAAGCCGTACGTCTGCTTCAAGCAGGCGCAGGGTTTGAGTCACGCATCATTGTCCTCAAAGTGACCGATTGAAATCTTGTAGATGTCACTCAGCCACTTTTAGGATGCGTTCCTGCGCAGGAACGCCCTCCCTTGCACCGGAACGCCCCCTGATGACACAGGGCTTTACAACGTGATGCATCTCCCATATGCGTCACGTTGTTAATATACGCCGCACCATGGCGCCTCTTTTGTCCTGCCGCTGCGTCACAAAAGTAACGCAACAATGGAGCAAAAGAGCCGCAAGGGGCTTCTAAATCAGCCCCTACAGACTCAAGTTTAGTCCTTCTTTTGTACACATGGCGATAAGAAGAAATAGTGGTGGAGGATTGATAGTTTGAGTATTTTAATGACTGGTTAATGTAGTAGGAAACTTTTTAGTGTTGTCGCTGATCTGCAATCACGATGGACTTTGTCTGTCACTTTGCGTGCTGCGGACTGCTGCCTGCCAGTCCTAGGCGAACCTTTTTAGTAGTTTGTTTAGTGAGTTACATATGAACTTTCCAAGTCGACGGTCAGCAAATCAAGCAATACTAATAACGTAGTAGACCACATGGGATCGGTCAATATATCCCGTGGAATAGTTGTCTATTTGCTATTTCGTCAAAATATTTTGTTATTGTTCTTTTGAAATGTTTGATTTGGTTGACAACAATCATCCATGTTTTCGTCTCTTTCTTTCTTTCATGTTGTACATCAGCTCCCCCCAGGGGCAAGAGGACAGAGGAGGAGGTTGTTGCTGCTGCTGCTGTAGAAGGGCAGGATCGGCCAGGCGAGGGCTCCTTTGCTGGCCCCAGTAAGTTTTCATTTTAATATAGAGTACCTATTTTTTCCTAGCGTTTCTCATTCGATTTTTTCTAAATCGTCTTTGTTCTTCTTGTAGACTGTATCTAAATTCTTATCCTGCCTCGACTATGACTCCCTGTGGTATTACTAGATTATTCTTATTAGTCTGTCTATGTAGCTAACTAAGATTGCACATTTGGCAATTCCATTGGACTCCCATTCTAGTCGCAATAGCTCTATGCACTGAGCCTTCCCTGGAAAAAGGAACATTTTTACTTTAGATTAGACAGTCACAAATTATTACATTGTTTTCTGTTTTTTTTTCACATTTCTTTATTCCTAGACCAAATATTATATAGTAGTGAGTGGTGTATTCTAACAATCTTAAATGTACTTTGTAGGTGGAACATCTGGTGGCGGGGCCAGCGCGGAGGTGGTGGTAGTGGATGAGGAGGACACTTCTGGGGAGGAGGCGGTGCAAGACCAACACCAATGTGCCTGTGAGGGTTCACACGGTGGTGGCGGGCAGAGGTAAGCTATATATTCCTTACTTATTGAGATTGAAGACTGCAGAGTGTGCTTTCTGCACGGGTGTATTATAAATCAACCAGGTAGTAGCCTCCTCTAAATGTACTTCGACTTAGCTGTGAAGTTTTTGGCGAGAAGAATCCCAATCAGATCAGAGATGAACTTGATGGATGGGATGAACGAAAAGCGAAAGAAGGGTGTAAGTAAGTGTGGAAAGACGAGAAATTTAATGATGACTGGCAAAGAAGAATGATATGTGTTTGCTTGGTCCCCGAGGTGGCTGGGAAGGAAAGAATATGGTATGGTGCATGGCTGGGTGAATGATGAAGCAAGGATGGGTGGAAGGAGAACAGCCTTGGTGGGGGAAACAGAAACTGTATGTGTGCATATACTTTGAATGGATGGATGCCTGGATCATGGTACTATCTGACTCTTAGATAGCATATGTGTATCTAGAGAGAGTAGATGGTCACTGGATGAACAAAGTGTTACTTTGAAGATCATGTAACACCGCACCTGCACGTCCGTTCCAGTGTAGGAAAGGCAAGGAAAAGAAGTTGTAATTTTGTCCAAATACTACCATGAATAGTAGGAGTAGTTTGTATTGCAACTGCAAGCACAGCATATATCCGGTTATTATGGTGGACACTCCCTACCTCTCTTAATAATTTTAGTTTGGTAGTAGTACGTCATTCATGTGTGGGTGTATCACTGTTCACTCAATAAAAAGCAAAGCACCTAAAGTCATCCCATATGTAATCAAATATACATCCCATGTGAAGTGATAGATAATCAGATTATTTAGTTTCTTCTTTTTCCTTCTCTAGTACTCATTTGCACTGTAGGGTGAAAGTTAAACTAATTAAGCAGTAGCCCTTTTAACAGAGTATTCTCAGTGCCACCTGTAATAGAAAAATATGAGCTTCACCACCTGCATGTACTGTACCGGTACAGTAACGCAAGTCTGTCTCACTCATCATGGTGTGCGTCTGTTTTTCTCGGGTGCAAGTTCACTGCGCTGGCATTATGCCGGCTTGCAGAAGATAACGTACCAATTTTCCTAAACAAGAGAGAAGAAGAAGAATAAGACTGGTGTACTGTCATAGTCGACTGTAATGGAAGTCCATAGTGCTCGTAGAATTTGTTCCTTAAACTCCCACTAATGTTAGAGCAAGGATGAAGAAGTGGGAGGTTAGATAGATACTGGCCTCAATAGTTATGTACTGTGCTTTCAAGTTACTAGTTGTACTGTGACACAACTTTCTGCTCAATCATTTTGTGTTAATCTTAAGAGCATTGGTTACAGACTATGTCTTTCTTTCTTTATATAGTTGCTCCTTCCAAATCCAACAAACCATCAAGGAAGGAGCAGGCTCGAATGGCCCGGCAACGGAGGCTGGATGCCACTGTTGCAGAATATCGGCGGCTGCTGGCCCTGGAGGAGGAGGACACGCAGTCTACTAGTACATCTACTGCGACAGCTGCATCCTCCTCCGGGCCCACACGGGCAGCCAGCCAGCGCAGTGCTCCAGTGGTACGGAGCCGGGCTACCAAAGCCAACCGCCACCGCCGAGCAGCAAAGACATCAGCTGCCCCCCACAGGAGTTGCAAGGCACGCCAGCGCCGCTTATCCCTCAGAGTGTCCTACTTGGAGCAGGAGGTCTTAACTTATAAGAACTTGGTGGAGGGCCTCCGCTCCGACCATGCCACCCTCCGCAAGGAGTATGATGCCCTGGCCGCTACAGTGAACAGCATCCTGCCGTAGTGTCCCTTGCCCCTTTTTTAGAGACTTTTGGGGGGTGGGATTTGGGAGTTGGGTTCTTTTTGGGACTTTTGAAGGACAATCGTTGGGGTTAGGGAGGGTCTTGCGGGAGATTATTTTGTTAGGGCTATACAAATATACTTTTTGAAACTTTATCTGAGCATACCTGTTTTTTACTGCTTTTGAGTCTGGTGGGTGGTGGTTTAACAGTAAGTTTGTTTTCCTGAAACTTAAGTCTGTGTCATTTTCTTCCTTTAAGTGTAAATGGATAAATGTTTTCAACACTAAGTGCCTCTCACAGAGTAAGTGATCCCCCCTTTCCCACCATGGATTTTCTTCAAATGACTTGCAACAAAAATTACACATTCCCACGAGTGCTTTAAGACCCCAGAACTCAGTTGCAAAAATCAAGAACACCCCGAAACACATGCAATCCTGCTGCTAGGGCTAACCCTAACGAACCCTAAGTTACAAAAAGTGCCAAAACCTTTTTCCTCATGGATGTTGTCCAAACCAGTTTTATCCGGTATTAGACCTTCCCAGCAATGGCCCCAGAGCCGTCAACCCAGGCGAAAACAAGTAGAAGACCCACAAACAGCCAAAAAGCAAAAGTACAAAAATGTGGACTTAGTCACTTTTCTGAATATTTCCAAAATCACCACAATCCAATGCCATCCAGGATGTTTACATTAAAGAGAGTGAGAGCCCACAGGCAGACTCAGTCCCTGCACCACCCACTACCCCTGGGCAAAAGGCCCCACCAGCAGCCCCAAAAAATCGACAAAAACCACAAAATTCAGCACAATCCCAGCCCACCCATGGCCTCAATGATGTTTACATTCAAGAAGACACCCCACAGAAAGACTACACCCATGCACCACTCACTACCCCTGGGCATAATGGATGATAGATAGGCAAAATGGGTGCACCCCAAGCACATGTTGCCTGTACCAGCACTCAAGATGGCCACCACCACCCACATGGCCAGTCCACATCAACAGTACACCCCAAAAAAAACGAAAAACACACAAAAATCACCACAATCCAATGCCATCCAGGATGTTTACATTAAAGAGAGTGAGAGCCCACAGGCAGACTCAGTCCCTGCACCACCCACTACCCCTGGGCAAAAGGCCCCACCAGCAGCCCCAATAAATCGACAAAAACCACAAAATCCAGCACAATCCCAGCCCACCTATGGCCTCAATGATGTTTAAATTCAAGAAGACACCCCACAGAAAGACTAGGCCCATGCACCACTCACTACCCTTGGGCAAAAGGCCCCACCAGCAGCCCCAAAAAACGACAAAAACCACAAAATTCAGCACAATCCCAGCCCATCCATGGCCTCAATGGTGTTTAAATTCAAGAAGACACCCCCACAGAAAGACTAGGCCGATGCACCACTCACTACCCCTGGGCAAAAGGCCCCACCAGCAGCCCCAAAAATCGACAAAAACCACAAAATTCAGCACAATCCCAGCCCACCCATGGCCTCAATGATGTTTAAATTCAAGAAGACACCCCACAGAAAGACTAGGCCCATGCACCACTCACTATCCCTGGGCATAATGGATGAAAGCTAGGCAAAATGGGTGCAGGCCTCAGACACTGCCTGTCTTCAAAATGGCCCCTTGAACCCCAAGCACATGTGGAGGGCCTGCCTGTACCAGCACTCAAGATGGCCACCACCACCCACATGGCCAGTCCACATCAACAGAACACCCCCAAAAAAACTAAAAACACACAAAAATCACCACAATCCAATGCCATCCAGGATGTTTACATTAAAGAGACCCCACAGGCAGACTCAGTCCATGCACCACTCACTACCCCTGGGCAAAAGGTCACAACAGCAGCCCCCAAAAAATCGACAAAAAACACAAAATTCAGCACAATCCCAGCCCATCCATGGCCTCAATGATGTTTAAATTCAACAAAACAGTTGTATCAAGCACCCATAACTAACCCTGGTCCTACTGGATACTGTGGCTACCCACAATATATTTTATTTAATGTTCTGAAAAAGTTCCAAAATTGTAGTTGCAGCAACTGTAATGCCCCAAACAAACTTACTTGTGAAAGTTGATTTCTAATCCAAAAGTGACCCAAAGAAAGTCAAAAAGGCCTTAAATCCAAATATCCAGCAGCATCCACAAAGAGTAATCCTTCCAGGTCAAGGTCCAAATGAAAGTGACCAGCACATGAAGAAAGCACTGGGAGGAGCCTGCTGTACAGGAACAGGAAGTTGGAGACTGTGGGGCACTTCCTTCCAAAATGGACTCCTTGCTAAAAAAGTGCAGGCAAATGTCAACCTGAGGAGTGATTCTGATAAAAATCATCATTTTCTGAAGGTTTATGCTGTTTGCTGGTGGATTTTTTGTGCGAAATTGCAAAATCTGTATTTTGCGAGTGCGAGATTGTTGCTGCCCGCCGCACCTACGTGTTCGCAATTGCGAACTCTCGCGATGCGTGCTGCTGTGCAAGGTGGCAAGGCGCGATGACGTAATAGCGGTCGACAAACTCCCGCGGGATCCCGCAGCAAGATCCAAAATGGCGCAGCGCTAGCAAAATATCGAGAAAAACAACTCGGCAAACGCGGAATGACGGTAAGTGAACACTGCTCGCCGCAAAATTGTATCACCAAGAAAAAAATCCGCCGCGTGCGAATTTACGGATTTTCGGCAAATTCGCTAGAGTTCGCGGATTGCGAATTTACCGAAAATCCGCAAATTCCGCGAGCGGAACGGATTTTACGCCCATGCTTAGTCATCAGCCAGGCATAGCATGGTTCCAGTGACACAGTGTGTACTGGCCCAACGCCTGGGCGTACACATCTACTCAGGGTGACACACTAAAGTATACAAAAAAGTGATGGATGGAATGCTTGAATTAATTTCAGCCAATGGTAATTACTTCGGGCTGAATTCTAATCCATTGTTATTTTCCACACCATGCCATCTCAGTTTGGACCGATGATTTGCAAATCAGCCTTGAATCTGCTCCAGTGGAAACATTCCAGCCTGATTTTGCCAGGCCAGGTCCTCCCTATATTAGTACACAAGCAACCTGGGATACGTTTCAGACTAGTTACGGCTCATCAGCCAGGAATACTTTGATTTCAGCCACACAGTGTCCCCGGGGTCCACTTCTGGACATACCTGTTTACTTAGGGTGAAACACTAAGTTATACAAAGAAGTGATGGATGTAATGCCCTCTATCAATATCAGTCACTATTAATTACTCGGGCCACACTCCACTCCATCATTTTCTAGGTTTTTTGTGTTCCCGTTTTTCTAAATAGGTTTGGGATTTTTCTTACAATTTATTTTTGCATTAGTACTATTTGAGTGCTGCATAAATCCTTTAGACATTGCCTCCAAGTTAAGCCTGACTGCTTTATATCAAGCTACCAGAGGGCTAAGCCCAGGTTTATTTAGTGACTTTCATGGTTCACCTTGAGAAGGTTTGTGATTATTACTTGATTGGGAATCACCCCCCTCTCAACTAATAACCCAGGGGCATATTACCAAGTGCCTTATCGCCGCTTTAGCGGGAAATTTTCCAGCTAAAGCGGCGATAATTTAATCGGCCTATTACCTAGCTGTCGCTAACACCAGTTAGCGACAGCTAGTAGGAGGTAGCGATCATCTTGGGGCCCACTTTGCATGTCAGCGATATTTATCGCTAATTACATGCAAAGTGGGCATGCCAAGTTGTTAGCGACTGTAAACAGTCGCTAACATCGCTATCTCCTATTACCTACAAAGGCGTACTTTTGGAAATATTCGCGCTAAGTGCGAATATCTCCAAAAGCTAACACCTGCCCAGAGCAATTCTTAGCCATGTTATCCAATGGTAGGTGGATAACATGGCTAAGAGCATTAGCTTGTTAATGCATGAATATCGCGGACTTTTCAGCGATATTCATGCATTACGGCCGATTTTTATCGCTTTTGAGATAAACCTTGATAATAGCAAGGTTTATCTGCGATAAAAATCGGCGGAGCTCGGCGATAATAATATTGCCACTAACCGTGTTAAGCGATAAATATCGCTTAATCTTGGTAATATGCCCCCCAGTTTCTTACACCTCACACTACTGAAATCCATCCAGTGCACACACAGGTACAGCTGTCACCAGAAGCAGAAGCCTGGGAAGACAAACATTGAATCAACTTCCTGCCTGACCATCCTATCCCACCCTTCTGGGCAAGTGCAATACCATCAATCTCTTCTTCAGTTAAAGAATACAGACTATCTGATAGCACATAGACAAAACCAAATCTGCCTCTTGTTTTAGACCCACCTCTTCTTCTAGCATCCCACCATGGAAAGCCTTCAAAGCCCTCTCTCTCTGTGATCTCACTGACATGTGCAGCTCCCTCAAATTCACCTCCCATGAAGACAATGCCTTCCCCTCAGGTCTCAGAAACACTCTCCAGAGCAGCTCTCTCACCCTTACTCACCATTGCAATGACTCTCCCTGTCAAGCCATCTTCCCAGATGCTCTCATGACAAGTGAAATTCTCCACTTCTAAAGAAATCTACACTAGAGTCTAGACCATGATGACCTAGCCAACTATTAGCCCAGCACTCACCTACCTATCATGGGCTTTATCACTGAAAAAGAAGTCCCACCCAACTCGAAGATCCGATAAAAGCCAATCATTTGCTGCACAACTAACAATCTGGCTTCAGACCATGCTAAAGCATGGAGTAAGCTGCAATTAACATCACCACAGGTGAAGATGACTCCTACCTTCAGATATTGTTGTACCTATCAGCTGCTTTCAACACCACCACCATCCCATCCTTACCCACCTCCTGAAATCCCAAAGCATACTCTAATGGTTTTCCTCCTATTGGTCGAGCAACAGAAATTGTGCTACATAAGCAACTTCAGGTCCCTAAAGAACCCTATCACCCGGCAAAGTCCCCAAATCCTGAGGAATTTCATACTCTCCTTTATCATATTCATCCTCTACGAGAGTCCTTAAGGGACCTACTCACTGATAAAAGCATCAAAATAAACCAAAATCTAGAGAATACACAAATCTACTTGAAAGTCACCTTTGCTTCAGACTTCCAATGCCTCATACACTGCCTGCACCCCATCCAGATCTCAATGTCTGGAATTACAAGAAGTTCTACCCCACCAAGATAGAATTTCTCTTATTTTCCAAGAACAACAAGCATGAAATAGTACAAACCTTGCTAAGGTACATGAGCCTTGATAGCTTTCAACCCAGTGGCGGCAGACACATATAAAAAGAGGAGTGGTGGGGGAGGGGACATGGGGAAGGGAACATTGGGGGGGCAGGGGGGGACACCAGTGGATAAGGAAGTGATTAAAATAATATTTTTTAAAAAAGTTGAGCTTACCTGCTGCCGGCCACCTCCTGCATCTCTCCTCATTGCTGGGACTTCCTTGTCCCAGGAGACACACTGTGACTATGTCACAGACTCCCTGTCCAATCCCAGTGTGGCTTGAAAGATGCTCCGCTCATGTCAGGGAGTCAGTGGGGTTTCTATATTCAATACAGCCGGGTTAGAGAAACCTAAGTGTGCATGTGTGTTTTGGTCAGCCTGAGGCACTGGCCACACACGCATGAGCACTTACGGAGTGCACCTAGCACTCCTCCTCCCCCTCCCATGCCTTAGTTCCGCCCCTTCCTGTACACACTGACTGAGTCAGCTGCTTAAAAATAAAACAATATTGAAATATCGTTTTATTTTTTTGCTGCTGGCTCTGAGCCAGTGAGGCGACGCTCCTCCGCCATTGCGGAGGGGCCACCCCTGTTTCGTCCACAACTTTCAAACATCTCCAAGTCACTTGGAATCACCTTTAACTTCAACCTTATACTTAAGGAACACTGAAACCATTACTCACAAGAAGTGGCTTCAGAAGTGCTGTTCAAAGTAGTGCTCTCTCATCTGGATTGTGGAAGTGCCCTACTACATGGCCTCCCAGACTCCACACTCCCCTCCCTTAATGGTATTCTACATGCCGTAGTATGTCTGATCCAGAACCTGAAGAAATATGATCATATCGCCCTTATCCCTTTGGATCTCTGCTCGCTCCCCTAGCTAGTCTAATCTATCTCTACAACCAGCTGTATCAAATCCATCACAACCTACACCCTGCCTATTTGGCTAACAAGCTCAGAATTTCTGGTGGCTCCTCAGCACACTTGCAGCCAGGAAACCATTAGAATGGAGACAACCAAGTGCTAAAAGAAAATGCTAATGTCCTTTTCGTCTATGCACCTCGGATCTGGAACAACTTCCCTTTATCTACAAGACACCCGAACTCTGCTCCAATTGGAGGTGCAATTTGAGGTGCATCCCTTTAAAGAACACTACATCGTGATGCAGTAACAGTGCCTAAACCCACTAGCTTTCAAATCACTTGTTTACAATGTCCTTACCTTTGACCCTAAACAATGCACTGTTGCTTTAATTCAAATGCCACATACATGTTAATTAAATGTTTCCAGATGAATCCTTGTTACCAGGGAACACATTTTCCAATACTGGGCTTCCCTTTAACATGCCAATGCAATCTTAGTTCATTTCAACTGCATCCATTAGACAAAGACAACTGAAAGCAGTGATATGTAAAAGAACAGCTCAGAAGTGAAACCTGGTGCCCCTGATGGCATGGAGTCTTCTGATAACTTTACTTTTGATTGATCTGGAACCTGAGTCTGTTTGCTCATTCTGAAGCCAGGAAAAAACATATTGACCTGCAGGGAATGATGCAGAGTATAATACAGTGGAATTATGTAGACCACCTATTCACTGGGGATGCCTGACGATGTTTAGAACTTAAAAGAAATAGTGATTAGAACATTGGAATGTTGAGAGCTTTATTGATTTCAATGCAGTGGCTCAGGGCTTATAATGGCTGGCAAAAGCCTTCTGGTCCAACATTTTATTTTTTGTCTTTCTGTTTCTCCCTTTTAAATTCAGAATATTCTAACCTTAGTGGGTGGAATGTTCTAATCGCCTTCCAGCTCTTATGCCTCAAACGGTAAACAGTCATAATATCGATTCCAAAATATAGAATGGACATAATATCGAAGTAAAAATATAAAATGGACAAAATATCGAATGGACACAATATAGTGGTTAAAATATCGAATTTAAGGTAAGTAATATCGATTTTCAAAATATAGAAGTCAAAATATCGAAGTATACAATATAGGCATTAAATATATTGATTTTTTAATAATATCAATTTTTTTAAAGTGTTTTGTATGTTAGTATATGTGTGAAAAGTGTATATTAATTTTTGTAATGTATGTTTAATGTATTTTAAGTCATGAATTTTATGTTATTTAATTTTTGCGTAATTTAATTCTGTAGCGGGTTGTGGGTTTATAGGGGAATAGGGTGGGAAGTCATTTAATTATATTAAATTAAATATTAATTTTTAGCAATTATTATTAATTTTGAATTACATTTTGCTTGTTAGTTCTGTAGCGGGTTGTGGGTTTATAGGGGAATAGGGTGGGAAGTAATTTAATTGTAATTAATTAAATACTTTTATTTATTTATTGGTATTCATTTTGAATTTATTGTTATTTTTTAATTGGTAATTAATTTTTATTAATTGCCAATTAATTTGTATTAATTGATTAATTGTTAATTATGTTAATGTTCTAAATTTATTTTCTGTTGCGGGTTGTGGGTTTATAGGGGAATAGGGTGGGAAGTAATTTAATTGTAATTAAGTAAATAATTTTTTTCATTTATTGGTATTGATTTTAAATGTATTGTTAATTAATTTTTAATTGGTAATTAATTCATTTACTGGTAATTTTTAATTGGCATTAATTTTTATTATTAATTAGTTTTTGTTATTGAAAATTAATTCATTGTTAAATAATTATGAATAGGTTATTAATTTTTAATAACTACTATGTAGTTGTATTTCTAATTAATTATTACATAATATTAAATTGGTTATTCATTTCAATTAATGTTTTATTGGTATTGATATTTAATTTATTTTTAATAATATATTAAATCATTACTTTCCTTACTGTTAAACTCACTGGAGTGGGAATAGTAATTTTCACCCTCCCGCTATCCAACGCTTTCCCTACTGTTGCACTCTCTGGAGTGGGAATAGTATTTTTTACCCCTACGCTATCCAACGCTTTCCCTACTGTAGCACTCTCTGGAGTGGGAATAGTAATTTTTACCCCTACGCTATCCAACGCTTTCCCTACTGTTGCACTATCTGGAGTGGGAATAGTCATTTTCACACTCCCGCTATCCAACGCTTTCCCTACTGTTGCACTCTCTGGAGTGGGAATAGTATTTTTTACCCCTACGCTATCCAACGCTTTCCCTACTGTTGCACTCTCTGGAGTGGGAATAGTAATTTTTACCCCTACGCTATCCAATGCTTTCCCTACTGTTGTACTCTCTGGAGTGGAAATAGTAATTTTTACCCTGCCAATATCCAACGCTTTCTCTACTGTTGCACTCTCTGGAGTGGGAATAGTAACTTTTACCCCTACGCTATCCAACGCTTTCCCTACTGTTGCACGCTCTGGAGTTGGAATACTAATTTTTACCCTCCCGCTATCCAACGCTTTCCCTACTGTTGCACTCTCAGGAGTGGGAATAGTAATTTTTACCCTTATGCTATCCAACGCTTTCCCTACTGTTACACTCACTGGAGTGGGAATAGTCCTTTTTACCCTCCCGCTATCCAACGCTTTCCCTACTGTTGCACTCTCTGGAGTGGGAATAGTAAATTTTACCCTTACGCTATCCAACGCTTTCCCTACTGTTGCTCTCACTGGAGTGGGAATAGTATTTTTTACCCCTACGCTATCCAACGCTTTCCCTACTCTTGCACTCTCTGGAGTGGGAATAGTAATTTTTACCCCTACACTATCCAACGCTTTCCCTACTGTTGCACTCTCTGGAGTGGGAATAGTATTTTTTACCCCTACGCTATCCAACGCTTTCCCTACTGTTGCACTCACTGGAGTGGTAATATTAAATGTTACCCTCCTGCTATCCTACGGTAAAATATTGTAAATTTTTTATTAATAACTTAAATTAATTATATCTTAATTTTAAGGTTATTTTAGTATTTTTAAGTATGTTTTAGTTCATTATATTTATTATTTCATTAATTTTAAATTACTTTTAAGAAATTTAAAAAAAATCGATATTTTGACTGACTATATTTTTTACAGACTATATTTTGGATTCGATATTTTTGTACTTACCTGCTTGTAGATAGGAATTCGATATTTTGGCATTCTATATTTTGGTGACTATATTTTGGTAAGTCTATATTTTGTCTTTCTATATTATGTCAGTGATCCGCCTCAAACTATACCGGTTGTTAAAGAACCTATCCCTCACTATAGACCCTTGTCTGCAGCTCAGGCCTATAAAAACTGGTACAGCCCTCTGCAGCAAGCTACAAGTCTGTATTAATTGATATGCAGACAGCATCATCCATCCATTAAGGAAGGTGCTATACAAATCTCTGTAACATAAGATAAATGTAAAGTTGCCTAATCCTGTCCTGTGTGCAGGCTGGTGCAGCCTTGGGATAGCACAGACCTGCATATTCCTCTACTGGCTATTAATCCCATCTGACCTTTCACAGGGCAGCTGGAGCCATTGGAGGTTGGTTTTTGAAGGCCCAGCGATGGGACTGGTGCCCCTTTTGGGGAATAGCCATCACAACGCAACTTTTACTACACGGTGCTATTACATTGCATGCATTACCACGCATGCGATGTTACAACGCGTAGTAAAACCTACGCATACCATTACATCGCATGCGCCTTTACAACGCATGTGGTGTAATGGCTATCCACGTCGTTGTGAGGAAACTGAGGCTGTTTCCTCACAACGACGTGCACCGGCGTGAAGCAGGAAGCAGGAACCGAGAGCAGAGACGGCGACGCTGGAACCACAAGGAAAGAGGTAAGGCTGATTGTGCTTGGGGTCGAATAGTGTGGGTAGTGTTGTAGTGTCGTAGTATTCTAGGGTTAAGGGTAGTGTAGGGGTGGGAGTAGTGTGGGTAGTGGTTTAGGGTAGTAGTGTCATAGTGTTTTAGGGTTTAGGGTAGTGTTTTAGGGTTTAGGGTAGTGTTGTAGTGTTTGTGTAGTTTAGTGTTTTAGGGTTTAGGGTAGTGTTGTACTGTTTGTATAGTGTAGTGTTTTAGGCTTTAGGGTAGTGTAGTAATGAAGGGCTAGATGTAGGTAAAAAAGATTTACTGATTTTAAATTACCGAATTTTACCGATTCGGTAATTAAAAATCGGTAAATCTATGGGGTGACATGTAGGTATTCCAGATGTGCTGGAATACCGAATCGGATGATTTCGGTATTTACCGATTCGGTAAATACCGAATCGGTAAAGCCCATTCATTCCTATGGGCTTTAAAGCCCATAGGAATGAATGGGCATTACCGATTCGGTATTTACCGAATCGGTAAATACCGAATTTCACAAGGGTGCAGGGGGTGTCACTTTGACACCCTCTGGCACCCCCAAAACAGGCTCGGGTGCCATGTGGCAGGCATACATGCCCTAAGGGCAGGTCTGCCTGTCACATGGCATAGGTGTGCATGCACACATGTGCATGCACACCGGAATCGGTATTTTACCATCAAATTGGATTTGATGGTAAAATACCGATTCGGTAAGGCTCCTGGGACTCTGAAGAGTCCCACCTACATATGGGTGGCTCAGATTCGGTAAATTTGCCGATTTTTTATTTTACCGAATCGGTAAAATTACCGAATCGGTAATTTTACCGATTCCGTAAAATAAAGCCCCCTACATGCCAATCACCTATTTACCGATCGGTAACGGCCGAAAATACCGATTTTCGGCCGTTACCGACCGACCTACATCGGGCCCGTAGTGTTTTAGGGTTTAGGGTAGTGTTGTAGTGTTTGTGTAGTGTTTTAGGGTATAGGGTAGTGTTGTAGTGTTTGAGTAGTGTAGTGCATTAGGGTTTAGGGTAGTGTTGTAGTGTTTGTGTAGAGTAGTGCATTAGGGTTTAGGGTAGTGTTGTAGTGTTTGTGTAGTGTAGTGCATTAGGGTTTAGGGTAGTGTTGTGTTTGTGTAGTGTAGTGTTTTAGGGATTAGGGTCGTGTTGTAGTGTTTGAGTAGTGTTTTAGGGTAGGGTAGTGCTGTAGTGTTTGTGTAGTGTAGTGTTTTAGGGATTAGGGTAGTGTTGTAGTGTTTGTGTAGTGTAGTGTTTTAGGATTTAGGGAAGTGTTGTAGTTTTTGTGTAGTGTAGTGTTTTATGATTTAGGGTAGTGTTGGAGCGTAGTGTTTTAGGGTAGTGTCAGGTGGGTTGTGCAGGGTAGTGTAGTGCTATTGTAGGGAGGGGACTGTGGTCGGAAAGGGTTGTGTAGGGTTAGGGTTGTCACTTACCTTGAAAACTTTAACCACGAGTATAGCTTTACAACGCATGCCTTTGCGTTGTAATGGCATGCGTGGTAAAGGCATACTTGTGGTAAAAGTATGCGTTGTACGGCATGTCGTTGTCATTGACATCGCGTAGTAATACTCGCGTTGTAATGGCACGCGTGGTATTAGTATGCGATGTAATGACATACATCAGCCTCTTTCACTTTCCCCAGACTCCAGAGGTTACGTGCAGCAAGCACGAAGGGGTTTCAAGAGAGAATGAAAGAGGGAAGGAGAGGTATAGAGAGAGAGAATGAATGGATTGATGAAAAATTAGTTTTTAGCATGGCTGGTTTTATTTTATTTTTTATTTGTTTGCATTTATATGGCGCACAGCTACCCAACAAAGGGTTTCCCGGCAGGTTGTGATTCCTACTCCGGCCCTGGCTTCAGCCACATTTTGCTAAAATATTAATTTTGCTTTATAAACTGATTTTTTATTTTGCCAATGGCACGCACTATCCCATTAACTGAAGGGCAAAACCAGCCAATAGGGATTCTGACTGTGTAGGAGAGAGGACCCCGTTGAATGGATGCAGTATCTCACTTCTCAAATTGCCAGCTAGTTAATGGGAAGCGACTAGCCAGGTCACTGGGGGCTGTTTACCCGCGCTATTGTTATTTAATAACCTATTAGAGAGCCTGAGGAGCACTATTGACGAATAGACAACACTGGGGTAAATTTACACGGATTTCTTTACAGTGTGTGTTCATAATTAGGTGGAGCAAATTATTTCCCTATAGTTTAAGGCGGTTCATGTTCTTATGATACGCCTGCTGCAGGATCTTCAGCGCGTTCCTGCTTTCAGATGTGAAAGGGGGTCCAAGTAGGTTAGTTTCGTCAATCGAATGCCAAGTGGCATATCTAGACCTACTGCCACCACGGACAGCCTGTAAATTTGCTGCCCGGTGCAGGTAAGAGCGGGAGTTGCGGCGGAAGGACGACTTGTTCAGCGGGTGGGGGGGGAGTTTGGCGGGCAAAAGTTTCTATGGGCGGGGGAATGGTGGTAGTCGACAAACCCAACTTGCCCACCTACTCTGCCCCAAATTCTTTTTATTTTTTATTTTTAGAGTTTTATATAGCGCAAACTAGACCCGAAGATATCAGGTATCAGAGCGCTTAACATAGCATCAGTTTCGTAACACATTCATTTTTGGCAGGCACGGGGAGATTAAGTGATTTGCTCAGAATCACAGGATGTTGAGCGTCGTTACTGAGACTCGAACCAAGTTCCCCAGCTTCGACATCGACCGCTCTAGCCGTAAGGCTACAACCTCTCTCCGGGGTGGACCAATCCGTCCACCCCCCTAGCTACATCACTGTGCATGTCACTGACTTATCAGTCGAACCAGGTGTGTAGCCGTGCATTGGTTCAGCAGGTTCAGTGGCACTGGGGCCCGGAGCCCTAAGGGGTTAAATGAACCCTGGTTATTGCTGTATTTTACTACCCAAGAGCAGTCAAAGGGGCTATTTCCGTGCTTGCACCAGGACCCATGCCACCCTTGCTACGCTAGATGGTCCAATCCTACTGTGATGCCACCAGCCCTTCGGGAAGCCGAATGGTTTCATATTAATGCCTCCCTGTCAGTCTTTCAGCTTGTTAACACAAAGCAGCGGAAGGAAACCGAGGAAAGCTGCTTAATTCAGTGAAGGAAGGGAGGGCGGCGGGGAGGGGAAAGGTGATCCGGTCCTGGTGGTGGCACTGGGAGGTTTTTTCCACCGAGAACAAAGTGTCAGTGCTTCCTCTTCAAGGAGCAAAGACAGGAAGGCAGGTGATTAATGGGCAAGCCCCCTGAATCTGCATATGCCTTGCGATTTCGCCTCCCTGTAATATTTCATAGGGAAAATGATATATGGTCGTGCGGAAGAGGCACAATTCAACGTCGAAACTCACGTTTGGATCCTCTGCGGAGGGATTAAAAGAAGCCCCTCAGAGATGCATGCATGGACCATGAGGCATCTCCCAGGGGGGGCTGCTTCCCAGGCTCGGGTCAGCCTGGAGCATCCCTGCGCGCGCAGAGAGAGAACAATGACAAGGATGCAGACTGAGGAAGAGACCAATCCAAGAAAGGCAAGTTTTTGTGGTTTCATATGTGCACTTGAAGCCAACATATTACACCCGGGTGACTAACGCTATCCAGTGCCTCTGGTAATTAAATGCCACGCTCCCTGCTGAGTCAGCGGTTCTGTGGCACCCTCTAATAAAGGGGGGGATAGGTGGAAAGACACTGGTTTTGCAGGGAAGTATTAAGAAACGCGAAAACATGTGTCATATGAAAAATATACAACCTTTTCAATTAGCAATCGAAATCTGTGCTTTTCCAGTCAGATCTTAGAGGCCGTTCTCATATCCTTAATTTTGCCAAATGCATCATTTGTGTAATTGAAAGATCTACAGTAACTGCCCTAAGTGTCTTGCATTTGGTCGAAAACAATCCAGTGCTTGAAAGGAGCGATGCTCACTTGTCCAGAGGTCACTGCTATTCACCAAAAGGATCTTGAGACATGTCTGCCTGAAATCATTTACTCGATTTAGGGATGGCTCGATAAATTAGCCTTTTGTGAATTCAAGAGGACCACGTTTACTAATATTCAATCCAATTCCCTGCTTGATTGTCAAGTTATTTTCACATGTATGCCAAGGATTTAAGATTTCAACCCCTGTGAAGAAATATTCGAATGGAGAGAGGTTTATTGCAAAAAGAACAATTGATGGACAGAATGCAGAACAATGTCATACATTCACCCCAGTATAGAGAACTGGGCCTAAATCCATCGTTTTTTTGCCCCTCATGCCATTCTAGTTTACACCCAGCCATATG
This sequence comes from Lissotriton helveticus, assembly GCF_964261635.1. Classification (NCBI taxonomy): domain Eukaryota; kingdom Metazoa; phylum Chordata; class Amphibia; order Caudata; family Salamandridae; genus Lissotriton; species Lissotriton helveticus. Next base: position 113,777,484 of record NC_136065.1, read on the forward strand.
CAAATCAGTCTTGACCCTGCGCCCAATAGGAACAGTCCAGCCCGATCTGCCAGGCCAGGTCCTCCCTGGCACTGAAACAAGCATCTAGAGAGGTTTATTGACAAGTTCCTCATTGTAATTTTCTCCATCACCCTCTTTCGTGCTATTTTATTAGGCCGTAAACGTTCAGAATAGAAAACAATTACCATAAAGAGGCAAAGAAAAGTAGTCACCTTCAGAAAGGCAGTGCTCTGAAATGGGCCAATCATTGCGAGGGTGAAAACACAAGTCACATTCTGTTATGATGCCATTGTGACTTGCAAATGCCGGTGGTCCCTGTCCATTGTAAGGAAGAGGGGCATCAACGCGCTTCTTTTCCCTTGATTGGCATTTGATAGAAGAGTATAAATGTGTTTGTCATAATTGTAAGCGTGCCATCAGCCCAGCCCAGTGAGTATCCATTCTCTCATTTGAAGATGCCATGTGAGACAGCTTCTGCAGCACCAGTGGTAGCGGTGGGCATCTGGGAGTAGAGAGGGCCCCTGGACCACTGGCTGCTCGGAAAATGACACATTTTATGTGTGATGTTTACCAATTTACAAAAAGTACATGTACAGGGGTTATTAGCCAGGCAGCCCTCTTCACCTGTTCTTCTGCTCTTTGAGGCACACAGCATTGGGAAGTGGGTCATCCCACTTCAGCCATTGGATGAGTTCACTGTGAGTGATGGCATTCTGTCCTTTCACCAGGACAACATCTACACTTAAAGTAGTTCCCTTTATTATCACTGACTACTATAGCAATGTGTGCGACAAAACAAAAAATAACCATTACAAAACCCATAGGCAGGGAACTGATTGCCTTAGCCAATGCTTGTTTGACATTGAAATCCATGTCTCTTTATGACACAAGGGTTGTAGTAATGACACTTTCCCAATGCCAATGAAGATCTAGGAGTCTGCTGTCCATTGCAGGCCTCCATCTTTGCATTCACTTCTAGTTACAAGGATTTGCAGAATGTATTCATGTTCATCGATACTGATGAAAGAGGGAGTGAGAGAATTTTTTCACCCAGAATCTCTGAACTGTGCTGGATCGGTGCATGCAAACCACAAAGAACTGACATGATTGCATTGCAGACACCGCATCTGCGATTTCAAATAACACATCTGTCCCATTATTTCTCCCATGTCTGATGCTTCCTTACTACATAGGTCGATTGGCCTTAGCATTGAAATTGAGGCCAAGGTGTTGTTTATTCACTTAGGGGCATATTTACAAGGCCCCAGCACCACCAAAGCATAACTTGTTTTCATCTTCTGGTGGAGTACAACGCTGAGCCATATATACAAGGCCATGCAAAGCCACCCTGTGTGGCTTTTCACTGCCTTGTAAATGTGGCCCCCTTTCACGCATTACTCTGTATGAAAGGGGCGTTCCATGGGTGTTTTTCTGGGTGTTCCCATGCAGCACCCATGGATTCTGATGCATTCCCATATTTACAAGGGTTTGTACACCTGGGAATGCGTCAGATTCTAACACCTCCCCTGAGGAGGCGTTAAAGTGGTGCAACGAGGAGAAATACATGTATTTCCCCTTGTTTTTTGCTCTTTGTAAGTGTGCTGCGTTCTGCAGCAAACATAGAAGGATGAAAACACCATCAATGATTGTTTTTGTGCAGGAAGGTGCCCTCATTAGTGCTAGGCAGACAATTGTGCATCCCCGAAGAGGAAAGCACAGGGATGCATCGTATTGCTGTAGTACAACAAATCCCAGCACTTTCCTAATGACGCTGCTCGGCAGAGCAAGATGGCTTGCAGTGCAGCGCTGCGTCATTTTCTAGTAAATATGCTCCTTGGTATGAGACAGAAGTGAACGAGCTTTCAAATAGGAAACCTATAGTACCATACCTAAAAAGAATGTCAGATAAATTAAGATTTCTCCGTGAAATAGTGTCGAATTCTTTAGGTAGTGCCACCCTTATTATGCGCCAGTAACCCCACTGATGTGCTTGTGAACTCATATCTTTGCTTGCATTGAATAGGCTATTTTGGGTAAATTTTCCTACATTTGACCTAAAAAGCTTTGCTAAACAGTGAGTAATACCATTTGGCAAGGTCACTTTGCCACTAGCTTTAACAAGCTTCAATAGATGGGTTGCACACTAACTGGTAAGCGTGCTTTAGTTCTCCCCAAATGCATCATGGTAGATGTAACACTGTTCAACCGGTTTACTCACATTTTGCATATTATTCACTGACAAATTCAAGCACAGCTTGGACTGGACATCCTAATACATACATATGTTTCACACGAAGGTCACAAGTCACTTGTTGCACTGGGGTAGATCATAGTTATCACCAAAAGAAGCTTTGGAATAGTTGGGCATCAATGACAATATTACTATTCTTGTCCAACACTGTCTGCTTATGTGCCAAAGAATGAAATCCATAGAGAAAAGTCTGGGGATTGATAGTTCAGGCTTGGTGCAGTGTAAGAGGACCAGTGAACACTATTTGACTAAAGTGTTTGAAATTAAACCAGTAAGAAAATGATTGGAAGTCATTGCTATCTGATGGCTGATCCATTGGCCCACGTGGAGGTCAGTATGGATATTTCAATTCAGTTCCAAAGGGTTGGGTGTATCACTCTTCATGCACAAATACAACATCACATTTTGAGATTCATTGCAACAGTCAATAAATAGCAAGTTCACTTAAAACAAAACTAAGGACATACTTAGCACTGCACTTGATCTATACATATAATTCTTGATATATTATGTGTCATCATGGCAAGTGATGGTATATTGTTTCTTAAATCAAAGGTTAGTTTATATATTCAAGATTGGCTTAGAAAGGCAGAGATCCCTCTACGATACATAACATGGGGATAAAATGCGAGCCAAAATAAGGGATGAAGTACACAAAGGGACCATTCGTAATCAGTCTAAGGTTTTCTGGGCCCGAGAGATCATAAGAATGGGTTTGAGAAACGTTATGAAAGGACCTGGGGTAGGGAGGGATTAATGATGTCACTGGCTAGGTGATTGATTGATCATGTGAGGATTATGTGTTTTACCCACACACAACCAAATACAAAAAGGGCAAGGAATATTTATAGAATGAATAGTATAAATTCCCAAATATCAAATGCAATCACAAAAATACCCAGGTTTGTATATTGTCATGACACTTGTTGTCACTCATTGTAGGATGGTACAGTCTCTGACATGTTGAAAGGGAATTTTTCAAGTCTAGAACCTTCATCCAACCTTAGGTGGCATGTTTCATAATAGGGTTCCTCCTCACCCCACAACAACCTGATGTGGTGTGGGCTGCAACTCATGTTGGAGGAAAGGATCTTCTAGATGTCAAAACCCCTATATGAGGCAGAGTTGCGGGTTATGGTGCAGAGTGCAAATGGAAAAGATGTAAAATGTGTGAATTAAAACTATGTCTTGGTGGTACTTCACTACTTTATTCTGACCCCACAGATATAGTTAAAAACAACCGGGCAGAATGGGGAAGAAATTCATCCCCAAAATCAAAAACTGGTCAACATGTATCTGTCCTAATAATACCCTAAACGAAATGTTTGGACATTCGTCAGGACCAAAAATTATCATTCTGCTAGTGTAGATCATGTGGATGGTAATATGAAATGATACAACTGGTGGTCACTGGGGGAACAATAGAGATCCACCTCTGTGAAGTAACTACTATTGTCCAAGCGAGGCTACCTGGTAAGAGAACCAGGGCTGCAGCTGTGCTCAGCTCCTGTGTTGCAGGCACTTGCCGGGTTCGAGGACCACTGGTTGTATTATTTCATATTATCATTCACTGTAAAGAAAGAACCAACTCTTTTTACTTGAAATAAAAAATAAAATTAAAGCCCAACATCTGAATATAAAAACCTGAAGGGTAAAAGTCATATACAACCCTAGTGCAAACCAAAGCACAGCAAAAAACATAAAAATCAACATTAAATACATAAAACACAAATACAAAATAAAATACAAATTTACATTTCACAAGACGGCCTAGCACAATACCATAAACTAACACATAATACTCTAAACAAATACTCTAAAACAACATCCAATTACAAAGACTATCCTAAGTTTAAACACCTTTCAACCACTAAACCCTTGTAAAATAAGTTTAAAATAGTCTTACCTGAACCAGAGACCAGTAACAAGAAACTGCAACCACAGGCCCCAGGAACAGCCCAAAATCACATGACACATTAAAGAATATGGAAAAAATCATGGAAATATTAAAATGAAAAAACAAATACTTTCATCCAATGGAAATCAATATTGAAAATGTATTTTATATATTAATGTTTATAAAATACTAAAAAACATTCTAAAATATATTTCCTAAACTTACACAAATATACAGAAATGTTTGGCAAATAAAAAATTATCTAAGAATACTGATAAGAGTATATCAACAATTTTTAAGATCATTTTTAAAATAATGCTTGACAATTATAAATAACGTAAAGAATGATATGTTTGTTAAATATTACCGAACAGTATGTTTAAAAAAAAATGATATAACTACATACAAAAATGTATGTACGCTTCAACTATATCGTACATGTATTGACAATCATCCTGAATTATTATTGACTTCTTGGAAAAAAACAAATCCAAGACTCGTATTGTAATTTTTGAAAAAGAATGTATGCTAAAACGATTTAAAATACCAGAGATGTACAGGAAATGTCTATAACACTGCAAACTTAACCACATTGAGGACAGTGTTGTATTTTGGTAGGGGTAGATTTACTATTACCAATCCAAACTTAACCACACTGGGAAAGTGTTGGACTTTGTTGGGTTCAGATTTACTATTCAACTCCAAACCTAACCACATTGGGGAATGTGGTGGACTTAGGTGGGAGTTCAGATTTACTCTTACAACTACAAATGTAGCCACATTGGGGAAAGTTTTGGACTTTTAGCAGTTCAGATTACTATTTCCACTCCAAAACGTAATTAAGGAAAGGGTTGGACTTTTGGGAGTTCAGATTTACTATCTCACTCTTAAAGTAACCACACTGTGGAAAGTGTTGGACTTTGAGGGTTACAATTTACTTTTCCCACTCCAAACCTAACCCCATTGGAAAAAGTGCTGAACTTTGAGTTTTCACATTTACTCTTCTCACTCCAAACATAACCACATTGGGGAAAGTGTTGGACTTTGAGGGGTTCAGATTAAATAGTCTAACTCAAAACCTAACCACATTGGAGAAAGCATTGGAGGTTGGGTGGAGGGGGTTAAGTGTATTATTCCTGCTTCAAATTTAATGGCATCAAGGAAAAATGTATACTTTTGAATTTTAAAATTAACTAATACCACAAATGTATAGAATACATTACACTAAAAAGAATACATTACAGAAAAATCTTTTAATGATCCCAAAAAACACACAAAATAAAAACATAAATTAAGATAACTACAAAAAACAATAATAAATAACAATGATTTATTTTAAATATAAAATGTATAAATAACATTTTTATAAAAACAAATACATTTAAAAATTAAAAACAGACATTTATTAAAATATACAATTAAATACCATGGATTTAAACTTCCATTGTAAAAAATTACAAAAACACCTTCATTTAAACCAATAAATGTAATAAAACTTATAGAAATCAATTATTCAAACAGATCCAACAAATAACTTAAATCATCAAGGAAAAAAAACATTTGATCTAATTGTAAACCAAAAATACAATTAGTACATTTCTTTTTTAAATAACAATTTTGCGAACAAATATGAAATTGTTTTGAAAAAGATATTACATATAAAAATTTAAGTTGTGCATAGGAAAAAGGAAAAACATAACACAAAAACAGTTTTAAACATAAACTTTCCAAATTAAAAATGTGAAATTACTCCCACCCTTTTCATCTACGAATTCAACATCCTGCTCATAAAATTATACCAATAAAATAAAAAACAATTTAAAAACAAAAACAATAAATTAAATAAATACACAAAATACACCCAGAAAAGATATCAATAACAATGATATAACACACATATTTTTAACAACAATATTACAAAATATTAAAAGAAGATAATGGTGCCAGCAGTGTTCTGAGCCACTATACTTTTCCACATCATAATACTAAAGACACAATATTTCTTCCGACACGATATTTCTGCAACAGTATTTTGTCAGAATACCTTCACATCTAGCAGTGTTCTCCTTGTAAAAAGGAGTTTTACGCAAGAGTCTGTACTAAAACTGAAGATGTACTGATTCTTATTCATGGATCTTGCATTAAGGAAAGTGCATAACATAACGTGTTTGTAAAGCGAAGCATAACTTGTGCTGAATAACAGATGTTTATTGTTGCCTAACTCAATGGTAGTCATTTTATTGACCTCAGAAGGATGAAAAGCTGAATGGGCCCACCGGGCTTTGATCCAGTGACCATTAGGTTGAACACAGACTCCGACAGCGGACGCATTAGTCCACTAAGCCACCAGACCCAACTTGCGATAAATTCCTGAGATAAGAGCAGAGAAAGAACAGGAGTGGCAGCATCATGGGGCGAAGTTTAAAGGGAGTGGACAGGACAAGAACACAATCATAATCCAAGATACTTCAGAGAAAATTAACAGGTGTTGAGGGAACTCCACTAATAGTATCATTGTGGACATGAAGGCAGAAGGTATGGTGTGGATGGGAAATTGTTGAAATAGTAAGAGAATCTACTGCAGCTGAAGAAAACGTGATGATAGGAGGTGATATGAAGGAGATGTACACAGAATGAAAGTGAAAGGGGTACAGTAAGGTCTCAGGCTTCTGTGCAGGGAAACGGTGAATGCTTAGATGTAGATAGAGAGTAGTAGCAGGGGGTCCTTTGTGCAAGGAGAGCTATTCACATAAAGATGTGAAGGGGATCAAAATGTACTGAAGTACTACTGTTGTTAGAAGTCACATGAGATTGGTTACTGCTAGAAAGGTGGAAAAAGGAGAGAGAAATGGAAGAAAAGTGATTGATGGAGTGAAGGGTAATACATGAGTAGAAATGTAAAGGGGATGATGTGAGGCTGAGGCAGAGAGTGGCAAAGCGAGGAATGGATGGAGTGTGATGGAGTGAGGGAGATAAAGAATGTTAGGTTTGGGTTGGTGGAGTCGGTTTTTAAGGAAAGGGGAAATTAAATGAAGAAGGGATTAGAGTGTTCCTTGGGGAGTGACAGAAGAGCAAGCTGAGAAATAGGTTGTGTGAGATAGATATGGCGGAGAGGGGAGACAGATGTTGGTGAGGTTATGGAGGCTATGTGAGGGAGGGATCTGATGTCAATGATGTGGGCAGTGGGATCAGAATCAGAGGTGAGTACATTTCCATGGGCATGTGAGTGCATGTGATCTCGTTGACATTAAATGTGGTGCTTCAGCATACTCAATGAAATTCTACAGAGTGACTGTCAAAATTTGCACACCGTGATGCAAGGGTGCCTGCATTGGCACTAGGCAGCACGTTGTGCACCAGCACAAGGAAAGGACAGATATAAGCCATATGATGTTAAATACGGTGCATTGCTGCACTTTCCCTTTCATGCAGAGCAGCAAGGTGGCTTTACCGTGTTGCTCTCCGTGAAAGATTGAAAATTTTGCCCGAGAATGTTCAGTAGACGAAAAGGATGATGCTTAACTGAGTGAGTGCCATGTGTCAAAAATGTTTGGCAGGAATCTGGCTATCCAGGCATATTGCTCCCCTATCATTGACATATTTTGGATGTTACTGGCAACATTTTGGTTAGCCATCCCTGACATAGTAATGGTCCATCCTTCACATGCAGTAGGCATTCATGTTAAAATTCCGACTATCCTTGACATAACAGTAATTTATTTTGACATAGTGTGGTATACCCAGTATTTGATGATGGTTAAAATAGGAATGAAAGACAGAATCTGTCCATGTGTGACAGTAGTATATGGGAATGATTGGTAAAAATGGCTATCTGTTGCATGGGAGCCTAACACGTATTTACTAAAAATGGAAAATTGGCAATCCACTGAAAACGTTTTTTAAAAAAATGGCAAGCTTCTATTTTGGAGAATTTGGCTCATTATCCAAATTCTAATTGTGTATTACATTATGAAGGCTCTGTGTTTCAAGAAACTGGCAAGCTGCTACTTCAGATCAAATTATTGCATTTCAGAAGTATATTTAAAACTGATCTTTGAGACTATTGGGATGCTTCTTGCTGTTTTTCGCTGCTTGGCAGCAGGGAGCACTTACTTCTTTTGTCGCTGTTTTATACTTATTGGTGTTAAATCATTTTATCAGCTACATTAGAAAAACCTATGATCCCATACTTCTGTTGGTTTTCTAATCATGTAATATTGGTGTAACTTGCTTGCTCATTTATCCTGTAAGCCCTATGTAATTGAGCAGCAGGATTGCGTGAGCCTTTAGAATTCGTTTAGCTATGTTGCGTAAGGTATCGTGGTGTGAGATGTATAATATTTTTTTTTTCATCCTGCCCCTTCAACTACAAATATTTTAAGTCATAACATGTAAAATGTAAATGTATAGTATTTATATGGCCCACTTCTACCCGGAGGCCTCGTAGCGCTGTATTCATACCGCTGTGGAACCCATCCTGACTTTCCTGTGAAATGTCTACTCCTGGGCACCCCCGAGGTGAAGCCAGGCATCCAAGCGCTGCTGGGGCCGTTGTGGAGATTAAGCAAGCTATTGCCCAGAGTCACAGAGTGGGACCCATGATTGGTCTAGGCACCAAGGCGAGAATTATCAGGTCCGGGGAAATTGAGTCCAAGAGCCGCCGAGGTGTGAGTTTTAATATACTTTGATGGGAAGGATAAATATGAAGTGAAGTGAAGGAACATATATACAGCCACGGCCTGTCCATATGGGCGAAGGTAAAACTCCCCCTCCAGGGGCCCATGGGAGCAGAGGAGTATTGCCCCTACCACACTGATGTGCATAAAAAGCGTGAAAAATTGAATGATTTTATTACCATTTTATTTTTTGCTATCTGCCAGCAAACACAGTGCAAGGGCAGGGCTCGGCCGGTGCATCACTGCTGCCAATGATTAGCAGCAGTAAGGAGTAGCGACTTAAATTTGAAGTGTGCATGTTGGTTTGGCTGGCTGCCTTGCTGCGGCCAAACTGACATGCACAATTCAAACCTCTCCAACCCAGCTGTCTTGGACAGCTGGGTTGGAAAGCAGGCACAGGCCTACAGTGCCTTTAGAAGTGTAGAGCATTCCTGCTGCGGCGAAACACGTTTCTTCACTGATTCTGCTTATCAGCATGAGAACAGCATCTTGATTGGATGAGAGAGTTGGCTGTAGGCTTCGCACTCCGAGGAAGTGATGCAAAACAACGAGGACATGCTGCGGGAAATCGTGCGTTAGTGTAAGGTAAATAATTTTTTTTACATGCTGGTTTAGATTAGTGTGTACATTATTATGTGTATTTATTTGTGCGCATATTTTTTATGCCCCTATGATGTGATTTGCCACCAACCGCCACTGGCACCCTCACCTTTTTACAGAGCGGAAGAGTGTCTGTGAGGTTGAGCAAAGGTCACCCTGACAGACACTCTTCTGTCCAGGTCAGGAACCCAGGAGCAAGACATGAGCTACGACCACAGGCTTCGAGCTGCTTGAGCAGAACTTTACCAGGCTGAGTATTTCACTGCCCTATGGGTATGACACCCTCAGCCTGGCAATAGTGCTTCAAGGTGCTTCCCATTGTGGCGAGTGTCACCAATTGCCTCAGACCTGGGCGCTTCAGTTTTAATCCCTGAAGTGCCTATTCACAGTAGGATGGGGTCAGCAACTGTGACTGAATCTATTCCATTCTGTGACGAGTGTGGCACTGCTGCCTTCCCTCATTGGCTGACCAAAGGTCAGTCAGTGAGAGTAGGCAGCAGTCCCAATCCTCTTGAGACCTTGGAGACTTTCCTCTCCTGGAGCTGCAGGACAGGTAAACTTTCTTTTTTGAATGTTTGGTGTGTGAATGTGTGTATGGATAAATAAATGGATTTGTTGTGAGTGAGTGTTGTGAATGGGTCCATGTGTGTGCGTTTGTGAATGCATGGGTGTAAATGAATCAATTACCCTGGTCCCTAAACACATATGTTCTTAAGTCAACTTAGGTTAACCCGTTTCTTGTGTCGAACGTTCAGCGCCAGTGCTGAACGGTCTAAGAAACGGATGTGGCCGCGTCGGCCGTTGGACGTGCGCAGCACTACGGAGGTAGTGCTCGCAACGTCCAACGGCCGACGGCAGCACTAAAGGGTTTAAATTGCACTTAAAAGAGCTACATTTGTTTCTTTTTTTCAACATGCTTTCAGGGGGATAAACTTTCTTCTCTGTGACATCCATTTTGTTTTTGCAGTTTCCTATATCGCAAACTCGACCCGAAGAGATTGGTGCACTGTACTTTAGCATTAGTTATATCACACAAGGACACATCCTTCTTTCTTGCATTTTTTAGGCACAGGGAGATTAGGAGCCTTATTGCGTGTACAACGGTCCTGTGACCACCATTCTCACGTTGGCGTTCCGACCACCGTTTTTTCCCCATAATCACAGGATGCTGAGAGTTGGCAGCACTGGCCATAACAACACATTCTCTCCTACCTTACTTAAAGGACTTCAGGAACATCCCGAGCAGATATTTAATTGCCAATAATTTAATGACTTAAGTCATTAACACCTTCCAGCCCGGTGCTGGACATTCCAATCGAGGGCGTGGTCGTGATGGAACCCAGCAGTCATGCGCACAGGCCACCCGTGGCTCATGACAGCTGAGTTATGTCATGAGCATCAAAGGGGTTAACTACTGCTGTTCAAACACGTGTTTGTGCAAGCGTTGCGGTTACAAGCTGTTTAGAGAGTACCATGTCCAGTAATTACTGGTGCAATAACATCCACATACACCGATACATTTTGGCCGCTCACACTTGGCTGGTAAAACACTGGGCTTGCAGGTTTTGATATGGAAAGCACCAAAATTCAAGCAGGGTACCAATTTAGGCTGAAACACATAACAGCAGCCTTTTCTCACACGCATTACATTCCTAATCCAGGATATAGGTTTTTAATGTGTGTGACCTACGCTCCAGGACACTCATAATCAAGGCTTTAAGTGGGATGAAAAAACTGGGCGATCTCTCAAAGGGGCGTGGCCATTGTAAATAAGGGCATGGCTTAAAAACACATAAGCTAAAAATCTGTGCTTAGCATAGTGTGCCGCCCGAGTTGTATTTTACTGTTTCTGTGATTGCATCCAGATATATGATACAACAAGTAACATCATACCCACAGCAAGTCGGGACTATTGGCTTTGTCAATGGTTCTTATTTGCATAAGATAAATAAGCAGCAACTATGGCTTGTGTATAATATTGAAAAAACTTCCACTAAAAGCCTTAGTGACACCAGGACAATGTTGCTGCTCCTGAGTTTCAAAAAGAGAAGGGAATCCAGAGAGAAAATGACTCTTGAAAGGATTTCCCTTCCCCTAGACCGCTCACCTGGCATGACGGCATGCCGTAACTTCTCCACTAGTGAGAAGTGAGCATTGTGAGCACGCGCACATCAACGTGCCTGCTGTCACCGCAGTCCGGAAAAAAACGGGCTGCCTGTGCCAGGGCACAAAAGAAGAGACCGATAGAGACCCGTTTCAAGGCCTCCTTCAAAAAACTGCCGGTGCTCAGACCCCGAGAGACCCGGCCCACTTAAAGCCCTGCTCATAATCAAGTCCTCAAGGTTCAATGGCAGGGAGTCCAGCAAGTAAACAGGGTTATCTCAGGATTGCATTCTTTCTGTTCTTGCAGTGGCCTTCATGACCACTGAAACCAAGGGTAGCAAGGGCACCAAAGGGCAAGCCAGGGGTGGCAGCTGCTCCCAGAGGCTGCCCCTAATTGACATCTATGACATTTCCAGGAGAGACCCATGCTGAAGAGGAGATGCTGGTGTTTTCCTGCCACCCAGCTCCCCCAAGTGCGTGTAAACAGCCATCCAAGAGTTAACAAAGCTCCCTCCCCCTGCCTCTCCCCGATGCAAATCAGGCTCCTTTGTTGCTACATCCGCGAGTGACGCCTCCTTCGCCTGGCTGCTGTTCTTCAATTATTTCTGTGTTGTGCAGCGTACAAAGGACAAATCTTGGTACATTTCAGGAGCTGTTTTCTCATTCGAAAGCATATCACAATATTGCTGACACTGATCCATTGCTGGGGGTGTCATTCCTGAATAAACATGATGTCATTTCCATGCCATCCCTACTGCAGCCAGACAGCTGCTGTCAGCATCAGTGAGGGGAAATGCCACCTCACTCGCGACAGCTGCCACTAGAGCTGCTTTGTGTTTCAGCCGCTCTGGAAAAAAAACAGCAAGTCATGCAGATGTTATTTCGAGCACGCTGCATCCTGATGAGAGATGCAAAAGCTAATATGTGGCGAATTTATCCATTGGGGAGATATCCGGGCAAGAAATGAGGCGACTGTCTCTGCTGTCTTCTGTGTGAGCTTAATTACCACAACAGATAGCATTAAACAATTAGGGCTCCAATGCACAGCTATGCGCAGGATTCTGGAGAGGTGCACAGGCATCGCCTCCCTGTGAAGGGCTGTGCATGGTAATGAGCTGGGGACTTACACAGGCGCCTACATTTGGCTCCACCCAGCAGCTTGTTGGCAGGCGCGGCCGGCACAGGTAAGAGCAGTGGGGTGGGGGGTGAAGTCGACAGATGACGGGATAGGTAAAATTCAATTAAAAAAAAAACTTACCTTGCGCTTGGCGATGCGGCAAGTGCAAGGTAAGTGGTTTTATTTATTTATTTGTTTGTTTGTTTATTTATTTATTTATTTAATTAATTTGACCTATTCCATCGCCTGTCAATCTTCTTTCCAGGCTCACCACTCCTACCGCTTCACCGCTCTTACCTGTGCTGGCCATGCCTACTTTTTGGAGAAATGTGTTATTTGACTTCAAAGATGTGTTAAATGAAACAAAGAGCATTGGCGGACAAATTAGTGGGTGGAAGGCCTTAATAGCACTTAATTGCAGGCTAATTACTACATTTTAGAGGGGAAAGTAAGATAGTGAGGTAGTTAGATTGCACTAAGACAACACACCTAATGCATTTAGGTGTGTTGTCTTAGTGCACACCTAATGCATTTAGTATACGAGCATTGTTTCTCAGTGAGACCCCAGAGGTTTCTGGTACATGGAGTCTTTTACAACACATCAATTTTAGGATTTAGCTGATGGTCTCTAGTAAGACTCCCTTGCACTGTGGAAAATGCAGTATTTCAGGTCATATTAATTTGAGTAACCAGGTGTTGTTCCTCTTGAAACCCCACTGTATTCTGGTACGTTCAGTGTTTCAGGATTGATGCGTTGCTTTATCTAGAAACCCCACTGCATTCTGGTACCTGCAGCCCTTCACACATCATTAATGTTAGTTTTCAACTGTTGATCTGCAGTGAGACCTCAGTGTATTCTGGTACATTCAGTCTTTCAGATCATATTAATTGTAGTATTTAGGTATTGGTTTGACTTAGAAACCCCACTGCATGCTGGTACTTGCAGTCTTTCACATTCCAGCAATTCTAGTATTCAAATTTAGCTCTCTGGTGAGATATCAGTGCATTCTGGCAATTAGATACTTTCCCATCAGAAGAATAGACTTTGTATTCTTTTCCATCTAAACTTAAATCACATGGCATGCAGGCCATGTCCTTATATGTTTACTGTGTTTACTGATCTATTTGTTAGCAACTGAACACAGCCACACCATGTTTTCTACAGATTTGAGGTCCTGGACAAAGGGCCAGATGTATCGAAAAAAATTTTGCTTGCAAACGGGCCGATTCTCAGAATTGGCCCTTTTGAAAACACAAATAATGCTTCTCACATGTATCAAACTCTATTTAGCGATAGGGTTTGCAATTCCCTATTTGGAAGGGGCATGTTTAGGGCGTCCCTTCCAAATAGCGAATCCTAATGGTATGTATGAATGTTATGTTGCAAAACATTCACATTTTACCACATACTTCAAGTAACTGGTACCAAATTGGCAAATGGGAAGGGGTCCCCAACAGGACCCCATCCCCTTTTGGAATGGCAGCGAAAAGTTTTTTCAGAGGAGGCAGTGGTCTCAGGGACCACTGCCTGCTCTTAGAAAATGAAAAGAGAACTTTTCATTTTTCTTTTTTTAATGCAACCTGTTTTCTTTCAAGGGAAACAGGCTGCATTTAAAAAAATGTTTTGCTTTACTTAAAATCAAACACGGACATGGTGGTCTGCTGACTTCAGCAGGCCACCATCCCCGTGATTTTAGCGAATCCTAGGGGGTCGCAAATTGCGGCCTACCTCATTAATATTCATGAGGTAGATCTTTTGTGGCCGCCTAGGAATCACAGAAAGTGTTCAACACACTTTCATACATGACGTTATGTGATTTTCTAATTGCGGATCGCAAGGATTCGCAAATAGGGAATCGCAAAACGGTTCCTATGTACATCTGGCCCTAAGACATTAGTGCAGTTGTTGGTCATATTCTGTTGGATGCTACCTGTGTGAAACAGAAAACATATATCTCCTGCTTGCTGTGATATTTAGTCCACGCTGGGAATGGCATATATCTAACCCACACGCTGCAAATAATGAAGAACCTGTCTGTCCTCCTCTTTGTTGAGGAGAGGTGAAGACAGCATTGCACCCCAAGGCTTTTCCAGTTGCATTGGCTCTCACTGTGAGGCAGGATATTGGAGCTGATTCCCAAAGATACTGGTGTAAGAAGGTTTGACTTGCATGCACGAATAGCTCCTTTTATGCAGGAGTAAACCTCCTGCTGTGGGAGGCCAGAGGCAGGAATGCTCTTGAAGTTTGCAAGCACTCACACACATACATGTTTAAGGGTTTTCGCAAACTCCTCAGCAATTTCCCATTTTACAAATGGTCAGAGTTTTGCAGTGCCGAACTTGAGAATCACAAGAAACTCTTGCAAAACTAGCCCCTCTGCCTTCGTCTCCTTGGGTAAACTCTCTTTCCATCCATCCATTCTCTCACTCTCCTCCTCACCGCGCTCTCTTCTCCCTGTCTGATAGATTTCTCTCTGCATTTCCCCTTCTTCCCTCTCTTTCTCTCTCACTTGAAACCTCCCTGTGTCTGCTGCAATTAACATTCAGGAGCGGCCCTGGGACCACCGGGAAATGCCCGGAGGGGGAAAGGCCTGTCTGGCCCTGGAGATCTGTGCATGACAAGGGCAGGAGTACATCCCGATCAAGACCAAAAGGAGTCAGGTGACATCCCCAAATTTGCAGAGGGTGAAGGGACAGAGGGTTCTTGAAAGGGAACAATGTTTCCCCAGTGGAGCACAAAATGACCTGGTGCACTTGCTCTCATGTGCACATTTTGTATTAAGAGTTTCACATTTTCCAAACTTTTACAGGATTACACCTGGAAACTTGTGATCGGTACAGGTTTCCAGGAATCAATAAGAAAAGAGCACAAGAATTCTAAAAGGTCTTACATCTGCATCTGTGTGTGGAAGTAAATCTGCAGGTACAGATTTACAAGTTTTTCTAAAAAAAAAAACGGTCCCATTAATCTTAAATCCGCTGTGTCACCTTTCTGTAAGACCCCGGCTTTCATTTCAGACAGAAACAGCCATTTTATATGCTCAGTGCTCTCATCTCTAGAACAGCGAAACTGCTTAGATTTGGGACAAAGGAAGTGACTGTTGTGCATTTCTCTACCAATAACACTCTGCTCTCTGACAATGATTTCTTAAAAAGTCTCCCTTCTCCGGGTTTTTGGTGTCAGAAAGCCAATATGTCCTTATTTGTACAGCTCTGTCCGGCACCCATGGTCACCTAGAAGCACTGAAGAGCGACCTAGGAAAGGAGGAGCTGAATATGGATGGGGGCTTGTAGATGAAGTGGCCCTCCCTGATAAACTAATGTTACACAAATGGAGCACAGTGCATTTTTGGAACCAACTTTGGACATCTGGTCAGTTGATGGAGAGAAGTTTAAAAGGTGAATCATAATCCCTTTTTCCTCTTTCTTGCCACACATTGCTTGTACCAGAGGTTTTCTTCTTGCTTTCTATTTATAGTTTTACATACGACACTTTTGACCCATAGCAATGTTAAAACAACAGTTGGTGGACAGAATGCAGAACAATGTCCTACATTCACCCCAGGACAGAGATCTGGGCATATTGCATCGTTGTTTTGCTCACCATGCCATTCCAGTTTGGACCCAGCCATATGCAAATCAGTCTTGACCCTGCGCCGAATGGGAACAGTCCAGCCCAAACTGCCAAGCCAGGTCCGCTATGTTAGCGGCTTGGGGAAAACTTCTAAGCCATTGAAAATCTAATCACAAGAGCACGCTAAAGGCATAGACAGTGGGTTATGTGTGAATTGAAAAGACACAGAGGGCCAGATGTATCAAAGGGTTTTGCCCATTCTGTGTCTATGGGGAAATATGTTGATACATATGGCCCAGAAAGAGGTATTGTTGAACCTAGATGTACTTAAATTGAAATAGAATGCTTGAATTAAATTATATGCCTGAGCATGTTTAATAAAGTCGGTCCTCTATTACGTATAGTGTCGTAACTGTAGTGAGGTGATACTGCATGTATTATTGCCAATACTTGGGATATCGAAATTTCAGGTCGCTTATTTCTGCGGGGTTACAGCTCATCACCTACATGATTTTACGGTTTGGCAATAAGATACACATTATAGGGTTACTGCATCCATTTCCGAAAGTCATTCTGTAATTTTAAGCCTTTTTCATGAGACATAATTTTCCAGGTTTCACATGGAACATTTTCCCTAGAAACCAATATTGTATTTCTTAATGAGCTATTACTGCCTGACTCCTAGCCCCGATTAAGTCTGTATTAAGAGGCCACTCTTGGTGAGGGCCTCAAGAGAGCTTGAAGTAAATATGAACAATTCTGGACTATCTGTCTTTTGTGTTTGCCTGTTTTCATTCTGTTACTCTCATTGTGTGCCTTTTATGAAACTTTAAAAGAGATAAAACGTTTTATTATAAAAGTTGTTATTTGGTGATGACATATGAATGTGGCTTGGTGCCTAGGGAGTAACTCTTGTATTATTCTGCATTACAATACCTATAATCAAAAATAGCTTAGCTTGGTATCATTTTATCACAAAGTAATAATATACATAAATGACAAGCATTTGCAATGCAATAGGTCTCGCATGCACACACTTTTGAGCTATTGGCATTGTAAATGACAATGCCTTTTATTTATGTTTTGGGTTTTAAAACCTAAATAAAAGGCATTGTCAATACTAATAACTTAAACTCTCGCAAACGTGAGACCTATTGCCTTGCAATGAAGGGCCTTCTTGACTGCTTGTTAGATGGTAAATATCAGAGGGAGAGGCCTGCGACATCTTCAAAGTAGTGATAAACAGTGCAGTGAATAAGATGTGCAAGTGTTGTAAATTACACAGACACAAAGTGTGAAGTGAGAGTTACATATAATCCAAGCTATAAACACTAACAAAGTGCTCCAACACCTCTTACTCTGTGATTACACTGTCACAGCTCAGGAGGAAGAACAGGAGGGGGGGCTATTTCCTGCCCCCTCCATGATTGTGCAGTGTGACATTGCGTAAAGCCATTGCTATCTTTGGCCTAATAAAAACACTCCAGCTGTAGTGGGGCCCTGGCTTCACCTCGTGGTGCAGGGGGGTTGTGCTTTATGACAGGCATGGAGGAAGGGAGGGAGGTAGGGATGGTATTGGTGCAGCTCTGGCCTCGTACAGTGCTCCTGCTATTACTAGTGAGTGCGAGGCACTAAGGTGGTGGTACTGGTAATGGCGGTATTGATGGTATTGGTGGTGCTGGTATTGGTGGTTTTGGTGGTGATGGTATTGGTGGTGGTGGTTGGGCTGGCATTGGTGGTACTGGTGGTGGTGGTATTGGTGGTGGTATTGGTGTTGGTGGTGGTGGTACTGGTATTAATGGTGGTGGTATTGGTATTGGCGGTGGTAGTATTAGTGGTATTGTTAGTATTGGTGGTATAGTTGTGGTGGTGGTATTTGTGGTAGTGGTAGTATTGTGGTATTGGTGATGGGGTATTGTTGGTGGTATTGGTGGTGGTATTGGTGGTGGTGGTATTAGTGATGGGGTATCGGTGGTGGTAGTATTGGTAGTAGTGGTGGTATTGGTGGTGGTGGTATTGGTGATGGTGACGATGGGGGCATTGGTGGTGGTGATGGTTGTAATGGTGGTGGTATAGGTGGTATTGGTGGTGTTTTTTTTGGGTGGTATTGGTGGTGGTGGTATTGGTATTAGTGGTGGTGGTATTGGTGGTGGTGGTGGTATTGCTGGTATTGGTGGTGGTATTGGTGGTGGTGGTATTGGTGGTGGTATTGGTGACAGTATTGGTGGTATTGGTGGTGGTATAGGTGGTTTCGGTATTGGTATTGGTGGTGGTGGAATTGGTGGTGCTGGTGTTGGTGGTAATGGTGGTGTTGGTGGAATTGGTGATATTGGTGGTGGTGGTAGTGGTGGTATTGGTGGTGGTGGTGGTGGTAGTATTGGTGGTGGTATTTGTGGTGGTGGTATTGATGGTGGTATTGCTGGTGGTATTGGTATTGGTGGTAGTGGTATTGGTGGTATTGTTGGTATTTGTGGTGATATTGGTGATGTGGTATTGGTGGGGGTAGTGGTATTGGTGGTGGTGGTGGTTTTGGTGATCGGTATTGGTGGTGGTGGTACTGGCAGTGGTGGTGATATTGGTGGTGGTGGTGATGGTAATATTGGTGGTGGTGGTGATATTGGTATTGGTGATGGTATTTTTGTGGTGGTATTGGTATTGGTGGTGGTGGTATTGGTATTTGTGGAATTGGTGGTGGTGGTGGTGGTATTAGTGGTGGTGGTGGTATTGGTGGCAGCATTGGTGGTGGTATTGGTGGTGGTGGTATTGGTGGTTATGGTATTGGTGGAATTTGTGATGGTATTGGTGCAATTGGTAGTGGTGGTATTGATGGTATTGGTGGTGGTGGTATTGGTTTTGGTGGCGGTATTGGTGGTGGTGCTATTGGTGGTGATGGTGGTATTGGTGGTGGTATTGGTGGTGGTGGTGATATTGGTGGTGGTATTGGTGTTGGTGGAATTGGTGGTGGTGGTGGTATTGTTGGTGGTGGTATTGGTATTGGTGGTGGTGGAATTGGTGGTGGTGGTGTTGGTAGTGTCGGCAGTGGTATTGGTGGTGGTAGTGATATTGGCGGTGGTCTATTGGTGGTGGTGGTGGTATTAGTGGTGGTGGTGGTATTGGTGATGGTGGTGGTGGTATTGGTGGTGTTAGTGGTATTAGTGGTATTGGTGGTGGTGGTAGTATTGGTGGTGGTGATATTGGTATTGGTGGTAGTGGTATTGGTGGTGGTAGTTGTGATGGTTTTAGTGGTATTGGTGGGGGTATTGGCATTGGTGGTGGTAGTAGTAGTGGTATTGGTGCTAGTATTGGTGGTATTGGTGGTGGTGGTGGTGGTATTGGTGGTATTAGTGGTGGAATTGGTGGTGGAATTGGTGGAATTTGTCATGGTGGTATTGGTGGTGGTGGCGGTGGTATCGTGGTGGGGGTATTGGTGGTGGTGGTGGTGGTATTGGTGGTGGTGATATTGGTAGTGGTGTTATTGGTGGTGGTGGTATTGGTGGTGGTATTGGTGGTGCTGGTGGATAATGGTGGTGCTGGTATTGGTGGTGGTATTGGTGGTGGTAGTGGTGATATTGGTGGTGGTGGTATTGGTGGGGGTATTGGTGGTGGTATTGGGGTATTGGTATTGGTGGTGGTGGTATTGGTGGTGGTTCTATTGGTGGTGGGGGTATTAGTGGTGGTGTTGGTGGTATTGGTGGTGGTGATTTTGGTATTGTGGTTGTGGTATTGGTGGTGGTATTGGTGGTAGTGCTGGTGGTATTGGTGATGGTGGTGGTATTGTTGGTGGTGGTATTGGTATTGGCGGTGGTATAGGTATTGGTGGGATTGGATTGGTGGTGGTGGGATTGGTGGTGGTGGTATTGGTGGTGGTGTTATTGATGGTGGTGTTGGTGGTGGTGGTACTGGCAGTGGTGGTGTTATTAGTGATGGTGATATTGATGTTGGTGGTATTGGTGGTGGTGGTAGTGGTGGTGGTGGGGGTGGTGGTATTGCTGGTATTGGTGGTATTGGTGATTGTGGTGTTGGTGGTGGTGGTAGTATTGGTGGTGGTATTGGTGTGGTGGTGGTATTGGTGGGGGTATTGGTGGTGGTGGTGGTATTGATGTTGGTATTTGTGGTATTGGTATTGGTGGTGGTAGTGGTGGTATTGGTGGTGGTGGTATTGGTGGTGGTGTTGGTGGTGGTATTGGTGGTGGTGATATTAGTGGTGGTGGTATTGGTGGGGGTGATGGTTGTGGTATTGGTGATGGTATTGGTGGTGGTATTGGTGGTGGTATTATTGGTGGTGGTGGTATTGGTGGTGGTGGTGATATTGGTATTGGTATTAGCAGTGGTATTGGTATTGGTACTGGTGGTGGTGGTGGTGGTGTTGGTGGTGGTATTGGTGGTGGTATTGGTGGTGGAATCGGTTGTGGTGGTAATGTTGCTGGTGGTATTGGTGGTGGTGGAGGTCGTGTTATTGATTGTGGTGGTGGTATTGGTGGTGGTAGTATTGGTGGTGGAGGTATTAGTGGTGGTGTTGCTGTTAATAAAACAGGTATTTGAAAACAACCCGCTAGGTGACTTAGTGCCGCTTCAGCCCATTAGCACACGATTATGTGCTATCTGGAATTCACATAACTTAATTCGCTAATCATTTCTAAATCCATTTTACTTCAGGGTTTTAAAGCAGATACTGGATAATGCTGGAATAAAGTGATTGAAAGCGGGTGCTCATGTTAAGGGGGAGGCCAAGCTGCTAAAAAACACAAGCGGTTTCAGCTGAAGCAGTGCATGTCCAGCCTGCAGGAAAAGAAACTCAATAAAGTAAATGGTGCATACAAACTAAATAACAGGTGCTGTGTAACAACCAAAGTAAAGGGGCAAGTAGCCATGGGAGGGTACAAATGAAGACAAGGCCGTACTAAGGATGGACTAACAACCTATTAACCAATCCAAAGGCAGCATTTACGAAATACAATGACACAAGCCAATGAAAAATACGGGCTGAGTGTGGGAGCAGCTTCTCTCCCATACTCTACTACAGCAGTTTGCGCAGAGCGAGCAGTACATGCGCTCTGCTGCTAGGCTCAACCTAAAATTCTTATTCAAAGATGTGGCCTGCCATTTCCTGTTGGTCCTTTAGGTATCAAGAACAAATATCCTTTTTTTGCTGAGAACATTCATTCCTAACAACTTTCAGGAAAGTATTTACACAGGGTGAGTGTCATTTCCACCAGTCACGGACTTGTAACTTACTTTGGCCAAAGAAGGAGATTCAGGAGGTAATTTAGAGGTTGGCAGAGCAGGTGCACACCTTTAAAACGTCTCATGCATTGCCAAAGTTGTGGTTCCCTTTCCACATTTAGAGGTAGGGGGAACTGTAGTGCTTCTGCCAGAAGAGGCTGAGCTGGCTCTGCCATTGGACATGCTAAACCTATGGACTGATGGTCACAGTGGTGGTTGTGCTTTTCATTACAATTCACTGTCCAGGACTGCCGTGCAAGGCATAGCGGCTCATGGAAAAAAAATCAACAATACCACAGCACAGGGAGAAAACTTCATGATCTTCAGGGCCATACTGGTTTTGTATATATGAAACAAATTCCCACTTTGTGAGTTTATTTTTGGAAAATGAAAACCTTTGCTGGGTGGGCACATCCAGCAATAGGTCAGAGTTCATTTTGTGGGTGCAATGCAGTGTTGTAACTAAAGTTGCTATGGTGGGTTGAGCGGGATAAGAAAGTAAAAGAGAGCCACAATTACTCAAGAAAGTCAGCAGCTTTTTATATTCTCTAGGCTGGCGCATAAACAGGCTGCTGAGCTCCTCACACAATCTGTGCACCACAGCGCAGAGAGGTGTCCGTGATGTCTTGCATGGGGTGTGGGCTGGAAGGATACCTTTCCAGTACAAGTCCTATCTCTAGACAAATTGAGAAATGTTTCACACATTTGATGTGTGCCGTACAATGCAGCACAGATGCAATGTGTGGAATGCTTGGATAAATAAAAACATTTGTCTAAGTTAGTGGCTGCTTCAAGGGAGGGTTACTTTTTATGCAAGTGCAGTCTAGCTATTTTAGTTGGCTGGGCTTTACGTCACAAACTGTAGGTGCTTAAATTGCAAAACCAAAAGTCCAACCATATAATGCCTCCTTGAAACAAAAATAAATATCCTAGCAAGGATTTGTGTCACTTTGCATCATTTTGTGTGTCTCCCTTGTGGCTCACTTTGTAAAGGTCCATCCAGGCACTCAGAAAGGCCACCCCTCATATCTTAGATTCAGGCGAATAGTTAAATGTATTAAATTCACTTTAGGAAAGTGTTAGATGAACTCCCTTTACATAACTAGTTTGTTATAACACACACTTTAAATGCACCAGTGCAACCAAGCACTCTTACTTCACACTAACCATAAAACTAAGTGTGCATAATTATTTGTAGTAGCACATTCACATAGCAACAACTTTTGTGGGCATCGCACTTCAAACATATTTGATAATTCAATCTATTTTGTCTATTCTCATTTTTACCAACAAATGAATTATTTGCAATTTATAGGACCATGATCAATGCTGACATCACATCAAATCAAAAGAAATACAGATAAGCAAATAATAAAATTCTATCTAAGACAAATGTAATTCATTATGTTCAAACATAACAATTTCACCTCGTTTACTTTCTTGGCACTATATAGCAGATAGTTATTGTTGCCCAACTCACTATCAGACATTTGGGAGAATGAAAGTTTGAATGGATCTGCTGGGATCTGCGCCTGTAAGTATGGAGTCAAACATAGATCCCTACAGTTAATGCCTGGGTCAATCAGGAATTAAATTAACCCTTGGAGGAGTTCTAGATCCTCAGCTATTTAAACAAGATTGATACATTTAAAAAATGCATCCATTATTTTGACATTGGAAATAAACAGCCTGACCTTCTTAAGGATTTCTAAGACAATCCAGACTCAAATAAACTTTGCTGTCCTTCACAAATGTAGCTGCATATGTGATATTGCATTGAATGGATCTGACGCTCTTCACTGTGAGTCCGAACAACAATAAAAGATGGCATTCCAAAAGTAGGGCTGGTTCTAACACCAAGGTCTATTTATGTTTTCCTGATGCAACCAGAGAGTCAGAGGAAGATGTCAGAGATAGAACCACAATTAGTCGTCTGCCTTTAACACTTCCGGTGATGAATGCTGACCGCCCAAAAATTGCTCATGCTCATAAAAAAAGATAAATGTCGAGGTTTTGTATTCTTTTCACTAGCAGTAGCATACCCTAGATTTCATTAGATTTTTGCTGAACATTTAAATTAAAGAAACACTTTCTGGAGTTAGTTCACAATTGCAATGTAGACATAACAGTTCCTGATTGAGTGTTGATATTGAATTCTCCCATCTCCAAAATTGCAAAAGAAATATTGAAATCTAAAAAGCTATTCTAAAAGAACTCGAGGGCCCAGGCTACTAAATGTTTTTAATTCAGAGCCATTCCAACTTAGCCCGAGTTTAAAGTGTTATCCATAGGCATCACTAGTAGAAAAATTGATGGATTACTCTGAGAAGTACAACACGTGCAACCAAAGTAACATCCAGAAGTACTGCAGCAGAAGGGTCAATGGGGTTCATTCAAAAGCAATAAAGGTACAAACTACCTATGTAGGGGAGATTACTGAACCATAGAGCGTGGCCATCAATCTGCAACCCTGTGGAAGGAATGTAGTTATATTATGTAGGAGAGAACATATAAGGCCACAGTTCAGTGGAGTGGAAGAACAGACTGTCATGCTGCCTTTGTCCAGGCAATGTTTTGCTCATCTGCCCCATCATAAAGTTCACACAAAGCCACTCAGGGGCCCCTTCTGTGAGTGCTGATGGCACACAGGGTGATGGGGTACACTGGGGTGTTTGGAGACAACCAGTTGAGCCTCATTTTGAGCCAAGATGGTCTCAGAGTACCTTTCCTCCCTGAACCCACAGAGATCAGATGCGGAGTACCCCAAGGATCCTCCCTCAGCCCCACACTCTTCAACATCTACATGGCCCTCCTTGCAACAATTGTCAGAAAACACAGACTCAGCATAGTATCCGACGCCAACGACATCCAGCTCATCTGCTCTCTCGCCAAGGAACTCGACATCACCAGGCACAGTTTCCTGGAAGGAATGAAGAATGTCGCATCCTGGACGAGCAGCAGCTGCCGGAAGCTCAACTCAGAGAAAACGGAAGTCCTTATCCTCGGATCCCCCCACCGCATGGGACCACATCTGGTGGTCTCATGCCCTTGGAAACCTACCCACCCCCACAGACCACGCCCACAACCTCGGCATCATTTTCGACTCCTCAGTCACCATGAACCGCCAGATCAACACTCTGTCCGCCACATGCTTCTACGCCCTCTGCATACTTCACAAGACCTTCAAATAGATCCCCCCGACTCCAGGAAGGCCATCACACACGCACTCATCACCAGAAGGCTGAACTATGGAATTGCCAAGACCTGGAACAAATTCCCCCTCAGCATCAGACAAAGCACTACACTGCAAGTCTTTCTGATGGACCTCAAGATCTGGCTCTTCGGATGACATTGGAGCTGCCTGACCCTCCCCCTCCCCCCAGCACATTGAGACTATTATGGGTGAGTAGTGTGCTCTATAAATCCCTGATTGATTGAGTGTTGTTGGTCACATGTTCATGCAGGAGTATCGATTCTCACAGGGAGATGTACCAACAGCCTCCATTGGCATGGCTTGACCGGTAGGTGTCCTGCCCCCAAGCAGCAGCCATCACTTCTCTTCAGACCTTGCTGAGAGAGGAATCTGAGTGGGGGTGTACCCTGAATATCAACACCAGAATATTGAAATGCCACAATATCAAGGACAAAACAACAAAACTAAAATATCAACAGTTAAGTCTAGATATTCAATACCTAATTTCAGATAAATGTACCTTGGTGATATATATTATAGTTAGGTGTGATAAAAGATCTGTTTTGTATTAAAAAAAAAACTTAGAAATTCACTGAAAAAAGGCATAGGTAACGATATATTTAGATGAATATGTCAGTGACAACATTAACGTTTTGAAGTAAAATAAAACATACATTTACCAGGTATAGTTAGCAGAGCTAACTTTAAATTGCACCCCGTCATGCACTGCTTATGACCTCATATATTACTTCATGATTTTGCCTTTTGGGTCCCTCATTTTTCTGGACCCCCGCTTTATAGATTGCCCAAAACTTTCAATGCACAAATTAGTCGAGGTCCATTTTGGAAAGTTTTGTGGCGATTTATCAAAGGGTGCCAAGGTTATTAGAAACACAAAAATGCAATCGCTATGGAATGCTGACCTAACTATACCTACCCAGTGAGAAATATATATATATATATACATTCCTAATCCAAATATGCTTAAGGAATGGGCTATTAACAACAGCAGATCATCGAAACAAATGTTTGAGATTCCTGTGAAGTATGCAGAAGTAGACAGGAAACAAATTGTAGAAGAAATTGCCAAACTGCAAACTGAAATTAGTAAATAAACAAAATTAAGAACTGGTGAATAAATTCCTAGATTATATGAAGGTGAGATTGAAGAAGGCAGAGGAAACAATAACACTCAGAAAAACATGAAAGTTTAGATGTGATAAGTTTGACTATGAGAGGGGACAAATATACACCTTGGCCTATAAATTTGATAACCTAATAAGGCAGAGACTGACAGAAGTAAACAGGATTAGCCAGGAACCAACAAATATGAGTATAAGCAGTGAGTTTAGCTCTGAACTTTATAAGGATCCAGAAGAAAGGATGAATGGAGGTCAAAGAGGAGTACTGACTGTATTCGATGATCTTCATTTTTTAAGACAAGGCAGACGGTTAAATCTATGCCCGAAACAACAGGATCAAAAGCAACAAGGAGGAAAAGGAGAAAGAGGCGGGGAGGGATCAGAAAAAAAAAATCAACTGTTCACCAAACAAAAGAAGTAAAAAACAACAGTACTAATATGATAATAAGTTTAATGATATGACATTAACAGAAAAAGAAATTAGTATTCTATCATTGGGACTTTCATACTGTCCAGAATCTAACTTGGACTACATGCAAACGAGTATAGATTTGTTCAAATTTATCAGATCATTAAAGATTAGGAAAGTACTTTGAGATGCAACCTAATTCCAGGAAAAAACAATTGGCCAGAAATGAAGAACAACTTGACCAACTAAAGGTGGAAGATGTTAATCTCATGAAAGAGTTCCAGGAGTTGGCAAATCAGATCATGGGAATAATCGATGAAATCACTGAGGAGAAAATCATTGAGAAATGTAATATAAAAGTCTTTGGGGACGTCAATACAACATTTAGACCCACCTCCAAATGTACTCCCATGACACCAATTGACGCAATAGACATTTTTAATGATCTAGTAATACAGGAACCGAAAGCGCTTGTGGGCATCTCCAACAGAAGAGGAATGGGTGAAGGTAACAATAAATTGAAAGACTTTCATGATCTGATGATGAAATTGAATTCAAGAACTGATTGTGTAATTTGTAATACAGATAAAGATGGATCGTTCTATGGTGATTCAAATGTATATGATTGAAGTATACAAACATTTGGGATGATATTACGTTATGTTAGAATAGCCAACAATGCCAAAAAAAAATAATAATAATTATACTCTCACTGTGTCTCTTTCATATTTCCAATTACTGGTTCAGTAGTTTTACTATTAGTTTAACCACCCTTCATGCTTCATTTTCCCCTTCCCTGTGAGAATTTTTCTAAAGTGAGAGCCGCCTCCTCTTGGTCAGTAAAGAAGAATGTCCGACCATCTCTAATCACCTTAAGGCGAGCAGGCTCTTGGAGATAATCCACACAGCCTATAGCTTTAAAGGAGTCAATCAGCTTGCGAAGTTCCCAGCGTCTATCCATCGTCCCCTTGCTCAAATCTGAGCGTACAACGAAAGTAATGTTATCCATTGTCACCGGGCTATTAGGCTTGGCTTTGAAAGTGACTGCTTGTCTCAACAAAAGGTTCCCAAAATAAATTAAGAACGGTCTTGGAAATTTATTGTCCTTGTTCTTTTGGAAAGGAGTCAGTCTGTGAACTCGCTGTAGCTCAGAGTCCCAATCCCAATCAGATAAGTCACCAAATGCCTTTTTAAATGGATTGACCACGTAAGACCTGGGGTCAGCACCCTCAGCCCCCTCAGGGATCCCAAAAAGTCTAAAGTTATGTCTCCGAGCCCTATTTTCAATATCTTCCACCTTAGCCTCCATTTTGGATATTCTTATTGCATGGGAGTTAGTACGCGATTCAGATCGAGTGGCGCCTTTTCCCACTTCCACCACTCTCTGCTTTAATTCCTCCACCTCTTGTGTGACTCCCCCCAGTTTATTACAGATTACGCCCATAGACAACTGAAGTTTGGAACTATCCTCTCTTAGTTGTAAGAAATATTGTTGACTTTCTAGTCTCTGAGCAGTAAGAGTCTGCATGATCAAATCGATAGAAGACGGATTTGAAATACTTTGGTGGGTTTCTTGAACTGAATCAAGCGTTTTTGACTGCTCGGCTACCAGACCTGATGATGGACTTAGGTCTGGCCCACGAACCAAAGTAATAGCAGGTACACTAGGTGGTGTATTCATATCTAATTGGTGGACATTCAGCGTATCTTGCAGGATAATATCCTTTACTGGATCTGCTGGTGTACCGCTTAGATTTAAACTAGTGGGAATATTCACTGCCAATTTGCTAGTAGTGTCTACCAAGTCGTCAAGAATTGAAGTACTAGTTACTGTAGTTGTCCCTACACCTGGGATAGTAGACCGATTGATTGTATGTGAAAGTGATTCGTCGGCCTGTATAGGCATTGAGGTTTTTTCCCTGTCGCTTCTCAGGGAAGTTGTTGTGTTCCTTAAAGCCAGACTTTCCTCAGGGCTATTACCTGATAACCTCAGTGCCATGTTCTTAACCCCCCTTGGCTTTCATCCATTTGCGTAGAGGGCTATCATCGACATTCGCCTTTTTACCTGATCT
This sequence comes from Lissotriton helveticus, assembly GCF_964261635.1. Classification (NCBI taxonomy): domain Eukaryota; kingdom Metazoa; phylum Chordata; class Amphibia; order Caudata; family Salamandridae; genus Lissotriton; species Lissotriton helveticus. The sequence goes on from NC_136065.1 coordinate 113,805,741, forward strand.
ATTGATTGGTCTAGTGGTTAATAGGTCCTTGACCATTGGATTGCCAAGGTTTCTCTTTATTTTGATCCTAGTTTTCAATTTAGCTTTTTTTCCCCCAGGTGGTTTAATCATGTTGAGTCTATTACCGGTTGTCTCAACTTCGCTATCATCGCTCTCATACTCTTCTGGTAGTTCTTCGTATTCAGCATTTAAATTTTCCTCCTCTGATTCTACCAAATCATCCTGGGTCAGTACGGAGCTACAATTCTTTGTTGAGCAATTCCCATCTCCCTTCTCAATCCCGGGGCCCAGAATACAGTCTTGTAGATGTAGATGTGCAGGCGATTGAGTAGCTATATTTGTATCAGTACCAAGTAAGCTAATAGTGGTAGCATCCATAGTGATTAGGTGCTCAGCCATAGTACAGTCATAGTACAGTCACTCCCATCTGAAGTCCGATCCGCATTCGCGTCATTACCATGACTAAGACCCTCAAGATTGCAGTTTCCGTCGGAGCAGATTGAGGCAGGGTCGTCAAAATTCAAGTCTCCTATAGTTCCCATCGATGTTTCCTCATCAAGCCATATTGAAGAGCCAGGTGCACTAGCCTCTACCTCCTCATCCCCGCAACCCCGGATCTCTAGCGTTGCCGTATCCTCTTTGGGTGAGGCAGAATCAGGCGCCTTGCTATCTCGCTCCGTTTGCCCTTTCTCATGCACCTTGCCATTATCATGAAGCAGCTCCTTAGCGTTTTTGCCCAATAGCATAATGCTGTTACTACTGCTACAGTTTTTGTTAGTATCAAACATTGCAGGGCGAAGTAGTTGCTTAACCACGGGAGAGTTCATACCTTTAGCCCCGGCATCCCCAGCTCCTGTCTTTGATGCGGTTGCGACAGTGGCGTTGAGGACCTCTGGCTTCGAGTAGATGGACGATTGCGCAAATTCAGCTGGAAACTAAGAAATTTGCCTTGTGTCTGGTTTATGGGCCTAATATCGATGATCCGAAATTGTACGAGCAGCTAAACATTGAGCTATTGGATTGGGAGGGGGAAGTTTTGGTAATGGGAGATTTTAATTGTGCTATGGATAATAAAATAGAGCCAACTGGTTTAGGCAGTGCTAAGAGGATGCGCAAGGTTAGGGCTGCTATTACTGAGTTGGGTAGAATTCACAATTTGAAAGATATATGGCGCTCAAAACACCCAAAACTAGCTGGCTTCACGTATTATTCTGCACCTCATCGATCTTGTTCTAGAATTGACATGGCGTGGGCTTCTGATCATATAATAGAAAATTGCACTATAGAACGATGCCCAAGGGTGACTTCGAATCACAATCCGATACTAATGGAACTTAAAATACTGAGCAAAGCTCGCCTGCACGAATTTTTAAATTTCCAAGGTATTTGTTTAGCGACCCGCAATTTATTGTACTTTTAGAGGAACATATTAAGGAACACATAGACTTAAACATTAACACGGCTCCGTAAATACAGTGTGGGATACTTGTAAGTGCGGCATTAGGGGCTTTGCCCAACAGTATATCTTTAGGAAAAACACTGAAAGTCGCAGAGAAACTAAGCTAACCCTCTCTAATATTTTGCGAGTTGAGCAACAATTAGCAGAATCTGCCACCCAAAAAACTTCAAATATTGAACTATTAAGAATGGTGCTATTAAAACTACAACTTTCCATTAAAAAGTCACTAAGAGAAAGGTTCAGCACTAAAATTCATAAATATAAATTGGCTCAGTATGAGGGAGGGGACAGAATTGGCAAAGTACTCGCATACAAAGTTGCCGACAAGAAAGCCAGAACTAGGATTAAACAAATTAAAGGTCCAGATCTACGCAATTATGAACAAACTGACCAGATTCTTGACCAATTCACTAAATACTACCGCAAACTATAAACACCCGACAACGTCCCTACTACAGCCAAAATACTACAATACCTCGACGAGCACATGCCTACACCTATAGACACTGAAGTTGCGCAGCAGCTCAATTCTAGAATAACAATGTCTGAAATAACTGAGGCAACTCTCGCCCTACCCTCTGGTAAAGCTGCAGGAGAGGATAGTTTGCCCATAGAGCTATACAAAGTATGCGCACAAGAACTACTCCCTCTTCTGGAAACAGTGATGGACTCTATAACGGAGTCTAGAAATGCTCCCACGTCCTGGAAAATTGCCAAAATAGCTTTTTTTTTTAAAGAAGAACAAGCCCCCGGAAGAATGCGGCTCGTATCGGCCGATTTCTCTGATTAACTCCGATGTTAAAATTTTTGCCAAAATTTTGGCTAAACGTTTAGCCCCTATAATGCCAGTTTTAGTTAACTTCGAGGAACATGGTTTTGTGATAGGGAGGGATACCACAGCCCATGTAAACATGGCAATCACAGCTTTTGATGTCGCCTCAACTACTCTCACCCCACTCGGGATGGTAATGTTAGATGCGGAAAAGGCATTCGACCGAGTGGGGTGGGAGTATTTGTGGGAGGTTTTGAAGAAGATTGGTATCAAGGGCCCCTATCTTGATTGGGTATGCTCGCTCTATGATGCACCACCGGCGAAGATAAGTTATGGGGGAACGGAGTCAGCTACATTTTTGATAGAGAGGGGAACAAGGCAAGGCTGCCCTCTGTCCCCTCTACTTTTCGCGCTATCTTTGGAGCCTTTTTTAAATGCATTGACAGCTCAGATTAGTATTATACCTGCACAGCACGGCGGTAAAAGCCTGGAGATAACTGCTTTTGCAGACGACATAGCGATATACACTACTGACTTGGTTACAGCGATTCCGGCAATAATACAAGAGGCCGGATATTTCCGAGATGTGTCTGGCTATAAACTTAATGTAAGCAAGACACAAGCTATTGCTAACTATAAATCATCGGAACCAATTCTGGGTCTATGTCAAAGCGCGACCTATCTTGGAATTAAGTTGGCAGCTAACATAGACAAGGTGATAACTATGAACTACGACTCCATGCTAAAAGAAATTACGCTAATCTTAAAAACATGGCACACGATACCGCTCAGCCTAGTGGGGCATATTAATTTAATTAAAATGAAGATCCTGCCCAAATTATTATATTTATTTAGATCAATCCCTTTGCAAATTAACAAACTTTTTTTTAAGAAACTAGAAGGCATTTGTAGTAGCTTTGTGGGGGGCTACAAAAAGCGCGTAGATCTATCAAATTATTGGAGTTACCAATTGAAAAGGGAGGCTTGATGTTTCCTGATTTTAGACTATTTTATCTCGCTAATTTTTTTCAACGTATACGAAGCTTGCTGAAAAATGAGAGTTCTTTATTTTACCACCGCTATATGCTGGGACATGACTGCAACCAATTCTTATTTCGTGTACACGATCCTAATTACTTCAAGAGAGTTAAATTTAAGACCGCGAGGCATATCAAGAAAATCTGGGACCAAATCATGATTCTAGGGAAGATTTCTTATTACAATGCTGAGCTTAGACTGTGGGGTAACCCTGGGCTACCTGGTATTTTTTCAGACGGTTTAGGGAAGATTTGGGCTAGGCATGTAATTACTACTTTGGGAGACCTTTATGGCCCGAATGGTTTCCTAGATTTTGACATACTTAAACTTATATTTGAATTAAATGACGATATGTATTTTAAGTATGTTCAAATCAGGGATTTTTTGCTTCGTAAGATGAAGATTTTAGAAGTAACACACTCGGACTCTTTAACATGTCTCTATTCAGATAAAGTTAAATCACTTACAAGCCTAGGCTATGGTCATTTGATTGTAAGTAAGGGGGACGATAGTGAGAAACTAGCGGCTAAATGGTCACACAGACTAGAAATTAACATTAACCCGAAACAGATCTCAGCCTCATTATGCCAGATAAACTGGGTAGTCCAATTATCCAATTTGAGCCTTGAGCTATATCGAACAGTTACTCAGTTATGCTATACTCCACAAAGAATATCTAGCTGGACACGTGGCAACCAGACTAACGATTGTACCAAGTGTCCAAAATGTGATATGGAAGCAGCAGGTATCGAGCATATGTTGGTTCTATGTCCGAAATTATCTATATTCTGGAACGGGATAACCGACGTTCTGTCGAGGATACATATTAATACTCCACCGATATCGCCACAGCTGATCCTACTCGATCTTCAAGATAACTGTAGTCAACATAGAGATCTACTAACTATAGTCTATGCATGTGCTAGGCTAGTCATAGCTAGATCTTGGATTTCAAAAGATTCTCCTAGCATAATGGATTGGTGGAGTTTGATAAACGAAATTAATGTTATGGAACTCTCTTTAGAAAGACTTAGAGGACCTAACGTCTTGAAAAAGAAAGAAAAAATGTGGGGAACTTTTTTTGAACTGTAATATGTCTAGAGACCAGTGCTTTATCTGTTGTTGTAACTATGTTTTGCTAAAAAGTACTTTTGGATTTATATATGCCTATTCTCTGCTTTAGTTGTTAAAGGAGAAATTACATTTTCTTACTTTTTGTATTTTAATTTGATGAAGATGTTCTTCCTGCAATAATAAAAAATAAAAATAAAAAGAATACCCAACAATGCTTTATCCAAATTTAAAGCTGAATTAAAGAACGACTTAGAGAATGGTATAATGTGGGGTTGTTAAGCCTTGAAGAATACCAATATGAGTGTAGACAATCCTAAAACTTTAGTACTGTACCTAATCCCAAAAGTAATAAAACAAATTGACATTGACTTTGAGGGCCCCTTTTTGTTCTTTCTTCCATTGTCGGTATGCCTGACTTTGTCCGTCTTTCCAGCTTCCTGTCTCTATCCCCCTCCCCTGCTCACCTTCTATGCTCCAAGTAACTTGTAGCTGTATTATTTATGCTCTGGTAATTCATGTAATTCTGTACAACTGTTCCCTTGTAAAGCGCTCTGATACCTCCAGGTCTAGCCAACGCTATATAAATAAATTGAATCCTCCTTGCTTGCCTATCATCTTCTAGGCCATAAGAGGCATGTTTGAGAACAAATAAAATGTGTGTATTACGTCCTTAGAGACTTTGTAAACAACCTACCATCACATATACAAGGCACCACTAATATTTTTAAACAAGATATTTTATATCCCATGGGAAGAGGAGTATACCTTACTAACTATAGATGTAACATTACTATACACTAGTATAGAGCACACTGATTGGGTAAAGGCAGTATAGCACTTTCTTAGTAAAAGACCATTAAGTCTTTAGAAACACACACAAATGCGAATCCAGATGATAAGTGCATGTCTAAACAACAACTGCTTTCTATTCAATGGAGAGCTTTATAAACAAGTACGGGGTACTGCAATGGGCACCTGCTTCACCCCTAGCAATGCGAATTTGCATATGGGCTTGTGGGAGGTGCAGGTTCTCCAAGTACAATACCAAGATGAGTGGTAAAACAGGGTTGCCTTATGCTGCAGGTTTTCGTGGACCTATTGTAATCTGGAGAGGGTCAATTAACTCGTTCCGTGCTAGTGACGGAACCACTCCGTCACAAGCCACAGGCACGCTGTGCTCATGACGGAGTGGTTCCATCACATCGCGGCGCTCCGCCCACAGGGCACTGATTCCCCGCCTTTGCTGGTGAATAAGTAAATGGGCGGAGCCGTGACGGAACAATTCTGTCATAAGCACAGCATGCCTGTGGCTCATGACGGAGTGGTTCCGTCACAAACATGGCGGCACCGCGCGACCCCCTCTGCCCCCAGCGCTGCGGCGGAATTACCCCCGCGGCCAAGGGGTTAACAGTGCCAGGAAGTTTGTGTAATGAAGCGCAAATTTCCACGTAGATAACTTTAAGATAAGCCAGGAGGCTCTTTATTCTAACCTCATCCATTAGCTGGCACATCCAACCGTCTCCTTCATTTGAATCCCACCAAAGCCTTCTCTCAATGTTCCAATGTGGAACTAGGTTACATCAAACTTCACCTTTCTGATATTTAACAATAACTTTGTATATCCCCGATACTCCCCTTTTCACAATGAAAATCCAAAAATAAGAGCAGAAACACTAGATACACAACCCAAAATTGAATAAGTAATATTAAAAGAAACTTGAGCACCAAATGTAATTTCTAAAATAATCAAAGAGATTGGCAGGGGGTTTGTGTATCCACTCACTTCTCCTGCCTCCCCATAGGTGCCCCAATTGTGACAGAACCCCAGAGGATGAGTGACCCTCCACTGCTCGATTATTTAATCCTTGACCATATACCACCCGACTATGATTCCAGATTCTTCTATCATTAGTTTTTACCACATTTCTGACCAACTTCACCACTTCTTTCACCTCTGTGAATTTTTACCAGTTTTGACACCCAACAGGTGCTTTTCTAAACTCTATCTCCCGAACAAATGTCGACTATTTTAGCACACCTATGGGCATCAAAATAACCCTTTCTTTTCTTTTGAAAATGAATTTCCTTCTCTCTCCACTGTCCGATGCCATTATTTTCCCACCATTATCAAGTACCATCCACCCAGGACAAAGTTTTGTGTTAGAAGATCTCCCTTTGACAACTCAAACAGAGTTTTACTAGTGGTGGTATGAGGCAATAATCTATATGCTGCAATTCTTTCTTGTAACTCTTTTCTCCAGTCCAGATTGTTCACACTCACCAATTGTACCCTTTCTTTCAAAGTTTTATTCAGTCTCTCAATTACCCCATTTGTTTCAGGATAATACAGAGAGGATTTCTTATGGCAAATTCCACAGCTTTACAGATATTCCTCCATCTCCTGTGAACAAAACTGTGTGCTATTAACTGATAACATATATCTTTCAAAACGTTCTCATTTGAACGCCTCATCCAAGAATTTGATCACACTTTGAGAAGTGATGTCTCGCATGCAACTCACTGCAACCCACCTAGAATACAAATCTAAGAGTACAATCAAATATGGTGTCTGATTTTCACTGTTAAGTGGACCAACAATATCTATAGCCACTTCTTTTCAAGGACACACAGGTAAGTGTATTCATACTATTGGCGATTGTCTTGTCTTAAGTATCTTGTTGCTCATTGAACATGGTATGCAATCAAGCACCACACATTCAACCATAAGATTCAAACCTGGCCACCAAAAATCTTGCCTAATACACTCTGTTGTCTTTGAGACCCCCCATGTGACCTTCATGAGCCATTTGGCTGATGTTATTCCTTACACCCATAGGAGGGATTAACCTTGTTCTCCTTGTCATCATACCATCACTGACTGCTAGCTCATCTCTTAACACAGACCAAGGTTTCTCTAACTTATCCAACTTGTCCAATAAAAAATGAATCACTTTAAGTAAACCTGGATATTTCTTTAACTCCTCCTTCTACTCTTCTTTCTTTCTTGCGTCCATAGTGATCTCACACATTTTCACCTCTTGCTCACACAAATCATTTATATCACCCTTAGGTACATCAGTGTCAATGAGATCAATCAGATGTGAAAAACAATCTGCTATAATATTCTTTATACCAGCAATGTATTCCAGTGAAAAATCTAACTCCTGCCTGAGATAACCCATTTTAGATTTTCATTGCGAAAAGGGAGGTATACGAAAATAACCAAAGTTATTGTTAAATATGAGACAGGAGAAGCGTGATGTAACGTGGTTGAACACTGGAACATTTTAATCTTTGTTTTACTAATCTTGCCTCACTCTAATGGATGCTCTATACCACGCTCATTTACTTGAATGGATATGCCCAGACGTGGGTCCCGTGTTCTCCATGCCACTGGAGGCAAGCTATCCTGGCTGATGAGGGGTGCAACCCCAAAACTGGTCCTAGGATGCTTGTTTCCAGTTCAGGGAGGACCTGGCCTGGCAGTTTGGGCTGAATTGTTCCCATTGGGCACAGGGTTAATACTGATTTGCATATGGCTACGTTCAAACTGGAATGGCATGTGGAGCAAAAAACTATGGGTGTAGGCCCAGATCTCTGTACTCGGGTGAATGTATTACATTGTTATGCATTCTGTCCATCAATTGTTCTTTTTGCATTTGTCAACCTGAGTGGGAAGGGTATGCCCAGAAGTGGGTCCAATGCTCTCGATGACTCTGGAGTCAGGCAAAATCTTACGAGGAACTGGAATAAGAAAATGCCAATTTGAAACTAAAAGTAAACAACATTCAATAACTTGTTAATCAATAAATCTTATGACAAGAATTTCCACTCTCAGAATGACTTGAAACATGGACATTTCTCAAATAATGTGTTTATCTTTGCCTTAATTTGAATGATAAAGAAAGAAAAATCAAATATAAGTTTTTGCTCATCGAATTCCCTTAGTACAATTAGTTACACAATGTTATACAGATTCAGGAAAATAGACATTTTGTTGATCACCTAGGGGATAAGAAAGAGAGAGAGAACACATGAAATTGAGTTCAGCATTTAGGTCCTACAAACCAATTATGCCGAAATGAAGCATAAGGAGTCACAGGATTGAGTCCATAACTCTCCAGCCGAAGAGTTATACCTGTTCACATTACCAGCGGGCACAGCACAGACGATTCATTTCAGAAAGTTCAGTTCAAAGGAGTTTGGCGTAAAAGGGAAATCAAAGTACATTCCGACAGCATGCAAGGCAGGGAAATGGAAAATTATAACCAGACCGACTCCTCCTTCAAAGGGGCAATTATGCTTCCAAAAGTTCTCAGTTTACAACCACAAAATGTCACTTCCATCGTACGTTATGTTTTCCATTGTTTGTCCACAGTGGGTTGCTCATGGTGTGATCAATATCTCACTAAAAGAAGCAGTAAGTAATTCTTTTACCAAATCATCAATTTCAACAACTTTTTAATTTCCATCCTTTCCTCAGAAGTAAGAAAGTGCACTTGTTCACTGCCTGTCTGTCTCTAGACACTTTCTCTGGGTTTGCAAGAATATTGATACATTTCTGTCAAAAATGTTGCTGAATCAGAAAGGGACCTATTGTTCATAAGCATGGAAAATAAATTCTTGGAAAAGTTCTCATAAAGTCTGAAATGACTATTTCAGCTAAATTCTGTCTTCTTAGATGAGGTAAAGAAGCATTTGAGGCCTACATGAGTAAATGGTTAAATCATTTCTATGTTATGATTAATACTAACTAAACATAATTATGAATAACTCAATTTTCTTAGTAAACTTTACTCATTACTATTTTCCCAGCTACATATCAATTATTTGGTACTACTATAGAGAATATTTTGCACGTTTTTATTTCTTCAAGCAGATTACCATGCATCACTCCTGTTATTCACGCTTATTTTTGCATGCTACTAGGATAAAACACCAAATCTTATTACTGTCAAACATCTTTAAACTAAGCCTTTTAATTGTTCTCAAGCATTTCATTATATAAGCATTATCCTCATATATCATATTAGGAAATCTGCAGCACATTTTCTAGGTTATTGATGTTTAGATTCCTAATCATGTGATTACATTTCAAAAAGCCAATAACTATTCTCTCTCTCTTTAATTATTTCTACTCACTATTTTGAAGTTTTTTAGAACACTTCTGCATGCTTTTAAGATGCAGTAAACAATATCAAGTTGTTTTTGTTATTATTTGTTTTGCACATTTATTTACATTAGTATCACACATTTTATTTAATAAAGAGAATTGATAAAGCAAATCGTCTTTAAATGTTTACGCTCCATCGCTACGTACAGTAAGCAGGAAGGTGTGATATGCAAGATCCCACATTGAAATTGGCATCTTTTTAGACATGACCCAGTAATAAGGAAATTGTCACTGAGGAGACTAGGGCTGAGCTTTAGGACAGCTAGGTCAATGAAGGACTACTTAGTCAAGAGCAGCCCAGAAGATGTCAAGTTAATTGAATCAAAGTCTGAGGTTTAAAAATTGAAGCAAATGTAAAGCATGTCAGTGTGTCAAGAATCTAAAGGAATATTAAATACCACTCCAGAAAAGAATGAAAAAGATTAAAGGGCAATAAACTTACAAAACAGATCATGTGGTATACGTACTCTCTTGCCTATGCAACCTTATGTGGGAGCACGATATTACAGGCACATAAGCGCATCCTACAACATATCAGGGCAATCACGAATAGAGACAAGAACTATCCTGTAGTGAGACATTTTGAAGTGTACCATACAAATAATGTGAACTTCCTATCCTATTTTGTTAGTGATGCAATTCCTATGAACAGAAGAGGATGAGATAGGGAGAAGGCCCTTAGACGTTTAAACTCTAGGTACATCATAGAATTAATCACAAAAGTGCCAAAGCGACTCAATGTAGAGAAGGACTTGCCCACACACCTATGATAAAGCAGTGCATGTACGTCTCCCAGTAATACAGCAAGGTCAGAGCAAACAATGTAATTGGGATTTTAAAAGATTATATATGCAGAGGTCACTTTTGGATAACACTTGCACATCTGCTTTAAATCAGCACTTTATTATCTGTTTCCAAGATAACTAGAACTTGCACCCCTGCCATGCACTGCTATGACCTCACTTATTACATCACCCATGACATGTTCCATGACATCGTTTAAATATTACTGATGAAAACTCAAATGACATAATTGATGACATCACTGTGTGTTTTTACTTCAAAACTTTAATGTTGTCACTGATATATTCACCTAACTATAACGTTACTTTAAGCTTTGGGTTTTTCAGTGTGCATATATCTATATATCTTCAAGGTATATGGATGTAGAGTTAGGAATAGTAAATCTATACCTACTTATATACATCTACCTTCTTATATTTTGCCCCTCAATACTCAGTCCTCTATAATCTTGAACCTAAATATTTAGGAATCAATATTTAGGAATACAACCATCTCTGTGCCATCCCTCCACTGCAGTTCCTGACTTATCATATAACATGTGAACAAAACTAAACCATGAATATAAGGTGAATTTGGGGAATTAGTTAAGAACACTCATTACTCACCTGATTCCATGTTTTCCTGTGTATGACATGCTTAACCTTTGCATCCAGCTTTGCAGGTGGCAACAGGAATCATTTTGTCACAGCAAACTCCAGAGATTGGACATCTAGGCACAGTAGCTATCTTTTCACTGAGACTTGTCACACTCTGACTGTACTAATTCACCTCAGGAATGTTGCTGCTTTTTAAGTCTTCTCTGAGGGATATTGTCTGAGGGGTAATTACGATAGACACATTTTTTCAATGTCTATGATTTTTCATTTTGTTTAAACCAATCAGAAAGAATATAAATACTAATGCTTCATCATGGTATGGCAGCATTGATCATGTGACAGGGTCCTGTGACAGAGTCAAACCTCTAACCCTCTTGTATCATTCTCATGGAGAAGTTTGTCAAAGTGAATACCACAGGGTTTCTTTGGAAGGTTCACATGTAACATGACATGACATGATTGCCCAACATTGGCTGTCCGACCTACCACTGAATTACAAAAAGATACCTCAAATCTCAAAATGGCAACATTCTTCATGCACCCAAAAAGAGGTTTCCATTTTTAAAATGGCTGTTGTTATTCCATTGGGACCTGTAGTTTTTCAAGACTTCAGCTCTGCCAGAACATTCTTTATATTGTCCACCGAAAATTTACAGAAGCAATGGACCCTCGGCTAGAAATCACAGTTCGGTCTTGCCATTAACCTTAAAGAGATTCAATGCACATGACCCATTCAGTGGTCGAGATACCGTCTTGTTCAATGGGCGTTTTTCTAGAGCCCACGTTATGGACAAGTTTCCACAATTTTTTTACCTAATTTTTTCTTTATTTTGCCTAAGAATTCAATCAAATTTGAACTACTATGTAATTATTTGCCAATATGTCTCACTTGGCTCCTCTTGTCTTTTAGTTCCTGCGTAAAGCTTCTGCTTAACAAAGTGTTATAATTGTGTACCCTCATTGAATTATTTAGCACGAAGAACAGAACAGAAGTTAATGTATTTTAAGAGTCTTTCGCAGCAGATGATACAGTTACAGTGCAATGCAGTCTGTGGATTACCATTTACCAAGGTGAAGACCTGGGCATCTACATTAGGACAGCACCTAACTAGTTTAGGTTTGTCAACTTCTCTTAATTGCAAACAGCGATACACTGATCTGGAGTCACAATGACAAGGGCAAACGTAAAGGAAAATGATCCCTTCCAACCATCTTTATGACAGCAGAGGTCCTGCAGATTAGAAACAATGAAATAGATCATAAAATATGATTCAATGTACCTAACCAAGTGTTTGACCAATGGGTGTATTGTGGTGGAATGCCTGATTCAAATCTTTCATTGTATAAATAAAAGAAAACTATCCTTCCCCAGCATGTCTCTGATTTGGCTAGCTCTGACGTCCTGAATGAACTTGCCAAATGTTGTCTGTGTGGTCTTAGCCCATCACCCTAACCAGACGCAAAATGTCTGTTGAAATCACCACTGATTATTAGTTTAAAATCCTATAGTATCAACTCAGGTCTTAAAAAGTTTATTTTTTAAATGGACTTATATTTTGTTCTTTTTTCGTAAAAGTCCATTCACTCTCATCTGGCACTTAAAAGTTTCAATTTCAGTATGAATTTCACCGGTTGAAAAGCGCATCGAGTTTAAGGTGTTGTGCATTTCTCACAAGATCTTAACACATCAGGCCCCAGCAGGGCTACTTCATCTGCTGGCGCCCTAAGAGCCGGTGCGTCTATTGCGCTCCGCTGATCTTGCGCTGGCTCGGGTTCCGCAAGTTTGGAAAGCGAGGGCCGGAGGTCGCTCTTTTGGTTGCCTGGCGGCGAAGCTTTGAAATTCGCTTCCGGTCTTTATGAGAAATACTATGAATCATCTGGCCTTTCGTAAAGCCTTAAAGACCTGGCTTTTCCCTATATCGGCCGTCTAATTTCGCTCCCCTGCTCCCCTTGGTTCCTCTGTCCCGTGGTTTCTGGTTGCGCTGGGACGCCTCGTTGCTGGGGCAGCCATGCGCATTATAAATCTAAAAATAATAATAATAATAATAATACTTGAAATTGATAACAAAATACATTTAGGATTGCATCCCTGGCGAAATACCTATTGATAGACCCTCCCACTCTGGCTTCCTTTTGGCTGAATGATTTGGGCACAATCATTCTGAAATCGAATGGCTTCACTGATATGTTTCTTGAAATGGACATCAAATCCTGCCATTCCACCATGTTTAACCATCTTAGTAGCGGCCCGTCACCTGCCAAAGTAGCGAGGTGGGCAGAATGAGGGAAGTGGGGAAGAGAAGTGGGGAGGGGAGGAGAGGTGTTGGGGGACAACCTAAACGCCACCAAAGCCGCCATCGCCCGCGCATCACGCTCTTCCAGCATCTGGGCAACGATTCCCAAACTGCACTGCGGCCACTCCTGTCATGCATTATCAGTATTGGTATGAGCACTGGTAACTTGCGCTCTCAGGCAGACTGGGAGCTAGTGCTTGCTCTCTCCAGCCCAAGCAATGCAGCTGGGGCTGGAGAGAGCTTCAGTGTGCATGAGGGTTTGGCTGGCCTGAAATGGCCAGCCAAGCCCCCATGCGCACTGAAGGGAGTGCACTACCACTCCCCACCAGCAGTTGTCATCCCCTCAGACCCGCCCTCAAGACTAGTCAGAGTCCTCGGGCCGGACCAGGGCATTAAAATAAAATGATAATAAAACGAGTTTACAAACCACTTTATTATTGTTTTATTTGAGGGTAGTGGCAAGGGGGGGCGGTGCTCCTCTACCCTTATGGAGGGGCCGCCACTGACTATCTTCACACCCCTGTCCTCTTCCACGATGATAATGAAATGTGTTATTTCCTCTTTCTACAAGCAACTAACTTACATGCCTCCACCTTCCTGCTTGTACTCTAGTCCAAGCTCCCTGTCCAATGGGAGGCCACCACCATTAGAAGTTGAAATTGTTTCCAGCCACCACCATTCTGAGACATTCTGAGAGCATGGCCTTTTTTATGTAGAGCCTGGAGAGTAGCTTTTGTGCCCATGCATGGTTTTCCAATATATTTCGATATTAGCTGCCTCCTTAAGAAAGCGCTTTGGCCGCTTCAGGTTTTTAAATGCATTGTTTGCTTTGGTTTATTCAATCTGTTGAGTTCTAACTCTGAGGAGTAACATAGCTAGATTTATCAATTTGCAAGGTTAATGCACTTTTGTTCATCTATGCCCATTCATCTAAATGCCACTGGTCAAAAGTAACATCGCACAAGCTTTGACCTCAATGACATCACAGGAAGCCACATCATTTGACCTTGTCCCTGAACCTTCCCAAGAAGTGATTTCACATGGTCTTGACCCTGATGACCTCACCGGTACCTGCTGAAGTTGAAACCCCATAGTAAGGGCCCATTTATTATCATATCAAAGATGTTCCTAGCTCAAATAAATGTCTACATTATTTTAGTTATCAACTACATTTTCATTACGAGTCTAATCTGATAAGCCAGGGAAACGCTACACATTTCTCATTTTATTCCCTAAAAATGATATGCTTGGATGGTGAGAATATAATGTGACAAAAAGAAAACACAGAGAACCAACATCTTCTAAAAAACAAGCTGTCATGATTTTATGACTCTCCTAGTATGTACAAAATAGGGAAATGCATGGATCAGTCAAATAGAGATGCACCAAAAAGAGAGTAAAAAACAATAGTTGTTATGTCCACGTTTATTCCTTTATATGGACCACATATTGAATATGAAGGAGGCAGATTTACAAGGCCTTTGCGTCACTTTTGCGCTGCCGTCACTTTTGTGATGCAGCAGCGGCGTAAAAGTCGCGACCCATTTACAACGTGACGCATCTAGGGAGATGCGTCACGTTGTAAAGCCCTGCGTCACCTTATACCTGCGTCAGGTATAATGTATGCAGGGTGGGCGTTCTCACGCAAAAAGCCATGTAGAACTGAAGCAGTGCAATTTACAACATTTCACTGCATCACTCTACCACTTTGCTGTGTCAAAATCCCTACGCCTGCTCAGACCAGGCGTAAGGAATAAGACAGGGCTTTTTTAATGGGACTCACCTCTCTGTTGTGACGTATCGCTGTAGTTGCGTCACTTTCATGAGCAACTCCAGAAATGCGTCACTTTTGGGTTAACAGATGCGCCAGAATATCTGACGCATCTGTCAATCCTTGCACCACAGTGCGCTGTATTCTAAATACGGCGCATCCATGGTGACGCCAGGGTTTTGCATTGTGGTGCAGGGAAAGTGACGCATCTCTACAGATGCGTCACTTTCTTGTAAATCTGCCCCTTAGTATGTTATTGGATTGCATTTTTCCTCATCATTGTGAAAAACCTTTTGATTTGCGATCTTGTGTAAGTCACTGTCTCAGTACTAAGCACAGAGGTGAATGTTTTGCTCAAAAAATAATTTTTTATGTAGGGAAAACAATGAAGCATAATACATTGTTTAAAAATATGCATTTTTTATTTCACTTTTTAGTTATTCATTGCATTACACTGCCGAATTTACTTCTTTGATAGAATTGAAAACCTAATTTCCCAGGTCCCAGTGGTTGCAGTAGAAAATAAACAGTACTCATCAGTACACAGCCTACTTCCTTTGCTTGGCACTGCTTTTGTCAACTTTAAGGCCTGGGGTCACAAAAGCAATGAAAGGAGTCACAAGGCAGGGGTGACAACTACTGCCTCTCAAGAACTCTTAAAGACCACGAATAGTATTACCATCATAAGGGCTGTCTAGGCTGCCCTGATGGCTTCTCCCTGATGTATTTTTCAGGTCTTCATATATATATTACTAGCAGCCCGTCCCGACGTTGTCCGGGTATGAATTGCTGCCGGCCAGTAGTATACTGTTTTGTAGGATTTCGTTTTGATAGCATTTCTTATCTTTGAAAGGCCTGTGAAACGCTCCGATTCACAGTGCACTGCTGATGCACTTAAGAGTGCGCGTTCAGTAGTGTGCGAACTCGAGTTTCCCTACTTTATATTTCCTTGCAATATTATATAGCGCGAACTCGACAACATGGCATGAGCACAATTTACATTACAGAAGAACACATTCATTTGTGGTAGGCACGGGGAGACAAAGCGATTTGCCTGGAATCACATAATGTTGAACTGATGCCAAGATTCGAACGTAGCTCCCCAGCTCTAAAGTTCGCAATTCTAGAACTTGTGGCGGGAGGTGTGTCTAAAAGTGTATGTCGGTGCTGGCCATCAATGAGAGAGACCTGTGAATTTTTCAAATCAGTGGTGAAAAAATATGAGTATGTTGCTGGAGATGTGGGCCGCTGTGCCACCAATGTACTTAACGGGGGAGGGTAAACACCCATTATTCCGCAACTTTCTTTCCGCATACCATCACTCCGCATACTTTCATTACGAAAGTACCATGATTCCGCAATGCCATTATAACGCATGGCATTACATTTTATATGCTTTACCACGCATACATTTACAACAAAATTTGTTGTAAATGCATGAATGGTAAAAGCATGTTTTTTTTTTAATGTTTGGATAAGGTAAGTATGGGTATAGGGGTATATGTTTTGGGGTACTGATGTATATGTTTTGGGGTGTTTGGGTATTTTAAGGGTTCAGATATAGTTTTGGGTTATGGGGTACAGGGGTAGTTTTAGGGTTTAGGGATAGGTATGGGTTTTGGGGTACAGGGGTAATTTTAGGGTTCAGGGGCTAGGTTTGGGTTTTGGGGTATAGGGGTATTTTTAGGGTTCAGGGGTAGGTTTGGGTTTTAGGGTATAGGGGATTTTAAGGGTTCAGGGCTAGGTTTGGGTTTTGGGGTACAGGGGTATTTTTAGGGTTCAGGGCTAGGTTTGGGTTTTGGGGTACAGGGGTATTTTAGGGTTATGGGGTATGTTTGGGTTTTGGGGTACAGGGTTATTTTTATGGTTCAGGGCTAGGTTTGGGTTTTGGAGTACAGGGGTATTTTTAGGGTTCAGGGGTAGGTTTGCGTTTTGGGGTACAGGGGTATTTTAAGGGTTCAGGGGTAGGTTTGGGTTTTGGGGTACAGGGTTATTTTTATGGTTCAGGGCTAGGTTTGGGTTTTGGAGTACAGGGGTATTTTTAGGGTTCAGGGGTAGGTTTGCGTTTTGGGGTACAGGGGTATTTTAAGGGTTCTGGGGTAGGTTTGGGTTTTGGGGTACAGGGGTATTTTTAGGGTTCAGGGCTAGGTTTGGGTTTTGGGGTACATGGGTATTTTTAGGGTTATGGGGTAGGTTTGAGTTTTGAGGTACAGGGGTATTTATAGGGTTCAGGGCTAGGTTTGGGTTTTGGGGTACAGGGGTATTTTTAGGGTTTAGGGATAGGTTTGGTTTTGGGGTACAGGGTATATTTATAGGGTTAAGATGGGTTAGTGTATAAGGGTGTTGGGGTATTTTAAAGAGTACGGGTGGGTTATGATTATGGGGTGCAGGGGTATTTAAAGGGAGCAGGGTGGACACCCGGAGCTGGAATGTACAGAACCTGGGAAGAAAAAACAATGAAATATTGGGCACAACACTCGCTTTTTTTCCGTAATCCCGCGCCCCGCACACGCCCCCAGCACACGCCCACAGCACACTATATGAAACATGGCTTGAAGGGCGGAACGTACCACACGCCCCCAGCGTTTGTCACGCCCCCAGCACACGCCCACAGCACAACGCAGACACGCCCACAAGGGACTACTTTGCTGACACGGTACTTTTACCTTTTAAATGTATATGGTGGGCGCCTGCATAGCCTATGTCCTTCTGCTGCAACTGCCCTTTCCAACACTGTATTGGGTGTTGTGATTGGTGCTGTGGTTCCTGAGATTACCCGCCTCAAAGGTTTGGGCTCTCTCTTTATTATATTAGTATAGATCAGATGTCTTGTGGGGAACATTTGAGAATTGTTCCAGCCGCCAAAGTATATTTTTTCACTTTTAAATACCATGTGCATAGAAACTAAAATCATTGTGCATAAAAACTAAAATCATTTCATTTATAACTGCATTAAAAATGAAAGGATTGGGGGCGTGGCTAGCAGCCGATCATGGCGGCAGCGTAACAGAGAGGCTCCAGGAGTGAGGCGGCATCCCCCTGCAATCCTGTATTAAATCCGACATACACATACCTCTGAAGGGGTGAATCGGGATCGAGGACCAGGCGTCAGCCGGCAGAGTTAGTTTCACAGCTGCAGCACACCGGGAAGTGTCAGGGCATCCTCCCGACTGGTGGGGCCTGGCGAGGGCAGTAAGCAGCGGACAGCAGTAGAGGCGGTGGCCGAGCGGAAGTGCAGCCATAACGGGGTCCGGCCACCAGATGCCAGCGAGGATGGCGAAATAGTGAACAAATGCCAGCGGAAAAGTCAGGGAACGCCATCTACACTGTCCAATAGCTGAGCGCAGGGGCCGGACTGTCATCGGGTCCTGCGGTGAGGGAGAAAGGAGCAGCAAAACGGCCTGTGGACACCAGCAATGATGGCTTAGTGTCGCGATAGACGCATCGACCGCGGGTGGAGGCACGGCAAGCAGCCAGCGTTCGGCAGGGGAAACGAGTGAATCCTTGCTCACCAGTGCGGCAGCTGAGATGAGGTAACGGCGTGGGTAGGCGCGACCTGGCTCCAGACTGCGGGATCGCAGCACACAAGCCCGCAAGTGTCCCTGGACTCTGCGGACGCAGCGCGAAGCGGACAACGGCCGAAATCTTGGTGCGAGGGGGCTTCCTTCTGCATTTGGGAATACGAATAATAACTGTGCATGCGGTGCGGTTGTGAGGGCATACTAACGGCAGAAGGCATAGAAGGGGCACACTCCCTGATCCTGACCAGCAGCCTGGCGCCACGAGGTACTTCATGCAGGGGGCTGGAGCGTGAGGAACGAACGTCGAGGTGGCCTGGGGGACCCTGAAGTATCGGGCACAATATTAGCATAAGTGGAGAAGGAACGTGAGGAGAGCCAGCAGACGGCAGCCGCCCGACGGGTGGACACAACACGACTGAAGGCTCCCTGACAACGTCTCGAGGCAGTATTGGGCGCTGGGGAGCGAGGCCTAGACAGTCACATAGGCACGCAGCAGATGAGCATTTAGTGGTCTCTACACATTGCAAGTAACACACTGAGAAGCACACCAGCGAGACATTGCCACCCAGGAGCCTCCTTGCCCACATGAGACTGAAGGGGAAACACCCGCGTGCGTGGCAACATTGCGCAGGCGCAACACAAGGAGGGGTGACTGCTTTGGAATTACTGCCCTGCTGCCATTGTGCCAAAGACACCTGTACCCGGCACTCAACACGCAAGAGACTGTGCAGGACACCGGGGCTGTGGTCGGAGCACAGGATTGGTGGAGTGCGGGAGGACCCTTGAGACACGGCGAAGGCTAGCGAAGGGGCGAGAGCATCTCAGAAGGGATCATGGCAGGCAGAGGCCCCAAACACAACTCAACACAATCCAAATTGGACAAATTTACGTGCGAAAAGCATAATTCCCCCCAGGCGGAGCCCCGCACATCCACAGGGAAAACAACTGAAGGTGAGGGGGCCAAGAAGGCAACGCTCGATGACGTAATGTGGGCCCTGGCACAGGTTCAAGCTACGGTGGGAACCACGGCTACGGAGGTCACCCTGATACGTGCAGACCTTCAAAAAATGAGTGAGAGAGTGAAGCAAGTGGAGGTGGTGACGAAATCCTTGGTTGAAGACGTGTCGGACCTGCAAGCGGCAATGCAGAGAGTGCAAGCTGAAAATAAATCCCTCTGGGAGAAGCTGGACGACCAGGAAGGGCGCTCGAGGAGGAACAACGTCTGCATACTGGGGGTTCCGGAATCAGAAGGTAAAGGAGCAATGGACCTCTATGTGGAGTAGCTGATTAAGACGAAACTGAACCCCAAGGGACTTTCGAATTTCTTCTCGGTGGAGAGGGCACACAGAGTACCCGGTGGGAGATCGAAACCGGGGGCCCCCCCCCCGAGACCAGTCCTGGCGCGACTCTTCAATTTTCGTGACCGAGATGCCATTCTGCAGGCTGCGAGGGTGTCACCAGCCATAAAGATCCAAAACTCCACGGTGGCTTTCTTCCCGGACTACACAGCCGAAGTCTCGCAACGTAGGAGGACTTTTCTGGAGGTCAAGAAGAGGTTGCGGGAAAAGGAACTGTCATATTCCATGTTATTCCCGGCCCGGCTTAGAGTGGTCGCAGAGGATAAGGTCTGGTTCTTTGATACACCGGAGGTGGCCCAAGACTGGCTGGAGGGATGGAGAACTACTGGGCAGCCCCGCCGCTCACACAGGGCTAACCGCAATCACCGTGAAAACAGCCAAGCGGGATCGCAGGCATCGGGCAGGGGTGACACGGGCAAGTCGCCTACACATAACCACCTTGGACCGGAAGGCGGAGAAAAGCCCTGACCACCAGGTATAATTCTGAGTAGGGTCTAGTAAAGAAATTTGCCAATTGGACGCGTTTGGACACTGGCCTGGGGAGCTCGGAATAGGGCAGGGAGGCCGCCTGCTCCGGGGGACACTCTACCCAAACACGCAAGTACACTGTTAGAGGGACGGGTTAAGCACTCTGCAAAGTTGGGGGACGGGCGGTTGGAAGTCCGTTAAGCAGGGAGGCAGGGATGGGGGCGGGGGGGTTTGTTCTAATGTTGTTGGAGTTCCACAAGTAAGGTCACACCATGTTATTATGTACACGCACTGTTTAGGTTACTGGGTTGGTCAGCACACCCCGGCATTAGGGTCCAGTCGGCACGACATTGGGCACAGATTAGCGCATGCAAGACTCCCAATCAAATACGCCTGAGGGTGGGACGCCGAGGTCAACGACTGCACCTCTCCGACTACTGACTTGGAATGTGAGAGGACTGGGCGACAAGATAAAGCGTGGGTTGGTGATGAATGCAGTGAAGAGGCAGGGACCGGCCCTGGTGCTCCTCCAGGAGACACACCTCACGGGCGTCCAAGGCTCTTGATAGGAGGGGTACATGATGGCGGTACATTCGGAATTTACCTCAGGTTTTAGGGGTACAGGCATCTTAGTTAAGAAATCTTCACAATTCATACCACTGAGCACTAAGGCAGATGGCCAGGGGTGTTTTGCAGCTTTACAGGGGCAATGGGAGGGGAGGCTCCTAATGTAGTGTCGGTGTAAATCCCCCCCAGCACTCCACTCGGTCACATTTCCAGCACTCGGTGACTTCCTCCTGACCGTACCTGAAGGGGATATAATACTCGGTGGTGACTTTAATGCCACGATAGACTCCCTGGTGGACAGGTTCCCAGCGGGACCTCAGGCCAGTGGTCCTTCCCGTTTCCAACGATTCCTGAACGCCATGGGATTAGTTGACATATGGAGGCACACGCATCCCTTGGCGAAACAATACACCTACCACTCCACAGTCCATAACAGTTTATCACGGATCGACTACTTCTTGGCGCTGGGAGGCGGCTTGCAACACGTAGATACCATCGACATCCAGCCTAGGGGGATATCAGATCACTCGCCGGTCGCGCTGTTGCTGTCCACTCAGGAGAGGTCGCGCAGAAGAATCTTTCCCATTCATGCTTCATATCTCAAGGTCCCCAAGATCAGAAAGGCGCTCAAAACGACGACTTCTCATTACTTTGCTGAGAATACCGCTTCAGTGCAATCCTCCGCTAATCTGTGGGAGGCGTACAAGGCGGTTCTGAGGGGACAGGCTATAACATCGATAGCGGGCCATAAGCGAGAGAAGGCACGTGAACTGTCTGAACTTGAATTAGCCCTGCAAGACGTGACAGTGGCACATGAGGCGAACCCCATGCCGGACACGTCTCATGCCTTACTCTTACGACAACAGCAGTATAGTGAGCATTTGCGACACCAGACGGCTGGTCAGATAGCTGACACAACGCATAGGATTTATGACATAGGGGACAAGGCAGGTAAAATGCTGGCCTGGTTAGATAAAAAAGGGGGAAGCACTAGAGGTATACAACGAGTGAGAGACGGGAAGGGGACAAAGTACACAAGCCCTGAGAAGATAGTGGAGGCCCTAGCAGATCACTTCCAAGGCGTATACACGCCGGCTAGGGCAGTGTCAGCAGATATGGCCCGTGCAGCACTGGGGCACATTTCTACTCCGACACTGACGCTGGAAGCTGTTGCAGAACTGGAGGCGGAAATCACTGCGGAGGAAATACAGACAGCCATACATGAAGTGAAGCCAGGTAAAGCACAGGGACCAAACGGTATCCCGATAGAATGGTACCAGGCCGCATCGGGGAGGCTCAGCGGGCCCTTATTTTCCATGTACACTGAATGCCTGACAGTAGCCGAACTTCCGCTAGATCAAAGGACCGCGACTATCGTTGCGATCCCAAAGCCTTGGAAGCCGCCAGAGGACTGCACATCGTACCGTCCCATATCCCTTCTCAATGCCGAGGTTAAAATCCTGGCTAAACTCTTAGCTACCCGGCTGATTGCACACCTTCCACACCTCATACACCCAGACCAGTCAGGGTTTATGCCACATAGGGACACTGCTCTAAATCTACGCAGAGTGCAGGGAGTGCTGGCCAGGGCGGGGTCGATTACGGAACCGGCGGTCATACTGGCCCTCGATGCAAAGATGGCATTCGATATGGTGGAATGGCACTACCTATTCGAGGTCTTGGCGCGCCTGGGTTTCGGGCCCAACTTCATAGCTTGGGTCCGGTTACTTTACACTAAACCAGTAGCACAGGTGGTGGCGAACGGCCACATCTCCCGAATGTTCCCTCTGGAGCGGGGTACCCGACAGGGATGCCCCCTATCACCACTGCTCTTTGCAATTGCATTGGAACTACTGGCGACCCTGATACGCTCGACTCCATTATTGAAGGGCATCACCTGGGCAGAGGGGTGGGAGGACCGCCTTTCATTATACGCAGACGGCATGCTTGTATACCTAACGGAACCAGGACACAGTATACTGGCGCTATTGGCTCTGTGTGACAAACATGGGAAGGTATCAGGATACACCTTAAACTGGGCGAAGTCGGAATTGTATGTCTTGCAAGGTCCGGCCCCTACTTTGAGTGACGACTGTCCCCTACGAGCGGCAGGGTCTTCCTTCAAATACCTGGGCATCCATGTCACCATGGATCCAACGGAATTCGTCAAGAAAAATCTGACACCGCCACTGGAGCGGCTGAAACAATTTCTGGGCGACACTGCCTTTGACGCTGCTGGGCAAGGCGGCACTCTACAAAATGATGTCGCTGCCACGCTTCTTGTATATCCTGGAAAATACACCATATCCGGTGGCATCAGGGTACTTCAGACAGGAGTCAGCGGTGGTTTCTGGTCTCCTGTGGAGTAATCGCCCGGCGCGTATCGCTCAGGCCAAAATGCACAGGGGGTGGTATGACGGGGGGTGGTGTTGCCGAACCTGGAGCTATACTATTGGGCCGCGCAGTTAAAACCCATCAACCAATGGCTGCATGCACCCCAAGAAGACCCTGCTTACAGGGCTGATAGAGCGCAGTTGAGCACTAACAGCTTACTGGCACCTCTCTATGATAGAAGTATAGTGCATAAACTTGTGGGACCTACGAGACTTACCACAGCGCTGTGGCACACGGCACAGGCGGCACTAGGGTGGAAGGGGTGATTTACTAAGCTTACCCCATTGTGGGATGCCCGGGCCCTAGGAAATCTAAGAAATAGCAGGGGCTTTACACACTGGAACAACATAGGTATATCCACTGTGGGAGACCTGTGGGAAAAAGGTACGGTGATCCCCTTCGCCCAGTTGCGACAGCAATACGAGCTGGGACCCACGGAGTATGTACAGATCCGGCACGCCCTACTCACAGCCATCCCTCGGGAAACTGAGGTCCCAGAGGCATCGCCGCTTGAAGATCGCCTCCTCACTGATTTCATACTAGAACGTGCAACGTCCCTCACATACCGTAAATTGATTAACAACTTACCAGACCCAACGACAAAACTGAAAGACAAATGGGTGGAGGACCTAGGAGAAATGGATGAGTCCGAGAGGAACACAGCACTGGCGTCGCCCAGAGAGGTGGGAATATCGGCAAGATTCCGGCTCGTGCAGCTCAAGATCTTACACAGGGTGTATTACACGAGAAAGACGCTACACTTAATACAGCGGAAACAGCATCCCTATTGTCTTCGTGGCTGCGGGGAGGAAGGGACATTCTTTCACACTATGTGGGACTGCCCACGCATCCAGGAGTATTGGAGACAAATAATGCGTACTGTATCTCAAACTATGGGGGTATCACTGGTCCCTGAGCCACGAAAGTGTCTGTTAAATGTCTGGGAGCCCAATGAGCTATCCAGACACGGCCAGCAGTGGTCCACATTAGCTATGATGATAGCAAAACGTGACATAGCACAGAAGTGGGGAGCGGTGGTGACGCCCACATTGACACAATGGTGTACGAATTTGGACAGGGTGATGTTAACGGAGCGGGCAGTTTACGCCAGTAGGGTTTGCCCGCGCAAATGGAACAAGAAATGGACCCCATGGAACGTGTTCAGGGGGGAGATTTGTGAACCCCTGCAGGAGGACGACCCTCTGACATCAGACGAGGAGGGGGAGGAAGAGTAGGAGCAGTGGAGGGAAGGGGGGCGGGTTAAGCAACCTTTGAGCCCAAAGCACTTACAGGTTCAGGAGGGGGTGGGAATGGTGGGCAGGCTAAGCAGATTCCAGGGAATAGTACACAGAGGCACCCGACAGCGGGTGACCGTGGATGCTGCCGACCCTGAGGTGTTAGCACTGATTACTCATAAGCGGCATTCCACACCTGCAAGATGTGACAGGTGCGGAGAGACTCCTTCCTAGTTTACTTGATGACCTAAATGTGGTAACTTCTTTAGTTTTGTTGGTTCTTGTAGTAACATTAAAAACCGGACCTATACAGATCTGTAGTCCTACTGAGATTTATGTACCCACATTGTTATGGAACGCCGCCGTACCCCCGGGTTGTTGGCACATGGGCTGTGTTATCCTGACAGTATAAAACACTTGTGAATGTGTCGCGGCCGGCCCATGGGGTTGTAGGTCAGAAGCTGTGTATAATTTTGAAGGTACAATAAAGGTCTTGGAAAAAAAAAATGAAAGGATTGAAATGGTTCACAGGGTATACAGACATAATATTGATTCAAAAATATAGAATGGCACAAATATCGAAGTAAAAATATAGAATGGACAAAATATCGAATGGACAGAAAATAGTGGTGAAAAATATCGTTTTGAAGGTAAGTAATTTAATATCGATTTTTAAAATATAGAAAGTTAAAATATCGAAGTATATAATATAGTAATTAAGATATATCAAATTTTGAATAATATCAGATTTTTTAAAGTGTTTTTTTATGTTATTTAATTTTTGTGTAATTTAATTCTGTAGCAGGTTGTGGGTTTATAGTGGAATAGGGTGGGAAGTAATTTAATTGTAATTAATTAAATATGTTAATTTATATATTGGTATTTATTTTGAATTAATTGTTAATTAATTATTCATTTGTAATTAATGAATTTTTAATTGGTTATTCATTTTTATAAATTGATTAATTGATAATTGTGTTGATTTTATTAATCTATTTTCCGTAGCGGGCTGTGTTTTTTGGGGGGAATAGGGTGGGAAGTAATTTAATTGTAATTAAATTAATCATTTTATTTATTTATTGGTATTGATTTTTAATTTATTGTTAATTAATTGTTAAATAATTTGTATTAATAGGACATTATTTTAATAACTAATATTTATTTGTATTTTTAATTGATTAATTATTACATAATTTTAAATTTGTAATTTAGTTTAATACATTTTCTATTGGTATTGATATTTAATTTATTTGTATTAATATATGAAATGTTTACTTTCCCTACTGTTAAACTCACTAGAGTGGGAATAGTAATTTTTACCCCTACGCTATCCAACGCTTTCCCTGCTGTTGCACTCTCTGGAGTGGGAATAATAATTTTTACCCCTACGGTATCCAACGCTTTCCCTACTGTTGCACTCTCTGGAGTGGGAATAGTAATCTTTAGCCCTACGCTATCCAACACTTTCCCTACTGTTGCACTCTCTGGAGTGGGAATAGTAATTTTTACCCCTACGCTATCCAACGCTTTCCCTACTGTTGCACTCTCTGGAGTGGGAATAGTAATTTTTAGCCCCTACGCTATCCAACGCTTTCCCTACTGTTACACTCTCTGGAGTGGGAATAGTTATTTTTACCCCTACTCTTTCCAACACTTTCCCTACTGTTGCACTCACTTGAGTGGGTATAGTAATTTTTACCCCTAGGCTATCCAACGCTTTCCCTACTGTTGCACTCACTGGAGTGGGAATAGTAATTTTTACCCCTACGCTATCCAACGCTTTCCCTACTGTTGCACTCACTAGAGTGGGAATAGTAATTTTTACCCCAACGCTATCCAAGTTTACCCTACTGTTGCAGTTACTGGAGTGGTAATAGTAAATGTTACCCTCCCGCTATCCTATAGTAAAAATATTTAATATTTGTAATTATATTATGTTAATATATATATATATGTGTTTAAAAATCAAATTGTATGTTTATTTTTTAACTTAATTTAATTGTTTAATAATTTTAAAGTTATTTAAGTATTTTTAAGTATGTTTTAGTTAATTATAGTTATTATTTCAATAATTTTAAATTACTTTCAAGACATTTAAATGAATTCGATATTTTGACTAACTATATATATTTTTTCGATATTTTTGTACTTACCTGTTTGTAGATAGGACTTCAATATTTTTGCTTTCTATTCTATATTTTGTCAGTGATCCGGTTCACATGTTTGTGTAGATGAAATAAAATTTAAATGTGGGGTCTGCACCTCTCTGTACTGGGTCTCTCAAATGTATGCCCTTCTGTAAGCCTCACCTTTTGAGCTCCCTGTTAGAGGGTCCCACCATAACCCTGGGGTCAGGGGAACTCTGCAGTATTTAGCAAAGTCTGCTATTTGCCCCCTTTCCGATGCTCTCCCATAAAGAGCACCGATTAAATGTCCCTTTTCTAAAACCCAGGGTAGTGATATGGTAAACAGGGGAGAAGCACCAGTGGGACATAGTTCAACCAGCAGGGGCTCCCTCAATCCCCACCCGCGCCCGGTTCTCCAGGCAGCTCGTGGGGCCCCCTCCGGTGTCTGCAATGAGGGATACACCTGAGTGGTTCAGGTGGTGTGAGGGTTCAGCCACGTGCTGAATGTTCCACATTAGATCAGTGTGTTCAAGGTGAGCAGCGCGGCTTCCTCTTCAGCCCGTGGTGGGGCTCCAGGAAGTTGTCGGCTCAGTTATCTGCACAGATATAACAATATCACTATGTCCCTCTTCAAGTTGGTCATGGAGTGTGTCATAAGGTTTTACTACCTCTGTCAATAATGTTTCCACTTTTAACTCAGAGACATTTTTCTGGTTTACTTTTGAATGTGACAACAGCCTTTGACAGAGGGAAAGGAGCAGGCATACCTGGTGTGCCTTCCTGCCTGACTTGAGATTTGAGCTGCTACGTTTCTTCTGCCTTTTACCCACTTAGGGGCAGATTTACAAGACCCTTGCGCCACTTTTGCGTCACTTTTAACTTGGGAAAAGTGGTGCAGGGGGCTTGTAAATCTGCCCCTTAATGTCAACCACACAACCTCAAGCGCACTGTAAGTTCTTTAGTAAAGTAATCCATAATTAGCTGAATGCATCATTGCCTAGCACTGCTTTCCTGTGCTTAGACACTGCTGAAGCTCCCCCGACGCTTTACCCTTCCCCTCTTCTTCACTGGCAGCCCATCTAAAATTGGCTTTTAGAAGGGGTAACCCTCACACTCAGAAATAATGTCTTACCAGCCAAAGTGAGCGTTTTCTGGTGCTGGAAGAGCAGCACTTCTGGCCTTTGATCTTCAGCACTTTGGCCTTACTGAACAAGAGTGGCACCATTAGCACAGCGCTACTCATGCGCCCAGGACGCGCTGCTCCAGTGGTAGGAAAGGATTTTAAAGCACTGGAGCAAATCGCAGGCAAGTGAGCAAGGCACTGACTCCCTGTTGAGATTGCCAGCTCATCTATGATACCTAAATGAGCGAGACAGGTGGGACAGTGGAGATTAATATCAAATATTACCCAACCTCACCTTCTATCTGACAGCATGTTTCCACCACTCTAGAAACCGGAAAGATTGAAAGTGCAGAGATAGAATCACAGAGGTGAGGAAGATGGGCTTACTCCAACCTTGCTGCCCTACAGTGATTGCAACTCCTCTCTGCCGCCCTAGTGGAGTTTGGCAAGGGGGCAGTCGCCCATCTCATATGACCCAAAGCAGGAGCAAATTCACATGCCAGTTCCACACAGTCTCAACAACGCAAGTCACTCTTAACCACGAATATTCCTTTACCACACATGCCTTTACAACAAATGATGCATTGTTAAGACATGTATGGTAAAGACATATATGTGGTTAAGACTTGACAGGTAAGTCTTAACCCCCCAACCCCTGCCCCCGCCATGAGTCCTTAAACTACCCACTCCCTCCTGAAAAGCAACTCCCTCCCCCCCAAGACCTAGAAACTCCCTTGCCTCTAGTCCTAAACACTATCCAGCCCTCCCCTAAAAACTACCTGACCACCCCCTGAGCCCTAAAATCTACCCTGTCCTCCCCTGAAGCCCTAAAAACGACCCCGTTCGCCTAAGCCCTAAAAAGTATTACGATTCCTGCCCCCGCCACCCAGCCTTGAAAACTACCATGAACCCCCCGGCCCTGAAAACGACCCTGACCCCCCCAGGCCTGAAAACTACCCCGAACCGCCCCCCCCCCCCCCCAGCCCTGAAAACTACCCCAATCCCCCCCAGCCCTGAAAACTATCCCGAACCCCAGCCCTAAAAACTACTCTGACCCCCCAGCCCTTAAAACTACCCGAACCCCCCAGCCCTTAAAACTACCCGAACCCCGCTAGCCCTGAAAATTACCCCAAGCACCCCCAGCCCTGATAACTACCCGACCCCTTCCATCCCCCAACCATACAAACTACCCCCAAAAAAACTGGCCTCAGCCCCACTTACCTCACTGCGTGGCGTCCTCTCCTAACCCTTCCTGCTGCTTGGCTAATTCCTGCTTCCGCCAGCCAGCAGCTAGCAGGTAAACCGCGTACTGCTTTAACCACGCATATGCATGGTTAAGGCAAGTGTGATAGGGCATGCGTAGTCGGACACGAGTGGCTGAAGCCTCGGTGTTCTGACGGTTTCCCAATATTTCAACATGCACAGTTTGCACCAAGCCAGGACAGTGCAACTAGTAATCGGGGCCTAAATTTGTACTGAGATGTTTGCAGCATTTATCACCCATATTTCTTTACCAGCCTAAGCACTGTGACCAGTACTAGGCAAGACGAGAAGAGAAGAGTCACACAAGATCACTATAGTGATAACACCCAGCTCAGAACCAGAGGGACTTTCTCACTTTCATCTCAACCCCAAGACCACCGCTTGCTAGAGCTGATCCACCTCTATCTAAATGTGGTAAAGATGGACATATGGAGGAAGTGGGAATCAATTCTTCCAGTGCCCCACGAATGACTACCGGGTAGAAGGCATAACAATAGCAGACTTGTGGGACACCCCCGCGCCGCACGGCCACCAGCTGCTGCGTGTGCCCCCTCGCTCTGCCTAGCTGCCTGCCTCGCCGACGGCCTCGCGGCCGCTCTGCTTCTCCCCGTGTGCTAGTTAGTCAGTTTCCTTTTGTTTTTACCGTCACTTGTGCTTGTCTGGAATTGTCAGGACTTCTGTTTTGCTGTTTTTACCGCCATTTGTGCTTGCTTTTGTCTAGGTTTTTGTGTCTCTCCGCCTCCTGTGATCGTTTCTGACCCTCGTTCCCTGCCTCCTTTCCCGCCTTCCTCGCCGCGCTCCCTCCCCGCTTCCCGCCACCGCCATCAGCCCGCCCCTTTCTCTTCTGTACCCTCCCCGCTCCCGCCTCCCAGCTGCTCCGCCCACCCGCGCACTTGGCCTTAAATGGCGACCGTGCGAACGCGCAGCGTTGACGCGCAGCGGGCGCGCCGATTGTGCGCCGAAGGCACGCCAAAGGTAAGCCCGTCTGCGCCCGTCCGCGACCGGATCGCGCCCAGCGCCAGGACCCCTGGCCCACGAAGACCCCGACCGTCCCGCCGGACGTACTCCGCCGCCACCCTCACCGCTCTCAACACCGGCCGACTCCCAGAATGCCACCAAGCCACTCCACGACGCACCCACGGACCTTTCAGCTGCCACGCCTGCAAGTTCGCCTGCATCCGGACCTGCCTCACACCAGCACCCGCCAAGTCGAACACCAGCAGCACCCACCTCAAGTGCATCTTGCTCAACACCCGCTCCGTCCACAGACACGCCGTAGAACTCTGGAACCTCCTGGACGCCACAGCCCCTGACGTTGCCTTCCTCACGGAGACCTGGATGAACGCCTCTTCAGCTCCCGACATCGCCATCGCTATCCCAGAGGGCTACAAGATCATCCGGAGGGACCGCAACGCCAACCAGATGGGAGGAGGCATCGCCATCATCCACAGGAACACCATCCGTCTCACGACCAGCACCGACAACACCCTGACCAGCGCCGAACACCTGCATTTCCAGATCCACACCAACCCGAACACCACCCTCAGAGGCACCCTGATCTACCGACCCCCTGGACCACGCACACATTTCAGCGAGGACATCGCCGACTTCGTCAGCCCGCATGCCCTCCCCTCCGCTGACTACATCCTCCTGGGAGACCTCAACTTCCATCTGGAAAACAACAACGACCGCAACACCAGCACCCTGCTCGACAACCTCGCCAACCTGGGACTCAAGCAACTGGTGTCCACCCCCACCCACCGCGCCGGACACACACTCGACGCAGTCTTCTCCTCCAGCAAAGACGTCAGCTTCAGCCACGCCACAGAGCTTCAATGGACGGACCACAGCTGCGTCCACTTCACCTTCAAGAGAACGACGACCCACCACCACCAGCAACAGACCGCCCGCAGAAGCTGGAACAAGATCACAGCAGACCAGCTCGCCACGTCCCTGAGCCAGCACCCTCCTGCCAGCTCAGCAGACCCCAGCCAGGCCGCCGACAACCTCACGAAGTGGATCAGCATCTGCGCGGACGAGCTCGCCCCTCGGAGGACCCCGCCTAGCAGACCCGGCAGCAAGAAGGCCCCATGGTTCACCGACGAACTCAAGAGCTCCAAGAAGAACTGCCGAGCCCTCGAGAAAGTCTGGAAAAGGGAACCGACACCGGACAACAGGACCTCCTTCAAACTCGCCACCCGGAAACACCACCAGCTGATCCGCGCCGCCAAGAAAACAGCATTCAAGGACCGGCTGGACAACAACGCACACAACTGCAAGGAACTCTTCAACATCGTGAAAGAGCTTTCCAACCCCAGCGCAGGAAACAACGACATCACCCCATCGCAAGACCTCTGCAACTCCCTCGCTTCATACTTCCACAACAAGATCGCGGACATACACAACAGCTTCAACAACCAACCAACGCACACCATGACCGAACAACCACCCCCCACCACCACCCTCCACGCCTGGACCCCAATCAGCACCGAAGACACCATCCGCACGATGAACTCCATCCACTCCGGATCACCAACCGACCCCTGCCCTCACCACGTCTTCAACAAGGCCGACGCTGTCATCGCACCCCACCTGCGAAACATCATCAACACATCCTTCGACACCGCCACCTTCCCTGAGAGCTGGAAGCACGCCGAACTCAGCGCTCTACTCAAGAAACCAACAGCGGACCCCACCGACCTCAAGAATTACCGCCCCATCTCGCTCCTCCCGTTTCCAGCCAAAGTCATTGAGAAGAACGTCAACAAGCAGATGGCCGCCTTCCTCGAGACGAACGGATCCCTCGACCCCTCACAGTCCGGCTTCCGAGCCAATCACAGCACCGAGACCGCCCTCATCGCCGCCACCGATGACATCCGAACCCTGATGGACAATGGAGAAACAGCGGCCCTCATCCTCCTAGACCTCTCCGCGGCCTTCGACACGGTCTGCCACCGCACCCTAGTGCAGCGCCTCGACAACGCCGGAATCCAGGGGAAGGCACTGGAATGGATCATCTCCTTCCTCGACGGAAGAACACAGAGAGTCCGCCTACCACCGTACAAGTCAGAGGCCACCGAAGTCATCTGCGGCGTCCCCCAAGGATCCTCTCTGAGCCCCACCCTCTTCAACGTCTACATGAGCCCCCTCGCGGCCATCGTACGCAAACACAACCTCAGCATAATCTCCTACGCCGACGACACCCAGCTGATCCTCTCCCTGACCAACAACCCCGCCGCCGCCAGAGCCAACCTGCACGAAGGGATGAAAGAGGTAGCCGAGTGGATGACGACCAGCCGCCTGAAACTGAACTCAGACAAGATGGAGGTCCTCATCCTGGGCTCCTCGCCCTCCGCCTGGGACGACTCCTGGTGGCCCCCCGCCCTGGGTACCACACCCAAACCGACGGACCACGCACGCAACCTGGGCTTCATCCTGGACTCCTCCCTCTCCATGACCAGGCAAGTCAACAACGTCTCCTCGGCGTGCTTCAACATCCTACGCATGCTACGGAAGATCTTCTGGTGGATCCCCACCGAGACCAGGAAGACCGTCACCCAGGCCCTCGTCACCAGCCGGCTGGACTACGGCAACGCCCTCTACGCCGGGACCACCGCCAAGCTCCAGAAGAGACTCCAGCGGATCCAGAACGCCTCAGCCAGACTCATCCTCGACCTCCCACGAACCAGCCACACCTCCGGACATCTGAGAGACCTTCACTGGCTCCCCGTCAACAAAAGAATCACGTTCCGCCTCCTCACCCACGCACACAAAGCCCTACACGACCAAGGCCCGAGCTACCTCAACAGCCGAGTCAACTTCTACGCTCCCAAACGCCACCTCCGATCAGCCAACCACGCCCTCGCCGCCGTCCCCCGCATCCGAAGAGCGACATCAGGAGGAAGGTCATTTTCCTACCTGGCCGCCAAGACCTGGAACTCCCTCCCGACCGACCTGCGCCTGACCCAAGACCACCTCTCCTTCAGGAAGAAGCTGAAGACCTGGCTGTTCGAGCAGTAGCGGCACCCCCCCCCCCCCCAGCGCCTTGAGACCCTTCGGGTAGGTAGCGCGCTTTATAAGTGTCACTGATTGATTGATTGATAGATTCACATGAAAAAATGGTCCTGCATGAAATATAACAGAAATTACTCTAAATCACAGACCTTGCACCACCAAAGTCTATCCCAGACCTTCGCCCATAATTTCTAATACTTCACTCCACTTGCATTTGAATTACGATCAATGTTAAAACAGCATCTCATTAGGAAAAGACTTTGCTTCATGTGGTTCGTGAAACTCTGAGTTCTGCCTTACACCAAAGATTTCTTGCCAACACCTTTCATAATCCCCCCCCCCGTTTTTTGAGTTCCCTGTAAATGGTTCTTGCAATTGCAGAACTCAGGGGCATATTACCAACCAATAGAGATCATTTTTGTCTCTAACTTGTTTAGAGACAAAAATTATCGCCGCAAATTGGCGATTTTTATCGCAGATAAACCTTGCTATTAACAAGGTTTATCGCAAATGCGATAAAAAACGGCCGCAATGCATGAATATCGCTGAAAAGTCAGCGATATTCATGCATTATCGAGCAAATGCTCTTAGCCATGTCATCCACCTCCCATTGGATAACATGGCTAAGAACTGCTCCTGGGCAAGTGTTAGCTTTTGGAGATATTCGCGCTTAGCGCGAATATCTCCAAAAGTTGGTAATAGGAGATAGCGATGTTAGCGACTGTTTTCAGTCGCTAACATCTTGGCACGCCCACTTTGCATGTCATTAGTGATAAATATCACTGACATGCAAAGCGGGGCCCAAGATGGTCACTATCTCCTATTAGCTGTCGCTAACTGGTGTTAGCGACAGCTTGGTAATAGGGAGATAATTTTATCTCCGCTTTCTTGGCTTTTAAAGCCAAAAAAGCGGAGATAAAGCCCCTTGATAATATGCCCCTCAGTCTCCAGCTTGCCTACCCCCATTACTTCCTCTGCCCTCCCTCCCCACTCGTGTTATCTACCCCTATGCAAGAGTAGATAACAGATAACAATATTAAGAGGCCTGTTACAATGTTGGGAGCGTCTCAGAAACGGGACCAGCCGACCTCTGGTCCCAACCGCCTCATCATGATGTGACCAAACACTGGGGCATATTACCAACCAATAGAGATAATTTTTGTCTCTAACTTGTTTAGAGACAAAAATTATCGCCTCACATCGGCGATTTTTATCGCAGATAAACCTTGCTATTAGCAAGGTTTACCGCAAATGCGATAAAAAGCGGCCGCAATGCATGAATATCGCTGAAAAGTCAGCGATATTCATGCATTATCGAGCAAATGCTCTTAGCCATGTTATCCACCTCCCATTGGTTAACATGGCTAAGAACTGCTCCTGGGCAAGTGTTAGCTTTTGGAGATATTCGCGCTTAGCGTGAATATCTCCAAAAGTTGGTAATAGGAGATAGCGATGTTAGCGACTGTTTTCAGTCGCTAACATCTTGGCACGCCCACTTTGCATGTCATTAGTGATAAATATCACTGACATGCAAAGCGGGGCCCAAGATGGTCACTATCTCCTATTAGCTGTCGCTAACTGGTGTTAGCGACAGCTTGGTAATAGGGAGATAATTTTATCTCCGCGTTCTTGGCTTTTAAAGCCAAAAAAGCGGAGATAAAGCCCCTTGATAATATGCCCCACTGTTCGGTCGGATACTCCCTTTCTTCTATGGAAGCTCGTGTTATGGCCAGAAACCAGCCATAACACAACACAAGCTCCCATAGAGGAACAAGAGTCTGTGTTCATTCCTTGCCCCGTGTGGCAGGCACCTCAGAGTACCTGCCACATGGTGCAGGGATGAACGGGCCTCCAATCGGAGGCCACTGAGGCAAGGGTGCCCTGCTAGGAGACCCAATACTCGCTATTCGACAGGCTTTCCATGTCGGAAAGACCAATATGGAAAGCCTGCAGGAAACCGAGTTTTGTAATCCCAAGGGCGGAAAGATGCCCTTTGGGATTACGGGCCAGCCCACAACTGGCCAATGGGCTCCCTGAGCCCATCGAAATTCAACCAAAATGAACTGCTGTTTTAATTTCCGACCGCCAGCATTGTAATATGGCAGTCAGAAATTAAAGGGAGATGCAGCCCAGCAAGACTTTTACCGACAGTCGGCTCCTAAATGTTGTGAAATTATTTTAATATGTTGTTCACTGAAATGAAGCTGTACTCTTCTCTGTGTTAAATACTAAGAAGAATAAAAAAATAAAGTTTAAAAAAATCGTGCATCTTTATTGTTAATTAAACCTGCTGTACCACAAACTCCCAAGTAGCCAGAAGGAAACATGCCATTGCCCTGTAAGTGCCATCTATCCTAAATGTATTGATTTAGTATAGAAAAATTCTAAATATTAACAAATGTATCTGTATGTGTGCAAGTGGTATTTGCATAGCGCAAACCTAGATAAAAGGAAGCAGAGCCCTGTACAGGATCAAAGGCATTGACACAGTTTATGTTTGATATGAGGGGTAGCTGGTGAGATGGAGTGTTATTTAAAGATGTTAGACCTCAGCTTTTGATGGATATTGGGATATCCAACCAGATCATTGGTGCATAGATGGAGCCCTGGTTGGTGGTGTGCCGAGAGCCAGCGAAAGCAGTGAACTTGTACAGGTAGGCAGAGGTGCCGGCCTTCATGTCTCAGTAGATCTTGCAGATGGTTTAGATGATGGTGTGGGCCAACAAGAATACCCAAAGGAGCCCCGTCAGTGTGAGGGTGAAGTAGTCATATTTTTCAGGCCCTGAAAGAGGCTTGTGGGATGCCCTTAAGGTGTGCCCGTGAGGTGTGCCCGTGAGGTGAGGAGTGTGGGAGGGCGTGGTGCAGGGCTTTGCACCATCCTGAGGAGGGAGGACGAGGGACTTTGAAGCAGAATATTTGCATCCTAGCCCAAGTCACATAACTATTATTTTCCAAAAGGCTGAATTATGTAGAAGAGCTTCTGTGTGATGCACAGATACTAGCTAGTTTCCTTTTAGTATGATTTTTGAGTTTTTTTTAGTTAGATTGCTAGCTTCTCCTGCTTTCGACATAGCTGTTATCCAACAGTACATAGAATAATTGGCATAAACAGCTCCTGAGGTGGTTTCATGACTCCATTAGGAAGGAGATCATTACTTATACAGGAAGGCAGATCAACAAATGAGAAGATAATGTTTTCTGACAGTGATTTCTACTCTTCTAGCAAGATGTGTCTCACCTATGGCCTATCAGCTCAGCCTGTTACTGCCAGATCCAGGAGCTGCCTTACAGATTGTCTACAGGAAGGATAATTGCATCGTGCCACTCTTAGTTAGGCATAGCCGTGGGCAGTAAATTGGCCCTGAGACTGATGTGCATAAAGTAATAGGACTGCTCTGATCTGCAATCAATCTCTTTTAGAGTTCAGATGCTCTTTCGAGGCAACTGTAGGTTCAGAGTTTAAAAGAACAAATGCACATTTAACCTACAGCAACACATTCATTGCTGTTTGTTATGATGTAAACCATGTATTGTATGCGACAAAGCCTGATGCTAGCCTCTTTGTGCAGAATGCACAGAGCTTTCTGTTTGAAGATTTAAACAACTCCAGGGGCCTCTGGTTTCTGAGAAGCTGGGGTGCTCCCCTCCTGGAACCCCCTGCTTAACAAAGGCAATGTACTATGTTTCAATCTTTTTCACAAAGAAGCTCATAAAATGTGTGAATCCAAACCTACTTACCACTAATCCCTGTTTCACTGTCACAAGGTGTGAATTTAAACTCCCTCTGCCCAGTGGATTTCTTTACTTCCCTTCTACCTGGTTCTCCCTTTCCCTCTCAACTATGTATGTTCACATATTCGTCCTTTTATCCTTAACCCCACCCCTCTTTAAGATGAACAGTTTCTATTTTTACCCCCCCATCTACAACCAAGCCCAAGGTGCACATGGCTTTGGCAGTACCCAATGAGGTGTTGGCCACAGGGCCTGGCGTGCAGCAAGGCCCTGCAGCCACACCCTCACATGCAGTCAACCCCCCCAAAGGCAGCCAACCCTCCCCCCTCCCCCCAAGGCAGCCAGCCCCACACTGAGCAGGGTCTTCGGTCTTGCACAGTGCTGGGTTGGCCACAGGGCCTAGCCCAAGGACAGACCCCGATGCCAACCCCCACCACTCACGGCCTTTAGCCATGCATGGCGGGGGGTTGGCCGCAGTCTCACTCCTCCCTTAAAATAATTGTTTTGTGGCCCTAAAAAATGGGGACCCCAGGGCCTCTTAAGGCGCGTGGCACCCTGTCCCCTATAGTTAATTTATGGCCCGAGGATGGGGGCCACAGGGACCCTTTGGGCTCAGGGACGGGACCACGTAACCACCTCACCTAATATAAATATGCCACAGGGGATGGATACCCTGATGCATCTTAAGGCTTGGGAGGGGGCAACATGCCCCCTCTCCCCGACAATAAGACTTTGGTGTTAGAAATGGGATCCCCAAGGCCCATTTCGACTTGAGGACCCTCCCCTAAAATAAGTGCTTTTGGGCCCGGGGATAGGGTCCCCGGGCCTCTTAAAGCTTGTGGGCATGCACCTCCCTCCTCTCTAATTTCTGAATGGTCCCTTGGATAGCGTCCCCAGTGCCCATTTGGGCTTGGGGATGAGGGCCACAATCCCCACTCCCCAAAATAACTGTTTTTGGCCTCAGGAGAATGGGGTCCCCATGGCCTAATAAGGTTTAGGGAGGGGGGCCACACACCCCTGCCCTATAGCTAATTTATGGGCCCTAGGTATGGGGTCCCCAGGATTCATTTGGGCTAAGGATGGGCGGGCATGTGCACCTCTCCCCAATATAGGTTTATTTGGCCCAGGGGGATGGGGTTCCCGTAACCTCTTAAGCCTTTGAGAGGGGGGCACATGCCCCCTCCTGCCTCCTCCTCTATAATTAGACTTTGGCCCCACAGATGGGGTCCCCCAGGCCCATTTGGGCTTGGGGAGGAGGGCCATGTGCCCACCTCCCTTAAAGGAAGTGTTTTGGCCCTGGGAACCTATAAAGGATCAGGCAGTGGAGCCACTTGCCCCCGCTTCCCCTATAATTTGTGTATGGTCCCGGGGCATGCCGTCCCTAGAGCCCACTTGGGATTGAGGAGGGGCACATACCGTCCTCCCCTGAAATAAATATATTTTACCCCAGAGGATGGA
This sequence comes from Lissotriton helveticus, assembly GCF_964261635.1. Lineage (NCBI taxonomy): Eukaryota > Metazoa > Chordata > Amphibia > Caudata > Salamandridae > Lissotriton > Lissotriton helveticus. The sequence goes on from NC_136065.1 coordinate 113,843,981, forward strand.
GTACCCGGTACCCCTTAAGGTTCGGTGAGGGGGGCACACGCCCCCTCCCCTACAATTACTGTATGACCTGGGCCTATTTGGGCTTAGGGAGAGGGGGCGATGAGACCACTTGCCCCGGAAGGGAGCTGGCTGCCTGTGAGGGGTTGGCCATAGGGCGTGGCCACAGGCAGGGCCCTGTGGCCACCCCCCCCCGCCAGCCAATCACGGCCAAAGGCTGTGCGGGGCATGAGGGTTAACTTTTCGTATAGTGATATAATGTTACTTTACGTTCAAAAGCAATCTAGAAATTCATTGAAAAAAACAATGGTTAAAGTGACATTATGGTTGGGAATTCTAATTATATCTTAAAATACATGAGAAAAAAACCTTAGATATCAATAGAAAAAACAAAGGTTAAAGTGTCTTTATAGTTATGTGTGATTATAAGGTCTGATTTTGTTTTTAAAAAAACCTTAGAAATTAACTGGAAACGAAAGGTTAAAGTGACTTTATAGTTAGCTGAAAACTTCAGCGACTACGTAACGTTTTGAACTAAAAAAAACACAGAAATTTACCGCTTACAGTTGGCAGAGCTAACTTTAACTTGTGGCCCCGCCATGCACTGCTTATGACCTCACACATTACATCACACACGACATATTGTCTGACATAATTGACATAATTTATGATATCACTGATGAACGTCGAAGGACTGTCAGTGGGAGCCTAGACTGTGGGGATTCCTGTGACTATGTGACGGCGGGAACCTAGCTCCACGCAGTCCAGGGTTCAGAGAAGTGCTTATGAACTCGTGAATTTGTTCCCTCTCAGAAATCCTGGAGAGGAGCAGATATATTATCTACAGACACAAAGACCAAGGTAATAGACACCCGACTTGGGGAAGCAATTGGAAAATAGGGACCAACACCCTGATGAAAGCCAGTGCCACCCTCATGGGGGCTACTTAGTGGCAGAAACGTGTTGGTAAATGCAGTGGGGCTATAGGGATCGTTACCTTCCCTCTATACCCCAAAATATATACTTTTAATCCTTCCAGGGGTTTACAGACAGAATAAAAGGATCATTGTTGATCCCTAGGTTGTTTTAAATTCAATACTGCACTTTTTTGGTCCCAGCACAGAGGGGAAAAGACCTCCCTTCCCTTTTTTTGTTGTGTTTTGTTTACATGTTGTATGTGTATTATCACATCCCTTTCCTTTAACCTTTCTACCCTCATCACTTGTCTTCGTCTAAAAAAAGATTGCGCTCCATCTAGTGTGTTGGTCTGCACCTAGATGTATGATGCGGACCAATGATGAAGTATGACACTGCAAAGTGTGTGAGGGCAGTATTAAGATATATGTTGTCTCCCTTTGTTTTGTCTTCGGGAACAGGACATATTCTATGTCCTGTTTTCCCCAGTTGGGTCATTATAGGACCAAACTTCTCAAAATAGTTTGACACTACACAGATGAGAATGTCTTTTAGATAGGGTTTCTCTGTTGAGTGTGTTTACATTGTGAGTAAGGGAGTCAGAGAAGCCTCAGTCCCTTGTCTCTTTTGGTGTGTTCTTCTTCATCACTGATGACATCTTAAGTGACATCATTGATAACATCATAAAAGTCACATCAGAAAATAATCATAATGTCACATTTGCAACTCGCATTGGCATTTTAATGCTTAGCAATTTTGTTTTCACTCTTGCAAAACCTGCCACTTTTAGGCTTTGTGCGAGGGAAATATATGACTAAGATTTGCATCTAGTGCTTGGAATTCTGACAACCTCCTTTTCCCATACACCACGATTAGACTACCCTGTGCTAACATGAAGTAGGGTAAAATACTTCTCCTTTCTCTAAGATAACATCTAACTTCGATTTCTAGGACAATGCCCGAGGCTGTGATATGGTTCACCTGTCAAATGGAGATCTCTAAAGCTTCCCCCCCATGTATCCACACTGCGGCTTCCCTCCTGTACAGACAGCTAGGATTTCACTTTAGAAATATCAAAAACATGCATACAACAATGGAAGAGGAAGTTCACCTTGAAATGTTTTGAACCTATGCAAAGGTTAAGCACAAACATCAGCAGGTAGTGCTTACCTCAACTAGCTACAAACTGGGGGCCAGATTTACAAGAATCTGACACATCTGTAGAGATGCGTCGGTTTCCCTGCACCAGCCTGCGATACTCTTGTGCCACCATAGATGTGCTGTATTTACAATATGCAAAAACAACAATTGATGGACAGAATGCAGAACCATGCTCTCCACACCACTGGAGTCAAGCTATCCAGGCTGATGAAGGCTGATAGCCAGAAACCAGTCCTTGGATGCTTGATTTCGGTCCAGGAAAGACATGGCTTGGCAGTTCGGGCTGGACTGTTCCCATGAGGCACAGGGTCAAGGCTGATTTGCATATGGCCATGTCTGACCAGGGGTGGTGTGGAGTGCAAAAAAACGATGGGGCAGATTTATGAAGGCCTTGCGCCGCCGGTGCGTCATTTTTAACATGGGAAAAAGTGACGCACCGGCGGCGCAAGGCCTTCATAAATCTGCCCCGATGGATTTAGGCCCAGATCTCTGTACTGGGGTGAATGTTTGACATTGTTCCTCATTCTGTCCATCATTTGTTGTTTCTGTATTTACAATATGGCACAAAGATTGACAGATGCATCCGAAATTCTGACGCAACTGTTGGCCCAAAAGTCACACATTGCTAGAGTTGTGTAGCAAGCATGACACAACTCCAGCAATGCATGGGGAGGCATATACTCATTGTACTGTGTCACTCCTTGCGCCTGCTGCAAGCAGGTGAAAGGTTTTGATGCAGTGGCATCCTAGAAGTGGCACAGTGAAATCTTGTAGATTTCACTGATTCACTTCTACAAGGATTTCCTGCACGGAATGCCCACCCTGCATACATTATACCTGAACTAGATATAATGTGATGCAGGGCTTTACAACGAGACGCATCTCCCTAGATTTGTCACATTGTAAATTGGCCTCATTATTTACGGCGCCACTGAAAAAGTGCAAAAGTGTTGCAAGGGCTTGTAAATCTGTCCCTGGGTTCTACATTCTAGTTTTCTTCCTGCTCCTTACACAGTACACAAACAAATACCACTTGTCCCAAACGGGGCACGGTTTCAAGGCTTTCTACAGTCATCACTGAGAATTCTAGCATTGTACTTGTCTGTTTAGGACAACTTAGATGAGGATAAGTACCTCTTTTAATGTTTTAATTACTGCCACAGCTGAGATTTGTCCTGACCCGACCCACTTAAAGTCCCACCTGCAGCACACTGATATGCAGCAAGTGGAGGCCATGGACCTAGTCACGTCCATGCCCTCAACTCTGCCTCACATCACACATATCTTTGTAGGTCTTTGGAATTCCAGGCCCAGTCTTGTGGATGGGCAAGCTACTGAAATACATAAGGTAGATGCCTGGCTCTAGCTCATCTCACAGTCCTCTTGGACCCTAAACGAGCTGAGCTTCCATGTAGCGTCTACATACTCACAAGTGGTAGCTGCAAGTACCAGGAATTAACAATAAAGCAGTGACCTTTGATGTGAAATGGTTTATAGAACGATATAACCATCTAGTAGCTAAATTGCACAATGTGAAACGAGAAGATTTTAGGTCAATCCTGTCTTGAACAAATTATGTGATCCTTAGCAAATATATTATTCTACCAAGCCTACTTTTTCTTCATTATCACAAATGAGAGTAACTTCAAATGTTTGTGTTTAGGCAGTAAGTTGTAAGTTAACAGACTATAATGTTGCTCCATCTATAATGAGATTGCGGGCGACATATGGGGTACACGTGACAACAGACTTGCCTCTGATTTTACTAGTGGCATTGTTGTCAGGGCGGTGGGAAATATGAATATTCTAAGTTTAGGTCTTAAAACTATTACTTTCATCAAATACCTCTCAGTGCAGTGATCTATTCAGAACTACTAAGATGAAACTCATCTGCATGTTAAAGAAATGCCCCTTCCTTGAAAGTGAATTGATCAAATCTTTACATAATGTTTGTTGCAGGATTTACATGCCAAATATATTCATGTCTCTGTTCATGCATGGGCTTTTAGAGACAAGCCAACCGGCTCTGTTCTGGGTCGACTCTTCCTGTATATATGGTGGCTCGTTGTCACTGTTGCTGCATACAGCTGATTCAACGGGAAACATCCTTTACAACGAAACTTTTACAACGTAGTGCTTTTACAACGCAGGTTTTACAACGAAAACCATTACAACGCATTGCGCTGGGGGGCACTCTAGGATAGGGAATAGATTTAATTTACTATCCAACACCTTCCCTAGTGTCCACGGGGACTGGAGTTGGAATAGTAAATTAAACTATTCACTATCCAGTACCCCAAAGCGCTATGCGTTGTAAAGGTTTGCGTTGTAAAAACTGCATTGTAAAAGCACTGCGTTGTAACGTCATACATCCGATTCAACTGACACTGCCAGGTCACGACCAACTGAGTCATTATTAAGGCTGTGTCCTACCCAATAAACCCTCACTGAAGTTATGCCCCTGCAGGCGGGCACAGCAGAGGTGATGGCATGGGTAGGGTTGCATGTGTTTTGTTGAGGGTGGAGAGCTGTATATTACTTCGCTTGTGCTTGCTCTCTACCCTCTGAGTTGTGATTTCAGAATCTCTTCCCAGCCACCATAATGATGACCACTAGGTTCCTATTGAGAAAATAATGTTTTTCATTTGCTGTATCTTAGGTGGCTGATTTCATCGCTTTTATGTTCTTCTCAGGCTGAGAAATCATACAAAAAATTTGAAATTATACCAAAGCTCCATTGCTTCCAAAATACTCTCAATGAACTGCAAGAGTAGGCATATGGTGAGTCGTGTGTGGTGGAGGTACATTCACCCAATCATTTTTTTTCTAGAACTCCCACTTATCCGTTGGAATTTTTTTCATGTATGTGGTACTCAGTACCTGTGAGTACCAGCCCTTGTAAAGCATTGGAAGTAGTAATATTCTAGTTTAAAGCAGTCGCTGTAATACAATGGTAGAGTTGCTCTAGTGTGGCTAAACACTTACAGGTAGATGCATCAAGCATTTTTGCGAGCGCAAATGGTGCGAATCTCAAAATTCGGCCGTTTGCGCCCACAAAAATGGCATTTGAGATGCATCAAGGGTTCATGCACTCGCAATTTAAGAATTCGCAAATAATTGCGAGTTCTCATATTGCGATTGCATTTAAGGAATCGCAATTTGCGATTCCATAAATGCAATGCATGAACCATTCCAAGATTGTGAATTAGCAATCTGGGGTCACTATTTACCGCGAATTCAAACTACGTGGTAAATGGCAAAAACTTAGAAATATGCACTTTAGTGCATTTTTCTAAGTTGTATATTACACACACACATGTCCTTGGGACATGTGTGTGCGCAACACCAGTGAACATTACCATTTCAGGGGTGCAACAGGGTGTCCTTTGGACACCTGGCACCCTTGAAATTGCGACACATTTGCGATTCGCTAATTGCGAATCGCAAATAAGGAAAGCCATTCCTTATTTGCGATTAGCAATTAGCGAATCGCAAATAAGGAATCAGTAGGAATCGCATATAACATTGCGATTCCTACATGCATCCCGTTTTGCGAGTCTTTAATAGCGAATCCTTAAAATTCGCTATTAAGGACTCGCAAAACATAACTTTGATGCATCTGGGGGTTAGGGCCTGATTTAGATCTTAGGATCCTTCAGGATATAATGGGATCTATATTTCGGCGGACAGAATATCCATCACCATTGTGATGGGGTAACCCGTCTGCCAAGATCTAATTCAGGCCCTAGAATTAACATCCTCAGTAGGACTAACAAATCCATTTTGCTGGACATGGTGTCTGTTCTGTGGGGTGTTCTTCAGGTGGACGCAGGGGACAGGGCCTTCGGATCCAGGTATTAATTCACTGAATTTCGATTGGTGCAATGTGTTTATCAGCTGCCTTGTTGTATTTTACGTTTGTGGGTGTGATATATTATATGTTTATATTGATGGTGTAGTTTGCGTATGGTGATGAACTGTAACAATACTTTATGTTATTGAATATGCTGCTTTACTAGATACCAGGTTTGCAAGCATTGCTTGCATTGCATGCAGTGGGGCGTTGGAGGTGTTGTAAAAGTATAAATATGGGTACTGAGATATTCAGTCGCATTTGTCTGGCTGATCATGGAGGCTAACGGCTTGGTGGCATGTTTTATTAATGCAATCCGGATAATGTATCTGCATCCCATCGCTTGACTACAAATAATGGGAGCAGATTTGGAACCTTTCTCGATTGAGAGGGGAACAAGGCAGGGCTGTCCCGCTTCCCCCCTGCTATTTGCATTGTACATCGAGCCCTTCCTTAGGAGGCTGGAAGCCTCTCTGGACATCCCTCCTGTTAGTCTTCAGGGTTGGGACACCAAAGCGTTGACCTATGCCGACGACGTGGCAATAATCACTACAGATCCAGACAGGGCTCTTTGCTCTGTGGAAACGATACCGGAAGCATTTGGGAATCAGTCAGGGTTTCTGTTAACAAAGCTAAAACCCAGGTATTGATAAATGAATATATGACCGCCTCCAATGGAAGGATTGTTGAGGAAGCTACCAATCTGGGAATCAGCATTACATCGAGAGTTGAATGTATAGTTGGTTTAAATCCATCCCCTAATATGGAAAAAGCCAAGACGGATTTTAGTCAATGGCATAATCTGAAACTCTCTTTAATGGGGAAATGCAACCTTGTTAACATGATGTGATTGCCAACGCTGCTGACGTTATTGCCAATGTGTTAGACCTCTGGAGGTCAATTACGATTGGTTTAACCCGTTACTCCGCGGTGCGGTGCAGGCGTTCTATTGCGCGGACGGGGCCACGTTGGCCAACGGACGTGCGCAGCACTAACGAGGTAGTGCTCGCGAAGGCCGTTGGCCGAAGAACGCACGCAATGGGTTAAATTAATTGAGAGATTGGTGACAAGATTCATTTGGTCTTATGGAAGGACTAGGAGGGCTTATGTATTTCTGTGCCTACCCAGAGACAGGGGAGAGTGGGGGAGCCCAGTTTTATGTTATATTACCTAGGTGTAGCTTTTCAATATTATGGCCCTTTATTTTTCAAAAAGGCTATGGAGGTAGATGTGTCAGGCTATGTCCCCTTAATTTATGTCCTTTAGATAGGGAGCACTGCCAATTACTTTTTGTTGAAGTTTTTCAAGCCAATTTACTTTAAAACAACACGGTTCAAGACTCTGATTACAGCATTTTGCAACTGGGCTTGTGTTCAGGAAAAACATGGGTGGGTAGATTTAGCAGGTATACTCCTTTGCTCAGGAAGGGAAACAACCTTTACAACGCACTACCATTACAATGAAACTTTTACAACGCAAGATCCATTACAACGCATGTCATTACAACGCAACCATTACAACGCATTACACTACAACGCACACCATTGCAACGCATGTCATTACAACGCAGTCATTACAAAGCATATCATCACAACGCATACCATCACAACGCATAGTACCCTTACACTATCCAACACTTACCCTACTGTTGCACCCCCTGGAGTTAGAATAGTAATTTTTACCCCTACACTATCCAACACTTACCCTACTGTTGCACCCCTGGAGTTAGAATAGTAATTTTTACCCCTACACTATCCAACACTTACCCTACTGTTGCACCCCCCTGGAGTTAGAATAGTAATTTTCCCCCTACACTATCCAACACTTACCCTACTGTTGCACCCCCTGGAGTTAGAAAAGTATTTTTTACCCCTACACTATCCAACACTTACCCTACTGTTGCACCCCCTGGAGTTAGAATAGTAATTTTTACCCCTATACTATCCAATACTTACCAAATTTGCATTGTAATGGTATGCGTTGTAATGGTATGCGTTGTAAAGGTAGTATGCGTTGTAATGGAATGCGTTGCAATGGTAGTTTTAGGAAATTTGTTGTAATGGCATGCGTTGTAATGGAATGCGTTGTAATGGATGTTGCGTTGTAAAAAATGCGTTGTAAAGGCATGCATTGTAAAAGTATGCGTTGTAACATCATATATCCCTCAGGAATGATCGGCTACCCAGGGTTTTTCAAGATAATTGTTTAGCCAGATGGGTATTGGGGGGCTTTGGCAGGATTGGGGCTCTATTAGTAGGGGAGCATATTACATCTTTTGAAGTGGTTTGGGATAGATTTATTATTGGGCTTTGGGATTTTTTCAAATACTTACACCTGAGGGATTTTCTTTTGAGGAAAGCTGGGGGTGTGGCAGGCTTTACGCAGATTCCCATAATGGAAATGCTAACAAAGGATATTGGCCCTTCAATCTCGCAATTATATGGTTATTTGCTGGATAGGATCCCGGATGATCTGGAGAAGCATAATGTGAAGTGGCAGGCGAGGCTTGATCTATCAGATTCCGGCTTTCTGAAATTGCTCAAGCTGGAGGGGGTCAATTTTGTGTTCAGCAAATCTGCAATCAGAATATTATAAAATATTTTCAATCTGTATGTAACACCAGCAAAAATTGCGAAATGGGGGGATTTGTTGTTTTAGATGCCAGGCATCTTATGAGGATTTGGTTCACATGTTCTCCACCTGCCCTAGTCTAAGACCACTTGGCATGGAATTTTCAGGCTTTCTTTGAGACATTCTTAAAGTTAATATCTCCCTGTCTCCCCAGGGGGTAGATGAAATAGACAGAGGGGTTGGGGAAAGTCTAATATGTATAGCTATGTCAGTTTTTAGGCTCTGTGTGGCTGCAGCATGGCTTGATCCTCTACCCGACCTTTCAGCAATGGAAGGGGCATTTCCTGCTGTTTACAATTTAGAAACAGCACGAAGGGAATAATTAAAGGGAGAGGATCTGGGGGCCAGTTTCAACCTGGGTCTCTCTGTTCAAATAAGCTGCTGGGTACCTGGTTGAGACAGCATCAGGGTAACGCCTGGAATGAATTAATTTCTAGCCTGGCACTGATTTCTTGCTGATATCTGTTTATGGCTAACTTAATGAAATTTGTTATTTTTTAATGTATCTATGTTAAACTTGCTGCTGCAATTTTTATTTAATCACAATAAAATAAAAACGAAAAAAGGTAGCACTTCTTGGTTGCTGGTAAATGAGTTTCAGCAAGGCTGGACTAGTCGTACCAGGCATTGTGCATTTTCCAGGGAGGCTGGACGAGTGGGGGACTGGATTTGTAGTTGTGCAGCACATTTAGAAGCACTGCAGAGTTCCTTGTACATCCAAAAGTTTTCAGGCAAGAATAAAAGTGTCAAGATAACTCTGGTGATTAATGTACCTGCTGGAGAGAGATCAGAGTTTTGTCTAGTGCAGGTTTAACTCATCTAAGGTAGCTTAGTGGGTTAAAATGGCCGCAGCAAAGAGTGTATACAATGCAGAACAGTAGAAGTTGAAATCGTAGTCTAAGTTAGAAAGATTTGTTGTTTTCCCAGTTTCTCACTATACTAATTTTGCTAAAAAAAGGTTTGTTTGGTTAGAAATACATTATTTTTTAAAGTTTAGGATGCTTTTATGATATAACATGAAAATAAAGCATAAATATAAAATAAACATATAATGTTCAAACAATTCTAATCAAGTACTGTGGATAAAAGAGAAAGATATGAAAAATTTATTAATTTCAACACCTGAAACCAGTTTGAATAATATAAACAATTTTACAAAAACAAATCCATATAAGAGTTTTAAGAAAGAGAAAAAAGAAAAGAAAGAAAAAGGAAAGAAGAAGAGAGAGATATAAGAAAAAGCAAATAGTAAGCGTGACAGCATAGCAATAATGACATTAATAACTTGTTAAACATTTTAACATTTAAGAGGGTTCATAACTGGTAACCATAGATGTGGGCCGAACAGCTTGATAGGAATGCCGTGAGTGGTGACCATATTTACAACAAGGGGTGGTGATGGACAGAGTCTCTGAATTAAGCAGAATACTCTCACCCAGTCAAGAGATCAGGGCTAGATCCAACACCGTTTTTTAGCTCATTGCACCATCCCAGTTTCAGAACCTGGCTGTATGCAAATTAGTCTGTCCCTGGCCCAGTGCATCATGGGAACAGGGCAGACCAGACTACAAAAGCCAATTCTTACACTGGGAAGGAAACAAGCTTCCGGGGACCGGTTTCTGGCATTTCAGCCGTCTTCGGCCCGGCTTGCTTGAATCCTGATGGTGCAATGAGCAAGGGACTCACATCTGAGTATACCCTTCCACGCTTAGGGTGGACAAAAATATTTACAACAAGGGGTGGTGATGGACAGAGTCTCTGAATTAAGCAGAGTACTCTCACCCAGTCAAGAGATCAGGGCTAGATCCAACACCGTTTTTTAGCTCATTGCACCATCCCAGTTTCAGAACCTGGCTGTATGCAAATTAGTCTGTCCCTGGCCCAGTGCATCATGGGAACAGGGCAGACCAGACTACAAAAGCCAATTCTTACACTGGGAAGGAAACAAGCTTCCGGGGACCGGTTTCTGGCATTTCAGCCGTCTTCGGCCCGGCTTGCTTGAATCCTGATGGTGCAATGAGCAAGGGACTCACATCTGAGTATGCCCTTCCACGCTTAGGGTGGACAAAAATATTTACAACAAGGGGTGGTGATGGACAGAGTCTCTGAATTAAGCAGAATACTCTCACCCAGTCAAGAGATCAGGGCTAGATCCAACACCGTTTTTTAGCTCATTGCACCATCCCAGTTTCAGAACCTGGCTGTATGCAAATTAGTCTGCCCCTGGCCCAGTGCATCATGGGAACAGGGCAGACCAGACTACAAAAGCCAATTCTTACACTGGGAAGGAAACAAGCTTCCGGGGACCGGTTTCTGGCATTTCAGCCGTCTTCGGCCCGGCTTGCTTGAATCCTGATGGTGCAATGAGCAAGGGACTCACATCTGAGTATACCCTTCCACGCTTAGGGTGGACAAAAATATTTACAACAAGGGGTGGTGATGGACAGAGTCTCTGAATTAAGCAGAATACTCTCACCCAGTCAAGAGATCAGGGCTAGATCCAACACCGTTTTTTAGCTCATTGCACCATCCCAGTTTCAGAACCTGGCTGTATGCAAATTAGTCTGTCCCTGGCCCAGTGCATCATGGGAACAGGGCAGACCAGACTACAAAAGCCAATTCTTACACTGGGAAGGAAACAAGCTTCCGGGGACCGGTTTCTGGCATTTCAGCCGTCTTCGGCCCGGCTTGCTTGAGTCCTGATGGTGCAATGAGCAAGGGACTCACATCTGAGTATACCCTTCCACGCTTAGGGTGGACAAAAATATTTACAACAAGGGGTGGTGATGGACAGAGTCTCTGAATTAAGCAGAATACTCTCACCCAGTCAAGAGATCAGGGCTAGATCCAACACCGTTTTTTAGCTCATTGCACCATCCCAGTTTCAGAACCTGGCTGTATGCAAATTAGTCTGTCCCTGGCCCAGTGCATCATGGGAACAGGGCAGACCAGACTACAAAAGCCAATTCTTACACTGGGAAGGAAACAAGCTTCCGGGGACCGGTTTCTGGCATTTCAGCCGTCTTCGGCCCGGCTTGCTTGAATCCTGAGTGGTGACCATAGTAAATCTATTTTAATCATTAAAGGCATAGAGGTAGCATGATCTAGTCTATGATGATGCAAACACAAGGAGATGATGGACGGAGCACTGAAACTTTTCAGACACTCACCCCCAGTCACAAATCTGGGTTGAATCCATCATCGTTCTGTAGCTCACTTCGCCACTCCAGTTCAGACACAGCTATATGCAAATCAGTCTTGACCCTGTGCCTCATGGGAACAGTCCAGCCCGAACTGCCAAGCCATGTCTTCCCTGGACTGGAAACAAGCATCCTAGGACCGGTTTCGGGCTAACAGCCCTCATCAGCCAGGCTAGTTTGAATCCAGTGGCAAAGTGAGCAAAGGACCCTTGGTTCCAGTCCAGGGAAGACATGGCTTTAATGTTTAGTAAAAGCCATCTACCCTTGTTATCTTTAACTTCATTTAGCAAAAGAGCACATAACGATGTATGAAATAATGTTAATACTCCATTCTTATTATTCACTGCTGTAGACAAAATAATGTTTCCAACCCATTGTCTACGTAAGGATAGTATATCTTGCTCCTTAAGATGAGTTTCTTGTAGTAAAGCAGTATGGCATTTCGATTTGTTAAGATGAGACAATGCTCTTTGCTTTTTAACAGGGTTGCGAATGCCCTTAACATTCCATGAGATGATACGTAATCCACTCATCAAGCGATATATAAAGAGTTTTAACAAAGCACAAATGAAACCTAAAATAAGTACAGGACTTAATCAACCAAAATCAAAATGATAGAAAATAATGCAAGTCCAGATACACATGAATGCCATTAAACAAAGAAGTCATATTAAAACAGAGAATATGAAAAAAAGCTAGGTAAAAGATAGAAAAGAAGTCAAAACAGTCAACATGTATTTCAAAAAAAATCAGGCCACGTAGAAAATAGTAGAGAACCACAAGAAGAAGTTTGTATATAGAAGGGGTCGCTGTATTATAATGAAGAAAAAAGAAGAAAGAAAATAGAAGAAGAGATAAGTTTAAAGGTAAGAAAGGGACAAGAGGAACAAAAGGAGAACAGTATATATGTAGAAAAGATGACAAAAAGCCAAAAGACTTAAGCCATAGCAATCACAAACAGAAAAAACAATAATGTTGAAAGGGGGAACGAGAAGGACAGACACCACTCCAAAGAGGAACACCGAGAATAAGTAGATGTAATATCAACAAATAATGCAAGGACATTATTAATGAAAAGAGAACAGAACCAACACAGCGCAAAGGGACTTAAAAATATTGGGGAGACAATGCAACTGAGCGGAACATAGACAATGAAATGGATGGACAACGGGAAAAGAGACATCATCATCATCAAACAAGATACGAGTAGGAACCTGCGAAACAAAAGGAAGAGAACAATTAGGTTTTACTAAGTTCCATATCTTCTCCCTTGTGCACGAGTATACATTTCTTGAACTCTGCAGGATCTTCGAAGGTGTTTGTTCTGTCTTTAAATGTTACTTTGTAAAAACACAGATGGATAAGAACGTAACGGGCAATCATAGTTCGAAGTGTAGGTCTGAGGTATAGAACTCTTTTCGGCGGTTAGCTGTGGGCTTAGAAACATCTTGACTGAAGAAAAAATGTTGACCTGACCAAAGCATCTGTTTATGCTGTTTAGCTGCTGTAAGAGTCGCCATTAAATCAAAATACAAAATAAAATAGGCAATGATTCCTCGCGGTCTATTTGAAGCTGATATGTTGAGAGGACCTATCCTGTATGCCTTCAGGATATTAAGGTCAACAGATTTTGATAGGCCTACTGTTTGTGGAATATGCTCCTTCAAGAAAGTAATCATGTCAGAACCCTTAGAACCTTCGGTATACCATAAATTCTTAGGTTGTTCCGTCTGTTTCGCTTTTCCAAATCTTCTGATGTTTTCTTCAGTTGAGCGACCTCTTTAGATAAAATATCTACTCTATCGACAACATCCTTCGCATCACTACTCCTTTGTTCAACGTCTGTAAGTCTTAAGTCCAGACTAGACCATTTTTCTTCAATTCTTTGAAGCGTCGCAGTGGTATCCACCATGAAAGGTCGTATATTTCTCAGTTCATCCATAATATACTCTAAGGTCAAAGGTAGAGGTGATGTGTTTTGGGAGGAAGGATCTTTTTTAACCCTTTTATTAGTATTGCCGACAGATTCTTTGTGTCCGTTAGCATTAGAACCTGTAGACCCTTGTAGTAATTGTGAGCACCAAGCTCGCAAAATGGCGGCTGGAACAAGGAGCGCCCCGGGAACAAGGGGAGAAAAGCAGCTAACAGACAACTAGACTGATTAAGGGTCTAAACACTTGCTTATCCGCTCCCGAGGGCCTCCAAAGTCCTTTTCCATGCTCAGACCGCTGCGCAACAGCACAAAAATGTCCCTCTGTGACCGGCAGTTCCTCAGTGCCTCGGAGGAGTGGCCATCTTTTCTCGCTGCCGCCGTCGAATAAAAAATACATTATTAATAGGAAAGTCAAGCCTAACAACTGTGTTACATTCTGAATCCTGAGTTTGTGCTTCCCCAGACCAAGCACTCTTAAAAAATGCCTACCAGTATGGATGACATGTGAATCCTACACCTTGTATTCTCCTTTGTCTTATGTAATATTTTCTATACAGTGATTTACACACCCATGATAAATTGTCTCTGGATGTGTGTGTTATGTAAAATGCTCCGACACCCTACAACTGGTATGAGAGGCACCATAAAATAAATTAAATGAATGTGAGAGAGGCGCTATGGAGAGATGAGAGACACTGTTAGAGGTTGATAGTGGGGTAATAATTGAAGAGCCCTAGTAGAGCCCCAGTACAGATAATCGTATCATGGTGCACTGTAAGGTCATCATTTGCTATGCTTTAAAAAATCAATGCAATTGAATATATAATTGAAAATGTGTTGTAGAAAGTACAATTTTGGGCATTTTTTCCTAAATTGTCTTGAGGAGAGAACCCCCCAAGCCACCATGCAGTGGTCAGGCTTGCGCTGTGCTTGCTTGGTCTACACCATATGGGGGCTGGTCTGACAAAACTTGCCAGGGCTGCTTTGGGTTGTCAGTCTGGCCCTGGGATTCAGCAAACATTTGGGCTTGCTTTGTGCACTCAACTGAGTACCAGCACCATCTTTAAAAAGCCACTTTCCTTCAGAGCAGAATTTAAAACAGTTTCTTTACACAGGTGTACATCTACATAGTACATGCTGTCACAAACATTCTACCACCTACATTCCTTAAAATCCTGCATGTCCTTAAACTACTATTTCCCTCCTTTATTTTGAATGAACCTCTGCTTACCTTATATGCCTCGTCAATATATAAACTACTCTTAAGTCTCAAACCTGTCTGTCTTCAAGTTTTATATAAAATAATTTGCTTCTCACATACCCCTCTCTAAGAATCATGCTTAAGCCACTAATGTGCCACAATGACATTAATGCACAGAATGGTTTCCTTTAGCACGCAAGACTATTTTAAAAAACTAATAACCAATGGACTGACCACTAACTTTGGGCACCCGCGTAGCGTGATACTCACTGTAAGGCGCTTCAACCCTTCATCAGGGGTAGTAAGACCCAAATAAATGAAATTTAAATTCAGTTCAATTACGGTGCTTAGAACCAGAGGTTTTATGTTTTTGTCCTAAATAGTACATTTGTAGTCAGAAACTGCAGATTGCTTGTTCACGGGAAGACACTTTAGGCCAGCATTATCACCAGATTGAAAGTGTTGCTTCAGCAAAAATTTAGTTTTAGCAAGCCGAACATTTTCTAATAGAAAATGCTTTTTAAAGACATTCTTTTTGTCACATTTGATGTGAGGTGGGGGTTGGGCCTGAGGCAGAAGGTAGGTTGGTATTGAGGGTTTAGAGGGTCACTCATAAGATGTCCACAGTATCAGGATTCGGCTAGGATGGAGTTCCACATTCTAGGAGATTAGCAGGAGAAGGCCTGGCAACTAGGATTTGATTTCAAGATCGTAATGGATTATGGTCTGCTGCTGCTGTGCATCTTCTGAAGCTGTGAGGATATACTGAGCTGGTCCTACATCCCTGTTGGCTCCACACACAAGGAAGCAGGTCTTGAAGCTGGTGCAGGCAAGCAGAGGGCAATAGTCTCTGGACATAGAGTTGTTCTATTGAAGTTCTGCAGACTTTTATTGAGGTGAGATTCTGCATGAAGAAAGCTCTGCATGAGTGGTAGGTATATCTTGGGTAGGTTTGCCAGAAGAGCATTGTTGATGTTGAGATGACAAAGAACAGAATTGCATGGCTGTTATGAAGTCACCTCATGGAAGAAGTGGCTTCCCTTAGCAGTGAAGGATCAGTTGATGTCACACAGTGTTGTTCTTATGCATGATCTGTTCCTAAAGTTGAGGGTAGAATAGATATAAAATGCCTCAGCTGGGCATTGTTGAAAGGTGAGGTGCAAACCCATTCAGGTTCATCTAATCGAGTCGCTCCTGGACCTGTCTGTGCATGCTGGGCTCCGGATCACGGCTCTGGGTACAGATTCTTTCTCTATGCAATCTCCTCCCACCCAAAGGCTTTCCTGTATCATGTAGTATGTTTGTCTAGATTCATCAAATATGTTCATACATTCCAAGCTTATTCTTTCTTTCCCTCACTCTCAGTGGTGGTTTTGTAGAGGGCCAGAACTATAGAAAAGCAACAAAATCAAGATATAGGCTGGAAAGGGTCAAAGCATATCATAAACCTGCATGTAATCATCACACACTGTGATTTTCAAATAGCATAAATCTTTATCATCTTTAGATGGTGGCACTTACGATATACGGTAATACCAGTTTCAGTCTCAACTATTTTTTGTCATTATCATACTATGCTTGTTTCATGTCATACGGTTAATTCTGGCTGCTGTTCTGTTCAGAGTAGATCCTGGGTTTCTATTTAGGTAAAAGCATCTTATTACAAATAAGTAATAGATGAAAAAGCACTTTGGCCAAATTAGAAAATGACAATATAAACCATTATTGATACTGTTTGAAGGGTGGCATTGAAGAAAGTAAAGTGGTAATTTAAAGTTTGAAAGATCCAAAGCCCTGTAGTCAATCCATGGAGCTCCCTCTTTGCTAAACTGACAATTCCGCCAACCTTTTATTTAGAAGTAGGCCAACTCTTAGTTTTCCATAGCTCCGCCATCAGAAAACTCTGACCTGGTCGCCCATCTGCAACCGAACCATGGGTTGTATGCTTTGGAAAGGAAAACCATATTGAGGTTCGACCTTCTGATACAATAAATTATAATCAATGACCTCCACACAGAGGAAGAAAACATTCTTCAAGTCAAGACCACAGAAACAAACCGCTGCTTTGGGGATTTGTTTCTCCAAAACAAGAATTATTGCTAACTAGCCATCATGGCATGGCAGCCAGGAGGCATTCAGGTCTTGATGAAAGTGCTTCCTCCACTTTTACTGGGGCAGTTTTACCAAAATGATTGAAGCAGGGATCTTTGAATATGCTATGGTATGTTATAGTAATGTATGTTATGTCATGTCATGCAGATTTATAGAGCATGCTATTACCTGGAGGATAGCCTGGCGCTGAGCAGGTGTGAGACTGGGCACACCAAAGGCCTATTGGGACTACTCAAAGACAGTTCTTCAGTTTCTTCAAGAAGTCAGAAGGGGGCTCTTATGTGTATCGGCAAGTCATTCCCTATTTAGGAAAGATGTAGGAGAAGGCTCAACTGCCGGATCTGGTTTTCCATATGCTTGGAATGTGTGCAAGTCAGAGCCTGGACAAGAAGAGGTGTCTGGAAGATTATTTAAAGCAGATGCGATTGTTGAGGTTTGATGGATAGTGGTGGTTGTCTCACAGGAGGTAGAGGGGCCTCTGCTGATCCTGAAGATGTTTTATATAGCAAGCATTCATGTCAGTAATGTTAAAAAGTGATTAACCTTTTCTCTGAGGTTTAAATCATCATCGGTTGTATACCTTTTGAACGCATTAGCAGAAGAGCAAAACTGCTTGACTAATAACTAAAGCTTGCAACAATTAGCATGGTTTAGTTTTGGGATTTTGTGACCATTGCATGTCATAATGATAGTGGACTTATACATGATAATTGCAGACTTATAAAGCTCCCTGATACCATCTATTGTGCCCTAGCGCTAGTAGGGATAGCCAATGAAAGCTAGGTGGGTAGCTTCAGTGATTCACTAAAATGAGTCAGGATACCAATTGCTTGTGGGAAGTAACTTTTTAAATAAAGATTTTAGTTTTCACAAAGGTTTCCAAAAGTAATATTAAAAACCTGCAACAGTCTACTAATGTGGGAAAGTTACAGTTTACAAGAAAACTTTTCTGAATCACAAAGAAAGTGAAAATCGAGCCTACATTCACAAGGCGTGAATTACAAGGAAGCAAATCATGCAGACAAAGATATTTCTAAAACCAAACCAAGCACAATACTCTGCCAAGCCTCTGCTTCCTAGCCCCAAGACTATACAAAAGCCTGACTGAAAGGATCAGACAGAATCCAGACCTGCTATCTATCAAGAAGAGTCAGAAGACTGGGCTCTTCAGATCTTAAAAGCAACTTGCTGACATGATCTACTTTCTCTTTACCTTTTTTTTTTAATTTTTTTTTTATTGATGCTTGGAAAAGTAACAACAACATATTGGCAAATCAAAGAATACAGACTGTAGCTATAAATGTATACATACATCAAGAAAAGGGGGAGGAAAAGCCAGCTTTAAGAGAAGCCAAGAGGAAAAGATAAAGAAAACAATCTTTAAACTAAAAATAAATTGAGTCACACATCAAGAGCCATTCCGCTAAGCACCAAGGCACTCCTCCAACGGGGCCCAAATTTTCCAGCCCTGTTCCCGCCTCCTTCTGCCCCACCTCTGAAAAACTGCTGACTCTAAATTATGGAGAGCCAGAATCCTTGCTCTCCAATTTACAAAAGTGGGAGCCTCAGGACTAATCCATCCCAATGTTCTACAGAGTCGTACTAGGGACATAGAGATACAGAGATGGGCAGATGCATTTCTTGATCTCTCCAGTGCACAATTACTCTCACACCCAAAAATAACAAGCTCGGAGGAAAGAACAGACGGAATTTTCAATCTAGAATTGATAAACAGTTCTACCTCCTGAAGAAATGTGGTATGGGTGGGGCATTCAAAAAACATATGTACATCATTAGCCACTACTAAGCCACACCTTGGACAACAATGACCCCCTCTCCCTCCCCATTTAAAATTTTTAGCTGGTGTGTAGTAGAGATCGAATAATGCCATATAGCATTGAGAACGTAGACTTCCTGATATTAAGACACTATTTGATAGTTCCAAAGCCAGGGAAATATCCAGCCCTACCTTACCCAATTTTAACTCCCATTTAACGTTTTGAGTAGAAAGGTCATCCGGAAGGCCTGAGAGTAAATGCTGATACAGTATACCTATTCTTGATCGCCTCAAAATCAATTCCATCAATAAATTCTTGCAAAATAAACTGGATTTTTGAACCTTCAATTTATCCACAAAAATGTGTGAGTATTTAAAGAAAACCTATCCTTTAAGAATAAAAAAGCGGACATAGATCCATCAGACCCTAAATCGCCCAAGGACTTTATTCCCTTCGTCATCCAGTTAAATGTGACGTGATCCTGAAATATATGGGGTAAAAGTCTAGCTGCATCCAAAGGTGTGTAGTAATTAAGATTAGAAATAGACCATTTTGCCGGACCTTGCGCCAAACTGTAAACATTGCTATAACTACCTTGAACTTTGTTTTCTTGTAGTAGCTAGGTTCCAAAACCCCTAATAAAATCCCCTTGGCATCTTCCCCCAGCCCTATTTCAAAAATGGAGGGACTACAGTGAGATGGCAACAATGCTCTGTCCCCAAATAGTGGTGTAGCAAAATGCTGAAGAAAAGCTGACCACCAATACAACACCAAATTAGGTACAGACCACCCTCCTCGATCACGCGATAGATGCATCCACTTGGCCGCTCTCCGGGGTTGATGATACCCCCAATGGAATCTATTACAGCATCTCTCAGCGTAACTGAGGATGGCTTGGGAGAACTCCAGCGGAATGGTTCTGAATAGGTACAGGAACTTCGTCAAAACCAGCATTTTCAGAACATTCCCCCTGCCATATAAAGATAGATGCAGATTGTCTAATCTAGTCATAGTAGAATTAACAGATTCGATAACGGGTAAGATATTCAAGTCAGGGATCTTTTCAACTTCAGCTGTAATTTTGACCCCAAGATAAAATGCACTTTGGACAACTGAAACTTCAGAGGGGCCATATCTGCTGATTGGATAACCTGGGTTTTAGTAACGTTGAGTTTATATCCGGACACCCGCCTATATTGCTCTGCTAAATTACTAATAGCTATAAAAGCTGATCCCACATTGCTGAAACTATAATATCATCGGCGTAAGCCAGAGCCTTATATTCTGACGTACTAACCCTAACCGAGAGTATATCCAATGAGTTCTCAATTTTGCTTAGCAACAAGGGCACCCCTGCCTAGTGCCCCTGCTGATACTGAATGATCTTGATTGCAGCCCTGAGACTGAAAGAGTAGCTTCCGGAGCAATATAAAGTGCTTGGACTGCCCTGATGAATTCAGAGCTGAATCCCTTCCACTGTAAAACCGCCCATAAGAACCCCCAGGCTTCCCTGTCGAATGCCGTTTCGGCATCCAACAGGATTGCACCGAGGGGAGATTGCGTAGCTTGGGCCCAGTCAAAGAGTGCAACTACACGGCGGACATGGTCGGCCGTGTCCCTGCCTGGGATGAAGCCATGCTGACTCAGGGAGACTAATGGAGAAATTACCAATGACAGTCTAGTGGATAAGATTTTCAAATACATTTTGTTGTCTGCATTGATCAGAGATATCGGGTGGAAAGAAGATGGATCTAATTCTGGTTTCCCTTTTTTTAAATTAAAATAATCGTAGTTTGGTGCCATGTAGCTGGTATATGGCCAAGCTGAGCCCCTCTAAAAGTGGCCAGCATATCATCCTGAATCTCTGAGCGAAACAGACTATATAATTCCAGAGGAATGGAGTCAGGGCCAGAAGCTTTCCCATTGGCTAGTGAGTTGATTGCCAACTCAATCTCATCCCAGTCTATAAGGGCAGAAAGAACTTCGTTCTGCTAAGCAGTGACCTGTAACGTGTTAAGGTCCTGTAGGAAAGCTTCAGCCTCATATTCTAAATTGGAGTCTCTGATTTCCTCTGTATATAAAGTACAGTAAAACTTCCGGAAAACCTCCATAACTCCCTCCGATGTGTCCTGAATATTCCCCTGAGAGTCCAGAATTCTAGTTACGTGGTTAGCCAACCCTTTCTGCTGGAGTCTCTTAGCCAAGACCCTCCCCAATTTTTCCCCAAACTCAAACATCATAGAGCGGAATTGCAGGTATTTAGCCGCAAGGTCTTGCCCAAAAAACTCCAACAAAGAGGCCCTAACCCTGGCCACCTGTAACTGCCCTTGAGTTATATCTCAACCCTCCTTAATTGCACCCGTAAGTTTGGCCTCTACCAACCCCAATTCCACCATCCTCCTATTGATCTCAGCCTGTATGGACCTCTGCCGGGAATATGAAAAGCTCTTTATTTCCCCCCGAACTGCTGCTTTTAACGAATCCCACACAGTGATACAGGAGGCAGTCCCTCTGTTAAGATTTAGAAATTCCTCAATCCAATTCCTCATATGGTCTATATATGATTGTTCTAAAAAAAGCTTTCTCTCGAATGTCCAAGTTCTTGGGACTCTGTTGTATGAGAAAAAATACATTCCATAATCAAAGGGTTGTGATCCGATAAGATCCTAGGAAGGACTGAGATAGATGTAGAGTCTACCAATTGTTCAGACATAAGACAGTAGTCTAGCCGAACCATCTTATTATGAGGGGCAGAAAAATAAGTGTAGCCATCTAGATGTTTATTATGGTGAAACCAAAGATCTGTAAGATACTGTTCTTGGGCCAAGGCTTGAAGAGACCTGAAGACTCTGGGCTTTTTGCCAACATAGTTCTGTCCCCCCACTAAGTCGAAATCAGCAGACAATTTGATGTTCAAATCACCACAGACGCAAACAGGCCGAGGCCAAAGAGCCAATTCGACATTCAAATAGTGCAGCACACCGGATCATCCAGATTTAAAGAATAGACTGTGCAGATAGTTAGGGGTTTACCATTTATTTGCAGCTCATTAATTACCCATCTCCCAGCACCTATATATAGTTTGTATTGCAGCCACTTACATAGTGTTTACTGCCCCTAGGTGGTGCACTGAAGCACCTACCTACATGTGTAGCAAGCTTCACCATGTAGAGTGTGTGGTTGGAAAGATGTTGTCTTTGTTTTGATCCTATGTGAGAAGTGTTTCCATGTCATGAGTGAGGACCACCGAGGTGCCCATATTGTGCTATGGTATGCAGTGCATAGCAGTGTGGTGGATGATGGGTTGTGAGAGACAGAAGGACAGTATGATGGCAGCCTTGAGCAGCTCTGCAGATCTCTGTCTGGTATTTCATATGATTATAGTCTGCTTAGGTGGTTACTGCATTTTGTTGTTCAAAATGAGATTTTGTGAACAGTTGTAATCATTAGCTGGCATATATGGTCAAAGAGAGGGATGGAGAAGTCTGTTGGGATGGTCATTTTTATTATCATCTCATATCTGAGTGCCTTTGTGAGATGAAAAGAAGTGGTAATATTACATAGATTTTTTGGGATTTGTAGTGGTGGACCAGTTTAAAGTTCTCTGAATTGTCCAGCAGTCTCTGAAAAATCTCTTCAGTTATCCATGCCTGTTCAGCTCAGTTGGTGATGCCTGTTTTGTTGGTTGTACATTACAGGTGATGAGCAACCCTCGTAGCAGAAGTGTCTTATTTGAATGTAAGAGGTATAAGTTACAATTGGCTGCCAATCACTCTTATTATGGTCTCAGTATTATTGTGGGCCTTAAATGTTATATATGAGATTAAATAACTTCCCGGCGAACCATAAGACAGCCCTTCTTAGCTTCCCTGCATATCAAAAGCAGTTTGTTGGTTGGGTTGTTTCCAACCTATGAGTTGTAAGCTGAAGACTGCGCTTAAGGTGGCAACTGTTCTCCAGCCACATTTCCAGCCACCTGAGGAACCTGCACTGGCTCCCCGTCAGCAAGAGGATCACGTTCAGGCTCCTCACCCACGCACACAAGTCTCTCCACGACCTGGACCCCAAGTACCTCAACGACCGCCTGACCTTCTACACGCCCACCCGCCAGCTAGGTTCTACTAGCCTCGCCCTCGCCGCCGTACCACGCATGCGAAGAGCCAACGCCGGAGGCAGATCCTTCTCCTACCTGGCGGCCAAGACATGGAACTCCCTCCCCATCCACCTTCGGCAGACCCAGGACCATCTCGCCTTCAGGAGACAACTCAACACCTGGCTGTTCGAGCAATAGCAGACCCCTTCCCCCAAGCGCCTTGAGACCCTTTCGGGTGAGTAGTGCACTATACAAATGGTATGATTGATTGATTGATTGATTGATTGATTGATTGATTGATTGATTTTTCTGGTTTCTGTTGCCGGGAAGTGGCATGGTGTAATTAACCAAGAAACAGCTTTGTTTTTAACTGTCTTCTAAAATGTGCATGCTCCTCGATGCCTTTAATCCTGGCTGGTAGTGAGTTCCAGAGCTCGGTGGCTTGTATTGAGAAAGCTTTGCCTCCTGCAGATTTCATATGGCTAGGCGGTATGATGATAAGTGGTGCTCACCTAGAGCGCAGGGTCTTGTTTTGTTTGTGTTGCTTGAATTTAACTTGTAGGTAGAGTGGTCCTTTTCCCTTTGGTAGCTCTGTGGACAATGCAGAGTATCTTGAACATTTTCCTTCTAGCTATGGGTAGCCAGTGGAGTGAATGAGGGCTGAAGTCATGCGTTTTCTTGGGTGAAGGTGAATAATAGACCTTTCAGCACGATTTTGGATGGGTTACATTTTGCATATGATGAAATCTGGTACGCCAAGGTACAGGCTGTTGAAATAATCAAGCATTGAGATTATGGGTGTGAAGATGGCTTGCAATTTATGTTGGCATGCAAAGTATGGGAAGAGTAGAAGGCACTCTTTCTGTCGTTGTTAATGTGTGGGATCAAGGATAGGTTTGAATCCATGGATACTCCAAGGTTTCTGACTTCTTGTGATAATGTTGGAGGGGCCTCAAGTTCCTTAGGCAATATATCAGTAAGCCAACATTTTTGCTACTATCCGGAGGTTATAATTACTGTTTTCGCAAAAAGCAGCGAGGCAGCCATGCCGTTCTTGTCCAATGGTAGTTTTATGTATGTCAGTGCAGTAATGGAAATGCTTCCAATTGTCACTTGTAAATCACTACTCTGCCTGTGTGCCTAGATAAGCGCTGTGTAAACACCTTTACTAAATATTTAAATAATTCCATCTATTTGTAAGCTTTCCGCAAGCGCAATTGCATATGGGGGACTGATGTGCATGTGAAAACATATTGTCCTTTTTTCCCCGTGAAGAAAGCCTTTCCTCAAAACCCCCATCAGCTTATGGGGTCATCTCTGTCCAATTTCATATCGGAAAGAGAAAGTATCTGGCTATTTTCAGGATGGAAAGAGATGAGAATGAAAATAATGAAGATATTCACAAAGCACAACCTCCTTTGCCCCAAACTCCCTCCCAGGCCCCACCCTCGAAGGAGATTTACACATGCCCAATATTACGCATGCGTGAATCAATTTACAGGACCCACTTTACCATCTGTGAATTCCTTGTGCTTGTAAATCCAGACATTTCTAGGGGTAAGTTTGTCTTACTTGAACAAATAGGTCTGCAACCCGGACCTCATGTGAGGTCGCTGATCTAAGCCTTGGCAGCAGGCGTCGACTAGAGTATGCATAACGTAGTCCTGGTAGCACACAGCTACAGATGCTGCATGAGCCTGGATGGGAGAGAATTTGCAGGGGTGTAGCTTCAGAATGGGTTTTTGGGGTGTTACACCCCCCTAGAAAATGAATACACCAGGAATTGTTCCATACACACAGATAGAAACGTACACATACTCTCCCCCTCTCTGTTCTAAGTCTTCAAAAATGATAGTTATTTTACAAAAGATTGTGGGGTAGATTTACAATTTACAATCCCCGGTGCGTCACGTTGTGTGACACACCGGTAGCGCAATCTGCTTCATATTTACAAACACAGGTATAGCCACCCTGAGTGGCTTTACCTGTGCTTATAAATATTGCCCCTTTTCCCGCAACACTTTGCGTGTTAGGGGCGTGACATGTCCACTGATGCATTTCCTTTCCACATTTAAGAGCAATCATAAATCTGGAAATGCATCAGAATGCCTTGCCACCCTAGGGGTGGCATAGTGAGGTACAGCGAGGAGAAATGTTTTCATTTCTCCATGTTTTTTTCCTCTTTCAATGTGTGCTGCATTCTACAGCACGCAGTGGAAGAGGAAATCACCTCAATTGAACCTTCCTGCACAAAAACAATCTCCCCACGACACAGGGCTCCTTGCACCATGGTGCAAGGGTGCCTGCGCTGGCGCATTGGGAGCAGTGTGTGTGCCAGCGCAGGGGGAAGCACAGAGATGCGACATTGTTGTAAATATGTCACATCCCTGTGCTTTGAAACTAACGTAGTGCGGTGCACCAAAATGACTTGCGGCACCGCGCTGCATTCTTTTCTTGTAAATCTGCCTCTCTGTTTTCTCGCCCTTCGTACCCTCATTCCTCTCCCTTTGCACTGCCCCTTAGGCCTCTCTCATGCACCCTGCTTGTCGTATTGTGTAATTTAATATTATATGCCAGTGTGATTGTAGGAAAATCTGAATCTCACCTCCCTCCCCAATCTTACTGACCAAGCCACGCCCCTGAGCATATGTGTTATCTTTTCATTCCCCTGAATTTTTAATATGACTTCATAATTTTATTCTGTAGAAACTGTCTCTCCTGAAATGAATAAGCCCTCTCATGCTTGTCCCAGTGATGCTTTTCTTATATTTCCTCTATTTCCCATCCTTTCTGCCTTTAAATGTTGTTTTGTGTCTGCTCGCCCACCCCCCTCGCCTTTTCTTGCATTCTCTGTGAGCATCCGTCATTACCTGGGATGCAGCAAGGCTAGCCTGCGGGGGTTCATTTCTTTGTGTCTGCTGGTTAATGTTTCCCTTTGATAAACATATATCTTTTGAACTTTTGCTTTCCCCGAGACAGCGTCTAACTTCCATTTCTACGGCAGCTCTGAGGCTGTGATGTGCCTCGGCCATCAGAAGGAGACCCCGAAGGCGCTGGGCTTTTTGCATCCGTGTTCAGTCCGACTTTGGGCCTCAGCGGGGAGGAGAAAGTCCCCTAAAGTGCAGGCCAAAATACTTCTTTGTGTGAAAACAACAAGGTGTTCTGGTTCAGTTACAGACGTGAAACAATGTCACTTCACTTCAAATCCGATCAAACTGTGTGATCCTGGGCAGATCCTTTCATCTCCCTTGCTGTAGGACCATTATCTGCCAAAACTGGAGTCTCTTTGAAAAGAATAGAAACCGTGTTTGTGCTTCTCAGCATAGTCAACCCCCAGCCTCCAGCTCCCAAAAACATTTCTACACCCACATCTCAGGTCATTTTTTGACAGTTTTATGCAGCGTGATGCTTTACTTGAGCATCAGTTTATGTTGCACAAGGTCAGATTCATTTTTAGGCATGGAGAGACTAAGGGCTCGAGTTATATCTTGGCAGTATGTATCCTCTGTCACAACGGCGTGGAATTAGAGGTTAGTAACTACCCATCATAGCCAGGAATAAATTGCCGGTAAGGGGCAGTGAAAACTGCTGATTTCTCCCCTCGCCATTGGAGCACCAAAAATATGTCATAAATCACGTGGGGAAGGATCACTTGTCCTGCATAACCTGGGTATACAGGTCGCGTACTCATGTGTCCCAAAAAAAAAACCCTCATGCACGTGTAAAATAGGTCGGATAAGCAGTATATCTTGGTTCTCTGCTGTTTAATCACGTGATTGCATAGTCATTGGGTTAGTTGTTATGCAACCTCCACCCGGAGGTTTTACCCTTGGTTAAAAGCAGTAGTGATCAGTGATAGGTGAGGTCTTCTTTAAAATACTCGGACAGCCAGGTTATTTATTTATTGGGTCTGGATTCGAGTAGGTTGTCATCAAGACTATAAGGTGTGCGTATAGTGAATAATTAGGATTCTTACGCACTCAATGTTTAGTGGTTTAAAAAGGTCGACATGTTTCAGCCCTTGGTTGCCATGTGGGCTTTCTTCAGGACCGAGGTGAAGTGTGGGTGAAGACAGTGGGTGTCTCAATGTAGGTGTTCTCTTATACCAAAAATATGGCCAACACAATAGTAGACAGTGTGCAAAGGTTAACTGACGACCTTTCAGTGGCAGATGGCTGCATTCAGGTGATAAACTGGTACTAAGGAGCTTCATATTTTCCCAGACAATATTAATAATTGCGGAAATGCAAAATAGTTAGTGATACTGCCACAGATTGCTCCGAATTATGCTGCATAATTTGTCTATTCTTGCTGTGTAATTTTGCCAACAATGCAGCATAATTTGCCCCTACATGGCCGCATAAACCCAGTGGCAGACACTATAACTATAGAGGAAGAAAGTTTGAAGGCAAAGTCGGCTTAGTTTTAGCACTTCCTCAACAAGTGATAGAGTTGTCCATTCCCACCCAACTATAAATCATGCCCATTGTTCTGAAAATAGTGTCATCCATGCATCCCTTCCTCAGCAGCAAAAAGGTAATTTAAAAAGTAGAAATGCACCTAAAAAGTAGAGTCGGAATGAGTAATAGTGTAATGGTCCACACTGATGTTGCCTTTTGTTGTGCTCCACATAAATAACTCCTGGGAAAGGATTGTGTTTTAGTGACCACAAAGGAAGGCCTTGAAGGAACTTACATAATTATTACTACCGGAAATGATGGGTGAGCAAGGTTTCTTGAATCCATTGCACTACTCTTGCATTGATAGAAGTTCCCCACCAAGAAAGTAGATTTGCTTTGATATTGGATTGATCATAGGGTTTTGACTGATGGGTCAACTCAGGTTACAAAATGTCTCTTCAACCCCTGTATACCGAAGGTACTCCACCACTACTTGCTCCAAGGAGATGCTCGGACAAAGAAACTGGTGCTGATGGTAGCAGGTTACAGTGCTGTAGTGTGCATTTAATTGGACCTGGAAAAGAAGACAGTGATCACGGAGGTGCCATAAGGACCGGTGTTGGTACCAGAGGAACTGGATGAGAACATGAAAAATAATAGAGATTTTTTGGGCAATGACCATAAGCTCTTTAACTAAAACAGCGTGCCAGAGATAGGATGTCAACTGATCACATGCCATTTTAAGTGACTGTATGTAAAGACATGGAAAGGTAGTAGAACCTGTATGTGAAAGAGGTAAGTGGTAGTAGACAGGCAGATGGTCATCACACAAAAGAAAGATTTGAGGTCATCTACACAATTGTTACACCTTTAAGTCCCTGCAAAATTGATGACATTTGAGCTTGCATCCATGGTCCATGAATACTGAATTTTCAAGAGAGTGAAACATTTACTAAAAGAAGGTGTAAACATAAGCAACATGGACCAGATGAAATGGGCAGATCTCAAGAATACACTGGCCCTGCTGGGTAGTCTTGTTATCTGTGGGGAGGCAGTTGGATCCGGCCACCTGAACTTGAGACGACAAGCACAAACTCCACGACCTTGGTGCAGACCAAGGTTGTCATGTAGGAATGCTTAGCACTTGCAAGTCCTGCCATGATGGAACTGACATTTGGCTCTTCAGGAGCATCATGGGCACCTATTCGAGAATTTGGGATTGGAGGATCTCAAATGTTAATGATTAAAATTCTCTTTTGCTCACCTTTTCCTCTGCTCCGCGACAGTGAGCTACTGTTCCGTGCTCCCTTTCTCCGATTTCCTCAGCACAAAGTAGTGTGTTGTCCAATCTAAGGCTCTAATCACAAAGAGTTTGTTCATTTCATTGTTCACAAGATCTGGTTGTTCCTCTATTTTCCCCCAGTCCTGTCATAGAGGATGAATTTCAATTAGATACATTAGATGCCCATAGGGCGCTTTCGATTGACTTGTTTTGGATAGCTTCCCTCCATCAGATTGATTCATTGCATAGTATTTTTGGTCAAGCAAGCAAGGGTCGGCAACATTAACCATGACATCTCTAAGGTATTGTATTCACCAAGTCAACACCCTAGCCTATGAATTTATGTGATAGCCTTCCCTGCAACCACATGGGCTTCAACTCATTCATTTCTCATTCTAGACTTCAGATAGGAAAAGACACTATACACCCTTCATCCTTTAAACGATTCAACCAAACCCTCCTACATGCATTTGATACTCACTATTCCTTACACACCACTCCACGCAGACAACCATGGATCACATCAGCCATTATGCACTTCAAACCAGAATGAGAGCAACAATATCCAAATGACACAAATAGAAGGGCCTTGTAAATGTTACCAACTGCACACAATCACAGGATACGCTTTCTGTAGCCTTAGACACTGCTAAGTCCAACTACTTCCAGAACACTATCTCCATTCTGAGTCCACTTAGACAGTTCCTTGCTCAGACCTTCTGCAACCTCTGCTCTGAAACCCACGAATGGTGCAATTAAATGTCAGTGCACTGAATAGCAAGCCTGAGTATTTTTTGATTCACCCCAAGTCTCTTTAAGTCACTATCAGGCACACCCTGTCCATCTGTCTCACTCTTGCAGGCTCCTGCTTTCTCCTTTTATGATGTTTTTTATTTTACTTCTCATCCTCCATCTCTCCGTGTTTTTGTTTTCCTGTCTGTTATTCTCTTTTGTAGAACAATACGTGACAATGCCCGAAATATAAATGCCGGAGACCCCACCGGCAATTACTGGCTCAAATCAAGCACTTACGATAACCATAAATGGGGACTTGCTCATTACCTCACTACCTGCCCCTCCCTCTTCCTCCTTCATGCCACTCAGGCGTACTTGTGTGCTTTATGTGTTCTCGACTACTATATCCATGGCACTCATCCTTATTCTCAGAGCTAACAATTGATCATGTGCACCTTCCTTCTGATCCTTTCAGCTGACAAACTATTCAACCTGTCTTTCTCAGCTAAGGCACTTTTTAGTCTTACCTCTCTTTTAAATTACTTCTTTCTTTCTGGATCCCCCCACTATGTTTCAAAGTAAAAAGCCCTAATGCCGACCCTTCATCCCCCTCAAACGAAGTCCAGTTTCTCAACTTTCGTTCTTCTTCAAGGAACAACATTGCCTAATGTTCAGCCAAGTTACCCCAAATCACTATTCTGACAACCTTTTAAATCCCTTGCAGTTAGGCTTTCCTGCCATTCACTCTACAGAAAGAGCAATTGCTTGTGTCACCAGCTTAATTTCCTCTGCTCATAACAACCTCCTAAAATCTGTACTTCTACTCCAAGATTTCTCAGCAGAATTTGACACTGTTGACCACACACTGTTGACTACCCAGCATTATGTACCTCTCAAAATTATGGGAATAAAGTATTCTGTCCTTCAGAGGTTTTCATCATGCCTATCTAATTGTTCTTTATTTGTGGCACAAGTCTTTAGGCACCTCAGCTCTAGGCAGACTCTTATTTTGCGAATTACCTATGTACCACCTCAACTGGGGCATTATCTTAGCAGTTGGTTTCTTATACCATCTGTGCACCAATGACTCTCTCAAACCTTCTCTCCAACACTCATCTCTAATTGTCTCATCGCCATCAGACAGTGGATGGCCCTCATATCTCTAAACTCCTCCAAAACAAAGGCACTGTATTTCCCCTTCTCTTAAAAACCCAGCCCCCTCTGAGCTTCATACGGTGCACGTCTAAATATCGAGTTTTAAATATTGACCTGCAGTAATATCGAGTTGTAAATATCGTAGGGACAGAATATCGAAATCAAGAATATCGACGACCAGAATATCGACCTGAAGGCAAGAAATATTGTTTTTGTTAATATCGAAGTTAGTAATTCCGATAGCAAAAATATCGATGTTACTAATATCGATATTTATATTAGTGTTATGTATTTCATTATGTATTTTATATGTTTGTGTTTATATTTTTTGTTAAGTATTGTACTGGTTTTTGAATATATGTATAACATTTTTAGAAGTTAGTAATGTTTTTTAAAGTAAATTATGCGTTTTAGTACCGTAGCGGGTTGTGGGTTTATAGGGGAATAGGGTGGAAAGTAATTTAATTATAGTAAATTAATTAAAGATTTTTAGGAATTAGTAATTATTTTAAAGTAAATGTTACGTTGTAGTTCTGTAGCGGGTTGCCAGTTTATAGGGGAATAGGGTGGGAAGTAATTTAATTGTAATTAGGTAATCATTTATTTTTATTTATTGGTGTTGATAATTCATTTATTGCTAAATAAATGTTTATTGGTAATACATTTTTATTAATTGCCCATTCATTTTTATAAATTGATTAATTGGTAATTATATTAAGTGTATTAATTTATTAATGGAGTGTGTTGCAAGTTTATAGGGGAATAGGGTGGGAAGTAATTTAATTCTAATTAAGTAATTATACATTTTTATTGTTGGGTATTGATAATTAATTTATTGTTAAATAATTATTAATTGGTCATAAATGTTTAATAATTAATATTTTTTGGTTTTGAAAATTACTTTGTTCATTAATTTTTTATTGGTAAATAATTGTTATTAATTATTATTTATTGATATTTATAAATGTATTGTTCATTAATTAATAATTGGTAACTACTTTTTAATAATTATTGTTTTTGGTATTGAAAATTAATTTATTGTTAATTTGTATTTGGTAATTAATTTTTAAAAATGATTATTTATTGGTATTTATCATTTGTTTAATTGTTAAATATTATTAATTGGTAATTATTTTTATTCATTATTTATTGGTATTGATAATTAATTTATTGATATTTAATAATTAAATCCTTATTTATTTAAAAAAAAAATTTAATATTTTTACCCAACACTATCCAACACTTTCCCTACTGTAGTGCTCACTGGAGTGGGAATAGTAATTTTTACTTCTATGCTATCCACACTTTCCCTACTGTTGCACTCACTGGACTGGGAAAAGTACATTTTTACCCCTACGCTATCCAACACCTTCCCTACTGTTGCACTCATTGGAGTGGGAATAGTAATGTTAACCCTTACACTATCCAACACGTTCCCTACTGTTGCACTCTCTGGAGTTGGAATAGGAATTTTATCCCTACACTATCCAACACTTTCCCTACTGTTGCACTCTCTGGAGTTGGAATAGTAATTTTTACACCTACACTATCCAACACTTTCCCTACTGTGGCACTCTCTGGAGTGGGAATAGTAACTTTTACCTCTACCCTATCCAACACTTTCCCTACTGTTGCACTCTCTGGAATGGGAATAGTAATTTTTTACCTCTACGCTATCCAAAACTTTCCCTACTGTTGCACTCTCTGGAGTTGGAAGAGTAATTTTTAGCCCTATGCTATCCAACACTTTCCCTATTTTTGCATTCTCTGGCGTGGGAATAGTAATTTTTACCCCTATGCTATCCAACGCTTTCCCTAATGTTGCACTGATTGGAGTGGGAATAGTAATTTTAACCGCTACGCTATCCAACGCTTTCCCTACTGTTTCACTTTCTGGAGTTGGAATAGTAATGTTTACCCCTACGCTATCCAACGGTTTGCCTACTGTTGCACTCTCTGGAGTTGGAATGGTAATTTTAACCGCTATGCTTTCCAATGGTTTCCCTACTGTTGCACTCTCTGGAGTTGGAATAGTAATTTTTACCCCTACGCTATCCAACACTTTCCCTACTGTTGCACTCTTTGGAGTTGGAATAGTAATTTTTACACCTACACTATCCAACACTTTCCCTACTGTTGCACTCTCTGCAGTGGGAATAGTCATTTTTACCTCTACGCTATCCAACACTTTCCCTACTGTTGCACTCTCTGGAATAGGAATAGTAATTTTTACCCCTACGCTATCCAATATTTACTGTTTTAGTTAATGTAGTGTATAATTTATTTATTTATAAAAATGTAATTTGTTATATATATTTTTTATATTTTTATTTATATTATTGTTGTATGTCTATGTATGTATTTATAATTTATAAAATGTTTTTAACAATTTATAAGTTATTATAATAATTATTTGTAAATATTATTAAGTAAGTATATATATTATATTTTATATGTATATGTTTAATTTATGTTTACAATATATGTATTATTTACTTTATTTTACATTATTTTTTAAATATTTATTTTTAAAAAAATGTTATTTTTAACAACGATATTTTTGACACCAATATATTCTGTCAATATTGTTGTACTTACCATATTGTAGATTTCGCCTCTGATATTTTTGACGTCGATATTTCTGTAGTCGATATTCTGTAAGTGATTCCTTCATACACTACACTGCTCCGGCCCGGCAAGATGCCATTCTCTTCTACAGCA
Source organism: Lissotriton helveticus (assembly GCF_964261635.1). Classification (NCBI taxonomy): domain Eukaryota; kingdom Metazoa; phylum Chordata; class Amphibia; order Caudata; family Salamandridae; genus Lissotriton; species Lissotriton helveticus. The sequence goes on from NC_136065.1 coordinate 113,877,148, forward strand.
AGAAACCTAGCTGTCGTTCTTTATCCCTCAATGTACATGCAAAACCTTATTACTCCCACAACAACTACAGCTTGCAATCAAGTGCTAAACATCAGACCATGTCTCCTCCTCCGCACCACCAAACCACTAATCAGTTAATTGGTATTCAGCAAATTCAAATATTGTGCCAGACTTCTTGTTGGATTTCCACAATATGCCTTTGCCCCTTCTGCCCACTTGGCATGGTATTTAACCAGGTGACAAGGACACTGTTTAATTTCCCTAGACAGCTTCCTGTCACTCCCATCCTTCACAAGATGGCATGCCTCTCTGCCAAAAAAGAGGAACATCTACACAGTTCTGACAATTGTTTTCAAGGCTCTCCTCAGAATTTCCTCACATCACAGTGCCACTGTACTAACCAGCTACACACCCACTGGCAATTTGAAGTCCATCAACCAAGACCTGCTAGTAATACCCAAACCTCCTTGCACTCCATGTAGATTCTGCTCTCTGCACCTTCAAGGCACACACCACTGGACCTCAAGACTGTCCCTCACCCAGTGAGTGAGTTAAATACACCCCTAAACTGTCATCTAATGTAATATGAATGTAATAATTAATAGACTCTATATGTAAATAGGTCGACCTGAAATAACTGTATTATATAATTGGTCCTCAGGTTGCTGCCCAGCAACTAAAAACAGCATCTCTGTAGCACCTCATTCCCTTCACTTCCTTTATATCATCATGTTTTCCATCCTTAATTCCCTGGATAGTTTTCAAGTGGACTCTGTGAGGCTGATTTAATACAAATGTTCAATGTTTTACGGAAATAAACAAATAGACAAACACAACATTAACTATGTAATAAAGAATGTAAGATAGTAATATAAGTCTCTAAATTATGTGGGCCAAACATATTGTTGTCAAGGTGACATCGCAGAGGTGTGTTGCACAAAATCTCCAATGCAAGCACCTAGAAATCCTGCTGTGATGCAGGCAGCTTTTATTGTAAATGACTTCAGGTGCAAAGATGGAAACCTGTAAGGGACAGAAGTCCTCTATTTCTCCTTTCCAGTGGCAGTATTAAGAGGCTAGGATTGAAATGGAAGAAAAGTGCCACATTGGAAAGGGACACCAGGGAAGTACTGAGCCATCCGCGGGCGCCCACGGTCCTCTCCTCGGGTGCCCACAGCTTCCTTTCTGGGAGGGCTTCCACTGTGCTACTGATTACTGGCTGATAAGTGCAGTGTGTAAGATCACAGTAATAAAACATTGTAATAACTTATGATTGATAGGGATTTGCAAAGTAAGCATTGCTAGCTACAATGACAGTTGTACTCTGCCATGTAATTTTGCTGAATTATGTTTCGGTTTTTCACCCTCACAAAATCTGTCACGGTGTGCAGATCAAGCTTCGTGCTGGTGGAAAACTGGTAGTTCAGTGCTTTCTCTTTAATGGTGGCCACGCCAGTTTCTTTAAGGGCGGCTTGTCTAAAGAAAAGTGTGCGGCTGCTATTAAAGTGAAAGCGCGGTATGGGGCGCTTTTACAAAAAAAAGCATTTCTTTGTCAAGATGACAAACAAATGGGTTTTTATTTGTTAAAGCATACCATTCCGCGCTTTCACTTTAATAGCGGCCGCGCACCTTTCTTTACACAAGCCACGTCTAAAGAAAGGGGTGCGGCTGCCATTAAAATGAAATCGCGGAATAGGGTGATTTGATACAAAAAAGTTAGCAAGCTTGCAGACACCAAACACTGGCCCCTCGTCACTGCAGCAGACAGCAATGCTGAGCAGGAGAGCTGGTACCGGGCACAGCGTCCAAATCGGCCCTGCAGTCGCATAAACAAAGTAAGTTAAAAATGTCAAACGGGGCAGCTGGCCATGAAGCAGCATAGCGCGTGCAGAAGTGCTGCACTGTGCAAAAGTAAAGAGAGGCATGTGGTTGCTTAAAGAGAAAGCAACTAATGTAAAAACCTTACCAAATAATAAAATGCTGCAACCGGCCATGAAGCAGGCAGAGGAGGGAGCATCTTTTAAAGATGATCGGGCACTGCGCTGTCATGAAAACAGGGTGGGTTAGGGAAAGACTGTCATGCCTGCAACAGCAGCTAGAAGGAATACATTAAAGAAAATAGTGCTTACAGACTGTAGATAAAACAGCCAGTGTAACAACACAAGTAAAAAGTCCAGTCCTCATGGGAGTTACAAATGCAGGCACGGCGGTACTAAGGAGTTCATGAATCAAAAGCAACCATTTATAAAGCGCAGTAACAGGAGCCAATTGAAAAAATGGGCGGAGCTTCAAGTCCATACTCCAAATCTCTCCTGATAACTTTCAGGATGTAATTCCAACTTCATGGAATTTCGACAAGGAGAGCATAGAGGATGGCCTAGCCCAATACAAGTCTAATATAACAACGGCCATTGATAACTTAGCCCCTTTAAAGCAATGCACAAGCTCAGTAAGGCACATTCAGTCAGCTTGGTTCTCAAAACAGAAAAGAGTTTCTGCAAGAAATTGGAGCGGCGCTGGCGCCTCTCCCATGATGCACTAGATAAAGCATACTATAAGTCGGCTTTATCTAAACATCGCAAAAATATAAGAATTGCTCGCAAAGCTCATATTGTACTACAATTGGAGCAGGCTGGGAAAGCCCCAAAACCTTATATACGATCCTTAAAACTTTTACTCATCCAGAGGCATGTAATAATGAGCAAGCACTCTCGCAAGCCTTATGCGACAGAATAGCTTTTCACTTTACAAAGAATAAAAGATTTACGACAATATTACCCGAGATTGAAGGTGCCAATTTGATTTATCTGCCGACCCCTCACCCACTCGGGCTAATGGGCAGAAGCTGAAATGCTTCCCCTTGATCACGCCCGATGCAGTAGAGTCCTTACTCGTTACTGTTAAATCGGGCTCACCTCTTGATATTATCCCTGCAAGGATCATTTCACTGCCGTCCAAACAGCTTGCAACCCCTATATGTTCTATTCCTAACCTCTCGCTGAACAAAGGTCAAATCCCTAATGAGTGGAAGGCAGCACAAATAATTCCTATACACAATAACCTTAAGGCCACTATGGATGACCTGGCCAACTACCGACCTTTCTCACTGTTACCTCTCCTGAGCAAGATTTTAGAAAAACCTATTAATAAACATCTATTGGACTTTGTCGAGCCTACGGCTGTCTTGAGCCGTCTCAGTCTGGTTTTAGACCCAGGCATAGTACAGAGTCAGAGGCAGTCATTGGACAATAGACAGGCAGTACTACATGTGCTGCTTGACCTATCGGTGGCTTTCGACACTGTCTCACATCAAATCCTGCTCAGGAGACTCAGTGAAAATGGTATTCAAGGAGCAGCCTTACAATGGATGCTCTCTCTCATAGAACTCAGACCATCAATTTAGGCCCCTTCCGCTCTGGGACCACGGAAATGACTAAAGGAGTACCCCAAGGATCTTGTCTCAGTCCCACTTTATTTAACATCTATGTTGCTCCTTTGGCAGGCTTACTTAGGAAGTTAGGTTTTATACCTATCTCCTATGCTGACGATACTCAACTCCTACTCTCCTTCGATAAAAACAACCCCAATCCTCAGTCCGTCTTCTCAGAAGGTTTGAAAGCCATTGCTGGCTGGATGAGGCACAATTTTGTCCAGCTCAATGCGGGGGGAAATTATGCTGGTCGGTGATGCTCCTCTGAAATGGTCTCTGAGCTGGTGGCCAACGGAATTGGGATCCGCACCGGCGCCTAAGACTGTGGTCAAAAATCTAGGTGTACGCCTGGACCAGAAATTAACTTTGAAGGAACAGGCTTCTACCACCATCGGTTCCTGCTTTCATGCTCTAGGGCTTCTGCAAAGGGTATTTCCCCGTCTCCCCTTGTCCACTCAGAAAACCCCATATCCAGACACTAGTATTAAGTCACCTAGACTATTGCAATGCTCTGCTGATCTCAGCCAGTGAAGCATCATTGAACAAATTGCATGTGGTCCAAAACACCGCAGCCCGGCTGGTCTCCAACGCTCCCTCACTCCCTCCCTTTCGATTCTGCAGAGATTGCATTGGCTGTCAGTGCGGAAGCGGATCCGTTTCAAGATCTGCTGCATTGTGCATAAATCTCTAAACGGCAAATGGCCCCAGATATTTGGCAGAGAAACTTACGAAATACCAGCCTCCTAGGGCATTATGCTCTGGGACCAAATCTCTACTTGTTTTCCCAGGCTGTAAAAAATCTCGACTAGGTGGTAAAGGCTTCTTCCACTTAGCCCCCACCTACTGGAACCAATTACCTATCCATTTGCGGGAGTGCTCTGATCACCTGCAGTTTCGCAGGCTTCGGAAGACTACATTGTTTTAATCTGTTACTTCTTCTTTGGCCGACAAAAGCAGTTCGCTAGCACAGAGATACCCCTTGGGGGTGATTTATAATCATAAATCAAATCAAATCATATCTAAATACAGCATGCCTCGCAGAGAAGCTCAGGCACTGCCCAGGCTCGACCTAAAAAGATGTGTGCCGATTTTGCCTCAAACTCTGCTTCAGCCTTCAATTTGGGACACAGAAAACGTGTTTTATCACTTTCCTATTTTGTAACTATCCGCCTGATTCATCAAGCTAAATTGCACTCGCAAAGGGCAAGATTCTCAGAATCTTGCCTTTTGCGTGTGCAATTTTTGCATTTGGGATTCATCATCCCAAATGCAAAATTCGCTATTTAAGAATTCGCACATTTGCGAAGAATTGAATTTAAGGAATCTCTATTTGAGATTCCTTAAATGCAATTCATGAAGCATTTTAAAATTGCGAAAATGCAATTTTGAGCCGCTATTTACCGAGAGGTCAGACCTCTCGGTAAATAGCAAAAACTTAGAAAAATGCTTTTAAAAGCATTTTTCTAAGTTGCATGTTGCACACACACATGTCCTTTGGACATGTGTGTGCGCAACACCTGTTTCAATTTGCATTTAAGGGGTGCTACAGGGTGTCCTTTGGACACCCCTGGCACCCTTTAAATCGCTATCTTATTTGCGAGTAGCAAATTGCTAATCGCAAATAAGGAATACTCCCCATTCATTCCTATGGGCCTTTTGGCCCATAGGAATGAATGGGGAGTTATTCCTTATTTGCGATTAGCAATTTGCTACTCGCAAATAAGGAATGTGTAGGAATCGCTATTTATTTAGCAATTCCTACATGAATACTGTTTTGCGAGTCCTTAATAGCGATTCGCTATGAATCGCTATTAGGGGCTCGCAAAACGGCCCATTGATGAATAAGGCTGAAAATTGTGAAATCATTTTGCTTTATTTCTGTCTTGGTGGAAAAGTTTGATTTGGATAAAATGTCACATTACTCGGTTCCTTAAAATACAAGTAGTAAAAATATTGCAAATAAATGTCCTCGTTTTTTGATGAGTTATTTTTGTTTCACCACTGCCACATTTTTGCGATTATGTTCCTGGCCCACGAGACAGATGGGGAGGTTAGTAAACCTTTCAGCTGCGTGGAGATGGAGCCTCTTTATCTGAAAAACACGACACCGTTCAATTGCTTTCCAGATTATTATATAAAATTGGGTTTCCTGGCTAGATGCATCCTGTACTTTGACTCAACAAACAATATAACAAATATTAAACACATTAAAATTAAATGGGGGATTTTGGTCGGACCTAATTTCCAAATACAGCAAAAAAATAAAATACGCGGTTAAAACAAGTCGCTCTGAAGCACATTGGAAGTCGATATAGGCGGGCTGCTATCACATAAAGAAAGCATCTAAAAATGTCCACTGTTAGAAACGTGTCCAAGAGAACAGATGGATGCAGCAGGCTGATGGTAGCAGGTTACAACGAGGACGAACCCGAGCTTGTCTGTTCTTCTGCGAGCAAGAGAGAAGGAAACACATTTTAGAAAGTGTAAAAAATCAATTTCAAATATTTATGAAGTGTTCGGTGTATCCTGTTATCAGTCTACCATCACATAAACTCATTTTTACTCATAAATTAGAGGCCTGTCGTATTCGAGCCGCTTTAAGGCGTAGGAGCTTCTGTAATGTGGCACGATGTAAATACAGCGCAGAGATGCACATGGAATATTAATGGCAGGCACTTTGTGAAGCATGTGTGGGCCAAAATCCAAACCATCTGTTCAAACCCAAAAGCCATGTCAAGTTCTTGCCTGTCTTGGGGAATGTTCAAACGCTGTCTTCTCTTTTCACGTATTTTCACAACTAAAGTGAAAAGCACTTCCCTAAAACTATGGGGCATATTACCAACGATTAGCGATATTTATCGCTAACGGTGCTTAGCAACGACTTTTTTAACGCTAAGCATCGCCGGAAATTATCGCAGAGATAACATGCTATTAGCAAGGTTTATCTCAGAAGTGATAAAAATCCTCGCGCTAACTGCCAAATGAGAGATTATCGCTGGAAAACCAACGATAATCTCTCGAAGTTTGGCGATAGCTTGATGATATGGGCTCACAAACTTAGCCATGATATCCACCTTCCATAGGATATCATGGCTAAGTCAGGAAAATACCAGGGGGCATATTATCAAGGGGGTTTATCTCCGCTTTTTTGGCTTTAAAAGCCAAGAAAGCGGAGATAAAATTATCTCCCTATTACCTAGCTGTCTCTAACACCAGTTAGCGACAGATAGTAGGAGATAGCGACCATCTTGGGCCCCACTTTGCATGTCAGTGATATTTATCACTAATAACATGCAAAGTGGGCGTGCCAAGATGTTAGCGACTGGAAACAGTCGCTAACATCGCTATCTCCTATTACCAACTTTTGGAGATATTCGCGCTAAGCGCGAATATCTCCAAAAACTAAAACCTGCCCTGCGCAGTTCTTAGCCATGTTATCCAATGGGAGGTGGATAACATGGCTAAGAGCATTAGCTCGGTAATGCATGAGTATCGCTGACTTTTCAGCGATATTCATGCATTGCGGACGTTTTTTATCGCATTTGCGATAAACCTTGATAATAGCAAGGTTTATCTGCGATAATTTCTGACGATGCTTAGCGTTAAAAAATTCGTTGCTAAGCATCGTTAGCGATAAATATCACTTAACGTTGGTAATATGCCCCCAGGTGTAAAAAAAGCAGTGCTAACCGCGGTTAGCGCTGCTTTTTTTATCACTAACAGGGTTAGCGAAATCCTTGATAATAGGAGAAATGACGCTTAACAACATTTCTCCTATTATTTTTCCCTGGAACGCCCCCTTTGCATCTCATTAGAGATGCATGGGGAAGCGTAGAGAAAAAGGGTGCTAACATGCGAATTTGCGTGTTAGCACCCTGTTGCTGATAGGGAGATAATTTTATCTCCGCTTTCTTGGCTTTTAAAGCCAAAAAAGCGGAGATAAATCCCTTGATAATATGCCCCTATGTGTTTAGAAACAGAAGGCGAGATTTGACGTCCTTTAGCCTCAATCCTAGGCCAGGACTATAAATTATTAAAGGATGGATGACAAGGCTTTAAAAGTATGGCATCAGTTTATTTGTATAAGTAAGCATGCCTTATGCCTGAAAATATATGAAAAAAGTCATACATTAGCCTGGCATAAGATACAGCTAGTCCCAGAAACAGGGGCGAAGCTACAGCTTCTGGCGCCCGGGGCTAGCGCTCAGATTGCCGCCCCCGATAACACAATTCATAGATGAGCAGACGAGTCCACTTCAGCTTTCGGTGCACTATACAAGAATAGCATTCTCCAAAGCACAGAACAATGTTCCGCAGAATTAGGCTGGGAAGAAGAGACTCACATAGACTTACACATGTTTTACAATGGGCAAGATGAGATAATGTAAAGCGGAGCACGTATGGATGCCACATAGAGGGATTCCGATTCCCTCTTTTTTGAAGGAAATGGAACACACGTGATCTCCCATCTGCCTACAGTCACTGCAAAGGGAGTAACCCTCTAATCACATACACACGTTCAGAACTGTTCTGGAGAATTCGAAACTGATATACCCAAAACTTCTGGGGTATCTATATGGCAGAGATCAGCAAAAGGCTCCCTAAACAGAGTGTGTGCAAGGTGCTGCTGAGATGGCATTAGAAGCAGGGAGGCTGAGGGTGAAGTTCAGCAGCTCTGATGCATGTAGGAGAGGATGTGATGACACTGGCTCCCAGGACCATACATGGTGGTCATGCAATCTGACTAACTTATTCTGGAAAGATTTTCTGTCCCATACAAATGATTTCACCGATATTGGGTTACTGCTCGACTCATTAGTTGTGGTGCGGGGAGTTGGGGTGGTAGGGAATCTGGGTAAACCGGTTATGAAACCTTGCCACCTAGAGAAAGTGTTGTAGTGTGATTAAGTCACATTTCCTGTTTCCTGTGAAGAGCCGTTTCGAGAGAGAGAAGTAAAGATGCCATCGATAAGCAGCCTCCGTTTACAGACCTAGGCCCTGGTGACTTCCTACCTAGCACATCACTGGTTCCACTGGCGAGGATGAGCTTTGTAAACAAAAATGCCATCAAACTCCTAATATGGGTGGCGCCCATGGCCGGAGGGTGGGGGGGGGGGCAAAAGGACGGCGAGTAGCGGGGGTGGTGGATTGGCAGAGTTTACGTTTAGTTTATTTATTTTATTTATTTATGCGTTTTTATATAGCGCGGACTTTACCCGAATGTGTCAGAGCGCTTCACAATAGGAACGTTAAGGATACATGAGGAGAAAATTACAAGTGAACAAATTACAAAAGCAGACGTTAAGTTACATGAGGTAAAAGTGACAGTTGTGAGCAAACAAAATACATGAGGTAGCAAACAGTGCATTACAGGAGGAGAAAGTGACACGTATGCAGGTTACAAGAGAAAACAAAGTACAATTAGAGGTATAATACTCCAATATATGCTAGACACTCAGGCACAAGAACAAATGTTACGTAATGATCAATTCGGCAAGTGGGACGCTGTATAAAAACTCAAATGAAATCAATTTTCGCTTTACCTTAATTTGGCCGTCAGTGTGTCTCTCGAGTCGACTCGAGGCGGGGCCACAGCAGCAGAGGTGGCAGGCCAGGCCCAGTGCATGCAAGCACCAACACTCCACTCAAGAGAGCCTGAGAGTGCACGTACTGGTGTGCGCGACAGACGGTGCGTGCCACTGCTACAGCGCGGGGGCTGGCCAAACATGACACCCAGGGCCGTCATAGGTAGCGCTTTCGCGCACTACAGGATTGACGGCCCTGGCTAGGACCCACATATCGCCGGCGCTGTGGTGCAGTGTTTGTCTGCAAGCAGATGTGCTGCCGCCTCCAAAATGGTGCCGCCTGGGGCGGACCGCCCCCACTAGCTATGCCACTGCCCAGAAAACACTTTGTGAATCAGAGCCAATGTATTTTTCATAAGGTATGTGAACATAAATTTGTATCACACTGTACTGCCATCAGTATGATGTTAGTGAGCTGTTTAGTTTAGTGACCTTCACGCCTTGGACTTGAGGATTTTGTCCTTTTTTCACACACTCCCTTTCCCTAACACAAACGCTAATTCCAACCCAGAGCCATAAAATCCCATAAAAACATGTTCATCTCAACCCTATCCCAACGCACAGAACTAAAGCACAACAACCCTACATATTCTAGTCCACAATCTAGCCCCTTCCCACTAGCTCTAAGCCCCAACTCCCCATCTCTCTCCCAACCCTAAGAACTAGATCCTCTTCCTTCCCACTTCCTTTCGCTTAGTCCTACCCACCACCTCAAAGCTCCTCCCCACTCCTGCCCCTAGTTAATAGTGGCCCCAGCACATAGGCGCAGCAAATGCTTGCAGTGGGTATGCCAAAGCCAATCCAAAGGCAAGCCTGTCGGCACCCAGCCAGTGTCCAGTGACAGGGCGTATAGCTGGATCTGAACTGAGGTGGCAAAGTGAGCTAAAGAATGATGATGGTTTCAACCCAGATCTGTGACTAAGGGGGAGTGTCTGAAAAGTTTCTGCGCTCCATCCATCATCTCCTTCTGTTTGCGTTGTCCTCCCATCCACCATCAAAACTCTTGCACTACCCTCCTCACCCTGAATCTAGGACACACCTCCAAGGGCTGCTACCCAACCACTCAGGCCGACATCAAAGTTGCCTTCTCCTGCTTCACCTGCCTCTTCTCCTAGGGTGGCTTGTAGGGGTGGCACCCTCATGCCACCCCTACAAGCACCACACAGAACACACACCTCACACATGCCTGTGCTCATCAACCCTCAACTCTCCCTGCCCCCACACCTTACTATCTTGCCTCCTGCTAAACCCCCGCTCAAGAAAATGAGGATATGGCTCTTCATCTAGTCTTGACTCTAACTCAGCACATTCTGCTCCTGATTTTTAGTACAAGGATACCCTCATGGGAGAGTAGTGCCCATAACACCCATAACAAAACATACAATTATTTTATGCATGCCTACTTGTGGGCACCTATGCTCCCCTGTGTAATAGATGCAAACCCATCACATCAGTTGCTAAATGTTGATGCCGGCTTGTCCGTAGACAAAATAGTTGAAGATGGAATATGGAAAGTGTAGACTGGTGACAGAAGAGACCTTGATGAGAACCGTAGTAGGGATTATGTGCCACATGCCCTGTGCATTTGCGATTCCTAAATTGCGATTTTTAGAAAATCGTAATTTAGGAATCACAAGTGCCTATGCATGTAGGAATCGCAAAAAAATGTGCGATCCCTACACATTCCTTATTTGCGACTCGCAAATTACGATTCGCAAATAAGAAATTGCTTCCGATTCATCCATATGGGCCTAGAGGCCAATAGGAATCAATGGGAATTGCATATGCAATTGCGTTTGCAATTTCACTGGTGCCAAAAGTAAACCCTGATGCATCCCTGAAATTGCAATTTCAACACATGTTGCACACACATGCCCCCAGGACATGTATGTGTGCAACATAGAACTTGGAAAAATGCACTTTTGTGCATTTTTCAAAGTTCTCGCAAATTACCATCAACTTTGAATTGATGGTAATTTGCGTTTCTTAAATGCAAAATTTAAATTTTTATGGGTTGTTGCATTTAGGAATCGCAACTTGCGATTCCCTAAATGCAATCACAATTTAAATAATCGCAATTTTAGCGATTACTTAAATAGTGATTTTTGCATTTGGGATGATGCATCCCAAATGCAAAAATTGCACTCGCAAAGGGGCAGAATCACAGAATCTGCCCCTTTGTGACTGCAATTTACAATGATGCATGTGGCCCCCTAGTTTCTTACTTTTAACTCCTTGTTTTTGGTTCACTACTATTCCAAACAAAAGAGACTTGAATAACGAGCCTTTCAATTTTGCTGAAACAACAACATCCAGTCAATGTAGCCTCTTGCATTTTCTTGCTGCTCAATTATAGCAATGACCTCGACTTGAGCCATCCACCTTATGAGTGATCAAAGCTTCTGAAAAATCAGAACTTCACAATCCCTATGGTTTTCCCACGGAAGAAGTTGGACCATGCGCCTGATGCTCGCAGATTCTTCCACTGGCTTTGCATCCTGCAATGGCTTAGAATCGTATTTTGCTAGCTCCATAGTGCCTTGTCACCAAAGTAGTAGTTTGCCTGTAATCCTTTGTCATGACGACTTGATTGAAAGCAGAATGCAAGTTTACTTTTGAAACGATCCTTGCACCCGATAGCGTACTGATTGTTTCACTGATCCTCTGTAAAGGGTGGCCATCAATACAAGCTTGTTCACAGTACTCAGATCAATACACATTCGTATCTCATTATTCCATTTCTGTTATTTGTGCCACCATAGCAGGAGACAACTATAGTGACACCTCAATCAGCGTAGTCACTCCCTGCTTGCACAAACTCTTCAAGAGAGCACTCAACTCCTCCCTGTCATGAAAAGTAACACAACTTAATTAATTAATTAATGCAGTACACAATTCTCTTTCACTCTAAGAACATGTTCAAAACCTGTACATTTCCATAACTTGTCATCAGCAACCAGAAAATTCTTAGCAATGACACTCTTTAAATTACTCTTCTCCAAATCCAACAAAACCAGAATCCTATTCTCCACAATTGTCCTTCCGAGAACTTGCTTTTCACATAAAGGCCCTATCGCAATGTCTAAGCATGCCTAGTGATGCCTTCCCAACATGCCTTCATTGAGACATTCACTTTTCAACAAAAACAGCTACCTTTAACCTCTACAGAACTTTCACACTTGAAGTATGCTGCAGGAATCCTTTTCATAGTAACCAGTCTTGGTAACTTCTCTTAACTGCATAAACATTGTTGGCTCAACCCTTGATCAATTTTTTGGCTGACTAATTTGAGCCTTCAGTGCTATTCACTGCTTCTCCTGCTTCATTCAAGGTAGGGTTTTTTCAAGTCATTAGTTTTCATGGATCCTTTTGCTGTTGCATTTGGTGACTCACTGATCTCTACTTAACTGCTGAGGAAAATTATCAAATTTATATTTTAGAGCAAACAACCTGATTGGGGATGCATGCATGTCTATAGTCTCCATGGAGTATATTGCTCTCTTAAAAACAAATTATGGTGTTGCACTATCAAATTTGTCAGTTTGCTGAAAGGTTTCTCTAATCTTTTGACGCTCTCCTCTTACATATCCAAGACATCTTTATCCTACTCCTTTTCAAAACTATGCAAATGTTCTAAAATGCCATGTCCCTCCTTCCAAGTGAGTGTTATGATGTGTGATGTTATGTTATGTACATTTCTATAGTACTTTACTACCATACATATGGCCCCAAAGCATGTTTGTATTCTGGGTGTCCTTTTCTGCTCTGAAATTCATTTTCGCCACAATCCAAGTGGTGTGATGATATTATATTGTTCTGAAGTAAGTCATATTTGATAGCAGACTGCAGATTGGTGTAAACTAATGTATTGTTTAGCGATATTATTATATTGGGTAGTGGCTCGCTACATCATATCTTGGATATATGTGGGGCAAGGTGTGCAACTGCTACACATAGGGGCATAATTATCAAGGGTTTTGGGTCACTAATGTGCCACACATGGGCCGCTGGGTGACCCAAAACCTATAAGGAGATTTACCAAGTCATACAAGGCCACCTTGTTTGTCCTTTGCCACTGGATTCAAGCAAGCTGCTGGAGTGTTCCCATGAGGCACAGGGTTAGACTGATTTACATATGGCCATGTCTGAACTGGGGTGGCAGAGTGGGCTAAAGAACGGTGATGGATTAAACCCAGATCTTTTGACTGGGTGTGAGTGTTTGATTGGTTCAGATGCTCTATCCATTACCACCCCTTGTTGTACCACCTTGTTTGTCCTGGCAAGGCTTGGTAAATGTAGAGTAATGCAAGGCAGCAAAAAGTCACTGCCATAGATTACTGTGCCCCACGAAGGTCATGGGTGGAGGGTGTGTGTTCCCACATATCCACCATGGATTCTGAAGCATTCCCAGATTTACCAATACTGGGAGATGTCGGAAAGTGTCAGAATGCTACGCCTTCTCAGGAGAGGGGTAACAAAGAGAAATATCTTTATTTCTCCTAGTCTTTTCCTCTTTCTACATCTGCCACATTGTGCAGCAAAAATAGAAAGAGGAAAAGCCTCAGAGGATTGTTTTTGTGTAAGAAGGTGTCCCTTCCTGCACAAAAACAATCCTGCCTGTAACACAGGCACCCTTGCACAATGATGAAAGGTGCCTGCTTTGGTGCTCGGAAGCAGTTTGTGCGCCAGTGCAGTCAGAGAGCAGGAATGCGCATCCCGCCCTCTCCCTTTCACACAGCGAAGCACAGCAAGGGGTCTTGCTTAATTGTATTGCATGAAATAATGATAAATGTGGCCCATAGTTTTTAACAGTCATTTGATTTGCTCTACCACCGGTGTGGTGAGGTGTAATATATATGCCCGACTAAGGGATATGTATATTTTTTCCACAATCATTTTTCCTAACATATATAGCTCTCGGATTATACACAGAACAATTAAAGTGCTTATCGGCTGGCTCTACTGGAACCAAACCTTTAAAATCTGCAGGGAAAATTAATAATGTGCACTGCTTTCTGAGAAATAGGATTCAGCTTCTATGGAATCCTTATTTCCTGGTAACACAATGTAATTCAAAATGTAAACCTTGTGTGCCCATGAGGAAACTCTCATAATGAGGGGCTGCTGGGGATGTTCATGAACGTATTCAAAGCTTTATGGAATACTAGGAAATAGAATTGTGATATAGGGCATTTTTCAGTAGATGAAAGAGGTATCCAACACCTAGCGTATGTATAAACAATGTGATTTTCACTGTTGTCGAATGGTTGCAAACTGTCAATCTAAGGAGGGCTCCAGGTTCCTACAGTCTCCAAATGAATTTGTCCTTGGTATGGTGAATGCAAAAAGAACAATTGATGGACAGAATGCAGAACAATATCATACATTCACCCCAGTGTAAGATCTGGGCCTAAATCCATCGTTTTGTTGCTCACCATTCCATTCCAGTTTGGACCCAGCCATATGCCAATCAGTCTTGACCCTGCGCCCAATGGGAACATCCAGCCCGAACTGCCAGGCCAGATCCTCCCTGGACTGGAAGCAAGCAACCTAGGACCGGTTTCGGGCTAGAGTCTACTCGGTGACTCTGAGTCCACACACTTCCATCGAGCCAAGAGGAAATTGAGTCTGATTACTCTACAGATGGTAGTAAAGCATCAGATCGTAATGTTAGGTAGCGACACCCTTTCCGATAGACGACCAAGGCAGTGGGATTGTCAGTCTACACTTGAGCACTTTTGCTTGGAGGATGAAATCGTAAAACATGCTCAAAACGTTAATGGCAAATTGAAGGGGGCTCTAGCTTCCACGTGTATACCATTGACACTCTGTTTAATATTAGGCTGGCTGTAGATTTGTCATTAACGCTATTACAAGAAAATATTAAATGAGTCTTGGTATGGATGAGTGGCCAATGAAGCAAGCTCAATGCTGCTAAAACAGAAGTGATGGTGAAAGGTGTTAGGGTGTTCCCCCAGGCTAGACGGCCACTTGCCCGAAGAAACTGGATCTTGTATTGTAGCTGATAAACATGTCTGTAACCTTGGAGTCGGTTTGGTTCTGATTTATCTCAGGCCCCTTGAGTCTAAGTCGCCCTTCTACCTCTAACCATTAAGGTAAATCTTCCCTATCCTCAAAGAGAGTGGAAGAAATGTGCCCCTAACTGGATCACTGATTCTAGGCTAGCCTCTGCCATATGACACACGCTTCCATTCATAACACTTTCACGAAATAACATTACCTATTCGCATATAAGCTTCAGATCCTTGTCACTGCTAAGAAGTGCAAAATAAATGCAAATGCATTACAACACAATACAACTCTAAGGCCCTGATTACGGCTGCCGTACTGTCATTGGTCATCTGACTGTCGCCTCCTCTGCGGTCTGACCGCCCGATTATGAGCAGTGTGCTTGGACCACCACAAGACCACCACCACTGCCAGGATCTCAGATCCCATGGCGGTGGGCTATGAAGGCGGTGCCGGCATTGGCACCGACAGGGGGATTACAACCTGCGTTCCTGCTGACCTTTTCATGGCGGGGGACCCGCCATGAAAAATTTGGCAGAAAGGCAGGGATGGGGCCCCAAACAGGTCCCCAGGACATTTTAGTCCATTAGGAATTGTGGGTTGGTGCACATGTTGTGCCACCTATGCCAGCACTGTTGTGCGCGATCCGAGTGCCATGCACAACATGATGTATGGCAACAGTGCACCCGACATGCAAGTGGCGCTGCACTGCAGCAGCATGAGCTTCAGGCTCTTTTTAAGAGCCGAAGCATGCCGTCAACGTGCCACCACCGCCGACTTGGTGGCGTTTGCCTGACCATTGCAGCTGCAGTCCGGGGGTGAAACCACCAAACTCATAACCAGGGCCTTAATGTAGATTTTGCCAAGTATTTGGTTCAACTGCATCATCTTCTACAAAACCAAGCAGCTCACTTGAAATGGGGCTCCAGTCGTTCCAGACATGATAAACCTTTACTTGCTCCCAATTACACCTCATGTTATCTTTATGGTGTTCATCCATCATTTTATCGATTGTTACTATCCAGCCTTTTCCAAAAAAGAATTTGCACATAAATACCTGGCAGCCTCCTTAGATCTTTGCACCAGTATCCTTTGGAAGCTCCTTAGATCTTCCGCACCACATTTATTTTTTCCTATATCCAAGTTTACAGAAAAACACACTACAGAAGTCTTACCTTTTCCGTGCTGGCTCGCTCCTTGTGGAAATCCTTTCCACTTATCCCCTAGTCTACCACTTCTCAACAGGTTATTGATTCTCAGTGGTTGGGTTTTTCTCCTTTGGTGGCACGAAGTATATTATAACATAAAATCATTAAGATAGTGACGATCAGCTCTAGAGAGGTGAGTGATAATTATGCAATTCAATACACTTGGTGATGCCATTTCCGCACAATAAGGTTTGTGTACTGTATAGTTTTATCAGTAAAACTGTAGGTTTGTGCAGATGTAATGGTTATTTCAATTGAAAATGTTTGTCTGTAATGTCAGCACCCCACACAACATCACGCCACTCGACTCCACTCTACACCAGTCCACTCTTCAACACTCTACTCCATGACACACTACAACACTTTACTCCCCTCTAAGCTATGCCATCCCACCCTATGCCACACCATGCCACTCCACTCTATGGCACTCCAAACCATTATATGCCACTCTGCTCTACGTCACTCCCCTCCACTCGACTCTACTCCACTCTATGCCTTTTTACTCTATTTCACACTACTCTACTCTACACTGCGCCACTCTATGCCACTCCACTCTCCGACACTCTACACCACTACACCCTATGCCAATCATGTCTACACCACTCCACTCTACAATACTCCAATCTAGGACACAGTACTCCACTCCAATCTATGCCATTCTTCTCAACTCTACTCCACTCTAAGCCACTCCATTCTATGACACCCCACTCTATGACACTCTACCCTACTCTACACCACTGCTCACCACTCTATGCCATTCCGGTCTATGCCACTCCACTCTATGATACTCCACTCTATGACACTCTACTCCACTCAACACACTCTACTGCACACTACACCACTACACTCCACTCTACTCCACTTTGTCCACTCTATGCCACTCCAGGCTATGCCACTCTATAACACTGTACACCACTCTATATCATTTCACTCTAAGCAACTCTACTCCATTCTACACCACTCCATTCTATAACACTCTACTCTTCGGCACTCCAATCCACTGTATGACACTCTGTGACACTCAATGCGACAGAACACCACACCACTCTACGCCACTTTATGCCACTTTACTCCATGCTACGACTCCACTCTGTGATACCTTACTGAATTGTATGCTGTGCAACTCCACTCTAATCACCTCTACAGCACTCCACTCCACTTTACGACACTTGACTCTAAGACACTTTAGTCCAATCTATGCTATGCTACTCCGCGCCCCTCCACTGTACGTCACTCCACTCCATGACACCTTACTTCACTCTATGCCACTCCACTTTAAGAGACTTTACTGCAATCTATGCTATACCACTCTACACCCCTCCACTCTACTCACTTCACTCAATGGCACTCTACTCCATTCCTTGCCACTCCACTCCACTCTATGATACGATGTTCCACTCCACTCTATACCACTCTACTCTATGATACTTTACTCCACTCTACAACAGTTTACTCCACTCCATGCTATGACACTGTATGCCCCTCTGCTCTAAGACACTCTGCTCCACTCTATGCCACAACACTCTGTGCCCCTCTACTCCACTCTACGCCCCTCCACACTCCTCTAATCTATGCCACTCCATTCCATGCCCCTCCACTCTCTGCCTCTCTACATCACTTCATTGTACACCACTCAGCTCTACACCACTCCACTTCACTCCACTCTACTCCACTCTACTCCACTCAACTCTACTCCACAATGCTCCACTCTAATCCACAATACTCCACTCTGCTCCACGACACTCCACTCTATGACACTCCAATCTAGGACACTTTACTCTATGAGACGCCACTCTACAACACTCAAAGCCACTCCTCGCCACTCCATCACATTCCACTCTACGCCTCTGTATTGCTTCTCCCTCCCAAAAATAATAGAAAATACTGCTCTCTCACACGGTGCCACGAACATGGCAAAGCAATAAAAACACCAGGAAAGGGATTTCACTCTGATAAAATGAGACACATCAAAATACTGTCCTCGGAATAAGGCATGGGGTTTTATTTGTGCAACACTCTCTAACAAAAAAAGGCTTTCCCAGATGCCAAATGAAGAGCACTCAAATATGTGTGTGTGTGTGTGTATATATATATATATATATATATATATATATATATATATATATATATATATATATATATATATATATATATATATATATATATATATATATATATATATATATATATATATCCAACTAACAAAATTTCCCTTTGAAGAAGATGCCATACAGATCGATGTTTAATTCCTTTAATTCTGAGGCATTGGGACAGTCCAGTTCCCCTTCTCACATTCGAAATTAAAAGCCAAACGTGTTTCTGACTTAAGCAGTCCTTGTTCAATGGTGATAACAGAAGCGGCAGTCTCTTGTGGAAAACCTGCTCAAAATCTTATATCCCGCCCTGATGGGCGTTCTCTGGGCATCTGCACCTAAGCATCATGGTTTTTGCAGTTCTCCACAAAAAATAATAACGCCAGTGGGTGCCATCATACCTTATGTACTAAAATCTTGCCCTTGTGGGTTGATATGGGTGGGAGACACTGGAACTGCCCAAATACAAAACACTCAGAAGCGGCATCGTTCTCCCTGGTGCCTTGTAAATCCAACGCGCCTCAGGTCCGCGACTCAGCAAGGGGGCATCTTCGCGACTAGGACAGACGATTTAAATACAACCAACAAAGTTTCCATTTGAAGAAGATGCCACACAGATCAATGTTTAACTCTTTTAATTCTGAGGCATTGGGAAAGTCCAGTTCCCCTTCTCACATTCGAAATTAAAAGTCAAATGCGTTTCAGACTTAAGCAGTCATTGTTGAAATGAAATGAAATGAAAAATTGGATTTGTAAAGCGCTGCAGTTGCCCTGAGGCATCCAGGCGCTGGAAAACAGAAGATGCCCTCACAAGGTTACTATTTATTAAACAGGAGAGTTTTAAGCTGTTTCCGGAAACTAGTTAGGTTGGAATTATTTCGCGTCTGTAGAGGGAGGGTGTTCCACAGTTTGGATACATTGTACGAGAACCAGCGTCCTCCTGCTCTGGCTCTGAAGATTCTGGGAATTTTGGCTAATGATGCAGTTGAGGAGCGAAGATTCTTGTTGGGCAGATAAGGAGAAATCAGGGAGCAGTTGATTTCTGGGCCCATTTTCCAGAAAGTCCGGTGGGCAATACACAGAGCCTTAAACTTCACTCTGTCCCTAACAGGCAGCCAGTGTAAAGTCATTAGGCCAGTTTTTATTGAGGTCCTCCGTGGGGCTCCCAATAGCGCCCGGGCAGCACAGTTTTGAGAGCGCTGAAGTTTTTGTAGGGTGTAGTCTGGTGCTCCGAGGTAAAGGGCATTATTAAAATCCAGCTGGGATTGGATAAGGCCCTGTATGATTATTTGCCTGGCCTCGAATGGGAGAAGGGGAAGGATTTTTTTAATCACCCTAAGGAGGCCAAAACAAATAGCTGACACCTAGGTGGCCTCTGTATTAAGGCTCAGCGACTTATCGAGCCATACTCCCAGGCTTTTGATGTTATCTCTGGGAGGTGGGGGCATACCCATGCTTGGAGGCCATATCAGCTCCAAAGTGGAAGGGGCCGCCGGGCCCAGGAGCATGAGCTCAGTTTTGTCGTCGTTGAGCTTCAGACATGAGCTCATCATCCAGCTCTTTACATCCTCCAGGCAAGCCGCTAGATCTGGCGGAGACTGGAGGCCGCTCTTCTGTGTAAGGGAGACCACCAGCTGGGTGTCGTCCGCATAGGAGATGATATTGACCCCATGCGGATGAACGATCCCAGCCAGCGGCCTCATGTATGCATTGAAGAGCGTGGGGCTTAAGGATGAGCCCTGCGGAACTCCACACCCCAGAGGCCTGCTTGATGAG
The DNA here is from genome assembly GCF_964261635.1 of Lissotriton helveticus. Classification (NCBI taxonomy): domain Eukaryota; kingdom Metazoa; phylum Chordata; class Amphibia; order Caudata; family Salamandridae; genus Lissotriton; species Lissotriton helveticus. The sequence continues at coordinate 113,897,270 of NC_136065.1, forward strand.
AGGGATGTACCGTCAAAGACCTGGAAGGTTCTATCCGATAAGAAAGACTCGACCCAAGCCAGGGCACCTCCGGACACTCTTAGGTCGGCAAGACGGTTCAACAAGATTTTATGATGTACCGTGTCAAACGCGGCACTCAGATCGAGGAGGATCACTGCCACTGACCCCCCTCGATCCAAGATCCGTCTTGCCTCCTCAGTTACGGCCAGTAAGGCGGTCTCTGTCCCATGTTTTGGGCGAAAGCCCGTCTGGGAGGCGTCGAGGAGATGGTTTTCCTGGAGGAACATCGTCAGAGTGGTATTGACGTGTTTCTCCAGGATCTTAGACGCCCATGGGAGCAGAGAAATCGGGCGGTAGTTGCTCGGGTTGGCTGGGTCAAGGGAGGTTTTTTTTAGTAGTGCCCGCACCATTGCGTGTTTCCAGGTTGCGGGTACTGTCCCACTCAGTACGGAGGAGTTCAGCAGTTCCAGAAGGGTGGGGAGAATAGTTTTACTGGCCAATCCCAGTGAGCCTGGAGGGGCAGGATCACATGGAGAGCCCGTTTTTATTTGTTGCGCTAGATTCACTAGTGTTTCCATTGTTATCAAAGGGAAAGACTCCAGCCCCTTATCCCTGTTAAGAGCTGAATCCAGACATTGAGAGGGCAGGTCGGAGGGTGGGTTAGGAAAGGAAAGATAGATTTTATTCACTTTTTGAAAAAAGAATTCCACCAGATCATTACATTTGGACGATGAGCTGTTATTATCTGTGGCAGGCAGGGGAGGTTTTATCAGGGAGTTTACTATGCGGTATATTTCTTTCGGCTTAGATTTAGCCGTAGTTATTTTAAGATTATAGTAGGCTGCTTGCGAGATTTTTATGGCCAGTTTGTAGTTCCTGATCATTTCCCTATAGATGTTTTTTTCCGCGGGGGTATAGGATGTGCGCCATTTCCTCTCTTGTCTCTTACAGAGACGTTTTTGATTTCTGAGGTCTTCTGTATACCATGGGGCTGATTTACTTTGTCTCTTGGATCTAGATTGATATAACGGAAGAACTGAGTCAAGAGAGGTGATTATCCACTCATCATATTTAGTGTTGTTTACCATTGGGTCATGGGAGAGAGTGGGTCTAGTGGTGTTGAGAGCCTTCATCCAGTTGTCGATGGAAAGTTTTGACCAGTTTCGGGTTTTCCTAGAAGTAAATAAGGATGGGGGGGTTTGCTCGTGGTCCAGGTGAAGGCTATCAGGAAATGGTCCCGACCATGGGAGGCTAGTGATAGTTCCTACTTTTAATTGGTCACAGTTACTAAAAATCGGATCTAAGAGATGCCCCTTTTCATGTGTGGCAGAGGGGACAATTTGCTCTAGTTGAATGGCAGCCAGGCTTGACTGTATCTCTAAAGCCATAGGGTCCAGTAGGCTGTCAAAGTGAATGTTAAAGTCTCCCAGTAGGGTAAAATTGGAGGGAGAGACAACCAACTGGGAGGCCACCGATAGAAGAGGGATGTTAAATTGTCCAGTGGGACCGGGGGGCGGTAAATGAGAATACCAGTGAAGCTGGTATTAGGGGAGAACTCGATTACAAAAGAGAGATTTTCGCAGTCCTCAATGTCTTCCGCTAAGCAGCGGCAGACATAGCTCTCTTTATAGATAATCGCGAGGCCGCCACCTCTGCCCAGCGGTCGATCAGCCCGCGCTATCTGATATCCCGGAATAATGGCCTGTGCCAGATCCGGCTGAGAGTTTTGATTCAACCACGTCTCGGTCAAAAAGATTGCATCTGGTGAGTGTTCATCTAGTAGCAAAGAAATTTCTAGGCAGTGTTTCACTAAAGACCTACAGTTAAGTAAAAACATAGAATAGTCCTTTACCTCAGAATTGGGTTTGACGGTTTTAGTGGTTGGTTCAGATGTACAATGCGTGCAGCAGCGGGGGATCTCCAGGGGGTTTCTCGGCGTACCACAGCTGGATGTAATCGGTGGGCGCAGCTGATGTAGGAAGTTCGAGCTGTATACATATCTGTCACCCCCAGCGGGGCCAGGGGACATGGCCCCTGGGCCCGGCCGGGCATGGACGAGCGCAGACGAGCTTGCCTTAAGCGCGCCTTCGGCGCGCAATCGTCGCGCCCGCTGCGCTCGTCCGCTGCGCGTCCTTCGAATGAGCATAGTTTTATGTGGCGGAGCGGGTGGGAAACAGGGGGGCGTGGCCTGCCCGAGTGGGCATGTCAGCTAGTCCAAGGATGGCGCCGGAATAAGGCAACACTCGTCCGCGGCCGCTTGCAGTCAGCTGTGCGGGGTGTCGGCTAGTCCGAGTAGCGAGTGCCCAAGGGGTGAGTGAGTTTTAAAAACACAGATTTTACAACAATTACTTTTTAAAAAATAGCAGTAAGACTCCCGGCTTTTCGCCTCAGGAGGGGTTCTGAATAGTGCGACGCTCTCAGTCAGCGCGCGCTTTTAATGAGGAAAGGGGCGTGGCCTGCCCGAGTGGGCGTGTCAGCTAGTCCAAGGATGGCGCCGGAATAAGGCAACACTCGTCCGCGGCAGCTTGCAGTCAGCTGTGCGGGGTGTCGGCTAGTCCGAGTAGCGAGTGCCCAAGGGGTGAGTGAATTTTAAAAACACAGATTTTACAACAATTACTTTTTAAAAAATAGCAGTAAGACTCCCGGCTTTTCGCCTCAGGAGGGGTTCTGAATAGTGCGACGCTCTCAGTCAGCGCGCGCTTTTAATGAGGAAAGGGGCGTGTCCTGCCCGAGTGGGCGTGTCAGCTAGTCCAAGGATGGCGCCGGAATAAGGCAACACTCGTCAGCGGCAGCTTGCAGTCAGCTGTGCGGGGTGTCGGCTAGTCCGAGTAGCGAGTGCCCAAGGGGTGAGTGAGTTTTAAAAACACAGATTTTACAAGAATTACTTTTTAAAAAATAGCAGTAAGACTCCCGGCTTTTCGCCTCAGGAGGGGTTCTAAATAGTGCGACGCTCTCAGTCAGCGCGCGCTTTTAATGAGGAAAGGGGCGTGGCCTACCCGAGTGGGCGTGTCAGCTAGTCCAAGGATGGCGCCGGAATAAGGCAACACTCGTCCGCGGCAGCTTGCAGTCAGCTGTGCGGGGTGTCGGCTAGTCCGAGTAGCGAGTGCCCAAGGGGTGAGTGAGTTTTAAAAACACAGATTTTACAACAATTACTTTTTAAAAAATAGCAGTAAGACTCCCGGCTTTTTGCCTCAGGAGGGGTTCTGAATAGTGCGACGCTTTCAGTCAGCGCGCGCTTTTAATGAGGAAAGGGGCGTGGCCTGCCCGAATGGGCGTGTCAGCTAGTCCAAGGATGGCGCCGGAATAAGGCAACACTCTTCCGCGGCAGCTTGCAGTCAGCTGTGCGGGGTGTCGGCTAGTCCGAGTAGCGAGTGCCCAAGGAGTGAGTGAGTTTTAAAAACACAGATTTTACAACAATTACTTTTTAAAAAATAGCAGTAAGACTCCCGGCTTTTCGCCTCAGAAGGGGTTCTGAATAGTGCGATGCTCTCAGTCAGCGCGCGCTTTTAATGAGGAAAGGGGCGTGGCCTGCCCGAGTGGGCGTGTCAGCTAGTCCAAGGATGGCGCCGGAATAAGGCAACACTCGTCCGCGGCAGCTTGCAGTCAGCTGTGCGGGGTGTCGGCTAGTCCGAGTAGCGAGTGCCCAAGGGGTGAGTGAGTTTTAAAAACACAGATTTTACAACAATTACTTTTTAAAAAATAGCAGTAAGACTCCCGGCTTTTCGCCTCAGGAGGGGTTCTGAATAGTGCGACGCTCTCAGTCAGCGCGCGCTTTTAATGAGGAAAGGGGCGTGGCCTGCCCGAATGGGCGTGTCAGCTAGTCCAAGGATGGCGCCGGAATAAGGCAACACTCGTCTGCGGCAGCTTGCAGTCAGCTGTGCGGGGTGTCGGCTAGTCCGAGTAGCGAGTACCCAAGGGGTGAGTGAGTTTTAAAAACACAGATTTTACAACAATTACTTTTTAAAAAATAGCAGTAAGACTCCCGGCTTTTCGCCTCAGGAGGGGTTCTGAATAGTGCGACGCTCTCAGTCAGCGCACGCTTTTAATGAGGAAAGGGGCGTGGCCTGCCCGGGTGGGCGTGTCAGCTAGTCCAAGGATGGCGCCGGAATAAGGCAACACTCGTCCGCGGCAGCTTGCAGTCAGCTGTGCGGGGTGTCGGCTAGTCCGAGTAGCGAGTGCCCAAGGGGTGAGTGAGTTTTAAAAACACAGATTTTACAACAATTACTTTTTAAAAAATAGCAGTAAGACTCCCTGCTTTTCGCCTCAGGAGGGGTTCTGAATAGTGCGACGCTCTCAGTCAGCGCGCGCTTTTAATGAGGAAAGGGGCGTGGCCTGCCCGAATGGGCGTGTCAGCTAGTCCAAGGATGGCGCCGGAATAAGGCAACACTCGTCTGTGGCAGCTTGCAGTCAGCTGTGCGGAGTGTCGGCTAGTCCGAGTAGCGAGTCCCCAAGGGGTGAGTGAGTTTTAAAAACACAGATTTTACAACAATTACTTTTTAAAAAATAGCAGTAAGACTCCCGGCTTTTCGCCTCAGGAGGGGTTCTGAATAGTGCGACGCTCTCAGTCAGCGCGCGCTTTTAATGAGGAAAGGGGCGTGGCCTGCCCGAGTGGGCGTGTCAGCTAGTCCAAGGATGTCGCCGGAATAAGGCAACACTCGTCCGCGGCAGCTTGCAGTCAGCTGTGCGGGGTGTCGGCTAGTCCGAGTAGCGAGTGCCCAAGGGGTGACTGAGTTTTAAAAACACAGATTTTACAACAATTACTTTTTAAAAAATAGCAGTAAGACTCCCGGCTTTTCGCCTCAGGAGGGGTTCTGAATAGTTCACTGGCGATAACAGAAGCGGCAGTCTCTTGTGGAACACCTGCTCCAAATCTTATATCCCGCGCTGATGGGCGTTCTCTGTACGTCTGCACCTAAGCATCATGGTTATTGCAGTTCTCCATAAAAAATAATAACCCCAGTGGGTGCTTCTGAGTGCTTTGTATTTGGGCAGTTCCAGTGTCTCCCGCACACATCAACCCACAAGGGCAAGATTTTATTACAGAAGGTATGACGGCACTCACTGGGGTTATTATTTTTCGTATCTATAAGCAATAATATCACACTTATAAGTAGGCAAATTCAACTGTAAAAAGCAAGGAATTAAATACATGAAATAAAATACAAGCAGATAATATTATGGATGTCCACTGCACGAAATCAGAAAAATATATACACTAAATACTTCAGATGATTATAACCACTGAAGACTTGAATGTGCACAAAGACACACTCACACATCCCAGTGAAAACACCTCAGGTGATTATACCCACTGAAAACTTGAATGGGCACACAGACACTCACACATCACAAAGTCAATAATAAAAAATAAAACACCTCACCGCACACTGCATCTTAGCGCCCTCCAGACTGGGGGATTCACAGGCAGGGTCAAGAGCCTCAGCAAGCCGGGTTCCTACACTTAAGTAAATGCGTCCACCTCTATTTAGGTCCAAATCCCGGTTTCCAAGTCAACAAACCCCCGTTTTATAATCTCAAAGCACTAGAAGTTTCTAAGAGGACGTCCTCTGCACCAAGAAAACTTACTGGAGTTGGCCACTCTCATTGCAAGCATTCCAAAGGCAAAAGAGTTCTCACATATCCTTCTGCCCTCCCATCTGTTCCAGACCCTTTTCTTAACGAACCTTGAGAAAGTAGAAAACAATCTCCAAAAGTAAAGAAAACAACCTTGAACGTGAATAGCCTACAAAACTTGAGTAATCAGGGGGCCTGCCTGTGTGCAAAACTCAAGCTAGACAGAGTCAGAATTCAAGATAGCATGAGGGCATGTCAAAGCCAATAGTAAGAACTTCATAATACTTCACAGTGTACAAGACAATGCACATTTGTGCACCACTGCCTATAGCACTACACACTTCATCTCTCAATGTACAACATAATGCACATTTGGGCACCACTGTATATAACACTACACTCCAAGACCAAGAAGTACATTCAACACCTCTCTCTCTCATGCTTTGAAGTGCACATCCCACACGTTCTGTGCCTGGTAAGGCTGTTCAGCGTATATGAGAGCCTAAAAGGCCCCATGCCACCTTCCACCGGGGAGGAGGGCATCCTTTTGCGTTATGTGACTCTTTAATGGTAGGGCCACAGGAGACATGATAGGGCCCCAGCAGATAAATACAGGGGAGCAGTGAATGCTCTCCAAAGCCATTCAGGGGATATTCCCATTGCAGTGGTTGGACAAATAGTTGATCACCGACTGTTGCTATTCGTTATCCAAGCCTGATAGTCTACGTGCTGTATGGCAGAGGTGAGCTAGCTCAAAAGGTTAACATGCCTGCGGCAGAAACATTTGTGTGACCTTCAGCTCTGTATTGAATCGTTCCAGAACCAAACCAGCCTTTCACATTGGTTAACAGACACATCCGTCACAATCATCACTACAACACTGTTGTTAGTTTGTAGCGCTACATAAAAGGCAAAGCTGCTGTAGTAGACACACACATCTCAATTATTTGTGACCCAGGCACCTTTAGACACACACATCTCAGTTATGCGGTGATCCGGTTGCTTTAGACACACACTTTAACAGGTGGTCCAGGAAGCTTTAGACACACACATCTCAGTTATGCGGTGATCCGGGCAGCTTTAGACACACACTTTAACAGGTGGTCCAGGAAGATTTAGACACACACATCTCAGTTATGCGGTGATCCGGGCAGCTTTAGACACACACTTTAACAGGTGATCCGGGAAGAGTTAGACACACACATCTCAGTTATGTGGTGATCCGGGCAGCTTTAGACACACACTTTAACAAGTGGTCCGTGAAGAGTTAGACATACGCATCTCAGCTGTGCGGTGTTCTGAGCAGCTTTAGGCACACGCATTTTAGCTATGCACTGCTGTGCTCCGGGCATTTTAGGCACACAGATCTCAGTTATGCGGTAACCCAGAAACCTGTGCATCCAGACCCGGTTCTATGTATGGCACCCGGTACCTCCCGTTGCATTTAATGATGAAATGCCGGCTCTGGGACGGCGCGCCGATTTGCACTAGAAAGCGGCTCTCAGCGCAGGGTCGTTATCCGGGAGCGGCAGAAAAGCAGCGTGTAACCGAGCCTGGCGTTCGGCGAACCGTAGTCTGTTGTCTGTGGATTTGGAAGGGCGAGATTTTGATCGATACCTTATCACTATTGATCCAAACCCCGATCTGGTCGACTGAACCTTTGTTGCCTGTCTTTGAGGAAGAAAGTGCATCCATTAGCAAGTTAGTTCACCCAATAAAGGACTCTGCTCCCAAAGATCACAAACAACTTCTAGCTTTCAAAAGTTTATTGTAAAGATATGATAAGCTGCAAATACAGGCATCTCAGAATGAGATTCACGAGATACACAGGTCCAATTACATACATGTGCTCTCTGAAAGCCCTCAGACGAGCAACGGAAATTACTAACACAAGTTCTAAGAATAATAAAGCTATCAGCATTGACGCATATCTCTCCTTCATTTGAGTTGGAGGAAAACACACAGGTTAGGCTGTCCCTACCCTGCTCTAGATGGTATCCCTACTTAACCAAATCCCAACCTAACAAAGGTGTCAGCAGTGAATGACCCCCAAGGGAAGTCACTCACTCTAAGTCTCTTGGTGAAAACCTATAGTTCTCCAGTCATGACCCCTCTCTGCCTACCCATCCGCTCTCTAAAGGGTCCTCAGGAATCTGCTCTAACTCCACCCAGGGGTGCTGTCCCTAATACAAAACAGTCAACAACATTTGAGACGCCCCTCATGAGACGCCTCTCACGTGGTGTAGCTTCTGGCTTTTTCCATGCTGCTTTGTATTGGGCCTCATACGTTGGAGTTGACCTTGCTTCTCAGACTCTTCTCCGGCCCGCTGATACCCCTTAAACATTCCAGAACCCTCCTCCATGTCTGGGCCGTCTACTGAACAGACCTCTATTCATATTATTTATAATCGGATCCTCCCTTTCTCTTGCAGACAGACATCTGCAGCCAAGAACCCAACTCTCATAGACTTCCAAAAAGGTTTGCAACATTTCTCAGCCCAGACATGTACGTGTAAATCAATGTTAAAACAATTCAGGCCTACAATATTTCTCATAATGATTATAGCATTCAACTTCTTCATTAATTAAAGCATGTTAATACTCTTATTCTATTATTCAGTAAACACATCTATAAATCATGGCCCATTAATGCAATGGCCAAAACATTATTGCAATCTATGTCGTGAAAAGAAACACCTTCTAGCTTTGGCCCTGAGGCCTACCACATTCTGCGTTTAACCACATGCCATCTTACATTTTAGCAGCTACACGACATGGATTCAGGAATAATCACATCTAATAAAATCATATAGTGCCACACATTTCTGTATTAGTTCCACTTCTACTTAAATCTCTACATTAGCTATACATTCAGAATATAATTGCAGATACTACTAGCACTCATGGCATTTCTCCTCATGATTTGTGCTTACTACAGATAAGTGTGATGCACTCATACATTTAGATCAGTTTGCGCTCTCTCAGTTCCCCCCTTTGATGACCTCTCGGGGTCATCACTAACATTTAAACTGCAGTTATTGCTGGCATAATTTGTCTCTGCGCTTCCAGAGCCCTCAGACTCCTGTACTGATTATCTTGTATGGCAGCCAATCTCTGCAGCTGCGCTCTTTGGGCTCTTTCTGACCTTCTTGCTCTGTACCATTTGAATACCCTCACCAATCCCCACAATATGATCCCACAGATCAATATTATGATGATAGGTTTTAGTATATACCACACAAAGCTTTTGCCTAAGGTGGAGATCCACCCTCCAACTTCACTCATTCCGTGGCCCACCTTTTCCCAGACATTTTCTCTACTCAAGTCTTCGATCTCCTTGTGAATATTAGTTATGTTCCTAATAACTTTCTCAAGGGGCTTTGAATTGTCTGGAATGTAAGTACAACATTCCTGGACCTTCAAAGCCTTACAGACTCCGCCCTCTTTTGCTAGTAGGACATCTAACGCAAGACGGTTCTGAAGAACCATAGCCCTTATCGATTGCATCTCTCCTTCTACCAGCATTAAGGACTGAGCAGTGCTGGCAGACAACCTGTCGACGACTGTTGCCAGTCGTCTAATCTTAACATCATTAAGGATTACTCCTAAAAGAGGGAACATAGCTCCAAAGACATCTCCAACCATTTCTGCATCTCCTATATCTCTCCTTCCCCTCGATGATGTCTTGCCCTCGATGATCACTAAGTCTTGTGCATGATATATTTTGGGGAAGACAATTGCTAGGTAACATGATCCATACCAGTTGTCAGGTAGTCTCACGTAAGCATTTCTTCCACATACAAAATACACATTTGGAATCACTTGCATTCCCTTCAGGAAATCCTTAGTATAGTACTCTATATTGAAAGCATGTTCACAGTCGACTTCTCCCACGTATACATTTTCATAATACGTTTTGGCTCGGTGAAGACATAGCTTTCCTCTCTGCGTCTTATCTAAAGCTATTGGACCACTACTACCCTTTCTCTTGTGTGCCTTCTCTTCCTCGGTCCAATCTGTTTTCCATTGTCCTGATTTTTTCAAAATCTTTTGTCTCCTGTAACGATCATCCACCTGCCCTATGAACTTCTTCTCGACTTCTGACACCTTGCATGTCAGGTTATTTCTACGGGCATGTGAAGTATCTAAGGTAATCCAAGGAATGAAGAATTTGGCCAATCTGTCTTCACTCTTCCAGTAGTCCCATTTGTTCATCTGCTTATAATTTGGGACTTCTGGCAACACTGAATCATAGTTGGAGAAATAGTATTCAAAACTATCTCTCTCATAAAATATACTAAGCAATAAGCTACATGTAATGCCATATGTCAGCGGGAGGTGATGATATCTAATGCCTTCATCTACAGACGCCGGCAACTGCATGCAGACGTAACAGTCCTTAACCTCCATGGCATCCACGTATTCATATAAGAGTTTAGCATAAGCATTTGACCTAAAGTCTCCTTGGGACTCATCTACGTGTAACCTGCGGGCTTCTGCAGCTAATAACGCTTTCTTTTGAGTGTTTTCCCTTTTCTCACCAGCAACAGTGGGTGTAAGCGTTTCTACAGATTTCACATCAGTTACCTTCGCCTCTTCCTCATGTCCCTTTACATAAGAAATTGTTACCACTAAAGCTATTAATATTATCACTCCTACTATTAGTGTACCTATTATACATTTAGCTCTGCGGTTCTGGGTGCCGGCTTCCATTTCGTCAGACAATATGGCTCTCTCTTATCTTAGCAAAAAGTTCTTTTCCTCTCGTTCCTTTACAGTCTCTTTTTAATCCTTTTGTCTTTAGAATCCACACAACTGGAAGCTGACAACCTTTTTCGCAAAAGTCCTTTAACAGTTCAATAAAGACAACCCTAGCCCTTCTCCATCAACTCAAGGGAAGTTCCCTAATATTCTCTGCTTCCTGGGCGCTAGGTAATCTTCTTTGTTTCTGCTCGCTTTATTTACAAAGTCCTTTAACAATCTACTATCAAGTTTGTACCTGCAGCTTCGATAGCAAAGTTCAGTATTTCCAAACGAAGATTGTGCTCTTCATGTGCTGTTATCGTTGTACCAAAGTCGGGGAATTGCAATTCTGAAAGAAACATGTGTTTTAACTTGCTGAGGCGGGGAGGTCTGGGGAGCATGAATGTTAGTGACCCTTCTTGTTCGACTCCGGGTACCAACAGTCGTATTTCCACGGTGACGATGGGCTCAGAACTGGACACCACCACCGCTCGAATCCTCCCTGTCTCCTGCTTCAAAGACATTTGTCGCCAGATATGTCCACTCAGGTGTGGAGTATCTTCTGTTAGGCACACGCACTCTTCTTGACCTTCTTCGGTCCGGTGCTTCAGCGCCCTGAGCACCTTCTTCCGGGTCTGAGTCTTCTGATATCGGAGGAAGGGTTACCTCTGGAGTTGACCTCAGGCTAGAACTCCTTCTTTGCGGCCAATTAGCTTCTCCACGTGCCCTTCTACTCCTTCTCCTTCTTGTCTGTTCTCGCTCTCTGTCAGACCTGTCAGTGTCTGACTCGTACTCCCAGCTACTTTCTCCTTCTGTAGCGTCGTCTGTTTCGCTGTTGTACTGACCGTCCTCAGCTTGGTCAGACTCGTTCCCTGCTTCCGCTGGCACCTCTTCAGCTTGGCTAGCCCCCTCTATGGCTTCTCGGTCCTCTGCTGGACGTCTATCCGAGAGAGGAGCTGTTTCTTCCCGAGGTGCTGGAACCCTTCGCGTATGTGACGCGTGGATCCAATTGGGCAGGCCTCCCACCTTCACAGCCGTATTCGCAATCAAGATGATCTGGAAGGGCCCACGCCAACGAACATCCAAGCAGCTTCTTCTCACATGTTTTTTCACCAGGACCCAGTCCCCAGGATACAGGTCATGGCACGGGCCCTGGCACGATGGAACCTCGGCAGCCTGCACCTGAAGGGACACAGAACGAATGGCGTCAGACAGCCCCTTACAATAGTCCAGGATCATATCATCTGTGATATTTAACAGTGCAGTAGTTGGGACAGATGGCAGCCTCATTGCTCTCCCCATTAACACCTCATGGGGTGACAACCCCGTTCTTCTGTCTGGGGTACTACGAAGGCTCATGAGAACCAATGGCAGGGCGTCAGGCCAACTCAGGGTCGTTGAGGAGCACACCTTGGCAATTCGGGCTTTGATCGTGCCATTGATCTGCTCCACAATTCCTGAGGCTTCTGGTCGGTAACTACAATGCAACTTTTGATCGATATTTAGAGCTGCACAAATCATCTTCACAAGCTCGCTGTTGAAATGTGTTCCCCTATCTGATTCCAAAGAGGCCGGCACCCCGAAGCGCGGAATGAGTTCCCTAAGCAGTAACTTGGCCACTGTGAGGGTGTCGCACCTACGTGTAGGGTATGCCTCAACCCATCTGGAGAACACACAAACAACCACCAGGACATAGCGGAGGCGGTTGCATCTCGGCATTTCAATGAAATCTATCTGCATTCGATTGAATGGACCTCCAGACCTTCCTATGTGACTCAGTGCAACTGGTGTTCTTTTCCCTACGTTCAGCTGCTGACAGGTCACACAACGCTGGCACACTGCTTCTGCTGCTATTCTAAACTTAGGATTGTACCAAGTCTGTCTAAACACTCTCAGCATAGCGTCTCTCCCTAGGTGTACGGGACCATGTATGAGTCTGGCCATTGGACTCACCATCTCATTGGGCAACACTGCTCTGCCATCTGCTGAGACCCAAAAATGGGACTCACCCATTACACATCCTGCCTTTTCCCATGTTTCTTTTTCAAAATCAGGAGCATTTTCTTGCATGTTTGACAGTTCATCCCAAGTATCAACAGTTTCCAATATCATGGCTAATTCAGTTCTTACATTTATTCCACCCACTTCCACCTCTGTGAAAGAGTACCCTTGTTCTGCGCAATACCGCGCAACTTCATCAGCATATCTATTGCCTTTCGAAACGAAGTCCTCATTTCTGGTATGTGCGGTGCACTTTACAACTGCGATACCTGCTGGGCATTGCAACGCCTCTAACAACAGGCGCACAAACTCTCCATTGCGAATGGGAGAGCCTGAAGAGGTCATGAACCCTCTTTGAGACCATAACTGCCCGTAATCATGAACCACCCCATAACCATATTGGCTGTCGGTGTATATGGTGACTCGAATTTGATTGCTTGCCAAGCAAGCACGTGTCAAGGCAATAATCTCGGCTACCTGAGCGGAGTGTACTCCTTCCAGGCACCCAGCTTCCACAACTCCAGTAATTGTACAAACAGCATAAGCTGCTCTCAACTGCCCAACTTCGTCTCTTACACATGAGCCATCGACAAAGAAAATTTCATCTGGGTCAGTCAGTGGCTCATCTACGATGTCGGGTCTGGGTTTGGTGCATAGTTCAGTCACATCGAGGCAGTCATGGTCTGTACATTCATCATCATCCTCGATATCATTTGGGAGTGGCATCAAGGTGGCAGGGTTCAAAACAGAGCATCTCTTGAGGGTCACATTCTCTGCAGCAAGAATAACTTGCTCATAGCGCGTGAGCCTGCTGTTGGTCAGATGCTGTGTTTTGGTCCTGGTCATCAACAGTTCAACAGAATGGGGCACGCACACCTCTAACGGGTGCCCCATGACGATATTTTCACATCTCTCAATGCTGACACCCGTTGCAGCAACGGATTTGAGACATCCGGGCAACGCTGCGGCTACTGGGTCTAAAGTAGCCGAGAAATAAGCAACTGGTCTACGGGCATTCCCATGGATTTGGACTAACACAGACAACGCGCAACCTTCTCTCTCACAACAGTAAAGAAAAAATGGTTTATTGTAATCAGGCATTCCCAATGCCGGAGCACGACACAGGTCCTCTCGCAGCTGTAGGAATGCCATCAAACAGTCTTTGTCCCATGGTACCGGATCGCTCACCTCCTTGTGCGTCAGTTTTTGCAAGGGCTTTGCTTTCAGTGAAAAGTTCGCGATCCACTGTCGGCAATAACCCACCATCCCTAGGAACATCCTGACCTCTCTCTGTGTCTTAGGCGCATTCATTTTCATGATCGCCTCTATCCTGTCTGGTGACACCTTTCGTTTGCCTTTCTCTATTCGGTGTCCTAAGTACTGCACTTCTGTCAGGCAGTACTGCAACTTTCCCGGGGACACCTTGTGCCCATTGGCAGCTAGGTGATTTAACAAAGCAATAGAGTCCTCCCTGCAAGCTTCTTCTGTTTCTGACGCCACAAGGAGGTCGTCTATGTACTGGACCAGAACTGACTTCTGGGGCAGCACTAGACTTTCAAGATTTTTCTTCAAAAGCTGGTTAAAGATCGATGGGCTCTCTGTATACCCCTGAGGGATACGACACCATGTTAGGACGCGATTTTCCAGCTTAAATGCGAAAAGAAAATGGCTTTCTTCGTCCAAAGGGATCGAAAAGAAAGCCTGACAAAGATCAATCACAGTGAACCACTCAGCTTGGAATGGAATCTGAAACAGTATCACTGATGGATTCGGTACCACTGGACAACACGAAACGACTATGTTATTAATCTTTCGAAGGTCCTGTACTATCCGAAATTTCCCATTTGGTTTCTGCAGACCCATAATCGGGGAGTTGCATGGACTACCCACGATTTCTTTCAGTATTCCCTGTTTAATCATGGACTCGATCACGGGCTTTATGCCTGCAATCGTTTCTGGAGTCAATTTATATTGGGGTGTTCTTGGGAACTCAGCATGCGGTTTCACTACAATTTTCACTGGGTCCACCCCTTTGACCAATCCTATCTCTTCCCCAGTGAAATCCCATACTTCTGGTGCCACTGTCTCTCTCAAGTCCCAGGGGAGCTCATCTACTGTTAAAGTAGGGTACAGCTCCACGCATATTCTTGAGTTTGCAACTTTGAAGTCTGCATCATCATCATTGGTCAATACCTCCACTCCCTGAGGTGTACAGTATATAGTACAATTCAATTTACACAACAGGTCTCTTCCTAGCAGACACACAGGACTTGAATCGCAAACCACAAACTGGTGCTCATCGCTGTACTTCCCTATTTTCACCTGTACCGGTTCTGTCAATTGGCTGGTTATTCTCCTGTTTGCGACCCCTACCACTTGTATGGTCTCTCCAGACATGGGCAGGTCTGGAACTGCAGCTGATCTGATCGTGGATCTAGTGGCTCCTGTGTCCACCAGAAATGTCGTGGGGCACCCTGCTACTTCTGCTTCAACATAGGGTCCCCTCTGGTCCACCTCCAAGGCTGCCCCGAGGGTGCAGTCTTCTCTTTCCACTCTCTGTCCGGTTAATGGGTCCACATAATAGCACTCTTCTCCTTCTACAAACAGGGGCATCTGTCTATAGGTCTTACCCATAGTCCCTACTCGAGGAGGTTGCGGGAACTGGGCTCGGGGAGGAGCCCCCCCCCCTTTGAGCACCTTTCCCTGGTATGGCGTCACCCCTCTTGTAGGCGCGCTCTGGACCTCTTCCTCCTCTATCTCTTGCTCTCCTATCTCTACATTGTAGGGACACTCGCGTTTCCAATGCCCCACCTCGTTACACTGGTGGCACCTAGTCGTTTTCTTCAAGGCAGCTATGTCTATTCTGGGTCTAAAGGTGGAACTCTCCTCATTGCCCTTGTTCTGACTGTACTGCTTCTTTCCTCCTGTACCTGTTCCTTGCTGCTGTTGCTGCTGTCCCCCCTTCCCTGCTGCCTGCATCTGTACCACCATCAACTTTTCTTTTAGTTTCTTAGCCTTGGAGTCTATCTCATCACAGCAGTACCTGGCATATCTCAGTATTTCGTCTAGGGGTTTACTTTGCCAACAAATCGAGTGTTGCTGAATCATTAAACTAATATCCGGTCTCAGTCCCAGGACGAACTTGGACACGAATTGCCCTATGTCTTTTGGATCCATTACATCCAGGCCGCTATACTGTTTAAACGCCTTCAGCAATCTCTCGTAATATTCGTGGACTGTCTCTTTGGGTTCCTGTCTGGTTCGGTCTATTCTGACCCAATCTATGTCTTGCATTGGCACTTTCTCTTTCAGCCAAGTCATCACTCTCTCGAATTTTGCCATCACAATCTCGGACGGCCCATTAGTCTTAGCATCTCTCTCCGGCTCCGTTGTGGGCCACTCAGCGCTAACCTTGCATGCTGTCCACAGATCTCCTGGTACTACAATGTCGAACAGCGTGTTCAGATCTATCCATAGGACCTTTGAGATTTTTACAAATCTCTCGACTTGCTTGTACCACTCCACTGGGTTTTCCCGCAATTTGGGGAAGGAGGTGGTAAAAGCAGCTAAATCTCCCCTACTCCAAGGGACATGCACATAGTTCCCATTGGCGACTTCACGCAAAGGGTATGCTTCTATTCCCTGCAGCCTTCCTGGTGTCATACCAAGCGTGCTTCTCCTGCCGGTCCCTTTCTTGGACCACCTCTCTTCCCACTTATCTAGTGCCCTCCATGTCCTTATTCCAGTGATCAGTTCCCTTATATGCGTTTTCAGCCCAATCGTTCTCCTCTCATCTAGGTCTCGATCTGTGTAATGTAGCCTGTGGTTACCCTGTAATGCTTTGGTTCTTGACAGATCCACCATATATTTGCCTGCTAGTTCGACTAACTTCTCATGGATTGCTCTCGCCTTTCGAGTGATATCCTTTGCCATATACAGTATTTCATCCTGCTCATACATTTCCATTCTTTCTAAAGGCAGGGTACCATCTATCATGTCATCCAGGTCTGACCTTAAGCTGGCGACATCGAGTCTCTTAGCTTTTATCTCAGCTCGCAATATGTCTTTCGAAGGGGGCTCACTGGTCTCCCTACCATCCCAACTCCGGGCTCTACGTTTGGGCTCGGGAGAGTTAATGAGTACTCTCCCTTGCTCCCATCTCTCCAGGTCCCATGCTCGGCCATCCGATCTTGGAAGGTGATGGAACACGGGCCTGTTACCCCCACTCTTGCTCTGCCCACTCTCTTCTGCTTCTCTCCTTTCACCGTACGCCTCTCTGTTATTTTCCCTCTGGTCGCTACTCTCCCTTTGCCTAGTATCGCTCAGTATCCGATACGATCCTTCCTGGTTCCCCATATTCCCTGGGCTGCGCTCATTTCCGTCATCACAGGGACTATGGTGCGACCTCTCACAACTCCCATTCTGTTCTCTGGTGCCGGGCACACAGTGTGGACACTTAAAGCTGTTTCTGTACTCTTGCGCTCTCCTCTCCCCTTCACTGAGTATTGGGCACGCCACCCCTCCACTCTCGGGGCCCCCGTTTTCCAGGTCTGTTCTATCCCCACTCCGGGCCCAATGGGTGACTCCCCTACTATCTCTCTCTCTACAGTCCCACTCCGGGCTGCTCTCCCCAGCCCCGCAGTGAGTCCGAGCTCTGCTGTCCTGACTTTCCCTTTCAGCTTCTGCAGCTATGATGCTCTTGTGAGCCTCCACTGCCTCATCCCACTTCTTCATGTACTCATTTAGCTCTTGAAAGGATTTTCGTCCGGTTCCCCTCAGATCCGCTGGCCATCTAGGGCCCCCAGGATCCCCTCCTGGGTCCCCTGCTGTGTGCATCGGGGTGCTCCACTCTCTGGGTATCGGCATCTGACTGGGGGAATTGATCGTATCGTTCCTCCTTGCCGTCCCTGCTCTTTCTCTGTCCTTCCGTACCCGTTCTTCCCCTCTTGCTCTCTCTGGGTCATATATCGATACTATAGGACCTATGGTAACAGGTACCTGTAGTGCATCTGGTAATCCGTAGGATGTGGCGCACTCCGTTTCCGGCGCTCTTTGTACCACAAACCTCCCGACTACCTGTTGCACCTGACTAGGCTGGGACAGCTCTTTCTTTGCCTCAGGATCCCACTCTGAACTGGGAAGCGGTCTATGCTCTCCTGCATTGCCCCCCTTTTCTCCTTCACTATGCTCGACCTCTCCCCCTGCTCTATTATACGGGGGTGGCCTGTCTGTCAATAATCTGTTTATCAGGCTGTCCTCTGTTTCGCTCTCATCATCTTCTTCTAGGGGGCTTTTATTTACGGGCACCTCTAACACCGGGTATAGTTTATTTACTTCCATGTTATGCACTCTCCATCTTTTAGCATCCGCATCCCACCTGGCATCCTGCACTGCCCTTACCGATCGTTTCACCCTTTCTTGTCGTCTGTTCATATTCTTTTCATGCGCTGCCCTAATCCATGCATCAAGGGCTTCAAACTGGGTCGGTCTAGGCAAGGGTCTCATTGAGGTCATGACTGATTTTAATCGATGTAACACCTCTAATCTGAACGTCCCGTACTTCGGGAACGTCAGTTCCTCATTTCCTTCAGTAATCTTACTCCACTCTGATATCCAAAGGATCGTATGCAACCCAACATTTACTGCCATGTAACGAGCTGGCGTACCCTCCGGCGGGGCTTCTTCCCCTTCATACGATCCCCGCTTCTCTTTTTTAAACACCGCTCTCAGCCATTTAAAACACTTCATAATTATACGCACAATATCCAGTCTCGCTACTCTGTTTACTTCCTGATGACAATCCACCAATCCTGTCGCGGTTTTGCTAACTTGGCCTATCGCAGCGCGGTCTTTCTCCGGTCGGCCAATCACGTCGCGACACCTTCTGACGTCTTTGCTAGCTGGCCTATCACAGCGCGGTCTTTCTCCTGTCGGCCAATCACGTCGCGACACTTCCTGACGTCACTTTTCTCCGCTTCGCAGCAGCACCCCTCCTTTCTCAACTCGTCTCCCGGTCATGCATGCGTCCCATTCATACACCGAAAAATGACTACTTCCGACCAAGCGGTCACTTCCCTCGACTGTACGTCCACAGTCTATATGTAATTGTCAACACAACTGACGAAATGTCTATCGTCTCTCTGATAGGTTGCTTACACACACACAGTAACCTCCGACCAGCGTCCGTTACTCACGCACTCACTCTTACGTTCCCCCTATCTCGGTCTTTCGGGTGATCAATGGTACCTCATGACCCCCTTCACACTATTTGACAATTACTCTGGGTGTCCGATACACCCGAACCACTTAAGCTCTCCTTGAACTTAAGATTTCCACCGGTTGCGCGCGCTCACAACCTGTTCCACAGTCACTCTACAGACATTCAACTCCGCCAGACATTACAACATAGATACAATACAAAAAACACCGCAATCTAACACGCATGACCCTTTATACTCACTCTCGACCGATACTGCTGCTTTTTCTGTCTCACGTCATCCGGATCTTCTTCAGCGGGCGGTTCTTCCGATCATCGATTTCTAGGGGCCTTGGGGTAAGCTAACCTGGCCTAGGTCACCGTCCTCAAGAAGGCAACCATCCTCTATAGCTACCAACTGGAAGGGCGAGATTTTGATCGATACCTTATCACTATTGATCCAAACCCCGATCTGGTCGACTGAACCTTTGTTGCCTGTCTTTGAGGAAGAAAGTGCATCCATTAGCAAGTTAGTTCACCCAATAAAGGACTCTGCTCCCAAAGATCACAAACAACTTCTAGCTTTCAAAAGTTTATTGTAAAGATATGATAAGCTGCAAATACAGGCATCTCAGAATGAGATTCACGAGATACACAGGTCCAATTACATACATGTGCTCTCTGAAAGCCCTCAGACGAGCAACGGAAATTACTAACACAAGTTCTAAGAATAATAAAGCTATCAGCATTGACGCATATCTCTCCTTCATTTGAGTTGGAGGAAAACACACAGGTTAGGCTGTCCCTACCCTGCTCTAGATGGTATCCCTACTTAACCAAATCCCAACCTAACAAAGGTGTCAGCAGTGAATGACCCCCAAGGGAAGTCACTCACTCTAAGTCTCTTGGTGAAAACCTATAGTTCTCCAGTCATGACCCCTCTCTGCCTACCCATCCGCTCTCTAAAGGGTCCTCAGGAATCTGCTCTAACTCCACCCAGGGGTGCTGTCCCTAATACAAAACAGTCAACAACATTTGAGACGCCCCTCATGAGACGCCTCTCACGTGGTGTAGCTTCTGGCTTTTTCCATGCTGCTTTGTATTGGGCCTCATACGTTGGAGTTGACCTTGCTTCTCAGACTCTTCTCCGGCCCGCTGATACCCCTTAAACATTCCAGAACCCTCCTCCATGTCTGGGCCGTCTACTGAACAGACCTCTATTCATATTATTTATAATCGGATCCTCCCTTTCTCTTGCAGACAGACATCTGCAGCCAAGAACCCAACTCTCATAGACTTCCAAAAAGGTTTGCAACATTTCTCAGCCCAGACATGTACGTGTAAATCAATGTTAAAACAATTCAGGCCTACAATATTTCTCATAATGATTATAGCATTCAACTTCTTCATTAATTAAAGCATGTTAATACTCTTATTCTATTATTCAGTAAACACATCTATAAATCATGGCCCATTAATGCAATGGCCAAAACATTATTGCAATCTATGTCGTGAAAAGAAACACCTTCTAGCTTTGGCCCTGAGGCCTACCACATTCTGCGTTTAACCACATGCCATCTTACATTTTAGCAGCTACACGACATGGATTCAGGAATAATCACATCTAATAAAATCATATAGTGCCACACATTTCTGTATTAGTTCCACTTCTACTTAAATCTCTACATTAGCTATACATTCAGAATATAATTGCAGATACTACTAGCACTCATGGCATTTCTCCTCATGATTTGTGCTTACTACAGATAAGTGTGATGCACTCATACATTTAGATCAGTTTGCGCTCTCTCAGATTAAACATGAATACCCGCAGCGGGGGGCCCGCATCTCCACTACGCACTTCCCACTGCATTAATCATTTCTCACGCTACTTTCAAAATCTGCAAACACAAAGCTTTTGATTTCTTTATAGATTGGGTAATATACTCCGGACCGAGTTATGAATTTTAATAGCTTTCCTTGCAGCACTAGAAATGCTTCCAAGGGAGATACAGTGTGTACATTGCGGTGTCTGTTTTTTTTCCCGTTAACTATCACCCGGCCGCGTCGTTAAGGTGTCTTTTATGCAGATACAGAACACAGACAGCGTCACGGAATAAAACAGTTTGGGATTTTATATTTTTCGGTTCAGTTCGAAGATTTTATGTGTCTCATTTTTTCGGGCAGCCCGTGCAGTGTGGTGGCGCCACAATTATTTTCGTTTTTGACTATTCACCCGCAGGGAGAGGTGATGTTTGCAGGCTCGGCATTAAAGCGAACTGACTAACAACGCAAATCACAGCAAGACACACAACCAGCAAAATCTGTAGCGGCCCCAAAAATGCGCGCTTCTTCAGCCGAAGCTCCTAATGCTGGCTTCTCACACGCTTCTAGGCGCACCGAGTCTTGGCGCTGGAGGAAACTCACACTAGGGTAAAAGTGTATTATTGCCCAAGATCACACCATATTGATCATGTATGTTATGATGCCGAGATTAGAACTCATGTGTCCTGATTCCACCGTCTCCATTTTATCTGCAGGACACTCAGGGGCAGATTTACACGCCACTTGCAACACTTTTACGCTGCCTTTGCTTCACTTTTGTGATGCAGCGGCGTCGTAAACAAGGCGCCACGTTGTGACACATTTACAATGTGACGCATCTAGGGAGATGCGTCACATCTAGGGAGATGTGTCACGTTGCAAAGCCCTGCGTCACATTATACCTGCGTCAGGCATAATGTATGCAGGGTGGGCGTTCTTGTGCAAGAAAGCCTCGTAAAAGTGACTCAGTGGAATCTATAAGATTTCACTGCGTCACTTCTATGACGTCACTGCGACAAAACCTTACGCCTGCTGGAAGCAGGTGTTAGGAGTGACGCAGCACAATAGGAGAAGGCATTCCTGAGCATTGCTAGAGTTGCGTCACACTTGCGACACGACCCAAGCAATGTGTGATGCATCTGTCAATCCTTGCGCCACGGTGCACTGCATTGTAAATGCAACGCATGTATGGTGGCGCAAGGTTTTTTGGCGTGAGGCAATTGAACTGACGCATCACTGCTAAAAAGCAGAGATGCATCAGTTCTTGTAAATTTGGCCCTCAGTGGGTGAAAATCTAACTAGATGGTTGAAGATAGTGGGCCTGGAGAAGGGACGTGACACCAGTCTTTCCAAAACCCCCATTTAAATTGTACTCGCGTGACCAGTGTGTTTTCACATACCCAACTCTGGGCGGACTTTAGGCCACGACTAAGAGTCAGACTGGGTTGTTTTTAGAGATACTTTGGGGCAGATTTTCCCAAAAATTAAGCAACGCAGCACAGCAGGCAAAAATGCTGCGCTGCATGACATGGAGGGAGCAGGAGAGACCCATATTTACGGAGATATGGCTCTATCCGCTGATTTTAGCTGCTATGCGCCAGGCACACACCTCAGCACCATAGAGCTAAGGTGTATGCCTGAGTCTAGCATATGTTTTGTACAGGAATGGTATGCTTCCTGTACAAAATACAATGCCTACACAAGTTCAAACCCTTTTTTCCATTTTGTATGTGTGCTGCACAGTGCAGCATGCATACAAACTAGGAAAAGAAAGGAGAAAGGAAAACACTTCTCCTCTTACCGCCTCCTTTCGGATGGAACTAACTTTTGGCACTAAATCCTGTCTACAATTGTTTGTAGATAGGGTTTTGTTACAAAAGTCATGGTTGATTGCATGGGAATGCTCATGTACCACCCATGTAACGTCCCCTTGGCACTGAGTAACACAAAGCAATGCTTTGCGTTACTTGTAGGGTACTTTCCAATGCAAAACAAATTTTGCGCTGAAAGTAAATCAGTAAAAAAACATTTTGTTCTGTTAGTATAACCCCACACAAAATGTTTGAAAAATACCCCTCAGTGACTAAAATCAGGGATTCACCTATTACAAGTTAATACCCACAGATTAGTGAATAACTTGGAGACCTGTTAAAAACACAAAATTCTGCGCGTTATTCCTTTTTCCAAGTAGAGAAACCTTCAATTTACCGGCTGTTGTGGCCTGATGGCTTCATTTCCTCTTCTTTCCTTGGGAGCATGGACTAGGAAAGATTGATTGTCTTTAATTAGTGTTCTTCCACTTTTGCTTGTGCTGGAATTAAGGTACTTCTTCATATTAGTGCCACATTGCTGTATGCTTGTTGTTTGTTTTGATTTTCACCCTCCAACCCCCTGTTGTCCCTGTTGCTTTTACCCCCTCCTGTTCCCTTGTCTGTGTTGCTATTACCCCCTCTCATCCCCATTGTTCATGTTAATTTTTCCCCTTTCCAACCCTTTGTCCTTGTTGTTTTTACACCATCTCATCCCCACATTGTCAGTGTTGCTTTTTCTCCCTACCTCCATTGTCTGTGTTGCAAATTCCCCCTCCCCCGTTGTTCATGTTGCTTTACACCCTCCCACCCTCTGTCCATGTAGCTTTTACTACCTCCCATTCCTGTTGTCCTTGTTTTTAGACCACCTCACCCCGACGTTGTCAGTGTTGCTTTTTACCCCCTCCCCCCAGTGTTTATATTGCAAATTCCTCCCTCTCGCCCCTGTTGCTCTTGTTGCAAATTCCCACCACCAGTTGTTTGTTTTGCCCTGCCCCCACCGGTCATAAGAAAACAAAATGCTATGATGCTACCATCTCGGGCCATATCATAGCATTACATTTCTAACTTTTCTTTTAGCCATGCTGCACAGCCATCCTGCTGTAAAACTAGCCAAAAGACATTGGCAAAGGCAATAGTTTTCACATAGGGAAGACCTATTGGCCTTCCTGACTAAGACCTGGCTGAGCCCCTCCTCAGCACCCGACATCGCCATAGCCATCCTGGACGGCAAGATCACCCACAGGGACGGCACCAACGGAGTAGGAGGAGGAATCACCATCGTCCACAGAAACACTCTCAGAGTTTCGATCAACACCGACAACACCCACAGCACCGACAAACACCTGCACTTCCAAATCCACACCGTTCAAACAGACCCCCCGGATCCCAACCACAGTTCAGCGACTCCATTGCCGACTTCGTCAGTACACGCACCCTCGCCTCCACAGACTACATCCTTCTCGGGGACCTCAACTTCCACCTCAAGAACAGCAACAACCGCAACTCCATCACCCTGATCGACAACCTCGCCAACCTCAGACTCAGATAACTCATCACAACGCTCACCCATTCCGTCAGTCACACGCTTGACCTCACCTTCTCCGCAAGCTCCCAGGTCTCCTGCAACCACACCACCGAACTCCACTGGACTGACCATCGCTGCATTCCCTTCACCTTCCGGAAACCTACCACACACCACCGCACCCAACAGATCCCCCGTCGCTGCTGGAGTAAAAGCACCGAAGACCAGCTAACCACCACCCTCTCCCGGAGCCCATCCGCCGACCCCACTGACCCTGACACCACCGCCCGCAACCTCAGACAATGGATCGAAGACTGCGCCAACACCCTCGCCCCGTTCAAGAAACCCTCCAACAGACACAACAGCAAGAGAGCCAGCTGGTTCACTGAAGATCTCCCGGCCTCCAAGCAAACCTGCTGAAAGCCCGAGAAGAAATGGCACAGTGAACAGACACCGGACAGCTACGCAGCCCACAAGAACGCCACCCGCAGACACCACCACCTCAGCAGAGCCGCCAAAAGGGCCTCCTTCAAAGACCTCCTACACAACAATGCACACAACAGCAAAGAGCTCTTCAACATCGTGAAGTAACTCTCCAACACCAACTACATCCCACCTTCGCAAGACCTGTGCGACTCCCTAGCTACCTTCTTCTATTGCAAGATCGCTGTCATCCACGACAGCTTCAACGACACGACCACCCGACAACCACCGAGACCTTCATCTCCACGGCCACCATCCGCACCAAACCCCTGCTCGCCTGGACCAACATAAGTGCCGACAACACCATGAAAATCATGAACACCATCCACTCCAGATCTCCGTCAGACCCATGCCCACACCACATCTTCAACAAAGCCAGCACCACCATCGCACCCCATCTCTGGAAAGCCTTCAACATCTTCTTCGAGACAGCGACCTTCCCGGACAGCTGAAAGCACGCCGAGATCAACACCGTACTCAAGAAACCCAAGGCTGACCCCAAAGACCTCAAGAACTTCCGGCCAATCTCCATGTCCTATTTCCGGCGAAGGTCATCAAGAAGACCGTCAACAGACAACTGACCCACTACCTCGAGGGGAACAGCATCCTGGACCCGTCCCAGTCCAGGTTCTGCAGCAATCACAGCACCGAAACTGCCCTCATCGCTGCCACCGATGACATCAGGGCCCTACTGGACAACAGTGAAACTGCGGCCCTCATCCTCCTGGACCTGTCAGCCACCTTCGACACTGTCTGCCACTGCACCCTACGCACGTGCCTCCACGGTGCTGGGATCCAAGACATGCCTCTGGACTGGGCCACCTCCTTCCTCTCTGGCAGAACCCAGAGCGTCCGCCTCCCCCCTTTCCACTCCGAAGCCACAGAGATCATCTACGGTGTACCACAGGGCTCATCCCTCAGCCCAACATTGTTCAGTGTCTACATGGCACCGCTCGCCCACATCGCCCGACTACATGACCTCAACATCATCTCCTACGCCTACGACACCCAGCTGATCCTCTCCCTCACCAAGGACCCACTCAACACCAAAACCAACCTTCACAAAGGAATGAAAGCCGGCGCTGAGTGGATGAAGAACAGCCGACTGAAGCTAAACTCGGAGAAGACGGAAGTCCTCATCCTCGGCTCCACCCCCTCGGCCTGGGATGATTCCTGATGGCCGACCGCACTGGGAACAGTTCTAACACCCAACGTTCACGCACCCAACCTAGGGTTCATCCTCAACTCTACTCTCTCCATGACAAAGCAGGTCACACCGTCTCGCCTCCTGCTTCAACACCCTCCGCATGCTCCGCAAGATCTACAGGTGGATCCCCACCGAAACAAGAAGAACGGTCACTCAGGCTCTCGTCAGCAGCAGGTTGGACTACGGAAACGCCCTCTGTGCAGGATTCTTGGCCAAAGTCCTGAAAAGACTCCAGCGCATTCAAAACACCTCTGCTCGCCTGATCCTCGACATCCCTCACCGCAGCCACATCACTCCCCACCTGAGAGACCTGCACTACCTCCCCGTCAACAGGAGGATCACCTTCAAGCTCCTCACCCACACACAAGGCACTCCACAACACCGGACCAGCGTACCACAACAGACGACTCAGCTTCTACACACCCAACCGCCAGCTCCGCTCTGCCGACCTCGCCCTCGCCACAGTCCCCCGCATCCAAAGAGCGACCTCTGACGGCAGATCGTTCTCCCACCTCGCCGCCAAGACCTGGACACCCTCCCCATCCTCCTATGGCAGACCCAGGACCTGCTAACCTTCAGAAGAATCCTCAAGACCTGGCTATTCGAGCATTAGCAGCATTCCCCCCCCCCCCACCCAAGCGCCTTGAGACCCTCACAGGTAAGTTGTGCGCTTTACAAATGTCCTGATTGATTGATTGTTGACTATAGCATAACTGTGGAGAGGTATGTAAACAGTGCCAGCTCCTCTTCTAAATGTCACCTTAAAATGCGCAAGAAGACTTGTTTCCTTCCATTATAGTAATGCCAAGCAGGCGATCTACTTGAGTATGGGAATGCCCTTTTGCCTAAGGCTTCAAGAGGATGTGTTACAAAAAAAAAAATCCTGCAGAGCCAGATCAGTGTTTAATCCTCCTAGAGGTTCACAGACATTCATTGCGTTCCTGTGGAGTTAGGAATTACATTTAAAACAATCATATTGACGCACATGGTGTCTGAAGCGCCCCAGTAAATGTGGTGTAACATCGAACCATGTACATTCCACCTACAACTCTGACATCTTTAAAAAAAAAGTGCGATCCCTCCAAAGAAGGCAAAAAAGAAAGCCAGGTAAAAAGGTTTCCCATCAATAGTCTGATGAGCTGTAATATGCCTAGCGCTTAGATGCCATTTTAAAAATTAAGAAGTGTGGTGCCAGTGATTCAGTGTCAGGTCAGGGATCTTGGAGGACAGATTAGGACTGTTTGGTGGCCCACACATTGTCAGTGTCTTAGAAGCGGTGTGGGGTCTCCTTTGGATACACTGCCTAAACATTGCACCCATTGTGGGTTTAAACGTTTTACAAATAGGTGCCACCTTGTCCCTGTGCGACTTTTTCTGCGTACTGAAGCAATCATTTGATTCAGAGTTCTGGACAGGGTGGGTACTGACATTTAAAGGTGCTGCCCCTCTCAAGCTTTTAGAATCCCATTGGATGACCACATTACTATGCCTATACACTTGACTCTCCAAGGGAAGAGAACTAGCCACTGAGGGCTTACCCCAGACTTACCCCAGGAGTTTGTCGGGAGTCTGGAACACGTAGCACACAGATGGCTTAGGGCAAACGTAATTACACACAGTACACTCAATGTCCAGCCAGAGCGATGACTTAAAGTAGGTATTTTATTTGCATGTTGCCAAATTGGGAAATTAAAATTCCAAAGCAGACAAGAAACAGGAAGGAGTTGGCAAACAACCTCAAAGAGAAGGCCTGCACTAACACAGACAGATGCTACCCTGCAAACAGCACGCGGCCGTGTGGGCACTGGCATCCTGCTGGCACAGGCCTGTGTGCTCTTGGAAACCTTCATTAACTCCTGGGTTTAATCTGGATTTTGTTTCCTCTAGGTAGTAAATTAAGCGGAGATGTTAGGAAAAAATACTGCAATGCAGGTTGACAAGGAGGTTTCTGAAATTAAGTCCATATATAATTAAATATGGATGTATAATTCTTTCTCCATATCTTGATCTATGTATCATCAAGGTAGATGTAGGTGGAGTTGAGTATAGCAAATGGATACTTACCTGTATGTATTTCTTTTCTCAACACTTTTTTTATCGACATTCTTGCCACAATATTTTTGTATCACAATAATAAAATACTACATTCTGATAGTATACCCCAGCTTCTTGATAACCATGGATACGAGATTGGACAACTCAATCGGCTACTGATCAGGCTTCTGAGAATCTGATAAAAAGGTGCACAAATCTAAGCAACCTAAGCACCCAGGTTCTTATTTACAAGGAATTAACGCAGTGCAGTGCTGCAAGCCATTTGGCTGTGCTGCACTGCGTTAATTCTGAAGCAAAGAGATGTGCCATATCTACAACAAAATGATGGATCCCTTTGCTCTTCCTTGGCTGGCGCACAATTAGGTGCGATGCGCCGACGCAGGGACCCTTGCCCCATGGTGCAAGGGTGCGTGCAACACAGGGATGATTTTTTTTTGTACAAGAAGCTACACCTTCTTGCATAGAAACAATCACAAGAAGTGATTTCCTCTTCCTATGTGTGTTGTAGAATGCAGCACGCATAGAAAGAGGAAAAAACAAGGAGAAATGAAAACATTTCTCCTCGTTGCGCCTCCCTACGCGTCCCTTGGGGAAGCTTAGCATTCTGACACATTTCCAGGTTTACGATTTCTCGTGAATATGAGAATGCAGCAGAAGCCATGGGTGTTGCGTGGGAACACCCACAGCAACACTCATGACAGGCCCCTTTCACACATAGTGCTGCGTGTAAAGAGGCCGTATTTACAAGGACACAAAAAGCCTCGCAGGGTGGCTTTATGTGACCTTGTAAATATGGGGCAGGAGGTTGTGCCGTCGGTGCGTCACAAAAAGTTCGTAAATAAGCCCCACAGTATTCAAGAACATGGATCTCACACAATAAACAAAGTGATGTTTTAGGACGGCACTTGGCCAGTTTCCATAGGCCAAGGGCCTGGCTAGGCCTTGGCAGGCTGCCTGCCAGGCCACCAGGTGAGCAATGTCGCTGGTCTCCACTGCCCTGGCGGAGAACCACTGACCATAATTAGAGATGCCCCCCCTGCTGGCTGGGATCTGTGTGATGAAAGTGAACCCGCCGCTTTGGCGGATGCAGGTTTGTCACTTCTAATGCCGATAAGTCTAACATTTTTTTGTTTGCATACTCAGCATTGATTATTTTGTTTCAGAAAGAAAAAACAAGATGAGGGGGATTGTTTCTGAAAATGAAAAACTCAGCAGGATATTTCTTCCAGTGAAAGGAGGGCCTTGTTTGTTTGCCCTGCCTGGCTGCCACCACACTTGGCAGGGCAGTCACGGGCAAGGCAATCCTTTGGCCATCACACTGCCCTATTTAGGATGGAGCCACACTCAATGTGACCTGGAGGCCCAGTGGCAGACAGGCTGCGAGGTCATGGGTACCCACTGGCAGAGCTAGCTTTGCGAGTAGAAACTATCTGGTACCCGATCCCCAGTTGATGCAGGGGAATCACAAGTTTAGTGGTGAAAGAGCACTTTAACCTGGCCAAACTCTACACAAGCATCTGTGTGTTCACTTAAGAGGAATTCTGGTGGTCCACTGGTAACGCATTAGTTTTACAAACACAATACAACACAAGGGTTACAAGTGCTGGAGTTGGAATAGCACAAGGGTTATGTCTCCCACTGGTAGCAAAACTTAAAGGAGAGGCATCTCAAAACAGACCAGTAGTAGTAAAGATATTCAATGGGTACCAGCATGCACAGGACCATGAAACATTAGAATCCACAGGCTCGCCATTTGGGGCTGGGGACTTGGGATGTAAGGTTAGGGTCAAGTCTTGACTTAAAGCACCAACATCTACAGAACCAAAGAGGCCTTCTCCTAAAGCAGGGCAACTGGTCACAGCCAACAGGATTCTTTTCCAATGCTTATACCAAAAAATAGAACATTCTCTGTATGCAAATAGTGCTGAAATATGATATATTTGAGTTTCCATATTATCAGGTATAATACCAGGCAACGTTTTGGTGATGTTGATTCCACATACTTGCACCCTCTGAAGCTTCAGGGGTCACAGAAAGGATTCTTTGGCCAGTGATGGCCAACTAGGCTGCATGGTCCTTGTGGTTCAATTGGGGTTTGCTTCTTTGAGATGACCTCCATGCAGGCTTCCATCATCTAGACCTTGATATTTGTTCTCTTGGTCAGGGGTGTGCAACTCTCAACACAATGAGCAGCGTGCAGCAGTGGGGATTCTCCTGAGGCCTCCGGGCTGGTGTGTACTATATTCTTCTCAAGTTCTTATGATGAACTATTGGCTGGATGGGACCAGTATTTATCCTACTTTAAGGGAAGTGCCCAGAAGGTGGGGCCATTCAAGGTACACATTTGCATCAAAATATAAACATTATTTAAATGAGGAGAAAATGCACCTTTCCAGGTGTTTGATAGCCAGAGGGAGACGGGTAGCTATCGATCAGTCCTATGTGGATTCAACGGATGTATGACGTTACAACGCATACTTTTACCACGCATACCTTTACAACGTGGTTTTTACCAGGCATACCATTACAACGCATAGCGCTTAGAGGTGCTGGATAGTAGTAAGTATAATTTTCTATTCCAACTCCAGTCCCCGTGGACACTAGGGAAGGTGTTGGATAGAAAATTAAACTTATTTCCTACCCTAGAGCGCCCCCCAGCGCAATTCGTTGTAATGGTATGCGTGGTAATACCTGCGTTGTAATGGTAGTGCGTTGTAAAAATTTCGTTGTAAACGTTGCATACCGGATTCAACACTTGGCAATGCCTCACATGGCACTGATGGGACAGAGGAGCTCAGATACTGTGGAAGGTAAATTCTGTCTGGGAGGGAAGTAGATATAGATTCCATAAACCTCCATAAATCTAGACATGGTGTCAGGGGATGATCCTTCGAGACCCCAGGAGGTAGACCGGCACATCCACAAGGATGTAAAAGTCAACCCAAAGAAGAGAAATAGTGTGTGCTTTCATTCCACATGTTCTGTATAGAGTACAATCTAAAACCTCTGTGGGCATGGTTAAGCCACCAGTGAAACTATATCTAGCCTACCCAGGAGTACATGAAGACCATCTTTTCAAGGCATGTTAATTATACAGAGAAAATACATGGAGTCCACACATGAGCAATATAAACCAAGCCCTTTTAGGCAACCATGAACCGAGCAACCAATGAAAATATATGGGGCCCGCCCAGGAGTAACATACAGGCAATCCCTGGAGGAATAGTTAAGCAATCAGAGAGATAATATAAAGAGAATACCCTGGGTAGACTGTCAAACAATCCATGATAGGCTCCTAAACTGTGATAAAAGAGGGTTTTTGCCAGGCGTGAAACATTGTGTCGAAGAGGAAAGAAGTGTTTGCGAGGTAATGGGACTGGAAACTGCAGAGCTCATTGAATTTTGTTCACATTAATTTAAAGAGAGCAGACTATATCGTGTTTCTAGCGGGCCAACCCTACTTGTCAACAGATATCTGTAAATATGTGTCAGGAGCATGGATGTTTGCCTTAAGCCAACAATGGATGGCAAAAAATGTATTTTCCTCATTTTCAATCCTCAGTACTTACAGACAGTTTGCTACTCTTTGTTGATTTGTTTTGCGACTCTAGAGCACTCAATCTTGTCACTGCTTGTTGGGGGCCCATAGACTTAGAGGAAGGAAGAGTTGATATCAGTGTGGTCCAAAGAAGTCTGCTTCTGGGTTTCCCTTTGCTCTACTTTTGGGAGTTGCCTTCAGGTTTTGGGGGTCTTCGGAGTTTATGTTTCTTTACTAAGGACTCAAGCAAATTTGGAAAGGATGAGTAGTTAAGGGGGTAGAAGTGGAAAATATTGAAGGCATACAAGAAAAATAATACTCCTTGTTAGTAGTTGGAGACTCTCATTAGTTCTGGAATCAAAGGCTACATGTACTACCGCAACAAATAACTACTAGCCTGGGATTGTCAAAGGGTCGGAGATGTCTCAGGCTCTCTACTCAGTGTTGGAATTTTCCCTCAAATCCTCTGCAGTAAAAACCATCGCCTTCCTAAGGTAAGGAAGGCGCTTATGTGAGCTATAAGTATTATGTAAATATTGACGCAAGAAGGTATACCGGTATTCTATATACTGTTTCACACTCTCTGCTGACCCTCCCCAATTTGTTTCTTGTAACACGTGTTACACAGCGCTTCGAGACCTGTCGGTGATAATTGCGCTCTATAAATGTAAAATACAAATACAAATGTGTATTATTATCCAGTTCCGACAAGATCATCCCAATTAAGAGGTGTGAGCTACATTGTATTTAAGTGATAGTAGCCTGATCTGATAATGACAGTGAAACCATCACTGTTCTACAAATTTAGGGTAAGTTATTAAGGAGGAGTGGCACTCCTGGGCAGCAGCCTCGTTGGAATGAAGATTTTACATTAAGCGTTGTCATTGGAGCTGTAAATTCTGCCCAGGAGTGTTGCTAGCCCAACCCACCCATGTAGGTGACTCTCAGGAAACTGATGAGATGGCACCAGCTGGGTTTCTAAGGGCCTGTTTATGAGCATAGGTGCTATTTATCACCCCAGGTAAATAACAATACCACAGGGTACTTTATTTATCAGTTGCCATCAGTTGCCATAAAGAGCACCTCTTATGAGTTGCTGGGAAGAACACGCAGGTTTTGATCTTTAAAGCACAAAAATATGCATGATATGGTAAATAAAGAATATTTTTCCCCGGTTTAAATTTCTGCAGGTTTGACCGGCCAAAATGTAACAAAGGTTGAGGTATTTAATGCATCCAATAATTATCAGATGTGCACAATAATAATCAACTCGTAATACCGACCCATACACAAATCGAGCACTGGCGTAACGAAAACTGAGGGGGCCTCTCTGCACGGTACATAGGGGGGCCCCCTCCGGGCTCAATCAGGAGCTCTCCTGGCCAGAGTTCAGTGCCAAGGGGGCCCCTTGGAGCTAGGGGCCCCCCGCACTGCGTGGGCTGCGGGGGCCTGTGGTACGCCCCTGTAATTGAGGTTTACGCAGGAGTCAGAAAATAACGACCCACTCGTATTCAGGAGTTAAGGAGGGAATGCATGTAGGCTATTAAAGCAGAAAAGGTAGTGAGACAGGGAAGGAGACCTGGTCTGGGCCGTAGGCTCTTTCAGGCCCTGGCAGGAAAGTTACCAGCAGAGGCTGCCCTTAACCTGGAGGCCTGTCTGGACGCCTGGGGGGGAGTAAAGCAGTAGGGGGGCTAGAAAAGTAAGGACTGCCTGGTGGCAGTGGCACTGACCACAGGGGAGGGTTACCACTGGCTCCAAGGGCAGGAGAACAGCGCAACTAAAGGGAAAACATGTTGCAGAGCAGCGGTAGAGACATGAAATGAAACCCAGCATAATCCTTTAAAGAAAATAATATACAGTGGCAAGAAAAAAAAAAAAACCTTTTTAAAACAAAACATTATACTGCCAGCAGTGCTGCACATAGGAAGGCATTTTAGGCTTCTAAGCAATTTTAAAAAAGCAGTTTTCAGCAAACTCAAAATACAAAACAAAATTGTATCAAATGAGGCTTCACCTTAGGGCTTTCACAACGTGGATGAGTCCAACTTTCGAGGATAAGGAGCGTGCTCCAATCAATCTATAATTTTTCCTTCCAAGATTCCATGAATAGTCATTTTTATTCCATGACTTATTCCATTCAAATAATCATATCATTTGGGAGTCTTGAGTTTCAATTCAATCAAAACGTTTATTCAATCAATGTTATTCATCAGCCAACGCGTTTCGTCCATGCCGACCTTATTGATCTTCGCTAGAAGAATGCAGGGCATGAGCTTCTTGTCTTCCAGACCCCAAGGTTTAAATGGCTTACATATGAGGACCTCGTGAACCTCATGTTAACCAGTAATATTGGCCTTCTTATCATAATATCCCATCATCATATCTTGGTTGGCCTGATGTTTGTAGTGCACCTTTTGCACCAGTCAGGCCTATATCCATCAGAAGCCAGGCACATAATTCAACACATCATGAGTGGGAGAGTGACCTAAAGCGTACTCTGCAAGTATCTGTGTTTGACCACCTAGTCACAGGTTTGAATCCTGTAGGGTCCACTCAGCCTTTCAGCACTCAAGGTCAACAAAATGAGTTCCATTGAGTTAGGATGCAATACACACATATTATTCAACACCAAGATGCACCACAGAGTAAAATGTCCTTCAACAAAGAGATTGCGTCTCAGTGAGGGTAACTATACAGAAGTATATATTAGCTGACACCCACTCCTTGGGACAGCACCTCAAAATAGACAAAGACCAAGCATTGCGTAATGATGTCCCACTGTGGAAAATGACAATGTATATGTACATAAGCGGCGTTCATTTGTGTTCACCCTCGCCACTGTTGATAGTAAAGCGAAAGTCACGAAACAGTGGCCCCACCATCTTGTCCCCTTTTAGGCCCATCACGAACGTAGATAGTAGCCATTTTGTGTCATGACCTCTCTGCCCTCTGCCAATAGCCCCTCTCTCTCTCTCTCTCTCTCTCTCCCACTCCCCAGCCTCGCGAGTATTCCCCCGCGCCCTGACAGCCCCCGGTCTCTCCTATGCAGGCCATAAACGCACCTCTAAACACGACCCTGCCTCCGTGCAGAACCCCTGCCCAATTGCCCGGCCTGATCCCAGGCCATCACCTAGCCCAACAGATGCAGTTTATTGCTTCCTACAATAGGACCTCACCTCACATCAGAGGAGCGGTGATTAATAAAGGCCTTCACACCCCTAGATCTGACCGACACCCCTGCATTCCTCCCAGGAACACCCTTCCTCTCTTCTGATGACCCCCCCCGGCTACACCTGGCCTCTCGACCCAGTCCCATATCATAAAACTAGGTCTCGTGGACGTACCCCCTCCGGCCCCGCATAGCAAAACGTGATCTTATCGCCTGCCCAACCTTAGATCAGACTACCCCCTCCTGCCCTCGTGTCCTGTTGGAATGTCCGGCTGCAGATTGCAATCACACGTTACATTTGGGAGGGGAAACCAACATCAGAGCGGCCGGTATGGGAATAGGCCTGGAGCTGGGATCCCAGACATGCCCTTTTTGTACTTCAAAGTGTCTTTATTGCCATAAGGAATGTTTGTGCATTATAAACCTGTGTATAAAAGACGGAGCCGTAGAGAAACTTGTTAGAGCACCTCGAGATGATACCCTGTTGTCTGATTTGACGTGTTCTGTTCCGTCGGAAATAAACTCCTGTTTCCCGCTTTCCAGTCTCCAGCGCCTGCCTCTTTGTTTGGTAATCGTGAGTTGGGTGAGAAGCGGCTAACGCCGGGCAAACCTAGAAAAGGGGTAAAACGACTTGATCTGCCTGTAACCCTTTTACATCACCACCTTCTCCTTTAAGGACCTGCCAGATTTGATTGAATCACTGCAATAGGAGATGGAGGTGTTTCCTCCATCATAATTTGCTGTTCTAGGAATTCTGGCTCATGTGAACATCACAATGAGGCTCTAGCCACAATAGCATGGGACTCCAAAGAGCAGGTCGGGAGCTACTGGTAGCTTGACGACACCCTTAAAATAGCTCTCCAAAGTGAAGCTCAACCCAGTACATCATTCAGAGGGTGTATGCACCTTAAAGAAGATATCACTGATTATCGCAAGACCCTCAGAGTGGCAACCAGCTAAATCAATAGAAGAGGCCCATGCTAATACACAGAAAACACTGTGTTGGCTTACTGGGCCTGAAACATAACCATATGTATACACCCTCGGTGTAGTAAATTAGCAAGGAGATTGGACATGTTGTAGGCCCACTCTCAGTCAATTACATGTGTGAACAATGGGCCACAAAAGAAGAGTGCCAAGTCAACTAAGTATGGGCTGGCAGGAGCCAGATAGACAGTGTGTTACTTGGATGCATGGTCAGCCTAGCTTCTTAACACCATCAGCGCGGCACATTTTCCCGCTGTGCGCTGAAGTTTTTAAAAACCCGCGGTTCATGACGAGCTCAGCTCGTCATGAGCGTACGAGAGGTGTACCTCATGATGAGCTGAGCTCGTCATGAGCGTCGAAGGGGTTAAGGGGATCAGGGGTTGGATCCAAAAGTGGATCCAGTTCAGAGTCCAATGGTGCATGAACCCCTGTATGTGTATACATGTGTGCACATGTATGTGTGTGTGTCTGTGTCTCTGTGTTTTGCATTGTATTTCTCCCTGGAAGCCACCAAATATATATATTGCTTCCTATCATATCAGGTTCATCTCTGGCACAACAGTGTCCACATCTGGCATAATAGTGGCCTTGGCATATTAATTAGCATCCTGACATAAGTTTGGCTTTATTGACCTAGTTGTGCATATTGGTAGCCATCACTGACATATTGTGAGCATATCTAAGGAAATTCTGGCCACCCCTGAAATAATGGTGGCTGCTCCTGCTATGATAATTGCCATTACTGATGTACTGATGTACTGTGAGTATCCTGGTCATTATAGTGTTAAGCCCTGCCCCATTGGTGCCTCTGATATAATGGTGATTATTGCTGGGATATCATAGGCATCCCTTTTGGCATCCTTGGTGCTATGGTGATTGGCATGTGATCAGAAAGCCTGAACGTTTGACACAGACCCTGTCCATCTGAATCATATGTGCATGTAAATACTTGATAAACATGGGTAGCTGATGTTTGGGGACTGCATACTTACTAAAAATGAAAACTGGCATTTTGAATGGAAAAATTATGTTTCTTTCAGAAAAGAAATTTGGAAACTTAAATGTGTTTGTTAAAAATGGAAGATGCATTTGATTGAAATATATCTTTATTTTCTGAAACTGATTTGCTGATGAAAGGAAAATGAATGCATTTCCAAAACATACTTAAAACTTATAGGTGAATGATAATTTAAGATGATTTGAGGAGTCTTATTACTGTGGTACTATCCTTGGTCCCACAAGGCCTGGCTATTAATTCAATAGTCATATATAGGCATTGCATATTTATAACACTTTTTGTGCCATTTCTGTTGGTAACTCCTCCTGAAATGTGTGGGTGTTTGCTAGTATATTGCTAATGGAAGAGGTCATTACTGTACAGAGTTACAATTTGTTAGTGGTTCAAGATGATTTTCCTAGAGTAGAAAATGCTTTCATTTTAGAATATGTTGGAAACCCCCTGCACTGGCGGGTCAGTAGTGCATCTTAAAGGGTGTCTTAAAAGCCATAGGAAATGGTTATGGACCTGTGCTACCCAGATCTCCAGCTGGTTAGTATGTGTATCTGTAATCTGTGCTCACTGTAAAACATCCCATATTTTGATCTAAATTTGAATCACCCAGCCGCTTCAGCTCTGTATGGTACCTCCGCTGACCTGCTCAGTATGGCGAAGCTAGAGCCCGGTTCTTGGGTCTGAAAGCATGTGCCCCAGGACATCTTACTGCTAGCAACTCCTGCAACTCTGGATGTTTACCTGAATGGATCACTCTATCCCTTACTGTGTGCTCAGAGTCCTCCCTACGAGGTGCAGGTAGTACTGTATCTGCACTGTTTCACCGCCTATGTCCTTCTGGATCTGATTCCTTCAAGCTGCTTTATGGGGGATTCTGTGAGTAAGAAGTGAGTTAGAATCATCTCTTTAAGGTCATTCCCAAGGTGGCATTACACGCTGTGGTGTGTGCTCACAAACACCAGAGAAAATATAGCCCATTACTTGTAGGCAGATCCTTGTAGCTCCAAGAATTCAATACTGGGAATTTATGAAGTTGTGCTCAACTATAGTCACACTGGCCTAAAAACAAATAAAGAAATGACCCCCTGGCTGCATGCAAAGACTGTGTGGAGGTACTTGCAAGTGCTTGTGTTCCGGTTCAGGGAAGACCTGGTTTGGCCTTTCGGGCTGGACTCTTCCCATGAGTATCAGGGTCAAGACAGAGTTGCATATGGCTGGGTCCAAACTGAGGTGGCGCGGTGAGCAAAAGAACAATGGGTTGGAGTGCTACCCCAAGCTATTACCAGTAGTTAGACTTATTGCAAGCAGCCTCCCCACATCTTTTGTGTGTTTCATATAGTGCTATAAGTGGCATGCGTATGCCCAGATGCTGGTCCTTTGCTCACTGTGTCACTGGAACCAAGCTGTACCTGGTTAATGAGCCCTAAACTAGGGCAAAACCAGCCCTGGGGTACTTGTGTTCCCATTCAGGGAAGACCTGGCTTGGCAGTTACGGCTGGATTATTCCCATGAGGAGCCAGGTCAAGCCTGATCTGCATATGGGTGGGTGCAAATGAGCTAATTGCAGGTCACTTGGTAAAACATGCGTTGCCATCAGAAGTCAAAGTGCAGATCATGCCAATTGCACTTATATTATGTTATGTTATATTATGCTACGCAATGTTATGTTGTGTTATGTTACGTTATGTTATGTTATCAGTGTTTTTATAGCACGCTAAGGACCTGTGAGGTTATCCAGGCACTATGCAGCAGGTGTGTGAGGCCAGCCCTTGGAGTTTACTCAAAAAGCTAGATCTCCAGATATCTTCTTGCATAAGTCAAAATGAGAGAGGAGGCTCTGATGTGTTGTGGGAGGTCGTTCCAGGCTTTAGGGGTCAGGTATGAGAAGGCACGGCCCCCCCTGTTCTTCTTTTGTGTATGCGTGGGGCTTGTGATAGTGAGCGACCAGCAAAGTGCTGGTCAGGGCTCTAAGTGGGCCGGGTGTCAAGGGGTCTGAGC
This sequence comes from Lissotriton helveticus, assembly GCF_964261635.1. Classification (NCBI taxonomy): domain Eukaryota; kingdom Metazoa; phylum Chordata; class Amphibia; order Caudata; family Salamandridae; genus Lissotriton; species Lissotriton helveticus. Next base: position 113,935,390 of record NC_136065.1, read on the forward strand.
ACCAGCAGTTTTTTAAAGGGGGCCTCGAAATGGGTCTCTATCGGGATCTGTTTTGAGCACTGGCACAGGCGGTCCGTTATTTTTGCGGACTGCAGAGACAACAGATTGCTGTCTCTGCAGTCTGGAAAAAAGTGCCAGGGCGCAAAACAGTCTGATAGAGATCCGTTTCAAGACAGCAAGCACATCGATGTGCGCGTGCTCGCACTGCTCACTTCTCACTAGTGGAGAAGTTACAGCATGACGTCATACCAAGATGAGCGTTGCGGGGGAAGGGAAATCCTTTAAAGAGTAATTTTCTTTCTGGATTTTCCTTCTCTTTTTTGAAACGCAAGAGCAGCAACATTGTGGTAGCGTCACCGGGGCTTTAAGTGGAAGCTTTTTCAATATTATTTGTAACAATCCATAGTTGCAGGCTATTTATCTTATGAAACTAATAACCATTGACAAAGCCATTAGTCCTGACTTGTTGTAGGTATGATGTTACTGGTTGTATCACAGATCTGGATGAAATGACAGAAACAGCAAAATAACAAGTCGGGCGGCACACTATGCTAAGCACAGATTTTTAGCGTAAGTGTTTTAAAGCCATCAATCAATCAATCAATCAAAGCATTTGTATAGCGCACTACTCACCCGGAGGGTCTCAAGGCGCTGGGGGGAGGGGGTCCGCTACTGCTCGAACAGCCAGGTCTTGAGCTGTTTCCTGAAGGCGAGGTGGTCTTGGGCCATGCCCTTAATTACATCTGCCACGCCCCTTTGAGGGACCCCCAGTTGTCTCATCCGACTTAAAGCCCTGGTGCTGGTGTCTGGAAGGTTGGTGGAAGTGAATGTTGCTATTCAAGTAAGCAGGGCCACTGTTGTGGAGAGCCTTGCACTTAGTTCCCCTGAAAATGTGGTGACTGCGTGTCCATGGGCAGGCTCATGGTCAGAGAGACAGATAGTGACCTGCTTCTAGTCTCAAGATAAGAAGTGGCTCTCTGAAAAATGATATCTGGAAGGTTTCCCATAGAAGACAAGCCCTCTCTTTAGGGATATATATTCCAAAGCATGTGTGTTTTCTTGGTGAATAAGATGGAAGGATATTTGAAATGCTGGTTATTGCTACGCCAAATAACATGCTCTGGACCAGAAATCTATGAGCATTAATGTTATGTCCATACTACAAAGAAACTGCTTAATTTAAAACGGGCTGGACCTGAAATAGGACAAACTATGTTAGTGTCAGTGAAAGTTCTTTGTTTCCACTTCCAATACTTGTTTCCCATGTATGCGTTCTTGCACCACGTGCCAGAAACCCCAAATGTTGTTTGTAGGACGAGATGTGGGGCTTGAGCTTTCTGTGCCACAGGGGCTTAAGTGACACCTCGCTGATGGGGCCAATGAAACAGAGGGTGACGTCCGAGGAGATCGGACTGGACTATCTATTTCAGTGACAGATGAGCTCAAAAAGGAAGATTGGAATGCGTACCGACTAATTGTTAGTGCATTAGTCCACTTCTGTGCTCTCTAAATTAGTCACCCTAAGTAGCGTAGGTATGTACAGACATAGGGCCCGGGCTCACTTTGCCATTGGAACCCAGGGACTTATATACAAGACTCGTAGGCCGCAGGTGCATAACTTTTTATGATGCTGCGGCAGTGCAGACCCATATCCAGGGCACAAGTCCTATAAAAAGAAGTGGGGGGACTGACAATATGCAAATGACCTCATGACCTCACGTGCTGAGTGTGTCCCGGTGTCTGAAAATTACATCTGTTAGGGCCCAACTACTTGGCGGGGGGACGACGTCCACCCTGTGAAAAGAGTGGGGGGACGTCGTGTACTGCGTGTACCCCTGACTCGAGCCCTGCCCATACCTACGAGGCCATGTAAAGCCACCTTGTGTGCTTTTTCATGGCCTCGTAGATATATTGTAAGGCAACGCAATGCAAGTCGCTGCTTTGCCTTAAACTGCATCAGGGGGGCATTCCATGGGCCTTGCAGTTTGTTTTCCCATGCAGCACCAATGGGTTTTGACACAGTCCTACATTTACAAGGATCTGTAAACCGGAGAATGTGTCAAAACTGCACACCTCCTGAGAGGAGGCGTAACGAAGAGAAATATCTTTATTTCTCCTTGTTTTTCCTCTTTCTATGTGTGCAGCACACATAGAAAGAGGAAAAAGCCTCCATGGATTGTTTTTGTGCAGGAAGGTGCCTCTTCCTGCACAAAAGCAAACCTGTCGGCACCATGGTGCAAGGATGCCTGCGTTGGCGCTAGGCACCAAAGTGTGCACCGGCGAAAAGGACAGGAATGCACCACATCTTGTAAATCAAGTGCATTCCTGCTCTTTTGAACTGACGTAGGACAGCGCAGCAAAAAGACTTCTGGCTCTGCACTACGCCAATTCATTGTAAATGCGGCCCTCTATCTGCACCTCGTCAAGGAGACCCAGGAAGGATGAATCACGTCTGCAGTTTCTTCACTGTCTCTTCATACAGGGGTGTGTGGCCTACCATATTGACTGCAATTTATCTATAGCAATTAAAAGTGATTGAGATTATTATGACCATAGTTTACCGTCACCTTTTTTTCACAAGTTCTTATTTCTCACTTTTATATTTTATTAGTGAGTCGCCCTAAGTGGCACATGAGTTGCATGTTTTCCATTCAAATCCAATTTGACTGGGCCTTTCGGACTGGATTGCCCCCTTGGGAAACGGCCATAGGTGACAGGGGGAACAGCGTTTACAACGCAACTTTTACAATGAAGTACCTTTACGACGCAACCATTACAACGCAACTTTTACAACGACTTGTGCTGGGGGGCGCTCTAGGATAGGGAATAGTTTTAATTTACTATCCAACACCTTCCCTACTATCCACGGGGACTGGAGTTGGAATAGTAAATTAAACTATTCACTATCCAGCGCCCCCCAACGCAAGTCGTTTTTACGACTTGCGTTGTAAAACTTGCGTTGTAATGGCATGCGTTGTAAAAGCATGCGTTGTAACGACGTACATCCGGTGACAGGCATATGGTAAATCCACGCCTGTTCTAACACCGATGAGCTACAAAACGATGGAATGAAGGCACTCATGCTATTTACCAATGATTCGTATTATATTGGCACATTTCCATGCATCTCTTTCATGCTTTCTTGTAGAAATGCTATTATTTTTCAAATGAAAAGAATAGAATACAAAGGATAGACCTGCCAATGAAGGCCTGGAGACAGGCAGAGACATTTCGAAATGGCCTTGGAATTCATTCTGTGTCTGCAATATATAAGCATGTCTACCAGCTCCTCTGTGTTCTGATGTGACCTCTACCCACTGAATAATGTCTACTAGAAAGAAGCTGACATCTCCCATTGCCCCAATCTGTATTTCAATAGAGAAAGTGTCAGACAGCAGTAGAACTGAGGCCGAGAATACAATTCACTTCTTTGATCTGTGCTTTCCTGTAGGATAGAAAATGATGAGAAGATGGCTCTCAACAAACACCTAACCACCTCACCGCCACACACACCATCTTACACGTATACACACCGAACACATACACCCAGCGCCAACACACATATTCCAACATGAGCACGGGCACTTACACCCACAACAAATAGAACTCACAACGCACACCAACCTCACCGCACACAATCTACATACTCATAGATACCGCTTTCATGAGAACCATATGCGTATCTCGCCACATAAACGGCCAATCCCACGTATACAGATAAGAATCCAAATTCTATGGGGCTTATTTACAAGCACATTGTGCAGGTGATGTGTCATCTTTTTTGACACACCGGCAGCACAATGGGTTTGCCCATATTTACAAGGCCACATAAAGTCAGCCTGCGTGACTTTTTATGGCCTTATAAATATGGGCCCCTTTCACGCAATACTCTACGGGAAGGTCAATCCATGGATGTTGCTGTGGGTGTTCAAACATTCTTTAAAAGTGGTATTGCGTCAGAATGCTACATCTCCCCTGGGGAGGCTTAGGAATGGTGCAACAAGGAGAAATACTTTTATTTCTCCTTGTTTTCTCATATTTCTATGAGTGCAGGAGGAAAATGTCATTAATGATTGTTTTTGAGCAGGAAGGTGTCCCTTCCTGCACAAAAATAATCATCCCCACAGCGCAGACACCCGTACAAAATAAAGCAAGGGTACATGCACAGATTTTCAATCAATCTATCATTGGTTTTGTATAACACAACTACTCACCCATGAGGGTCTCAAGGTGCTGGGGGGGCTCTGTAGGGTGCTGGTGGCATCTGAAGACCCAAGTCTAGAGGTCCTTCTTGAACTGGAGCAGTGTAGGGCTTTGCCAGAGGTGGAGGGGGAGGTCGTGTTCAAGGTCTAGGCTACAAAGTAGGAGAAGGACTTACCACCCTTTCTGGTCTTGTAAATGCGTGACATGGTGGCCAGAGAGAGGTCGGCTGGTTTCCGTTGAGTTCGGGGAAGGAGAGGCGGGTGTTTAGGTATGCTGGTCCGATGTTGTGGAGGGCCTTGTATGCGTGCATGAGGAGCTTGATAGTTACTCTTCTTTTGTTGGGGGCCAGTGGAGGTCGCGGTGGTGTTGGATGATGTGGTTGCGGTGGGGGATGTCTTGGATCAGTCTGGCTGCGACGTTCTGGACGGTCTGGTGCTTGTAAATGAGTTTTTTGTTGATTCCGGCGTAGAGGGCGTTTCGTAGTCCAATCTGCTAGTGATGAGGGCATGTGTGACCGTTTTTCTGCATTCTTCTATTACAAACCAAGTACCTACGCCTAGGCCTGTATTGAACACTTGCAAACACCCCTCCGGTATTTCTAAGTGGCCCCTGAGACTTAAAAGGTTAAAGATCTTTTCACCAAATTTTTGCCTTTCATACTTTCACCTGGACTAATCTACTAGGGCTCTATTGCAGTTGGCCTTAAATCGTGCCTAGGTTCAGGTCTTCCGAAAAATGACAAAGTCCCTTTCTGCGTTTGGACTTTGAAACATTTAAGAAAGAAAAAAAATCTAAGGAGGCACATAGCTCCAGAGGGGCCCGACACAACACATTTTTTCAACCGTCTGTTCCATGGCATCAGATGGATTTTCAGATTCGACCATCTCAAACTTCCCCACAACTACGACAATATGACAAAGTCCCTTTCTCTTGCTGGGACTTAAAAGATTTTCAACATAAAAGTTCCTTGGTCTTCAGCAGGAAAAATATATTTGGTGTCTCCGACCAGGACTTCATCGTGCTTGGCCTCCAATTGCCTTTGGGTCCCAGTCTAATCTTTGCTTTGACCTTTTTAGCAATATATTTATCATAAACTTTAAAAATGAATATCTCCAGTTCCACTTATTCTTTTCTATACTATGGTCTAATTTTGTTAATTAGATTCACTCTATTTTCATAAATTGGTTTTGTATTATTCTAGTTTATAGTTTTTCACTTTCAGGTGAATGCATCAAAGGTTTTTGCGACCGCAAACAGTGAGATTCGCAAAAATCGTCTGTTTGCTCCCACAAAAAGGCCTTTTGCAATGCATTAAAGTGTTAGGCACCCCCAATTTATTGTGATTTTTTAAATTGCTATTGCATTTAAGGAATTGCAATTTGCGATTCCTTAAATGCAAGGCTAGAAGCACTTAGAAATAGTAAATTCTCTCTTTGGGGCCGCAAAATACAGAGAAATTACTCTGGTCTGTATTTTGCAAAAACTTTAAAAAATGCACTAAAGTGCATTTCTCAAGGTTTCAGCTTACACACACACATGCCCTTGGGGCATGTGTGTGCGCAACATGGGTGCACATCACAATTTCAGGGGTGCAACAGGGTGTCATTTTGACACCTTTGCACCCTTGAAATTGCATGCGCAATTTGCAAGTACCTATTGGTACTCTCAACTTGCGCATGCAATTTCCCATTCATTCCTAAGGGCCTGTAGGCCCATAGAATGAATGGGAAGCCATTCCTTAATTGCGACTTGTAAGTTGCGAGTCACATTTAAGGAATGTTTAGGAAACGCTATTTTAATAGCGATTCCTACATGCATAGGCTTTTGAGAATCCCTAATTGCGATTCCTTAATAATCGCAATTAAGGACTCGCAAAAGCATTTCTTGATGCATGTACCCCTTTATTACTTGTAGGTACTCCATAAATGCTTTACAGATTGCCGTAGGATAAGACGGTCTGCTTGGTGCCATAGTTACAAGGGGGGAGAGCTCTGCTTAATTTTGTAACTTTGAGGGTTTACCATGACAAGAATTGTTATAATTTCTTATGGTGGGTAGTTATTCACAAAAGAGTGTCGTGAGAGAAGTGTGTAAGCACTAGACACAGAGAAGAAATCTCCCTGAAGAAGTCACAGTGGAAATCAGCGGGTTTTTTTTAGGAAGCCCTCACTCACCACCCTGGGTGGTGACATGCTTCATCATCGGGCCCACCAGGAGAAGCCGAATGCCTCCCTGGTGTGCTACAACGCCAGATTACTGCGGAGCAGGTTCTTTGTGGCAAAAGTGTCAAAAAGAAATGTGAATTAAAAATGTCAGAAACTGTACCATACGGAAAAAAAATGATTCAATGGTCAGTTTGACATAAGTCAAATATGTGTGGGAAACTTACCACTTAATGACTCGGTTGTTTCCACTTAAAGTGGGGTCAACATGTTTCTGCCCGTCTATGTGTCATTTACTGGGCTTTCATCAGGACCGTCAGGTGGTGTACCTCGGCGGTATGGGCCCGCTAAGGCCCACCCTTACCAGAGGACATGAAAGTTAAAAACAAGTGTGTAAAATAAAGTGCAAAAACCAAACAAAAGTGATGGGAAACCTTCAATATGATCCACGGGGTCCGGTAGCAGGAGACGCTAGGGGCAGTGTGCCATTGTCGCTTCCCCCCCCCTCCCGAGACCCATGGGGTGTGGATCTTGTGCATTACAAACAGTACAGGGACCTCAAATTGACACATATTTTACTTATGTCAAACTGACCATTGAATAAAAAAAATTCCGTATGGTACAGTTTCTGACATTTTTAATTCACATTTCTTTTTGACACTTTTGCCACAAAGAACCTGCTCCGCAGTAATCTGGCGTTGTAGCACACCAGGGAGGCATTTGGCTTCTCCTGGTGGGCCTGATGATGAAGCATGTCACCACCCAGGGTGGTGAGTGAGGGCTTCCTAAAAAAAAAAACGCTGATTTCCACTGTGACTTCTTCAGGGAGATTTCTTCTCTGTGTCTAGTGCTTACACACTTCTCTCACAACACTCTTTTGTTGTTTTACAAGATTTAACAGGGGGACCAAGAGTGTCCTTTTACCTCTCTCTCAATTTGTTATTACTGGGTAGTTATTCACCACAAATAAGAGTCCAAACTCTTACATCATTTGTTTCACATTTTTTAATAAACATTTACGGAAATATCAACCTTACTTTTTCTTAGTGTGGAATGACTTCTATAAAATCCTGTCCCAGGTTGGAATGAGTTTAAAATGTTATTATTCAAGGAAATATTTGTAGGGCTTCTACTTCACAGATTTTTGCAAAGATGCACCACAAGAGGGATGGGACAGAAGACCAAGCAAAAGTGCCTTCACATCTGTGCAGGCCTAAACTTTGCAACCACTTTCCAAACAATAACACCCACTATGGCCCATATTTAGACTCAGAATGTTAGTATGTTGGATGGCTTCTTGTGGGAAAATGTGGTATAGCTCTTCTGCATTTTTAAAAGTGCATGTTATCAATCAATTAATCAATCAATCAGGGTTGGTAAAGCGCAGCTACTCACCCGTGAGGGTCTCAAGGCACTAGAGCGGTGGGGTGTCTCAGTTGACTGCTGGGGTCATCCGAAGAGCCAGGTCTTGAGGTCCTTCCTGAATTGGTGCAGTGTGGGGGCTTGCTGGAGGTGGAGGTTGTTCCAGGCCTTTGCTGTGAGGTAGGAGAAGGATTTTCCTCCCATCCTGGACTTGTAGATGCGTGGGACAATGGCCAGAGAGAGGTCGGCTGATCGGAGGTGTCTTTTTGGTGCGTGAAAGGAGAGGCAGTTGTTCAGGTATTGTGTAGGGCCTTGTATGTGTGGGTGAGGAGCTTGAAGGTTATTCTTCTTTCGACTGGGAGCCAGTGAAGATCGTGGAGGTGTGGGTGATTTGGCTGTGGCTGGGGATGTCGAGGATCAGTCTGGCTGCCGTGTTCTGAACGGTCTAGAGTCTGCAAAGGAGTGTTTTATTGATTCCGGCATTGAGAGCATTGCTGTAGTCCAGTCTGCTACTGATGAGAGAGTGTGTCACAGTGTTTCTGGATTCGGATGGGATCCATCTGATTGTCTTTTGAAGCATGCGGACGGTGTTAAAGCAGGTCGATGATACAGCGTTGATCTGGCGGTTCATTATGAGCGATGAGTCTACATTTGATTTTGAGGTTTCATGCGTGGTCCGTCGGGGTTGGGGGATTTCCAAGGGCGGAGGGCCACCAAGAGTCGTCCCATGCAGAGGGGGTGGAGCCAAGGATGAGGACTTGTGTTTTCTCTGGTTTGAGTTTCAGGCAGCTGTTCTTCATCCAGTTGGCGACGGCTTTCATCCCTTCTTGGAAGTTGTGTTTGCTGATGTTGGGCTCGTTGGTGAGGATATGCTGGGTGTCGTTTGCATATGAGACGATGTTGAACCCATGGTTCCTGACAATGGGGCCATGTAGATGTTGAAGAGGGTGGGGCTGAGGGAGGAGTCCTGGAGCACTCTACAGTTGGTCTCTGTCTGTTCTGAGAGGTACGGTAGGGCGGGAGTCTGACTCGCTGAGTTCTGCTGGTGAGGAATGAGCATATCCAGTCGAGGGCCTTGCCATGGAGGCCGGCGTTGTGGAGTTTGGTCTCTGTCTGTTCCGAGAAGTAGGGTAGGAGTCTGACTCTCTGAGTTCTGCTGGTGATATCCAGTTGAGGGTCTTGCCGCTGATGCTGGCATCGTGGAGTCTGGTGGCTAGGATGCAATGGGAGATGGTGTCAAATGCAGCCAAGAGGTCCAGGAGGAGGGCTGCCATTTTATCCTGTGTCACTAGCAGGAATGTGGACGGGATATCAGTTATGTTTGTGATGGAATAATGCTCCATCTAACTGGAAATTAGTTAATATGATTTCAAATTAAACATTGTTATAATAATAGCTTTAAAAAAACGTAATTAAACATACTAAATGTGATCAGTTGTGGGCAAATGTTCTCCTGGAGATGACTTAGTTTGTCTGCCAACGGAAAATCAGCCTACAAATGTTACGGAGTACAGGAAATATTTTATTAAATATCTTTTGATATAATATGTTTTATAAGTCATCCTTCCAGATAATACTTAGGGCCAGATGTAGGTGGCCATTTACCGGCCGGTAACGGCCGATTTCGGCCGTTACCGACCGGTAAATGGGTTTTTGGGATGTAGGGGGCCAATTTTAACGATTCGGTAAATTTACCAAATTGGTAAATTTACCGAATCGGTAAAATACCGATTCGGTATTTTTACCGATTTGGTAACTTCTGGATGTAGGTGGGACTCTTCTGAGTCCCAAAGGCCTTTCAGATTAGGTATTTTACCACCCTATCCAATTGGGTGGTAAAATACCAAATCCTGATGTGCTTGCACATGTGTGCATGCACACCTATGCCATGTGACAGACAGACATGCCCTTAGGGCATGTCTGTCTGCCACATGGCACACATGCCTGTATTTGGGGTGCTAGAGAGTTTCAAAGTAACACCCCCTGCACCCTTGCTGGAATCGGTATTTACCGATTCTGTAAATACCGATTCGGTAATGCCCATTGATTCCTATGGACTTCAATGCCCATAGGAATCAATGGGCATTACCGAATCGGTATTTACAGAATCGGTAAATACCGAATCTTAACGATTCAGTATTTACCGAATCTGTAATACCTACATCCCCCCTCTATTTTACCACTTCTTAAATACCGAATCAGTAAAATTTGGTATTTAAGAAGTGGTCAAATAAAATTACCTACATCTAGGCCCTAGCAACTTCTAATCTGGTGGCCACTCTGCTTCAAGAACCACCATCCAATGTTTTCAGTGACAGCAGCTCTTATTTCAATGAAGAATATATGGAAGAGCAGTCCAGCCCATCTGGCTAGAGTGGCCAGTACTCTATGTCTATCCTCTTCCATCAAGTTTCTCGGCCTAGTACAGTCCTGTCCACATAACAAACATCTGTTACCCTTCAATACCCTTGTGGCCACACACCACCTTCATCTGTGGCCACTGTTGCCCTGGAACTTGTGACAATCACAGCCATTACAACTTCTGTGCAACCAGTACATACAATATCCTTGGCCACTCAGTTAAGAACATAGGGTCATTTGGATAGGGCTGAGACAGACTTAGCTGGCCCTTTCCGTGATCGAGAAACGTCTGCTGCCAACTTGGTTCTTGACATATCTCCAGCTGGCGAGGGGTACACTGTTGCCCACAGAACCACCTCTCACCATGTCCCCATTTTGCACTAAGGCCACTTTTGTGGCCCTTAGGAGGGGTCAATCATCTTGCCCCATTGAGGACAATGCCCAACTACCCACCACTAAGAGACACAAAAAATCAACTCCTTCTGTGAGCATCTAGACTATTCATCCAATCCACCTTATTTCTCCATACTTGCAATCGCTCAAGAAACATGGTCAGAGTGACTCCAGCAAGACACATGGTCAGAGTGACTCCAACTCCCAACAGCTACCAACCCCTAATAGACCTTTTCAGGAACGGCTGGCTCCAAGAAGCTCATAAGATACCAACAGACCAACCTCGCCAACTTGACCTGTAGCATGATCAAGCTGCATTTACTACTCGAGGCAGATGCTGACCAGAAACACTGTGAATAACTGTTATTAATAAAACTGGAATGGAAATTACACAAAAGATTATTTGCACATCTGATTTCAAAGCAAGACATATTGCACTTATATCACTAATGAGCATCTTATCTCCAAATATAGTACCTGCTAAGAGAACAATGCTTCGGCCAAGTGCATTAATCTCCTCCTAGATTCAGGACAATTCATCAGCGTTCAACTTTAGCTTCCCAAGTTCGAGTTAACCAACCGTATCCCAGATAATATCGGCCCCCTGATATACCTCTGTAAACAAAATTGCTGTCCAGGGATTTTCATTTTTGATTTGTGTTTTTGGGTCATTAGAGAAGTAACTTAGCTTGGGTAGAATTGCTGATCTGGGCCAAATTTTCTAGATAGTATTTTTAAATATGGCAAATGTGTTGCATTGATGATGTAATATTTCAGGAACCATGAGACCTACATACTTCATTTTGTTGTCAAAGCATAGGTTTTGGGAGTCATGTATTCTTATAGAGACAAAAAATGACTCCTCAGAGGAACCCTTTTGCCATTTTCCAAAATGGTTGCTATAATAGAAGAAGAAGAGACATAAATAGAAATGAGACAAATAATAATGGTTTTAATCCTTTTATGTATACACCAAACAATGTTTATGATCTGAATATGAAAATAAAATAATGTTTTCACTCATATTTTAGGCACATTTTCATAGTTCGCCTTATTTGTTTCGACAATCACTTGTGGTACATTTGCAGAATGTTGAACAACTGAGAACAGCATATCGACAGGGACATCTTTTTGTAGCATAAGTTTTGCAAGCACATGTCAATTATCACATATGTGTGCCTCGAGAAGTAGAAAGTTGTGAACATAGATTAGGGTGGGAAAGAGCCCCATCAAAAAGGAAAGATTAAAAGGGGAATATCATAGACCAAAGTGACCAAAAGTACCCCCAAGATCATTCATAGGAGGTGGCAATCGCCCTGTGTATTAATAACTCTTAAATATGAAAGTATGAGGGAGGGTCTAGGGGACAATATTGATAGACCAAATTCACTCGACACCCCTAAACACAAACATATCTAACTATGGGGAGGAAATCGGTCTGTTGGTGTGACAAACAAACCTTGAATGCTCAGTAATACCTAGTTCACCAGTCTTACATAGCTTGCCCAATACCTGGCTTGAGAAAAGTCTCCATCAGCCCACCCATTTGGCGGAGCTTCGTCATCTGGAGAACTAAGAGAGAAGGGTCATATGTAGCCAATGTTGCTCCAAGGCTAACATACATGGATACTAGACCTCATACTCTCAGGAGATCTCAGCCACTATGGTTGTTCAAGGTATGAGGGAGCTGATGGAGTGCAGTGCAAGTGGTAAACGTGTGTGAAATAAAAATGACTAGAAGGACAAAAAATATGTTTATTAGAGATTGTCCTAATGCCATATGATAAAAACCGCCTGATAGTTTGGAATAAATGTACTATCTTTTGGCAACAAGTGAGGTCGACATGTTTCAGGCGTACAGCTAACTAGCCCGGCTTTCTTCAGGACCTGAAAAAAAACCATTGGTGAAAAGTGTTAATCATCCAATTTGTTCATCAGGAAAAAATAGATCAGTGGTATATTACCACCCTACCAGACATGTATCCCATGTATATGTAGTTTGAGAGCTATTTCTTCATTCCTAGAAACAAAGGAATTTTTGTCAAAAAAGAAATAAAGCTTGTAGTGTTGAACAAAACATATACTCAAAGCATAGAGGTAGACTAAGTCACTTTGTCGATAATACAGTGTATTCGACTATGCCCATTCATCACATAATTCTAATTGGGCAATTTTAGTTTGACAATTAGTAAATACTCACCCAGCTTTCTGTGGGAGTAAGCCTCACCTCACCCGGCAACTGCTCGGTGGCTGAGGCCCGCTCTATTTGTAAGAGAAAACAGGAGACAAGGGGTATTCACATCATCCATCTCATGTACCCTCGTTATACTCTAAAATCAAATTAATAAAACCTAAATCAAAAAACCCTTTGACCATGACATTCAACACCATTGGCGGGTGCAGACTGGCATCAAACGTAGTAAGTACTTTGCTTTGAAAATTGAACAGAGTCTAATCTAATTTATTATTGTAATTTATTGTCTTTTATTCTATTTGAACCTCTACTTGAAGTTCAAAGTAGCGAGTCTTTATAAAGTATCCTGATATACTCTCTCAACAATGTGCCCACTTATCCCTATAAACTTAATCAGGTTTGGGCAAACATGCCTTTGCTGGAGTGTCCCTTCACAGATGATTCAATCAAAACATGTTGCACAATGAAGAGTCTACCATGTTATTATATTTAAGGTGTTGTTAAAACCCATAGCTAGAGTAATTGTGCTGTACCTGACTTAGTGATTTTAAGCACTGGCAGTAGAACCCATAGCTCGAGTTAATGTACTGTACCCATGTTGGTAATTACAAGCACTGCTACTATCATGGAATAAACCATAAGAATAGGGCAGTAGAATGGACCCCAAACCAACAAAACAGAACAGAACTAACCAGCCTATATTAACTCACCTATCCGTCGGTACCCCTTCGCAGTCTGCGAGCAGTGTGGGAGGTACTGAGGGTGGTTTCTGGTCCCTTCTTATAGTGGAGCTGATTGGCCTAATGAGACATAATCGACTAATTAGCCAAACGAAGCCTGCGTTGTTATGTTCTAATTCCGGCATTCATGTCACGCGTTTTACCATTGGAGTAAATGCGGGCCTCGCGTCCCGTTCATACACTATCTTTTGATTGTATTAACTTCAAGCGCGCATGTGCCTAAATAACACGCCGCTCTTTGGGAATTCCGGGCTATAACTTGCTGCGTCCTGCCCAGATGCTGTACTCACGCGCATGCCCGTTTAAAGTCCTCGTCGGCCGGCGCGCATGCGTGTTTGGCTCAAGCCGCGGGATGGCAGCGGCAGTACAAGTCGCGATGTTGCTCAAGGTGCATCAAAGGTATCTACAAAGAGGATTCAGACTCGTTTTATCTGCCCGCTAGCCCCTCTTCTCATGACAATGATGGTAAAATACCTCCATTGCTGACTAAGCATGGGCGTAAAATCCGTTCCGCTCACGGATTTTGCGGATTTTCGGCAAATTCGCAATCCGCGAGCTCTCGCGAACTTGCCGAAAATTCGTAAATCCGTGCGAAGCGGATTTTTTGCTTGGTCGCACTTGCCAACTAGAATACTATACAATTTCGCGGGAGTAAACACTTGCAAACACGTAGATGCGGCAGGCAGCGACAATCTCGCAGTTGCGAGATTGCAAAATTTGCAATTTCGCACAAGAAAACCACCAGCAGGCAGCATAAACCTTGAAAATTATGATTTTTATCAGAATAACTCCTCAGGTTGACATTTGCCTGCACTTTTTTTTTGCAAGGAGTCCATTTTGGGGGGGGGGGGGTGGGAGGAAGGAAGTGCCCCACAGTCTCCAATTTCCTGTTCCTGTCCAGCAGGCTCCTCCCAGTGCTTTCTTTGCTGGTCACTTTGATTTGGATCTTGACCTGGAAGGATTACTTTTTGTGGATGCTGCTGGATATTTGGATTTTTGCAAAACTGAAAGCACTCAGCAGGTGCAAAAGTTCAAATCTTTTCATTAGTAACCATTCCCTGTAGTGCTTCCTGAGGGGCCCCTTCAGAGTTCAGTTACCTACTTGCAACTATTCTATGAACCTGCTCTGACCCTCTCAGCAGGCTCAGAGAATAGCTACAAGTATACAACAAAGGTCCTGTTAAAAAAATTACACTGCAACAGAAAGCAATTACAGATAAGGAAGCACCTGCCAGCCTGGAAGTTCAAATTCAGTGACACATTAATCAGCCCCTAATTCATTCATGTCAGTTGAGGCAGGGCAGGTGTGCTTTTCCCCCCATAATCTACAGTGATGAACTAGAGGGTGGCATGGGTGAGCCAGAGGGTGGCATGGGTGAGCCAGAGGGTGGCAGTGGTGAAACAGAGGGTGGCAGTGGTGAAACAGAGGGTGCTGTGATGAACCAGACGTAGAAACAACATGGTCGCGACCGTTGCTACCCGACAAGTAAGTTTGCGTTTGCGAACTGGTAAAAAACCCTTGCGAAATGGCAGAAACACTTGCGAACACAAAAAAAAGGAATCCGCAAAATTCGCGAGAATTCGCGGATTTTGCGGATTGCGAATCCGTAAATACGCAATTTCACGGATTGCCAATTCGCAAAATCCGCCCATGCTTATTGCTGACCTAATGTGTATCGTACCACACCTTGTTTCGTTTAATGGATAAGATCACAATAATACAGTGTGAGGGTTGCAGAACACTGTAGGTTCTTTGTTCTGTAACTTCTGTAAAAGGAACTAGATTGTAAACACTGGGTTAAGATTGAAATGTACTCGTCTCTCTGGGTTTATTATATTTCTAGCAATATCACCAACCTATGTCTGACTGTGTAACAAACAGGGATGTTGTTAGAACTAGTGGGCTTCATATAACCACAATGTCATCTCTGGTATCTGTAAATTGGAGAAGTTGATAAAGAGTGTTAAGCCCGTGATAGTGTCGAATCATACACAAGTGTTCCTAAGTGTGGTGTTTAATAGGTGTTGGTGGATTCCAGCGCTTATGGCATACTTTCAGCAGCTGAATTGGACCTAGAAGGATCTGGCCGCATATAAATCTTTATTGTATGTACGCACTAAATCGCCCGTTGGCGTACCAGTAGAGTGAATAGTGATTAGCGATGTTCAAAAATTTTTTTTTACTAAAGCTAATTCAGGGTTGCTATCATTTGATGTGGCAACTAGTTAGTGTATCATAGGTAGGTCAAATCTGAACCCACGGAATGGTGTCGTTCAGGCCTTCTATATCTGTTCTGAGTTTGAAAATCCACTTTTGTTCCCTGATAAACAGAAATCTGGAGATGTCAGTAATTTGTTGGGGAATCATAGGACGTTCAAGGATCACCCATCTCATGTCGTCTGCTTGATATTTGGCACACAGAAAATGATTGGTCAGGCGCGTGGATTGCTTGTTACAGCGTATGGTACTTTTGTGCTCACTGATTCGTAGCTTGATTTTGAGAGATAAGATAGCCAAAAAGTAGGAAGACAAATAAGTCACATGACAAGGTATGTGCCTGGTTGGCAAAATAAGCTAATAGTCAATGGTAGCCAACATACCAGGAGTCAAAATCCAGGAGAGATAATTCAAAGAGTGTCCAGGTCTCAAATATAGTAGGATGCATGTATGTATAAAAATTGTTGTGATCAGCGCTTGTTCCTAAGAAGTCGAGCAAGGAGGAACAACGAGGGGAAAGGATCCACCCTTCATCTAACACCTGTAAATGTAGAAAAGTAGGAGGGGGAGACAACATCACCTAATATCATTGGGACTATACAGAGCTTACATAGTCTGTCTTATTGTATTTAAGACAGCCACAAATGTTATAAAGAAGGGCGGGGGCTTAAGACATCCCACCTGTGGAGCCATGGTATGAATCAGCTATATCAACCAGTAAGAGAAAAACAAGGGAAACAGTTATCATCAGCACCGTAAAAGGCCAGTCATCAGATAAGACACACCAGAGTAGCCAATTGAAGAATGGGTGGGGAATGAGAAAAACCTACCCATCTAATTTTCACCTGGTTGCTTAAAATTTATGAAAACAGCAAGGGATATGCAAGAAAATGTCACAAAATAATAAACATGTTGCCAGTGTCACTAAACTAAAAAAAAAATCTTACATTCTAGTAATATCAAGAGTAAGGGGGAAGCAGAAAACGTCAAACCTTAGCTGGTAGCAACAAGCGTATAGGAAGCAATCACACTTAATCAAAATGGATCGCCTAAGCAAGCCAAAAAAAACCATATGAACCGTTATCAGTTAAATCAAAACATAACGGAAAAGAAAACATAAACATAACTTACTACAATTTGTGTGGAACTTGCCGCAAGGACAAAGGACCAACAATCTAGAAGAGCAACAGGTTGCTAAGCACCATTTATCTTATTTCTGGATCCTTGTCACCACCAAGAATTATCGCGAGTTAGTATGCCAAGTAAAAACAGCGGCCATATTGGCACATGTTCTCAGTAAGCATGAGAGAATAGCCAGAGTGGCCAAGTTCTTCAATTGGCAATTCTTTAAAAAGGAAAGAACCCATAATAAGGATCGGGGAAGCAGCCATAGCCAATCGCAAAGTATTACCAAGAGGTTATATAGCTATATTCATGAAGGGTAGCAAACATGAAAAAAGCCTGAGTTGGCCCAAAGACATATCAATGCCTAAAAAGGAAGTTAGTCCAATGCAAGAGAAGCCCCTAATTATGGGGATATGGTTTAACATTATTGTCAAAAACCATATTGCAAGGAACAGATACCCAAATTATGGAATCTCTGGGTTTCCCATGGCATGTCTAGTATGACATAGTGAGAGTGTATTACTTACGAAACAGTAAGGTTAGTCATTAGATCAGGCAGGGGCAGCTACCATTTTGACACATGTTCCTAATAAAACAGAGCGAGTGACTAAACTGACCACAATATCACATTGCCAGTTGGAGATTAAAAAAGGACAACCAATAATGGGGACCAAAAAGAATAGCCCAAACCCATCACTACAAAAGCTCCTTAGGGTTTCCAAAAGGCATACAATTTGCAAGAACAGAAACACTAATCAAAGGGATAAGAAATATCAAAGGGTGTCCAAAAACATTGTCCAGATGGACGACCATAAGATCCCTACTATATCCTACAGAATTGGTTATAGATATTAATGGTTACTAGTAGAAGCGACGGCCCTCTCAAATACAGGTATAACGCATCGACCTAAACACCGACATTTCGGTCATAAAAATCTTGGCTATTTATTTAGACCAAATGTCTTGAGCTCTTTTAACAACGCAGGAGCTACACCTTAGAGTAACTTAGGAGAATAAAAGCTTGAACATCATTGCTAAGTGTCCCATTTGAATGAGTTCATTCTCCCTGATAGTACTCTTTTTTCGACAGAACAGTCCAACCTTGATAATGAAGCGATATTCTCCACTCAGATATTAAAGAACGCTAAAAGAATTGTACACCAGACCATAGTCTCTCATTCGTAGTGTAGTTCGGCCCATGTCAGTCCCATAAGGTACCGCCATTTGAATACAGTGCTCAAAATGGGCACGCCCTTTATATTATTTCTCGAATGGATATTAAGCAGTGCTAATATTTATACCCCCTAATTGCAAATATATTGTTGTTTGTTCGTCTCCTTTCTTTTTTCTATTATAGGAATTGAGAGCGAGCTAAAGATTAAGGGGTCGATTAGGATGGCGGACGGAAATGGGTACTGTCCGCCATGGTGGGGGAAATTGTACTTCCGGCTGCGCCGCGGAGATTCCGCGGTTGGGATTAGGATAATCATGTCACGAAACTCCGACCGCGGCGGACGGATCATAACCAACACCGTCCGCGGTGGACGGAACACATCCAACTCCGTCCGCGGCAGACGGAGTCCAATGAACAACCACTGCCGCGGACGGAAATGACCGTGGAAAATAACACATGTACCGCCATACCTGTGAATACTCCGTGGCCGCAATTAGGATAAATCCGCCCGTACCACGGAACGCACAGCCATCCACGTCCGCGGCGGAAAGAATGCAACGATAAACACTGCATCACTGCGGAAGGCCAACACGCACAACATCCCTAGCGGCAAACAAATGTTAGAAAGTGTACCGCAAGTCCAAAGCAAACATACGAACATTGACAACGCCCCCCCCATACACCAACACCAAGCACAAGCCACCATGACACGTCCCAAGTATCCAATAATGCACACTAGTCAACACGCCCACCTACCACCTGACTGCCAACAACCATTGAGACACGACTATAAAATGACACCCACACACTACCACAATCCTTTGCATCACAGAATTGCTGCTAGGAAGAGGCCCTATTCGAGATACTGCTAACTCACATAGAAGACACACAACCACCACCCTACCACACCCACCACACAAACACCCACCACACAAATCCTACACATCACACACCACACACCTGCACCCCCCAACTCACTCAACTCACACACTGAGCACCACACACCATGGCACCCAAAAAAACCCTAAATTCACGGAGACCGAGTTGAGGGTAATGGTAGATGAAATAATCCGTGTTGAGCCCCACATCTTCGGGGCCCAAGTCCAGCAGACGTCCGTGGCGCAAAAGAACCACATGTGGGACAGGATCGTCACTCGGGTGAATGCGTCGGGGACTGTGCCGAGGACGAAGCATGACATTCAGAGGCGGTGGCATGACCTGAAGACCAGGGTGAAGGGCATCCGAGCCAAAAACTTTGCTAGAGCCAATCATACTGGCGGTGGAACACCCCCGGAGCCTATACCCTACACCGATTGGGAGGAGAAGGTGCTGGTGATACTACACCCAGAGAGCCTAGACGGACTTGACGAAGGAGAAGAGGCTGGTAAGTACAAACCAAGCACCACGATCAGCACGACATGGTCAGACTCACACAACTGAGAAGAAACATCTCCTACGCCCCAACCCATGCACGTTGGACACCAACTCACAAACATGTACATGGCTCCCAACAGGCCCCCATGTTCACGGGGAGGGTGGTGGTGGTGGTGGAGGGTGGGGTGTGTGAGAGGCCCAAACTACAACTCCCAACAGGCCCCCATGTTCACGGTGAGGGTGGTGGTGGTGGAGGGTGGGGTGTGTGAGAGGCCCAAACTACAACTCCCAACAGGCCCCCATGTTCACGGTGAGGGTGGTGGTGGTGGTGGAGGGTGGGGTGTGTGAGAGGCCCAAACTACAACTCCCAACAGGCCCCCATGTTCACGGTGAGGGTGGTGGTGGTGGAGGGTGGGGTGTGTGAGAGGCCCAAACTACAACTCCCAACAGGCCCCCATGTTCACGGTGAGGGTGGTGGTGGTGGTGGAGGGTGGGGTGTGTGAGAGGCCCAAACTACAACTCCCAACAGGCCCCCATGTTCACGGTGAGGGTGGTGGTGGTGGAGGGTGGGGTGTGTGAGAGGCCCAAACTACAACTCCCAACAGGCCCCCATGTTCACGGTGAGGGTGGTGGTGGTGGTGGAGGGTGGGGTGTGTGAGAGGCCCAAACTACAACTCCCAACAGGCCCCCATGTTCACGGTGAGGGTGGTGGTGGTGGAGGGTGGGGTGTGTGAGAGGCCCAAACTACAACTCCCAACAGGCCCCCATGTTCACGGTGAGGGTGGTGGTGGTGGTGGAGGGTGGGGTGTGTGCGACAGGAAACAGAAATGTCGACAAATCTATATGAACATGTAATGTCCACATTACTGACCAGCTCTATCTTGTCTCTCAGGTGATCGTGAACTGACTGGGGAAACCAGAACCCGGCCGCCAGCCTCGCCTCCCACACATACAGGACTCTCTGGTGACGAGGACGCAGGCAGCTCCGGTGCGGAGGATGGAGCGGGACCAAGCACACAGCCAGGGCCATCTGGCTCACAGGGACTCCCAGGACCGACCAACGTCGCATGTGTGACTCCAGCGACACCTGTCTCTGTGATATGCACAGTCCCCACCACCACCAGTAACACCAGTACCACCAGTACCACCAGTACCACCAGTACCACGACTCCTGCCTGTGCCACCCAGCCTAACCCAGCGCACGACGCTGGTCCATCGGCCTCACACACAAGCAGGGTGAGTGGGCCACAAAGAGAGGCAACGGGACATCAGCCAATCAGGCGAGCCACACACCGCCGTACAGAGGAAGGACAGCTACCCCATCCAGTGGCAGAGTCCCTACAAGCCCTTGCCAGGTGCCAGGCGTCATACGACCGGTCCCAGGCAAACGCTGATCGTGCACACCAGGACTCAGTGGACAACACCAACATCTTGCGGGAAATCTCTGGGTACCTTGGCCAGATGGTGCACATCATGGGCCAGCAGGCAACGATGTGGAGGGAATGGGTTGGCCGGAACAACCCCCCCCCTCCACCAATTGTCGTAGCGCCACCGCCACCGTCACCTCCACCTCCACCGCCACCGTCACCTCCGCCTCCACCGCCACCGTCACCTCCGCCTCCACCGCCGCCACCACCACCTGTGCCCCTGGCGACGGATGTGGCCCATCAACAACCTGCCCCCCCAGCTGCCTCTGTTCCACCTCAGAGACGGAGGGGCCGGCCGAGGCAGGAAGTGGCTGAGAGCAGTGTTGGAGCACCATCCACACGCTCCAAGAGGGGACGCCAATGACAATGTCACTGCCTGTGCCAGACATTCACCCTGCTAAGTATCCTGTCCCACAGACAATCATTCCCACTGGTCTGCTGGACTACCCTGACACCCCCCAATGTGGTGTCAGCATGGACATTTCATCTGCCATTACCTTCAACTCCAACTCCCTCCACCCCACTTACTTGTAAATATTCACCAGCACAAAAGCACAACCTGTAAATAAATTTCACTTACACACACAATGATGTTTTGCCTCCATGTTTATTCACATGATTGCCTTCAGAAACAGACGTAAACAGGTTCAGGGATCATAGTCGTACATGATCATGGCGCTGCGGGAGTGACCTAGGGAAAATCAGAGACAGCAAACACACGTCAGGAAACAGAATGACACACATCACAACACAATGCACAGCAACATTACACAAACTGCAATCATCACAAAAGCATGGGATGAGAGCACACACATCATGGAGACTTGTATGTCCAAAGAAATGAAGACACACATATGCAACCATCACAAACAACACCCAGCTGATGAACCCCACATCCACACAACACCAGCAAACATACATGAGGCATTGTCAACCGCCACTAGAGGTAGTTACTCACATTCAAGGGAAGTAGCGATCTATGAGCTGGCGCCTCTGGTCCACACCTTCCTCCTCACCACTATCCTCATCAGTCGACATGGGTGGGATGGGAGGCCGAGGAACTTCTTCGTCTTCAGGGTCCAACAGCAGTTCAATGTCATTGCGTACTGCCAGGTTGTGGAGCATGCAGCAGGCAATCACGATCCTGCATACTTTTCCTGGTGAGTAAGGCAGGGCCCCTCCGGTCTTATCGAGGCACCTAAAACTAGACTTTAGCAGTCCAAAGGTACGTTCGATGACTCTCCGTGTCCTTCCATGTGCATCATTGTACCGCATTTCACCCGCTGTTGTAGGATTACGTAGGGGACTGAGGAGCCAGGGCCGGTTTGGGTACGCCGAGTCGCCTATGTAGGGGGATGAGAGACACAAACATCACAACAAGATATGGTGGGTACCCCATGCCACACAGAGATCACAAGAGTCCCCACTGCACACTCACCAACAAGCCACGCTTGACCGGGTCGCAGATTTGCCATGAGTCATGGGACAATGCTGCTCCGCATGATGTGGGCGTCATGTGCGGAGCCAGGAAATCTTGCACACACATGGGAGATGATGTTGTTTGCCAGGCACACCACCTGCACATTCAGCGAATGGAAGTGTTTGCGATTCCTGAAAACTTGCTCCCGTGCCCGTGGTGGAATGATAGCGATGTGTGTGCCATCACTTGAACCCACAACGTGAGGTATGTGGCCCAGTGCATAGAAGTCAGCTTTGACTGCTGCCAACTCTTCCGGCCGTGGGAAATGTATGTAGTCATTCTTGTACAGCATCATAGCTGTTAAGACATCCCGTAGAACCGTGCTGAACATGGCCTGTGACATCCCCCCGGCATGTCCAACTGTGTACTGAAATGTGCCAGTAGCAAAGAAATGTAGTACCGCCATGACCTTTGCAGTGGGTGTAATCGACCCAGGATACGTCCTACGTGGCTGCAGATGAGGAGACAATTGAGCCACAAGCTCCAGCAACCGACGTCGATCCAGCCGGAATTTCCTAATCACCTCCTCGTCAACCATATCCTCCAGCACAGTGTATGGCCGATGCACATTTGGAGCCCTCCTGTGTGGGAGAGAGATGTAACTTAGGTCAACTTACAAACGACGCATACGTGTACAACTCCATCACATGTGAACCTTACTGACAAAACGTCAGTCTTCACCCTAATGTTTAGTAGCCACATCACAGACACACATGCAACTGCATGCACATAAACGATAATTATACACACGCCATGTCATCAAGCACCAATGCCAACACCAATAATGTTGTGCATACGGTAATTACATGCATGGTGACACAACGTCCAAAACACATACACGGAATGCATGTGTACCACCACCACTGTAGTCACCTAGCCAGAACCAGACACTGACAACAGATGCATAATTTGGCCATACAGCCATGATGTACTGTGTAGTTGTGAAGATGTAATAACGTCTGTAGGGTCACACCCGACGTCAACACGTCCAAATGCACATCTGTTGCCCATTGTGTGCCGACCGATGGGCATAGTATGGACACACATGCTATATTGTATGACATATGACCTTTCCCTATCACGCTCACAACCCTCATGACGCAACTGCACACAACACATGACGGTGCAGCGTCTGACAAGATTACATAATTGGCGCCGCCATGGCGGTGCACAACTTCCGCTACTTCCCAAAGGCCATACGCGGCCAGCGGCCCTCTTCCCATTGGCTGCATGTGCACGGACAGTCACGGGCACACATCGGCAACCGCACGTGCAAGCTTCAGGCACGGATGCTTCAGTTGCAACAATGTTCTATCACTGGCGCCACCATGGCGGTGCACGTACTCAGCGGGGGAGGTGCAGGCCTATACACCCTGTAGATGTACTCAATGGACATGCCAGTTCATGTCCCCTCTTACAGTCACATTGCATCATCCACCGTACACCGGCCGGAGCGGCCGGGCTAAGGACGGCCGTGCCGGCCATGTCCACAACCACCGTGCCCGGCCATGTCCACAACCGCCGTGCCCGGCCATGTCCACAACCGCCGTGCCCGGCCATGTACACAACCGCTGTGCCAGGCCGGGCCGGGCACGGTGGTTGTGGACATGGCCGGCACGGCCGTCCTTGGCCCGGCCGCTCCGGCCGGTGTACGGTGGATGATGCAATGTGACTGTAAGAGGGGACATGAACTGGCATGTCCATTGAGTACATCTACAGGGTGTATAGGCCTGCACCTCCCCCGCTGAGTACGTGCACCGCCATGGTGGTGCCAGTGATAGAACATTGTTGCAACTGAAGCATCCGTGCCTGAAGCTTGCACGTGCGGTTGCCGATGTGTGCCCGTAACGGTCCATGCACATGCAGCCAATGGGAAGAGGGACGCTGGCCGCATATGGCCAATCGCAAGTAGCGGAAGCAGTGCACCGCAACAACAGGGCCAGTCATTGGCCCATTTCACGAACACGCTTCCAGGGCTGACCAATTGCTGGCGACGTATGCCACTGACACGTGCTGAGGGCCCTATATATGTGTGTTGGCCAAAATGACACTTCCTACCCTGGGGACCAGTGCTGCCTGTTCACCTCGACCTGCTGCTGCTGCTGAGCTGACCACCGACTGCTGCCTGTGACCATCACCTCGACCTGCTGCTGCTGCTGAGCTGACCACCGACTGCTGCCTGTGACCATCACCTCGACCTGCTGCTGCTGCTGAGCTGACCACCGACTGCTGCCTGTGACCATCACCTCGACCTGCTGCTGCTGCTGAGCTGACCACCGACTGCTGCCTGTGACCATCACCTCGACCTGCTGCTGCTGCTGAGCTGACCACCGACTGCTGCCTGTGACCATCACCTCAACCTGCTGCTGCTGCTGAGCTGACCACCGACTGCTGCTCTAGTGCCATACTCCGTGATCTTGCCATGTCGAGAGGCAAAGAGATCCGGTCTCGACCCTTCACCACCGCGGAGCTTGATGTCCTCGTGGACGGTGTACTCCGCAACTATGGACGCCTCTACGGCGCACCAGGACGGGTGGTAAGTGCAGTGTGGGACATGTTGGTGTGCATGAGGGGGCCAAATAATCAGGCCTATTTCTATCTTAGCTGTGTAGTGTGGGCTAGACATATCTTCCTGATTGTGCATGGCTGCTGACAGTTACGTCTTGCCCCTATGTGTGTGACAGGCCAACTGTCCACTGACTTAAACCCTTTTGTCTCCCATCATGGTAGGTCAAGCTGCACCTTCGCAAGGGCCTGTGGAGGAGCATAGCACGGGAAGTACGGGCATTGGGGGTGTGCAACAGACGACATACACACTGCCAAAAACGCTGGGACGACATTTCCAGGCTGAGCAAGAATGTAGCGGAAGTAACACTGGGCATGATTCCAAGGACGCCCCGTCTGGCCCGACGCTCCATGACCCCTCTCATGCACCGTATCATTGCAGTGACGCATCCTGAACTGGCCGAACGTCTGAGTGCCGATCAACAGCAAACTAGCGGTGAGCATACTGTCTGTGTAGGAAACCTGTGAGTGCTATGCATGTATTGGTGCACAGACACAATATTGAGTTCCGTGTTGCGTATGTATCTCTGTGATGCCATTTTGGTCCCATTGGGTGGTTGTCATTTGACATCCAGGTCCGCCATGTTGACACGCCACTTGCTTAGTAGTTGAGTGTTGAAGCACATCCCCTAGTGGTCCATGGCCCCATGGCAGGAAATGTGAGGATGACTGGTAGAGGTGGGCCGTGTGCAGGATGGGGGCTACAAAATCTTTGTCAGCTATGTAATTTGGCAATCCTGGTCCTTCTGTACGTCAGTGTGCCCATGACTCACACATCTTTTATGTGCATTTCAGCTATGACAGAGGACACTCAGCCACAGACGGTGGAGATTAGTCGAGGAAATGAGTCCGGCTCAGACTTCGCACACACGCAGACTGACACAGAGGAGGGCAGCGCCGGAGAGGGGGACAGGACCGTCCCTGAGGACTCGCATGTGGAGACACCATCGTCCTCCTCGTCGGACACTCTTGGTGAGCCTGCACTGTTGTCACAGACTGGGAGTGGGCAATCATCACCTTCTGTCGGAAGACAGCACACAGGGCCCACACTTCCGCCAACTGCACCATGTACTGTTCGTGGCCGGAGGAGTAGGGGGAGCAGAGTGGCGTTCGGTGCAGGCACCGCTGCCCCTGCCACGGTGAGCCAAAATGCACTGTGTGCTGAGGCCGTTGATCTGCTGCGACAGCTGTGTGTGGGGCAGACCAATATGACAAATGCTTTCCAGGACCATGATAGGAAGTTGGGGCAGGTGGTGGCATTCATGGAAGGGATGCATGGCGATCTTGCAGGTCTACACAGGACAGTGGAGTCATTGGCAAGCAGTGTGTCGTCTGCAATAGTACAGTCGCATGAACAGGGTGCTACTTCTGTTTCCCCATCTACACCACTGGATGTCTCAGGGGGTAGTGATTATTCTGAGCAGGACTCAAATACAGGTTATTGCACTAGAAGCAGCGTCAGACAGCACGTCAGGGCACGCAGGGCACAGACCCCATCCCCTAGATCAGCTAAATCTGTTCACGTAGACAACGTCAGATACACTGGAGTACACACACAGGATCCACAAGTGTTGTTGGGGGACATGCCTTCAGGAGCTACACAGGCATTCAACACAAAAGGTACTCCCAAGGCAAGGGATACTCACATGTCCATGGACTGTACCTTGGACAAGGCCAGTCAGAAGACAAAGGCACCTCCTAAGAGCAGGGAGACTCCCAAGGGCAGGCCCACAGCAGAGGAAAGGGACACTCTCAAGGACAGTGAAAAGACAAAGGCACCTCCTAAGAGCAGGGAGACTCCCAAGGGCAGACCCACAGCAGAGGAAAGGGACACTCTCAAGGACAGTGAAAAGACAAAGGCACCTCCTAAGAGCAGGGAGACTCCCAAGGGCAGGCCCACAGCAGAGGAAAGGGACCCTCCCAAGGACAGTGAAAAGACAAAGGCACATCCTAAGAGTAGGGAGACTCCCAAGGGCAGGCCCACAACAGAGGAAAGGGACACTCTCAAGGACAGTGAAAAGACAAAGGCACCTCCTAAGAGCAGGGAGACTCCCAAGGGCAGGCCCACAGCAGAAGAAAGGGACCCTCCCAAGGACAGTGAAAAGACAAAGGCACCTCCTAAGAGCAGGGAGACTCCCAAGGGCAGGCCCACAGCAGAGGAAAGGGACACTC
This sequence comes from Lissotriton helveticus, assembly GCF_964261635.1. Classification (NCBI taxonomy): domain Eukaryota; kingdom Metazoa; phylum Chordata; class Amphibia; order Caudata; family Salamandridae; genus Lissotriton; species Lissotriton helveticus. The sequence continues at coordinate 113,962,340 of NC_136065.1, forward strand.
TCAAGGACAGTGAAAAGACAAAGGCACCTCCTAAGAGCAGGGAGACTCCCAAGGGCAGGCCCACAGCAGAGGAAAGGGACACTCTCAAGGACAGTGAAAAGACAAAGGCACCTCCTAAGAGCAGGGAGACTCCCAAGGGCAGGCCCACAGCAGAGGAAAGGGACCCTCCCAAGGACAGTGAAAAGACAAAGGCACATCCTAAGAGCAGGGAGACTCCCAAGGGCAGGCCCACAGCAGAGCAAGGTCCATCTCCCAAGGGCAGGGACACACACAGAGAGCAGGTGTCTACTGGAGACAGGTGCACCACAGACGACAAGTCTGCTGGCAGGAACAGGGCGGCGACCAGGGCACAGCCTACATCCAGAGACAACACTCCACCTAAGGATAAGGCACATCCTACGGACAAGGCATCTAGCATGGACAATGGCGCAATCAAGGACAGGCATACTTCACCCCTGGCTGCACTGAGGCTGATGTTTTCTACTGAACGCCAAACAGATGTCTCCGCGGCAGGGTCCCCCCATACCTCCACTCCCATCCAGGCCAGTCAGAAGCAGAGGAGGGTGTCCCCTGTTGTTGCATCCCCCATTCCACATGATTCCGAGTCCAGGCGGCAGGCACACAGCAAACGACAAGCAGGCTCCAGCACGTCCCCAGAAACCCGATCCCCGGCTGCAGATGCTCCACCTATGGTGGGTGGTGATTCTTTAGAGTCCCCACCACTTGGCAGTCCTGTCCTGTCCAGGGTGCACTCACACATCCCTAAGAAACGCAGACACACACCATTGACACCTGCCAACCACGATTTGGCTCAAGGTCAGCTATCCCCAGCTCCCAGGCCCACCCTGCCTCCTGGCCCATACAGCCCTGTGGCTCATTTCAGTTGTCCCAGTGGCGCTGGTGCAGTTGACTCTCATGTATCAGATGGTGGCACTGTGTCTGTTGTTGGCTCTCATGCATCATGTAGTGGCACAGTCTATCTGGGTCTATGGCTCACGTGTCAGTTAGAAGATCTGTGGCTGTGTTGCACACTCCTGTTTCTGGTGCTGGCAGTCTGTCTGGGTCAGTGGGTCACGTGTCAGTGACTACATCTGTGGCTGTGTTGCACACTCCTGTTTCTGGTGCTGCCAGTGTGTCTGGGTCCGTGGCCCATGTGTGTGTCACTCGGGCTGTGGCTGTGTCTCACACTCCTGTTGCTGGTGCTGGCAGTGTGTCTGGGTCCGTGGCCCATGTGTGTGTCACTCGGGCTGTGGCTGTGTCTCACACTCCTGGTGCTGCCAGTGTGTCTGGGTCCGTTGCCCATGTGTGTGTCACTCGGGCTGTGGCTGTGTCTCACACTCCTGGTGCTGCCAGTGTGTCTGGGTCCGTGGCCCATGTGTGTGTCACTCGGGCTGTGGCTGTGTCTCACACTCCTGTTGCTGGTGCTGGCAGTGTGTCCGAGGCAGGTAGTTCACGCAGTCCCCCTGATTCTGTGATGTGAGGTGCTGAACACTTCACTCAAATGTTATTTCACATGGTGTGTCCATTGAGAACTGCGTGGCACTCTTGTGGTTCCTGTGACCGGTTGGTAGGGACACGTACTTGTGCTGCCTCTGATGTACCTGCTCTGTAGTCCACATTGCCCTGTTGCTGTTCTGATACTGCATTCTGCCCTCTGATGTGCTGCCTCTGATGTACCTGCTCTGTAGTCCACATTGCCCTGTTGGTGTTCTGATACTGCATTCTGCCCTCTCGTTTACTGCCTATGATGTACCTGCTCTGTACTGCACAATGCCCTGTTGATCCTCTGATACTGCATTCTGCCCTCTGATGTGCTGCCTCTGATGTACCTGCTCTGTAGTCCACATTGCCCTGTTGGTGTTCTGATACTGCATTCTGCCCTCTGATGTGCTGCCTCTGATCAACCTGTTCAGTGCAAGGGACTGTTGATGCACTTAGCCCCTCTCACGTGCTGCCTCTGATGGACCTGTTCAGTGCAAGGGACTGTTGATGCACTTAGCCCCTCTCACGTGCTGCCTCTGATGGACCTGTTCAGTGCAATGGACTGTTGATGCACTTAGCCCCTCTCACGTGCTGCCTCTGATGGACCTGTTCAGTGCAATGGACTGTTGATGCACTTAGCCCCTCTCACGTGCTGCCTCTGATGGACCTGTTCAGTGCAATGGACTGTTGATGCACTTAGCCCCTCTCACGTGCTGCCTCTGATGGACCTGTTCAGTGCAATGGACTGTTGATGCACTTAGCCCCTCTCGTTTACTGCCTATGATGTACCTGCTCTGTACTGCACAATGCCCTGTTGATGCTCTGATACTGCATTCTGCCCTCTCGTTTACTGCCTATGATGTACCTGCTCTGTACTGCACAATGCCCTGTTGATGCTCTGATACTGCATTCTGCCCTCTCGTTTACTGCCTATGATGTACCTGCTCTGTACTGCACAATGCCCTGTTGATGCTCTGATACTGCATTCTGCCCTCTCGTTTACTGCCTATGATGTACCTGCTCTGTACTGCACAATGCCCTGTTGATGCTCTGATACTGCATTCTGCCCTCTCGTTTACTGCCTATGATGTACCTGCTCTGTACTGCACAATGCCCTGTTGATGCTCTGATACTGCATTCTGCCCTCTCGTTTACTGCCAATGATGTAGCTGCTCTGGTGCCCACTTTGCCCATGCTCACGCATACACTGTCATTATACCCCTATAATGTACAATAAAGGTAGTCTATCAAGTCTCATGGTCTGTCGTTGTCATTCCTGCTTGCGTACTACAAATGTGTATTCGTATTTGCTTCTCATCAGTGGTTTCGGTAACATGACACTCCCCCTCCCTACGTCACGACCCTTGCTGGTATTCCCCTCCAGACAGCCAATGGTTTGTGCCTTACCTGCGTTGTCGTCGATAGTGGGCCATGACTAGGACGTGGTGGATCGCGAAGAGCATCGGGAAAGCGTGTAGCGCTGGGTCCATGGTGGTGGTCAGCTTGCGGTTGGTATCTCTGCTATGTCACCTATGTTCGCTGTGGGGATTCCGCCGTGTTCAGAAAGGTTGTTTTTCCGCTGCGGTTTTATGTGTATTTTCCGCCATCTTGATTTGGGGGACGGTCTTAGACGTCAGTACGTACAGCGGGGCCTCCGGATGTGTTCCGTCCGCCGCGTGGTCGTGTGTAGTTCGGCGGCGGTGCGTGCTTTTCCGTCGCGGACGGAAATTTGACACGTTTTCCTATCCTGATATGGCGGACGGAGTATCCGCGGCAGGCGGACACGGAAAAGGGTTTTTCCGCCTACTCCAGGGCCGCGGTGGCTCTTCCGTCCGCCATCCTAATGAGCCCCTAAGTGTTTTAGAGAAAATACACTTATGAATACTGCACAAGTTGTGTAAGTGATTCTATGTTTGCTTGTCCTGACGAATGATCCAGAGACCCGGCTGGGCGTTAAGGAGCAGAAACATGTTGACAGAAGTTAAGTGGTATAACTGGACCCAGTAACTTGATCCATATACTATACCCACCACTATTTTTAACAACAGAGCCTTACCTTTTTATATTAAAGTGGAACCTGGATAGACTCTGTTTTTTAAGTTTTTCAATTTTCACCTTTTTTCCACCTCATTTTCTGGGGGTGCCCCTCATTCTCTGGACACTGCTACCAAACCAGAGGTCGCCTCTGGATGAGGCTGGCATATAGCACAAATGGACACCCAATGATTATGCCAATAACGCCAATGTGGGGCGGAAAATAGATATACACCGCAGTCGTAAAACATAGCGTTTATGAGGGTGTTCCACTTTAACCAATGGTTATGCAGTTACAAGTGTCCATTCAACTATATTGATTATTGGAATATTGAAACGGGGAACTGAATGGACAGTAATCCCTCCTCCCTACCAGTTGATTATTAAGTATAAACAGTGTTGGCCTAGTACAGATGGGCTAACTTCAATGATATTATAATTATTCCTAATGATTTTGAGTGCTGAAGTGTTACACATGGTATGGCAATTATTCCTAACAATTTTGCGTGCCAAAGTACTATGACTAATCATAGACGTAGTCCCAGTACGAGGGGGGCACCCTCAGTGAAATAATAGATATTCATAAAAAATAATGTAGCTCATCATCTGTATTGTGTCCTCTTTCTATGCTGCTTATCCATGCACCCTCCTTGCATTTCAGAGTCAGCTCCCTACTCCCCCCTCTGGAGTCAGACAAAACGATCAATGCCAAGGAATCATATTTGGCTGTCATCCCAATATGCTTCTCCCATGTGGTAAGTGATTGGGTACCTCATGGCATTTTTTCTTATAGCATGTTTGTGTTACTGTATTCGCAACTTAAGGGGTCTAACTGTACTCCCTACATAGATTTTGTTGCAATCACAATCAATGATGTAGACAACAACCTTCGTCTTACAGTTAATATGGTGTCTGATGTCGTATTCCTGCTTCTTGTTGTAACTAAACTTTTGGTTTTGTTTTTGCCAAACTGGCAAGTGTTACACTCATTACAAGTGTAAAACCCCTGTACTGTAGAGGATAATCATGTCCTCTTTTTGGTGGCTGTAACGTAGATGAGGCAGACCCAACTACGTATGGTATTACCTCTCCTGTAGGTAATCTTAGGTGTTTTAGTTTTGTGTTCTTTCAGTCCCAGAACCTCTGTCAGGAAGCCTCAGTGTCTCCTTAGAATTCTAAATGTTTTGTCACCACATGTAGTAAACTGGGTGTCAAAGGAAAGGAAGTGTCCTTTTTCCCACCAGGTCTCTTGGTGAGTGTCTCTTGTCTAGCCACCCAACCTATTCTCTGCTTTTGATCAAAATGCCCTCGTCATAATCAATGTTCCCTCTAATTTTTTTCCTCTGTGTGCGGCAGTGTAAGGTCTATCCCCCAGATGCATCAAGCCCAGATTCTGCGAATTCTAAATTGCGAAAAATAACGAATCGCAATTTAGAATTCGCAGAATGGGATGCATCAAGAAAAGCGATTAAAAAAAGCGAATCGCAGTCAGCCACAATTGCCGATTGCGATTTTCACTAAATCGTACAAAATTCGCAGAATCGCCTGTTTCCCATGTTGAAATTGCGATTTCACAATTACCGACATCGCAAATTGCAATCTCGCTAATTGCACGATCGCAAAAACGGAAGGCGCATTTCGAGCACAATGATGACATCACAACCAGGAAGTAGGCAGTTCCCTCACTCATTCTGAACACAGAGCCTGAGAGTGGAAGAAGCTCAGCACAGAGCTCCACCAGACACACCCTGCAGCACCACAACAGGACACACTCACTAAACCAGAATGTCCCAGGAAGCAGCAGGAAGCAGTGCACCTGGCAGAAAACGCAAAATCAAATTTTCTGAGCAGAAGTTGGAGTTCCTCATCAAGGGTGTAAGCAAGGACCATGACAGGCTGTTTGGCAAGGAATCCCGGAAGGTGCCTGAAGCAGACAAGAGACGCATTTGGCAGCGCATCCGGTCCAAGGTGAACTCTGTTGGAGTGACCCAGCGCTCCATTGATGAGCTGAAGAAGAGGTGGTACGACCTCAGAGGTCGTGCCAAAGAGCGCATTGCAGAGAGACTGGGGGAGCAACATGCCACGGGAGGAGGAGACCCCACAGTTGCGCCCAAAACTCCACTTGAAGACCTGGTGGAGGACACAATCTACCCTGCAGCCTGCGTGGGGGTCACCCGGCAGGACACCTCCCGACCCACCCAACAATCCCAAGGTAAGTGCCATGCAACTGCAACCCCGTCCCTGTTGCAGGGTTTCTGTACTCACACAGAACTGTGCACAGAGGAGTGGAACCTCGGCAAATTAGGGTGTCCTAAAACTTACCTTAGCAACCAACTCACCCCTTACCGAGCTAGCTACAGTGTCTCATTGGACATATCAAACACCCAATGTTTAGACAAACCAGAACATGAACTTACAGTACCTCAGGGTACGTGGGACTCATGAACACTCTTTCGTTATATTATCATTACAAACCAGAACATGGAGTAAAGAAGACACATGTGCATTTGAAATGTTTATTTACTAATGCCGTCTTCTCAGGCGCAGTATCTTTGATAATACAAGTATACTTATTATCAGTAGCAAAATTATCAGCATAGTTACTAAGACATAAAAAGCGAATGGTGACAGCATGTTAACATGCTGTAATGAATAAGAGTTAACAACACTTATATCTCACCCTCCCTAACACATATATTATATTATTATCTAAGAAGGTCTCTTTGGGTTGTTTTAGGGCGGGCCCATACCTTAGTGTCCTAGCATGAAGGAATCACATCAGCATACACCAGCTCTCTCTGCATGTGCACCGCATCAAGTGTGTTAACAATTCTCGTGCAAAGCAATATCAATCCCGCCTCAAGCCCAAGTTGGCAAAGGCTGCACTTGTGTTATGACTATGAAGGCGTGGAGATCAGACCTCATAACAATTCCATATCGTGTTGCTCCTGAAACTTCAGCACTCTCCGTGCAGACATGTTTTATTAAACAAGACTGATATCAGAGCAATAACATATTATTCTCACATACACCACGGCAAACCACTAGGTTGAAAGCTAAGTCAACAATTAAGGGTCGTGTGCAGAAGTTGCAAGAAAGGAAAAATGGCGTTTAAATCTCAAATGTACCTATGCTAACTTAACACGATATAAGGATATATAGGAGCTATACAACACCCCCCCATGATCCGAGAACGGACTAAATAAGGTAACAGAAGTGCCATCACATGAGAGCAGAATCCATTTATAAACGAGCATGAATAAAGATTCAATTATAAAAATTAATGCTAAAAAAATAGCCCACAAATATAATGTGGCTCAAGCCAATAGGCAAGGAAAAATAAAATGTCTTGACCAAAAGTCAATAAAGTCAAGGAAATGCTATCAATCAGCATGTCAATTTGAGGCAGTGTCTAAGATAAGACCGTATATGAAAAGTAAGCTGCAACAGCCTCCAGGAGGAAGTCACTGTCCTCATCAGAAAACAGTTCAGCCATCCAATTTAAAAGATGAAAGGAACATACGTGATCTTCCAGCACCGGATCCTCTATAACCATCAGAGGACAGCTCGGTGGGTTCTCAAGAAAACTTAGTTCCAAGAAATTTTGCGCTGCCGACAACACATCCCAGGGACCCATTAGTCCATGTGCCACCGCCAAGGCCATAACCCTTTCGTCAGAACAAACCAACTCGTGAGCAATGATAGGACTCATCAGTTGATCAAAATCGACGTCAGAAGATGCTGGTCCGCAGAGACACAAATCAATGGCCCAAAGGAAATCACAGGTCAGACAGCGAAATACAGGCTGGACACAGGTGAAATAGGAGAACCGAAAAGATAATCCAAACGCCGTGCTTAGAGTCGCTAACGGCAGTGTGCCATAGTAATCAAGCATGCGGTTGCGAAACCGCGTCAGTAGTAGCCGTGCGTGGTCTTGCACAGGAAGGGCATCCATATTTAAAAAGGCAGAAAACCACCAATGCGCCAGCCGCTAATGCAAGCAAAAACGGGAACCCTCCAAACAAGGATGAAAAAATAGAATGGAAGAAAGCAGGGATGACTCCAAAAATCTTCTCAAAGGAAGTCACGAGACCACCGCTAACAACTTTAAAAAAATGTGCTAGGCCCGTTGTGGAGGATGCGTTAAAGATAGAACGGACCATGGCTCCGAAATGCAAGGGCAAATCAGTGTTTAAAAGAGCCTGAACCTCCGTGCGGGTGTTAGCAATGTGAAGCACGAAAGTTTCACGGGCCGAGCTCAAGGCCACCTCTTTCTGGGACAATAGAGCTCTTATTCTAGCCATGCCGCTGAATTCTGCTCCCAAGGTCGGTATCTGTGGCCAAATGGAAGACTCCCTATGTTCACGTGTGGGAGGATAAAGAACATTTCTGCAGCAAATAACTCGCTCACTAACCGTTACTATGAAAGCTATACCTTTAATTAAACCACAGCAGTTTTCATTATTGAGCATTAAATAACTACCATTCTCTAACAATTTAAACGTGGGGATGATAGCAGGAACTGGCGTGCCCTGTAAAACGCAAGCCATATTCGGTCGGTCCTTGTTACATGAACCGTGTAACTGTATGTGTCTGCACATTAAAGAATGATCTGGCGTCTCAGTACACTCATCCCCTGTTAGATAAACCTCTTGTTCATCCTTGAAACATCTGTATGTGTATGGCAGTGACCAGACCTCATGAAGAAAACCGCTACCTAAGGGTTCAAAACGACCTATTGGCACATATTTCATACAATTTGAAAACTTATATAAAGCAAAAGGCAGCGTTATTAAACCGTGGATAAGCCACGTAGCAGCAGTGGTCTCTGCCACAGAAAAAGGTAAAGATTCCAATCTTTCAATATGGAGCATAGAAAAGGAAGCATCACGCATTGAAAGCAAGCGTTGTTTGTCTGTCAAATTAAACGGTGAAAATAAAGAGGAAACGTTCATGTATCCCCAGGGAACTTTACCCATTTTCAGAGTCTGAAGTGTCCATGCAAACTGCATGATTGAACGTAATTGATTTTGACCATGGTATAATACTGACACTTCATCATGCACAATATCAACAACAGACGACACAATATTATCTAATGTGTAAATTCTAGAGGAAAGCACGTTAATGCTATTGTCAACAACTGCAAGCACTTTCTCAAGATTCGCCTGATCAATAGCCCTAAGGCGTGAAGCAGCCTCAATCTGTGAGAGTTTCCAAATTTCATTGTAAACCCCATATAACCACCTTTTCGACCTGCCACTAGCTGGGCCTTTAATGAAATCATTCAAATCCACGTCTGCATTCAGTTTGGAAAGGTGATACTTAACCGCAGGTAAAGTTGAATGTTTCAGCCAAGCTTGACACAACTTGCCAACAGAGTAAGAGGTGACAGTATGACTCAAATCAAAACGGGGATCAGATCTAACAGTCTTAAACCCGTCAGTTATATTTAAAAATCTTTTTTGGCAAGAATCAGCACTACGGTGCCAAAGCAGCCAACCCTTGGGAGTCATACTGGAAATGTTAAAGGAGGAATTCAGAAGCAGAGCCTGTATATCTCTAATGGACAATTTAGTAAAATTACTCCAATTCTCATATTCCTCCAACTCCGGGAAAGACGGGGTGTTTAACCTTTTAGATGTAGCCAATCCAAAGCACGTGGTCTGGGAAATGGTGTCATTTAAAAACCACATATGATTTGGGATGAGACATGCACGGTGCAAAGCCTCAGTGCCTTGTACCTGCCAGGCCCTTGAGCCCCAAACTGATTTAAGGTCTATGGTATCCTTCCATAACTCATACCCTCCAGTAACTAATTGATCCAGGAAGGCCTTTGAATATAACAATTTTGTATTTGTAAGTCGAACCTTGGACAGTGGCTGTTTGTGAAATTTAAAATAAAAGGACTCGGGATTGGACTGATTAAAGTCAGTGAAATAAGTATACTTTTTAAGAAACGTTTCTGAACTCCCTTGTGTTGGTGCTGGGCAATGTTCCCACTGAGTAAAATTAACCGCATCCCTTCGGGAAGATGTCTTGTGTAAGAAGTGATTGCCATAATGTTGGTAACAGAACAATTCACCATAATTAGCAGATTCTAAATATAAATCCTCAGCATCAAAAGCAGCATAATATTTCAAATCTGAAAACAAACTTTCCACAGCATTAACATCCCAATCATCAGAACGAATGTTTTGTTTCACCACATCCCCCATATTAACTCTTAGTACATTAGGGACATTAACGACTTCCGTTGGACCATGAATCTGAAAACGAACTGCATCCCACGCGATTCCATCCAGAACAGGCCACGCTGTGATGTTAACCAAAGTCAAGTCTCTTTTTAATCTGTGTGTAGAATGTGAAGAGGAAAGTGGGGCCAAAGTTCCATTCAAATGAGTAATGCAAGTTCTCTCCCCGACATAGTGTCCATTCATAATCCGAAAAAAATAAAACACAAAACCAATTGACATAAAAAGGTAAACTGAAAAAAGGACCAGCCAAATGTATATCCAAGGAGGTATCAAAAAATGTTTTTTAAACAGGCTAGCATATAATGCAATTTTAGAGGGTTTTTTCGAGGCAAGGGAAGCAGAGTCAAATGAAAATCTGGATTCCGTGGCTAAACGAGCTTGCAGGTCAGGCATGGACAAATCAGTGGGGTATGTATAGTCTGTCTCATCAAGGTTAGTTCCTGGTAAATTATTCAATAATGGAGTGGAAACAGCAGGTAATTCGATGGCCACCTCAGGTTCATTATTATAAGCAGTGGGCATAATTGAATTTCTCACAATGGAAGGACAGGAAACAGCCGGTGTCATGCTAAGAAGAATCGGCCACTCTGTGTATCTTGACATTGTCAATAGAAATAAACCTGTTTTCCTTACGACCTGGAAGTGGTGGTAAAATGACTGTTCTTGTGCCCTTCACTCCAAGCACTGGGACCGGAGCTCGATAGGAGGGACCAAACTCTTTCTTGTTGTCGATCTTCTCTCGAACCAGTTCTCCAACTTGGGGTAGCCAGCCAACTACCGGGATCTGCAACGCATCATCCGACGTGGAGGGCAAATGTTCCTTTGCAAGAGTGTCTCTCGTCTTTTGTAGATTCTGTAAAACATTGCAATGTTCATCTGCGTCAAATGAAGTGGCGCGAACCACCGAGTCTAGACCGTCAAGGTCAGGGACGAACATCTTGATGCCAAAGAGCATTTCGTATGGGGTCCGCCCACCCAGAGACCTTCTAGGGAGATTATTAAGAGCACGCTGCACGCCATAGAGGTGAGCCAGCCAATTTCTGCCAGTGCCTATAACTCGGGCTGTCAAAGATTGCTTTAAATCACGGTTCATTCGTTCAACTACACTATTACCCTCGGGTCTGTAGGGTGACGAAAACTTGACTTGGACCCCCATCGAAGTCATGGCATCCTTATACGCCTTAGAGGCGAAAGCCGGACCCTGATCCGAATGGAAGGCACCACAGGCAAAAATCCCTATAAAGATACGCAAATCTCTGATGACAGTCCGGGAATCAGCGCTGCGATGTGGCCATAACCACACAAAGCGTGTGCATGAGTCAACTGCTACTAAGATGTACCTATACGCAGTATCAGATGAAAATGGACCGCAGTGATCTAAATAAACACAGCCTAGTGGTTTATTAGAAATGTACAACTGAGTCTGAGGCGGACGCGTAGCAGTTGAAGGTTTAATCTGCTGGCATATGTCACAAAGAAGGACATAATCACGCGTCTGTTTGTACAGTCCCCGCCACCAGAAACGTTGTTGTAGTTGCGTTACAGTGGCTGAGACGCCCGCATGCGCAGACGCCACACCTTCATGAGCCGCTGTAATCAAGTCTGTTCTGCGATCCGAGTTGGGAATCAGCCGTTCCCCAACATCGGGAATTGTCACAAAAGGAACCTTTTCGGGACTTAAGTGGTAATTATACTTCGAAGGGAATCCCGAAGGATGTTTACTTCCCTTCTCAGAGGCAGCAATCGCTGCCAAGATGTCGCTATCAATCTTGGTTTTCGACCTAGTAACTGCTGCAACTAAGTATGTAGATACTGCTGATTTCGCTGCTTCATCAGCAAGCGAGTTGCCAACAGCGTGAACTCCCACGCGCTGATGACCGAGAGTATGAATCACATAAACGAGTGGCAACATAGCCTTAAGCTCTGCCACTCGAACCCAGATCATTTTATGTTTTATTGTGCTACCCTTGGAATCATGAAAATCATTTTGAATCCAAAAGAACAAGTTTTCATTGTAAGACTGGACACAGTAGTAAGAATCACTTACAATTAGAGTAGTAACACTTGGATCTGCGTACTCCAAAGCTAGTAAGAGAGCACGAAGCTCTGCCAATTGTGCGGTGCAATCGCCCAGGGGCAACGTGTGTACCTCCCTGGAAATGAACTCATCATTCAACATAGCACCGACCACAATGGCGCATGCGGAAACGTAGGCATGTTTAGAGCCATGCGCAACCTGCGCCGACCCATCAGTGTAAATGATGCAATGGAAGTCCTCCAAAGGTCGCATCGCCAGAGGAGCAGGATGAACGAATTCATACTGCAAGTACTCCTGCGACCGTAAGGAAGCGTCAAAAATAAACATGACATCCGAGGATGACAATGACGCAGCCCACTGAATCCACCGAGGGTGCAAAGCTTTTGAATTTGGTACACTCGCTTTCGTGACTGCCTCCAAATGAGGACAGGGTGTTACCACTAGCATGCGTTTCCCCTGTGACAGAGCTCGTTCCTTTAGAATAGCCATCTGTACAGCAGTTAAAACCTTTTCTATGGTGGGAAACCGCATCTCAGCCGAGGTGTACAAGTGTGACTTGTAAGCAATAGGTACTGTGTCACCTTCATTAAAAGTGAGGTAAGTGAAACCCACCGTCCCAGGAATTATTCTTATGACCAGGCTGGTGTGGTTATCACGAGTCAGTAAATATTTAGAAGCGAGCAGATCAGCCTGCAAGGATTGCAAAATGGCTGAATGCTCAGGCAGCCAGCATGATTTTGAGAAAGTTGGTTGTATCAAAGCATACAAAGGCTTGATACGCTGGGCATATTCCGGAATGTAAGTTCTGCCGAAATTCAAAAAGCCCAGTAAGGATTGTAATTTTTTCAGAGTTGTTGGTGCGCGCAATTGTGCGCACTTCTCCAAGAAGTGAGGAGCCAAACCTCTACCTTCATTGTTGAGCTCATAGCCCAAAAACAACACTGTGTGTTCAGCAATGTGCGATTTTGCAAAGTTGAATTTGTAACCCATGTCTGCGAAGTTGCAAACAAGAGAATTTACACGACACAGATGCTCCCAAATATCGTCGTCTGTGAGATATATGTCATCCACATACGAAAAAGCATCAGGGTCGAGTGCCTCAAGAATAGAGACAATTCGAGCGGTAAATACACCAGGATCTCTTATTTGTGCGATGGTATATCTTTTGTACACAATTTGTTTGTAAGGTTAGGCTTATACATTATTTTGATAATAACTGTGGGCACAAAAACCATTGGATATGTCAAGCGTTGTCTTGAAACGCTTACGCACGAGACTATCCACTAGGGCAGAGCCGTGGGTATTCTGTACCGCACAGTTACGGCAATGCGAGTTTAAATGCCGGTAATCCAAAACCAAACGATATGATCCGTCAGGTTTATTCACAGTAAAAAGGGGATTATTCATCGGTGACACACACGTTTCAATAACTCCCTGATATTCCAATTGTTCAAGGATTTCCGCGACGGAAGATTTTGCTTCACGCCGAATGGGATATTGAGGTTGAGGCTGCGGCTGAGACCGCAACGGAACTTCGTGGCAAGGCGACAATTTATCCCAACCACATTGGTTACGGTACAGAGCCGGCGCGAGAGCCCGAGCCCACTCTTCTGCAAAATGCTGCGCATGCCCATTCGAGACAGTGTTCGCGAAACTGGGTAGGATTACCTCCTCCCCTCGCGGCGCCGCGAGCACAAAAGGTGGGGGCCAGTCAGCCTCCGAAAGTAAAATATCATATGTAGAAGACAGATTCTCCCAAAATACACCTTTAACGGTACGCTGAATGTCACCTTCAATTAACAGGACAATTTCATATAGTCTTTCAGGGGGAGCGAGTCTAGTATCCGCTGTTTCTATCACAACGTAGACATCAGTCGCTGTCACCCTCAGTAGTGGACGCAGCGCCTCTCTGACTATGGTTATCTCCGCCGCGCTGTCCAGCAAGGTCAGAGCCCACGTCAGATTCCGAAGCCGCGTTCTCACTATCTGTGGCATATCGATGCGCTGTTAAGGCTGCGACTTTCTTTTTCGCAAACTGCGGACGCCTAGGCGTAGAATCCTCCTGCTTCACTGCGCCGTCCGTCTGGCGGGACTGACCACGTCCTTGTTGGCCACCACGTCCACGTCCACCCCCTCCTCCTCCACCGGTCTTGGGAGCCGATGTGTCCTGAAAGGAACGAGGAGAGCGTTGATCAGAACCCTGAAAACGATCAGGCGATTTAATCATCGCGCGGTCGCGCAAATCATAAACTTTTTCGGGTGGCGCAGGAGCTTGTATTGCAGGAAAATTACCCTGAGTCTGCGTTGTCTGCTTCCCCTGTGTCTGTTTTTTAGGCCAATTTTGTTTCTTGGACTTGGGCTGGGCATCTGTCACTGCAGATTGTCCCTGTGGTTGTTTTTTCTCCTTTACTGGAAAATATTTTAGACCTCTACTTGTGCGGCCAATTGTTTTATAAGCGGCCACCACAATCTTTGCTAACTGGCGGGGTTTGTCGGCATCGGGCAGAGCAGCCAAAGCATTCGACACCTGAAAGTTAACTGCATCTCCTTTAACATTGGAGAGAATGAGATCACTTACAATCTCAAAAGAACCACACAGGCGCATACCCAATTCAACCGCTGCCTCTGGACCGTGATCATTCTGAACACGTCTAACGATTTCAGGCAGGGCAGTCATAGACGGGGTGCCGAAACACCTTGTATAAACTGCCGCAAAAGTTTTTCCCCAGCTGTCACAGTCAGCAAGTTCAGGAGTAATATCCTTCGGTAGAGTAATCGTTAACATTCTATGTTTATCAGCAGGAGTAGAATTCGGAAAAACCGCCTCCAGTTGATCAAACTTCTCTGCTAGCCAGAATGGGAAGTCATCGTTGTCAACAGGACGCGCACCAAAAACCGAATTTACCATCACTGGATTGAGACGCATACCGCCTCGTTCCATGGGAGCGGCCGCACCCCCCTGGGGACCACCAGGAAGATGTCGACCGATGTATTGCACTAAAGCACGAATCACGGAAATGGAAACTACATGCAGCCTGCGAATTTCAGCCAGGGTGCAAGCCCCGTGATTCGGGTGCGGGGTAAAGCCACCCAACGCAGGCCAATTAGTACCTGGAATTGAGAGTGGACCTAACCTCGCAGGGGACATAGAGTGGGGGAGGGCGCCATCAAACCAAACTCGATGCTGCCAATGATCAATAGGTATATCCAATGCCCTGTACGGCGTATATTCAGCCGGGACATCCGAGGCGGTGTAGGAGTGGAACAAACCAGAATTAGCGTCCACAGCCGGAAACGTAACCCAAGAGTAAAACAACTCGTAAGGAAACGCCGGATCTGCACATACCACGAAAATCACAGCCATCCCATCTACTGGGACTTGGTACGTCTGAAGATGGTTGCGTACCGCTACGCGACTATGCTGCGCAATAGCCACCGCTGCCGCCATTACAGTATTGGAAATAAGAAAACACAAAGAACACTTTGTAGCACAACTGGGTAGTAATTCAAAGAAACCGTTTAAGAAAGAATCAAGCTTGAATAAAGACCTACTTCAAAAAATAGGTAGGTTTCACCGACACCCCGTTTTCCGGAAACGGACGTGAAGGGGTTAAGGCATGAACGATAAACTACTCGAGTGTCATGATATAAGACCACCGAAACCGTTGGGCGCCATGTTGCAGGGTTTCTGTACTCACACAGAACTGTGCACAGAGGAGTGGAACCTCGGCAAATTAGGGTGTCCTAAAACTTACCTTAGCAACCAACTCACCCCTTACCGAGCTAGCTACAGTGTCTCATTGGACATATCAAACACCCAATGTTTAGACAAACCAGAACATGAACTTACAGTACCTCAGGGTACGTGGGACTCATGAACACTCTTTCGTTATATTATCATTACAAACCAGAACATGGAGTAAAGAAGACACATGTGCATTTGAAATGTTTATTTACTAATGCCGTCTTCTCAGGCGCAGTATCTTTGATAATACAAGTATACTTATTATCAGTAGCAAAATTATCAGCATAGTTACTAAGACATAAAAAGCGAATGGTGACAGCATGTTAACATGCTGTAATGAATAAGAGTTAACAACACTTATATCTCACCCTCCCTAACACATATATTATATTATTATCTAAGAAGGTCTCTTTGGGTTGTTTTAGGGCGGGCCCATACCTTAGTGTCCTAGCATGAAGGAATCACATCAGCATACACCAGCTCTCTCTGCATGTGCACCGCATCAAGTGTGTTAACAATTCTCGTGCAAAGCAATATCAATCCCGCCTCAAGCCCAAGTTGGCAAAGGCTGCACTTGTGTTATGACTATGAAGGCGTGGAGATCAGACCTCATAACAATTCCATATCGTGTTGCTCCTGAAACTTCAGCACTCTCCGTGCAGACATGTTTTATTAAACAAGACTGATATCAGAGCAATAACATATTATTCTCACATACACCACGGCAAACCACTAGGTTGAAAGCTAAGTCAACAATTAAGGGTCGTGTGCAGAAGTTGCAAGAAAGGAAAAATGGCGTTTAAATCTCAAATGTACCTATGCTAACTTAACACGATATAAGGATATATAGGAGCTATACAACATCCCCTAACAATGCCCATGCCTCCAGAGCTAGCCATTTGATAACCCCAGTAATGCAGGCCATGCACATCTGAAATGCCATATTGCTTTGTGGGACCTGTAGTGTGACAATAGTTCCCTGATAGCCACACACAGCCAGACCTGCCAAGTGAAACATATCCCTAAAGCCAGTCAGGGAATGCAAGCCTGCATGCATGTTGCAACATCCCATGTGCAAGATACATATCATTAATCATGCACCCATTTACATCACAGGTGCTGCAGAACAACCCAGCACAGACAGCGAGGCACTCCAAATTGAGGAGAACCCTGAGGACACCGAGGGAGAGGGCCATCCTGCCCCACGACCTGGACCATCACAACCACCAGCACCAGCACCAGTACCACCACCTCCCCATGCGGACAGGGCCACCCCTGAAGCCACAGGAGGACAGCAACCACCCCATGTGACACCCATGGCAGTGGTACGGGCCACACCACCACCCAGGAGGCAGACACGGCGCACAGCCACTGTGCGTTCATAGTCCAGCGGAGTGATGAGGCAGCAGCGCAACTTGGCAACACGCGCTGGCAGGGGGGAACATGTCCAAGATCCAGGGCTGGGTATAGAACCCTGGATGCTAGCTGTCCACCAAAGCAGGCATGGCACATGGCAGCCATGCAGCTGCAGCTTTATAAGACAGCGCGCAACGTGAGCCAGCTCACGGAAAGCGTGCAGGTGCTGACGGCTGCAGTCAGGGAGAACAGCCAAATCATGGTGTCACAGCAGGACACCACCCGCCGCCGCCACCACCAGCTGCTGAGCCGGCTGTCAGCATATACCAGATCAAATCACCTGATTGGTAATGCGACCTCCCAACTTTCACGCCGGTCCCTGGCGATGCAAATTCAGATGGTGCAATTCTGCCAGGACGTTGCTAGGGCGTTGGAACAGGTCACAACTGCTGTCCAGAATCAGCAGGCGTGTGGCCATGGCCATGCGGGGGGGGATGATGCCAGTGAGGGCACATCAAGTCTCAGCAGCCTGTCCGTGCCGGTGGTAACCGAACGCCGCCACAGCACCAGGCCCAGTGCAGCATCACGGGCCAATAATGACGAGGAGGATGTGGAGAGGCGACTGGGTGCGTCCGGCCGGAGGTGCCAGTGATTGCATGTACTCTAGCAGCAGTGCCATGCTGATATGACAAGCACGCCTGCTTCGCTATCATGGGGCTGTATGAGGAAATATAGTTTTCATGTATTGTGAAAAAAAAACTTAAGAAATATTTTTGTGCAAAAAACAATAAGAATTTATTTGCAACGTAAATCCGACTCATGTCATTATTTCATTTGGCATGCATGAGTGCAGTGTTGTGTGAGAGGTATGGGTGCACTAGAAATAGTTCATTGTGATGTTGTTGCCGCGCCTGTGTCCTTCTGCAGTATTCTCCCCGCGTGCATGATGCACATGTGCAGGTGGGCGGTTGTCCCCTTCCGACTCACTGCCAGAGATCTCCAAAGGTATCCTCCGCTTGGTAGCAATATTGTGGAGTATGGCACACACGGCCACGATGCGGCAGCATACCTCAGGCTGGTATTTGAGGGCCCCACCAGTCTTATGTAGGATGCGGAATCGGCTCTTTAACAGCCCAAATGTCCATTCAATGCAATTTGTAGTGCGAATGTGTGCAGCATTCTAATGCCGTTCCTGTGGTGTGGCAGGTTTGAGGTATGGGGAGAGGAGGTACTCACGGAGGCCATAGGCGCTGTCACCTGAATGAAAGGAGCAGAAGGTCAGTGCCTGTTATGCGCAGCTACATGGTCTCGACGTACTGTATATGGGCATGTGTACTTACCTAGGAGGTGTCCTTCGCCATGGTCACCCCTGGACAAGCGTGTGTGTATGCCACTGTGCCGGAAGATGAAGGAATCATGCGTGCTCCCCGGGTATTGGGCCTCTATGTCAGTGATGATTGTCTTTGCATTGCAGACCATCTGAATGTTCAATGAGTGGTCGGACTTGCGGTTCCGGTACATGTACTCTGTCTCAGCGGGTGGGCATATGTGGATGTGGGTACAGTCAATGCATCCAATTACATGGGGAAATTGCGCAATGTTGTAGAAGGCAAGCTTTGTTTGATTTAAGTCCTGTTGTGTGGTTGGGAAGGTTATGTAGTGGTGTATCCGGGTCAGCATGTCGTCCAGGAAACACCGTAGGCAGCATGACAGTGTGCTCTGGGAGATCCCCCCTGCATATGCAACTATCCCCTGGAAGCTTCCGGAGGCCAGGAGGTGCAGGCAGCACAGGACCTGGACATGGGAGGGCACGGCATTGGTCCTCCTTGTTGGGTGCTGCATCAGGGGGTCAAGGTCTCTGATGAGCTTGTGAATCATTGCCCCATTTAGCCTGTATTTGGAGTATATCTCCTCTTCCGTCTGGCCAAGGAATGTTATCCGCAGCCGGAAGATGCACTCCTGAATCCTGAGTTGGTTCCGGGCTGTGCGCTGGAGCCTCAGCCGCCTTGCCACGATGTATAGACCTGGCATTGTGAATGTACTCATGCTACTACTGTGTCTCCTTAAGTGTGTTTGTTTTGCTCCGCCCATTGTTCCTGTTTGAATTTCTCTTTTTTTTTTTTTCAATTGCACTTCATGGTTACCACCTGGTTTGACTTCTCCTTAAATTGCGACTCGCGATTTGTTTGTTTTTCGCAATTTGCGATGTTTGATGAATTGTATTTGCAAATTCGCAAATTCGCAAATTCGCAAATTAATTTGCAGAATTAGTGGAAAATCGCTATTACAGATTCACTGAGGGGGTCCACATTGATTCTGCGAATTTATGTTTGCAAATTCGCAAATTGGTGGGTTTTTGCTTCATGAATTGCGGTAGCTGAAATTGCGATCGCAATTGCTGTTTCGTAGCTATTGCGATCGCAATTTCAGTTGATGAATCTATGCCTATGTGCGCTGCTTCTAAGGCTGTGTGCACCAGTAACCAGGTGCGCATGTGGGTGCAGCGCTAAATATCACTCCAAACTTTTGCTTAAAAAAGTGAAAAGACGGTGCATTTCCTCACATACAGATCCACGTGAACGGTGTTAAGGCAGGTTTGAAACCGTCCCACATAGCAATTTGAAACCTTAGCAGCTATGTTGCTGCATTTCTTTTCTTAATAGAGCTGGGCTGCGGGGTGATTGTGTGCATTTGTTCAAGTTTTCATGTTGATTTCAGCTCATGGTGGGCGCTGCGATTAACATGAAAACTTTAACAAATGCTCTCTTTGAGCAGGAAAAATAAAATTATAATAACGTTATTATAATTGTACTTTTCGCAGATTCAGGGCTGGGTTACTGTAGGGCCGCATCAGGCTTTTGACTAACATTTTAATGCTGGTGTCCGCATCACTGCCTTAAAATGCATTAGTCACGTATTCTAGCGCCCCTCTAACAATACCGCAATTGAGGCACACTGCCAATGAGGCAGCACCAGCATGCTAAAATTGTCTAACATATGAGAGCATGCAACTGTGACTTCAAATTTAAAATGCTATGCGTCAGAGATATAATATTCATGAACAGCGCTGAGCAGGCAGGCCAGAATTTAACACATCAATTAGCCGTGCCCCAACCAGCCTTCCTTTGAGTCTACTTCTTTAATTTGATAGCTTCCATTCCCCTGCTTTTTTATTTTAAACATGTGTCCCAGGATGGCAGAAATAGCCACGGCCCACAGATAAGGCTCGGCGTTCGTGGCAGTTCGGGGCAAGGCGGGTAGAGAAGGAAAAGGACTCTGTCTCTTCCTTCTTGCCCAGAGAAGACAAGGACAGTGTCCACTTCTGCTTTGCCGCTGGCAAAAGCACTCATTGATCTCTAAATAATTAATGTAAAAGCGAGAAGGTAACCATGTTGTTCCTGCTTACGTTTCACATGCTTTACTTAAACTTGCATTCCCTATGAGTGTTTGCTTTCTCCATGATTTTGTAACTTTTTTTTAGGCAGCATATTACTCTCGTCTATGTGTAATTTGAATTGTGTCGCATCCAGGAGTTTATAGCGGGCCACAATTGGGTTGTAGCTGAAGGCAGTGCAAGTTTCTATCAATGGGGCAGTATGGTGTTCAGTGGAGGAGAGGATGTGGCACTATGGTCAGAGCTGCCGAGTTTGGAACTGGGGAACCAGGTTCAGCCTTCATGACCAGTGCACCAGACCACTCTCCTGAGGGAGGACATTCCCTTGCTATACTTTAGACGCCCTGGTGTCTTTGCACCATCATGCGTTCCCTAACAGTGGCAACTTTGGGTTAACTGTAAAGGCCTATCAACCATAACCCATACTGAAGTTCACCTTCAGTCTTGCAGGCAGGCCTATGAAGCAGCATACCCTAGCGCGACAGTCACTGAGGTCACAGGACCCTTGAGCAAGGTGGCTCTAGGGCAGTGCGATCGCACCAGGTGCTGACTATTATTAAACAAAACTCCCAACTATGCTGGTTCTTTTTGTATCGACTCGGAGTTTGTGCTTCTCCACACCAAGCACTCCTAAACTATACGGCCTACCAGTATGGATGACATATGTGACTCCTACACTTTTAGTCCTTTGGCTTGTGTAGCATTTCCTATACGCTGATTTACACACGTATGTTTGATTGTCTATGTGTAATGTGTGTGTGATGCAAAGTGCCTCTGACATCCTTTAATGGACTGAGTGGCGCTATACAACTAATTCAATGTATCTGACAGAGAGTGGTTAATGGGACTTGGTCACTGTTAAAGGGTGCTCCTAAGAGAATCCATGGTGGAGGTGGTCATGGGGGGGCGCCAACTAATATTGTCGCACTGGGAGCCATCAGCGCTAAAGCCGGCCCTGGTCTTGCTGTATTGTTTTATTAGTAAAGCGAGGCTGCGGGGGAGATTGTGCACTTTTATTTAAGTATTCATGTTAATCGCAGCTCGTGAAGGGGCTGCAATTAACATGAATACTTAAATAAAAGCACACAATCTCCCCCGCAGCCTCGCTTTAATAACAAAACAATACAGCACGTTTAAAAACACTGTGTATTTGTAGATTAATCTGCCTTGTTTGCAGATTTGCTGTATTGTTTTGGTAGTAAAGCAAGGCTTTGGGGGAGATTGTGTGCTTTTATTTAAGTATCCATGTTAATTGCAGCCCC
This sequence comes from Lissotriton helveticus, assembly GCF_964261635.1. Classification (NCBI taxonomy): domain Eukaryota; kingdom Metazoa; phylum Chordata; class Amphibia; order Caudata; family Salamandridae; genus Lissotriton; species Lissotriton helveticus. Next base: position 113,983,908 of record NC_136065.1, read on the forward strand.
TTCACGAGCGGCAATTAACATGGATAACACATGGTTGTATAAAAGAAAATAGGACATAGGGGGTTGAGGTTAGAGGAAGCTTCACAAATCATTGCTCTGCCAAAGAGTGCTTCCCTTTTTAGGCATACATGGTGCAGTGTGCACAGATGTAAACATGGTGCATTGATCTGTTTTATTCAATTGAGGTTGGCAGCCTATTGGAGTCCTATTCCTTGCAATTTGCATGAAGTGCCACCCCTTGCCTCCCAATCCTTTCACAAGCCCCTTGCTACACCCACGCCCTGATATGAGCTGCCACAACAGGCTAAAAAATGAAGCCCTTGCTATCAGGTAGACTGGACTTTAGATACCCCTATGTCTGTGAAAAGGTTCCCTCAGACTACCAAGGTTTATTTTCAGTGGGCCAGACGCACCAGTAAGAAATGCTAGCACACTTCAGAGGCAGCTCCTGCTTGTCATATGCAAGAGGCCTGCCTAATCTAATTCTTTTGGGGACCCGTGACCCTCAATCATGCCAGGCGTCAGCCTTGCAGAGGGCGGAGTCTGAGCTGGTTTGTGGAGGCCGGTCAGCACCAGTCTGGCTCTCGACACAGGAAGTGCCCAATGTAGCCCCTGAGGTATCTTTATTTTAATATCCTAATGACTTGTTGTGCTTTCACGCACAGCCTGTGCGGTTATACATTCCTCTTTAATTATGGCCACGTTTCACAGCTGACCATTATATAGGCACACATCACGCACCTGCTTGTTTGCAAGAATGCAGTTGATTAGGAGTGCAGCAAATTGCAGATTCTTGTGGCCATTTTGCACTTTTGTGTTTTGCTGTTGTGTGTTTTGTTAATGTGACGCTTTGGAGAAGGCACAGGCAGGCAGTGCAAGCTAGCCGACTGTACTATGTAGGCCGGAAGCGTGCCGCCCTTGTTCGGAGCCCAGCTCACGCCGCATCTGCAGCCTGGCTCCAAAAAATATGGGCGTTGTCGATGATAGTTATGACCAAGCAGGGGCTCACAGCAGCTGGCCAGCCCAACTGGAACACATTCACCTGCATTGCCTAGTTTCTAGAGGGCAGGCTGTTGGCCTCTCCCAACAGCTTTGAGGCAGCCTGGACTGTAAACAAACACAGGAGGCAGGGTGCCAGCTTCTGCCCAATGGGCCTCTCTCTCTTCACACTGCCTGAGAGGAGTCTCGGGGAAAAGGTCTACAGGCCACATTCAAGGGCTCTGAGCTGGAAAAGCGTTGTATTTTGGGCAAAACATGGGTTTTCTAACACCCTGGACATATTTCTTTGACAAAGAGAAACGTACAAACTATAGCCTTTCACAGTATCTGTCAACTGACATGACCCACGCATGTTCGAAAAACTGCATTAATTTCATGAGGATTAGCTGTAACTGTTTTTAATAGATTAGTGCCCTTACATTTCTGTTGCTTTACAACTGTTTAAAGATATTAGAGTTTCTCATTCCTCAAACAAGTTTCTGATATTTAAATGTTTCCTTCATCTTCATTCTTTGATATTGTTCGTATAAAAATGCCACCCATATTTGTTGAAATGTCACTCATAATTACCTCAAAATGATGAAAATGTCACACATGGCAATCTGAAACCTTGGCAGCTATGCATTGGAACTAGCGGTCCCTAAATTACAAATTTATTTTGTGAACAGTGAAACATTGCTGCGAGCAGCTTTCAAATCCAAAGTTTACTTTGTAGCATGTGTCTTCCTGCATTTATTGATGTACCTTAAAGGCCAAACCCAATTGCTCACAATAAACATCTACTCCTCGCAGCCGGGAAGTTAACCTCTTCCATGCCACACAGGTTTATGCAACAACCTGAAATTGATCCGCTAAGTACCGGGCGGCCCCAAACCTGTGGACGTTTAGAAGCCTGAGCTAACATGCACACTCACAGGAACATAATTACACGCAAATTCGAGGGACACCGATGGAAAAGAAATATAATGTATTCCCTAAACGAGGTAGGGTAGTGGCAAGGTAGCTCCGTATTTTGACGTTTCGCTCACCTTCAGCAAGTGCCAGGACAGCACTCCTCAGCCCAACACCTCTTATCCCTTGCCTCAGAAACGAATGTGGTCTGATTGTGTCCTTGCAAAAAAACCTTCCTGGCTTCTTTACCCGGCCATTGTGCCTGACCTTTACCATAATCTACAGAGCAACAACAACCTCTAAATGCCTTTTTCTCCTGTCTGCTGAAAGGGGTGGAAAGGGGAGGGGTCTTCCCTTACAGGGAACTTTCACCTAATTAGGAGGGCACTCAAATCCAGCAAAGCGAGGCTGCGGGGGGATTGAGTGCTTTTATTTAAGTATCCATGTTAATCGCCGCTCGTGAAGAGGCTGCAATTAACATGGATTCTTAAAGAAAAGCACTCAATCTCCTCCGCAGCCTCGCGTTACTAATAAAACATTACAGCAAACAAATGCGCTTCAGGGCAATAGAAAAAGCACACACTCCTTTTGCCGCAATCTGGAAATGCCAGTTTTTCTTGCCGCGCGCCTTTTAAAAGCGGCGGCGGCGCGAATACTCTCGGCGGATGTGCCCTCTGTGCGCGCTGCACACATGGGACTGCGCACTCAGGGGTAGTGAAGTGCGACCTCTTGGGAACAGTGGTTATAATCCCTATTTCTAAATCTCTGTTTCAATCTCAAAATATTATCGGCAAATGTATCTTCAGAGCTACAATTGCCTCTGATACGCACTATCTCGCCAAAAGGGATATTATTAACATCAGACACTGGGTGGGCACTGCTACATCCTGTTGTTTACTGTACATAGTAATATGCATGATGTCATTCTCCACATAGAGGAGAAGGTCCAAAAATTCCATCTGGTCCCTGCTATGTTTCATAGCTAATCTGACATTGCAGGGATAGTCATGTAGGTAAGAATAAAAGTCATTAAGATGGTCCTAAGTCCCTTTCCAAAGGATGATCATGTCGTCTTTGAATCTCCCCCAAAAGATAATGGCGTCTGTCCACAGCAGAGCATATTGACCCCAGGCATGCTCATGCTCCCACCACCCCATAAACAGGCAGGCCTACGAGGCAGCAAACCTGGAACCCACGGCCGTGCCCTGTACCTGGTGGCACCAGGTGCCGTTGTGAAGGTACAAATTCTTAGAGAGAATGATCTTGATCATTTCAATCAACATTTCAGTATGGTGAAGATGATCTGCAGCCCTGGTGCGAAGGAAAGCTACAATAGAAAGTAGTCCGAACTGTTTCTGAATACAAGTGTATAGACTTGTCACGTCCATAGTCACAAACATCAGGTCCTCTGACCATGTCTCGTCTTTAAATTTATGCAATATATACTTGCTAGTTTATATATAGGCAGGAAGATTAATCTAATACAACACGGGCAAAGTCAGTTTATATCGATTATGCAACTGAGTTGAATGTTACAAATCCTGAAATCGAATCACCTGCCTTGGAAATACCTGAATATGACTGATTTATTTTTGCCTTATAATTTAACACGCTCTCAAAAAATAATGGTGAAAGAAGCTGCACCTTATTCAATACTAAGTATTGAGCATTTAGAGAACTTGCCCTTTAATGTAATTGAAACCCTATCTGCCGTATGGTTAATCCACTGATTTGTTACGCTACCAATTTCTACATTTCTTTTTACATCTTGATTTTCAAGTGGGTAGATAGGAGGCAGTAGAGAAGAGATTTGTACATGAAACATAGGTCCTGCCTTTCGATTACAGATGTGACAATGGAGAAACTGAGGTCTAAGGAGAAGCAAATGTGAAACTTCTTTTGCCCATTCATTAATCTGTAAAGAGGTCACACTTAATGCCGCATGCAATGCGTCCATGGCAAATTTGACATGTTATCTGAAAAGAAGTACAGCTGCCTTTATTTGATTCTGAACAACCAAGGTTGTTGTGGGATGAAACCAGGAAGAACAATATTTGGTAGCGGTTTCTAGGATCGTGACCAGCTACAACAATGTATTTTTCCCACCTGCACACACAGTCAGAGAAATTACAGTATGGCCTGCAATAGTTCTATTTTAACATGAACTTTGATAGGTTAAGCAGACTAAAAGCTTTATTGTTTCAGAAGGATATCGTGTTGACATCTGCTAGAGGGATGTTTGATCTCCAAGTAGGAAGGTCTTCCTCTGAAATACAATCGCTACTATGCACAAACCTCCCTCAACATTTTGGTGAGCTAATGCACTGCATATTTAATGCTTCAAATACTGTGGGAGTAGTACAGTTTTTCAAAGCAATTAGGTCTGCTTTGTCAGCATGTTCCAGACTGTATTTGGAGTGATTCAGTCCTTTATGCAGTCTTTGTTATCCAGTGTATTTGGAGGCACACAGTTAGTGTTATTTCTGATTGGATGTTCTACCTCAAGGCCAAATGGTGATGCAATTGCTATATGTCCAGCTGTGTTGGGATCAAATTATACAGTACTTTGGAGTGTCTTTGCTACAGGAGCTGAACGACAACATTTCTTTTCCTTCTACCTGTATGGTTACACTGTGTTCAACCTCTATTCCCCTGTCTGCTGTGCACTATCGAGTATGTAGTGGTTCTGTGTCTTGGAATGCAAGTGGTTCACTCTATGGATATGGATGTGCAGGAGTGTCCAATGAAGATTCATTAGTAGTGGTGTCCTGTAAGACTACATTTCCTATAAGATGTGTACTACAAGCTTTTCTGTGATGCTTTGACTCCTGGATTACTGGATCCTGGATCCCGGCTCCTGGCTTCTCCTCTGCTAGTACACTGCTGACTGGCACACCATCAGTGGCTGCTGATTGGGCTGAATATGACCGTGTTTGTTCTTTGGAACTTGCAGTTTGGGTCACAATGGAAACATCGTCTTTGGTAACTAGCGTCTTTTTATATCTTACCAACTCTCTGAACATGAAAACACTCCTGGAGCCTCTTGAATTCTAATTCTGCATTTGTATTTTTATTTTAAATTTCTCTTTATTCATTTTAATCATTGTGTGTATTTAATCAGCATTTTTTAATGCAGTTTGGCTTTCATTCTGTTGTAGGAATTGTGCACATACACAGAACTATGCGCAGGAAAATAGGACCTCGGTGTATAAAATCCCAGAACCGACTAGCTATAGTGTCTCATTTGTTCTCCGACAAACTCACGAAGCTACAAAGGATTAGACAACCCAGAACACAGCACTTCCGATTCTCTCAGGAATCGCGGTAGCAAGACATGCCCTTTCACTCACTCACTCATACTTGTCCACAATAAGGATAGTCAGAGTCACTGTTTAGTTCAAAATGTTTATTTTAACTATTTTGCTCTATAATGCAGTATACGAGCCACCACCAGCAGCAAAATGCATAAACCTAGCACATGTAGCAATGTTACAATACCATAGAATATAAAGAGGGAAGTCATTATATGTAGACAGTGGAAAAAGGACTATAAGGCCTAACCACCCTCCCCTTGGTAAGTTGAGTTTATTATATAAAGGAAGAACTTTGGGCTTTGTCAGCAGACCCCATACCTTAGAGCCTAGCTTGTAGCTTTACATCATAGGAACAGTATAGCTCTTCTCCAAGGAAAGGTTTCCCTCCAAGTGTATGTGAACAACATGCAACTCCGTAATATTAAAGCACGAGCTCTCTAGCAGTGCAGCTGTGTGTAGCATGTTTTGTCTAGGTAATAGGGACTGACCAGAACAGAATAACAAGGGGCATGTTTTTCGACCTTGCACATCGTGTTCAGACTAAACTCCAGGAACAGCAGAGAACGTAGAAAGCAGACCATTCTTATGTGAAAGACACAAATAGAATCTTGCAAAATAAAGTCATGTAGTAACGTGCACAAAAGCAGCATCATGGTAGCAGAGCTCATGCTCACTTAGCAATGTCAAGAATGACCCTAAGGGCCACATAACACCCTCCTTCTGGTAAGGTCGTAGTGCCTAGACAAAAGACTAAAACAGAGTTCAAAGTTAAGCAGAGTCCAGAATTGCTTACAAAAATAACTGATTTTGTTTAAAAAAGGACAAATTTCGGTGATGAAAAGTTGTCGTTTCATGAAAAACTGAATTAAGAAGGAGGTGGTAAATCCATAAAAGTATGTGAACCTAAGAATGTAATTTGTTCCAAAAGGCCATCTCTATCGTTAGTAGAGAAAAGGGATGCCATCCAAATGAGTATGTCGAAGGACAGACATGCTCCTTATATTGTGTTGCTTCCAAGAGCATATCCGGACAACGTGCGTGATATTCAATGAAACTTTGTTGCAGGATGTTCTGCGCAGCCGTGCAGATATCCCATTCAACCAAGATGCCAAGTGCAGCAGCACGCTCCATGTTGGCATTCCCAGAACACGCCAGCTTATGGGACTCCAAGGGACCCATTAACTGGTGAATATCCAAGACTGTACATGTCGTATTGGAGAAGCATAAATCCAAAGCCCAATAGGAAGGTCATCGCTGACAGTAGAACACAGGTTGCACGCCAGTGAGATAGGCAAAGCGAAAAGTCAATCCATAACTCACGCTAAGCGTCATTAATGGCAAGCATCCAAAACGTTGTTGCATTCAGTCACGGTACAGTTGCAATTGGCCTGGTCTGTGCATTACCACATGATGAGCAGCCATTGCGTAGTAGAAGCAGAAGGATCAGTATTCCACCTGCAAGCGCCAGTAGTAAAGGAAACCCTCCAAAGACTCTAGAAAAGATAGAATGAATAAAAACTGGTAATACTCCAAATATCATCTGAAAAGAAGTCACAAGGCCAGATTCCACATTCTTAAAAAAATGAGCAAGGCCTTTGGTGTTAGACGCGTTGAATATTTGGTGTATAAGTTCCCACGAAGTGAAGTGGGAGGTTAGTGTTCAGAAGTGACTGAATCTCGCTGTCCTAGCCACCTGCAACTCGAAGGTCTCTCGAGCTGAAGTGAGGGCCACTTCCTGTTGGAACAAAAGCACTTTTAGCATGCTCAATTTGTTGAAATCTGTTTTCAAAGTTGGAATGGAAGACAAAATCGAACTATCTCCTTTCCGATGCGGGGGTGGAAACAGCACATTGCTACAACAAGTAACATGTTGTGAAACCGTTACTAAATATGGGATTCCTGCCCGTAAACCACAGCAGTCGTGGTTGTTCAGAATAAGATAACTGCCGTTTGTAAGCAATGTAAAAGCGGGAATTATTGATGGGACAGGAGTTCCTTTAAAAAAACAAGCAAGAGTAGGCGTTGATACAATACAAACGCTGTGCAACTTAACATGTTTACAAACTAGGGAATGACCTACTGTATAATCGCAATCCTCCCCTGTTTGGAAAACTTCCTTATCATCCCGTTGACATAAGGAAAGGACCATAATTCATGGAGAAACGAACTACCCACGGGCTCAAAGCACCCTACCGGAAAATGTTGCATACATGATTTAAACTAAACAAAGAAAATGGGAGAGATATTACCCTATGAATTAACCAAACAGCCAAGCCAGTTTCCGCCACAAAGAATGGCAAGGGCTCCAACTGTTCAATCTGTAATAGCATGTATGTAGCATCTTTCATGGACATAAATCGCTGTTTATGAGTCAAATTAAAAGGTGAAAACAAAGCAGTAGCATTTAAGTAATCCCAACGGACTTTTCCCATTTTGAAAGTTTGTAACATCCATGCAAACTGCATTACTGATCTTAATTGATTTTGACCAAGATACAACACAGATACATCATTCCGAACAATATCAATAACAGATGACACAATATTATCCAAGGTGTAAATGGGTGAGGACAGTGTACTGATGCTATTGTCGACCACAGCAAGAACTTTTTTCTAAATTTGCCTGATCGATTTCATGCAGCCGTAAAGCCGGTTCTGCCTGAGAAAGTTTCCAAATTTCATTATAAGCTGCATATAGAAATCTCTTGTTTCTAGGGGCTCTGGGATCTAAGATAACATCAGCCAAATTAATGTCGCTCCACAAGAGGGATAAATGTTGTTTTACTGACAAAAAAGTGCAACGTTCCAACAATTGTTGGCATAATTTACCCACAGAGTATGTGGTGACTGTGTTTGAATTTGGAAAATGAGGATCTGGTCTAGTCTGCATGAAACCAGGAGTTACATTATAAAAACGTAGTTGGCATTTGTTTGAATTTGTTGGCCAAACCAACCAACTAGATTGGTCAATTTCAGAAATATTAAAAGTGTCATTGTGAAATAAAGCTTGAAATACATCAATGGCATAATTAGTCTGTGTGCTCCAATCATCAAATTCCGCTAAGGAGGGGACTAATGGAATGTTCACATTTTTAGCAGTCGGCAAGCCAAAACAAGTGGCCTGGTGTACTGTGTCAATTAAAAATAAAATTTGAATCGGAATCAGGCAGGCACGATGCAGAGCTTAAGTGCCCTGAACCTGCCAAGCGTTATTACCCCAAATTGATTTTAAATCAATGGTATATTGCCAGTGATCATAACCTTGTTTTGCCAATTCAGTTCTAAAGGAAGTGGAATAGACTAATTTAGTATAGGTAAGAATAAATTTAGGCTGCGATGTTGAATGCAATTAAAAAAAATATGACTCTAGATTAGACCTGTTGTAATCGGAAAAATAAGCAGATTTATCCCGAAGTGTTTTAGAACTCCCCTGGACGGGAGTCGGACAATGTTCCCATTGAGTGTAATTAAAAACAGGTTGTAATGTGCTTGTTTTATGTAAGTAAAGATGCCCATAATGTTGATAACAGAATAAATCAACATAATTGGCAGAACTCAAAAACAAATCTTCAGCATCAAAAGCAGCATAATATTTCAAATCAGAAAACAATGAATGTACAGCTTGCACATCCCAATAATCAGAATGTATATCGGACCGTGGACTTCAAAATCTACTTTATCCCACACGATGCCATCTGCAAATGGGAAAGCCAACATTTTAACAAGAGCTTGATCATGTTTCATAATATGGGACGATGTATGAGGTGCCAGAACTACAACGACTAAGTTCACAGCAGAGCGTTCTGGCAAATAATGGCCATTGATCAGTCAGAAAAAAACTGTCACAAATCCAATGGACATGAAGAGAAAAATCAAGATAAGCACCAACGATATGTAGGTCCAGGGTGGGGCCAGGTAAGTCTTCTTGAACCATGAGATAAAAATACATAATCTTTTAGTGCAAGTGTCAAATTGGAAGATGAAGAGGATGAGTCAGAAGAAAAGCTGGCATGATCGCCAAAGTAACCGCTTGCAGTTCTGTTAATTAGAGGTGGCAGTGCTGGGCCAGCGTGATATTGTCGAGGACTGATCGGCACCTCCCTACTTGACTCATCTGTAGGGTAAGTATACTTGATGTGTGCATTGGAAGATGGAGGCAGGACAGGTGAAAGGTCAATAGCAGTGTCCATTTCGCCCACATGGTTATTAGTGGAAGAGGATGAAGTCAGCGGATTCAATGAAATTTTGTTGCACGAAACAACAGGCGTGACACTATTCAGAATCAGCCAGACGGTGTAACTTGAAATTGTCCTCTGAGATGTATCTGTTGTCTTTGCAACCAGGTAAAGGTGGTAAAATGACTGTACGAGTACCCTTCAATCCAAGTACTGGAACCGGTGCACGATAAGGGGGACGTAATTCTTTTTTGTTCTCCAGCTTTTCTCATACCAGATCACCAATCTTTGGGAGCCAGCCGGCTACCAGAATCAGCAGTGCTGCATCAGTAGGAGAGGGCAAATGTTCAGTTGAGTAGTTATCATGGGTCTTTTGTAGGTCCTGTAACATAGTAGAATGATTATCTATGTCAAAGGTTGCGGCAGCCGCCACAACGTGTAGACCATCAAGGTCTGGCACAAACATTTTAATGCTCTAGCTTGGGGGTGGATTAAATCATTTCTTGAGGATAGAACTCAGCAGGTATAAATACCGCCGTTCTCCTCAATCACCAGAAGGGTGACTACTGGCGTGCCACAGGGCTCTACTTTATGTTCTCTCCTTTTTAACCTTTACGTTACACCTCTGATTTACTTAGCAGAGGAACTGGGAATGAAGGTCATAGCCTATGCTGATGATACTCAGCTTCTTCTCACTTGGAAGAAAAACAACTTGTCTCCAGATCAAGCTAAGAACTGCCTCTCCGCCGTTTTCAAATGGCTTGCACTTTCACAGCTTAAGTTCAACAAGGACAAGTCGGAGATACTACGGTATGGCTTCTGACCCCACATTTTAGAGAGTCGATGTGGCTTACAGAGTACCCCATGCCAAAATCTATTGGCAATCCGGTGAAGAATCTGGGGGAGGTGTTCAGGGAGGACCTTTGGTTCTCCCCTCAGATAAAGAGACTAGCTGGTATGTGCTTCGGCATACTGAAATCTCTCCGAAAGTTGTTCCCTCTGCTGCCTAGATCTGCAATGGAGATGGTGACATGAGCCCTTATCCTATCACGTATCGATTATGCCAATGCACTTTACATTGGCTTACCGGGCTACCAACTTAAAAAAATGCAAACAATACAAAATGCGGCTGCAAGAGTTTTGCTTGGCATTTCTGGAAGATCTAGAATGAAGAAACATCTGAGGGATCTTCACTGGCTTCCTGTGGCCAGTCGTGTCCTGTTTAAAGCCCTCACTCTCACGCATGGAGTGCGGCATGGAACGGGGCCACCATATCTTAGAAGGCGTTTTTGCTTTTACAAGCCTAAGAGACAACTGCGCTCTGCAGCATAACTTTTACTTGCGGTTCCCCACTTTCATCTCTCTCACACGGGGGGCAGCTCTCTTTCTTTTAAGACCACTGTAGCCTGGAATGCTCTTTCTTTCGAACTTCGTTACACTCAAGACCTCAGGCTGTTAAAGAAGCATTTAAAGACTCTGCTGTTTAATTAAGCTGCGCTTCGCTCAGTTGTATGTTGCTTGTTGGATGCCACTCTGGGACACTCTTAAGTAGCTGTGCGCGTTACAAAAGCCAATAACATAACATAACAATGCCAAAGAGCATTTTGTATGGGGTCCACCCGCCCAGAGAACTTCTAGGGAGATTATTAAGTGCACGTTGAACCCCATACAAGTGGGCCAGCCAGTTCCTACCCCTACCTAAGACTGTCAAAGATTGCTTTAAGTCATGGTTCATTCGCACCACTATGGAATTGGCCTCAGGCCTATATGGAGACGAAAACTGTACCTGCACCCCCATCAATATCATTGAGTCCCTGTATGCCTTAGAGGCGAACGCCAGACCTTGGTCAGAGTGGAAGGTGCCACAGGCAAACATCCTGACAAAGACACGCAAATCTCCAGTGACATTTCGAACATCAGCACTGCGTTGTGGCCAAACCCAAAGGAACCTAGTGCACCAATCAACTGCAACTAAAATATATTAATATGCAGTATCAGAGAAGAACGGACCGCAGTGATCAAGATACACACAGCCGAACGGCTGATTGGATAATCACAGCTGTGTTTGTGATGGACGTGAGACCGTAGAAGGCTTAATTTGTTGACAAATGTTACACGAAAGTACATAATTATGGGTCTGTTTATCTAAACCACGCCACCAGTAACGTTGCTGTAAAATAGAAACTGTCGCAGACACTCCGGCATGTGCATAAGCCATGCCTTCGTGTGCGGCAACGGGGGAACAACCTTTACAACAAAGGTTTCACAACGCGGTACTGTTACCACGCAACTTTTACAACGCAAGTCGTTACGACGACTTGCGCTGGGGGGCGCTCCAGGATAGTAAATAGTTTAATTTACTATCCAACTCCTTCCCTACTATCCACGGGGACTGGAGTTGGAATAGTAAATAAAAAAATTTACTATCCAGCGCCCCCAATGCAAGTCGTCGTAACGACTTGCGTTGTAAAAGTTGCGTAGTAACGGCAGGTGTTGTAAAAGTACGCGTTGTAACGTCGTACATCTGCGGCAACGATCAAAGCAGGTCTGCGGTCCATGTTTGGAATGAGCCGATCCCCAATATTCAGAATTGTAGCATAAGGAACTTGTTCGGAAGATAAGTGATAAGAATACTTTGAAGGGGAGCAGTTCCATCCTTCGTAGCAGCAATAGCTGGCAAAATGTCTTTATCAATCTTAGTCATGGACCTTGTAACTGCTGCAATGGTACATGTGGCTACTGCAGACTTGGTCGCTTCATCAGCCAAAAAATTACCAACAGCATGTGCTCCCACATGCTGGTGGCCAAGAGTATGGATAACCTGTGTGAGTGAGAGACGTTTATTAAGTTTCGCCACTTGAACCCAAAGAATTTTTTGATTTATTGCTCTGCCTTTAGAGTCTCTATAGTAATTTTGTGATTAAAAGACTGGACACAGTAGTAGTAAGAATCGCATACAATAAGAGTATTCAGCAAACTCAAGAGCAAGAACAAGAGCACGCAGCCCTGCCAATTGTGCTGTACAGTTCCCAAGTGCCTGGGTATTCACTATGGAAGACTTTAATTCTCCATTGGCAATCGTACCAGCCACTGAACAAGCATGTTTAGAACCGATGGCCGATCCATCGGTGTAGATGATACATTTGTATTCATCCAAAGGTAGCAGGGACAGAGGAGGATGATGAACATGTTCATACTGTAAGAAATCCTGAGCATGAAGAGAAGTATCCAAATTAAACGTGACATCAGCCGATGTAAAAGATGCAGCCCATTGAATCTAACGGAGCATCAGAATACATTTGCCCCGCACCAGACAGCGTTCTTTCAGAATCGCCGTCTGTACCGCTGTCCAAACCTTTTCAGTATTAGAAAAACGCATTTCACCCAATGTGTATAAATGTGATTTGTAAGCAATAGGTACTGTGTCTGCCTCATTGAATGTCAAGTAAGTGAAACCCACTGTCCCAGGTATTATAAGTATCACCAGGTTCGTGGCATTATCATGCGTCATCAAGTAGTTAGTAGCATGCAAGCCTGTTTGCAAAGACTGCAGAATTGAGGTATGTCCTGGAAGCCAGCTGGCCGAAGAAAATTTATGTTGTATCAACGCAAATAGCGGTATGATACGCTGGGCATAATCAGGAATGTATGTCCTCCCGAAATTCAAAAATCCCAGGAGAGACTGAAGCTATTTCAGTGTAGAAGGAGGTCGCAATTGTACACATTTCTTCAGAAAGTGGGGGGCTAACCCCCTACCCTCATTGTTGAGCTCGTAGCCCAAAAAGAGCACTGGAAAATGTGTTATGTGTGACTTCGCGAAATTATATTTGTATCCATAGTCGGCAAACGACAAAATAATGCGGTTGACTCGGACTAGATGTGGCATCAGTTCATCGTCCATCAAATAAATGTCATCAACGTACGAGAACGCATCAGGGTCTACACAACACATGCAGCAAAACCCCCAGGGCTATTCTTAGACCCCACAGGCAAACGTGTACATTTTTTCTGATATTCAACGGCGGTGAAGGATGTCCAGTCACTGCTCTCAGGCGCCAAGTTGTGACTATTGAAACCATTGGCTATATCCATTGTAGTTTTATATTTTTTACGGAGTAGTGTGTTCAATAACGCAGAGCTGTGTATGTTTTGTACCGCAAATGTACAACGATGACTATTCAAATTTCAATAGTCTAAGACAATGCCATACAATCCGTCAGGTTTTGATACAGGAAAAAAAGGATTTTTCATCGGTGACACGCAGGATTCAATCACACCCCGATACTCCGAGTCAGAATATCACAAACAGGACCCTTAGCTTCTCGTTTGATTGGATATTGCAGCTGTGGCATAGACCATAACGAGATCTCATGTGCTAGTGAATCTCTATCCCAGCCCACCTGATTACGGTACAGCGCCGGGGCAAGGGTCAAAGCCCACTCAGCTGCAATAGCCTTTGTATGTTCATCAGGGACATAACATGAAAAACTAGGAAGTATCACGTCTTCCCCTCTTGGAGCGGCTAGCACAAATGGTGGTGGCCAATCTGCCTCTGCTAACAAAATGTCATATGAAGAGGTTTGATTTTCCCAGAAAACCGCTGTTATTATACGCTGTATATCACCTTCAATTTCGAAGACTATTTCATAGAGTCTATCCGGGGGTGGCAACTTGTGTATCTGCTGTCTCTACTGTAATGAACGTGTCAGTTGCCCTCGCCTCCAGACAGGGACGTAGTGCCTCCCACACCATGGTAACTGCTAAAGTCCAGTCTAGAAGACGTGTTCTCACCTTCTGAGGCATATTTTGCTGTTAAATCTGCAACTTTCTTCTTCTGATAGGGTGGTCTAAAATGCGGCAGATCCTCTTGTTTGGCTTTAATGTCAAACTGTCGAGGTAGATCTCGTCCTTGTAGTGTGGGCTGCCCTTTGCCACGATCCTGGCGTTCTCCACCATTGACTTGAGAGCCCGATGTGTCCTGTAAAGAACGAGGAGAGTGCTGATCAGAGACTTGAAATCTATCAGGAGTCGTATTTTTTGCATGGTCGAGCAAGTCATAAGTACGCTCAGAAGACTTGGGTGTCAGTGAACCAGCACGCAAACCCTGCTTCTGTTGTTGCTGTTCCTGTTTTTTATTCCTCCAGTTCTTTTTAGGAAAGAACCGGCACCCATCTTTATCAGTCTGGGCCTTTGTTGATTTTGACTTTGAGTTTTATTCTGTGGTTGAGTAAAAGGCTTGATTTCAAGACTATTGCGCCCTATGGATTTATAAGCTTTTGCAATAATCTTTGGCAATTCGCGTGGCTTGTCTGCATCTGCAACAGCCTCCAAGCGCTGCGTCACTTGTAAGCATACAGCATCACCCTTAACATTAGCAAGGATCATATCGCAAACGATGTCGAACACCCCCCACCAATCTCATTCCCAACTCCAGGGCCGCCTCGACCCCATGTTCTTCTTGAACAAGCATGATTACAGATGGGAGAACGGCCATTGAGGCTGTGCCGAAACACATCGAATATACCGCTGAAAACACTTTACCCCAAGGGAACCAGAATTTTTGGTAGCATTATTGTCAAAATCCTGTGTTTTTCCACAGGTGTGGTATTTGGAAACACAGCTTTGAGTTGACCAAATTTTTCAGCAAGCCAATAAGGAAGCTCATCCTTATTCTGGGGATGCTTGCTTGGCACAGAATTAACCAGCAAAGGACTGACGGTGACACCACCAGGTGCAGGTGTTATATTATGTTATGTTATTTGAGTTTATAAGGCGCACAGCTACCCCAAGGGGGTTCCTGGCACCTGTCTGAGAGGAGAAGAAAAGGACCTACAAATAGAACAACCAAGTTTTCAGGCATTTACAAAAATTACCATAAATTGTTACTTTACGTAAAGAAATGGGAAGAGATTTCCACAGGGAGGGTCATAGATAGGCAAAGGAACTACTGTGCATGCGCCTCTATCTGATTCCAGGAACAGTTACGCAATTTTCATTTGTTCAATTGTAGGGGTAGTTACACAGCAGCCCCAGGTGGTCCCACCTAGAAGTTGCCGGACATAAACTGAATAACTGCCCTATGCGTACGTATTAAGGAAGTATGTATTATACGGCGTTCAGCAATCCTAGTAGTTGTTGGATAGCGTGGGTGTGGGGTATATCCAGCCAAGACGGGCCATGTGGCCCCTTCTGTCGATAAAGGGCCTAAACGGAACAAAGTTATTGGGTGTGGGAGGGCACCATCAAACCATATATGGTGTTGCCAAACTCTGAGAGGAACCTCAAGAGTACTATACGGTCTATATTCCCATGGAGGCGCAGTGGCAGTATACTCCTGAAACAAATTGTCTGTTCCATTGACTGTCGGAAAGGTGACCCAAGAATAAAATACCTTAAAACTAAAGGCAGGATCAGCCTCCACAACAAAGATAAGCGCAACCCCTGCATCAGGTACCCCGTATTGTTGTAAATAAGCCCTGATGGTGGGCGATTAGGAGGCGCAATAGCAACCGTCATAACGAAGAACAGAGAATAACAACCAATGCATGGCAGCGCAACAAGGGTTAAAAGAAAGAGAAAGACCTTTTAAAATTCAAGCTCGAAAAAACTATATAAAAAATCACAATATAGGAGGTTACACCGTCACAGCTGTCTCCGGAAACAGAAGTGACGGGATTGTGGACAAGCACTACTCAGGAGTCTCGCAGATAAGAACCAGACCAAACGTTGGCGGCCCCATTTTTGGGGATTCTGCACATACACAGAACTATGCTCAGGAAAACAGGACATCGTGTATAGGGGTTGTACCTTTCTACCACCTTAGTGCCCAAAATCCCAGAAACGACTAGCTATAGTGTCTCATTCATTCTCCGACAAAATCATGAAGATACAAATAATTAGACAACCAGAACACAACACTCCCGACTCTCCCAGGAATCGCGATAGCAAGACATACCCTTTCGCTCACTCACTCATACTTGTGCACAATAAGGATAGTTAGAGTCATTGTTTAGTTAAAAAAAAATATTTTAATATCATGCTCTATAATGCAGTATACGAGACACTACCAGCAGGAAAATGCTTAAACCTAGCATAGTTAGCATTGTTACGATACCATAGAATATAAAGGGGGAAGTCATTATATATAGACAGTGGAAAATGGACTATAAGGCCTAACCACCCTCCCCTTGGTAAGTTAAAGTTTATTATATAAAGCAAGATCTCTGTGCTTTGTCAGCAGGTGCCATACCTTAGAGCCTAGATGGTAGCTTTACATCATAGGAACAGCATAGCTCTTCTCCAAGGAAAGGTTTCCCTCCAAGTGTGTGTGAACAACAAGCAATTGCGTAATATCAAAGCACGAGCTCTCTAGCAGTGCAGTTGTGTGTAGCATGTTTTTTCTAGATAATAGGAACTGACCAGAACAGAATAACAAGGGCCATGTTTTGCACAGCGTGTTCAGACGAAACTCCAGTAACAGCAGAGAACGCAGAAAGCAGAACATTCTCATGTGAAAGACAAAGAGTCTTGCAAAATAAAGGCATGTAGTAACTTGCGCAAAAGCAGTATCATGGCAGCAGAGCTCATGCTAACTTAGCAATATGGAGAATGACCCTAAGGGCCACATAACAATTCGCTTTTATTATTAAAGTGCATTATTGTATTCATTTTATAATTTTAGGCTTACATACATATATATTACAAGTTTAATTTTAGAATATGCCTTTATATTAGGTTTGAAGTAATAGTCTCCCTCCGGCCAAGGAGTGGGTTTTGTGGAGTTCAATAGGGCCCATGAACAAAAGCCTCCATTTTGTAATACACATTTAAACTTGACATATTTTTAGACTAACTTTTTACACGCTTTGCGCTTACATTATAACATACTTAGAAAGTCCTCTTTGCAGCAGATTTCTTCGTAAGCATTTTATCATGACCGTTGTACTCTATGTGCAAGTCTAAGGAACACTGAGCATGTTGCTCTTGATTTTTGTTGTCCCTTAGTAGACAGCACTGAATCGGAAAGACCAACAAACAAATAAGCATTGCACCTCTGACAAAGTGTGAATGGAATCAGGCTTTGACTATATAAACTGCCTCTGAGCTAAGTTCCTCAGAGGAGCACTTCTATAGATTATCCTGGATGCTGTGACTGAGATGCAGCCCTGCTGATTCCAATCTCTATCCTGCAAAGGACGGAGGCCTGTTCTACACCAGACTGGCTTCCTGATACATCAGACACAGGTATGGGGAGTTGGGTTGCCCCAAGAGACCTGACAGGCAGTACTCTCTCTATGCTTTCAATCTGTATGTAGGCTTAGGGTAGGAGAATTCATATATACATTAGAATATAATTATAGAATCACACAATATTGTTCTATTGGTTGGACTGTTTATCTTTTTTACAATTCTTGTAATGCTGATAACAATGCCTTGTTTCCTCCTGCAAATAATCACAGCTCATATTTTTAAAACAAGAATCCAGCTGCTTCTATAAAAGTTTGAAAAGCTACTTTGTATCTTTCTTGTGTCTCCCAATGGGCATGCCTAAGTAATAACAAAAGGGTAGATTTGCTTCTACGATTTCTTTGGGGAATTAGAGTGGTCATGTTCTGAGGTTGCAGATACCATCCGGTACCCTGTAAGGTTAGGGGTTTGGATGGGGCACTGTGACCCAGCTAGGAATTCGGGCTAAATACTCTGACGGTATGTATGGACTCAGTCCCCATATTCTGACAAAAATGTTGTTCAGATACACAATCCTAATAATTCATAGGATCTGTATGACAGGCAATAGCTCTAATCTAAATTGTGGAGCTAAGGCTTGAATTGTGGCACAGTTATGCCAGTACATCTTAATGAAGTGCCTTTCCTGCATGGTTTCAGGAGCAGAAAGTGCTTTGTAGACTCTTTCTTGATGTAACCTTCTGGATCATCTCCCCTGAACTGTTGGATGGACATAGCTGCAAAATATGAGTTCGATGTGTAAACATTTTATGTTTATACATTGGTGTTGGTTATTAAAAAAAAAATAATTAGAATTAAACATGAATACATAGAATATATTACAAATATTTCACATCCTAGATTCCTATTTTTGTAACTGTTGATGTTTTTGTTAAGTTTTGCAAACTACTTAGTACACAAATTATTGTAACTGTAAGGGAGTTCCTTTGCCTGCTGCTGGTGTTTTGTCCCTCTGCTGACCGCCACATCTCCATCCTGCTAACAACCCCTGGTGGGACAAGGGTCCCAGGGGCAACGTTACCACTGCCGCCACACCACGCACGCTGGCAGTCACACTCTGGGAACTGCAACCCCCCAGAGTGCACCGCTGTTCCTGTCGTTCCCCCCAGGTGCTGCGAGTGAGGGGGAGGCGGGGCCAATACGCTCATAGCGCAGCCTCTCCCACTGCGACACAGGACGCAAGCGGGACGCAGCCCGGACCTAGCCCGTACCAAGGGTGGGCACGTCTGTGCCCATCAGGGGCCGAGAGGGGCTGGGCTGGGCCACCCCTCCTACATCTGCTATTGAGAGAAGCATCTATGCAGTACATCCTAAGCACAGCAATATAGTTGTCCATCTAATCAGGGAGTGTGTTACCCCGTGGCCCTAAAATCGGACTGTTTGGGTTTGTTAGAAAATAAGCAAATGCAGGGATGCAGCTGGGACACTGGACACATTCCTTGTGAGGGCTAAGTCACTGTTAACCCATGAAATCGAACTCACAGAGCGTCGTCTGTCCCTCGACCGTGTATTCTTACAATCCCGCCTATCACTAGGCGGTTTGGTCACAGATAGCGTAACTTGCGCAATTCCAAAAAACGTGCCGCCAACGGAAGTATGCTCCGCTTCCACAAGTCTATCTTCGCCAAACCTGGGAGCCTCTAGTAAGGCTTCCCTGGACTCGCCTAGTCTTAACTAACCCTGGGCGAAGCACTACGCTACGCTCGCGTAGTTTGCGAAGTTTGCGCAACTTCGTACTACGCGAGCTGCACGTAGCACAGTGCGGACATGCGTAGCGCAGCGTAGCGTAGTGCAGCGGTCATTTTTTGCTTGTACGCGGTCCTCAATATCATGTTCGCGACCGCGAGCAAGCAAAAAGACATCCCGGCAAGACTCTCAACACGGGTAGGTCAGGTTTCTCATTGCGA
Source organism: Lissotriton helveticus (assembly GCF_964261635.1). Classification (NCBI taxonomy): domain Eukaryota; kingdom Metazoa; phylum Chordata; class Amphibia; order Caudata; family Salamandridae; genus Lissotriton; species Lissotriton helveticus. The sequence goes on from NC_136065.1 coordinate 114,003,440, forward strand.
GTGGTCATGCATGCTCGCGACCGCTTGCAATGAGAAACTACCAGTTCGCGTTGAGAAAGCTGCCGCTCGAGTAAAAATCTACTCGAGCGGCAGAAAACTACAGCTCGCACTGTGCAAGATGCCGTTTTCAATGATTGCACATTGCCGGATGCTTGTTCGCACTGTGCAATCATTGAAAATGCATCTTGCACAGTGCGAACATGCTACTACGCAGCTCGCGTAGTGCTACGTGAAGTTCGCGTAGTGCGAAGTGCACTTCGCGTAGCTTCGCGTAGCGCTACTTCGCGAACTACGCCCACCCTTAGTCTTAACACCAGAGCTCGGGTGGCATGTCCACAAAGGAATTCTAAAGTGAAATCACAAACTGCCAAAACTGTAACAAGAAAGAGAAACATTGGGGCGACTAAGATTAAGACCAAACATATTAAAAGGTGCCAACCTGTTAATAATGTATCAGACCAGGCGGCCATTTCTACTGACTCAGTGGGTACACAGACTGATGCTTTCCCAAACCCTGCCTGCAACGATCCTAATGTATGTACCATGGGAGCCGCTGTTGACGCCAACTCTGCAGTGGAATCCATTGGAAATGTATTGGTAAACCTTAAGGATCGAATTAAATCGAACTTTTATGCACTTTGGGGGAAACTGGAACATTTGGACTTTGAATTGGTAAACCTGAGGGTGGGAGAGGTGGAATTTGTTTACAATGATGGTGGGGGGTGCTTTCTTCAACTATCCCGGGCAGCACACATGGGTACGAGCTCCAATCTGGTTCCGTTCGGAACAAAGACATTACAAATTGTAGTAATTCAAACGTACTCCAAGTACCACAATTTATTAGCGAGCAGGGGGTAAGACAGGTTACCCCTCAACCCAATGTAGTTAACCTAAATTCTGCCCTAGGTAGCAGTAATTCTATTCAGTCATGGACCAGTGATCTGAGAGTTAGGAAGGATACTGCTAGTAGCCTTAGGAAGGCTCACACGAGGCCACATACTGATGTACTAAATTTACCTCCCGCCTCCTGTCCCTATGTGCTGGTGTTGGCTGGGGTCCCTAACTTAGTGGAGGATCAAAGGGAGTCTTGTGTAGACCTGCGCAATAAGTCCATAAACTAGCTGTGTAAATATAAGGGTTTTCACCCTTCCAATATGAATGACATTCTTATGGCCAAAAGAGTAGCGTGGGTTGGCCATTCTGCCAAGCATATAAATGGTGACTGCATTGTATTGAATTTTCGCAGACCTCACATGGTTCACCGCTTACTGAATATTTTTGAGCATCACTCCACACAAAATACCTGCATTAGCGTGCTCCCCTTGAGATATTTTTATAAGCCACCATTCAAACCTATTAGGGACACTCACATCCTGCCTTTGTCGACCAACAGGTTTAACGCACTTTCCAGCCTAGACGCACAGGACTGACAATAACCACTAATGGCAGATCAGCAGCATGATCAGCCCCACCTGGTGGACCCTCCCGCTACCACAGCATCAATTCATAATGTTAACGATAAGCCACCCTGAACTATAATGGCCCCCCCTGCTACTATGGTATTACCTTACAATGCTAATGATTAGCTACCCCCAATCAAAAGCAGTACTAGAGCAGACTTGAATATCCTAAGTTGGAATGTAGCAGGGCTGCAGTCTAAGCTTGGGGACCAGGATTGGCTGCGCCTAGTCAAGGAACAGGATGTAGTTATGTTCCAGGAGACTTGGACCACCAATGATTTGCACATTGAGGGGTTTCATTGCATTAGTGTAGCGGCCTCCCATCATAAACCGGGCCGTCCATCGGGGGGGGAATCTTCATTGGGCTTAACGTAGCAGCCAGAGGGAGCTTTAAGGTCATCCCAACCAATAGTTCTCATTATCAAGTAGTAGTTTACAAAAGAAGAGTTTCTTTTTATTTGGTAAACTTTTATAATAATGATTTCCAGTCTATTCCTAATAGGAATTTTATTGCGCTTTTTGATTTTATTTCTAATTTAGATGGTCAGCAACACTCGGGCGACACTACCGGGATCATTTTAGGGGGAGATTTTAACGCAAAGCTTAATTACACACATCATGTTGTAGAGACATTTAACCTAGGTTCCTCCTCTCGTAGGGAAGCTGAGTTGGCTGTGTTCCTAAGCTCACAAGATTTGGATAATGTGATGGGCCGGATGGGTCCAACACACGCCACTATCAACTTCTTACATTTAGAGGTAGGGGTTATTCCTCTACACTAGATTTTGTTTTTATCTCTTCTGCACTTATGGACCACTTTACAGCTGCAGAGGTTATCACCACGATCCATGGGGATCGTAACCCCATTAAATTAGTACTGAAATTGGCACCTTGACTGTTGAATGTGGGTCTAAAGATTTAACGCCATCCACTGACAATTTAAGATTAATATGGAGGGGCGTCGACAGCGATGAATTGTTTAACTTACCAGTGAAGGACAATCTACCCCTCATTAAATCATGTCTGTCATTTAAAACCCTGCACCTAGAGATAGTTAATGATTTCTCTACACTTTGCATGGTCATCAAAACCTTACTGTCGAAGCCCGCTTCTTTGAAGAAGCAGGGCCCTATATGGTTCGATGATAAATGTTCACTGGCGAATAGGAATCTACGTTAGGCCCTTTCAGCCACACTTAGGTGCACTTCAGATGTGAAATTGGCAAGGAAGAATTATAATGTAGTGGTTGACAACAGGAAGGGAGTTCTTCTAAATGATTATTGGGAAACACTATCCCAGGCAGCTGCCATTAAAAAGGGCAACATGTTTTGTTCTGCTGTAAGGGACTTCCGATCTACAGAACAGCTTCTAACCCCCATTAGCTGCACTATATCCAGTGAATCCTGGGAAAATCATTTTTCCAATATTTACGCCACCCCTTCAATGGTGACGGACCAGCAGGAATTTGGCCCATTCACTGGTATCCAGATAACACTCCTCGAAGTAGAAGAAGCCATTCATCAGAATATTGGGAACAAGGCCCCGGGCCCAAATGGGCTACCAATAGATTTGATCAAATGGAACCCGGACTTCTGGGCCCCGCTCCTTTTGAATGTTTTTAACAACCTAAAGTATGCCCCGCTACCTAGTAACTGGGCTAGGAGTATCATCTTCCCAATATTCAAAAAGGGGGATCGGTCACAGCCCTGTAACTATAGGCCGATCTCACTGATTGATAATACCCTTAAAACTTTGGGCAGAGTCTTATATAATAAGATCCTGGAATGGTCAGAGGAATGCAGTATTCTAGAGCCCTGCCAGCTAGGATTCCATAGCAAGGTTGGTACTAACGAACAATGCCACAACCTAAACCTTGTAATTGGGAAGTACACTATCGCTCGGAATTCCCCTGTCTACTTGGCCTTTATGGATTTGTCATCAGTATTTGAACTTCTAAATAGGTCAAGGCTGTGGGCTATCCTATTAGCTTACGGGCTGGATGAGCCATTGGTTCATTTTCTGGCACACCTCCATAAAGACCTCCAGGCACAGGTGAGGCTAGGTAGTGGTGGAGAGGTATCAGGAGCCATTAAGGTTGGAAGGGGGGTCAGGCAGGGATGTGTCATGGCCCCCCTTCTTTTTATCATTTATATTAATGGTCTAAACAAGCCACTGGTACCCATGACCAAAGATGTTCCCATGATTCATGGGAAACCCCTTCCCGTACTACTCTACGCAGATGATGTGGTCCTTATAGGCCGCACTCCTAATTCTCTGCGTATTCTAGTGCAGTCCTTTGTCAAATATAGGGACAGTTTGGATTTGTGCGTAAATTAAAAAAATCTTTTTTAATGTCCTGCGGCCCTAGGAAGTGCCAGCTTAGTTCTATTGTTGCCGGCAATCAAAAATTGACAAGTACCTGTAAATTCCCTTATTTAGGAGTTGTCTTTGCTGCAAACGGCTCCTGGACTGAGCATCTCACTCTCTCTGTTTTTAGCTTCCCCCGCCCAAAGAACACAGGTGCCATTTTAGCAATCTTAACATTTTTTAAACTACAGTGTGTCCCTGGGGCCACGTACGGAGCTGTGATTTGGGGCACCGCAGATAGCTCCTGTATTAAGCAGAAAGAAAATCGGTTCTACAGAAAGCTGTTGAGTATCCCAATCGCAACCCCACAATACATTTGCCACAAGGAACTGAATTTAAATTACATATCTGACTTAATATGTGCTCGCCCAGCCCTTTTTTGGCTATCAGTTTGGAAGAACCATGCAGCTACCTTAACACAAAGTATTATAACAGACTGTTTGAAGTGTGAGAAGGGGATGGCAATTCCCTGGCTATCTGGACTGTACCAGAACTTATGCAGCATTAATAAGGGATCCATTTTCTTAAACCCTAGTGATGCCGAAAATGTAAATAAAAAATAACTTAGAAGCTCGCTTTATTCGTCATATAGCACTGTAAGAACTGTGTTGGAATCAAAGAAATCCTCTGTTTTCAGTTATATGGCCTATGAACGGCATCGCTATCCCCTAAGGAATTATCTCACCCTACCCATGAGTCGTTGGTAAAGGAGCCTCTTATTCCGCCTGAGGGCTGGGACAGTTACATTTGCATTGTGTTTCCCCTTGGGTTACTATCCGAAACTTGATTCACTACCCTGCCCATGTGACCGGGTGAGTGGTCAATCAACCCAGCACTTCCTGTTTTTCTGCAAATTTTACATGAAATATATTAAGCGGCTTCTTCTCCCAATATTATCTTTCCTAAGATACAATCAGGACTTTGTACATTAATGTGGGTTGTTCTGTAGAAGCCATAATAAGTCTTCTTGGGGTTTATCCAAAATGTCTCCAATATTTGTTCTCCTGCACTCAGAAGCTGATTAAATTCCACCCAGGGTAACATTTACAAACAGGCAGTATAAATACCAGCAATCAAAAAAATCTATTTAGGTTTCAGGGGCCTAACATCTCAGTATTTGGGCACCAGGTGCTGAAATACGGGGCATGGGTTGTACTAAATTTAAGATCAGCAGTGCTTGGGTCATTGCATGAGTTACCACCAATAGTATACCTACCTCTCTTTGCATAGTGAGGCCATGCACACCTGCCCGGGCTTGCCATTGGATAGGGGTCAGAATGCAGAACTGTTTACTACAGTGAGGGGCCTGGTTCATCATTTGCATTACAGGAGCAGGTCTTCCTGCAGAATGTACTGGGGTCAGCTCATTTGATTGGCTTCTCTCCCACGTGAGTTGCTAATAAGCCATTGAAAATTATCAGTAGGAGAGAGTTGACTCTCTGCTTCCAAATGAACATCACATAATAAACGTTAGGAGAGAGGCAAGCGCTGAATGAAAAGCAGCCCCTCCATCTGCGGATGTGGAGCGGGGGGCGCTCCCAGTCCAGCTGCCTCGTTACAGTTCTCCTTGGCAATAATCCCTTCAGTTGCCTGGGCTTCCAGCCTCAATCCTCTGCTCTGCGCATCCAGGCTGAGCACCTCTCGCAGGTCCTGCTGTCTGAGGGCCTGTGTGAAACGGAGACGGAAAATCAAAGGCTGCCCTCGTGCTGGATGCAAAAACAATCTGCTGCAAAGTATCACACTGATTTAAACTCAGTATTATTGATCTAAATAAAGAGGGTGAATAGCATGCCCCATTATTAACAAAGCAACTTATATTATTAATTCCTGAAGTTAAATATGTCAATGCTTTTGTAAAAAAAAAGAATATATATATATATATATATATACATATATATATATATATATATATATATATATATATATATATATATATATATATATATATATATATATATATATATATATATATATATATATATATATATATATATTCCAAAGAGTTTGCCTGTGTATGAAGGATGTCACCCAAGACGAATCAATACTGATGTGTGTCCCTTTCAAAAAATGTGGCAGTATTGATTTGTCTTGGGTGGCATCCTTCATACACAGGCAAACTCTTTGGAATATATATATATATATATATATATATATATATATACATATATATCCAACATAAACAGGAACCCCTTCGAATTGAAGCCACCCAGGAGATAATTTTGCTCACAAATCAACACCATGCCAGCAGGAACCTTCTCGTAGAGAACAGCCTTCATAAAATCATTTCGCCAGACGCGTTTCAGGATTAAAGATCCTTTCTTCAGTGGCGCAGGTAAGAGACTTCAAACAGCGCTGTTCGTTGCACACATATCAATTTCAAACACCTGCCCCAGTGGGCGGGGCCAACAGATGGCCTTCTGGGAGTTGAAGTGCGCTCACGGTATTCCCCTCGTGGGTGCGCTAAAAAAAAGTCTCACAATAAAGTCCCAATATATGATGCATACTCTTGATGGGGACCTGCCCCGCTTTGTGGGTGCAAATAGGAGCAAATGTCATCTGACACCACCCTGCTGTGGCACCAGGTTGCCCCTGGTCCGCTTGCTACAGCACCACCGTGGTGCCGTCGTGGACCTGCCAAGATGCGGTGAGCTTCGTTTCACGACCAGGTTAGGGCCGTCTTAAATCCAACATAAACTGGAACCCCTTCGAATTGAAGCCACCCAGGAGATAACTTTGCTCACATTATTATCTATTTGCACCCACAAAGTGGGGCAGGTCCCCATCAAGAGTATGCCCGCCCACTGGGACAGGTGTTTAAAATTGATATGTGTGCAACGAACAGCGCTGTTTGAAGTCTCTTACCTGCGCCACTGAAGAAAGGATCTTTAATCCTGAAACGCGTCTGGCGAAATGATTTTATGAAGGCTGTTCTCTACGAGAAGGTACCTGCTGGCATGGTGTTTAATAAAGATTTGTGAGCAAAATGGTCTCCTGGGTGGCTTCAATTCGAAGGGGTTCCTGTTTATGTTGGATTTAAGATGGATCTAACTCGGTCGTGAAACGAAGCTCACCGCATCTTGGCGGGTCCGCGACGGCACCAAGGTAGTGCTGCAGCAAGCAGACCGGACGCAACCTGGCGCCACAGCAGGGTGGTGTCAGATGACATTTGCTCCAATTTGCACCCACAAAGCGGGGCAGGTCCCCATCAAGAATATGCATCAATTATTGGGACTTTATTGTGAAACTGTTTTTTTAGCGCACCCATGAGGGGAATACCGTGAGCGCACTTCAACTCCCAGAAGGCCATCTGTTGGCCCCACCCACTGGGGCAGGTGTTTGAAATTGATATTTGTGCAACGAACAGCGCTGTTTGAAGTCTCTTACCTGCGCCACTGAAGAAAGGATCTTTAATCCTGAAATGCGTCTGGCGAAATGATTTCATGAAGGCTGTTCTCTGCGAGAAGGTACCTGCTGGCATGGTGTTTAATAAAGATTCGTGAGCAAAATTATCTCCTGGGAGGCTTCAATTCAAAGGGGTTCCTGTTTATGTTGGATATACATAGACTATCTGTTAGATCTGGGGGTCTCTAGTTGGCAGAGGTAGGTACCACTGTCCAAATAGGGACCCTTGCTTCTAGTCAGGGCAAGGAGATAACCCTCTGAGATAACCCCTGCTCACCCTCTAGGTAGCTTGGCACGAGCAGTCTAGGCTAACCAGAGGCAATGCGTAAAGTATTTGTATCAACACTCACAGTAACACAGTGAAAACACCACAAACTGACTCCACAACAGTTTAGAAAAATAAAGGTATTTTTAATCTAAACTACACAAGACTAAAACGACAAAAATCCAACATACACAGTTCAAGAATATGGTTTCAAAAAGAGTTCTTAATGTTGCGTTAGAATTCTCTACGTTGCGATAGAATTCTCTACTGAAAAGTTCACAGTTGCGTCACGTTTACTCACAGTACCTTTTAGTTGCAACAAAGTTCCAAAAGCAGAAGCTGGTGCGGTGGAAAACAAGCGATGCGTTGCTCCTGAGACCCTGGGGAGGCGATGCGACAGCCCCGCTGCAGCAGCGGGCGTGTTGCGACGAATCCGGTCTGTATGGGGAGGAAGGCCACTTGTATGGATTCCGATGCGTAGGTTCCGTAGGAAGTCTGTTCTTGCAAAGGCACGATGCGACGATCTCGTAGGGGCTGCGACGATCTCCGGGGCGACGATGCGCGGTCCAGCGGGGATCCTCTCTCTCACAGCTCCTCGATGCGTTGATTCTGCGACGATGTTCGCAGCGACGTGATGCGGTCCGCAAGCAAGCGGTGCAGCGATCTCACCCAGCGACGACAGGCTCTGCGACGATACTCGCAGCGATGTTCGATTCTCCCGCACCGGTCTGGTGCGTCCCGCAAACGAAGGATGCGACGTCTCTGGCAGCGGCGTCAGGCGCTGCGATGAGCTCGACCTCCGTAGCGGCTGGAAACTTCTCGCACTGTCGGGGATGCGCTCCGCGAGCGATGCAACACTTTTCAGTTTCAAAAGTCACTCAAGCTTAGTTTCAAGCTTCCCAGCTCAGGTACAACTTCCAGAGGCCCCACAACTGGATCAAGCACTCTAGGAAGGACAGAACTCTCTCAGCAGAGTTCAGGGAAGCTGGGGGTGAAGTCCTTGTGTTCTTGGGACTTCAAAACAGGGAGCCAGCTCTTCTCAGGCCCTTGGAGATTCCTTCAAGACAGGGGACACAGCTCAGCAGCAAAGTCCTTCCCCTCTCCTTGGCAGCAAAGCAACAGGTCAGTCCAGCAGAGCAACAGCAGGACAATCTTCCTTCTTCGGTTTCAGCTTTCTCCTTGGCAGAGGTTCCTTCTTGATTTCCAGGATGATCTAATTTTCTGTTGTCAGGGGTCCTGTACTTATACCCCTAAAGTCTTTGTTCTCTCTGTGCATGTGGGCCCTGAGCCCGGTCTGAACCAGTTCTGGGTGTTTCCTGAGTACTTTGTTTTGCTGGCTGCTTCTTTCCTTTCAGAGTGAGGGGCAGGGTCGTTAGCCACCCAGCCCTGGAGCACTTTGTTGACATGATTCCTTCTCTCCTTTCACAGTGCAGGGCAGAGACATCAGACGCACCACAGGGGGTGGAGCCAGCACTGTGGGGGGCGGGCACAGTCCTATTCAGGCCCAGGTGCTAACTCCTCCCACCACTCAAGTTGCAAATGCAGTCATTCAGCCTAGGGCTGACTCAGCCAGCCTCCTGGGGAATTCCCCAGCCCCTGTCACTCTCAAACCAGACAGTCAATACACAAACAGGCCCAGGCACACAGAAGGATCAGACAAGAGAACAGCAACTTTCTAAAAGTGCTGTTCTCAAACACAGGATTTAAAAACAACCTTTCCTAAAAGATGTGTTATTAAATTCTGAGTTCAGGGATACTAGATACTTATGTCCTATCTTGTTCCTATGGGAAGAAATGCTGTTAACCACTGTAGCCAGCATCCCCCATGTTAACCTATGGAGCAAGATAGCCTTACAGTAGTGAAAAACGAAAATGGCTGTAATTCACTACCAGAACATGTTACCTGCACTAGTACATGCTCTACCTTTTACATACACTGCACCCTGCCCAGGGGGGTACCTTGGGCCTTCCATAGGGGTGACTGATGTGCACGAAAAGGGAAGGGTTAGGCCTCGTCAGTGGGGACACTGACCAGGAGGACATGGCAGTTCTAAACTGCACGCAGGCACTGCATTGGCAGGCCTGGGACACCATTTTAGGGCTACTCATGTGGGTGGCACAATCAGTGCTGCAGGCCCACTAGTAGCATTTGTCATCACCAGCCCTGGCACACCCAGTGCACTTTACTAGGGACTTCATGGTGATACAAATATGCCAAACATGTATATCCAATCAGAATAACAATTTACATAGAGAGCATATGCACTTTAGCACTGATCAGCAGTGGTAAAGTGCGCAGAGTCCTATTGCCAACAGCCTCGGGTCAGGAAAAATAAGGGAGAAAGAAGCAAAAAGTTTGAGGATGACCCTGCAAGAAGGGCCAGTTCCAACACTATCCCATTCATCTATTAAAAAACGGGTCCTCGAATCAAATCTCCGTCATAATCCATTTATTCTGCAGACAGCAAAATAAGTTTGTGAAAGCTGTCCGCAAAATAAATGTATTATGACGGAGATTTGAGTGCAGGACCCGTTTTTTAATGGATATGTGTGTGTGTATATATATATATACACTTGTCATATCAGGCCACGCCCCGCACCATCCCCTGGTGCGTTGTAAATTGGGGGATTAAGTCCCTTTGAGTCCTGAGGGTACCTGGGGGCCAACTAGCCCATCAGCTAACTCCAGTAAGCGCCACAGAGCTGTGTTGTAGGGTGGTGTAAAAAGGGGGCGTGGCCTTGGACCACCTCTCTGCAACGCAACTCCCTGGTGCTTACTGGAGATACCTGGTTGGCTAATTGGCCCCTAGGGACCCTCAGAATTCAAGGGGACTTAATCCCCCAACTTAAAACACACCTCAGAATGCGTTTGTACACTTGTCACATCAGGCGTCGCCCCCTTCCTGCACCACTGTGCAACCGCGCCCCCTGGAGCGTTATAAATTGGGGGATTAAATCCCCTTGAGTCCTGAGGGTCCCGGGGGCCAACTACCCCACCAGCTACCTCCAGTAAGCACCACAGAGCTGCGTTGCAGAGAGGTGTAAAAAGGGGCATTGCCTCTCAACACCTCTCTGCAACGCAGCGCCCTGGCACATACTGGAGGTTCCTGGTGGGCTAGTTCGCCTCCAGGGACCCTCAGGATTGAAGGGGACATAATCCCCAAATTTACAATGTGCCAGGGGGTGCATTTGCACACTTGCTATGTCAGGCCCCGCTCCCTCCCTGCACCACTATCCAAACTCACCCCCTGGCGCGTTGTAAATTGGAGGATTAATTTCCCTTGAGTCCTGAGGGTCCTTGGGGGCCAACTAGCCCACCAGGTACCTCCAGTAAGCACCACAGAGCTGCATTGCGGAGAGGTGTAAAAAGGGGCGTGGCCTCTGAACACCTCTCTGCAACGCAGCTCCCTGGCGCATACTGGAGGTACCTGGTGGGCTAGTAGACCACCAGGGACCCTCAGTATTCAAGGGGAATTAATTCCCCAACTTACAACGCGCCAGGGGGCACATTTACTGAGTGCTGCAAGGAGGGGGCGGGGCCTAGCTGCAATGCTGTAATTTTCTTTTTTTTTACACGGGGGCTGTGTGGCCCCCCTTCTTTTACATTAATTGGGGCCCTGAGGACCCCTTCCCCAAGGGCCTTCTCTTTTTTTATATAAAAAAAAACGGGAAAGGGATCATGCAGTCCCCCTCCCGAGGCCAATTTCTGCCCCGGGGCATGGCCACATATATATATATTTTTTAATATATGTTTTAAGGAGGGGGGCTGCTTGGCCCCCCTACAGAGGCCTCTATTGGCCCCGGGGACCCCATCCCCGGGGACAGTGCCTCTTTTATTTTTTTTATTCAGGGAGGGGGCCACGTGAGTCCCCCTCCCATGGCTAATTCCAGCCTCGGGGACCCCATTCCCGGGGCATTGCCACATATATATATATTTTTTTTTACCCCTTCCCTGCGGGGCACATTCCCCCGCTGTGCTAGGGAGGGGGGCACGCACAGGGCCCCCGTGCTCATTACGAGCTCAGTCGTCATGACCACACCTGTTCCTTTAGAACGCTCGCACAGCAGGGGAATTAGCCCAGCGTGCGAGCGTTCTAACGGTCATGGCGAGCTCAGCTCATCATAAGCACACGAGCACCGTGGCTCATGACGAGCTGAGCTTGTCATGAGACTCGAAGGAGTTAAAGGAGGGGGCTGCATGACCTCCCTCCTGAGGCCTCTATTGGCCCCAGGGACCCCATCCCCCGGGGCGTCCTTTATTTATTTTATTTGCTGAGGGGGCCGCGTGGCCCCCCTCCCGGGCCACTTCTGGCCCCGGGACCCCATCCCCCGGGGCCGGCCCTTTCTGTTGGGGACTGTTGGGGGAGTCCCAATGCCCCCATGGTCCCACCTGCTCCCCGCCTCCTGCCAGAACCAGCATTGCTGTTCCACATGGGGAGTTGCTGACATGCAGCTCCCCGCATTTGGATTTTAGTGCCCCAGGGAGGTGGCTGTCCCCTGGGCATGTAGGGGGGCTCGAACCCCCCACACAGGTTTATTTAAAAAAAAATTAAAAGCCCCTGTGGTGGCGGTCCCCAGGGCAGTGGGGGCCATGTGCCCCGCAAATAATTCATAAAAGCCCTGGTGGGGTTGCAGCTCCTGGGGCTTGGGCATTAAGAAAGCAGCCCTGGGGGGGCAGTCCCTGGGGTTAGGGGAGGGCCGAATGCATAATTTTAAGCAAGCCCTGGGGGTGGTGGTCCCCAGGGCTGCCGGGGCCCGGGCGGGCCTCCGCATATATTTGTTGGAAATGTCCCCGGGACCTGGCCAACCCGGGGGCCTCAATTAATTTCGCTGAAATGTAAAACAAATATGTGCTTTTTTTGGCCCTGAGCAGGCCTAGTGGGTCAGGGTGTTTCTTACCTGCCCCCTTTTCTTTTTTTTCACCTTTGTTTTTCTGTTTTCTTGTGACTCGGTTCTACCGAGTCACAAGATGGCTGCCAACACTTCCTGATTTGGAGTGTTGGCAGCCAATCACAGTGAAGCTCGTGCTCCGGAGGGTTTGCGAACCCACCGCTGCCCTTGATATCGAAACATTTATTTTTTGATTTTCTCAGCAACTACTGAATGGATTTACACCATTTAAAAAAAAGGTCGCTTTCTGAACCAATCACTACCTTTTCAACAAATTTGGGGTAATTCTGTTCAGCAGTTGGGGCTGTAGCCTTGCCTAAAGTTTCCTTTGGGAAATTGATTTTTTTACTCTTATTTTTTAAATTTCTCAGCAACTACTGAACGGATTTACACCATTTAAAAAAAAAGGTCGCTTTCTTAATCAAGCACTACCTTTTTGCCAAATTTGGGGTAATTCCATTCAGCAGTTCGGGCTGTAGCCTGTCTCAAAATTTCCCATGGAATATAACATGAGGAAAACGTGTTTTGGGACCCTCTTTTTTCTCAGCCCCCGCTTGACAAATCACCCCCCAACTTTCAGAATAGGAGCTCACCTGGTTAGACTTTATTTTGGAAGAATTTCGCAGAGATTCATCAAACGACGCCAAAGTTATTAGCGAATCAAAAAATGCTTTTCCTATGGAAACTAGGTTCTAACTATACCTACCTACTGGCAATCTTTAATTGCCTTTGTAAGTGTATGAGAGTGAGCAGGCATAATATAATGTTACGGATCAAAGGGGAACAAATGCCATTTATAACATATTCGAGTTTTACATAATATTCACATAAGAAAAGTTAGGGAATCAAATAAAGCAAATAAAGGAAGTGAACAGCAGTTATAAGTGGGACACTAAAAAGAGGCATACTGTTCTGGCGAAGGCATGTCAGCCTCTTAACTGGTATAAGTGATTTAAGGTTAGGAATGGTTAACTGTGGGTGTGAGAGAATGTTTATGAGTATTACGTTCTCTATTACAATACTAACATGAATCACAAGGCAATGAAAATTCACTTTCGCAGTTCATGGCCCCTCATTTTCTAGTTCTCGTGTATATTGTTGTGAAAAATACAGTGGGTAGAGAGGGCATTGAGTCTCTTCCTGACTCGAGCTTGTATTATTTTCCTGCCTATATTGCTTCCCAGGTCCTTAGTCAATCGGTTACCTCCGTATTCTTGCATTTGTCCCACCCAGCGATCTCACAGATGATACTGATTGGATGGCATGCACCAATTTAGTCTCCGCCACGCTCTGCTGTCTCAGTTCTCCCCCTTATGACCCACTCTCCCCCAGCTTTATTGAATTATAAAGTTACATTCACCCCTAAGAATCCGATTGCCTCTCCACCACCTCGTTCCAGGTGCTATCCGTTTATGACTGTACCAGTGGGTGGCCATTTTGAAATGGTTTCCATACCTGTAAAGGCTCACCTGGATTTCCTGCAGGGACAAAATGGATGGAAGTGATGCTGGATCCCAACTTCCCTCAACTACCTCCTTCACCCAACTTAGTCAAAGCAAAAGAGGGAAGGTGGGGAAGGAGGGAAACAAAACAAGGGAAGGAAGAAGGGGTACACATCCACTGGATCTTCTGTGGCAGTGGTCTTCTAGACCTCTGAAGGAGAAAGCACCAGGTAAGTACTAATCATGGGTAAAAAGAGCTGGCTGTATGTTACCCCCCATGTCTAAGGAGATACCTTAAAATAAAATGCCAAGTACATATGAGGAAACGATTCCCATGGGCGATAGAACACTATCCTTCCTATCCTTCCTTTTAGACCAATGTCTAAAAGGAAGGTTAATGTTCAATATGTAGAAAGATTGCGGAAGTTTGATATTTAAACAATGGATGAACAATAATATACAAACATAGGTTATAAACACCATAAGAGTATACAGGCCTCTTATTCAAAAATAATAATGTATCTGTTACTCCTACAATTAGGGAAAAAACAAAAAACGATTTTCCCTAGTCAGAAGGGAGCAGAGAAAAAAGGGCAAAAAGAGCAGGGGTCACATTAAGCAAAAACACACAAGTGGGGTTTCTGATTTTTGTAATAGAGTTTGTTTTGCTTTCTCCTTTGCAGCTAAAAGGAGTTTTACCAAAAATAAAGAAGACCTCGGGAATCACCCGTCAAGAGCACATAACCATCAGATAAGTGTTTTCTCTCCATTAAAAAAGCAGCTCTAAATACAAAAAACGAATGCAATGCGATTTTATATAGACCTTGCCTTATTTCTTGTCTTTCAGAGACAAGTTACCAGGAAGCGAAGGGTTAAGGTACAGAAGTTCCCTGAATACAATGTTACCGGCCGGGAAGGAGCAGCGTGTCGACAAGCCCTGGAAGAACACCAGATGAACCAGGAAGAAGAAAGACACATGAGAAGCCCAGCAACACGAGTGAGAGACTACAGAGAAAACTGCGGTCAACAGGATTCAGGTAAGTCAGGGAAAATGGTGGGAGGCCTAGCAAGAACCGTGCTGGAACACGAAGTGCATTACCAGCGCGGACACCTCCTATAAATAATAATCAAGCACCGTCCTCGCCCGCTGACAGAGAACAGCAGGCGGGGCTCGCTTCTCGGCCCTCGAATGCGGGAACAGGCGCAGCTGCAAAAAGCACTCCCTGAGAAGCCCGACAGTACACCCCCCCAAGGGTTTTTAATCGGACAGCATTGATGGAATAAGCTAACCAAACGGGGAGCATGCACATAAGAGGCTGGTTCCCATGTCCTTTCATGAGGTCCATAACCCTTCCAGTGGTTCAGGTACTGCAACTGACGATGCACCCTGCGGGAGTCCACAATATACGCCACCTCATATTCAGGAGTATCATCCACCAAAATAGGGTGAAGTTGTGAAGGAACAACAGTACCAGACAAGACAGAATGGATATGCAATGAGTCAGGCAAGTCGAGCTTCAGAGCAACATGATTCATCACTTTGGAAAACACAAAGGACCAATAAAGCAGGGCTTACATTTGTTTGTACCCTTTATCTGGATGTTCTGAGTGGGTAACCATACCTTGTCTCCTATAGCATAATCAGGTGGTGGTCGACGATGACGATCAGCTCCTTCCATATACCTGCTCTTGGCCTCGTCCAAAGGTTTCTTGGCGGAAACATGAATGTTCTGGAGACGGGACACCAAATCCAGAGCAGCCAGAGAGTCAGTAGGAACTAATAGCGATACCAAACCACAGCGAGGGTAAAACCCATGGTTACAGAAAAAAGGCGATACCCCAATAGATAAATGTTCACTGTTGTTATATGCAAACTCGGCAGTATATAGAACTGAGTTCCAATCCTTATCTCCCTGTAAGAGGTGATACCGTAGGTATTGGTCGATACACTGGTTGACCCTCTCTGTCTGACCGTCTGTTTGAGGGTGATGAACAGTGGAGAGCCGTATATCTATCTCCAACAAGTTGTTCAAACCTTTCCAGAAACGGGACACAGATTGAAGGCCACTGTCTGATACAATGACGGAGGGTAGTCCATGAAGGCGCACTACCTGTTGGAGAAACACACAAGCTAGTTCGTTAGAAGTAGGCAAATTCTTCAGGGTATAAAATGGGACATTTTGGATAGCATGTCAACAACTACAACTATGACAGTTTTCCCTTGCTTAGTAGGTGGCAGTTCTACAATAAAGTCCATAGAAATGGAATGTCATAGTGTAGGAGGTATAGGCAGAGGAGTAGCTGGTACTTGGTGGGTACTTTTGCTTTGTGCGCAGACATAACAATTTTCTACATACAACCGGGCATCTTAATTCATGGATGGCCACCAAAAATACCTTTTAAGCAAGGCAAGGGTTTTCTTGTATCCAGGATGGCCCGCAAAAGCGTGTGTATGGCACCAGGCATGTGCTTGTAACTGAAGGGTTTGTGTAGGGAGAACTAAGCCACCTTTTAATCTGACCCCATTGAGTTTGGTTTCTAAGTTCTTGAGTTCATCTGATTCATGTGCATGAGCCACTTCATTCAGAAATGATTCTTCTGAGAAAGAACCTCCTAAAACACGATCAGGACTTAGAATGTAAGGTGGGTCTTGTGTGCTCTGTCGTCAGGAAACTAATAGCCAAAGCGAGATAGGGCATCAGCCTTGCTATGTTTAGTGCCAGACTGAAACTGAATGACGTGGTCGAAATCACTAAAACAACATCTCAGCTGTCTCATGGACAAGGCCCTAGCTGCCTTCAAGAACTACAGATTTCTGTGATCGGTGATAACGGTAACAGTGTGCAAAGCTCCAAGCAGGTACTGACACCATTCTTCGATGGCCCTTTTTATTGCCAATAACTCCCTATCCCCTACAGAGTAATTCACTTCAGCAGGTGTTAGCTTATGAGAATAGTGAGCTACAGGACGTAGATGTCCTGTCTGTCTATCTCTCTGAGACAACACTCCTCCAATAGAATCTTGGGATGCATCCTTCTCCAACAGGAATGGCTGGTAAGTGTCAGGATGTATCAAAACAGGAGCTGTGGCAAAAGCCTCTTTTAAACAGGAAAAAAGCTCTTTCAGTTTCTGGTGTCCATTTGAATGACATCCCCTTTTTCAGGAGTTTGGTGATGGGAGTTGTAAGAGATGCAAATCCTTGTATGAATCGCATATAAAAATTGGCGAAGCCCAGAAAGCTCTGCACTTTCTTTACTGAATGGTGAGAGGGCCACTTAGTGATGGCAGCAACCTTTTGGGGATCCATAGTCACCCCTTTGGCTGACAATACACAACCTAAGAAAGTGACTTCAGGAACATGAAATTCACATTTGTCTAATTTCACATAAAGGTGGTTATCTCTGTTAGAACGGAGATGTTCTTCTACAGATGGAGAGTAAATCAGGATATCATCGATATAAGCAATGGTGTTTATATCCAGGGTCTCTCTTAGAACGTCATCAATAAAAAAATTGGAAAGCCGTGGGGTATTACATAGCCCAAAGGGCTTCACTAAGTTCTCATACAACCCAAACTGTGTTCAGAAGGTGGTCTTCCACTCATCCCCTACCCTTAATCGGACCAGGTAATATGCACCCCTTAAATTCAACTTAGAGGCTTATTTTACTTGATCTAGCAAAGTTTTTATCAGGGGCAACGTGTATTGATTCTTAAATGTCACACAATTGAGGGCTCTGTAGTCTATGCCGCACCTAAGACCCCTTCCCGCTTTAGTATAAGTAAAAGAGGGGAGGACGCTGCAGATCTGGATGGGCGATTGAATCCTTATACAACATGTCATATAAGTACTCCCTCAAATACATGTTTTCTTTTTCAGTCAATGCATATATGCGACTACGCTGTATTTTGGCCCGGGGTACCATGTCTAAACGACAGTCATAGGGCCGATGGGGTGGTAAGGCAGAGACTTTCTCCTCATCAAACACCTCTCTGAACTCTTCATAAGAGTCAGGTAATACGGGTAATTTACAATCAGTACTACCAGCCACATGTTGCAGTGTTGTAGAAGATCCAGACAGTGGTTCTTGCAAGACTCAGAAGTGAAAGCTATGGTATGGTCTTCCCAAGTAATGTCAGGGTTGTGTTTCATCAACCAAGGTAGACCAATGATGGCTTGGAACTGCAGCCAGGAGATAGCATTAAAATGAATAGTTTCATGGTGTTTATCCAGAATGAGCACGTCTAACTGTGTAGTGGTATGAGGAACAGGCCCAGACTTCATACGACTTCCGTCAATGGTCCTAACTATGTACACAGTACTTTTTGGTTCCATAGGAATATCCATGTTCCTTACCCAGGCTGAATCAATAAAATTCCCAGTGGCACCTGAGTCAAGCATGATTCGTATGTCCATGCTTTGATCACCACAACTAAGCTGGGCTGAGGTAAAAAAAAAATGTTTTAGAGGATAGGAAGTGGAATTTAACCCTACCAAGTGGGAGACAATTAGCCTATTTCACCTGAGTGATTTGTCTCCACCATGCTCAGGCGAGTTAGTTTCCTGACTCCGTGCATCGTTTAGGTATAACACGGCATTCCCTCAGAAAGTGACCTGATTGGCGACAGATTATTAGCCCGTCGTCTCTGCCTTTTTTTCCTGGCTCAGGGGCCCTTGCTGCCTAGTTGCATGGTTTCTGGCTCCTCAAATGGTTTGTCTGTCTCTAGTTTCCTTTCTCTAACAGTAGGGTACTTGGTTTCAATACGTCCTTTCTCCCTTTTTCCCTCATGCAAACGGTGATCCATTTTCACTACTAGATCAATTAATGCATCACAGGTTTCTGGAGGGCCGACCACTTGTGCTAACATATCTTTTAGTAAGCTGGAGATATAAGTCCTAAGATCCTTAGATCCTTTTTTAAGGTTAAATAACTCAGTATCCACAGACTGCATGAATGAATGCCTGTTGAATAAACGCCTTAGCTCCGCTTTAAAGGCTCTATAATCATATAACATAGGATCATTTCTATCCACTAAGGGGAGGGACCATGTGGCGGCTGCACCACCTAAATACAATAAGACGAACGCCACCTTGGAATGCTCAGTGGGAAAGCAGGAAGCTTTGCACATAAAGTGCAATTGGCACTGATTAATAAATGTTGCGAACTTAGCTGGGTCACCCATGAATCTTTCTGGGGGTGCTAAAGGTATAGAAGAGGAGCGGTGCTAAACGAGGAAGGAGGAGACCTAAACAAGGTAGTATAGGAGCCTGAAGGCACATCAGGAGGATGAAGTGTCCGAGAGGCTTGCTTTAGGGAATCAACTCTATGAGACAGAGCTTGGGTTTCTTTCTGTAAATTCCATATCATACTCGCCACATCTGCTAATGTTATCGGATGTTCCTCCATAACACCCGGCAGTAACGTTTTAAGGCCATCTTCCAAGAAATGTATGAGATCAATCAATCAATCAAAGGCATTTATAGAGCGCACTACTCACCCGGAGGGTCTCAAGGCGCTTGGGGAGGGGGGGTCCGCTACTGCTCGAACAGCCAGGTCTTGAGCTTCTTCCTGAAGGAGAGGTGGTCTTGGGTCAGGCGCAGGACGGTCGGGAGGGAGTTCCAGGTCTTGGCGGCCAGGTAGGAGAAGGACCTTCCTCCTGTTGTCGCTCTTTGGATGCGGGGGACGGCGGCGAGGGCGTGACTGGTAGATCGGAGATGGCGTTTGGGAGCGTAGAAGTTGAGGCGGTTGTTGAGGTAACTCGGGCCTTGGTCGTGTAGGGCTTTGTGCGCGTGGGTGAGGAGACGGAAGGTGATTCTCTTGTTGACGGGGAGCCAGTGAAGGTCTCTCAGGTGTCCGGAGATGTGGCTGCGTCGGGGGATATCGAGGACGAGTCTGGCTGAGGCGTTCTGGATCCGCTGGAGTCTCTTCTGGAGCTTGGCGGTGGTTCCGGCGTAGAGGGCGTTGCCGTAGTCCAGTCGGCTGGTGACGAGGGCCTGGGTGACCGTCTTCCTGGTCTCGATGGGGATCCACCGGAAGATCTTCCGTAGCATGCGTAGGATGTTGAAGCACGACGAGGAGACGGCGTTGACTTGTCTGGTCATGGAGAGGGAGGAGTCCAGGATGAAGCCCAGGTTGCGTGCGTGGTCTGTAGGTTTGGGTGCGGTGCCCAAGGCGGGGGGCCACCAGGAGTCGTCCCAGGCGGAGGGCGAGGAGCCCAGGATGAGGACTTCCGTCTTGTCTGAGTTCAGTTTCAGGCGGCTGGTCGTCATCCACTCGGCTACGTCTTTCATCCCTTCGTGTAGGTTGGTTCTGGTGGCGTCGGGGTCGTTGGTCAGGGAGAGGATCAGCTGGGTGTCGTCGGCGTAGGAGATGATGTTGAGGTTGTGTTGGCGTGCGATGGCCGCCAGGGGGCTCATGTAGACGTTGAAGAGGGTGGGGCTGAGCGAGGACCCTTGGGGGACGCCGCAGATGACTTTGGTGGCCTCTGACTTGTACGGTGGTAGGCGGACTCTCTGTGTCCTTCCGTCGAGGAAGGAGATGATCCATTCCAGTGCCTTCTCCTGGATTCCGACGTTGCTGAGGCGCTGCACTAGGGTGCGGTGACAGGCAGTGTCGAATGCTGCGGAGAGGTCTAGGAGGATGAGGGCCGCTGTTTCTCCGTTGTCCAGCAGGGCTCGGATGTCGTCGGTGGCAGCGATGAGGGCGGTCTCGGTGCTGTGGTTGGCTCGGAAGCCAGACTGAGAGAGAGAGAAAGAGAGAGAGAGAGAGAGAGAGAGAGAGAGAGAGAGAGAATGAGAAGAACTACCAGCCACAATTTGAAAAGCTAAAGATTTGGTACGAGCACTGCCTGATAGATGACAGGGTTGCTCAGGTACTTAAATCCTCTGGCGGCTTTGTGTGGGCCGGCAAGAGCTATGATGGGGACGTGCAGTCCGAAATCCTGGCTCAAGGATTAGTTCCCGGGCATTGATGACTTCTGTCTTGGTTTGCCCAGAGGGAAAGACTATTGAAGCAGAAGCAGCTCATGGCACAGTCACCCACCATTTCCATGAACACCAAAAGTGGAGTCCCACAAGCACCAATCCTATTGCAAGTATATTTGCTTGGACTCGTGGATTGGAGCACAGAAGCAAGTTGGATGGCAACCAGGACCTCATCATGTTTGCCTCAACACTGGAGAAGGTTTTGTGGAGACCGTGGAAAGTGGTGCCATAACCACGTATCTTGCTGGCTGCATTCGTGGAGGTTTCAGCAATGTGCGGTTAAACGAGCATTATGTGAATATCACAGACTTCTTGCATGCCATCAAGATCAACATTGACAAGGCACTGGGGAAGTAGAAGAGGAGCCCTTTGTGGGGAAGCAGCAGAGAATATTTTAACATAAAAACAGGGTAGAAAATCCAATTTTGGTGTGGCGTACGTGGTTCTGATTGAAAAGAAACTACTTTTTTTTTTAACCTGATGAGATTTTGTTTTTAGACTTGTCTGGTGGAGCTGGAACGTGCCTCTATTCCATTGGACGTAGTGTAGGAACTTCCCAGACAGGACTCTTAGCAGGAAACAACCTCACCTACTGTAAGTGTCATGTCAACCAGGTTTCCATTGTACAAATGTAGCAAATAAATCTACTACGGTGAAAAAAAAAAAGATCACCGAGCAAAACTTCGGGAGGACACTGTGAGCCTGCAGTGCAGAGGGCAACAAGAAGCACTTTCGGCATGTCCTTGGGCACTCAGACGAGGCTCCCAGGAACTAGTGCAGCAGCTGCAGTGCAGAGCTACCAACTCTGAGCATTGAGATGGTTATAACAACTACTTTTTATTCATCTGTATTTTATTCCTCTTATCTGCAGACAGTGTCAGGTTGTTTCTTGCACAAGAGCCAACGTTTTCATGTCCTGAAAATAACATGCAAACAAGCATCACATGATACAAAAAAGGATAGCACATGTGCAGTGTAACTCACTACACGTCCTCCGCTCCACCCCGCCCATCCTGATACCCGAGCCACAAATAACAGAACCGAAAACGAGAACTTTCCCTGAAAACATATAACAAAAAGTAAACGTGTGGTTTTGCCTCGACTCTACATTGTGTTGTATAGTACTGCAACTTCAACTGGATTTATATAGTGTTTACGACCCATGGCTCAGCATTGTAGTGCTTCACATGTTGATCCCTGGGATCTGCATGGCAGCTAATGATGAGACACTATGCCCCTTAAGTCACGTGTCTCTGTGTGAGAATGGCACTGTGTGCTTTGCCTGAGTTGATGGAAGGAAAAGTGACTAGGCTAACGGCACATTTGGTAGCCATCTTGGAATATGAGCCATCCCATAAACGAAGGCAGGCATTTTTTACACTAAAAATGCAAGTAAGTAGTGAAAGGTAATTTCTCTGTCAGCCCCTGGGAACTTGGGGGCATATTACCAAGCAAAAGCGATAATTATCGCTATTGCTTGGTTAGAGACAAAAATTTACCGCTGAGCTGCGGCGATTTTTATCGCAGATAAACCTTGGTATTACCAAGGTTTATCGCAAATGCGAAAAAAACGGCCGCAATGCATGAATATCGCTGAAAAGTCCGCGATATTCATGCATTACCAAGCTAATGCTCTTAGCCATGTTATCCACCTCCCATTGGATAACATGGCTAAGCACTGCTCAGGGCAGGTGTTAGCTTTTGGAGATCCAAAAGTTGGTAATAGGAGATAGCGATGTTAGCGACTGTTTCCAGTCGCTAACATCTTGGCACGCCCGCTTTGCATGTCATTAGCGATAAATATCACTGACATGCAAAGTGGGGCCCAAGATGGTCGCTATCTCCTACTAGCTGTCGCTAACTGGTGTTAGCGACAGCTAGGTAATAGGGAGATAATTTTATCTCCGCTTTCTTGGCTTTTAAAGCCAAAAAAGCAGAGATAAACCCCCTTGATAATATGCCCCTTAGACTGTTATATTTTCTACATGGTAAACGTTATATAAAAACTTAAAATAGAAAATATCTTTTAGTTCAGTAGTTCCACCGCAAACCACAAAACAGTTTGTAAAATAATACTTTTGAAAAGTTATTCATGGTTTGACTGACTGCCTCTCGATTGCCATTTTAATCACTGAAGAAAGTAACCTGGCATTACAACAATGTCGGTCACTAGATCAGATTGAAAAATAAAGATGGACTACGCCCGAACGGCAGTGATGGAGCGCGATGGTGCTCTAAAATTGTAGGGGTGCATCATAACCATGGATAGCTCATACCCGCATATATTCTTGTGTTGTATTAAAGTTTATTAATAGAAATGTGTTGTAATAACGAAGATGTGCATGTGTATAAATAGAAAAGTATTTCATGCCATGCAGAAGAGAAATGAAATGGCGCTTGTATTCGAAACTGTAACCTTTAATCCATTGCAATTGCTTAACGAAAAGCTCATGTGTAGTGAAATGCATTAGGTTTAAACGTGCACCATGATGAAGACTGCACAAAGAAATAATGGGTTGTGCTTAGTATGTAATGAAATGTAGTTGCTTGCAGATGCAATGTTTTAACATGCGTGATTATTTAAAGTTAAAGGCCTAAATGAAATGTTCATGTTCTGCTCATGAAAGGCCTGTTTGTTTGTTCTTATGTTGGCCGAATTGTGTAGGCCTGGAAACGTAATTTCCCTGGTAAGCTCTCACATTTGGAGGTAGTCAGCGAATTTCATGTGTATGCAAGGATGATCTGTTCTCATATTTCAGCTGCAGGCGGAAGAAGCTGCCTTTGTTAGTTAGAACTAACGGCTTTTGTTTTAGGAGTTAGGCATGGAGGCGAAGTGAAACATTGTAAACAGAAGGTCGATATTTGGGAGTCGGTGGTCTTCCTCGTTGAGGAGGCCTGGGAACCAAGGTCATCGGTCTACATCTGGCGAGGACAGTGGAAAACTACCTAGAAGCAGTGTCCGTTAGCATAAGGTCATCTGTGGGCATGTTTTACATCTTTGCGTTTTTGTATTAGGGAAAGAGCCCTTGGGGAGGAGAGGCAGAAGGAGAAAGAGACAGGATGAGTAGGGGAATGGGTCAGAAGATCGATCTGGAAAAGAACATCTTAGAATGAGCTCTGTAGTTTGGCTACTGACTTACTTTGTGAATGTACTTCTTAGGAAGTCTTTACAAGCTGACACCTTTTACTGACTTTGTCTGGAGAAGGTTAAGTAGGGATGTCACCTTAGAGATAGAGTAAGGATAGCTTAATGTCACCTATTTCTGTCACAGATGAAGTCTTACTTGAATATTGGAGCAATTCTGGCTTGTGTACTCTTCCTGGAACTTTTTATTCTTTGAATGATTCATCGGATTAGACTCCTGCATAGATACGGATTTGTATTAGTTCCCATGTACTTTTACCACCTCGTCTTGAGGTGCTTGTATATTCAGTTGCTTTTGGTTTTGTAATAAAACCCCTAAATTGAAATCTGGAATCTGATTTTTCCGAGTTATAGTTATTGATTGTGATAAATGGTTGCAATGAATGATACTCCCTTTACACTTCTCAGCAGGTAATAAAAGATCTGTCGAACTAGGGTTCCTAGAAATTTTTGACAGTGGAACCAACTTAATCAACAGTCTGTCTCAAATTGACATTTGTTCCCATTTTGAAATGGGGTAATACTTCACTGGCATAACATGAATACTTACAGTCACTTCCTCTACCTCGTTGTCCTTTCTGCTTTCATGAATACGATGCCTGCTGGTGAGCTGCTCTTCCTGCTTTGCTCTGAAGTCTGTAGTGTTGTCCTTTCCTGTAGTACCAATCGTGTACGCCAGTGATGGCCAACGGGGTACTGCTTCTTCTCCTCTGTCTGCAGCATGTGCTGCACTTCTGCTTGGGGTTTTCACAATCTATGGACGGTGACTTCACCTTCACGCTTTCCCCTGGACACAAGGAGTGATTTCATCAGCCCATGAGGAATGAAGCAACTCTGGAGATAGAGCACCAGTTGAGAGGACTGAGAATGCCAGGGGACCTGCTGATTGCTGTGTAAAGTTCTTTAACTCGTCTCGGGGAGTTCAAGATGTGTACACAGAGTTCTGTTGCAGCCACTTGCCCTGCTGAAAGGGACATAAAAGCATGGTAGGGAATGTCAGTAAGGGTCCCCGATCCATGCCATCGCAGACATGTTTTCCCTTCCTATACTTTTAAATTACAAACGTATGCATTAATGCAATAGAAGCATCCCACGAGTATAACAAATGCCCTAGTCTAGGTTGCAATCACAAGGGCCAGGTTCACCGAATCATTGGTGGGGCTTGGATCATACGCACAGCTTCTTTGAGAACAGATGACGTGTGTCCTGCGGGAAGCCTTACTAATGTATGTGGTAGTCCGTGCAAAAGACCCAGAAGTGAACGAACGCTCTCAGGCTGCATAACCACGAATAAGCCACTGATCTATTCGTTTTGCACAGCGCTAAACAATCAGCGCCGGACACCCATGCTGTCCTTCTTTAAAACCCTTAGCGGAGGGAACAAGCCCTAACAAAGTAGATGAAGGAATGATTTTAGACAGTGTCACCTCATCATAGGCAAGGTTGTCACATCCTCCTCATACTCCTTCATATTCATAGTGCAGGTCAAACCTTTAGAATGTGTGTAACATATGCATGTAACATTGTTTACATAGGTTACAGGAGCCCTGGCGCCGTGACGAGGTACAGAGCACAGAGCAAGGGAAGAAGTGAGCGCCGCAGCTGAGACCCGGCGGCTTACCTGCAAGTGCTGCAAAGGCTTGGGAAGGATGCTTCTCTGCTGGAGATTCGTGTAGTAGTGATCATACGCCAGGATGCCACATACAGCCTCCCTCCTCCTCTTATCTAGCACTGACAGGAGTAGAGCGAACATGGGGAATAGCAGAAGTCCATAGGCATACAGCTCCTTCCTCCTAGCTCCAGACACGCAAACAGTACAGTGCCTATCCAATACCGCCATGAACAGCTGCATGAACCAGGAAGTGCCATATGGCCACAGAAAGGTGTTCATGCGCCTAACTTCCAGCGCTTGCAAGATGACGAAGCTAAGATACACATTGGCAGTAAAACAAACATTAAACAAGCCCAATCCGCCTTTAAACAAAGCTCAAAACCAAACATCCCACCACAAAACAGCCCAAGTGACGTTCGACATGGAAAATTGCTAAAAGCTTAAAAAATATAACAAATAAAGCGGCAGGCATGGCGCAAGACGTACCCCCTATACAATTGTGGAATTAAGAGGAGGTGGGAGGGAGGAAAACCATATTTAGGTTTAATGAATTATTGTGCCGAAACTACACAGAGGCACACAGAAACAGAGCAGGAAACCAAGAAAAAAAGAACAGACAAAGACTATAGTGTGATAACAAGACAGTACATAGTCCCTGCTGCATGGGAGGAACGGAAGAGAGAAAGGAGGGACAAAGAGTCAGGACTGACCACTGGCAAGCAAGGATTTTTGATGGACACTGAAACAAACAAATCAAAAGCTGGGGGATGGCTTTAAACCAACATAAGAAATTACAATAGGTCTCGAATGCTTGACCTAAAAAAGGGCAAGAAGAGCAGGGGTCACATTAAGCAAAAACACACAAGTGGGGTTTCTGATTTTTGTAATAGTGTTTTTTTTTCTCCTTTGCAGCTAAAAGAAGTTTTACCAATAATAAAGAACACCTAGAGAATCACCCATCAAGAGCACATAACCATCAGATAAGTGTATTTTCTATATTCAAAAAAGCAGTTCTAAATACAAAAAGAATACACTGCGATTTGTTATAGCCCTTGCCTTATTTCTTGCATTTCAGAGACAAATTACCAGGAAGCGAAGGGTTAAGGTGCAGAAGTTCCCTGGATACAATGTTACCGCCCAGTAAGGAGCAGCATGTCGACAAGCCCTGGAAGAACACCAGAGGACCCAGGAAGAAGAAGGACACACGAGAAGCCCAGCAACACGAGCAAGAGACTACAGAGAAAACAGCGGTCAACAGGATTCAGGTAAGTCGGGAAAAACGGTGGGAGGCCTGGCGGGATCCGTGCTGGAACGCGAAGGGCATTGCCAGCGCGGACCGCTCCTTTAAATACTAATGTAGCGCCGCCCTCGCCCTCGCCCGCTGACAGACAACAGTGGGCGGGGCTCGCTTCTCTGCCCTCGAACACGGGAACAGGTGCCGCAGCAGCCAGCGCGCCCTGAGAAGCCCGACAATACCATTATACAATGGATGCCTGTGTGTGTGCATGCACTATGATCATCAGAAGGCTTTTTTAAATTGATTTTTTAAACAAAACCCATTCCAAGATGTCTGCTGTGCACTCATACATATGCAGGGCACCCATCTTGTAATGAGATTTAAAAAAAAGAAACAATACGCATTACATGATGGCTGCCATGTGTGGATATGCAAGAATTGTAGCCACCTTTTTAGGTCTCGCGACCTATCAATGCGCATGCGCATTGAGCGGAGCGAGATATAAAGGGGCTTAAACAGAGCCTACCGAGATCGGGCGATTCCATGCAGTGCCCGTAAAAGCTCGCTCAATGCGCATGTGCATTGCCATAAAAAGCGCGTGCACAGACACCAGCCCACCTCCCACAGTCATCCCCCAGCGTGCGCTGTGCCAACAAGCCTTTGAAGTGAAGCTTAGCTTCACTTCAAAGGTATCCGCTACCCCCGCCCCCTGCTTCACACGTTTCTCGCATTTCTCAATCTCCTCCCTCCCTCGCCTCCCTCGCCCTTCAGCGTGCCTTCAGCCTCCATCCTCTCCCTTTTGTGCGTTTCCCCCCATTGCTGCGCTCTCTGCCTCTGGTCTTCATCCATGTCCTTGTGTGCTAATCCCTCTTTTGTGTTCCTTTTTCACCCGTTTGTTTCTCCCCCATTTACGTGTTGCAATCTCTCCCGTTTGTTAGTTCCTACCACGTTCCTCTCTCTCTCTATGTTTGCTCCCTTCTGTATTCCCTACACCAATACCATGGGAAAACAACCATACCCAGGAATTCACAATTAATTCAAAGGGAGACACTGGAATTCAACCCAAATCTGATGCTGAAATCTTGAACGTTAGCAGCTTCTCACATTCCTCTCATTGCTTCCCCATCACAGAAGCTACAGGACAATAAAGAAAGTATATGGCATGTGCATGGTAGAGTCAACTGTCAAGTTGTGAAGTTCTTTGACCTAATAAGAAAGAGACTTAACCATGCTAGATGAACTTTTTAAATCCCTCGAGGGTAACCATAAAACTGTTAATAACACTGTAATTTTATGCATCCTATTTTTGTTATGTTTAAGTAACAACAATTATGGACGTTTTACAATTTTGTAAAGATTTTAATTAATCATATACAAATAAAAATATTTACTTACTTTACTTACTTACTTACTTACTGGTAGAGTGTGTTAGCGTTTTTTCTTTGTGCAAGATCCAAGACCATAAAGCCCTATCAGGTGGATTCAATTTCACAACTGACTCTGGTCAACCAATTAATACAGTCATTAAATGTGAAGCACATTAGGTTCTACAAGAAAGGCAGAGAATATTTAAGTTTCAAACTATGAAGATTTATTAAAGGTTAATCGCTTAAAGTAAACAAAAATCAAGGTGGTATTGATTAATCAAAATATGAATGCATCAAATAATTAATAAATGTGCACACTTCTAGAGCGCATGGCTACTCAGAGAGTGTCCTGGTGCTGCAGGCAGAAGCAAATCAAGGGACAAGATCGTAACAAACTAAACAAGTGGGTTTTTACGAAAACACTCCTCATTCAGCATGTTTCTAAGATAACAAGCATTGGCATAGCCAATAGGTCTCGCCTTTGGGACCTTATAAGTGTTTATCCATGCAACAGTTGATGTTGTTGCACCAAGGATATTGTGCTGCACAACTAAACACTTATAAGGTCCCAAAGGCAAGACCTATTGGCTATGCCAATGCTTGTTTTTTTTACTCCCATTACATGAATACATTCATGATAGCTAGCCATCTTGTGGTGTGTTTTGCTGAAGAAAGAAAACTATACATTGCAAGATGGCTGCAAGCATGCACACACAGTGACCATTTTGTAATGTGTTGTCTTTTAATTTGAAAAGCACACATTATAAGATGCTCACCATGCCTGTGCACCCATGCATGTTCATGCCGGTCGGTCATCTTGGAATGCATTTTGTTTTTAAGAAAACACATTACTAGATGGCCACTGTGCATTCTGAAAACGAAATGTATTCCAAGAGAGCATTGGCAAAGCCAGTGGGACTGCATGTGGTGTCACATGATTGCCTCGGTGTGCCTGCAAATGTACATATGCGAGCGGGGGGGGGGGTAGGATTGTGTATATGTATCTATGTGTTTTGTTATGAAGCAAGTTCTACTTCACCACTCGAGGAAGAGGGGAAAAAGTTTAGCACACTTTTGCAAAAGAATCACTAATTTGTGATTCTATTTTTGAATTGTTTCAGCAGTACATACAAATGCTCATCACATCTGTCAGGAGCTCTCCAATTACCTTATTATCTTTGTCTCCAATTTTTCAAAAATCACTTGCGATATTGGCAGCATTAGAGTTACAACTCCAAATTGGTCCCCTCCATCAAGCTAATTAGTCAATATGCTGTAGTACAGACATGACCACCATCCAAATGATCAATGACATTCCCAATTGCGTTTTTTTCAAGGCAGTTTATCAGTAGCTTTTCCACTGATAAAGTTTTATGTTTAAACTTCCTAAAATTGAAAATGTGTTTTGGTGCTGGGGCCTGCCACAAAATTCATATTCATGGCATCTTACTAAATAAAGAAAATTGTAGGTTGTGCTGAACTTTTACTTTCAATACACATGTAGCAACTATTATCTTTAGGAAAGTTGTGTTTGTCTAAGACTTGTCAGCCCCTAAACTAGCACAGAAGGACAGACTCCCACTTCCTGAAATATCGGTAAATCGGCTTCCTTTGTCTCAAATCTCAGGAAAAAGGGGTGGTGTATAGTTATTCAGGGGCATATTAACAAGGAACAGAGAAAATTAACGCTAAGGGCGTTTAGCTTTAATTTTGTTAGCGCCTGCTATCGCTGGATAATATCGCCTGGTTATCGCGTTATTAACAACGCTAACTGCCTAGGCGATAAAAAATCCAGCGATAGTAGCATTTTGGGAGGGTATCGCCGGTAATGCAGCGATAAAACTACAAGGATAGGGATATCCTTATTGATAGCCCATGGTGGACTTAGCCATGTAATCCACCTCCCATTGTATTACATGGCTAAGTCTGAAAATTAGAAGACATAAAAAAGCTGCATTAACCATGATTAGCGCTGCTTTTTTTGTCTCTAACATGGTTAGCGTGAAGCTTGATAATAGGAGAAATGTCGCTTAGCGACATTTCTCCTATTATTTTGCTCTGGAACGCCCACTTTGCATCTCATTAGAGATGCAAAGGGAAGCGTAGTGGAAAGGTGTCCTTACATGCGATTTTGCATGTTAGCACCCTGTTGTTGATAGGGCGATATTTTTATCTCCGCTTCTTTGGCTTTTAAAGCCAAAAAAGCAGGGATAAAGCCCTTGATAATATGCCCCTAAGTC
Source organism: Lissotriton helveticus (assembly GCF_964261635.1). Classification (NCBI taxonomy): domain Eukaryota; kingdom Metazoa; phylum Chordata; class Amphibia; order Caudata; family Salamandridae; genus Lissotriton; species Lissotriton helveticus. Next base: position 114,033,849 of record NC_136065.1, read on the forward strand.
CCCTGCCTGCAGAATAATAGACCTTCTGACACATCAGCCCTATTGCAAACTCTCCATCAGCAGGATAAGAGAAATGTAATTGAAGGGCATACCCCATCTCTGTACTTATCAAAGGTAAATAAAGGGAAGAAAGGCACCAGGTTTTACATGACTCGTGCTTCATTGTGGTCATCCTGAAAATTAGTTCGGAAAATGTACGTCTTGTTTTCCCTCTTTAGAGTTATTTTGATGATGCTAGTATACACTACATGCATATTGTTTGGAGAAGGCCTATCGCTGTGAGCAACTGATATCAACCTGTTTTAGCGTCCAGGCACTACATTGCTTAACTTTGTAAGAGATAATCTGTTGCTCCACCCACAGCTAACAATTCACTTACTCATAACTATGGGGCCGATTAGGATGGAGGATTTTCCACCTCCTCCGGGCCGGCGGAAGCCACCGCCGGCCCGGAGGAGGCGGATAATCCTCTGCGGAGTCACCAAAGACCCACCGCCGCATTACGATGGCTGGTGGGTCTTGGTTTCTGTCCGCTGCTTTTCCGCCGCGGTCGGATTACAACCACGGCGGAAAAGCTCTCATTTGGCTGGCAGTGTCTATCAGACACCGCCAGCTAAATTAGGATGCATTAGTAAACATGCTTTTCCGCTGCGGTTTTTCCGCCGTGGAAAAGCATGTGTACTTTTGATTTTGGGGGCCCGTTGCGGGCCCCCAGGGTGTAGGCGGGTGGGGGGTGCACATGGGGGGTACCTATGGTACCCCCCAGTATTTACATGCACAAAGCGGCAGGCACCGCGCGGTGCCTGCCGCTTTGTGCATGTAAATGTAAAACATGCACTTTTAACATTGCGGCGGGTGCTGCTTGAAGCAGCACCCGCCGCAATGTTAAATATCCAGGATGTGACCGCCAGGGTGGCGGTCACATCCTAATTGTCATGGATAGACCGCCGCTGCCCATGCGGACGGTCCGTCCTACTCAGGGGTGGCGGACGGACGCAAGTCCGTCCGCCATCCTAATCGGCCCCTATATGTTAACAGTTTCTGACCTTGCATTTCAGTGGGGAATCATCCCATATTGATGAAGGTAATGTCCTAGTAAACACAATCATGGATGCTATGAAGTCCCTTTTAAGTGCAGCCTCCCTTGCAGCTGGCAGTCATATCAAACAATAAAAGAAATGAAACCACATCAACTACAATGGCTCCCACTCAATGGGCCACATTAAAAAAAAAGGACGTATCACGGCGGCATGAGATATTTTCCTGTGCAGAGCTGCCTCATTTTAAAAGCACTGGAATGCGTCATATTAAGAACAACACAACACATCCATGTGCGTCATGGTGCAAGAGTGCCTGAATTGCGGGCCAGGGGGCCGGCGTTGCAGGGATGATTGTTTATGTGCAGGAAACACAATCATTGATGGCATTCTCCTCTTTCTATGCAATGCAGCACACATAGAAAGAGGAAAAAACAAGGAGAAATACAAGTATTTCTCTTCATTGCGCTACTCCCATGACTCCCTTGGAATGGCGTAGTATTCTGATGCATTCCCTGCTTTGCAAAACTTGGTAGATCTCTGAATGTGCCAGGACCCATGGATGTTGCCTGTGAACACCTACAGTGGTAGTTTAGTTATTACAGTGAATCCAGTATCTTTCAGTCCCATAAATATCAAATGTTTGTATTTAATCACTATTGTTCTTTCATGTTCTGCAGGCTCCCGGGACAGTTCTGAGGATCCAATGACACTTCGGGTTTGTCAGTTTCTCACAACTCTGTGTCCTTTTTTTCTTAGTTCCACTCTGCTCCATCAGTCGCTGGTTCTGATCCGGAGGGGTAGTTGGATACTTTTGGCCAGATGTACGACCGGGGCATTTAACGACTCTCAAATTGCGCTCAATTGCGAGTCACTAAATGCTATGTACAACAGTGTCTGAGACACTGTTTGTGATTCCCAATGGGGTCGCAAATTGCATGCCTCATCAATATTCACGAGGCACTCGCAATTTGCGACCCCATTAGGAATGGCAGGCCCTCCCAGGTATGGTGGCCTACTGGGCTCAACAGACCTCCATGTCTGGGACTGCTTTTCAATAAAGCAGTGTTTTTTTTTTAAGCAGCCCGTTTTCCGCAAAGGAAAACGGGATAATTTTTTTTAATCTACCTGGGACCACTGCCTGTCCCTAAAAAATATTTTCCCCTGCATTTGCATAGGGGAAGGGGTCCTCTGGGGACCCCTTCCCATTTGCAAGTGCATTACCACCCTCTTGAAGAAGGCAGTAAAGTGTGAGTGTTTTACGACTGCAATTGCGATCATTCTAACATTTTTACATAGGGTAGCCAGGCGCTTCCTAATTTCGAGCCGCAAATCTTATTTAATGAGTCGCAAATAAATTGATACTCGCTAAATAGGGTTTGTACATGGCCCTATTAGTTTTTGCATGCGCAAATGGGTCGATAACTCATTTGCGCATACAAAAATGGGTCGTACATCTGGCCCTTTGATTCTCTTAGTACCTCTCAGTTCTTTCAATACTGTAATTTGTGCTTCGCAATAGAAAGATGATCCCTGGCTAGATTTACTAACATTTCATGCAACGCAGTGCAGCGAGACAACTTGCTGTGCTGGCCTGCGTTGAGTGAAAATGAGACATCAATAATGTGCCATATTTACAAAGAGATGGTGCATTTCTGCTGCCTCCTTGCGCAGGTGCACTCTGTACTGCCTAGTGCCAATGCAGGCACCCTTACAAGAAGGTGTAAGGGTGACTGCGTTACAAGCAGGATTGTTTTGTGCAGTAAGGGACACCTTCCTGCACAAAAACAATCCATACTGGCATTTTCCTTTTTTTATGTGTGATGCGGAATGTATCACACACTGAAAAATGAAGTAAGTAACAAGGAGAAATAAAGATATTTCTTCTTGTTGCACCTATTTCTGGGAGGAGTACCATTTTGACACATTTCCAGGTTTACAACACTTTGTAAATGTGGGAATGCTCCAAATCGGTATATGTTTGAGGACACCCACACTCCACACATGGAATGCCTGCTTGCCGCAAGGTAACACAAGGTAGCGGTATGTGCTGCTTTCCGATACCTTAGATTCACTAAACCACACAGAGCCATGCAAGGTAGCTTTGCATGGCTTAGTAAATCCCACTAAAGGGCTTGTGTTGCCTCATGACGATTTGCACCACGCAAGCGCAACGCAAGCCCTTTGAAAATTTGGCCCATAATGTCTACATCCCAGCAGATGACACTCTATTTGGCCAAATAAGTCAATAATGGCAAATTGATTGCAGTGGTTGGGCGCCTTATGCTGTATGGTGGAGTGTAACGACGGTACTTCACATGTGGTGATATGGTTGATAATGACTCATAACACGTCAGACCTGAGCAAATGATGGCTATATCTGGAAGACGGATGGCATTGCCAGGAAATATAGGAACATGCTGCCAATACATGGGCATGTGGTGGCCATGCCTAGGTGTTAGATGCAGCATATCTGCGTATGAAGGTGAGGCCGCAGTTAGATCTGGCCAGAGCCTATGGAAGTTCAGTCATGTTTCAGAGGCACCAGAAGCTCTTCTCTGGCTTCCCATCCAGCAGAGAACAATTAAGGATTCTTTGCATTGAGCATAAAGTGTTGTCTGTGCAGGAGAAAGCCTAAATATCCGAGGTGCTACAACCATATGTGGCATCCCACACTATGAGTTCTGAACATCTGTGACTACTAGAGGCTAACCAACAAGAGGCTGTGCACAGGGGATGTATGACGGTACGACGTGGGCTATTACCACGCGTACCGTTACAACACGTGTTTCACAACGCAAGTCGTTACCACGACTTGCGCTGTAGGGTGCGGGCTTAGGAATAGTTTAAATTACTATTCCAACACCAGTCCCCGTGGATAATAGGGAAGGTGTTGGAATAGTAAATTAACTATTCCTTGTCCTTGAGCGCCCTCCAGCGCATGTCGTGGTTACGACTTGCGTTGTAAGAGACGCGTCGTAATGGTAGCACGGGGTAACATCCGCGTCGTAAAGGATGTTCCCCGTGCACAGGAGACCATTGCTTCCGATTTCTGGTCCCCTGCTTGTGAAACCCTGTTCCTCTGGAGCTTAGAACACAGGAACATTACTTTTTGTTTGCAAGGGGCTATAATTCGACCTTTTCCATAAAGATGCATTCTGAAGGGAAAATCATCTACATTTTCTTTAAGGATGCTCAAAGTAAGCTGGCAGTGATGTTCTTCATTTTATATTTGTCAGGAGATTGGTCCAATCTAGTTAAGTTTTGTGTTCTCTTCATGCTAACACCAATAAGCCTTCCGGTGTGAATGCACTCTACAAATAAAATAAATGAATCAATCAATCATACACACATACACTAGTATTCATTTGGCCTTTGATAGCAGAATGTGGAAATTTGGCAGCTTTTGCTGGTAATGTGATGCTAGACCTAAGCACACAGTGATACAAATGGGCCTGTTGAGAATCATCTGGCATTTGATGTGCCAGGCTACATGTATAGACCAATGTCATCAACTTGTATGGGGTCTTATTCTTAGCAGAAAGACAGCTGTCAAAGCTACAGAGATCTAACAAGTACATCTGAACCTTTACTGTGTAAAATGCAGAAGTGGTGTGATTGTGATGAAAGATTACATCTGCATAGAGGGGCTAAAAGTACTGACGAAGTTCATTGGAGAGGCGGCGATAGCCTTGTTTAAGATTCAACACAAGGATGAATTAATTGTACAAGAATAAAAGGTAAACATGGCACCTTTGTGAAGTAGAGGATATAGTTATGTTTAAAAATGATGTAAGAAGGTAGTTATCGCCCAAGAGATATGTGTCAATCGGCCAAAAATGCCTTCCGTCTGATTGCTGAGTATTTACTTGAAGAAAATAGAAAGCAAATAAACCATCACAATACCATTTTCTCAATTATGTTATATTATGTATGTATGAGTGAAGGCTGCATACTCTTTTCAGCAGTGTATGGTGATTTCATATGTAGAAATGAAAGCCAGATACTACCACCAATCTATCAAAAGGAAGATGAGGCAATCAGGGTAAATCCTGCCCTGATTAACCCCAAACACAGAACAAAGTGGTAACATATTAGCCAACAGACCTCTTCCACAAAGGCAGGACAGAAAGAGCCTTCATGAGTGGTAAACCAAACCTATCTTACAAAACATCCACTAGTTGAGAAAAATGAAAGTTTAATTTTACCTCCTCACACTGATTTACTAACATTTGTAATTTTACAAACCTTCAGATCAATAAGTATGCTTTTATAATGCTGTTGCAGTTTTAAACTATTTTTTGCGCGTTTACCATCGACACCACCCACCTGAGTAGCAGATAAGGATTCTTCCAATTCTTACTGGACACAGCTGATGCTCACTCAGCATCTTACTATTACATCAAGCTATGAGTATTTGGAAATTACACATAATTTAAGCGAAGACAGTGATTTCAATCATAAATTTATATTTGTACATAATCTATCAAATTATAATGATATAGATTTCTTTTAAGATTAGGTAAAAAATGTTTTGGAGAGTTTCACAAAACAGAAATATTAAATTGTTACATAGTCCTGTAGCTGATTTGATTTAATTTGGCCCCGCTGGAAGTGGTCTTCCTGCTAATTCTTTCATTACTACATGTCCTGTGTTTGAGACTCAGCAGGACTGGTTGTAAATGGGCAAACTCTGCGGGTTTTAATTTAAATGTATAGATTAGTAGTACCATTTTTATTTATTTTGTGCAGATGAAATAATGATACTTCGTCTTAAGAAACATTTTAGTGGTGTGTGGTGTGGTGCCTTCATTACAGCTCCTGGTCTTGAATTCAGATGATAAAGAGGAGTCATCACTCACCATAACAGGAAGTCTTTATACTTGTTGTGAGTGCTATTTGTGTACATTAAGATAACTCCAGGTCAACATCACCCTAAATCTCTCCCATACTTCTGTTGTCTGCTACTATTGAAATCATCCAGAAATATTCTTATAATGTCATCTAACACTTTCAATTTTTTTAGATTAATCAGTTTTATTCTGTGTTTCATGCCATGCTTGACAGGCTCAGGGGATAGTCCACTCTGCCCCCAGAGACCCCGAGGCACAGTCTGAGGCCAGTAACAATGTTCTCCAGGTGATGGATGTGGGCCCACTCGCTTTACTTCCGCGAGTCCCACAAGGCAGGGTGTTTGGTCACATCCAGCCTTGTCTGAGAGAAGGAGATAACCATTGGCCAACTTTTGGGCCCAATACTCCATCCCACAGAACCGATGACATTGTCATTGACTGTTCTTGCCCCACTAGACACAGCTCGGTTACAGGGCCAAACATTCATTAACATTCTGCACTCAGTTCCCCCTTGTTTAGTGCCAATTGGGCACCTCTGTTGGCTATGCTCTGTAGGATCTGCATGGGGGCCACATTGCAAGCTTGTGCTCAGACCCCCCTCCACCACCCACAAGGGTAAAATATTTATCAGTTTGTAGGCAAAGGTTATTCATTTTGCCATGCGCTTCAGACACTACTTCAAAGTTACTCCCTGGATGCTAGAGCCCACTTGAAGTGCCCTTTGATCATGTATTATTTCGGCACATAACACGGCCTTCGGTTGTCCTGCAACAACCTCCCCCCATAACATGACCCAGAATGGCATTTAGCTATGCACATTGAGATTTATACCGGTGTGATCTGCTCCATTTTTTTGGTGCCCAGAAAGCTCTAGTGGTATGGCGTGCCTAACCCCACTTCAAGACCCAGGACATGCCTATTCCCACTCCCACCCAAGGAACTTAGGATTTGTGGGTGCTGCCAGAAATTGCTTGGCACAGGCTCTGGCCTTCAGAGATGGCTTGGTCCCAGTAACCTGGCCTTGGGCCTTACTAGGCACAGCTGGCAAACATGTCCAGGGATCTCAGGGTTTGCTTGCGTTCATGTCCTGTGCCTGGTACTCTACTACAAGTATCAGTTAATTATCATCTTCAGGAGTTTTTGTATTCTCACTATGCAAAATTCACCATGGCAACTTCATTGTAAGCATTTCTTTTTCTGAAGCTTCCTTCCCCATCAGCTAATCAGCACAGAACTTTCCCAGATTAAATTTAGGTGAACATTTCGGGGCTGATTACGATGTTAAGCGGATGCATATCGGTCTGGAACCGCCCGACCACAGATTGGCGGTTTCGACATCCCAATTTGGATGTGATTGCCCATAGGGCAGTCGGAAACATCCATTTCATTAAGGCATCTTGTGTGGTGGGTGGAAAACGGCCACAGCACAAGCTGCCATAGTGAAATGAATGTTTGAAACATCCCTGCCCCGTGTGGCAGGTATGCAGTGCAGAGATATTTAGGGGGGCACCATAGGTGCCCGCCAGGCCCCATAGCGGAGGGCCAGGGGGAAGGGGCCCTGCTAGGGGCCCCCAATGTTGCTTTCCGACAGCCTTTCCATGTCGGAAAGGCCGACATGGCATGGCTTCTTGAGCCCATGGGAAGCGCCGCACACAGTCCCCCCATCCGAAACCTTCGCCCGCCACATCATAATGTTGTGGGTGGACTGCAATGTCAGATGACGGTGGGTCCAACACCAACGTGCCATCTGTATCGGGCCCACCAACATCATAATCAGCCACATATTGTTTTCAAAACGTGTTGTGGAGATACTTCATAAACTAAGTGCTATAGGCACTCGTATGAAGATATTTCAATGGATGGAGACAGTACTGGTACTTACAAATACCAACTGGAAGAACCAGACAGGCAAGTTATCTTTTGGGACATTCTCCCGGGTGGCTTGTTCGCTAGAGGACAGTTTTTAAAGGTCCATGGCCACCTCTGTTACTCTCACCAGCTCACTGGGGTTTATTACAGCAGGCACAGAGAAGGTACAAGTGGAGAGAGAGTAATAGAGAAGAGGCAAGGGATATTGAGTGAGCGAGAGAAGGAGAAAGAGAGAAAGAGAGAGGGGGAGAGAGAGAGAGAGAGATGGGAAGGGAAGGGAGAGGGTTGAGGGGAGAGGGATGAAGGGAAGACGGGAACAAGCTGATTTGAACATGTTTACCACAGCTAATTTTAGTTCCAGTTTGGCCCTGCCAACCTGTACTGGGTTAAGGGGATGACAGTCACAGGGGTTAGGGCCTGGCCCTCTCTATGCCTTGTGCAAAGATGAGTTAAGGTTAGAGTTAGGGTCAGGGCAAGCATAAGGTGAGGTTCAGGATAAGGGTTTGGTTTAGATTAGGGTTATCGTTAGGATACTTTAGGATTAAAGCTAAAGATACGGTTAGGATTAGAAGTATAGTAGAAGTACATTGAGGCCATCTCATCCTAGGTTAGGGTGGAGATTAGGGTCATGGTTAGAGTTAGGGTGAAAAAGATATGGGTTATCTGTGAAAAGAATGGTATAAGTACATTGATGCAATCCTATCCTAGTTTCATGTTAGGGTTAGAAGAATGGAGTACAGGTACATCAATGTCATCTCATCCTCGGTTAGGGTTAGGAGTAGGGTCATGGATAGGGTTAAACATATATGGATTAGGGTCAGGGATAGTGTTAGAGTTAGGCTTAAAAGTATATGGTAGATGTACATTGGTGCCATCTCATCCTAGGTTAGGGTAGGGGTTAGGGTGAGGATTATGATAAGGCTTAGAAGTATATTTTAGAAGTACATTGATGCCATCTCATCCTAGGTTAGGGTTAGAGTTAAGGTTAGAAGTATATTGTAGAAGTACATTGATGCCATCTCATCCTAGGTTACAGATCGGGTTAGATTTAAAAGAATATGGTTCAAACACATTGATGCCATCTCATCCTAGGTTAAGGCAGGATGTTAAGGTTTCAGTTAAGATTTGTAGGATATGGTTGCGTCTCATCCTAGGTTAGGATAGGGGTTAGGGTCAGGATTATGATTAGGCTTAGAATTATATTGTAGAAGTACATTGATGCCATCTCATCCTAGGTTACCGATAGGGTTAGGGTTACAAGAATATGGTTCAAACACATTGATGCCATCTCATCCCATGTTTGGGTTAGAGTTAAGGTTAGAAGTATATTGTAGAAGTACATTGATGTAATGTCATCCTAGATTTGTGAAAATTGTCCACATCTGTTCAAAGACTTCTTTACCACATCAACCCATTTCGGGGATTCAAGATAGCTTTCTACCCCTCTGTGGAATGACTGAGTGCTTCTGAGGGTGGGATGTACCTTCTCTGCTGCTATATCATACAACCCCAGGGCAGGATTTTCCACAATCAGGTCAGAAAACTTCTCAGTTGTTTTCCAACCATGGAAAACAGCAGAAGGAGGAAAAATATTTGTGTAACAACTGAATAGATGTATAACAAAACAAAGTCAAAGACTGTACTCAGCAAATTAAATGCACATGGCGAATTTGGTGTGATTATATCCACTGGCCATCTGTATGCCATTGGTCGCAGCGTCCCAAAGGGAATAAACAATTTGCAGGCTCTACTGTAATTCCCCACCCTGCCCATTGACCAATCTGGGTGGAATTTTACTGGATCACACTGAACAAGCTACATTAGTTTTGTGTATTTGTTTTTGTTGCTTGGCCAAGGGTATCTAGATCATTGAGCAGCCACAGACGTTACATTCCCATTTACAATCCTGTAAGAATTTTTTATGATGTGTACTAAATAAAAGCTGGATGGATCTACATGGAATACCGACCAGAAGAAAGTATCTGGCGAAACGTATTCTCCTGTCTCTTGCATTTGGTGTATTTTGTACATTTTAAAACACCACACACGGAGAATTACAAAACTGTAGGAACATCTTGACGGTTGATTTCATAAACCGGGTGGCAATCTAGGATTTTTAAGAACAACTACAAAAGTTATATGTGATGTGCAATAGTGATGAACTCTGTGTAACTCTTTTCACTTAACCAATGTATAATTAAATTTTGCTCATATTGAGCAGCTCCCATCCTGTAAATTTTAAAGGAAATATGCCTGAGAGTTATTTCTTCTGGATATTAAAATTAATGAAGTAAGTGTTCCAATTATGATAATTAGAGAAGATTTCTTAAGAAAACGTTCAAATGACTTACAAATGGGACAGTATCACAAAAGAATTATTAATCTGGTCATAAGAAGGGTGTTGTTCATCCATAACTAACAGTTTCTTACCCCACAAAAAAGAAGCACCAATCCAGACAGATTTGGAGGTAACACCAATTTTTCACCATTTAGTAACAAAATCACATTCCTCATAAAAAATAAACTGCCGCCTCATATTGATTAGGGGCAACTTTGTTAAGAAACCTCTTTTCACCTTACAAAAACAGAAACATCAGACTGTAGCTTGTCAGGGCCTACTGTAATCAAAAGACCACACAACCTTCTCAAACAGAGACTTAGAAGCCAATAACTGTTAATGTCCCTTGTAGGAACTGAAGACATGCCCAAGTACAAAGACACATAAGAATTATTGAATCATATCAGGAAAACTAGACCCTTCATTCGCAAATTCATTTTCTGTGTATAAAATTTGTCTTGAGAACAATGACAAATTACCAAAAGATAGCAAACACAGATTCAAATATCTGTCACGGTTTATTATCAATTAGCTTCCCAATTGGCCTCCGCTGCATGCCAAGAATCGCTTATATCTAGGTCTCCCTTCTGATAGGTAGACGTGGTCCATTGTTTCCCACTTAATCAGAGGTCAAGTTACAATGTTTGCCTCTTTGAACAAATCAACAGAAAGAAGCTCAGTACACTTCTTTCATGAAATATGAAATAAGACAGAAAATCAGTGTAACCGTTATATGAAATTGTCAAACTTTAAAAAAAAAATGCTGTATGGTGTCCAAATAAAACCCAATTCTGGCAGCTCAATTTTATAAATAAGTTTGGCCCACTGTGGTGCAATAAGATATGTTTTCTCTTCAGTTTGAAATTGTTGATTGAGAACTGAATTTAACGATATTGACTTGTAATACAAAATGCATTTACTGTTTGCAATTGGCCCGATGATGGCCTAGAATGCTCAATAAAAGAAGATTGAAACATATATCAACTTATTTGTAACAAACCAGGGGCAGACTTTTTTCGATGAACAATAGAAAGTGGTTGGTAAATATTATATGTGGTTTAGCATTTTATTACCACAATCACTCAGCACTATCCCATCATTTAATGCAACAGTCCATTCTGATGCATCCCGAAGACTCCAACCAGACTTTTGCAGATTTCTTGTACGTGTTTAATGACCTGTATCTATAGAATAAAATCTGAACTGAAATTCAATGATCATTATGGTTGGGTCAATTCTGCACAATTTTGGTAATTTTTTTTTTACATTGTGAACTTATAAACAATTGTGTAATCCAATTTTGAAACTGTTTTCCTCTCCCTTCTTAATGTTTAAAAAAAATCCCAAATGAACCATATTTCCATTTGATATTTGTAACGCCAATCAAATGTTTGTGCGAAGCCTGGAATGAATAACCATCTTCACACGACAGTCAGTCCTCTTGGAAAATAGTATTTCAACAATAGCAGTACATCCTGAATAGAGCCAAAAGACACATGGTCAGGAGGCTAAAAATAAGCAGCCATATCAGGCCATTAAATCATTCCACCATAAACCCCCCATTACTACAAAATAATAACAATTATCATAATTTATTGTCAAATAATAAGTCCCTCCCTCGGAAAACGAATTCAGCAGCTTTTAAAGTAGCGGAAATCTTGCTTTCTTTAAGAGAAATATTTTTAAGGTAGCCTCCGGGTTCACATCCCTGTATACCTTGCAAGATTTTGAGAAGTTCCTGCCTGGCTTCAGGCAAAATCAAATAGCAACAGCTAAATGTTAATATTGTATTTAAAAGTTTATATTTTTTCAGGGGGGCTCCTCGATGTGACAAGGAATAGACTAGTTCCTTGACAAACGTTCTCTGACTGGCAGTGATAGGTTCTGACAGTTGTGTTTGGCAAGCCAGCCAGACAAAGGGACCTGATTGAATGGAACTTTGTTGTGTTCACAATCGGACACTGCTGGGCTTTGTTTATTCAGAAGAATGGGATTCTGAGGGAAGGCTTGTAAATAATCATGTTGAGGAGGGAAGGCACTCCGAGGTACTAATGAACTAGAACTAATTGACTGGTGAGCAGGCACGCTGCTGAGAACTGTCTGCAATTCAGGGCAGAGTTTGCTGCCCATGGATTTGTCGAGAGACTCACAAAAAGAGGCTTCCAAACATGAAAAGTAGGAGGGACCAGAGGATGGGGGTGAGGATGCCAAGAATGACTTAGCTGGTCAGTGGAGACGGAGGAAAACGGGAAAACAGATGGACCTGAAAATTCTGCTTTTAATATAATGATATTAGAATTACACTGGCCTTTGGCGGAATTAGATTTCCTGAGCGCCCCACCGTACGCTTGCTAAATGGCTGTCAGTCAGTGACAGGGTCAGTCACTTGTCAGGTAACATTGAAATGTGTGTTTTGCAAAGCTTTATGTGCAGTTTCGAAACCAGGTAAGATAGCTTCATGAATTAACATATCGGATGTTGTGTGTGTGTGTGTGTGTGTACTTAAACTGTGTAAGTTGCATGCCACACTTTCTAATTCTAGTATCATAGTTAATTTTTTAATTCACCTGTTTCAGACATATGTGCAAAATCTTCAAATAACATATCTGAATCAGACTGAGTGTGTTTGTAATTCTGAAGTTCATAGCATAAGGAGAGAGTGTACACAATTGTGCATTATTTTCTGTGAAATTTCACCAAATGTCATGGAAATTTGACAAAATTACACTTTTGGTGTGAAATCTGGCTTGCGTTTATCTTGAATTACTTTAAGTAAAATCACACTAAAGTTATAAGGAGGAAACTAGTTTGAACAGAAAGTGTCTCAGTGAGACATTTTCTGCTCAAATTAATCTCTCGTAAGTAAACAATACACAAAATTAGATAGCGCCAAATATTTTTAACTTTAATTTTGGTAATTTCGCTAGTGTAATATAAATTACACCCATGTCATAAAATAAATAACATTTACCTGAGCATTATAACTACTTTAATTGATGTCTCAGTTTTCTTTCTTTTGCAACATGGAAACTGGTAAACAACCTTTACAACGAAACTTTTACAACGCACTACCATTACAAAGTGGTCATTACAACGCAAACCATTACAACGCATTGCGCTGGGGGGCGCTCTAGGATAGGGAATAGGTTAATTTACTATCCAATAACCTTCCCTAGTGTCCACGGGGACTGGAGTTGGAATAGTAAATTAAACTATTCACTATCCAACACCCAAAAGCACTATGCGTTGTAATGGATTGCGATGTAAAAACCGCGTTGTAAAGGCAGGCGTTGTAATAGCCTGCGTTGTAACGTCATACATCCATGGAAACTCAATGACAATAATGTTCTTGAACCACCTCATGTATTTCTAGATTAAATATGCATATTTCCACAGCTTTTGAAGATGCTTCCAGGAATACTAAGGGCTTGATTTACAGTTTGCCAGACAGGTAACTCTATTGCAAATGTGACTGATATCCTGTTCCCCTTATTGCAAATGTCATAGCGTACAATAAAAGTGTATTAAGGCGGGCGGGATATCCATTATGGACCTGTCCGCCAAACTTTCAGTTAGTTTTTTCCCAACAGAAAAGAACTGGTTAGAGGGGCTCCACGCCGCTTCTAACTCCTGAAACCTGCACATTGGTGTGACTCCAGGGTGATGAAGCACTGATAGATTGAACTCAGTGACAGAAGTGGCAGCACCAGGTAGTACATTTTACAGCAACTCCCAAAATATCTCAAATTTCTGCAAAAACCCTCCGTTTTCCAAAAAATGGTATGCTGTGGTTTTGCGTGGTTTCACCCAGGATTAGCATCAACCCAGAAATACATCATTCATGTGTGGACATGATAAAAATCTGTATCAGACTTTGTGTGTGTCTGTGTTCAATACAAATATTTGCCACTTTATATATAATTACGGTTGGACTGCAAGTTAATGTACTTTGACTTTTTTATGTGATTATAAACTTTAGTCAGACTATTGCTAGTCATACACACAAGTCTGTACAAATAAAACAAAATACACAGAGACACAAATGTCCATGGTTGACATGTAGACTTTTTTCATGTACTTACCTAATAATTGAGCATACTGTTCTCCAACATAATGTGCCATAATACCTTTGTGGTGTTAGGTTCTCAAATTAATAATTCTAAAGGTATTTCCCTGTCCGAGTAACAGTTTATTAAGCAGAAGGTATGCAGTAGTTCATTGTTTTTCTAATGTTTACACATTTATGAAATACATGTGATATATTACTGCACATGCTTAGGGCCTGATTCACAAAGGTAAACTTAGACCAAAAGTCTAAGGGCCAGATGTAGGTAATCCCAATTTACCTATTCTTAAATACCGAATTTTACCGATTCGGTATTTAAGAATAGATAAATGGGATGTAGATACATTTTCGGTAAAAATTACAGAATCTGTAAGATTCGGTATTTACCGAATCGGTATTTACCGATTCGGTAATTGCCATTCATTTCTATGGGCGGAATGAGTGGCAAGTACCGAATCGGTAAATACTGATTCAGTAAAATGGGGGAAACATTCAAGGATGCCAGGGTGTCACTTTGGCATCCTGTTGCACCCCTGAATCGTGCTTGGGTGCAGATGTGGCAGACATACATGCCCTAAGGGCATGTATGTCTGCCACATGGCACAGTTGAAAATGCACAGATTTGCATTTTCAAAGGTATTCGTTATTTACCACCAACTTATAGTTGGTGGTAAATAACACATCCTTACAAGTGAAAAGCACTCACTTGAGTGCTTCCTACATTTCAGATTCTGTAATTTACCAAATTGGTATTTAAGAATTCGGTAATTTACCGAATTCTTAAATACCGATTCGGTAAATTACCGAATCTGAAATGTAGCCACCTACATCCCAAATGCCTAATACCGGTCGGTAAAGGCCGAAATTCGGTAATTTCGGCCATTACCGACCGGTATTAGGGTTCCTACATCTGGCCCTTAGTTTTGACCTGAAGTCTAAGTTTAGACCCAAAGTCTAACTTTACTACTAGTAAAGTTAGACTTATGGTCTAAGTTTAGACCAAAAGTAAGACTTTTGGTCTAAGTTTAGAGCAAAAGTTAGACTTTTGGTCTAAGTTTAGAGCAAAAGTTAGACTTTTGGTCAAAGTTTAGAGCAAAATACTAACTTAGACCAAAAGTCTAACTTTACTACTACTAAAGTTAGACTTTTGGTCTAAATTTAGACCAAAAGTCTAACTTAACTAGTAGTAAAGTTAGACTTTAGGTCTAAACTTAGACTTCAGGTCTAAACTTAGCCTTTTGGTTTAAGTTTACCTTTGTGAATCAGGCCCTTAGTATTTTGTTTAAAGAAGTAAAGGTACTGTTGCTTAGAACAGCCACTATCCTATATTATAAATCTAGATCACTATCTTAGTATTATGGTTACTAATAAGAATATTTTGCATTTTCCTTTTGAGCCGCTGGTCAATACCAATCATTAAACAAATTGCTATGTTTGTATATCCCATCTCAATTATTTTACCATATTGCTCCTGGAGGTTGACCAGATGTGCAGCTTCCATCAGAGATAGAGTATTCATTACCTATACTTGCATGGGATAAGACTAATGTGCCTATCATGCAAGAGCTAATCCTACATATCAGTCCTTGTCTTGCTTATGAGGCATTCACTTTTCTCTCAGATTAAATAAAGGACTCTGCTTAACTGTTAACCCTTTCACAGTGCTTGAAACACCAGATGAATTGTCAAATGAAAGAGGCACATATCAAAGCCAAGACAGAGGAGAACATATCTTATGGAGATTGATAAAGATCTTTAAAACTTGTGGTGTGTATCAAACTCTTAAGAATAGAATGTGTCTGAATTTGTCTTGGAAGCTGAAACTGCCGCTCTTATATGGCACTGTTTTTCTATTACTTTTCCCAAAAGTAAAATTTTACCTGCTCTTTAAAACATTTGCAAAGTCAAAACATACAGTTAATTTCAAAAATAATTTTTATCGGTTCCAATAATATAAACCAAAGCTACACGCATCCCAAAATACAGATACTTCAGACTGTTGAATTGCGTATACAAAATAAAACGCTGTCTATAGGCTTGGTGTTTTAAAAGGATGAACCCTTTATAAAGATGGAGGTGATATTGCTGAGAGGGTAAAACGATTGACTAACAATTCTCTTGTTTTTCAGGCAACATATCTTTGTGGCAATGTTAAATAAATCTTCATACAAGTGGTTCAAATGTCTCCATACTTTCAATTTTATAAAATGACAGAATATAGTCATTAGATCTCCAATCTATACCTGGCTTTGGTATTGTTATTGTCACAAATTTTCTCAAAAAAGGTTAAAAATGACATGTTTTGCTAAGTTGAACTTTAACCACTAGAAAAAGAATTCAACAAAAAATAAGCAAGCATGTTGAAGTAACAGCCATTTTATTAGTATCTATTACCAATAAATTCTTGCCTGGTTTATAGCTTCAAAAAATCAACCAATACATTAAAACAACACGGGAGGCCATATATTAATACAACATTGTTTTTCTGGATTTGTTTATCAAGGTCATAAATTAAACTAGCTAGGGAAAAAGGTGTCTTTCTCTATTTCATTTTAGTTTGATTGTATTTGTTATTTCTGTATCTTGGTGTTCAATGTTAAAAAGATGTGTTTCTACATAGAGGCAGACGACAGCAATATTGGACTTTCAGATGCTCGCTTAAAATTTTCTTCACCAAACAATCTTGGGGCACTGACAACAGATCTCTAAATGCTTATACTTCAAGGATTTATACTTTAATAAAATAATGGAGTCTGCTAGTGGTCAAATTGTAATGTTTCTTTAAGAGGTCTTCCCCAAAACAAGCATCAGATTTGCTTCCATATCATACGCAACTCCAGCCTTAATCGACGATTTGTATTCCCTTTTGTACATTTTGGGCTTTACAGATGATGACAGTGATCCTAAGGCGTAAGTGCATTTTACTGCCACTTCCAGTCTTCCAGTTAAATTTCCAGATACATTGTAGCCTTTGGGCCTTATGAGAGCCCTAATAAATCAAGCCAGGCCTATTTGGATAATGGAATTAACACTAGATTTAAGTGAATTTCTTCAAACGGTTTCCATAAGTGGTTTTATTTCTGGCTAGGGTGGACAAATGAAGGTATTAAAGCAAACTTTCCTCTGAAAAGTTTGAAACAGTGATGCAAACAATGGAGAATTTAGGACTATTCAAAGTAAGAAACTTGCAATAACTTTGCACCCGTCATAAATATACAGAGAAGAAATGGACATTTAAATTGAAAGATGTAGATAAGACAGTGTATAAGGCACATGGCAGTCTTTGAAAATACAGAAGCCTCAGCCAACTTAAATTAATGGTTCTTTCCCTTGCTCAGTCCACAAAACTGTACAGTTACACAAATGTTGTGTTGAAGATAAAATTTCCAAGTAATTCTTCAGTCCATTATCATAATACCAGAACAAAAAGTTTTCCTTCTGTTTCCGAGATGGTTCCGAAATTTAGTTAGTCCATTGTCCATAGCCTCTATTAAAATACACTTGGAATTTGACTAAAATAATTTCTTTTTTAAAGAAATTATTGAAAACAGGTCATCAGAAAAGATTCGTAAGAGTTGTTTGTGAAGGACTTCTCGATTCATGAACCTCAAGACCTCCCGGTACAGAGGTCAAGACAGATGTCACTGTTGGCATAGTAGGATTAGTCAAGTCAGTCAAAGTGGTTGGGGTGCTGGATGGACTCATTGAGGCATTGGAAATATCCGAAGCCGGGCCTGATGGCGTCCCTGCTTGAAGCGTTGAATCTGAGGTTTTATCCACTCCTGTATTTTCTTGGCGTAAAAGATTCCGTCTAAATTTAGCTCGTGCATTTTGGAACCAAACCTGAGGAAGGTGAGAAAAACATAATGGTTAGCATGCCAGTCATCTGTTGTGGAAGTATAACTTGCGACAAATTGCATTAATTTACATCGGTAACAAAGTCAAAGACGTTCTGCTATCAAACATTACTTGAGCAGTCGAACCCCAAGATAGCAGCTTATGTGAGTCTTTTTCAGCTGATCACCCACTGTGAAGCTGTATCGGTACAACGCCGATAAATCTGTGAAGGGCTATATTATTTTTATGCATCCACTCATCTATTCGTTAAGCTGACGCATGCCAGCAAGTCACAGATGGTTTCACTGTATTGTACAGAATGATGAGATGGTAACGTAACAACTGAAATTTCATAAACTCAGAAAATTGCAGCATGGTAACAGATGAAGATACAGTTATGTTGCTATGCCTGAAGGAATAACATAGCAGTAGACAATTGCTTCTCAAATCTACCTCAGGATTACGAATTTAATGCTTTTTTATCTCTGGTTCTGCAAAGGATTTCCATTAGATGTGTTGTATATAAATGTATTTCTTGTCACTATCATGAAAGTCTGACATGGCTCTGACTCACTAAGGCTGGCCATCACTTGTTGAGATAATAACACACTTGGTAAATGTCAACACCTTGGCATGAGGTACAGCCTTTTATCCCCATTCAAAGTTTCCATCCTTGGAATGAAGGCTGATCCAGTAATAGCACATGGTTTCCTCTGTTCCAAGATGCAAAACTCTGAATGATGCAATATTCCCAGCACAAACGCCTCCAGGTACTACCTGGCAAATACGGTGCTGGTAAAACCTCTGTGCGCTGTAAGTTCATGCACACTGTCATCCTGATGAATGCCCCCTGTAGATGCAAGATTGCTCTCCACAAGGAGTCCCTCTAGCACACTCACTAGTCTATGCAACACAGATATCTTTGCATGATAAATCTACATTGTCTGCATTTATGCATGTAACTCAAAAAATGTAGGTGACGTGGGGGAAATTAGTACATTGTGCATTGGACGAACGGAGCATACGCATAAGTATGTTACTCAGTTTTCCCTGAACCTTCCAAAGTTGGCATGATTCCAGTTTAAAGTGGCTTACTGCATTACCATGTGACTCAAAACTAGTGAGGGAGAACACGTGGCGCATGCAGCATGTAAACAAGCCTCTTGGTTACGCGGTTAAATCGAGAAGAAACCTTTCATGCTCCCCGGTTGGTATAAGATCTGCTTGATTCATCAGGCAATATTCACTGAGAATCCATCTGAAGAACTTTGGATGCAGTTACTACATACCTACAAACATATTATTTGTGTTCCATTTAGGAAACCAATTATTGTGTTGTTCCATAAATTTCAAGGTAATCTCTGGTACAGCTGTGAAAATGTACAAACTCGGAGATGTAGGAAAGATCATTATTTAAATGTTTAAATTATGCTTTATCTGTCTACCTGTAGCTAAACTCAGCACAGTCTCACCCATGTCTGAGATCTAAGAGCAAGGATGTGAGTAAGTCGGTTGTGGAACAATATGGATGGCAAATATTTCTTTTATCAGTAAGAAATTATCACTTTGCTTTACTAACCAGTCTATTCTTTGGGTAAAATACTGACTTTATTTTGCAATCTGTGATAAAAGTCTCCAACGTGCAGGTAAAGCTAATAAAAAATTCTAGCACATTCTCAGACAGGAAGAAATAGGCTGCAGGAGTGAAAAACGCACAACTGTGGGGGCACTTAGGGGTTCACATAGTAAGGAGGCAACTTGACACTCCCTATCCATACACAGGATAATTGCAGAAGGTCAACACTCTGCGGGCACCGGCAGCCAGCCAGGTCTATACCATCAAAAACAAGCATTTGCAATGCAATCGGTCTTGCCTTTGGGACCATATAGGTATTTAGCTATGCAGCACATATGCCTGGGTGCTGAAACATCTACTGTTCTTTAACATAGAGCAAAAGTAAGCACTAAACTGGGTGACATGCCAGGTATGGGAACACCTGGAGAGAAATATTGCCTTTCAGCAGGAAATAGTATAGTCCAAAGCTCTGTTTTTAAAATAAAATCAGGGCCTTCGGTGGTCATATCACTGAAAATACAAGATTTGAAAAAATTATTATTGTCTACGGCTGCTTGTGGATGATCATTTTTATGGACTGGAATCTAGAGAATGCTAAAGTGATTCTGGTATTTTACTGACCTCTGCTGGTCGTTTTCTATCAAGCAAGTCAAACAAAAGCAGTTGGAAAGAAGAATTAAAAAAAGAAAGTCCGTAAGCAGAAAGGAATTCTGGTATTTTACTGACCTCTGCTGGTCATTTTCTATTAAGACAGTTAAATAGAGGCTGTTGAACAGAAAAAAAGTCCCTAAGCGAAAGCAAACAAGTCCTAGGGTTCATCTCCAGAGCCCACAGAGTACATACACATATAAGTATATACTAAAGTATATACAAGAGGTCTCGAATGCTCGACCTAAAATCTCAGAGGACTACCCCTGTACACTGGAGAATTCTCACAGGAAGTACTTCCAACAACATGGCGGAAACACTTTCAGCAGAAGTGTTCAATACTGGCAGGGCGGCTTCGAATGGATGGTAGGCATTTTTCTGTTTTCCAAAAACAAACCCCACTGCCGGTAATATTATGTAAAAATATGTTTTTTGATAGGGCTTTGGTGAAGACTACGTATAAATCCAGGGTATTATATGGATTTTGTTATTAATGTGACAAAGGAGCAAACCCATACGTTTGCTGTGAAACACAAGGGTTGAAGTTTTATTCTGTCCGTGCAGCTGTACCTTTCATTGTTTATCAAGTGTATTGTGTATGCTTATCTGCGATGTTTTTATCAAAACTCGAGAGCATTCTTTTACCGTTTTTTATTTGAAACTGTAAAGTGCTGTTTTACTATATCTTTTGTCATATATTCATGTGTGGTTTTTTTTACTTTGCACCATGGAGTTTTTTTTTTACCTGACCAGATCTTTTTTATTCGCCTATATTTCATGTTTATGATGCCATATCCACAAGGTATTAAATATTATGTATACGGATGAATTGAAACAAAAATCTGAGCAGGACGTATTTGTACCGATAATGAACAAGAGTGATGTATACGTTTTCAACGTTAGAAGGAATGTTATACATATATTCAATTTGAAATCTAACATGAGTGTAACAGTATGACATTTTCCATTTAAAATTGCATAGCACAATATTTGTTAAGTATTACTTTTATGTGGTGTGTTCATGCTGTGTAAAAACTCTATTTAAACACATGCAAAAAGTTGACAATGCTTGCTTTTAGGAGCTTGATTCCTCATTCAACTGTTTTTTTATCATCTTAGGAAATCCATTTGTTTTTTTTGTTCGGAGCCCTGCAATTTGATGGAAAATGTGGACATCTAATAGCTGGCACCCCCCAGCATCCAATCTTTATTTTAATTTCTCTCTGCCAAGTGTGCGGTTTCTAATCCACACATCTCCCACACAGACTGCATCAGTCCCCTTCCACTTGTCTGGAAGCCAAGGGTGCCTCTAAGCACACAGCCTCGCTGTGCTATTGAGAGGGAAGACAATTATTTTACAGTGTGCAGTTTTCATTAACGCTTGCCAAGTAGTGGCCATCTGTGTGTCCTCTGTAACCTGTCACTTCTCTGATGGGCTGGGCCTTGTAAGACATCTGCACTTCTTCAAGAGCTGCTGCCAGGCCAGACCCAAACTTGGACCGGAAACTCGCGTCGTCACGGGTGCCGAAAGCTTTTAGCAGCGCGAGGCGGCTTTCAGCGGGTGTCGGCTCCACACGCCTCGAGTGCTTCAGGACTAATTGAGAAAACTCTTCGTCCCTCGAGTGTGAGAACAAAGACAGCGCTGGGGATGAGCGGGGGTTACAGGGATGCAGCAGGCAGGGAAATTGGCAGGTAATATGGGTGGACCCACTGCTCCTTCCCAGTCAGGGCTCGAGTCGGGGTACCACGCGGGTGGACGGCGTCCTCCCACTTATTTTACCGGGAGCTCGATAACTGGAGCAAATGGAGCCACACATTCACTCTTTGGCCTCTCTGGGGCGAGATCTCTCCCAAGAGAGGCCAAAGAGTGAATGTGTGGCTCCATTTGCTAAAGGGTGAGCAAGGGGAGGCATTGAGTCTGATGGTGCAAGCCACCTTTCGTGACGTCACTTCCTGTCATGACGTCAGCGTCCCCCCACTTCTTTTTTTACGACTTGTACCCTGTTCCCAGTGCTCTTTCTTTTATTTATGTACATGTGCTCCCCTTCAAGAGATCAATATTACCTTGCTTGACTGAGGATCCAGACCACCTGGGTTTTAATCCCGGCGTCTCTGCTTTAGCATGCTGTGTGAATCTTGGCAAATGATTTCATCTGCTTGAGCTTCGGTTCGTAGGTCTGCCGAAATGTAGCTGCCTGGACTTTAGAAGCAGCTAAAATACCGGTATTCCACGTACTTTCCAAATAGCACCAGCTGCTACTGTCTTGCAGCCCAGCGCCAAGGGCACGGGGGTGTCAAGAGTCCACTGCACCCCAATTTCAGATGCTTGTGCTCCCCGGCTGGACAACAGGAGGCCCTTGGCATGAGGGCCCATATGTCCTTTACTACAATAACGCGGATGTATGTCATCACAACGCATGCTTTTACTACGCATGCCTTTACAACGCAGGTTTTACAACGCAAGTCGTTACAACGCATGCCTTTACAACGCAGGTTTTACAACGCAAGTCGTTACAACGACTTGCGTTGGGGGGCGCTGGATAGTGGAATAGTTTAATTTACTACTCCAACTCCACTCCCCGTGGATAGTAGGGAAGGTTTTGGATAGTAAATTAAACTATTCCCTATCCTCCAGCGCCCTCCAGCGCAAGTCGTTGTAATCAGGGGCGTAACACAGGCCCCCGCAGCCCCTGCGGTGCGGGGGGGCCTCTAGCTCAAAGGGGCCCCCTCTGCACTGCACTCTGGCCGAAGAGCTCCTGATTGAGCCCGGAGGGGGCCCCTCTAAGTACCTTGCAGGGAGGCCCCCTCACTTTTCGTTACGCCAGTGGTTGTAATGACTTGCGTTGTAAATCCTGCGTTGTAATGGTAGTGTGTCGTAAAAGTTGCGTTGTGATGGATGTTTCCCCAATAATGCTAGCATCAGACTTGACACTTTACATCAACTTTCCCTTATGTTTTCCACTAACTTTGGAGAAATGTTTCATAAGTAAATAATGCCTAATGTTTACCTTGAGTCAGGGCACCCTAGTCAATTCGCTAAATTAAACCCTGCTTAAACTCGAGTGTGGATTCCTGAGTAATTTGTATAAGTGAGTAAAAGTCGTAGGAAGAGTGTAAAGCTAAGACACAAGAAAGTATTCAAGGAAGGTGCAGCGCTCATGGTAAAATAACTGATTTCCAGCTGAATGTGTAGTTGGTTCTGTATATTTTCTTTAACCTTTTGTTATTTCTTATCGTTAATAGACAATGCAATGGTGATGCTGTCAGGTGAGTCCCACAGAAGGTTGTCGGAGCGAAGCAAAGGGACCCAGGGTGTGTTGTCCTTCATTTAGAAGCAGCAGAGTGATACCAGGAGGAAATGACATCACCTAGGGTGCCGTTCTTACCACAGTGATAGTGACGTCAGGAGGAGCTGACGTCATACAAGGCGCTGTCCTTCCCATAGTGTAGCCAGGGGGAAGTGATAACACACAAAGTACTGTCCTGCCCACAGTTGCAGGGTAGACAAGTCAAAAGGAAGTGACATAACGGATGGAGATGTACTTCACACAGTGACGGCATGGTGAAGTCAAGTGGAAGTGACATCATCCAGGTGCTGACTTTCCCCAACAGACAGACAGAGTCTGCAAGTCAGGAGCAGGTAGCATCACACAAAGTGATGGCCTTCCACAGTGACAGAGCAGAAAAGTCATGAGGAAGTGACATCACACATGTTGCAGTCCTTCCAACAGTGCCAGAGTGGTGAAGTCAAGAGGAAATGATTTTATACAGGGTGCTAATCTTTACACAGTGACTGAGTGGTGAAGTCAAAAGGAAGTGACATCATGCAGGGTGCTGACCTTCCCCAACAGGGAGACATAGTAGGGAGGTCAGGCGGAAGTGACATCACACATGGTGCTGGCCTTCCCACAGTGACAGAGGAGTGAATTCAAGAAGAACTGACATCACACAAGGTGCTGTCCTTGACACATCGACTCCAGTAAATCCAGGGGGAAGTTGTTTATATTCAACAAATGTCTGTGGACTCTGTCTGAAAGGCATTCTGCGTCATGGCTTGTGAAAGTAAATGACTGGCTGGTATACATAGCAACTAAAACTGTTTCACGACAACCAAAAATATGCAAATCATAGCCTGTGAAATTCGATAAATTGACATTTTTCTTATGTGAATTCTCTGTGGCTATTTTGGAAAACCAAACCCTAGGCTGTTCTTAGGTGGTTTGTAGAGTTTAAGATGCATTGTACCAAATACCATATCATTACCTCGGCCAACAGACTGCCACATTTTGTGAAGGCTTGTTGTGGTATGTTTGGTTTGTTATGCGCCAACGCAACGCCAAGGCTCTCCACGACCTGGGCCCCAGGTACCTCAACAACCGCCTGACCTTCTACACTTCCACCCGCCAGCTTCGATCGACCAGCCATGCCCTCGCCGCCGTTCCACACATCCGAAGAACCACCATGGGAGGAAGATCCTTCTCCTACCTGGCAGCCCAGACATGGAACTCCCTCCCCATCCACCTCCGCCAGACCCAAGACCACCTCTCCTTCAGGAAGCAACTCAAGACCTGGTGTTTTGAGCAGTAGCAGACCCCCCTCCCCAAGCGCCTTGAGACCCTCCGGGTGAGTAGTGCGCTATATAAATTTCTTGATTGATTGATTGATTGAAAGTAATAACCTGAGACTGAGTGTGCAAGGTTGCATGTACTGCACATTGTTGTCTTTTTGTACCCACCTGTAGAACTCTTTTGGTGAGGCCCGTCTTCTGCGCTAACTGTTTCAAGTCCTTGGCATCAGGATTGTGGTTGATGGCAAAGTAAGACTTCATTGTCCGCAACTGGTGGTGTTTGAAAGACGTCCGCATGCGTTTTGTTTTCTGACTTGAGGAGTACGACTGGTCTCTGTCCATATGGTCGCCGTCATTTTCGTTACAGCTTAAAGCTAGAGTAAAAAGAGGAGATAGGTCAATACCAAGGCAGATCTTTCAAATTCCCTGAGATATGCAAGAACTCGCTCCCATTGGGCTAGTCCACGACGGGCCTGGCGACTGAAGACAGTTATGCATCTATATAATGTAACCAGCGATTTACTCTCTTTGCAAAGGTGTCGTATCACCTGTTCACAATACAGGGCTGGAAATCTTAATATACCAACGTGACATATATGGTAGGCGACTGGTTACGGACAGCATGCACACACGTCACAATGTACATATTCTAACATCATCTCCTGAACAGAAAGCTACCTTCAGCAAGTTCTACTAAATAATCCGTACCTTAACTCTTTCTTAGTTTTACATTTTCTGTGAACCCCCAATTTGTGTTTCCTAAATTCCAGACAGATGAAGGAAACTGTTGTAATCCTGCGATATGACCATCTTCATTTTCAGTTGAGGGACCACTCTTAATATGAGTGACGCCCGACACATATCAGCAAACTTCCTGTCCTGAGAGTTCTGTTCCACTAATACAGCAAAGGCGTCCAATATCTAGGCAATGGTAACACCTTAAATGACACGTTGTCCTGTATAAGATAGCTCAGCAGGTTAAGAATTGGCTAACATGATGTGTGTGTCTGTAAGCGGTATGTCGCGAATTCAGATGCTCACCGGCCTGACCCACCTCTTCAACCTGCTCCGCCTGATAAACCATGAATTCGGTAATGGTGACGCCTATTACTTGAAGTTCTAAGACACAACTACTTGTATGGGTCACACTATTTAAACAGTCAATATTATTTTAATTTTAGGAAAATAATGGTTTAATCATTATTATTTTATTGGGTTACTGCCTAACATAAATGCTTACATTTGTGAGCATACGACTTTCACTATTTAATTTTAGAAGCTTTCAAGATTATATAAATAAAAAACTGTTAAACATATATTCATACTCATTTTGCAATCTATGGGAAGTCCAGAGTAGGCCACGGCGGTCAGGTTATTGCTGCTATATTAAGGTATCTTTATGAAAGTAGGCACAGAAAGTCCAGAAGCTGCCTACTGTTCCCTAGCTCTGTGATTCTTGTTGTTTTGTTTCTAGGTGAAATGGGTTGTGTTTACAAAGTCTATTTATTTGTGGTATACATTTGCTCTTTAATGCAGTGATTGGTCACAGTTATATTGGAAAACTGAAGAAATGCAATAACACAAGTAGAATAAGTCAGTATTTTATTCACATGCAACTATTTATCATCCGAACACCCTTATTCTCATTATTAACTTTTTGAAATGTAAGCTTCAGAATGATTGATCCACAAACATTAGCTCTCGGACACCACAGTTCTGTTGAGTTAGTAATCAACTTTTAAAACAGGGAAAAGATTTTGTAAAACACTATTAAAATGTTTGCATTAGGGATGTGCCTACAAGCAAGGTCTCATGACATGTAACAAACAATAACTACCGGTCCTTACTAAGACGGACCAAGTCTCACCCACAGAATACTACAAATATTTTGGCAAACATCTCTGTCACACGCTAAAGTCTCTATATTTAACTGATTTTAAACTATAACAAAAACCATTGGTATAACCAATACCACCAAACACCATGCACTGGAGAAACACAACCATGCTAAATTATTAACAGAGAAGCTATTCTAGCCCCAATGTTTTACTTGTATCCTCTGAACCTAGAGTCAATCAGGGCTCTGGAAGACAGAACAGCTTAAACCCAGCTACACCAAACAACACCTCCCTCTGCCTCAGATCTGCAACTCAATCTGTAGAACCCTGATCTCACTTCCAGTGGCTCCAACCAACTTCTGAGCATTGTCAAGCAACCAACTATGTCAGGGAGCTGCTTTTCTTAACCCCTTCCGTGCGGGGCACATTCCCCCGCTGTGCTGGGGGGAGGGGGCGCGTACAGCGCCCCGGTGCTCATGACGAGGTCAGCTCGCCATGAGCCAGGGCGCTCCGGCGCTCATGACGAGCTGAGCTCGTCATGGCCACACCCGTTCCCATGGAACACTCAGCACAGCAGGGGAATCAGCCCAGCGTGCGAGCGTTCCACGAACGGGCGCGGTCATGACGAGCTCAGCTCAGCTAGTCATGAGCACCGGAGCGCCGTGGCTCATGACGAGCTGACCTCGTCATGAGCACCCAAGGGGTAATGGTGTTTGTGTTGTACTACTGTGCACTAGCTACCATTTGCAAATATTTAATCCCCTGATGGTACCTGCATTATCTACGAGCACCACTATCTACGAGCACCACTAAGCAGACTGACACAACCTAATAGGAAAGCGGTAATAATTTAACCACAAATGAATACTAACAGTAATTGTTTGATAGGAATAGTGGTTTGAAAACTTGCTGCTCCATTCAGTTGCTATGTCAACTCGTTTCAGACATAGGTACCGAGGCACTTCATTGAGTTTGATTGTCCTATTTCTCTGAAGCTGGTCACTATCTGTGACTTTGTATCCCTTCACAAAGCTACCAAACCAGTTAGGTTGGTTGTGCGTCAGAACTAGTTACTATCACCCCTATTGTTCAATTACTATCAGAATGTATTGACCATCCTACCTTAAGCAAACAGAGGGAGAATGTTCATTGATGTTGAGGACACTTAGCTCTGAATTATTGAGAATTAAAATGATCCAGAAGCCAAACTCGGCTCAATCCTGAAGGCTACTTATTGGGGGATGATTGTGTCTTCAACGTAACCCAGCAAGGTCGGAGATTAGTATTACCCAAGTTGACACCCATTGTAGGAATCCAGCATTTGACTGCTTCCATGGGCTAAATATTGTAATTTGTGTTTTCCCACCACTGTGGCTTGGGACTTGGGCAACTCCGTCAATTCTGATCCCTTCTTGAACCCACAGATTGCTGCATTCGTTCAGGTTTGTCTTCACAAACTAGAACAATTCATATACAGTCTTCCATTTCAATCGACTTCCCAACGAGCTACAATTAAATCCTTCATCCCTTCCCATGTTGCTCACGCAAAACATTCTATTTAAGTTGTTGTAACTATGCTATTAGGCAGTTGTAATGCATTGATAATTCTAATTAAAAAAAATGGCTGTCTTCGCAGGCTTGGCCTCTCTTCACTGGCTCCCCGTGCAGATGTGAATTGTTAATACATCTCCCTGCCTGGTCCATTGAACCCCAGTTGACTCTCGCCCACCTTCCTAAATGCATGTTTTATAGACATGCACCAGCATCCCACATAGATTCTGCGTCAACATTGCTCTTGACAGCTCCTTCATATGAGGGGATCTGCTTAGACACATGAACACTCTCTTTTCAGACATCACCCCTAGGAAACCCTCGCTCCTAAACCTCTGCAATGAGCCCGACCCATAATAGTCCAGAGCGGTCTCCAAACATGGCCTTTCAACCGGTAGTAAGCAAGATACTCTGCTTCAGCATACGTGAGTGTGTCTCAATGGCACCACAAACCCTTGTAGGTTGGCAGTGTGCTTTTTAAGTAAGCATAACAACACACAATCCCATACCACAACACACCATGATGTGACATAACAGGGCATTCCATAACAAGGCTTGACATAACATCACTTAGCTTGGCCAGGCCCTGTCATTTTGTCATTCCCCTCAAAGCAGACCTTTGCATCTCGTAGCTGCACACACTCCAGCATGGACCAGTGACTGGACTTGTCTTGCAGAAAGAGCACTGAGGACAGGTTTTGCAACAATTCTAAAAAAAGGTCAGCGACAGGCACAGACCAGTGTTCAGAGCGAACGAGTAAAGACAGGGCTGGAACCTAAGACTATTCTCCTGCCTCAGCAGGCAGGGAAAACACCGAAAGAAATAGCCCTGCTGGAAAATACAGAGCCGAAACATGACGTCAGCATCTCTCTGACCCAAGCCCCTTCCAAACATACACAAATCTAAGCCATGACTTCTGGGAGCCATTTACCCTGAAGCTCCTCCCCTGGTGTAAATGTGGGTGGAGTCAGTGACACTTCTGATGTGGTTTGTCCAGCTACACAAACCCTGCCACATACTGAGTTGTTCACTTGCACAGATCTGCACTCAGTGACACCACTTGAGTCAAACTGTGTTACTTTTTTAACCAATCTTCTGACGCCGCGTCACACTGACGAGCACGCCCACCCCAAACAGGGCGATACGTGTCTGTGATTGGTGACAGGGGCGGCTCTAGGTTCATGGCGGCCATGGGCAGGGAGTGTAGGTAGGGGGCCCCTGGAGGAACGCCGGCGCGGAGGCCAGTGAGGGGGGGTCAGGGTGTTTGGAAGTGGAACAGAGCCGGAGGCTGCCACATCCCCACCAGGGGCCGCCACGCAAATAGGTATCCATCCTCAGAGGATTATTATATTAAGGATATATATTGGCGTGGCGGTCCCTCGGGTTTGGCGGCCCTGTGCAGGTGCACAGCTTGCACATGCTTAAGGCCGCCCCTGTTGGTGAACACCTCTGAGTGCAATCCGTCAGTGGCTGGCAATGTCATGTTTAAAGTGACGTGACACGCACGTAGTGACACTAATCAGAGCCAGTTTATTATCTAACTCTGACTCTCGCACCTACCTGTGCACGAGTTTGACAACACTTCATGGTACACGTTATGATATATGAATTTCTCTCTGTTTGCTCTGCCTTTCGTTGTGGGGGTGTTATAAGCTACAGATGCCTAAAATAATCTTGTGGTCAAAGTTACAACCGAGGTCTGGAAAACCAGTTACCAAGTGTAAGGCCGACAGGCCTCTATGCATATTTTTTTAAGGCTTCATAAAAATCCCCCAGCTGAAGCCATAAACCGTATTAACACCTCAAAATATTTATATCACGGAAAAACTATGTTTCACGAACAGCATTTACTGTCAAGAAAGGCTGACTTGCAGCTGGGGGGAGGCAGCTCCAGGGAGGGCATGCAGGCATTAGAATCAAACATTCGGGTGGGTACATGGCAGGGGCGTTCATCCTTTCACTTTAGGGGCCTTTGCAGCAGCCGCGGCCCGTGGAGGGAGTTACGGTGGGGCAGGGAGGCGGGGAGGGGCAGGGTAGAGGATGCTAAAAACTGGCATATGGATAATTGCAGGTCAGTACACAATTTAATTAATAAAACGAAATTCGTAGCGCGCACAGCATCGCATTTTGCGATGCAGTGATTTAATGAATAAAACGAAATTCGTTGCAGTGCGCGCTACGAAATTCATTTTATTAATTAAATTGTGTACTTACCTGCAATTATCCATATGCCGGTTTTTAGCACCTTCCACCCTGCCCCTACCCCTCCCCGCCTCCCTGCCCAACCGTAACTCCCTCCACGGACCGCGGCTGCTTTGAAGGGTCGTGACGGTGCAATTTCTGTGAGTGCACGAGGATCGATAAGTAATTTGAGAGAATCGGCAGTGATCAGTGAATATTCGAGGTCTGCCGGGCAAGGTTCTTGCAAAACGGGGAGAAACTGAGGAACATAAAAAGGCGCTTTAAAACCGCATTACAGACTACTATGAAACCTGGGACCCTCTGTTTATCATCAGGGTGGCATAGTGAGCCCACGATCACACAACAATAATATTCCCCCCACTCCGTCCACCTACCACTGTGTTGTAAGGAAAGTATATTGTTACTGTTCTCAATTCCCCTTCCACTTAACCTCAGAGGATATGCAAAGCCAAAGTTAAGAGTAGTAAACATATAGTTACCTTGACACATAGTGCTAGGTCAATGTAGTGGAGGCAATATGGCCAACATTGATATATAAGGGATAAAGTACCCCCTGCAGTACAGTATAAGAATATTTCAAGTCACTGAGAAGTTCCATAACCATAGAGAGGAATGAGGCTGAAGGGCTAGTTCCTTTATATGATTATGGAACTTTGAGGTGACTCGCAATATCCTTTACAAAAAGTGCCAGGGGGTACTTTGTCCCATATAATACATGATCACACTATCACCTTTCCCTCAAACCACTTAAAGCATTGTTGCATAGCTCTTTCATATGAAAGAGGAAGCATGTTCACCAACATGAAGAATAAAAATAAAACCTCTAATGCAGAATTACACACTTCAAAAGCCTGTTAGATATTTGTCGCAAACAGATATTAGAAACAATTCAACAAAAGTCCGTTTTTTTTCACACAAAAAAAAGCTGCAGTAGCTCGGAATGTGTAGAAACACACAGAAAGAATCTAGCTTTTCTCTAGCTATCTAAGGATTGCTAAAAGTAAACACAGTTCTCTCTGCTTGTCATCATTAGCTAGAAAAATAGTGCAGAAGAAAGAAAATCAAGTTCAGTTTTAATTGCTAAACAGCTGCTTCAATTATGCTTTGTGACCTGACCTGCCTTTCACCTCAGCGGCTGGAACTAGCAGCAGGCAATGTGACATCAGAACTCGACTGTAATAACTTATAATAGTCAGGTTCTGACGTCTCTCCCTTATAATCAGCGACTGGGTGCCTCACAAATCACTGATTACAAAGAAATTATAAACAGGCAAATATACAGGGATTTCAGAGTACTGTGTATTATTGTGACATCCAACCTAGCCTAGGGGCCGCCAACATTTTTTGTAATAAGAGCTACTAATGTTCAATGAAAATCATCCTGAGCTACTAAAATTATTTGAGTTTTAACATTGACCACATCAGACAAGATTACCTGGTACAATATGCAAGATTAGCAGCAGCCATCACCATAGTGCATTGGGCAGGGTTGCTAGCAGTGACGTAAAACATGTTTTGACAATTTCAAATGCCTCTACATGTGTAATACATAACAACCATCGCAGCAATGCCCCTGGCACCAAGTTAATCATATTAGTTACCATGGTCCTTAGGGGCGATCCCGCTGGTGTATTAGCAGTGTGCGACCTCATTTTGGTGAATGTTTATGCTCCTTGGAGCTTTGAGCTGATGAGCTCGGGACCCCGCACCTGCGCGCCTTTGTGTGGTACTATACCTGGTAATATTTGGCAGCACGCAGCAACCCCAGAAGATAAGAAGATGGCCTAATCCCTGCTGATGAGGGGTAAATACCCCGAAACACGTGTACAGGGATGGCGAATATTTGAACATACGCGAGAATTCGAAAGAAGATGCATCGCAGAGAACAGTACTACAGTTACCATGGTCCTTAGGGGCGATCCCGCTGGTGTATTAGCAGGGTGCGACCCCATTTTGGTGATTGTTTATGCTCCTTGGAGCTTTGAGCTGACGAGCTCGGGACCCCGCACCTGCGCGCCTTTGTGTGGTACTATACCTGGTAATATTTGGCAGCACGCAGCAACCCCAGAAGATAAGAAGATGGCCTAATCCCTGCTGATGAGGGGTAAATACCCCGAAACACTTGTACAGGGATGGCGAAGATTTGAACATACGCGAGAATTCAAAAGAAGATGCATCGCAGAGAACGGTACTACAGTTACCATGGTCCTTAGGGGCGATCCCGCTGGTGTATTAGCAGTGTGCGACCCCATTTTGGTGAGTGTTTATGCTCCTTGGAGCTTTGAGCTGACGAGCTCGGGACCCTGCACCTGCGCGCCTTTGTGTGGTACTATACCTGGTAATATTTGGCAGCACACAGCAACCCCAGAAGATAAGAAGATGGCCTAATCCCTGCTGATGAGGGGTAAATACCCCGAAACACGTGTACAGGGATGGCGAATATTTGAACATACGCGAGAATTCGAAAGAAGATGCATCGCAGAGAACAGTACTACAGTTACCATGGTCCTTAGGGGCGATCCCGCTGGTGTATTAGCAGGGTGCGACCCCATTTTGGTGAATGTTTATGCTCCTTGGAGCTTTGAGCTGACGAGCTCGGGACCCCGCACCTGCGCGCCTTTGTGTGGTACTATACCTGGTAATATTTGGCAGCACGCAGCAACCCCAGAAGATAAGAAGATGGCCTAATCCCTGCTGATGAGGGGTAAAGACCCCGAAACACGTGTACAGGAATGGCGAAGATTTGAACATACGCGAGAATTCGAAAGAAGAGGCATCGCAGAGAACAGTACTACTGTTACCATGGTCCTTAGGGGCGATCCCGCTGGTGTATTAGCAGTGTGCGACCCCATTTTGGTGAATGTTTATGCTCCTTGGAGCTTCGAGCTGACGAGCTCAGGACCCAGCACCTGCGCGCCTTTGTGTGGTACTATACCTGGTAATATTTGGCAGCACGCAGCAACCCCAGAAGATAAGAAGATGGCCTAATCCCTGCTGATGAGGGGTAAATACCCCGAAACACGTGTACAGGGATGGCGAAGATTTGAACATACGCGAGAATTCGAAAGAAGATGCATCGCAGAGAACAGTACTACAGTTACCATGGTCCTTAGGGGCGATCCCGCTGGTGTATTAGCAGTGTGCGAACCCATTTTGGTTAATCATATTAGTAATACGTCTCCCAAATGCTGCATGATGCATCACTCAATCAGCTTTAAATATATTTTTTAATTCAACCATTTTTCTCCAACCATCAGTTTATAAGTTCTGAAAAGACACTCATGTTCATCCTAAGGACACACTTTTCAATTTTGGTATATGTATTTTAATTCAACCCAGCAAAAACTTCTAATTTAGCAGACGTGGCTGCACACAGGAGACCTACTTAGAGGTAGCTAAAAAGTCATCAGTAGCTAGCAAGCTCCTCCTCGTTGGAGAATCCTGCCCTAAACCATCAAAGGGGGAATATTAGGGGTGGCCTAATGATTATGTCATTGGCTTTGGACCCAAAAAACTGATCCTGAATCCCATCTTCCCTATTATATCAAATTGTGTGATCCTGATTAAATCACTTTAGTTGTCTGTGTGCATTTTTTTTTTCCAACATCAAGAATGATGAAAAATGATATTGGATCAGTTAACAGTGGGATTTCAGAAAGTATCAGTCAAATGCTCCTAAGCACGCTGCATGTGCTGGGAGAGCAGGAACAAACAGCATGGTGCCAGGTTCAGCTCCAGGGCAGCAGTAATGAGCCAGCAGTCCTGGGCAAGGAGTACGACCAGTCAAACAGAGTGGAGGGGCATATAAAAAGAACCATCTTTAGTGTAGGAATGCCAGGATGCACCCAGACCTATGGAAATGAATGTGCTTAATTTGTGCCAGTGGCTACAGGTGGTGGTAACCGGAATTCATTAATGGAGACTTCAACGTATTTTCCATCATCAGACTTTGAACCAGAGCAAGAGAGAGAAATGGGAAAAGAAGGATGAGAAAGCTAGGAAAACAGTGACAAACTGAGAAAGTAGGAGTGAAAAAGAGCCTGCAAGCGGGAAATTAATGTGGCATGGAGGTCTGGTGGTGGAAGAGGCATGAGGTGGATTCAAGACTAAGCCGCCTTGGTAATCTGCAACCCTGGTATACGGCAGTGCTGCTGAGGGACCAGTAAGTAAACAGTGTCCTCCTGCGGTTGTTTTCGTTTCACAAAGTTACCTTGGAAGTGACTCGGGCAGAAGGAACTGTTTCCGGTGCCACCCTCGACAGAGCCGGATACTGGACTCTGAAGAGATGGGTGCAGAAAAAAATGTCTACTTCGGAATGACTTAATCTGCGGAAACTGGAGCTAAATATATGAAACTGAAAAATCATGGTTAAACTAATAAAGCCTACTTAATTTTGTGCATGTGGATCCATTCCAAGCCCCGCCAATTAGTGAAACTCATTAGGTTTGTATAACTTTTTAGTGAGAGCAAACGCGGTCCAGCATGGATGATATTGTGAGCCGCTACTTCGTAGAAAAAATAACAGTCCCTCCACCTTTTAAAACAATGATACCCAAAGTACCACTGCTGCCCTCTTGACCTTTACATGCCCCCCCCCCTCCCCGGTGAACACCAGCATGTTTAGTTGCTGAGCACTAATATTCAGAAACAAAAATTTTAAAAAACTAGCAAGCATTTTTTAATCTGCAAATAAATGCTTGCCCGTTTATTTAAAAATTTTTAGACCTATTTACACACTCCCTGACCCACCCAGAGCCCCCTACCGCCACCCTGCTGGCATCAGCGCGGCCCTCGGAAACACCATAAACCATGCTTTGCGGCCCCTCGGCAACTGTTTGTGAGCACCAATGGTTTAAAACAATCTGGTGTAACAGTTGCTATATGTGGAATGCAGATGTTTACGTGAGTATAAGGTGCAGCAGCCGAACCCGCTGCAGGTAAGAGCAGTGGGGCGGTGGGGCTACGTGAGGGGGGATTTCGAGAGACGACCACGAGGGAAAATTAATTATTTATTTAATTTTCCCTCATTATCGTCCGTTGAAATGCCCCTCACCTGGCCCCACCGCTCTCACCTGCACGAGCCGTGGCTGATAGAAACACACATACATAAAGGCCCCCTCACAGCATGCCTTTATTTCCACAATCCCTGGGTGAACTGGTAACCCACTTAAAAATCTCTCTGATCGGTGATTTAAGTTACTGGGCTAATGACACATCAGTCGGCCCTCAATCTATTAAACTATCCGAGTTACTCACAGGGTTAAATCTTACTCAGCAGGTGTCCTCTGTCACACACATTAAAGGGCGCACACTTGACCAGGTTTGGATATCCAACCTTGTCACGCCCGCCAAGTTGATCACACCCTGCACTTGATCGAATCACTATCTAATCAAATTTACCATCAATAACATCACCACGGTCAAAACCCCCACCTCTGAAGGGGGAATAACAAGGTACTGGAACAAAATCAACAAAGCTCTATTCCTCAACACACTGGCTAACTCAGTTCCACCCGATCACCCCGCTATTAATCATAGCATCGTAAATTTAACAGCATGGCTATCAGCAGCTAGCAACAAACATGCACCCCTCAGGAAAACACACCTTGCCCGTCGTCATGAAGCTCAGAGATGGTTCTCCACCGACCTAAAAGCCCAAAAACTAGCTCTTCGGCAACTTGAAAGGAAGTGGGGACACAAGTACCTATCTGAGGACAAAAAAGACATACTTAGATGCTATGAAAACCTATTAAAAAAAAGCCTTTCTGACCACCAAAGCCGCCTATTTCTCATCCAAAATCTTGCCTGGAACCAATAGGACCAAGGAGATTCTTTCAATTGTCAACAAATTTTCCAATCCTGACAGAGTTACAATCAAACCCACTCCCTCTCAAACACTTTGTAACTCCCTGAACACCTTCTACATAGACAAGATCACAAAAATTAAGGCCAGCATTCCGGCATGCCCAAACCCCGAGGCTAGTCCAATTACACCTAAAAATCCTAGCACCTTCAAATAATTTCCAACGATTAGCAACCAGACATTCTTGGATCTGCTATCCAAAGTAAAATCAGGCTCACCCTGGGACTGCTGCCCTCCCGGCATTCTTAAGGAAGTATTCACCACTCTCCCCGGCCCAGCTGTATCTCTTCTGAACGAGTCACTGTCCTAGGGTCTTGTCCCTGAAACATTCAAGGAGGCAATTGTTGTCCACCCTCCTGAAGAAATAAGTAGCTGACCCTCAAACTCTGACTATTTACCGTCCGATCTCTCTACTCCAATACCTGGCCAAGATCTTTGAGGCTTACGCGACTAGATGCCTCTCCGTATTCTTGGAAGAGTCTGAATACTTCAACCCCCATCAAGCAGGGTTTCGCCCAGCACACTCCACAGAGCCCGTATTACTGACGGTACTGGACACCCTCCGCAGGGAGGCCGAGGGGGCTTCCCGCAGGCACTGGTACTGCTTGATCTCTCTGCGGCTTTTGACATGATTGGCCATGGTATACTGGTCGATCTTGTCAGAGATGCAGGAATCCAGGGACTAGCCCTGGGTTGGATGAGCTCCTTTTTGGAAACCGCTCCCAGTCGGTTCGCACAGCTCTCAAAATGAAGACTACATGTGGACTCCCACAGGGCCCCTCACTTTCCTCCCTCCTGTTCAACCTCTACCTCCTCCCACTGATTCGGGCCCTGAGAGAGAGGAAAGTCTGCACTTTCAACTACGCTGATGACTTTCAACTAATATTTTCCATCAGCAACTCCCCCGATTTGGTCCGTGATTTTCAGTCCACCATGCTATTCATTAGTGGGTGGATGAACAGCAATCACCTGAAACTCAATCCGGACAATACTGAGCTAGTCCTAACAGGGGGCATCCACAACTCTTGGGGCCGACACTTTTGGCCAAAGGAACCGGGCCAATCCCCCTCCCCATCTGCCTCCGCCAAAAGCCTTGGAATAGCAATAAACCGTGATCTCACCATGAAAGTCCCAAATTGGGTCAGTGATATCTATTTGCTTTTTCCAGTTGAAAAAAATAAGAAAGATCAGAAGATTTCTCACCCAAGAAGCTTTGATCCAGGTGGTCCTTGCCATGGTTATGTCCCATGTCGACTACGCAAATTCCCTATACTTTGGCATCCCACTATACCTAAAAAAGTGCCTGCAACTGTTACAGAACCAAGCAGCGAGAATGATTATTCAGCAATCTAGGCAACTCATACAGCGATGCTCCTTCAAGGTATGTTGTCTCATCTTTAAGTCTTTGAATGGAAGGAGCCCTACATTTGTGGATAGTCTCATTCAGAGGCACTTACCTATGTGCAACCTGTGTTCTGCCCACAAGCACCTTCTGTCAACTCCTTTCTTCAAACTAAAGCACCAGGTTGGTGCTAGGTTTGCCCAAGAGTTTGGAATTCCCTTCCCTCCGAAATCTGATCCTGCTCCGACCTCCTCAGCTTCAGGAGGCTCCCCAAGACCTTGCTGTTTAGACAAGCTCATGAGTAACACCCTAGGGCCCCAGTACCTCTCAGAGTAGCGCCATGAAACCAATTCGGTGTACGTGCGCTGCAGTATCTGTAGCTAGCAGTATCTTCAGGATTCTGCTAGCCTGTAGGACATTTCCTTCATGAAACAGTACTAAGCCTTACAATGGGAATCCTAAGAAGTTAAAGATTACAGAACTACCAGAGACTTTCTATATTCGGGTAAGACAGAGTAATGTACAGTGACTCCAGCACATGGAGTGCATTCATCAGCCCACATATTGCAATGCACATACGGTAATACCACTTTAATGCAAGGGACGTGCATGCTCATTACCACCAGCAAAGCCTAGTGCTAAAATCACAACACTGAAAACAATAATAACACACAAAAAACTGCTTTCCTCTCTCAAACCCCATTGAAATCAAAATTGGAAGTAATATTGTATTGCTATTGCATTTATATAGCACTTACTACCCCTGACGAGGCAACGAATATGAGGATTTTCTGATGCAATCATATAATTACCAGTTTCTGGTAGAAAATATCTGACCATCTGTAAAAGAGAGTCTTGTCATCAGTCCTCTTAAACCTAAGTAACCGGGATACCCAGCTCACCCCAGTCCAAAACCTACCGGTTGACCTTTCACCCACATTCCACCAACTCCCTTATCTAGCCCTCCCCAGACTAAAAAAGGAATGATATAAAATACTCAACTAAACAAAAGCACACCTCTCTTCTCGAATAGGATAGACACCTGGTACCCAACAACACAGATCAAAACTATGCCTATTGCACCCCTCCCCACATCCCGAAGCAGGCTCAGTACCCTGGCTCCCCACAGCCCAAAGCATGCCCAGTACCCCTCCTTCCACAACCCAAAGCATGCCCAGTACCCCTCCTTCCACAACCCAAAGCATGCCCAGTGCCCATCCTTCCACAAAACGAAAGCAAATCCAGTACCCCATCTTCTATAACCCAAAGTATGCGCAGCACCCATCCTTCAACAGCCCAAAGCATGCCCAGTGCCCATCCGTCAAAAACCCAAAGCATGCCCAGTACCCATCGTTCCACAAAACTAAAGCACATCCAGTGCCCCTCCTTCTATAACCCAAAGCATGAGCAGCACCCATCCTTCCACAACCTAAAGCATGCCCAGTGCCCATCCGTCAAAAACCCAAAGCATGACCAGTGTCCATCCGTCAAAAACCCAAAGCATGCCCAGTGCCCATCCGTCAAAAACCCAAAGCATGACCAGTGTCCATCCTTCCACAACCCAACGCATGCCTACTGCCCTGCCTACTACAAGCCAAAGCATGCCAGTGCCGCTTTCTGCAACCTAAAGCATGCCCATTGCCCATCCTTCACCAGTCCAAAGCATGCCCAGTGCCCATCTTTCAAAAGCCCAAAGCATGCCCAGTGCCCATTCTTCCACAGCCCAAAGCACGTCCAGTGCCCCACTTTCCACAACCCAAACCATGCCCAGTGCCCCGCCTTCCACCACCAAACCATGTCCAGTGCCCCGCCTTCCACCACCAAACCATGCCCAGTGCCCCTCCTTCCACAACCCAAAGAATGCCCAGCCGCCTTCCACAATGTAAAGCATGCCCAATGCCCGCCTTCCACAACCCAACGCATGCCCAGTACCCCTCTTCTGCACAGCATACCAGCATCTTGGCTCCGCCTACTTCAGGACACACCAGCTGTGCTGCTGCCCGGTTTCGAAAACTCAGCTCGCGTTCTAATTCCCATCTCCCCCACCCCCCCCAAACTTTGCCGGACTTTCGATATAACATGAATATGTATCACACCTCATGTTCTACCCCGACCCAAACATGCTTTGTGCCCGGGACTGATTAGAAACATGCCTGATGTTCTGTCTCAATCCAGCTCTCCCCTTCTGTACTGGCCCAGTCTAGAATATACCCGCTGTGACAGATGTTCTGCCCCAATCCAGAACATGACAGCGTTCTGCCCCAATCCAGAACATGTCAGCTATTCTGCCCCAATCCAGAACATGACAGCGTTCTGCCCCAATCCAGAACATGATGGCATTCTGCCCCAATCCAGAACATGACAGCTATTCTGCCCCAATCCAGAACATAAGGGGGTGGTGATGGACGGAGCATCTGAACCAATCAAGCACTCACACCCAGTCAAAAGATCTGGGTTTGATCCATCACCGTTCTTTAGCCCACTCTGCCACCCCAGTTCGGACATGGCTATATGCAAATCAGTCTGACCCTGTGCCTCATGGGAACAGTCCAGCCCAAACTGCCAAGCCATGCCTTCCCTGGACCGGAAACAAGCTTCCGAGGACCGGTTTCTGGCATTCCAGACGTCTTCAGCCCGGCTTGCTTGAATCCAGTGGCAAAGTGAGCAAGGGACTCACGTCTGAGCATACCCTGCCACACTTATGGCGGCCAAAGCAGTACATAAGGGGGTGCTGATGGACGGAGAATCCGAACCATTGGTTTGGATGCTCCGTCCATCACCACCCCTTTTGTACTGCTTTGTTCGCCATAAGTGTGGCAGGGTATGCTCAGACGTGAGTCCCTTGCTCACTTTGCCACTGGATTCAAGCAAGCCGGGCTGAAGACGGCTGTGATGCTAGAAACCGGTCCTCGGAAGCTTGTTTCCGGTCCAGGGAAGGCATGGCTTGGCAGTTCGGGCTGGACTGTTCCCATGAGGCACAGGGTCAGACTGATTTGCATATGGCCATGTCTGAACTGGGGTGGCAGAGTGGGCTAAAGAACGGTGATGGATTAAACCCAGATCTTTTGACTGGGTGTGAGTGTTTGATTGGTTCGGATGCTCCGTCCATCACCACCCCCTTTTGTACTGCCAATCCAGAACATGACAGCGTTCTGCCCCAATCCAGAACATGACAGCTATTCTGTCCCAACCCAGAACATGACAGCTAGTCTGTACCAGCCCAAAACATGACAGCTGTTCTTCCCCAATCCAGAACATGACAGCTATTCTGCCCCAATCCAGAACATGACAGCTATTCTGCCCCAATCCAGAACATGACAGCGGTTCTGCCCCAATCCAGAACATGACAGCTGTTCTGCCCCAATCCAGAACATGACAGCTGTTCTGTCCCAACCCAGAACATGACAGCTATTCTGTCCCAGCCCAAAACATGACAGCTGTTCTGCCCCAATCCAGGACATGACAGCTATTCTGCCCCAATCCAGAGCATGACAGCTATTCTGCCCCAATCCAGAACATGTCAGCTATTCTGCCCCAATCCAGAACATGACAGCTGTTCTGCCCCAATCCAGAACATGACAGCTGTTCTGTCCAACCCAGAACATGACAGCTATTCTGTCCCAGCCCAAAACATGACAGCTGTTCTGCCCCAATTCTAAACATGGCAGCTATTGTGACCAAATACAAAACGTCTTGTGGTCCGTGCTAATTAAGAAACATGCATGATGTTCGAATTAGCACACACACACGCCTTCTGTTCTGCCCTAATCAAAAGCATGGCAGCTGTCCTGCTCAAATCTAAAACATTACCACTGTTTTGCCCCAATCCAATAAATGGCAGCTTTTCTGCCCCAATCTAAAACCTGAGAGATATTCTAACCATTCCAAAACCTGACACCTGTTCTGTCCCACCTGTTTCTAATTTGTATGCAAAATTACAGGATACTGGTTCATATTGTTTTAATCTCTGAAAATATGCAGAAGGTTATAACCTTTGAGAAACTCAAGAGTAATAATTTACAAAACAATACTGTGAAAACTACTTTTAGCAAGAAAATCGTGAACATGGTACTAATTCTTCTGCATTTACTGTATCCGAACAGTGTGTGCTAACATCACTGGGCGGGGTATGCAGGCTACTTGGACTGATTGACTAAAGCGGTAATATCGCACTAGGACCTTTTTGATGCAATTGATGTGTTCTAGTGACGTAATTACTCTATGGAGTTCTGGGCCCTTCAAGGTCCCACCCTCTATGTATGCAATTGTGTATGTATGATGTCTGTGTGTAGCAAGACCAGACATACTGGGCAGTCTTCAGACTGCGTTTCAGCAAAGGGGGGGGGGCGGGCAGTCATTAAGAAATGCTACTTACACTGTTATTAGCGCCATGAAGTGCAATCCGTCACAAACCAGCGCTATAGAAAACAATTGTGCATTACACTAGACTACATGATGCAGGTGTTTTTTTTGTTCTCATGTTTCTTGAGGATTGAAAACAAGTGACTCAGTGGGTGGCAGTATTTTCATTGTGGAAGGTTTTGCAACCATTGGGTAACAAGAAACACAACACAAGTGATGCCCTGTAAATTAAAAACAAAACATATCCAGCAATCTTTGTGTTGTGAAGATGTTAACAAATTACGTAACACCCGATGAAGACTTGATTGGCAGGGGCCTAGCTTGGTCAGTAATATTGGGGAGGGGCGGATGGGGGGGCTTTGGGTTTTCTCAACAGTCAGACTGGCATAAACTGTTTAAATACATTATAGGAGAAGCGTGAGGGGGCTAAGGGGCAGGGGAAAAAGAGAAGAATGCAGATTAGTAAGAGTAATAAAAGAAAATACGCAATATTTTGTAAATTAACAAATATTCTGAGGACTGTCTAAACAGAGAGGAGACAGTGTGTGTGGGTGTTTATCTGTGTGTGTGTAAAAATCCCAGGTGAAATCCGGCAGACATCTCACAATACCCGACTGAAAAAAACACATGTACCCAACTAGTTTTCAGAACCCCAACACCCCTGAAGCTACGCCATTGTTGGATCAAACTACACACTTTGGGGCAGATTTATAAGCCCCTTGCGCAACTTTTGCGTCACTTTTAATATGGGAAAAGTGACGCATATGTGGCGCAAGGGGCTTGTAAACCTGCCCCTGTGTGTGCACGCTGTGTGCAGTGAACCAGTAGTAGTAGTAATATTAATTGTTGATTAATTAAAATCATTACAAACAAGAAAAGCATGAAAAAAAACAAATATACACAAAGCTTTTTAACATCCTCGGAAAGATCCACCGATTATGAGTTAATGAATGGCATTTTAACAAAATATTTAAACACTTACACAGAAATAATTAAAGTGCATTGTGCTTACTAAGGTGCCTTATGCTAGCAGCAAATACTATTTTAGCAGCAACTAACTAAAATGACATGTATTAGCAGCAGGTAT
The DNA here is from genome assembly GCF_964261635.1 of Lissotriton helveticus. Classification (NCBI taxonomy): domain Eukaryota; kingdom Metazoa; phylum Chordata; class Amphibia; order Caudata; family Salamandridae; genus Lissotriton; species Lissotriton helveticus. Next base: position 114,076,886 of record NC_136065.1, read on the forward strand.
TATAATTGCAATTCTTTTTCTATTATCCATTCACAAGCAGTATTAAAGTGCGATGTACATCACTACCAAGGTTGATTTATAGATATTATACATGCGGCCACAGTGCTAAGCTAACTTCTGCTTGTCGCCGGTTTTATAGCTTCAAAGATTAGTTAGTAACAGAAAACAAACCAAAGTAAAGTGCAATGTGCATTCAATATCCAGGTTTTGCTGCCAATTCAATCTATTCAGTAAAATCGTTCTACATCAAAAAAAATTAAGAAGCATTATAAAACAACGTCATATTAATATACCTTTCGTCAACAGCAATTCGTGTGATACAATCTATAAGCTAAAATGGCTTATAATAGCAACACCTTTCATAATTTCAGTAATTAGCCATCAACAATTCACACCCAAAAACAAAAGCAATTTCTTCAATAATTATCAACAGACTCCTTAGATTAAATTATGCTACTGACACCCTAAGCTCATATAACATTGTTCTTCGAACAACCTATGACCATTGCATCTAGAACAAAATGCATTTTACAATCTAAAATACAATCCTTACAAAAGAATGTAAGTTCTGTGAACATTATTTTAAAATTCTAACAAAAGAATTAAAATGACACAAGCAATGCTTTAAAATAGCATCCACTGTAATAGGGCAATACTCTACTATGCAATTATAAAATAACTAAAACAGTCTCCCTTAAAAAAAAATCAATATATAATTATTTATTTATTTATTTATTTATTTATTTATTTATTTAAAAGCCTTATAGCCAAATCAGTTTTTTTCTAAATTAATTTACCACGGAATTCATTTGCTTAAACCATCTACTTTTTGGAGAAAAAAAATCTGCAATATTAATGACCTTAACAAAAAGATGAATAAGTTTAATTTCACCCCCACTTAAACAGGCAACAATTGCATTCCTGCATGTTCCAATTCCCAGTTCGTTACAAATCGGTTTAAGGATAGACTTCCGAGCGTCTGCCAGGGCTGGGCATAAAGTTACAATATGCATCAAGGTTTCCTCACTTAGCCCACAGAGCCTGCAAATACTCGATGACCATTTGTTCTCTCATTTTGGAGTTCCATCTTTTGTCGGATATCTTCCCAACCTTAAGAGCATAAATGTATTCTTAATCAAAGGTCTTAAATGATATGACAGATAGGGTTGGGGTGACAACCTGCCAAAAGAGTTAGCTATTGACCAGAAATGATTTTTTTCCTTAAGTCCTCCTTATCCGCATTCAAAATTGCCTGGGCATTCATTTTAATAAAGCTGCCAATTCCTTGAATATTCACCTTCTGAGAATTCGAGCCAGCACAGCTTTGCTAAAGATCCGTCCTCTGATCGAACTAATGATAATAAGGACTTTAGAAATGAAGATTGGCATACCAGTAATTGGTTCTTCAAGCCAAAACTCTAATCTTATATTCACAAGACTAATATATTTAGGAATCTTAAAAACAGCTTTATATGTCCTAATTTCTATGTCGTCGAGCGGTTTCGCATCTTTGCCCCTAAAGATGATGGAGCAATAGTCCAAAGATGGAATTAACTTTGCTCTCATCACCCTCATTAGGTGTTCACAATTAGGGCATGATAGTTTGTCCCTCAATTTTCTAAAGGCAAATGCGAGAGAAGAACCTCTGGCTTCAAGATTATTAAAATGCTGCCTAAATATCAATCCATCATCAAAAGTAATTCCCAGATATTTATATGATTTAACATTTTCAATTACCAGGCCATTGATATTACATTCTTTGATTCTCGGTTTGCCTTTACCCATGGTCATTATTTTTGTCTTTTTTGTATTAATTTTTAATCCATTTTGTGTAACATAAGAGGTAAAAGAATCAATTAATCTTTGTAACCCTATAACTGTTTTGCTCATTAAAATGGTATTGTCTGCATATTGCAGATATTTCATCTCTGTACCAAAAATCGAAGGAGAGTGCGAGTTGACATTTTTAAAATGAACTGGGAGATCTGCCATAAAAAGATTAAAAAGGCAAGGAGCCAAAACACAGCCTTGTTTCAATCCAACATTAGTAGCCAAACGACGGGTTGTGTCTTTACCGTCGCCAATTTTTATCTGTACCCAGGTATCAGAGTATAATAGTATAATGATTTTTAAAAGTGTTTCAGATATACCGCAATTCCTTAATTTCCACCAAAGAATATTTCGCGGCACAGAATCAAAAGCGGCTATTAAATCAATAAAACACACATACAATCTTTGTTTCCTGGTTTTGGCTCTTTCGCCTAATAGTGTTAATAAAATCAAGTTAGTATGAGTTGATTCACCCTTTTCAAAACCAGTTTCAAAATTAGGAATCAACTCCTCTTTTATAGCCCATACCTCTAACTCCTCTAGCAGACAACTAGCAAAAATGTTTGCCTCTACATCTGTAAGTGTAATTAAGCGATAATTTGCCAGGTTATCCTGGAAGCCACATTTGTATATTGGTTGAATGATACTTCCATGCCATGATGATGGAATAAGGCCTGATTTAAGTACATCATTGAACAGGAGCGTTAATAATTCTGGCCAATTTCTTAATTTAGCTTTAAATATGGCATTCGGAATACCATTTGGACCTTGCGCCCCATTGGATCTAATCTTAATGATCGATTTTTTTACTGTATCGACCGTCCAAGACTCAATATCCAAACTACATTGAAGTTTATGAGTACTAACCCGAGTCTCCCCATTTAATATTTTTTTATACATGCAGGTAGGACCATTACATTTACCCTAACCATACACTGGACTTTGAGTATCAATTTTCAGATTAAAAAAGTTGACCCAACTTGCTTCGTCTACATTAGCACTGTTACATCCATTATTACCAATCTCAATGTTATTGATTATGCTCCAAAATAACTGCAGATCTTTGGATTTACAGGCATAGTGTATCTTAGACCATATAGGTTCATAATGGCCTGGCCTTGCTTTGCTTTCCAAATTTCTTTCTTATATCCCTGTTTTAATTCTCTAATTTTAAAAGATATAATAAAAAACGATAGCTTGTTTTTATTCCTGTAAAAGCCACTTGAGGATTGTGGTCACTTTCAATCCTCGGGACTATCTGATAATTTCTTACTAAATTATATAATTTTTCAGACATTATTGTATAGTCTATTACGGAGGGACTACCTACTTTGTTAAAAGTCGGGATCTTATCCAAATCATGCAAAATCTTTAGATTGTATTTTTTAAACTCACAATCTGTCCATTGAGCTAAGCATTTTAAATCAATTGTCTGTTTTTTAGAAGTAATAAAATGCATGTTAAAATCGCCTGAGATAATAAATACGGAGTCTAAATGATCAAAATATAATGTTTTTACCAATCCCCATAACTGAGTAATTTGTGTGGATCTAACCTTTTTTTTACAACTTAAATAAACATTTAAAAGAATAATCAAATGACCAGCTATTAACTTAATGCACTGCAGCCATTTTACCTGGAGGTCAATTTCAAAATGTTCCACCTTAAGGTTCAAAGAAACATATATAGAAAGACTACCACATGGGCGACCCGGATAAGCTTCACGTGTTGCCACATTACAGTATTCAAAATAACCAATAAAGGGTTCCCTACACGTGTTCCAGGTTTCTTGAAAAATTAATATACTAAAAGTTTTCAGGAAATCTATTACATTTGGGTCCTCAATTAATGATTTTAGACCGTTAGAGTTCCAGGAACAAAGTTTCAAAGAATTTGGATTTTCTTTGTAAAAAGATCGGCATCAATCCTTCTTTCCATGATTTACATTTGTCAATATTCTAGGAAGTCAGCTCCAATCATCTACTGATTCTGGGACTTTCTTTAGCTCCTCACACGTTCGTAAACCAGACTCACTGCTTCTAATCTTGATACCATATGACAAATTTAGTTCCGTAGATGGGCCTGACGCACCTTTTAACACTCTAACCTGCGCCGCCGTAACTATTTTTTTTTATCGTCCTTTTTTTGGCTCATTCCATCAGGTGACTTGATTGGAATCAGCAACATTGGATAACGCGGTCCTTCTGGTCGCCAAACTTTAATACCCCATTTCTCAAATAATATACCATTAGTCATTATTTTATCAACAATTTCAATATTTAGCGAGGTTGTAATTGTTATCTCCCTGTCAGTGTTATCACATTCTTTTCTAAACTCTACAGCTTCCAGATCCTCCGTTACCACATCTTTAAGATCTGAAATTGCATGTAACAGTTTCAAGATGTTACCACGATTTAAGATATCATGGGGTCCTGGGGACAGAAGGGGACTTTCCTCTTATCTGACAACTGGTTTAAAGGCTCTATATCCACTTTATCAACTATGACAGTAGGGAACCTATTCTCACTAGAGGGCACCAAAGCAATGTCTGTCAAGAGATTAACTTCTTTAACTATATTTGTTATTCGATCTTGTGTACACGAATGGGCCACCTGATCAGTCCCATTACCACCTTGCAGATAAATGAGATTTACAGGATTCTGGTTAATAAGGTTATGGTCTCCTCGATCAACGGCTACTTCATTCCTGGGTTTCAAGCATAATTCATACCCCTGATCATTTCTACTACTACCCAAATGATTAGTAAAATCCGCTGATTTCTGATGGAAACTTAATTGTTCACCTTGAACGTCAGCCCTTTCATTTATCAGTTGTTCCGATACATCTTCCCCCAGTGATTCTGAACATTCTACTATGTGCCCTAAACTCAATTTAGACTCATCCTGCCCAAACTTATTAATGACACACTCCATTATTTGTTTTTCCTTTGCCTTGAGTCCCGAATTTTTATTAGGACCAAAAATCGGAAAATATGATTTCGTTTCAGTTTTGGTTTCTTCAGAAAATTTAAAATTGCATCTCCCATTACCATGCAAACTTTATTTATAGTATGTTCCGGGTTGGATAAAGAGACTTCTGTAGCTTGAATTTTACTTTAGTCACTTACAGGTTGTGCATTACCATCATTAACTAAGCTGCTTATACTTTTTCTATCATATATTTCTTTTTGTAGTATAACCAAGTGGTCTTGCTTCGGTAACCATAATCTAGCCATACTACCTGAGATGTCCCTTTTTCCAATTAGATCAATAATTTCTTGATTACCTTGCGCTTTTCTGCCCGACAACAATTTTCCTTCATGCACCATTGAGCTTACTATTGATGGTAGATCTAACATTTTATCAATCAATTGTGCACAAGTACAGGTTATAAACGGGCTATCTTTATCCGCTTGCACCTTCGTAAGCAAGTTAGTTAATTGCAAGAGTTTTAAATCAATACCCACTACATGAGATGCTAGTGTGTTTAGGATATCTACCTGAACATCTAATTTGTCAGAGTGAAAATTAAGCGCATTAGTAATTGAATCCATAGAGTGTAAGAGACAATTCCATAAATCCCGCTCAGGCTAGCAACACTTTTTTCTAGATCACCTGGGCTAACCTGAAAATACCCCTCTAGTTTAGTTAATAAAGATGAATCAGCTGGGTTAAACTGGTCGTTTGGGTCTAAGCTGTATTGGTCAATTATATTACAAATCTTCTCAGTGCTGCCGACACCTGGAACTAACAATGATTTATTGATGGTAAAACTATTCTCCATTATTATACTAGACTGGTCCAGGTTAAATATGCTAGCATTATCACTTTTAACAAAACGCCTATTTAAACTGGGAAGCAAGTCCTCTGAGACCAATATCAACTCACTAGACTCTTCCCTATGAACTGGATTTCCAACTCCAACTCCCAGATCCAACACAGTAACATCTTCATTTACATTCTGTGCCCTACAAGAAGGCATATCACACACTACATCCAACCCTTTACTACACCCCACTGGTGTTTTATAGCGCACCGCCTGGCTGGTAATCTGAAAATCCTCAACCAGCTGTAACTCTGCCTGATCAGCAGTGGGGACACAAGCGTGGATTTGCGCCTGAGCCTGTAACTGCCCAACTATAAATGATGGCGGGAACGAGGATGGCAACACATTCTCCACATTTTCCACTACAGCACCTTCATTCAATTTTTCTGGCAACTTTGAGTAAATCATATCACAAGAATAACCACTGTTTCGCCTTTTTTACATAATGGTGACGGTAATGGAGAGGTCAATGTACAGTCACTAACGTTCCCGCTAATTTCTTTCTTTTCAGTGATATTTCTTATATGTTTGTCAGACTGTTTTTGATGGTCCTTAAAAAAGTAATTCTTTATAGACGGCTGCACCACGTATGAAGACTACAAACAATCCTTGCCAAAAGATGCAGATAAGTCATTTCCATCCGCTGACTGATATAAATTCCCCTCTATGGCTGCACTACAGCTGCTATTTTCCACTTTTTTCACATTTACTTCATTTTCATTGCTCGTTTCCAGTTGAGGTGGGGCAACTATAGAGGCAGCTATAGTCTCTTCAGTAGACTGTCTTTGTATAGGCTTTGGTATGGCTCCACGCTTGCGGCCAGACCTCATCATTGATCACGCTGTACTTGGCCATATTTGTCCAAGCGGCCCCTTCCTTTAACCCCTTCTCTTTGTTCTTACTCTCTGGGCAACTCAACAGTTTTACTCTCTGGGCAACTCAACAGTTTTCCACAATCATAGATACAGACACAGGCACAGACACAGGCTAGTCTGCTCCTGCCTCCGCTCTCTCCTCCTCTCCCTAGACTCCTGAGGCTCTTTTCTATTCGAAAGAGCAAGAAGTGGCAGAATATCAAAGTTGCGCAGCCAAGGACAATTCACAGTCCACTACGCCGTATAATCAAAAAAAATATTAGGAGCACAACAGCACAGCAGGGTGGCGGGTGGGAGCTAGGCAAGCGGAATAAAAGGAGAAAAATGGGAACAGTTATACAACTTGCCCCCCTGCTTACTTAACCACAAACCATCTACTCCCTTGACCTCCCCAGCTACCCAGCACCTTTAGTGCAGTAACTTGGACGCTGCTCTGATCCTCCTCCGATCCTCTGGTTGCTCTGGGTGCTCTGCCCCTGCTCCTCTAAGTGTTCCTCCTCCAAGCGCTCTCCTCCTAATATCCAAACGTCTCAACTACTGCACTAATGCAGCTCACCGCTCTCGTTCACCTCTCCGCTCTACTCTGCGATGTTAGTGGCGGCTGCAGTGTCGGCGTCAAACTGATTTCAAACGGCGGCGGCTCGGCTCTGCTCGCGCACCCGTTCGCCGACCAAGTCCAGCGCTCTGCAGCCCGGCGGCAATCGTTCAGCAATCGTTCAGCGGGGGATCTACTCAGGTCCGCTCAAGACCACTCGAGACCGATCCCCCGCTCACAACGCCTCTCCACGCCGCACACCGCTGCTGCTCGCTCCTCTCTCGCAGCTCTCTCTCAGCCGGAAACGGAACCAAAACCTGTGTGCAGTGTGTTTGTATAATATACATTGATTTGTCAAATGAATGTACACATCTAAGTGTCTAAATACACAGGCATAAACATGTTTTCAGTACAATTAAAAAATATGGTTTGATTTTTTTTTTAAATCTATAAACGCTCAACGTATTGCAACTAAAGCACCTATAAATGTACACATAACATTTTGTTTGGGCATTAAGTAGTAGCACAGCCGGTTAAACGGAAACGAAACCTCTTGAGTTGCAATAGTCTCGCTCGTGTTGTAAAGCTGCCGGTGAATGAAGCCGCCTTTTGATAAATTAGAAAACTCAGAACTGATGCACAAAGTGTAGTATACAAGGTCGGTGATGTATTATGTCAAAAGAACTTCATTCCTTGTTTCAAAACTTAATTCTGCAGTGCCTATTGCAGGGCACAAGTCCTAAAAAAAGAAGTGGGGGGACGCTGACGTAACGACAGGAAGTGACGTCACGAAAGGTGGCTTGCACTCAGTTGCAGTTCATAGTTATCGAGCTACCAGTAAAATAAGTGGGGGGACGCCGTCCACCCGCGTGGTACCCCAACTCGAGCCCTGGCCTATTGTATCAAAATAAGACCAACTTCTGAAAATAACACCACAAATCGCGGGTTTTTATATGGCCAGAATGGAGAGATGGATTCGTTTCATACTTCAGTAAATTATTATTTGAATTGTGGACTAATCGTAAATGTACATGCACTTTGCATCGAGCAACATTATTTTTGTGGAATTGCTTGTTCCATAAAATGTGTCTATCGCTTTTGAAAAGTGGAATCAATTTCAAATACATGTTATTTCAAGGAAGAGTGAAAAAATAAACTAAATAGCAAACAAACAAAAAAGAAATAAAAACAAATGGGAAAGAAAAAGAAAGAATGAAAGAAAGAACGAAAGAAAGAGAGAGAGAGAAAAGAAAGAAAGAAAGAAAGAAAGAAAAGCAGACTGGAGAAGAAAATGGTTCAGGTTGGGTACAGTAACACATTTTTAGATTTAAATGCGTGCGCGTGTTTTGATCTCATTTCACATATTGCTTACTGTGCACTTTGCTAAATATCCAACATAAATTGAGCCATCATAACGACGGTAAGCATCTGATTAAAGAACGCCCTAATGCACCAGCTGCTAATTGCCTCGCGATTAATTAAAGTTTACTGAGCACGTGGGGTCAACATTCCCAGCCCAGGCTTCGGCCTAGCTCAGCACTGAGACCCCCCCAGCAGCTGTGGGCCCCCGAAGTGTGTGAAGCCGCATTTCATGTTCACATGAGAAAGTACTACTGTAGTCAGAGCAGTGTATGGTATGCGATCAAACCACTTCCGGGTCAGTGGAGGTGTGCGCATCAGGGGCCTCCCTCCAGGTGCATAAGCACTGGGCGGCTCTAGGCTCATGGCGGCCCTGGGCAGGTAGCATAGGTAGAGGGCCCCGGAAGAGGGGGGCCGGGCGGGGAGGAGAGCGGAGGCCAGTGAAGGGGGGGGGGGGTCTGGGTGTTTGGAAGTGGAACAGAGCCGGAGGCCGCCAAATCCCTGCCAGGGGTCGCCACGCAAATATGTATCCATCCTCAGAGGATTATTATATTAAGGATATATATTGGCGTGTTGGCCTCTGTGGTTTGGTGGCCCTGTGCAGGTGCACAGCTTGCACATGCCTAAGGCCGTCTCTGGTAAGCATCACTGGATGCAGGACATTGTCATGGAAGTGAACCTAGTTGCACAGGGTCGGGGGTGTGGACGTACTACTTCCGGTTCAGAACCTTAAATGTAGTGCCAGGAGATTAAACAGTGGAAGTCAAGTGGGGAGCGTGTTTTCTTCTACACCCCCCTGTCCACGTGCGAGAGTACTACTGGAGGCCGGGCGGGTTTAGGCATGTTTAGATACCACTTCCGGTGCAGGGGCAGACAAGGAGCCCCTTACTATTAAATAACGGAGGGGGGTGGCAGAAGTACCACAAGGGGATGGAAGGAAGGTTCAGGGATCAAAACACAGCACTTCCGGTTAAGACTCTGCACTGAGCCAGCTGGGGGATTAAAAGTGGAGGTGTCTAGTATGTGACGTCATGAGCTACATTGGGCCTTGTGTGCCACTGGATGGGACTGGGGGTGTGCACGAGCACCTATACATGAGCAGCAATAAGATCTGTCCACGACAGCAAAAAATGGGAGGAGCTCCCAAAGACAGAGGAAACATCGATCTGTGTCGGAAACAAAAACTATGAATGCGCCAACAGAAAGTAGAGTTTATTATGGGCGCTATATAGTTATATTTATTCCTTTGCTCCCATCATGCCTCTATTTATGGCATTTATTATTCTTATCCGTTTTAAGGCGCATTGTTCTTGCTATTTGACCTCAGACATTATTTTGTTGCTACGTCGTTTGCTGTATCATGATTCCATTATTGTATAGTAGTTGTTGCAATAGAATCAACATTGTAAATAACGTTATATCCATTCTTAAATGTAGTTATGGTAAATATGGCTAGCATTATTTTAATTGTTGGCATTATTATTGGTAGTAGTAGCAATGCAGGTGTTCGGTAGAATTTCTAATTGGACTTCCATGAAACCAGTGATAAAAAAATCCGGGGGTGGTTGGGGGCGGGGGGGATTCTGAGGGCAGCTGTATTACCGAAGTATAGACAGACAAGCCAGGCACCGCCACCCACAATCCATCGCGTTTTATCCCACAACGAAAGGGGCATTTCAGCTCTTTAAGGGTGTCTTAGTTCTTAACCTGCGGTCCGGGGACCCCTGGGGGTTCACGAAGCCTGCTCAGGAGGTCCCGAGGGCCTAGAAAATGCAATAATATTAACAGATTAAATGCGCTTAAATTACGTTAACATCCTTTGTGGGAGCAGTGAACGTGCATCAAACAGAATAAAGTATGTCCAACCTTCTCATTAACATTTTGACTTTAAAATATATATATATATGTTTGTGAATTAAATAATATATACTCATCATTTGTTTAGTTGCATGATGAGTGCTTGTTTCTGTGTTTTTGTGTATTCTTTTGCAGTTCAAATCGCAGTAAATGCTTAGGTCAGAGACCCCCACTTCCAGTAATGACTCAGTGGGGCCCCCCATATTCCAGTAATGATTCAGTGGGGGTTCCTGGGCACCAGTAATGACCAGGTGGGGATCCAAAGAAGTCAAACGATTAAGAAACACTGCGTTAGTCATTCATTTGTTTATTCTGTCTTCTGGAACTGTGAAAACCGAGAGGCCATAAACCGAAAGGGAGTCCCTCTACAATGGCAGTATTAACTATACCTGCTCGGAGGTCTCTTGGTGAATCTGTCAGGGAGGGTCGAGGGAGGGAGGAAGAAGTAACCATAAAATATTACTTTTTTCAGGCACAAACTCAGCGACTGCAGCGCATGTCTGACAAAGAGCCTGTTTTTCACCGAGACGTGGCGTTTCAGGGAAGACGCCACAGCGGGGGTGACATCAGGAAACAAAAAACATGGACCGAAATCAAGCCTTGGATGCTGTAAGAAAGTTACAGAAGTTGGCGATGCATCTATAAGGTCTTGAATGTGGTGAAGAAGATCTTTGTAAATGAAAACACTTCCTGGTTAGGGGCGGGTTTTGGTGGGCCGGTGACGTCACACCGTGAGACACAGGTACGGGGTACGACTCGGGGTGCAGCCAGGCGCAGCGGATGTTAGTTAACATCTGCATACAGGAGGTGGGGCGGCATAAGCTGTGTCGCTCTTAAAAGGGCATTTGTGCAGGTGAAAGACACGAGGGGGTTATAGGGTCTTGACTGGCCATCAGCAGTGCCTATTGTTCACAATTATGGTGATTCCAAATGAGAGGGGTGATTAATTCGGCTACCTAGTGAGCAATAAAAGGTGAACATCTTTTAATTAAATATAACCCAGATCTATTGAAACAAGTGCTTTTTTGTTGGGGGGGTCTCTCCAGGGGATCAGACTGAGCCTAGAAATGAGATAACTACAGATAAAAATGTGTAGCTGCTCTGCTGCCGATGTATATGTTTAAACTCATCAGCAAACCCATAGTGCCGCGGCACGTGAGTCCAGTGTGCACACGTCATTAGGTGTCCACTCACAAAACGCACTAATAACATTGATTATTTCGAAGGGAACATTGAAAAAATATATATATTTCTACTCTCTCTCAATAGAGGGCAGCGTTTGTGTTACACCCTGAGGTGGGCTCAGTAAGCAGTTGTATTAAAATCTGGACAAAATTATACATATATGTATTACTTTCTAACATTTTCGAACGCTTACAGAGCCAAAGAGAGACCATGTTTTAATACATTCTTATGTGTGTCATATATATATATTATATATATATATATATATATATATATATATATATATATATATATATATATATATATATATATATATATGTGTGTATTTATATGTATGTGTGTGTATATATATATATATATTTAAATATACATGCACACATATCTATATATGTCTATATATAGAAAAGATAGATAGATAGATAAATAGATAGATAGATAGATAGATAGATATGTGTGTGTGTATTTGTACTCGGATATACATAGAATATAATCTTATATTTGTATATCCACATATATGCAAATATGATAGTTATGTATGTATAGCCACATATTTATAAGTGGGCTTTCAAGTGCATATATTATGCAATTGTAATATGTACACGTATACTCGTCGATGTTAACATAAATGTGTGTGTGTATAATATGTATATGTGTGTATATATATATATTTATATATATATGTGTATGTGTGTGTGTGTGTGTGTGTGTGTGTGTTGTAGATGTATAACCCTAAACTACGTATATCTGGCTTATAAACACGCATAGCTGATATAATATATATAGGTATTTATATCAGCGGAGATGGTGCGTGGTATAAAATAAATCTGTCCAGTGTAATTTAACTCAAAGACACCCTTGGTAATGGGATACATTTTCTGTGAGCCAAAAGCAGCCAGCTGACTGACTGGGAAATGCCAAGGGGTGGGGAGGGGGCGCAGCGGGGACATGTTAGACAGTGTTAGGGTGTTTTTTTATTATCACAGCTGTGGTCTTCCTGCCGAAGCAGCGAGGAAAGAGGCGTCTTTACTGCTGCAAGGCACGCGTTCCCGCAGCCTGCGATATACAGGCGGCCCCTAGGGGGGGCGCGAGGACCACGCAGGGACAGAGCAGGCATTATTGCAAGTCCTGGCGCCAGCACTACGGATACGGGCTGTGTGGACTGCGGCAATTACTGGGGCGCCGGCACCTCACCCGGCCCGGGCATTTTGGGGCACTTATGTATGAGATCATACCCAGTAATGCCTGGTTTCATTGGGCAGCCTGTATCTGCTGCTCCCGTGTGATAATGGAGGGTTAGGCATTATAGGCGGAGGTCTTTCCTTTTCCCCTCAATTAGACCAATTGAAGGCAACCAAAGAGCCATGCAAACATGCATAATTTACCGGAATCGTCCATTAACCAATTGGATTTAAACTACTGCCCTTTCCCCAATGAGAAGCTAATATCTTTTGGCATTTTGTAATTTTAACAAACCCTACATTGTGGACCAAATTGAGCCAATAATGTTTACCTTGCCCCCACCCTCAACAGCCCCCCCCCCCCAACACACAACTAGCCACCCCCGCTGCCCCCCTCATTCAGGCTCTAATTAGGCCCTCAGACAAAGGCCGCGCCTTTCGGGGTTGGTTTCGGAGCCGCGGATTCACTCTTGCGCTGTCTCTGTCTCCTCGGACTCCCTCCCCCGTTTCTAACTCGGTTTCCCCCTTTCCTCTCCTCTTTAGTCATCTCTCGCGCGTTCTCCCCCTCTTAGTCTTACTCTGTCTTTAGTCCGTCTCACCCCTCAGCTCTTTTCTTCTTTTTGTTCCCAATCCCCCTCTCCATTTTATTTTTACTCTCCCGTTTTCTCTGCTTGTTGCCTAGCCACGTAATTAGCAAGTGCCCCTGGGCTCTCGATTTTTTATTCCTCGAGAACCCCCTCCTGCTGTTATTTTTCGATGCATTTTTTTACTTTTCTCTTTTTCACTGTGATATTTAAATCCGCGCTCTCTCGCCGCATTTTCCGAACCATCGACAAGTTCCCAACCTTTCTATAATTCGTTCAACACACAGCTCCATTTTCCCCCTTGCACCCCTTTGCCCCAACCCCGTCCTCCCCGCACTTCTCCCACCCTCTCTGTTTTTCCCTGTCACTTTCGATCCGCTACCGTCCTTTTATTTACTTTTCCCAATGTTTCTATTTACCATATCCCTTCTTTTTATTTCCCGTTTTTCGCGCCTGACTCGTCCGTCCTATTTCACAAAATTCCACTCACTCCGATATGTTTAATTCTCGCTCTGTTTGTGATAATCCCACAGTTCGACGACCTGTTGTTTCACGACATTTTATTACTGGAAACATTCGTAAAAACGAAACATCAGGTAGTTTCATTTTTACTGAAACGCAATACATTTTCCTACTTTTTACGTCGGTTCATAAAACGTAGAACGCAACATATAGTTTACAATTCCCGAATTAAAGGCTGAGAAAACGATATCTTTCGCAAATGTTATTGCGGAATGTTTAATTTGTCCTCAATATTTTCAATTTTTTTTAATGTCTGGTTGACGACGCCTGAAAGACAAAATATCCAATGAAATCGCAATTTTCTTTTCAAAATCGAACTATTATTCACACTCACGGGATTACAATTTAAAGGGGTGGAGGGGGGGGGTTAACTATCGGTGCAGAATTGCACATTTCGTGCACCTCTTTCTACATAGTAATACCAGTTTAGATGCATATCTTTCGCAACTGCGAGCCAATTCACGAGCCAACAAAGTGTAACAAAATCTACTTTCGTTCCCTTTGAAAACACGTCCGGCTCAAAGTGTGTAAATTTCCACTTATTTCCATATCTCAAAATACTTTGCGTTCCTCAACTGAAAGACTTTTGTTGCGTTAAATGTAAAATATGTACAATCAAATATGTATCATCTCGGCGGTATTGAAAGTAGAATATTTAAATTTTTTAATTGAACACTAAGCCCTCGTGCGCCCACCTGCAATGCCTTTCAACTTGTCTTTTTATTTATGTATATTATATTTTTTGCTGAAATGAATTTAACTATTGTTGAAAGCGGGCACGATTCAAACTGTAACTTTTGATTCAAAAGTTACAGTTTGAATCGTGCCCGCTGTTTTGATTGGTCCGGTTTTACATTAAAAAAATTAATAATACTCCTCGTCACGTGTAGTAAGCACTATATAAATATAATGTTATAATTCGATGTTCTTAATTCCTTAATGGGTCTTGTGCATGGATTGAGGAAAATAAAATAAAAGAGACGCGAGACGTGGCTAGATTAGTGCACAACACAACACGAGTTCACATATATATATGGAGGTGCCCCCCCCCCACCCCCTCCCTTCCTAACTTTACTGTTTCTCCCTCCAGGGGCGAGCTGCAGCCTGCTTGGTAGGAAAGCCAAGGCAGCCCGTTGCCAGTCGAGACCTCTACGTGTTCCTATCATGTCACGTCATTGGCCATGCTAGGACCTGTACGCCTCATAGACGTCATTTAGGGTCGCCACTTTCCTTGTTTACAGTCATTTTTTTAATTATAGTACAACTATCTGTAATATGACCCTATCTGGCAGCTGAGGTAAGAAAAACATGCTTTTAAATGTATGTTGTGTGCGTGTTTGTGGGTGAAAGTGTGTTTATGTGAAAGTGAGTGTGTGCATGATTGAACGTGTGTGTATGTATGTATGAGTGAGAGTGAAAGTGACAGTCAAATGGCATGTGACTTCCACTCACGTGCCACAGGTCACTCCCACTACACCTGGCATTTTGGTGAGTTGACGCTCATGGTACGCCTGCTGTAATACTGGGCAAGATGTAAGCCTACAGGTACCATAAGGCAATGCGACCTAAGAGTAAGCATTAGCCAGCACTTCATTTGTAAAGAAATAAGAGCCATTGCGCTTGTCAGGCCACCACAGCAGCGTGCATCACCGATTGTGCTACTAATGACAATTCAGACTTTTTATACATTAAAACGACTTATACCTTATCCTACGCACTGGGGCTACACGCTGGTAGGATAAGTAGTGAGCGACCCACTGGACTTACTTATCTTTCTAGCTCTGTTTGGCAGGCATTAGTCATTTTAATATATATAGAATTATTAAACAACTGTTGTTGTGTTCATCACAAAATTGGGCAAACAACACCACCATGTGGCTGCCTGTCATGAGACCCGATGTTGAGAATTAAATGCTGGGGCTGAGCACCGGAAACCACTGGCTCAAATTAGGCACTGGCGTTAGCTCGTCAGATCGAGCTCCCTTGGTCTTCAATCCTAACTCAGACTCATGTCAGTGACAACCAATAGGGAGTGCAAATAAGGCTCACCTTGGAAGGCTCCGCCCTTCTCACGTGTCCAATAGGGTGACAAAGCTGTCTCGTGTGAAAGCCCAAGTCTGGCCTGGGTGTCTGATTCCCAAATCTTCCCATTTGTGGTACATGTAGTGTTGTTTTAGCACTGGTGCCGTAAAACTGGTAGGAACAGAGGTAAAGCACCAGAGGTGAAACCCCTGAAACCTGGCAGGGGAGGGTCAGCTTAGATTGTTTATAAAATGCAGCAGAGTCTGGACATTTTTGTGGGGCCCTGCCATATTTCCCAAGTCAGTGGCTGATATGCTACTCGAGTCCTGGGTTTTACTTTGAATTCTGGGACTTGAAGTCTTGTTGATTCATTAGAACACAGGACTACAAGTCCCAGAAGTCAAAGGAAAACACCTAGACTAGAGCAGCACATCACTCATGGACCATGAAAATGTTTCAGCTATGAATACTCTCCCCCCCCCCACCCCCTCACCTTAAGTATTAGAGATGATCAAAGCCCATGAGCTAACCAAAGGAGGACCACAAAAGAAGAGCTGGCGGCCCTTCCACGACTTCCGGTTTCCGCACTGAGTGACAGGATCAAAAATGTTAGCTAGGCAAACAGGAAGTGGTGATTATTCGCAAACCTGAAACGATGGTTCACAAAAAATAGGTAGGGATTACCAAGAAGGAGAAAATGAATACTCAAAATATGGAAGTGTTAATAAAGAATCTGGAAGTCGTTATCAGAAACAGGAAGTGACCATTACTGAGAAACCGGAAGTGAACATACGCAAAAAAATGATTGAGAAGTAGTGCTTAGAAAAAAACGAAAGTGGTTATTACTACAGAAACAGGGGGTTCTCTCCAAGAATGTGGCAACTATTGCAAAGACAACGGGAGTGGAGATTACGAAGAAGTAAATATTGAATACCAAGAAGCAGGCAGTGGCACTGGCAAAGCCCATAAGTTTTACTTTCACACTTAAGTGCTGGCACAAAAAGCAATATAACTCTCAACAGCAATGTAAATAAAAAAATGTTTTAAGTTGCTTTGCCTTCACAATTTATGGATGAGATAAAGAATTAAATGTATGAGGACAAAGTGTTCCTTTCTAGTGTACAATAGTCCTCGAAGGCTCGCCAGTGAAGGTGGAAGGATACAACCGAAGAGCCAATAGAAAGAAGGTGAGACGGCTTTGCACTGGGGCTGGTCTAGGATATGACTGACAATGTCACAAGCCAATGGGTGAAGGGTACAGAGCCAGGGGGGCCAATGGACGAAGGAGGCTGAACCAAAGCCCCTTAGAGTAGGTATTGAATACAATGTGCCTACCGAGCTCCTTTGCACATCAACCTTTAAAAGGGGAAGTGATTAGTACCAAGAACATGGGGTGATGTACCAAGGAACAGGAAGTTGTTACCAAAGAGAGAAAGTAATGATTAATAAGCAAAGAACTGTGAGGATGACTAAGAAGCAGGAAATGGACATCACAAAAAGAAGGAATTGTTAATCATCAGAGGGACAAAAACGGTTGCTTCCAAGAAAAGGCAAATGACGATTACCCAGAAATCCAAAGCCGGGTTTACCGGTGATCATTAGAATAATGTGTAAGTTCTATGAGTGGTTGTTGGAAATTTGTAGACCCCCCTTAGGAGCAAGTGTTGCAACCTGAGGTGAGCCAGGCAAGCGCTTCGCAGTTCTGTGAGACCAAACTCGCATCAACTCTTTAGAGCAAAGGTCTTCAAACGGGAGAGGGCCCTGGGGGGGGTGGGGGGCGGGCCCCGGTGGGGGACTCTGGGGGGCTTAATTGAGTCGAGGGGGGAGGGATTCCCCAAATTCTGGCCAAGAAAAGCATCATGATGATAACAGTGCTTCGTTTTAAGTTTAAAAAAGTGGAAGCAGTGCTTATTAACTGTGATGTAGTTTCCGTATGCACCTTTATGTACCAAGAAGGAAGTGAATACAGTTTTCTGACTGAATGACTGAGTGGCAGTTGCTGCTCTGTAATGGGCCATCCCTAACATATTTTGTCATTTGTATCCTGGCTGGGAGTAGGTGTCAAAAGTAAAGGACTCAAAATATTCAAACACAGCCCCCCCCCTCCCCTCAACTTCCCTTTTCTGATAATGCGACTGTGGGTGCATTTTTACACTTTACTAAGGTCCGGCTGACCAGAATAGTATATTTGGCAATCCTGTATTTGATTGCATTTTTATAAGGGATAACACAACTGAAGTGCAATGTTTAAATATGTTTAGAGATATTTAAACATTGCCAATTTAACAGAATAATTGTGAAAAATCGTAGGGGGTCTGAGGATTTTAATTTTTTTGGTACACAGGGGGCGCAGCATAACAAAGTTTGAAGAGCACTGCGTTGGAGACTCCCACAGCCTGCTCTGCCTGCCAGCACCCCCTGGCAGGACAGGGGTGTCAATGGACACACACTCGAGGCTTCTGTTCACACTCCACTGTGTGTTGTGCATAAAACAACAGCAGAGTCTGCTAGAGTCCGCGGCTGGTAACCATAGAGCCATTCGTGGCCCGAAGGCGTCCACCTCAGGGCTGAGTTATGTTGATACTAAGATAAACTAACCAGTACCTTTCAGATGAGTTGTTAACCTGCTATGAATGGCTGCCAGGGGGCAGAGTCAACCCTCATACATGCTGTACGATGAATCCGTAAGCCTTTCGGGGATTGTGGGGGCAAATCACTCACACAGCAGCAAAACCCTAGTTATTTCATTTAGTGTAAATCTCGCGAGAGCCCCCAGAGGGCATTAGTGGCCCTAAACAAGTGCTTAAAATGGGCCAGTCTTGTCCGGTACGGGGTGCCGGAAACTTTTTATTTTGACAGATAGAGTACCGGCACTTTTCAAGAGAAATTCTATACTTTTAATTGGAGAGCACCGGCACTTCTCAGAAACAAGCAGGTACTCTGCTACAGAGAGCCTGCCCTTATATTTTTCCATTTCAAGCATCGCCCTAAACCAAATGTCACCAACACCTAAGTGCTCAATGTGCGATCGGAAATTATAGTAGCCGTATGATGGAAAACCTAAACAAATAAAAGCGCATTCATGTTTTTTACATTACAGCAGACAAAACTCAGTTTCTCGAGGGTTGGAATCCACAAGTAGCCATTATTTTTTCTTAATTTTTATGAATCCTGGAACATCACTTACGGATATAATATAATTATTGTGAAATGCATGCTTGTAAAGTGTTGTTGTGTGTGCAAAAACAATGGCCAATGAATATGTGTAATGATATATGTTGAGCAGAAGATGTTCGTGTGCGCAAGAATGACTGTGCATGTTTGAAAGTGCATGAGCGTTTTGGTGGGTCAGTTCACCAACTCATGCATTCCAGGTTCTGTGATCAACCCTTATGCCATAGGAATGTTAAAAGTCTGGCCGGCCTACTCAGCATTTCCTCTCTCCGAAGATGATAAAATGAGTACCATTCTGTTTGCTAAAACAATTAACACCCTTTATCTTTCTGTGAATGGCCCCAAGACGCTTCCTGTGGCGTGAACAAGCGCTAGGGGAATACACCTGCTTTGAAATATATGTGTGTGCCTTGTCATTGACAGGGGACAGCTACCAGCCCAAAGCCTTAGACAAAGAAGGGAACCAGCCCCCCTCGTCGAGTACCCAATGCCCCATCCCTCCACGCAGGTGGGTGGCCTGGACTGGCTTTACGTCACCGGGGGCTCTGGGCTTTAGCGCGGAAGTCCGCAGGGCTGTGACGTGTACATCTAAAAGCACTGCTGACGTGTGCGCAGCCTGTGCTTGTTCATGGCAACGAGCAGCCGGAGTAACATGGAAAAGCTCTAACCTCAGCACCCACTCTATAGTGGGATCTACCACTGCCCTGTATCTGAAGGGGTGTGTGGTGCGAGGGGCCCAGCACTCACCGCTGGCATGGTCCCTGAGGCTGAATCCACTCCAGGGGCCACGTGTTACTGGCATGTCCTCGTCCTGCCCTCCTTTGACTCAGCCAGTGGCGTAAAGCAAAGTGATCCCCCTGCAGACTATGATAAGGGCCCCTATCCTTGCATATCCCATTGGCCTTGGGCTCAATCAGAGCCCCCTGAAGGGTGGGGGCCTTGCTCCGCTGGGCCTGCGTTACGCCCCCTGGACGCAGAGTGAGACTCATTCCGGGACTTTCCAGAGTATGGTCGATTAGAGGATATAAACTCTGGCAGATGAACTGATTTGCCCAGGATCACACAGTTTGATCAAGCATAATTATGGAATTTAAACCCAGGTCTTGTGGTTGCATAGCTATATATACACATACATATATATCGGCGTAGGACGGACAGATTCCTAGTTGCTGAACACGTGATTTATAGTAGACTGTTTAAAATAAAAGTGCAGGCTGCGGTTCTGTGGAAACTAGAATACGTCTCGTGAAACAGCAGTAGGTATGACGTGCACGGGTTCCACGGCTCAGATATTCTACACGACATGGGTTTAAAGGTCACTCTAGCGTCTGTTCTACCTCGAAGAAGATGATGCAAACATTTCAATTCAGCACCTGTCTTCGCAGCTTTGAGAGTGTTCCCGCCCTCGGGGGCCCCGGCATGCACCGCACATCTGTCCACTCCTGGGGAGGGATTCAGTGCTCTGAACATGTTATATAAAGGGGGGCCCGAATGAATGACCGCCCTACCCCGGGGGCTCTACGCAGGTACCCCTGTGTCCATCCGAGGGTCTCGGCGCAGGTACATCCGTGTCCATAGCCTGTCGCGTATTCCCGCCCCCAGGGGGCCCCGGCGTGCACCGCCCATCTGTTCTTTTCTGGGGACGGATTCAGTGCTCTGAACGTGTTATATAATGGGGGACCCGAATGAATGAATGCCCTAACCCGGGGGTTCTACACAGGCACCCCTGTGTCCACAGCCTGGAGAGTGCACCCCCCTCCCCCACCTCAGGGGGCCCCTTCATGCCCCGCACATCTGCCCTCTTCTGGGGACGGATTCAGTGCTCTGACAATGTGATGAAAAGCGAGGCCCGAGTGAGAGAGCGCGGTACCCCGGGCCCGAGGGGCTCCGCACAGGTGCCTCAGTGTTCAGCCCCCACGACCCCTGGCCCACAACAGCCCATCAAACTCGGCCACAACAAGTGGGGGCGCCCCGTGATCAGAGGCCTCCTGCAGGAAGGGGCAGACGAGCCCTTTCAAGTGCCGGCTTCCTTCTGAGCGCCGCCGCGCCTGTCAGCCCTGATTCCCGTCCAAAGCTGGGCCGAGGAGGCTTCCAGCCCACTGCACCCCGCAGCCTGCTCCACAGCACGGGGCCGGGGCGCGCGCAGGGGCCCCCAAACATCCGCCGCCGCCGAGGCCCTCTTCCGCTCCAGCGCAACGAACCGCGCACAGTGCGCGGCAATAACCAGAGATGCGCGGATGCAGTGGAAGCAGGGGAGGGGCAGGTGCAGAGGAGCACAGGGCTGGGCAGCGAGTGGAACGAGGAGGGACTGAGGGGGTGTAGATGGGGGGAGGCTGTGGAGCTAGAGAGGCTGAGGAGTGAGAGGGGGGAGCAACATGTTGACGGGACAGGTTTGCGCCGATTGGCTGGAGAAAGAGGGTGTTTGAGGGAAACGTGATTTAAGAGAGGAGGTGTTAGGGGGAGAGGGTGTTTGAGGGAAACGTGATTTAAGAGAGGGGGTGTTAGGGGGAGAGCAATAGAAATAGAAGAAAAAAAACGAAACACTGAGAGAGTAGGAGAGACAGCCAGAGTGGAAGTAGGAGACAGACAGTCAAGAGAAAGATAGCAGAGAGTGCGAGAGGGGTGCAGGTCGAAATAGGCGAGAGTTCCACATAGTAAAAGAGAGATGTACAGGTCGCCAGAAGAAAAGAAGGGAGGTGGCAAGAGAAAGACAGAAAGGAATGTAAGTGGGCCCCCTTTCAAGCTTTACCCCGGCGCCTCAAATACGTTTAAAAATCGGACCCCTTTAAAACAAATTCGTATTTCTTTACCAAACAAAACCTATATCACTAATGTCTACAGGCGTTTTAGTGTCTACGGGTAGATCGAATTATTCGATTAAATCAGAAATATTTCCAATGTTGCACACTTTAATGCCACAAATACTGCCACTCGCCCGAGTGCCAGAGACAGCGCGGTGTGTCCAGAGAGACGCCGGTGCACGCGCGTGAAATGTCCCAGGGACTGAGGCTGGTGTCAGCATGAAGTCCCTGTCCCGAAGAAATGGAGGTGCCGGACTCAGCTCCTCCCACAAATGTCACTCACTTTTGTTACAAACTAAACAGCACTCAGAGAAAAACTCCACAGGGGCTCGCCTCGAACACGTTTTAAGCACAACTCCCACTAACATTAGACAAACAATATTACTAACCAAGCAAAGACGGGAACCACAAAATTCTATGATTACGAAAGCAGAGACGGAACACAATCTATAGCACAACCTAAAGAAATAAGTTTTCTGAAGATTAAGTCGAGAGTGCGACAAGGAACGCGGGCAATTTATGGGAAGCGACACAAGATCGTGAAAAAAAAAGCTACACTTTTATCCAACACTATAATTTTTTTATTTTGTATTGGTTGTCTTTTAAATTGTGTTTCTGAGGTATTATATAGACATATGCGTGCATAAAAATACATATGTGTCTGTGTGTGTGTATATATATTTAGCTAGCTATTGAATTGATACAATTGCACATTAATCTAGGGAGCGAGCTAGATAAAGCGACTGTATTTTTCAGAACACTGTTTCCTAGAAAGTGTTGATTTTTAGTTGGATTTACTGAAGCGCCTTCAGGGATTTCTTCCTGTGTGTGCCCTTGAACGTCTTTTTCTCACACCTATGCCAAGTGTACACACCTTAAGACGCCATATTAAGCCTGTGGTGTGCACTCTGTGGTCAGTCGAGGCAGCCGCGGCCCTGTGTCCAGCTACTGTTCCTATTTCATGAAGTTGTGCAGTGCACACCGGTTCCTTGCACTGCCGGACACACGCACGTGCCACAACTTTCCACGTTTGATATTCGTACTTTCGTCCGATCTTCGAGACTGAAAGTTATTTACTGAGGCCAGCACATCAGAGACTCCAGCGAGTAAATACACTGTGTCCACGTGACGATCATGGGACGGGGGTTCGAAACACACGCACAACCTGCATATAAACACACGCTCACCACCACACACGTCCCTACAAACATCCCTGCAAACAAACACCCGTCTGACAACCCAGAACGCAAGAACAACCACATCTAAACCAGTGAGCGCACACACGAACACACGCCAGTTACTTCCACACGCACATATAAATAACCATGAACAACTACAGTAAACAACTGAGGGCACTCTCTCACACACAAGCATACACGTGACCACGCATGCGCGAACACACATACACACACCCCACTGCAGGCCGCACGCACTCATCATATACACAAGCACTAACATGCACAAACACACGCACTCACTAATACAGGCCTCATGCACTCATATACACAAACATCAACGCACACAACACACACGCACTCACCACTACGGGCCGCACTCACTCATCATACACACACAATCACACACACAGGGGCAGACAACGGTGCAAGACGCACTCACTCATGATATACACACACAACCACACACACGCCCAAAGACACACACAGGGACAGACACCAAAGCAGGCAACACACACCCATCATGCACACGCACTCACAAAGACACACACTGCAGGTCGCACGCACTCATCACACACACAGATCCATACACACAAGGGCAGACACCATCATCACACCCAGGGTTGCACTTCTCGCTCCAAGCCACTCTGGGCCTAGCAGGCAGACAGACAGAGAGCGCTCAGGGACGCCACACCCCAAGCACCCTGCCACACATAGCATGTGGCCCCCGATTTAATAACCCCCCTCACCGGGTCACGGCGGGGCAGTCCCGGCCGGGCCGCGGCACCTGGGGTGTGCTATGTGAGTTTTAACACCGGCTGCCCCAAAGCCACAGAAGCAGACACAGCGGCGAACAGTCACCGAAAGACGAACTTGCAAACTCCCGAGCACTCACCCCCCTCCACCCATGGTTCATTCCCATGTGATGTCACCCTGCGCGCCCTGCCATTGTCCTGGAATCCTGGACTCCAGCTGGAAGAGCAGGGGGCTCCTAGAAGCGTTCTCTGGTGGGGGGGCTGACTATAAACGCTACTCAGATCTCTGAAGTGGTACCTTGCAACAAAAAGACCCCGGTTTATCAGTGCTCCACTTAACCAGGCACTCTGCCTCCAGTCGCTGCATTTCTACCTGAAGCGAAAAATGCGAACTTCCTCCTCGCTGCGCTAATTAGCAGGTTGACAGCTCTTGATCCGGGTGATTAGCGGCTCGAACTATTATTATATGTCTCGCTTTAAAGGGGCGGCAGCTTAAGGGGGTGGGGTAATCAAACAGCGAGAGCTGATCAAGAGGGCCTGGTGATAATCTAGCGCTCCGAGACAACCAGGATAGCATGGAGCACTATGCCGGCAAATAGACACATGTATGCAGTGACCATAAAACCTAGTGCTTTCAAGGAGTCTGGACAGTATGCAGCACTTTACAAATAAACACATCTAGCTAGTGCAGACTTATCTCGCTTTAACTAACTTCTGCTCTGTTGCTATAGGCAGCAGGCACAGACACCGCCATACCAATGCACATACCTACCAGTATATATTTAGCATAATATAGTCGTGTACTCTAGTGCTCTGAGGCAGCGTCGTAAGCATGCAACACTTTATAAATAAATGTAGATGTCCAGTAAATACATATCAAGCACCAAATGAATATATAGTGTAGTATTCCGAGGCGCAAGAGCAGCATACAGCGCTATACAAACGCAGCTATTCAGTATGCATATATAACTATCACTTTTTGATCATATAGCCCCAGATTCGGCATGGGCAGCATGCAGCGCTTGGAAATAAATACACACATCTGTGTCCAGTTCTATGTATCTAGCAACAGCTAATCAAGTGGTCTTGAACTCTTGGCAGCATGCAGCGCTGCACAGACACAATAATTAGGCATATAGCATGGACGGCTATACCTCATTGCAGAGAGGCAGCCCTAGCAGCACTCACCACTTTATCTTTTTTTTTTAAAAAAAAACGTTTCTAATTCACGTGCATTTAGCATCAAGTTACCAAATAGTGTAGCGCCCCGAGGCAGCTTGCATAACTATGCAAATGACTAAACAACTCATAGATCTAAAAAAAAAAACATGCAATATAGTGCTTTTAGGCAGCCATGCGGCACATAATACTATGAGTAGGAGTATTACAGATTATCACATCTAGCTCTCAGAGCAGGGTAACAGTGTGCAGCGATATACGTATCATGCCAACAATGCACACATTACAGTTTTCTGTGTTATTTCCATTTAGCGCTACGACTAGGTCACCTGACACGTACACACGGCGTTGCAGACAAGCAGCAGTACACAAAATAACATTTAACGCACGCACTCTATAGCATATTCAGACGTTATGTAATCTGGAGCGGTGGACAGACCCACTTATGCAGCAGCTGATTATCATGTCGTCTAGCAAACTGAAGCAGTGTGCCCAGAATGCAAAGCTGCACAACATATCATAATAGGTGGAATACATTATTACAGTGATCATTCATAGTGCTTTGAGTCGATTTAGGCAGCATAGCTATACATAAATGTATGTAGTGGTGTAATATAGCGCATTAAGGCTGTCACAATAGCATGCGGTGTTATAAGTAGACGTATCTTCTGAATATGTTCTCTAGAGTTTAAGGGAGATTGGTGACTTGCAGCACTGCAATTTAACATATTTATTGGTCATGTTCTCTAGCACTCCAGAAGGTAAAGTGGACAGACTGCAGCCGTCTTGTTTCCTGTGATTACATTATCTGCTATAAACGGAGCCCTGAAAGTGTGATTTTGTGCTCCAAGACACAACTAACAGCATGCAGAGCTATATATCACACGATAAATAATTATTAAATGCCTATTCCCAGTAATCGTGTATTTCAGAGCTGGAGTGTTTTGAGTGTTTATAATGTCCATGTCAAATAACTCCACGAAGCAGCATGCGGCGCTAGTTACACACAAACATCAACAATCTTCTCCTTTTCTGCAGGAAGCCCAAACCCTATCTTTTCCTCTGTGCTCGCGCCTCATTATTCAGGTATGGTCAAGTGACGCCCCCTCTCGCAGAATAAAGGAACCCCATTGGCCCTATGCGCAGGTCTGCGTGCTCTACGTAAACGCAACAGGGCGTGATGTACGGAACGTAGTGTGACGTGGGGATACGTAACGTAAAACGCAAGAGAGCGGAAGTCAGGCAGGACCCTTACCTGCATTATAGGCCGCCAGGTCGGCCCCCGGGCCCGGGCTCTTCCTCTTCCTCGGCCGCCCCTTCTGCACAGTCCCCACCCCATTGTAGTAGGGCAGCCCCAGCGCGTTGGGCCCCCCTCCCAGGCCCTTGGCCGGGACCCCGTCCGCGTGGTTGAAGTGCACCTGGTACTCCCCCTGGATAAGGCTCTCAAAGTGCAGGCGGCAGTACACCAGGCTGTCCTTCATGCCAAAGTGGTCCCCGGTGGTCAGCATCTTGTTGCACGTGCTGCACGTGAAGCAGTTCAGGTGGTAAACCAGATCCCGGGCCCGCATCACCATCTCCGAGGCCGAGATGCCCAGGTGGCAGCGGGCACACCTCTGCACGGAGAACCGCCTGCAAATACAAGGGGAATAAATCAAACCGGGGCCCGGCAAAAACAATGCGCCGTTTATCACCTCCCCCCCCCTTCCCTCGGCCGTTCCCTTTTAAACCCAGAGCGATCTCTCCCCTCCCCGCCTCTGGCCCTCACTATAACAACTTAAAGATGTTTTCCATCCGGCCCTAAAGCTACAAAAAAGCGAGCTCTCTTCAGATTTATAGCTTTTCTACCCAACATTGCCAGAAAACCTCTCCGGGCACTAAAGTTTGTTTTTTCACATACTCCTGGCGCTACAAATCTCTGCTTTTTTCCCTAACCACAGAATGCCTGAGCCTCTTTGTATTTTCAAAGTGCAGAAGGGTCTGTTTATTCAAATAAAAATTATAAATATATATATGGGTGTGTATACACATATGTACACATACGTTATATATATATATATATATATATATATATATATATATATATATATACAAAATAAAATTGTGTGTGTATATATAAATATACACACACACATATATATATACGCACGCAGAATTTTATTTTGTTCGCTGTCCAATTTAAAATGCTTCCTGTATTCTTTATATTAAATAGTTTTTTGTTTATAAAAAAATCATTAATTCTTTGTAATCTTACTTGTGACTTTTTCCCAATTCTACTTCATCTCACCTCGCGCCCTCAAAAAAAAGTTTACTAAAAAATTATACGGCATTTGATAATATATTGTTTAATCTAAATGGACGAACCCGTGGATTTAACATGCATACATGAGAGCAAACACGTCCACAAAGAGAAGCAACACACAACACAAGTCACAATGAGCTCACAATCAACAGCAGAACTAGTTTACAAAAGCAAACAGGTGGTCACCAAGGACACAGACACGGGCACAGTAGCAACAACCAGAACGCTCACACAGATACAACAACACTGACATACTAGGCAGATTGAACTGTACGCAACCGCGTGCTTAGTCATAGAAATATACAAAGCGCGCTCCCCAACAAGTGCACCCGGAACACATCAAAATGCAAATATACTCATTAACTCATTCAAATTAAAGTCGCCTTAGTCACAAACACAAACTCAGAAGTGGCATAAACGTCCGCAGGAATCCCACACACTCGCACACACGTAACACAAAGACACATAACACGCACGCACATCTGCTGGAATACACAGAACACAAAAAAAGACAAATGCAGACCGACACAAAGCCCTTACACACTCATACATTGAGTATTCACTCAAATGGTTAATTTTTCGAAATAATTAAGGCTGGCATTTTTTTCAATGCATTGCACGTATCGAAATGGCGTTAGTTGTATGCGTTTTCAATTTTAATAAAACATGGGTTTTTTTCAGTTTTCATTAAGGATGCGGGTGAGGAGTTCAATTTTCCTGGGGGAATTTTGGGGGCCCACCACAGAGCAGCTTAGTGCGCGCAATTCATGCGTTGCTGCTATTTTTTGTTGTTGTTCGTAGGGTTGTATTTTGTGCGTGTTTCTAAACGAAATCGCTCTTCTGTAGAAAAAGTTAACATCTCACAAGCCACCAATCTCTCACAAAGCAGCCTCGGGTGCAGCTAAACCCGCTGCCCGTGCCAAGATCGACGTTTTCCCACCATGGCACGCACCTGGCACACTGGAAGCCGAAACAGACCCCTATCTGGTGCATGTGGATTGCCTGAAGCATCAGCGTGGGTGACAGTGCCCCCTGTGGCAATCCCTGTGCCCACTCCACACGTGCGTGAGCTAAGGCAGGCAGCTAACAGTCTTGGTGTACCCCTATGTCTTTTCCCCCACACATGATGGGTCATTTATGGTCCTTACCCTCTCATAAATCTGTACCTGGTAAAGTAATTGTGCCCCTCTGCCTGTCAGATTCACTGTGCACTTCTGATCTGTGCTTGGCAGTGTCACTATGCTTCTGTACCTGCAGTTATTATGCAGCCTCCGCAGGGCATCTGGCGAGGACTGGGTGATCTTTTTTCTTCTGTCCGGTAAAGTATTTGTGCTCCTCTGTCCTGTGCTTGGACCACACCACCCCTCGTAACTTATTGTGCCCAGAAATCATATGGCCCCACGCCCTGTACTAGAGAGGTTAATTGTGGTACCCTACCCTGGGTCAGCCAGGTTCACTGTGTCCCTCATGAGATGTGATTGGCCAAGTCACTGTGCCCGCTATCTTGTGTCTGGTAATAATTGCGCCCCTATGTCCCTTGTCTGGCACTATCATGTTTATGTGCCCTGCTTCCGCCTGGGGCATTTTTCCCCTCGGCCCTGTGCCTGGTCATTGAATATCAAGCGGGCAGTGTGTAGCAGGAGTACGACGTGACTCTTTCTCTTGTGACCGACATGGCACCGGGCCCCTCCCTTTTAGGCCTAGCAGTCAAAATGCCCACCCGTCCTGTGCCTGGCAGGGTCATTTTGTTTCTCATATTGACATATGTTGTGCCAGCTGCAACACCTGTGACCCTCGACACTGTGTGCATGTCAGGGTGGAGGTCAGCGGTACTGTGACCTGCACCCCCGCCCCCACGCTCTGTGCCAGGGAAGGTACATGTTCCTCTCTTGCATTGTGAGTAACTGCGCCCCTCCCTCCTTGTACACGTCTGCGCCTGCGCGCCTCGGTCCTATGGACAGTCCCGCGCCTGCGTCCGGTGTACTGTCTGTACTGTGCCCAAGCAAACCCCTTCTTCTGGACTAGTGGTACTGTGCCCCCGCCATGTGGCTGGATCAGTGGCGGTGCCCGCTTCGCCCCTGGCCTCTTGCCCCTCCCCCTTGGCCCCTGGCCTCTTGCCCCTTCGCCCCCCTAGCCTCTTGCCCCCGGGGTCCCTTACCTGTAGTAGTCCTCCTTGCAGTAGATGCTGCCGTCCTTGCTGAAGCAGGTGAGCTCGGACTCCAGGTGCAGCTTGCACTCACAGCACTTCAAGCACCGCATGTGCCACTGCTTGTCCACGGCCAGGAGGTAGTAGCGGTCCGAGATCTTCCCCCCGCAGCCGGCGCACAGGGCGGCCCGGTCACTGCTGATGGACGGCATGGTCTGGGGGGAGAGGCGACATGGGGTCAGAGAGGTCACGCGGGGGTCAGGACTGACGCACAACACTAGTGAGCAAGTTGCTGCCTGACGCACAATATTACTGACCAAGGCACTGCCTGACGCACACTACTGCTGAGCAATTACTGCCTGACGGCTGACGCACACTACTACTGAGCAATTACTGCCTGACGCACACTACTACTGAGCAAGGAACTGCCTGGCGCACACTACTACTGATCGAAGAACTAATGAACGCGCAATACTAGTGAGCAAGATACTGCTTGAAGCACAATACTACTGAGCAAAGAACTGCCTGACGCACAACACTAGTGAGCAATGAACTACCTAACGCGCAATACAACTGGCCAAGGTACTGCCTGACGCACATAACTGTACTGAGCAAGAAACTGCCTGACGCACAATACTAGTGAGTAAGGACCTGTCTGACAAACAATACTGTACTGAGCAAGGAAATGCCTGACGTGCGACATTACTGAGCTAGAAACTGCCTGACGCACAGCACTAATGAGCAAGGAACTGCCTGACGCACAATACTAGTGAGCAATGAACTGCCTGACGCACAATACTAGTGAGCAAGGAACTACCTAACACGCAATACTAGTGAGCAAGGACCTGTCTGACAAACAATACTGTACTGAGCAAGGAATTGCCTAACCCACAACAATACTGAGCAAGGAACTACCTAACGCGCAATACTAGTGAGCAAGATGCTGCCTGACACACAATACTACTGAGCAAAGTGCTGCCTGACGCACAATAATGTAGTGAGCAAGGTACTGCCTGAAGCTCAATTGTACTGAGCAAGGTACAGCCTGGCGTACAACAGTACTGAGCAAGGGACTGCCTGAAGCACAATACTACTGAGCAGGGTACTGCCTGGCGCACAATATTGTACTGAGCAAGGTAAAGTCTGAAGCAAAATACCACAGAGCAGGGTACTGCCTAGCGCACAATACTACTGAGCAAGGTACTACCTGGCATGCATCACTACTGGGGAAGATACTTTCTGATGCACAATACAACTAAGCAAGTTACTTCCTGACGCACAATACTACTGAGCAAGGTGCTACCTAAAATACAATACTACTGAACAACACAGCACTATCGAACTCAAAATACTACTGAACACCGTACTGCCCAAAACATAATCCCACTGAACATTGTAGAGATGAAACATAACGCTAATGAACAAAGCACTGTTTAACCGACAATACTGCAAACAGGCCAGCTGAACTCACAATGCTATCGAAAGGGTACTGTCCAATGCACACAGCTAGTGAACACGGCACTGCCGAACACAAAAATAGGGAAACTGCAATGCCGAGCTACAAAACGAATGAATGCAGTGCTGCTCAGTGCTCACACATAACACGAACGAACAAGACACTGACTGCACACAACAATGCTAAATATGTACTACCCACAGCACACTGCTACCAACCACGCCCCTACCTAATGCTGAAAAAGAATGAACAGGTACTGACGAATCTTCAGTACTGCTGAACACACAACGACCTGCACTCACACCCGCTCAGCGCCAACACGGGGTGCACAACTGCGGGGTGCCACACTCTACACAATAATGGTGCATACCGACACTACTGTCAGATGTAAACACTAATGTAGGCACGTATACTGATGCCCACGACTGTAGGCAGTACTGAGGGAAGCGACCCTACTGTTCACAGTACTGACGGACACCACTGCTACCTATGCAGTACTGTTGCATATCAACGTCACTGGACAAAGGGTGCTGGGTGACAACATTACTGCGCACACCACGACAAGATAGCAATGTTACTGCTGTGCACTACTGCGCAGAAACACTGCGAGGTTTAACACTTCTGTACTCGGTAATGACACGTGTCACCACCACGGAGGACACGACTGCAGGCCCTCCGTCCTGTATTACATCGACACTAGTGAGCACAATACTGTAGCACCGCAACATCAGTGCGCCCAGTACTTCTGGGCACCAATGCTAATTAAAACAACACACCGGGTATAAATACTATTGTGCCCCCCGAAGCCGGACGTGAACACTTTCTACACAATTCTGCTCTATACTGCTGTGCATAATGTCGCAGGACACCAAATATTACACATTACCGCCGTGACGCTACTGCTGTGCAGAAAACCGCTAGATACCAAATACTGCAGTACCCAGTACAACACTATACAAATACCACTGCTCACAGTACCGCTAGGTACCAAATGCCAAATCCCACAGTCTACAATACCCCTCTATACCACAGCTGCTGTACACAGTACGGTTTCTGCACCAAATACTACCTTCACATTACCGCTGTAACACTACTGTTGTCCCTAAGACAGATGGAGCCCAAATACTACAGTACACAGTACTGCACTATTCTAATACTGTTCTACACAATACTTCCGTCAACACAACATTAGTAGACAACAACATCTGAACACCTTGCTGCTGAACTCTGACTATCCCTTGGCACACAGAACTGCTTGGCACCAAGCTGGTACCAACGGGTGCACGGCCACCATGGATGCACGAGGGGCCTCAGTTGCTGGGCATGCAAACAGCCGGGCACTGAGTACCGCTGAGCGCCAAACTACCGGGCACAGAATACCGCACTGCGCCCTTAAAGTGTGCCAGCGGTGAGGTTGGCACGCACACTGGCATGCAGCTGTCGCTCGTGTTTTATGTCACTCTGTGGAGGTAGCACAGACAATGGGTTGATGAGGGTGTTACCAGACAGGGTGGGTGCACGGCTGGCACCAGCATGGGTGCTCGGACCAAGGTCTGCAGGTGCCAACGGCGCTGGTTGTGCCAGGCCCATTCACCACGGGCATCGTGCGATGCTGGCGGTACTCCGTGCCACTTTATGAGTGCACAGGGCATGCCACCAGAACAAGAAGGTGCATTTACCTGCATGTCAAAATAAACAGTGCAACTCAACCTAGCCCCCTCCCCACACACACACACACTTCCATTTTAAAGGGACGCGATTGAATCTGGGAAGAGCGCGCTGCACAATAACACACGCACGGCTACATCGAGCCTTTACAGGGGAGATTGGAAAAATGAGCGAAGTAAGGGGCCTTTTCGGCGCTGAGTACTTAATGTGTGTTTACAGCGTCTGCAGCACTTCTTAAATAAGGGCCCAGCGGCCGGGTCACGAAACCCACGCGGCGCGTAGCTGTCAACGCCCTTTATTCATTTTTAATTCGAAAATTCGGACTATGAATTAAAAAGCCAATTGAGAGTGGATTTTTGAAAATCTATCTATCTATCTATCTATCTATCTATCTATCTATCTATCTATCTATCTATCTATCTATCTATCTATCTATCTATCTATCTATTTATCTATTTATCTGCCTTTCTAACTTTCTAGCCCTCGTCTGTCTGGACATTCATTAATATATATTTATGTTCATTCGATGGACAATTGTCTCCATCGTGAAAAGTTTTCTAGGCCGGCTCCTTAGTTCTCTCGTCTTCCAAGAAACTCCAAACGAGCGGTTTGAGCAGCAGAACAGTAAATGTAGACAAAGGAGGAAGTCGTAAACGGCAAAACGGCCTTATATAATTTAACAGTTGGGTGTCGTATCGCAAAGAAAACAGACCTCGGCCCTGAGAGAGCAAACAGCCTCCCCGTTCCGCCGGTACCCACCCACCCTGTGCTCCCCCCAAGGACAGGCAGGGCGCCCCGTCTGGCCTTACGCCTCAATATACTATTAATAACGTGAACCCCGAGGCCTGACTACCTAAAGGGTCAGAACCCCCAAACACACTAACTTTGTTATTATCATCCCCTAATGTTGCCGCGACCTCCGGACACCCACGTACAATTGACAAATACAAAATAATTTAAAACACATATTGTGCCAAAAAGCGTCTCCAAAACAAGTCTTCTCAAGCTAAAAATGGCAGGACCCAATACTTTGCAAGGAAACCGAGTCTCCAAACACACGCTGAACAATATTAGGAGCACACATTGGAAAGAACAAGCCGGCGGGAGACCCGCACGAAAGGTCAGAAAATCTCCTCGAAAAAAAATATTCCAAGAATGACTGCATCCGAGCTGAGGCGCTAAGGATACAACCTTGTGTTTTTAAATAAATAGAATATTACAATTGAAAAATGTATTTCTTTATGTTATCTATTAATAAGGCCTGGGAGAGGAGAGAATTTAACACTTTTCTCCAGGTGAGATTACGTTCAAAGTAATTAATTGGCTTTTGGATACATACATGCCCAAGCCGTTTAAATGACTCAGCTGATGCCATTATATCATTGCACGGACCCCTTCTTATCTACTTTTTCTGTAAAATGTTGAATATTGCCTTGCACGAAAGCAACATACAGAATAAACAGAAGTGTGTTTAAAATATCCCGACAAGCATCGTGTAGCTGTAAACAATCCATGGGTGTGGAAAATAGCATTTTCAACTCAACGCACGGGTTTTTATTTGTATTATGGGATATAAGATTTTCAGGACTGGACGCTTGTTTTTAATAAAAGCAGTCCTTAATCTCATGCTAGCCTAAATTAAGCGATTTATTCAAAGAGTGGCAAGGTAGCATTCTAAATAAAATTCATGCCACGACATATTGGAAATAAAATCGAAAGTGACTAGTTTAGTCTGCTTTGAGTCGCTTTACAAATACAGGTAATACGCATACTCGTGTCCCCTGGACTTCGGGTACAATTTGTAACTTTTTCGTTCGGTTTCCATTATGCCTGGATATAAAAGTAAAGCGCTGATTTTAATGACGTGTTGTTTTCTTTTCCACAAAATCAAAAATGGGTGATGATACCCCGAAAGAAGCATTGTTTACGTGTGTGTGTTGTATTTGATATCATAATACACTATACGATATGTTTATATAAATAAAGTATATTATCTAGAAAGATGCAGACGACAGCCTCACACACACGTACGCCGTGCTGGCCTAGCTCGCCCAGCCGTGCAGGCGGCGCAGCCTTTTCATAGGTTATTTTAAGTGTATCTTTGTGTCCTGTGAAAGTATCATCCGACACAAGTGGTCTCAAAAGTAATTCACTGATTTTCTCCTATTTATTTAATTAATTATATCTTTCACGCAGAACAACTTCGCATTATAAAGTGGATAGATAGACACATAAAATGCCCGATGTATAGACGGGAATAAACATGCAAACAGGCCTTGTTGATAGACAGGCGGATAGAAAGAGAAATGAGCCAACACAGATAGATAGGCAGACGGACAGACAGATAGATAGATAGATAGGTAGATAGATAGATAGATAGATAGATAGATAGATAGATAGATAGATAGATAGATAGATAGATAGATAGATAGATAGGTAGATAGGTAGGTAGATAGATAGATAGATAGATAGATAGATAGATAGACAGACAGACAGACAGACAGACAGACAGACAGACAGACAGACAGACAGACAGACAGACAGATAGATAGATAGATAGATAGATAGATAGATAGATAGATAGATAGATAGATAGATAGATAGATTAGATAGATAGATAGATAGATAGATAGATAGATAGATAGAACAAACCACAAAGTAAATATAAGTGTTGACAGAACAGAAAAGGTACAGGTCGCCAGGAAGCCAGCATGTTAGCTGCCTGGCACGCTGGGGGTAGGGGGGGAGGGGGGGTGGGTATGTTGGAATGTACCCCTCTTCTGACCACCCCTGGCACCGACTCACCCCTTGCCCCGGTAGTCTACTGCCCTTGCAGTTCTGCGTCCCGGCTGGGGCCGGGCCCCCTTTCCTATCCACAACCAAGCGCAAGCAGGGCCCGCTGCCCAGGCGGTGCCACCATACCTACCGTCTGAGTGTCGCCCCGGTCGATGGCCGAGCTGATGGCCGGGGCCTCGCCCTTGACCCTGCGCTCCATCTCGTCGATGACCCCGTGCACCTCGGGCCCGGACAGGCTGTGGAAGAGCATGGCGGAGGCGGGGCACGCGTGCGGGTCCCGGGGCAGGAGGCCGGCGGCGGGGGAGGAGAAGGGCGGGGAGCCCAGCAGCACTGGCATCGGCCGCAGACCCAGGCCGAGCATGGGCCGGGCACAGCCCCGTGTCCTGGGTAGAGTTCCTGAGTGCGCCCCTCCGGGTCCGGGCACGGCGCAGGGTGCACCCCACTTGAGCGGGGCACAGTCCTTGCCTGCTGCAGGCAGAGCGTAGGGTGTACCCCCACTTGAGCAGGGCACAGTCCTTGCCTGCTGCTGGCACAGCGCTGGGTGCCCCCTTCTTGTTCGCTTCAGGCAGGGCGCAGAGCGCAGTCTTCCTGGTCAGGACGCAGCCCTGCGCGCGACCCTCCTGTGCAGGGCGCACGGTCCTTCTGCCCCTCCAGGCCCAGGCTGTGGTGTGCCCGTCCAGCAGAGGCTGCTGCCCCGGCCACGGCCTGTTATTAACACTGCTCAACGCCAGGACATCTCCGAAGTCTTGCGAACTGACACATCCCGGGGCCCCTTCTTCAGCGCCGGCCAGAGGGTACCAGCCGTGGACCAGGGCGCATCGGAGTCCACGCAGCCCTGCGTGCCAACCGTGCAGTAAAGCTGGCAGACTTTAAGTCCAGGCCCCCGCTGTGCAAGCTGCCACTTGGGAGACTCTTGCTGCCCCGTGCCACGGTGCTTGTGCCAGTGGGAGACGGATATCCAGCGGACGAGGGGGCACAGTCCCTGGGTGAGCTGGCCCCAGCAGCCAGGATGATGTGCAGAGGGCGAGGGCGCCGCTGCCAGCCCAACCTGCGCAGGTAGCCCTCCGTGTGGCGCCTGTCCTTGGGGGTCAGAGGCAGGCGAGCGGGCACATGCTGCCCGGGTACCCAGCTGTCCTGTGTGGCAGTGATGAGGCAGCGGATGAGGGCAGGGAGGAGATGCTGGGATGCGCTCGCGCAGCTCTGGGATGCGTCCCTGCGTCCTCCTGTTTTGTATTGAAGTTGTATGTGAGCAGGGCTTGGAGTGGTGCTCCGGGAGAGGAGGGGCGGAGCCCGAAGCCCCTTCCTCCTGCCGCCGCTGCTGCTGCTGTCAGGGATCTGGAGGGAGCAGAGATCCACCCCGGGAGGGGGAGGGGGAAGGAGCCCGTGTGTGCCTTAAGCGTTAAGCCCCCACCCTCCCATCCATCTCTCTTCACTCCCAGGCCACCAGCAGCCTGTAGCAGCGGGGAGAGGTGCCGCCCCCCCCCCCCCCCCCCCCAGCTGTCAGGGGCCGGGAGCGGGGCACACAGCTCCCAGGTAAGGCTGCATTTTTACAATTCAATGTCTCATCCTTCCCTGTTGTTACTTCACCCTCCAATAAAGACGAACTGGCAGAACATCTAAAATCTGAGTTTAATTAAAAGTAGAAAAAACTAAGGTTTCTAAGAAACCGCAAAAGATGCCGAGGTTTGTGGCTGCGGCTCTGCCCCCTGCCCGTCTGCCTGCCTGCCTGTCTGTCTGCTAGAGTTGTGAGCAGAGTGGGCGTTGAGGGGCTCGCGACTCCCTCCATCTACAGCTGCTTCCGCCAGGGACCCCTGTACTCTCTTCCTTCCGCTCTCTCAGCCTCCAGGCCGGGCCACTCTCGGCCCTGCAGCCGCAGGCCCCCCCTGCCTCGGTACTCCTGCAGGCCCTTACTCCTGCAGCCTCCGTACCGGTGAGATGTACTCCTGCAGCCTCCGTACCGGTGAGATGTACTCCTGCAGCCTCCTCCCGGTGGGATGTACTCCTACAGCCCCTTCCTCCTGCATCCTCCTCCCGGTGGGATGTACTCCTGCAGCCCTTTCCTCCTGCAGCCTCCCCCCGGTGGGACGTACTGACAGCATGTGGCCGGTCCCTGGCCCGCTGGAGCTCCTGCTCGGTGGCGGCGGCCAGAGAGGGGCCCTGCTCCCGACCCCAGGCGGGGGAGGCCCGGGGCCTGTAGCTCCAGCTGAAGGCAGGCAGGGACCGCTCGCATTCAACTTGCTTCCCAATCCCCACTCCCAGTGCTCACACTGTGCCAATAAAGGTTTGCTTGCCTCTTTTGCAGTATTTCTTACTTTACATGTTGTTATTTCGACTGGTATTTTAGACTATGTTTACAATTGGACTGTGGCTTCTATATATATATATATATATATATATATATATATATATATATATATACTTTTTAGGGGCCCCACGCATTGTTCTGGAATGGAGCCCCTTTACCCTCAGCTGCCCCACTGATGCTGCAGTTTATTCAGTTCAGTTCCTACGTCTTTATTCGAGATATTTCATCATAAAAGACAACAAGTGAAACCGTCCATAATACAATATAAAAAGAGTACATAAAATTACAGTATACTTTGGCAAAATTAACAATGATAAAAACTTGATACCCCAAATAATTTGCATTATAAATAAATAAACTGCACACTACAATAACACGAGGTAACGTGATTAATTTAAGACATAATTAAAGATACAGAATCAGACGTATTAACTATGCTAAAAATTGGATATAGGTAAAATATACTCAGCTCCTGAATGGGTACCTTGATCTAATGAGCCATGACCAGCCCAGAAACTTTGCCACTGCAATAATTACAATCTCTGTAGTGTTGGTTTCTTAGTAGCCATAAGGCTTCTGAGCTCACCCTAGTTCTAAGCTTAGAACAAATTGGCTTTAGCCATTTTCTCTGTGGTGCAAGGTATGCTGGACAAGCAAAAAAGATGTGGCCTATTGATTCTGGTTTATCCCTGCACCACGGGCAATACTCAGATGAATCATCACGCCAAGAGCTAGTAAAAGTCCTAACCGGAAGGGTACCTACTCTAAATTGATGGAAGAGTTTTCTATCAATACTCCTGGTGATGGTATCCCAGTATTCCTCTAGATGGGGGTCTAATTTATGTGCCAGGAACCTGCCAGTTAGAGTGGAAGAGTCTGATTGTACAACAATTTGGATTTTAATGGAGGCCCAGTAAAGTTCTTTGAATTGTTTCTTCGATGGAAAGACATTAAGTTAAGGCGCCGTCCATAACAAACTGAGACCCATATTTACCAGCATGGACTTAACAGCTCTGAACCATGGAAGATTGCTAGATCCCGGAATTGATCTTATTTCTAAAATTTCATTAGCAAAGATAGCCAGTTCCGGTGTTGTCCAGATTCTCCTCCACAATCCCAACATCCTGTACCGGGCTACATCTATAATCGACCGTTGGCCCTGATCAAGCATTAAGGGTTTCAACGGGGTCGATTGCGGAAGGCCCACCAGATTACGTAAAATTTTATTTAGGATTTTTGCCAGTTGGGAAAGGTCGGAGAAGCCCCAGAGATCCGCGCCATAAAAGATAGCAGAGCTAATTTTAGCCTCATATATTTTGAGCACCGGCACTATCCTTTTAATTTGTGACATTCTTTGCTCTTTAATAAGACAACCAGTTAATCTAGCAAATTTTAGACAAATGGCATCAAGTTGTGGTTTCCATCTAGTCCTATAGTCTAATACAACACCGAGGTAAGTCATTACCTCTACCTGTTCTAAGGCGGTGCCATTCATACAAGCATTACTCTTTAGTGGCTTATTTTTGGTTAGAACCATAAATTTAGTTTTGCATACGTTTACCTGTAAGTCATTATGTTTACAAAAGACCTCAAATTTATTTATCGCAGATTGCAGACCCTTTCGAGTTTTCGAGATAATAAGAGTGTCGTCTGCGAAAATAAGGAGGGGAAACTTTTTACCACCTAATTTGGGTGCATCAGTTGGAAAATCTGCAAAGTACTGGGTAACCTGGTTGATAAAAAGGAGGAATAGGGTGGGAGGAAGTACGCATCCTTGCCTGACTCCGCGGCTAACTGGAAAGCTTTCAGTTACCTGGCCCTGGTTACCCCATCTAACCCTGGCAAAGTTATCCTCGTGTAAACGTATTACTAGGTTCAGGAGCTCATGAGGTATTCCCATTTTACCTAAGACCGCCCATAACTTTTCTCTATGAACAAGATCAAATGCGGACTTAAGGTCCACAAAAGCAGCGTAAATGGTTCCTCCGCCCAAGTGCACCACCTTCCAATAGATCAAAAGAAATCTAAGCACTTGATCAATTGTACTAACGCTGGTTCTAAAACCTGCTTGCATAGGCGATAGGATATTCTCATTTTCAACCCAATCCTGGATTTTAGGCAATAACATTCTGGATACCACTTTCTGAATAGCGTCTATGAGGCTTATAGGGCGGTAGTTCCCTGGGGCTGAACGATCCCCCTTCTTAAAAATCGGCAGGATTTCGGCCCCTTTCCAGGAGTCCGGGATCCTGGCCCCATTTGCAATGGTGTTAGCTAGTGTCGTGATATATGGGACCCAGTTCACCAGGTCGAATTTGAATAAATCTGCAGGGATACAGTCAATGCACGGGGCTTTACCAGCCTGGACCAGTCCCAAAGCATGCTCTGTGTCCCTGCTCACAAACACTAGAGGTGTGCTTACCAATGAGGGCCTAGGAGCTAGAGTTTCCAAACCCCATTCTTCAGCTGATTCTATGGCCCTAAACTGAGGCGCAAAATGCTCCACCCATTTCTCAACTGGGACATGATTCGCCGGAGTTTGCGAATCCAGGTTTCCACACGATCTCACCACCTGCCAAAACTTGATCTGGTTAAATGACATACTCGCTTCGTAAAGGTCCTGCCAGCGTCTGTCATCCCAGGCTCTTTTAGCATCCCTTTGGGCTTTCTTATAGACTACCCTGGCCTGTCTGATGTTCATTGCCACCCTTGATTTAATTGCATTGACCAGTGAGCTATAAGCCGAGCGGCATGATTTATTGTACCATTTTTCCCCCCGTGGTGGCACTACGTCTGTCCCGGGTTTGGGTGGTTTTGTAAGGAAAGCTTTCAATTTTACAAAAAGCTGCTCATGAAGCTCTATCATATAATCATGCTGCCCTCGGAAATTAATCTGTGCCTCTATCACAGCCCGGAACATTGATACCTCCTTAGTTATGCTTTCAAGGGCTACATGGTCATCAATGACCTTACTCCAATGAACCCTTCGTCTATCATTACTTAGGAAGGCATCAGCTGTCACATACCTGGTGGTACTACAACACCCAATATTTACTTCCAGTTTTAAACTTAGGACCAAGGGGTTGTGGTCGCTTTCTGGGCGCACTATGACTGCCATATCGTCCAATAGTGACCAGAACTCTATTTTTAATAAAATATAATCAATACGGCTAGAGCAAGTGCCATTATCAAAGGTTGGGGAGCCCATTTTGTCAGAATGAGAGCGGCCATTTGCGGCTCTCAGCCCCCACTCAAAGCATATTCCCAACCATTGGATGACAGCCTCTGTCCCCCTCTTGATAGGGTTTAGTGCCAGGTGTGGGACATTCCAAAGTGCATCTTCTTCGGTGTGGATGTCATTGCCCTCACACTGGTAAGGTTCGAAGGTACAGTTGAAGTCCCCGGCCACTATCAGAAATTTATCTGACCCAATAGACTTAAAAAGTGAGTCTAAATTGTCAATAATAGCATATATGTTGACAATAAAGCTTTCCTGCTTATCTTTCCTGACAAGCCGAATCCCTAGGATGTCAGAATTTTGCGCAACCACTTCAAAGGTTTTGTAGCTAAGTGACTGCCTCACCCAAATTGTTAAGCCGCCTGAGGCTCTACCTTTTGGTCCCGGATCGCAGGTTTAAAAAAGTTGAGATAGCCCATGTGAAAGATTGGATCTGGAGCCCATGTTTCTTGAAAAATAAGGATATCATGGGCTTCAATACAATTCGCCCACTCCGATATTTCCAATTTCCCTTTCAAGCCAGCAATATTCCAAGAAGCAATTTTAAGGTGCGAGTCCTGAGGGTGAGTTAAGCTTAGGTTCCGGAGCTCCTTAGAGGGACTAGAGGACTTCCCCACCCCCACTGGGGACTCACTAACTTGGGAGTCTCCAGGTAGGCGGTCAGGAAGTGATGTTATAGCCCCATAAGCTTCCTTGTGATCACCTACCACCTTACTCCTAATCCCACTCTGATCCAATTTACTAACTTCAACAATTTGGGGTGTCTCGGCCACTGGAAAACAATCCTCAATAGGACTTATACTAGATCTCCTGGGCGCTATTGAATTTCCAGAGCTGCCCTGGAGTCAATCAACTCCCTCTAAACCGGAGAGGGGCTCAAACCTGTTGAACAGAGGAGGATATTGGGGAGAATTTGTTGTCCATTCATGAGTAGATCTCATAAACGGTCTTATCCTTCGGGGATTAACCGGGACGTGTATCCTATTTTGTGGATAGAAGTAGTTTAGGCCTAAGGATTGTACATCACCCTCTCTAGCAAATCTAGGATCTCTACGAATAAAATCTACCACCCATGGGTCTTTAAAATTGATGATGACACAATCACCCTCCAGATCCTTTGGGCAGTAACCCACCCAGCCTGTTCTTCTAACATTTAGAATCTCAGTATTGGACATTGGGGGTAGGGGTCTGTTTTTATTCAACCAAAAAGTGACCTTGTTTATTAGATCTCTATGGGATTCTATTTTGTCCACCCCAATAGTTGTGACTCCCGTCAAGAGGATTGTGTAGGGTGCAGACTCGGGGGGTAGGTTTACACATGGTGGCCTCCGCTTGATTGCTTCTTTGCCCATTTTGCCAGGCCCCGATGGCTGGCCACCACTATGAGGAATGCTTATAGTAGACCTAGGGTTAGTCGACACGCCAACCTGCGATAACCTGTTTTTGGCGGGAGCCCTAGGGACTGGCACTATAGGAGCTTTCTCGTTACATGTTTTTTTGTCCTGAGGTAACTTTGGGACAGTTATAGATGTGGGGTCCTGCCTAGATGTAACACCAACAACCCCCGTATTCTTATGCCCTACAGAGAGTTTCGAGATGTTTTCAGAACCCCTAGCTAAGTTACCCAGTGTGACCGAGTTATCTTTTACTAGGTTCTCCAACTGATCCAGTTTCGTATTTATCAATCTAGTCCGATCCAACAAGGGTAGCATCAGGGTTTTAACTAAAAATTCGATCTTACCCAAGAGTACATCATCTGTACTATGGGACTGTACTATGGGACTGGGGTTGGTCATCAGTATCTACAGGGCCCATTATCGAGGTTGTGGGACTTACAACAACAAGGGGGGGGGCACTATATTGTTGGATTTAGAAATCTTTGCATGTCTCCCTATCTGGGTGTTGTCCACTCTTTTTCTTTTGCTAGATTTGAAGTTAAGTAGTCCTCCCAGAACTATAGGGTTTTGAGCAGGACTCGGTGGCAGAGGCAAGTCTCCAGAACTATTTGGAGAGCTATCCATAGAAACACTAGTTATAGGTGTAGCCGAGATTGACCCATCACTCTCATCCTCCAGGTCCACAGGGTGCGGTTCCAAGCTTGGGCGATGTAATAAGCCGCTGTCTGGGAGGCTAGTTTGAGGTGGAGATGATGCTAGCCCAATTTTCCCCAGCGACGAGCGTTTGCCATTAACAAGATCCACTGATAATCTCTTTTCAGCGTATGCAATTTCCTTTTCTAATATGACGGTAGCCCGCTTGAAAAAGTGATCGAGAGTACCAGATACCACCCCATTCTTAGTGGTGACCTGGGCCACTCTTTCTTTCCCCGAGCGTAAAGACATAGTTAATACAAAGGCTCAAACAATTGCCCAGATAACAGCACTAAAATATAAGACCTACGTATCACTTAATACAATAGACAAAGATTAGTTAAAATAATCTTAGTTCGGTCCAGAATGTTACTTGAAAGGGGAGTGGCCCGACCCGACCTCGTCCGACCTTGGACGGCCTCAGATGGCCCGCCCTTTGCCCGGGCTTCGCACGGGCGCGTCGCGCAGAGCGCGTAGGTAGTTGATTATATAGTGGGCAGAGTGGAGGGGAGGCGGGAAGAGTCCCAGGTGCGCTGGATCACATTCGCGCACTGCCGCCTGGGACTCGCAGTCCCGCTCCCCCGGTTTACCTTCCTTGCTACATTCTTTGATAGTACTACAGTACTGAAGAACCCCCGTCACCAACATATGGTTAAAGTTGCTTTATTGCTTAAGACTATTAGAGCGACCAACCTTGGCAAGCCACCATCAGTGACTGCCATGCCACCAACCTTCCAAGTGTAAACCATCCACATTTTAAGTTCTAATTCTAATATCTCAGAAAGGTTGCTAGGACTACCTAATATGTTTAACACAACACAACGTCTTCCCTCCCAAGACTCTTATACAGCATAACTATGAAATAAAACCCATGCACGATGCAAATATGCCATGCTATGTACTGAAACTATGCATAATACCCATAGTGCAAAAATAAACATTACAAACATTTCCGTCAAATGTACCCATGTACACTGTGTTACTAATTACTCAAAACATACTCGTTTAAATAATCGGCCGTTTTCTAATTCTACCACTCCTCCTTATATCAGTCTCCTTACTCTACAACTTCGCATTCTTGCTCGCCTTTGCATCCTTGCTCACAACATCCTGTTTCCTCTCAATACTCACACCGGCACTTCTCCTCCACCTGGCAACTTCTACCTCACCACACTTTACTACGTTCCCATTATTTCATTGCTTACCACCCTCTAACTCCACACTATGCTTCTTCACATTTACAATCCTTTTTGGAGAACACCATTTGGACAAACCTTTCCTCGCCCCACCCAACAACCGTGTGCACACTAACCCCACGCACTTAAACACACTTCCACCTCCCTTTCCTGACTTCATCTACTTGGTGTGTTTACTCTGCACTATTCTTGTCATTTCCTTCTCATTTGTTACTTTCTTCCATATTCTTCTCATCTATCCAGGCACTGCTATGGTACACAGCTTCCTTCCCTTTAATAACACAAAAGGTGCCACCCACATGCTGGAATGTGTGGTAGTGTAATAACTTCATAGCATTTTTTGTTATTTCCTCCTTCCACACCAAATCCACCCTGCATGACAACTGTATATTCTCACTAAGAACCCTGCTGAATCTCTCCACTAACCAATTTCCCCATGGATATCCAATCACTGTCCTCACAAGCTTCACCCCATACTGTTCTAAGTACACGCCCAGCTCCTCCGAAATGAAATGAGGATCATTGTCCGTGAAAACCTCTTCAGGATGCCCTTCCTATCTCCATGTCCCCTCACAGAATTCAACTATTGTACCCAACTTCACTTCGCTCACCAAACTCACCTCAGGCCATTTGGAGAAATACTAGCAAAAAAAA
Organism: Lissotriton helveticus; assembly: GCF_964261635.1. NCBI lineage: Eukaryota > Metazoa > Chordata > Amphibia > Caudata > Salamandridae > Lissotriton > Lissotriton helveticus. The sequence continues at coordinate 114,121,590 of NC_136065.1, forward strand.
GGGTTAGGGGTTCTGCCCACTTAACCCTCCCGTACCTGAGCAGGAGACATCCAAGGATGAGAAAGTAGCAACAAAGGGTACCGAAGGGATCAATCCAATTTTAATTTTCAAACAAGAAACAGTTAATTATCTTGTGAATCAAAAATCAAACATTAAGAGAATATATATGTAAGTTCATCAACACACATATGAGCGGAGATCAAGGGAGGCACAACAAACAACAATCTATATACAAAACATTTCATATACATCATATACAAATATACACCACATTTACAATATCAACAAACGCTTCTAAGTACCCTAAATACAAGAAATATATAGAGATATATATACACCAATTCAGGTAAGTGCCTCCACTTAATTTGCAATGGAGTGCACAACACGCTGGGGGTCGCGTAACTAGTTGGAGAAATAGTCCACCATAACGATGACAATTTTTTTTCCCGGTACCTTCCAACTCGAATGGACCACAAATATCCATTCCCACTTCCTCCCACGCTTTACACTGAAAAGATACAGAAACAAATGGTGTTTCTGTCACCGCATGCGTCTTGTCACTACACGCTCAACTCACACACTTTCTACCATACTTTTCAACATTCCGGATTACCCCCGGTCATCAGAAGTCTCCTCTCACCTTCCTTTTCATACCAGACATTCCTCCTTGTCCTTCATGCAAAATTTCCAACAACCTATCTCTCAACTCAACAGGGACCACTAATTTATCTTCTCTCCTTACAATTCCGTCCTGACATGACAACTCCAACCAGACATTTTCATTATTCCTCAATCCACACGCATCGTCCCCCAACACTGATCATTCCGTTGGTAAATTTTTAATGATAAGCTTAAACTCTCTGTCCCGTAAAACCATTTTCTTCCACTCTTTCTCAGAGATGGCTTTAACCTTCATGCATGCTATGTCCGCTACCATCCACTCTACTTCTACTATATCTTTCTGCAAAGGTACCAGTGATAAACAGCCTGCATTTACATTGCTTAGACCTAGGACGTATTTTGCATAATACGTATACTCTTGCAACCGATATATCCATTTTGCAATTCTTGGTGATGCTCGTCAAGCACCCTTAGTAGTGAACACATCAATTAATGGTCTGTGGTCTGTTAGTATTTCAAACTCCCTTCCCCACATAAAACTGCAGAAATGCTGGTCTCCCCCCTAGCAGGCAAGTGCTTCCTTTTGACGTTTGAATAACTTGCCTCATACCCCCTTAGCATCTTTGAAGCAAACACTACCACTCTTTCTTTTTCATTAAACCCTTGCATCAGCACCATTCCCAACCCACGCATACTTGCATACGTGGAGACTATGGTATGACCTTGGGCATTCGAATGGTTCAACTCTACTGCATTCACTATGGACTTCTTAATGTCATCAAATGCTAGTTAATATAAACATACAATTTGACCCCCACACCTGTGCTTGGAACTCGTTATTTAGAGAAAAACAATAATCAGGACAATTTCTGATTATGTAGGCTTATTTATTTTAGCCCTTGCTTTTTTTCAAAGGTATTTCAAATTTAAGAGTTTTGATATGTACAAGAAAAACACTACACAAATAGTCATAAACCAAAAATTTTGACAATTCCACATTCTTTTACAAATACACAAAGTCATACAATACAAAACATTTTTTTGCACGTTATTTACAGTGATAATGTATCTTAAGGTGGTGAAAAAACAACAAAAATTATTTATACTAATAACATATCAATCATGAAACAATACAGTGATTCTAATGAGAAAAAGATTTTTTACAAGAAGGCGAATGGATATAAATAAATTAATATTATATCGCAATCATTTCTTCGTATTTTTTAAGAGGGGCCTTCTTACTGCCGACGCGTTTCAACCGGTTAATTAAATCAACACGGTCTCATCAGGGCGTTTTCACTTTGTTCCTTGATCTGAAGGAATTTTGTGCAAAAAAAGGAAAAAAGAGAAAAACGTCTTATTCGTGTTCTATTCTTTCAAGACCATTTGCCTGTTTCTAAAGTGTGTCTGTGACACTAGTATACCTTATGCACGAGTGTAGCTGGATCCTGCCAGTTCAGCAGCTCCCTTTTTCCTATTTTATGTTGATTCCTATGTAAAAAGAGTAGTATTTCAGTAAAGCGTTTGGTGCCTGGAAGGTGCCTGTACTGTGTTTTAACACATATCAGTTTCCTACCTGTGGGCAGGGCCGTGTGTCCTTGATCGGAAGTCCTATTGTTCTTAAAGTCTTTTAGTCTGGGTCCAGTGTGGTTATTAATATGCGCGCCTGGGCGCCCCTACATAAAAGGAGAGCATAGTTTTGTACTTCTGTGCAAAATCTAGTGCTATCATACTTTTTAATGAAAAGGGGGGGATTTTTAAAGTACCTTGTGGGGGGAGCGAGCGGCCCTCGCTCAGCGAGTGTTTCTATTTTTCAGATGCCCACACCGTTCAGCTTCAATCTGCTGAATAAAAAAGCGGGGCTCATTACTACATGTTTCTGCTCGCATAGCTTTTCAGAAAAACGCGGTATCAGGCGACTGATTCTTACCTTTAGGTAAAACAAAGAATGAATCAAAGTCCAAGGATCTCACAGCGCTCTGTGCTTCTCTGTGCAGCTAGCGTTTTGCAACAGCCTCCATGTTGCTGTGGGCGTTGCATATAGGTTTGGTCACATGACCCGAGGATTCTGGGACATGTAGTTTTTGCATAACTTTTAAGGGAATGCATTTATGAGGGATATCCACCACCCACATTACTCGCGCAGAGCACCATTTCATCGTTAATCTTGCTTGTCAGACTGATGTGACTCAAAACATGAATCGCAGGAAAAAACAATTAAAGTCTAGAGACCTCCGACAATGTATTAAGCCCACTTTGTGTGCTATTGAATTTTAATATCAAGTATGCTTCTTTAGTAAGGAGCATTTTCTCAATGTCAGGCGGGCACCTGCTTTGGTTGATGCTATATAGCACTGTCCATTTAAACTCTGTTTCGCGGTGGTTAGTCTCTGTAAAATGCTGGACCATGGGTGCATTTGCCACTTTATTTTTCAGTCTTGATCGGTGCTGGGTGATGCGAGTGTTTACTTGTTGGCAAGTCTTGCCTATATAAATTTTGTCACAGGGACATACAATCGCATACACCACATTGCGAGACCGACAATTGGTAAATCCGACATTTTTCCATTTGATGTTATGGTGGGTGAAATCGCTGCCTTCTATCGTTGTGTCACATGAAACACAATTGCCACATCTATGATGGCCAATGATTGGTTTCAGACCCCATTGCGCCAACAGATCACTCTTGGGTTTTTGTATTCGCACATCTGCGCGAACCAATTGTTGGCCTATACTTTGGTTCTTTTTGTAGGCGAATATAGGCCTGGGAAATGGGCATTCCAAGTACTCCAACAAATGCCAATTTTGGAGGATCATTTGTCTCACTTTATGAGTGTCTGGGCCAAAAGTGGTAACACAGACCATCTTGTCTGGTTCAGATTTTTTCTTGTCTTGTGTTAGCAAACACTCCCTCGGTGTATATCTAGCTCTTTTGTAGGAGTGCTTGAGCAGCTTTTTGGGATAGCCTCTGTTGGTCATTTCCCCACAAAATGTTTGGGCATGTCGGTCATAGTCATTGGCATTTGTTGGAGGACTTGGAATGCCCATTTCCCAGGCCTATATTCGCCTACAAAAAGAACCAAAGTATAGGCCAACAATTGGTTCGCGCAGATGTGCGAATACAAAAACCCAAGAGTGATCTGTTGGCGCAATGGGGTCTGAAACCAATCATTGGCCATCATAGATGTGGCAATTGTGTTTCATGTGACACAACGATAGAAGGCAGCGATTTCACCCACCATAACATCAAATGGAAAAATGTCGGATTTACCAATTGTCGGTCTCGCAATGTGGTGTATGCGATTGTATGTCCCTGTGACAAAATGTATATAGGCAAGACTTGCCAACAAGTAAACACTCGCATCACCCAGCACAGATCAAGACTGAAAAATAAAGTGGCAAATGCACCCATGGTCCAGCATTTTACAGAGACTAACCACCGCGAAACAGAGTTTAAATGGACAGTGCTATATAGCATCAACCAAAGCAGGTGCCCGCCTGACATTGAGAAAATGCTCCTTACTAAAGAAGCATACTTGATATTAAAATTCAATAGCACACAAAGTGGGCTTAATACATTGTCGGAGGTCTCTAGACTTTAATTGTTTTTTCCTGCGATTCATGTTTTGAGTCACATCAGTCTGACAAGCAAGATTAACGATGAAATGGTGCTCTGCGCGAGTAATGTGGGTGGTGGATATCCCTCATAAATGCATTCCCTTAAAAGTTATGCAAAAACTACATGTCCCAGAATCCTCGGGTCATGTGACCAAACCTATATGCAACGCCCACAGCAACATGGAGGCTGTTGCAAAACGCTAGCTGCACAGAGAAGCACAGAGCGCTGTGAGATCCTTGGACTTTGATTCATTCTTTGTTTTACCTAAAGGTAAGAATCAGTCGCCTGATACCGCGTTTTTCTGAAAAGCTATGCGAGCAGAAACATGTAGTAATGAGCCCCGCTTTTTTATTCAGCAGATTGAAGCTGAACGGTGTGGGCATCTGAAAAATAGAAACACTCGCTGAGCGAGGGCCGCTCGCTCCCCCACAAGGTACTTTAAAAATCCCCCCCTTTTCATTAAAAAGTATGATAGCACTAGATTTTGCACAGAAGTACAAAACTATGCTCTCCTTTTATGTAGGGGCGCCCAGGCGCGCATATTAATAACCACACTGGACCCAGACTAAAAGACTTTAAGAACAATAGGACTTCCGATCAAGGACACACGGCCCTGCCCACAGGTAGGAAACTGATATGTGTTAAAACACAGTACAGGCACCTTCCAGGCACCAAACGCTTTACTGAAATACTACTCTTTTTACATAGGAATCAACATAAAATAGGAAAAAGGGAGCTGCTGAACCGGCAGGATCCAGCTACACTCGTGCATAAGGTATACTAGTGTCACAGACACACTTTAGAAACAGGCAAATGGTCTTGAAAGAATAGAACACGAATAAGACGTTTTTCTCTTTTTTCCTTTTTTTGCACAAAATTCCTTCAGATCAAGGAACAAAGTGAAAACGCCCTGATGAGACCGTGTTGATTTAATTAACCGGTTGAAACGCGTCGGCAGTAAGAAGGCCCCTCTTAAAAAATACGAAGAAATGATTGCGATATAATATTAATTTATTTATATCCATTCGCCTTCTTGTAAAAAATCTTTTTCTCATTAGAATCACTGTATTGTTTCATGATTGATATGTGTTATTAGTATAAATAATTTTTGTTGTTTTTTCACCACCTTAAGATACATTATCACTGTAAATAACGTGCAAAAAAATGTTTTGTATTGTATGACTTTGTGTATTTGTAAAAGAATGTGGAATTGTCAAAATTTTTGGTTTATGACTATTTGTGTAGTGTTTTTCTTGTACATATCAAAACTCTTAAATTTGAAATACCTTTGAAAAAAAGCAAGGGCTAAAATAAATAAGCCTACATAATCAGAAATTGTCCTGATTATTGTTTTTCTCTAAATAACGAGTTCCAAGCACAGGTGTGGGGGTCAAATTGTATGTTTATATTATAATTAATGGTCCAGCCCCCTGCACGACCCAGGACCTAACTCCTTTTGCTCTAGCATCAAATGCTAGTTGACACTCATTTGTCCATTGATATCTCTGCCCTTTCTTCATCAACACTCTAAGGCTGGGCCTTGTCCAATAACATTCTTAACAAATTTGGCATAGTATCAAGCCAGGTCTAAAAAAGATCTCAGTTGGTCTTTATCAACAGTACATGGAGCTTTTTCAATAGCCGCCATTAGCTTGACCTTCGGGGATATTTTATCATATGATATGTCCCGAATATTCCACACATTGACATGCTAATTTACATTTGTTTATTTCAACTGTGAGCCCTGCTTTTCCTAAAAACTCCTGCACCCTTCACAACGAATTATCATGCTTCTCCTTGCTTCCTGCTGAAACCAAGATATCATCCCAAAAGAACCTTACATTCCTTACTCCAGCCAACAAATTCTGCATCACTTGTTGAAACATTGTTGTGGCAGATTTAAGGCCGGAAGGCATGCACACAAAGCGGAATGCACCTCTGGGCTTATAAATGAGGTTAGGTGTCTTGACTGTGGGTGCAACAGTATTTGATGATAAGGGCTCGAAAGGTCAAGCGTTGAAAAATACCACCAAGTTTAATACCAGCCAAAAACTCATTAATATTCAGTATGGAATAGCAATCCACCCACATTTCGTTGTTACGGTCTCTCAAGGCTACACACATTCTGATGCTACCATTTGGTTTACGGGCGATTACCACTGGGCTCAACCATTCCGATGACCTATACAGTCTATGATACCCTTTTTCAACTATCTGTCCAATTCTGCTTTTAATGCTTCTTTCAGTATTACTGGCACACTCCGTACCCCATGAAACTTTGCAACGGCTCCCTCTTTTAGGACTATTTTATGTATGAACTTTCTTAGACACACCAACCTTTCTCCAAATAACTCCGAAACCTCGTCCTTCCACCTTTCCACCTCCTTCTGTGCTAGCGATAACACCTGTTCTTTTGCATTGGGATTCAGCATAATATTCATTCTCTCCACACCAACCAAACATCGACCTTTTTCCACCACTTAAAGTGTAAGTCAATTTGGAAACACCCCCTAATGGGTAACCTTGTCCCACCATACCCCACCAACTCCACTTTAGCTGGGGACAACTCCACTTCATCCAATTTATGCCAAATCTCTTGATTGGCTAAGGTATACTGTGTACTTGGGGGGACAGTATTTGAAAACACAAAAAATGCCCCCTGGGTCTAGTTGAATATATAGATGTTGGAGTATTCCTTTCGTAGGACGATTCCCCTCACCCACCTAAAAGTGGCATGCTTCATAATAGGGGATCTCCTCACACTACAAACAATATTGATCACATTCAGCTACCCTAACACGAGTTTCACACACTTCCACAACTTGAGATGACTCACATTCCAAATCCTTCACTATATCGCATAACATTAAAACTTCAACCTCTTCATCTGACCAGCTTTTACCAGCATCAGTATTTTTCCTTTCTGGTTGTACCCAATTCATACTATCTTTTCATTCATGTTTTCTTTGATTGCATACCTTCGAACAGTGTTGTGGCAAGGGAGGTTCTGAGGGGAGGCTCTTACCTCTGCCATTTTCAGGGAATCACCAGCACCCCCTGCCCTTCAGTGCGGCGGTTAGTGGGTGGCAATACAAGGAATCGCCAGCACCTCCCGCTCTTCAATGCGGCCGCCACGTTGATCAGCAAATGCAGGGACCGGGCAAAGGTCTAGCTACGCCACTGCTCTCGAAAAATGTCCAACCCTGTTGCACTTGACTTTTATAGCTGAACAATTTTTTGATGCAGCCATGTCTTTCAGACTTCCACAACTGAAGCAAGATCTCTTCACCCTTCAGCCACCCTACTGGACTTCACCACTAACATCTCCCTTACTAGATATATTCCCTATTTTCTTTTGTTTATCCATCCTGTCCACAGCTTGTACAGTTGCTTCACCCAACCCCCTTCTCTCCAGTACCTTTACATATCAAGATGTATCTTCTATTCGCTTACCACCACAACAGCCTCATCTAATGAAGGATCTGTCCGGCTTAATAACTTCTCTTGTATCCTCATATTCACAGTAAGATTTATTGAGTGATCTCTTATAATTTACTCACGAGGTTCTCTAAAATGACATGTGACCGATAGGGTCCGTAACGCACTCACATACTGATCTACAGATTCAATAGGCCCCTGCGCCCTCGAAAAAAATCTATGGTTCTCCACCACCAACCTGACTTTCATACCATAATGCGATTCAAGAGCCCTCATAGCTATGACGTACACATCGTTTCCTTCACCTGCCTCATCTGAACATTCACCGTTGTCATCATTATCATTGCACCTGGCAATGCTTTTAAAACTTTCCTCCCTTCTACCCCCAAACTATGCTTTAACATTGCCAACTGCCTTTTTGTGGCAAAAATGTCACCACCCAGCGCTTCAAGATGAGTCTTGAAAGTTTCTCGCCAGTCCTTCCCTGGCATAACTGGATCACAAGGGGCAGCAAGGAATACTGGCAGAGCTATTATGGACTGCATAGTTGCACACACTTAGCAAATAATAAAAGTAGTCACCAATGTCACTACAAAACACATAATAAAAGTAGTCACAGTTGTCTCAAGAAAAAATAGCAAACTTACAAAATAAAAGTAGTCACCATTGTCCAAGTTATCCTTTCGTTGAGCAGGCTCAGTCTGACAAATAGCCTTATAGTAGAGAACGCCAGTATAAAAATGGCCACTCTATGCTCCTTGTTCAGCAGTCTAGTGTTCTAAACACCAAGACACAACCTGATTGGCTTCCAGAATCTCCCCCAAGCACAGTGCCCTCTGATTCGTCACGTGTACTCCCTTCAGTTATGACGTAGCCTCCCTAATGCAGATCTACAATGACTTTGCAGGAGGCTGGAAGATTCTTGGTATTGCAGTTTCTTTCACTATGTTAGGGCAACATAATTTCAGCCATTTCAGGCACTTAACATGCTGATGCACAGCTCCGTACACGTTCCCCCATGTCTTGCCCCAAATAATCACCTTTGGCTGTGTGCGCTTTACCTTATGCGCGGCAGCCTGTCAGTACACACGCTGATCCAGTGCATTTTTTAGAACGTGGCAGCAGCCTGTTAGAACACATGCCAATTCACAGCGTCTTTTAGAACACGCTGTGACACCCACTCCTCAGGCAATCCACAATTTCATTACAAGACTGGAGGCTACCATTATGCATAATCTTTAATTTGCCACTGAGCAGCCCCTCTACAGAACTTCAACCATAACAATCCAGAACAAGAATAAAAAAGTCAATAAATGTCTCCTGCATAGAACACTCATCCTCTTTTAAATGCTGCTCCTGATCAGATAAGTACAGGTTTTCTTTGTGAGATCACACAGCCACGCTGAGCAGAGACACACGCTGAGAACCATGCATCGCTCACATTCTCATGCCCCTCCACGCGTGCTCTACCGTCACCGTTATTGGCCAATCCTTCCCCTAAAAATGTCCCCTCTGCAGCAATAACTTGTAATGATGCCAGTAATAACCGCTGTGATGCCCACAGACACTGCGGCTGCCCTGAACATGCCGTTGCCATTTAGTTGCTCCTTGCACAACTAGGGCGTCCCGCTGCTGTTGAACTGCTGACTTCAGCTACTCACCAACCTAGACTTCAATTTAGGGTTGGTCTGGTCCAATGTGAGTACTCCACCACTCTAAAAACCTACCCAGATGTCAATAGCTCTAAGGGTCCAACACAAAAAATAGTCATGCGCTTTACAAATACACATAGCATTTAGGTAATGAGGGCTGTGCAGCACCTTGGAGCATGAGTGATATTTGGGACAAATATGCAGCATGTTTCAAAGTGATAGGAATCCCTTTTGTGCTCTTGATTAGGTCAAAATTAGCCATTCTGGGAAGAGAAAGTTCAGATTCTCTGTAATGTCTCAGATAAAGTGTTTCAACACATCTGTTGCAGTGATCTGGCTGTCCTGACATGGGTCACTTATATCAGAGTAACAATTTATGCACTATGGTGCACAACAAGGCTCCAAGCCATACATCAGTGGGCGCGCGTGCCACCTCAATCACATTTCATATCCTCTCAACAATCTACAGAACAAACATCCTGAAGTTAACTTAAATTAACCCCAACTACAAATACATAGACATACATCAAATCCACAAAAGGTGCAAAGATGTCTAGAAACACATCAGCCATACAAAGCCAAACAATGGACAGCCATGGTCCTCCAAGAAGGAGAACACAAACCACAATGCCCTTCTGTACACACAGCCATGCCCTTGATGCTCCACTCAGATCCACAGAAGGCTGTTGTCGGCCAGTATCCACTATAATCTTCCACTGAATAATGACCTTATGTATTCTGATCTTGATGCCACTATCCAATAGGACTCATTTCTAAACAGAATGAAACCAAAATACATCATCATCAGACGACCTCGACTCGCGTCAGTGCGTACACCAGCACTGAAAAACCCTACCCAGATGCCAAAAGCCCTAAGGAACCACATAAAAAGTAGTGATGTGCTTTAAAAATACGCATAGCATTTAGGTAATGATGACTGTGGAATACCTTGGAACATGACTGAGATTTGGGACCAATTTGCCGCATGTTTCAAAGTGAAAGGAAACATTTTTTACCAGCCTTTGGTCCTAATGCTACATTAGTAGGAAAAAAGTGACTAACTTTCTTTTTTTTTTAAATTTCAGTGGGATTCTGAAAGTTGTGTTGGGATACCAAAATGACATGGGTTTTGCAAGCTGTCTGTAGCTTGCAGCTAAGGATTACATCTAAAGTCTAAAATCACCAAACCGCAGTAGCATCAGTGGCAATATTTCTTCTTTTCTTAGCAGCAGGTAACAAACTCACAAATAGAGAGTTGACTATGAACTGACTCATCTCAAGCGGTACAAGACCCTTCCTTTACATCAAGGCTCATCCCCGTTTTGAAGTATTTTTGGATGATATCCAGCCCTCCTTGGCTAAGAAACTTTACATCCAGTTCAGACACAGTGCATTGCGACTGAGGGCGGTAACGCAGAAATGGCGGAACGCCTCCTCAACGGCAAGTACCTGCCCTGGGTGTTCGAGCGGTAGTGAGACAGATCTGCACATCCTACTCTTCTGCCCCACTTATGCTAGGGCAAGGGAGAAATGGGGAAATTTTGCAGCTATGTAGGGCTAGGGGCTATAGGGATTACAGGGAGGTCTTCAGGATTCTTAAATACGACACTACCCCCCTGATTTTGTTTGCCACAGCAAGATTTCTCCAATCTTTGTGGTACACGAGATGTGCAATACTAAAGCAGGAAGCTCATTTATCGCACTAAGGGCTACTTTTTAGGAGGTGCCACATTTTTTACATATTTTTTGATATTTCATATATGGACAATTCGGTGTATTTATCCGATGTTTTTAATAATTGCCGGAACCGTTTGTATGAGATTTTTCAAACACAAGGTTTTACTTGTTTTATCCTTTGTTATTGTGACGTGTTTACTGTGTAGGTATGGCCTTTTTATGGTATGTTACCGAAATAAAGTACTCTGACTGACTGACTGACCCTTCCTTTATTTCAAGTCACTTTTAAACATTTAATCAGCTCCCTTCCTTTCATTATGTTGATGCCTTAAATAAACAATTTGATTTATTTAATTAAAAAGAATTATAAAATGAAGTGTAATTATCGAATCCAAAGGATGTTGAGGGTTCGTTCATGCAAATTTAAAAGATCGTCTTAGAATGCATGCACGTGTAATTTAAATAAACAAAGACATACAAATCAGCAAAAACTACAATAAATCCATTACAAGCCAAGGAATATAAATCAACTAGTTCCACAATATAAGCACTGCAAATGTAATTGATAAAATGATAGGGTTCCAGAAAAACAACTGGCTGGCCACAGTGGGCAAACATTAAGAACAATTCCCCTGAACCAGGCAACAAAACACAACAAGGCACACTAGAAATTAGTTTAGGGCCTCTTTGTTCATCCAGCACTAACAAAGCACACCAATGTTGTACTACAGTGGTTCTTCTTAACCTGTGATCCGAGGACCCCTGGGGGTCTGCGAAGTCTAGTCAGGGGTCAGCGGCTGTTTACAAGATTAAATAATATTAAAATGTGTCAATTAAAATTAATAAAGAATATACAAATAAGGAATCAACATTAACATTTTGAAAACGTTTTCTATATTTGATTGTGAATTACACAAAATATTTACATACTGAACCATTATTTTAGGTATTTTTGTGGGTATTGTTTTGAGGTTCAAACCATAGAAATTGCTTAGGCTGATGGGCCCGGTTTTCAATAACGCCTCAGTGGGGGGGTCCCTGGATTGCATATTACATTAATGATTCAGTGGGGTCCGCAGAAGCCAAAGGGTTAAGAACCTGATTAGCTATCTTTGTTTTAGGGTTATTTCAAACACTGGCCATAAAAAAAAATCAGCAGACACTGCTTGTATCTTCACTTAATTTACACTTCAATATGCCAGATTGTACAGTTATATTATTCTACTCCTTTTCAACAAACATTTGAATGATTGAAACAAAACACATCACGTTCCGTTGTTACTAAACCCAACTAGAAAATATAATATAGCCTTATAATCTGCTCCCGAGGGCTATACCAGTTGTTAAAGGCCCTGAACCTGAGTTATAGGCCCCAGACATGGGCCTTTAATGATAGAGAGTGTCTTTATTAACAAATATAGCCCAAGCTAGAAGGGCTATACAGCTATTAGAACATTCCAACCACCAAGGGTAGAATGTTCTGAATTAAAAAGTAATAAACATGAAGACAAACATTGGAATGTTGGAACTCGAGGCTTACACCATCCTTGAGGAGCTCGCAACATTCCAATGTTCTAATATGATTTCTGATTTTGAGAAATACAGAATAATATCAGGCAAGTCATACAACGAAGAAAGTCAGGATGAAGGAAATGTTCCTTTAAGTTCATGTAGATATGACACTGAAGCATTCAAAGAGGTTGAATCATTATAAATTAGGAAATGCAATACTGTAATTTGTAGTCTTACTACTGTGATCATTAGTTTTCAATTTTCTGCTTTAGAACTTATATATGACATTTTAAAGACCAGGAAACCCAGAGATAAACACCCGGTGATGGGAATTATGCCAGTGTTATGGAGCAGAAATATGAGGTTTGCATACAAGCTAAGCAGCACAGTCACATGCCCACTCACCCAAGCACATTGCACACCATCATCAAAGAGTACACATATGACCATCGCTTCACTGACAATATATAATGAAACTAAAGGCCATGACTCTGGACAATGAAAAATTGAGTCCTAACTCACAATGTAGAGGTACTCAAACAACCAAGCATTATTTATAATGTTAATTGTTGGAAATGGGATCTCTAGTTGGCAGTGGTTTGCACCCTGTCCAAGTACGGACCCACACCCTAGTCGGGGTAAGTGCAGTACACTCTACTCTACTGTGCTCACCCTCTGGTAGCTTGGCTCAGAGCAGTCTGGCTAAACTAAAGAGGCAACGTGTAAAGTATTTGTGCACACACACACACACACACAGTAACACAGTGAAAACTCCGCAAAAGTACTCCAGTTTAGAAAATAGACAGCATTTATCTGAGTAAAAAAAGACAATAATCCAACATACACAAGTTAAGATATACATGTTTCAATATTAAATGCAGGTATAGCACTTAGAAACATAATAGCTTCAGTCGGGGCTATCTCGACATACTGACTGGAACAAATCCACAAGTTGTGGGTGACTGCGATGCAGTGCAGACCCCTGAACAGTACCTTGGAGACGTTGAGAATCATTGCACAATGGAGGTCACTGAAGCAAGTACAGCATCTGTTCCTGGAGATGGTGCAGAGTCGTTGAACCGGTGATGCCCAGGGACAATGCGAGGTGCAAGGGAGGTGATTTGGCATTTACAGCGAGGCATCGGTTCCGATGGTGGTCGGTGTCAATAAAGTGTCGAGGGTCAAGCCACGAGGCATTGACTTCGCCCCATTGATGATACACCCTGGGGCCACAGGCGCTGCGGGGGAGTCGGGCATCACGGACTTTGGCGACACCATACTCAAGACTCTCATAGTGGTGCCTCTTCGGAGGTGCGGCGTTGGAGCTTGCGTTGTAAGCTGTGGTTGTTGCATTGAGTGGGGACCATGGCTTTGGTGCAAGCAGCTGCACCAGTTACGATTTGGTGCTCGAAGTTGATGTGCTGATTTCTTCTATTTAGCATGTAAGTTCACTTCGAGGGGCCCAGGGCCCCAAGGACTGGATTTGACACCACTTGGCAGAGTAGGGCTCTCAGCATAGGAGTCTAGGTGACTCCTAGAGAGTCACCTGGACTCCTATCCTGAGACTTCCAACAGAAGGCTAGCTCAACTCACTCCCTTGGAGAACCTTTAGAAATCAGGATGCATAGCAAAGTCCAGTCCTCTCCCTACTAGGACAGAAGCACCATGCAGCAAGCCAACACAACAAAGCAAGCAGCACAGTGGCAGTCCCTCCTGCCAACACCACAGCTCTTCTTCCTGGCAGAATGTCGTAAGTCCAGAGGTGTTCTGAGTATATGGTGTCAGAGGTCCAGTACTTATACCTGTATGGGCCTTTGAAGTAGGGAGACTTCAAAGAAAGGTCTTTGTTGTGCACAAGACTCTGCCATTTCTGACCCTGGCTGCAGACACACTACAGGGTGGTAGGCTGCTCTTTGTGGGAGGACAGGCACATCATTATTCAGGTGCAAGTGTCCGATCCTCCCACCACTCTAGATCAGGAATACCCATCAGCCTGGTGATGAGCCATCAGGATATGCCGGGCACACCTCAGCTCCCTTTATGTGTGACTGTCTAGAGTGAATTCCAAACCCAACAGTCATCCAACCCAGATGTGTATTCTAGGGGTAGGCAGAGGCACAAAATGGTTAAAGTAAGAAAATTACAACTGTCTAAAAATTGTATTTTCAGACCTGCAATTTAAAAACCAACTGCACTAAAATATGTGTTTTTAAATTTTAAGCCCAGAGACACCAAACTCCAATTTTTATCTGTTCCCAATTGGAAGATACGCTTGTAAATTGTTACAAGGCAGCTCCAATGCTAACCTATGGGAGAAATCGGCCTTGATGTAGGGAGAAACAAATTTAGCAGTTTGTCACTACCAGATCATGTAAAACACTAGATTACAGGTCATACCTTTAAAATACACTGTATCCAGCTCATGCAGCTACCTAGGGCCTATCTTAGGGGTGCCTTATATGTAGTAAAAATGGAAGGTTTGGGCCTGGCAAGAAGGTTTACTTGCCCAGTTGACATGGCAGTTGAAAACTGCACACACAGGCTCTGCAGCATTGGTGGCTGGCATCTACAGGGGCTGCAGGTGGAAGCGCATGTGTAAAATAATATAAAAAATTAAAACGTACTGCTTGCTCGCTCCGGACCTCTTTTTTCACTGACACAGGAACTAGCTGGTGGAACTCTCTTGACCAATCGTGGTATTGCTCTCACTAGCATGAAAGCAGCACTAGGATTTGTGGAAGCGGCCTAACTTGCTGCTCCACAGCGCTCTGGAGGCTTTGGCTTGCTCTAACCCACCTGTCATAAGACAACTGGGTTAGAGATGTTTAAAGTGGGCAGGTGGGGATGGCCATCGCAAGACGGTCAGCAAAAAAGACATGCACACTTTAAACAGTGCAATACCAGCCCACCCTCCTACCTGCTGCTGTCACTTAGCAGCCGCCCTCCCCCAACCACGGTTCAGGACATGGATGAAAAATAAAATGGTAATTAATTACCATTTTATTTTTATATCCAGGGGGCTTTGGGGGGGGGTTTATAACTTTGGCGACACTCTTGCGCTCAAACGGGGGAGCCGAACCTGCTCTGCAGTGGCAGGCCTGAGACAGGTTTGAAGGGCTACTCATGTGGGTCGCACGATCAGTGCTGCAGGCCTACTAGTACCATTTGGCATACACTCCCTGGCCATATACAGTGCACTATACTAGGGCCTTATTAGTAAGTGAAATATGCCAATCATGGGAAACCAAATGCCATTACAGTTTAGACATAGAGCCTATGCACTTCGTGACTAGTCAATAGAGGTAAAGTGCTCAAAATCCAAAATACAGCAAAAACGAAGTTCAGCACACAGTCAAAAACATGAGGTGGAAAAGCAAAAAGACTGGGGAAACCATACCAAGAGAATGCAATTCTTTAGGTTGTGCTTCACTGCAGTTCCTGTGGTGTCTTTTACCCTGCGTGGAGCTCATCAGTGGATTGTTGCAGTCCCAAGTTAAGAACTCCCAGGGCTTTGCAGAAGGAGTGCACATGTACTGAAAGCTCCAGGGGACAGTCCAAATGGTAGTAATGAGCTGTACAAAGGTTGGCAATGTACTATCACATAACGTTTCGGGCTGTCTTTATTCTTTTTTTTATGTTCAGTGATGTAGGGTTGTCTTTAATCTTTAAGGCCCTCTAAGTGACACTTTTTATTACTTTCAAATCTTTATCTTTTTCAATCTTTCTTTTAGTCTGTATCCATTTTATCTTGAACTCCCTTTGAAAAGATTTTTCAATCATTTTCTTTTTGAAAGTCAATGGCAGAGAAGCACACACATCACACTACACAACCTCTACATTTCCCCAACCCTCTAGCCTGTTTTACATCTATGACAGCCCCACACAGTTTTCAGCCCTGGAATGTTCTACTCTCAGCAGTGACTAAATGCCCTCAGTATTCACAGGTTTCCTCTCACCAGACATCCTCCACCTTTTGCCACACCCCTCTTTTTATCACCTCCTACAAAACCTCATATCACACACACACACTGGGAACTGGTTCGGGGAGAGGGGGCACGACAACAAGAGGGGTTGCTGGGCAACAATTCTATCATTTGGAGTCTGTCACCTTTGATGTCCCTGGATCACATGGCTACTGGACCCAAGCCTAAGTGCCAACTCAATCCTTTTAACATTGAAGTCTGCAAACCACAACTTACTCGGCATGGAGTGGGAGCAAGAGGCCCAGAGCTCATAAAAGAACCACAATAACAGCCAAACAATGAGTGTCCAGTCATTGCTTTTACTTCAAAAGAAATTGTACTTCAATCAACATCCACAGCTCAATAATACAAATACATAAACACAATCAAAAATCAATATATAACAGGGTGTTTTGCAATGCAGATATGCCTATGGTGTTTGTCATGGGTTTTCGCGACACACTTCCCCTCAGACAGTGTTAAATAATATTAATTAGTATTTGTAAAGCACAAACATATCACTCATTATGGGTTTCAAGGCACTGGGTGATGTCGGGGAGATTAAGTGAGCTATTGCCTAGAGTCACATGATGCTGAGCTGAGCTGCCGCCGGCACCGGGAATCGAACCGAGAGCCCCGCGCTCCGGAGTCGGCCACTCCGGCAGCTGGACCACACCTCTCCCTTTGAGGTTTGACACAGGTGCCCATGCTGCCCAAACTACTGCCTCTTGGGTTTCATGTGGGTTCTTTTCAAAATGTATTATCTTCTGTCTATTGAGCTTATTCATGGCGTCCGGAAATACAGATTATTAGCAATATTGTTTTATAAAACTGTCAGCTGCGAGCACCTGCCTCCTCAGAGGATTCCACTACAGACCCTACCAACTAAGACAGAAATTTCACAGTGTGAAGAGGGGTGTGGGCCTTGGAGGGGCATGGCCTCATGCCACCGATGCACCTGAGAGGCACTTTTGCACCCGCCCCCAATCACACTCCTCCAAAACCAGAGAAAAAGCACCATAAGGCTGGTGCCGATGTACTGGGGTGTTTGCACCCCCCTTAATGGATGTCGGCAGTTCAAAGCCTCCAAAAATGAGCTAGAAATCCACTGCTTACAGTGGATTTCAGATCTTTTACCTGCCACAGTGTGATGTCGGCTCCTCTCCGGATGACTGTATGAAGGGGGCCGATATTGTGTGTCACACTGTTGCACCGTGTGAGTTGGCAGATATGCAGTCCCTTTGCAGCTCCTGGTGCCACTCAAAATGCAGGCCCAGTCATCCTTCAGAGCAGGGATGAGCTGGGGCCATACCCTGGAGGAAGCCCAGGGGTCCTGATGGAGCTCTAAAGGTGAACTCCAGGGCTTGTGCATTGACATTCAAGTTCCCAGCAATAACAAGCTGAAATGAGGGATAACCGAGAAAGTACTGCACACAGTTGGAATATTCATAGAGTGCCACAGAATGTAAAAAGTGCCTAGTGTTGAAACTGGCAATCACAATTGACTTTCTATTGTGGAATGGAACCCACAGAGTGGAGGATATGTGGGGGGGGGGACAGAAAGTCTACATGGGGTTTGCAGTGCTGAATTCAGACAAATCTCAGCTATTAACCCTACCACAAAGCCTCCAGGTGGGGACCATGTAGCTTAGAGTCTGGAAGTACCGGATGCACACAGAGAATTTTTAAACGAGACACCAACAGTCTAACTCATGTAAGTTCAGAAGACTTTCCCCTTCTCAGTGCTTGTCACAGTTTTTCTGTGTGGTGTGTGTGCACCAAAAGTGCCCACATTTTTGCTCATGGCAATAACCATCGTAATCCACATGGTGCTACACATTCGCTATGGAAGCAGGCACATGTGACTGAACATACCTCTATATAGGCCATAGTCTCAACTCTTTGTTGGCCATATAGCCTTCTAATTGATTAGTCCACTCTGCCCAACCAAATTGCTATACACAATTAAAACATACATTCTTTCGCCTATGTGCCACCTACATATGCCTGTCTATATGCCATTTACTCCCCACCCACCCCTATATCTTGAAGACACACTCTGTTACCTTATCAATCAATCAATCAATCATTCAAACAGTACTTGTAGAGTGCGTCTTATCACTCATGGAAGTATCCAGGTGCTAAGGTCTCGCAGGTCGTTAGCCGGAGAGCCAGGTCTTGAGTCCCTTTAGAAGTCTGTGAGTGAAGGTGAGGTTCACAGGTGGAGGGGGATCCAGGACTTGGTGGCGAGGTAGGAGAAGGAACGACCTCTGCTGTGGCTTCAGCAGGTGCGGGGAACAATAGTGAGTGGGTGGACCGTAGTTGTCTGGCGCGTTGGTGGAAGGTCAGGCAGTGGCTGATGTAGGCAGCTCCCTGGTTGTGGGGAGTTTTGTAGCCGTGACTTAGCATCCTGAGCTGTCATCTCTTCTGGCTGGGGAGCCAGTGGAGGTTTCTGAGTTGGGAGGCGATGCTGGCCTGTTTGGAGAGGTTGAGGGTGAGACTGACTGCTGCTTTCGGCATGGTTTGAAGTTGCTTGACGAGTGGCGGTATAGAGTGTGTTTCCGTAGTCCAATCGACTGGTGACGAGAGCTTGTGTGACTGTTTTCCTGGTATTGATGGAGATCAATCTGAAGATCTTTTGGAGCATGCAAGGGCTGTAGAATCAGGAGGAGGATACTGTGTAGACCTGGCACTTCAAGGTGAATTTGCTGTACAGGATAATTCCAAGGTTGCAGGTGTGGTATGTGGGCTTTGGTCTGGGTCTGAGTTCAGGGGACCACCAGGTGTCGTCCCACAATGAGGAGGTGTTCCTCCCAAAGATAAGCACTTCCTTTTTGTCCATTTTGAGTTTCAGGCAGTTGGACCTCATCCAATCTGAGACGCTTGACATGGCATTCCGGAAGTTGGTTCTGGTGCTGTCTTCTGTGAGAGAGAGGATGAGTTGGATGTCTTCTGCGTGGGAGATGATGAAGAGTCCATGGGTGCAGACGATGCAGCCAGTGGTGTTATATAGGTGTTGAAAAAGGTGGGACAGAGAGAGGAACCTTGGGGGACACCGCAGATGATGCTCTTGGGCTCGGAGGTGAAGGGCGGTAGGCGGATTATCACCCCTCGTTTGTTCCTTAACGTAGGTACCCTACACATTCACACCCAACCTCTTTGCTTCAGCAAAAACCCATAGGCTCTCCTCCAGGCAGTCAATGCCCTCCCTTGATATGCCATCCATCTTTCTCTGCATACATCAGGCACCCTGTAACACTCTTGATGCAAGACTCCTTTAATTGTCCCCACATCCATGGTATCTCATTTCTCCCTGACATTTTCTTTATTTAAACCTTCCGATTGAATCTTAGTTTTCTAAACATCTCTCTCAGACTTTCTTTCCCCTATCACTCCCTTCCATCTTCCTTGTTTTCCTCTCATTTAAGTCTCACTGCACTGTCCTCACTCAGCCCTTCTCTCTAAACTCTCTTCGTGAGTCCCTCAATCTGGCGTATGCTTACGGTTCTATGACACTATACTGATGATGGTAATATTCTGGCACCATGGCAGACAGGCTCTCTACTATGTGTGGAAGAAAAGGGGTTATGGGTCCCAATTTTTTTTACTGATTTCAATCTCCCCCTTTCACTCCCCCTCTGTGTCTCTCTTCCATTTTCACTCGTTTTTTTACAGATTTTAATGTCCCCCTTTCACTTCCCCTCTGTGTCTTTCCTCCGATTTCACTCGGTTTTTTTACTGATTTCAATCTCTCCCTTTCACTCCCCTTCTCTTTCCTCTGTTTTCACTTGCTTTTCACTGATTTAATCTACCCCTCTCACTCTCCTTCTGTGTCTTTCCCCCACTTTTCTTGCGCCTTTCACTGCCTCATTTCAACTCTTTCCTCTCTTTTGCCTTTTCTGCCTGTTTTTCCCTGCCGCTGCTGCCTCCGCGGCCCCTTCCCACCACCACGACCAACACTACCGGCCCAATCCAGCTCCCCTCCCCGCTCCCGCCTTCCAGCTGCCCAGCCCTCCCCGACCCCTACTTCATGGCGGCCGCTGTGCGGACGCGCTCCTGGCATGCCGAAGGTGTGCCAAAGGCAAGCCCGTCTGCACCTGTCCATAACCCGACCGCGACCAGCGCCAGGAACCCTGGACCTCCCCAACACCAACGCTATGACCCAGCGGCACTCCATGCTCTCAACTAAGGACGCAACAACAACTGCAAGCTAGCATCACCAGCCAACACCCACGGACCCTTCAGCTGTCACTGCTGCCGGCACACCTGCAGCACTGCCAAGACCACGGACCCGGCGCAACCCACCCGCAAGACCACAACCGAAGACCCTGCAATGCAACCGCCTCAACGTCCGATCCCTCCACAAACACGTCACTGAAATCTGGGACCTCCTCGACAGCATCACCCCGGACGTAGCCTTCTTCACCTAAACATGGAACAACACCACCTCGCGACTGGACATCGCCATCGCCATTCCCCAAGGATACAAGATCTCCAGGAAGGACCGCCCCATCCGCCCGTGAGGAGGAATCGCCATTGTCCACAAATCCAACCTCTCCCTGAACACACTCCCTGACGAGCCCACAGATCTGATGGAAAACCTTCACTTCAAGATACTGGCCAGCCCTACCACCACCCTCCGAGGAACCCTCATCTACCGGCCCCCTGGACCCTGCGGACTTTTCACCAACTCCATCACGGATATCATCCCCCCGCATGCCATCGCGTCCACCAACTACACCCTACTGGGAGACCTCAACTTACACCTTGACAACCAACTGGACACCAGCACCACATCCCTCCTGGACAACCTCCACAACATTGCTCCACCAGATCGTGACTGAACCCACGCACTCAGCAGGACACACCCGCAACCCCCTCTTCACAACAGGTAACTCCATCACCTTCAGCCACACCACTGAACTCCCATGTACTGACCATGGATGCGTCCACTTCACCCTCAAAACACCCACCATCCACAGACACCTGCATCTGCTCCCACAAAGAAACTGGACCAGAATCACCGACGACCAGCCAACCTCATCACTCAGCAAGTCCACCCCAACCATTGCTGAAAACGTCTACCCCAACACCGCAGCCCGAACTCTGCACAAATGGATCTCCGACAGCACCAACATCATAGCCCACTCAAGAAAAACAACTTCACCCACACCAAGAAAGCCAGATGGTTTACCACCGAACTCCGAGAGTCCAGACGTACTTGCCGCGGCCTCGAAAAGGCCTGGAGTAACACCAAATCCACAGAAGCCTACAACAACTTCAGAGCCGCCACCAACGCCCACAACCAACTCATCAGAAAAATGAGGAAAAAAGCGATTGAAGACAGAATCTCCACTCACGCACACAGCAGCAAAGAACTCTACAACATCATCAAGGAGTTCGCCCATCCCACCAGGGAGTCCACCGACAACCCTCCCTCACAAGACCTATGCGACAAACTCAGCACCTTTTTCCACCACAAAATCAAGAGCATCTACGACAATTTCAATGAAGGCAACAACACACTGAACCTTCACAAACCACCCCAACACCCTGAAGCCAGCGATCGACAACTGGACAGCCCTCACCACTGAAGACACACTGAAGACGATGAAGTCAATCCACTCCGGGGCCCCCACGGACCCTGACCCCACCACATTTTCAACAAAGCCGCAGACACCATCACATCCATGCTCTGTCGCACCATCAACTGCTCCCTGACAACCGCCACATTCCCCGACGACTGGAAACACGCCGAGGTCAACCCCCGCCTGAAGAAACCCTTGGCGGACCCCACCGACCTAAAAAACTACAGACCCATCTCCCTGCTCCCCTTCCCAGTGAAAGTCATTGAGAAAGCCATGAACAGCCAACTCGCCACATTCATCGATGAGCACAACATCCTCGACTCCTCCCATCCTGGCTTCAGAAAAAAACACATTACAGAAACTGCCCTCCTCGCTGCAACAGACGACATACGCACCTTACTGGACAAAGAAGAAACAGCAGCCCTCATCCTCCACAACCTCTCAGCGGTGGTCGACACAGTCTCTCACCGCACCCTAATACGCAGACTCCACGACGCAGGGATCCAAGACAACGCCCTCAACTGGATCTGCTCCTTCCTCTCAGGCAGAACGCAGCGGTTCAGATTCCCCCCTTTCCTCTCCGACCCTACACCTACCACCTGCGGAGTCCCCCAGGGGTCCTCCCTCAGCCCTACACTGTTCAACATCTACATGGCTCCGCTCGCTCCCATTGTCAGAACCTACGGACTCAACATTGTGTCATACCCAGACGACACCAACTCATCCTTTCCCTATCCAACGAACCCAGTACCGCCAGACACCATTTTTGAGAAGGCATAGAAGCCATCGCCAAATGGATGGAAAACAGCTGCCTACAACTAAACACCAACAAAACAGAAGTACTCATCATGGGCCCAAACCCCAATGCATGAAACGACACCTGGTGGCCCCCCGCCCTCGGAAGCCCGCCCACCCCCACGGACCACGCACGCAACCTGGGAATCATCCTGGACTCTGAGCTCAAAATGGACCACCAGATCAACTCCGTCTCGTCCTCCTGCTTCCACATCCTCTGCCTCCTACGTAAGACCTTCAAATGGATCTGTCACTCACGCCCTGGTCACCAGCAGACTCGACTACGGCAACGCACTCTACACCGGAATAAACAAAAACCTCACCCGCAAGCTACAGAACATCCAGAACGCTGCCGCAAGACTGGTCCTCGACTCGACCTGCCAAGACACCTGCGCACACTCCCCTGGCTCCCCATCGAAGCTAGAGTCACCTTCAGGATGCTCACCCACAAGGCCCTCCACGACACCGGACCAGCATACCTGAATAGCCGACTCAAATTCCACGTACCCCCAGAGGACCCTACGATCTGCCCAACTCTCCTACGCTGTGGTCCCCCACACCAGTAAGACCAGATTGGGAGGACGCTCCTTCTCCTTCCTCGTGGCCCGAGCCTGGAGCGCCCTGCTGCTCCACCTCAGACAGACAACATCGCTCTCCATCTTCGCAAGAAACCTCAAAACCTAGCTCTTTGACAGACCCCCTCCTTGATGGACTGGAGCCTGCTACCCCCCCCACCCCCCGCCAGTGCCTTGAGACCCCTACGGGTGAGTAGTCGCGCTTAACAAATGCCTGATTGATTGATTGATATTGACCTGCAATAATATTGTCTCCACTGCGTCAACCTACCACTAACTTGTGGGGTAAGTATTCACTAAAATTAACCCATACTTCCTTTTGGAGGTAAACAAAGGTGTGATTAATAATAGTATATGTATGCTTTCCTTAGAATGTAATGGTAGGTCAATGCAAAGTAGAAAACGCGATAAATATTGCCATGCCATATAGTGCCCCAACACACACATGCACAAACAACACATACACACATATGCACTCTCTTTCTCTTTCTCTCTCTCTGGCCTTCTCTCTGTCCTTCTTTCTTTGTCTCTGTCGCTCCTCCTACCGCTCTCTCTCCCTGTCCTTCTCTCTCTTCCACTGTCTTTCTCTCTCTTCCACTGTCTTTCTCTTTCTCTCTCTTTCGCCTGCTCTCCCCCCTCTCTCTCTCTCGCTTTCTTTCGCTCTCTCACTCACTTTCTCTCTCTATCGCTTTTCCCTCTCTCTCTCGCTCAGATAGAGCACTGCTTTTAAGGCAGCATATACTTAAAACTGTTGGTATTTCTCTTGGCATTGGAAGCGTTATGAGTACAAGTATCTGTTACAGAGAGGCACAGCATCTTCCTTGGCAGAGATCTTTGTCTGCTTGGCAATGATTTTCTTTCTCAATATCTGGCACACAGTTTCTTTACATGCACATAACTTTCTATTTAGTTGAGATATTGATTCTGAGTACTGTGGCACACCTTAAAATATTATATCATTTCATATGCTCGCCCTCAGAAATGAATGTAGGTGTTACCTTATAAACCTGACGCACTGTGCTGTAATCTGCCCTGTTTTGAGAAATATATGTTCTACCTCTCTCTTTGGGCAGGATCGACCGCAAACCTGCTGAAGGGGATATCCTGCCCGGCTACACTCAGGGGCAACTTGGATTGTGAGCAAGTTTAAAAATGTTGTCGCGGGCTAGTTGTGTGTTATAGTCTGCCTGTGCCCACGTTCAATCTAGAGAACACTACCGCTCTTCCCCTCCCACCTTTTATTCATTCACTCTGCCCCCTCTTGCACTCTCTCATTCTTCCCTTTCCCTTATACTGACTCACTGTTCCCCCTTACACTCACTCATTCTCCCCTCTTGTACTACGTCACCCTCCCCCTCAGATGCAGCCACTCTTCCCCTTAGACTCACTCATTCTCTATCCTTCTTATACTCACTCACTCCTCCCCCTTCCACTCATTCTCCTCTCTTGTAATCAGTTACTCCCCCTAGACTCAGTCACATTTCCCCCTTTAGACACACTCATTCTCGCTTCTTCGTATACTCACTCATTCTTCCCTCCTACACTCACTCATTTTACCCCTCTCCATCTCAGTTCCCTTTGCTTTTTTCTTTCTCTCACTTTTTGAACATTCTGTGTGTCCTTCGATACCACTCGCCCACACCTCTTTTTCTTTGTCCTTCCACACAGTAGTGCCTCTCTGTGTCTTCGGTATCACTACCTGCTAAATCTTGTCTTCTGTCTCCCTGCCCACCTCTCACACAGTGGTATTGGAACAATTTTCAGAGTGGGGGTGCTGCCATCAATGTTACATCACCCAAGTCATAAGGATTGTGAAAAATCCAAGAGTCACACAAAGAACAAATGTAAATGTGGGATATTTGTAAAGCGCACTGTTACTCTACCCGAGTGTCCTGGCGCTGTAGACCGCTGGGGAACCCGTCCTGGTTTTTCCCTGTGAGATGGTGCCTTTCTGGGTATCTCCAGGGTGAAACCAGGCATCCCCGGCGTCTGTGGGGGGCCGTTGTAGAGATGAGGCAAGCTTAATGCCCAGAGTTACCGAGTGTGTTCCCTGGTTAGAGTAGGCACTGAGGCGAGAATTATCGAGTCCGTTGACCCTGGTCCAAGACCCTGCCGCGTCGGGAATTGAACCATGGTCCCGGGCTGTTTTCTGCTTACAGGTCTGCCGACTCTAACCAGTGAGCCACACCACTCCACAAGTGTATCAAATGAGCCACGCCCATTCCGGAGGAGCACGGTAAAGATGTGGTATGTGGCCAGTGGTGCATTTAGGAGCACACTGTCGCAAATATGTTATTAAAGCATGGTGTGGTAGCACACTATCATTTTTAGACAGCACATTTTTCATTGAAATTGCCACTAAATAGGCAAAGACATAGTTTTACTTGAAAACCTACAAAGTACACAATGTGTAGAATTCGGATTTCAGAGGATAATTATCATTTGCACATCACTTAGTAAAGTGTCTTGATTTGTTTTGATCCTATTAAAAATGTTTGCTTTCATCCCCCTTAAAAAGGTGTTTAATTTGTGCTTTCTTAACTGCTGAAAATGTTTTGAAATATCAGTACAATTCATTCACTAGATATTTAAATGCTGAGTGTTAGAAAAAACAAAATAACACCCCACAGCCTTCCCTACCACACTTACTGTACTCCAGTAAGATTGTCACAAAGTTCACTTTAAAAACCCCTCTCACTTAGTAGTTACTGAATAAAAAGTAAATCTGAGTTTAAAGAATAAGCCATCATTTGGCAGACCACACAGTCTGACATTTTATCTCTGTTTCTGAATGCACAGCAAGTGTGACCAAAGCTTAAAGGCATCTTCATAGCTCAATCACCTTCTTAACTCCTCCATGGATATTTCTGGGGGTGTTGCAGCACCCCCTCCCACAGCCCTATTTCCAGCACCTATGTCTCACATTCACAAACCGCCATATTGGCACATCGTACAGCCTTGCAGCAACGGCTGGCAATACCAGTGCAAGCTCAGCCATGCCTTGAATTCAGACACAGTCTCTGTATACACAAGTAGTGTCTGACACAGCCAGTTACACAGCTTCAGCTCCCTCTGGGGTACCCTGTGATTATTCACTTAGCAACCAGCCAGGAGCTCCAATATTTGCATCGTAGCACCGCAATAAACGTATCTACTTATCCTAAGTAGGCACATTACGTTAGATGTAAGCAGACTTGTCACATCACAAAAAGTCCAAAATAAACACAGCAATATATATTTGAAATTATTCTGATAGACTTAGTCTGCAATTATTCTCTTCCCTATATCAACTACCACAAAATACGCACAGTCATGCACCCGCATAAGCAGGACACACACAAGCACGCCTACCTACATGCAAGTGTTAGAAATGGTGTCTCTAGATAGCAGTGGTTTGACACTGTCCAAATAACGACCATCACTCTAGTCAGGGTAAGTAAGTTACACACCTTAGATAACCCCTGCTTACCCCCTCCGTAGCTTGGCACAGAGCAGTCAGGCTTATCTGAGATGCAATGTGTAATGTATCGGTACACACACACACACTTAGTAACACAGTGAAAACACTACAAAAGGACTCCACTCCAGTTTAGATAGATAGCCAATGTTCATCTGAATAAAACAAGACCAAAATGACAAACATACACAATTCAAGATATACATTTCCAAAGATTAAATAAAGTTGTAGTTCCTACAAATTGATGATTGTGCTTGATCAGGACAAAGTACCTTTGATGAGACACAAATCAAAGACAATGTGAGGCACAAGAGAGGTGAGGTGTTAAAAACACAGGTGATGGGTCAGTTCCTTAATAGAACAGGGGAGGTGATGCGTTAGTTCCTTACTGCTAAGCGGGGAGGTGATGCGTCACTTCTTTACTATTACAGGGGAGGTGATGCGTCATTTTCAGGCATGGTGCCTCAGTTCCTTACTATGGTGGAGTAAGGAACAAATCAATGCCTAGGGACAATGCATCGAAAATCAAGCCATGCTGTGTCTATTCCACAGCGTTGAAGAAGGTACTACATCGGAGTCGGGGCAATTGGTCACGGACTTCGGTGAGGCAGTGTCCGAGAATCACGCAGTAGCAGTTCTTCAGAGACGCTGTGATAAAAAGATGGGGCCTGCCTTGTAAGCCACGGTCTTTGCATCAAGCAGAGACCACGATCCCGTGCAGGCAGCGGTGATGTGTCGAGTTTTGGTGATGATGTGCCAGTTCCAAACGACTCTTGGAGGTGATGTGTGGATTTTCTTCTTTGTATTACCAGACTTCACATGAGGGCTATTCATGTGGGTGGCACAATCAGTGCTGCAGGCTGAGGGCCTAGGAAATGGATTTGGCACCACTTGGCAGAGTCAGATTCATAGCAGCAGAGTCCAGGTGATTGCAGGTGAAGTCTTTGATGGCCCTGAGACTTCCTAACAGGAAGCAAGCTCAACTCAAGCCCTTGGAGAACTTTGGAAGCAGGATGTAAAAAGCAAAGTCCAGTCCTTTCACTCCCATGACAGAAGCAGCAATCCGCAGGCCAACACAGCAAATCAAATAGCAAAGTGGCAGTCCCTCTTGACAGCAATCCAGCTCTTCTTCCTGGTAGCATGTCCAGAAGTGTTCTGAATATATGGTGTTACAGGTCCAGTACTTATACCCATTTAAGCCTTTGAAGTAGGCAACCTTCAAAGAGAAGTCTTTGTAGTGCACAAGACCCTTTCCTTCCTTGCCTTGGACCAGACACACTATTGGGGTGGCATCTTCTTTGTATGAGGACAGGCCCAACCCTATTCAAGTGTAGGTGTCAACTCCTCCCACTCCTCTAGCTCAGGAAGGCCCATCAGCCTGTTGATGGGTCATCAGGATCTGCAGGCACACCTCACTCCAGTGCTTAATTTATGCTGGTGTTTTCCGGTGCTTGGCACAGGCACTTATTTGTGATCACACTGCACTTATGACAGCTGCCACATGGTGGCACTGTTTGTGTGATTTACAGATAAGCAGAACAAAAGTTGTTTTATTAATTCAATATACATTAACAACAACTAATACCTGCACCCCAAGCCATTCTTACAGCTCTGGGGGCCTCAACAGACTGAATTGTCACACTTAAAGGAGTGTGATGATTAGTAGTTGTGTAGGTACTATGATGGCCCGTGCTCACAGGGGCAATAGGTGGGACAAGCCTCTTGGTGAGGGCCCCAGGCACTTATATTTTTTTAATTAAGCACTGCTCATCTCCCTTTGTGTGACTGTCCAGGGTGAATGCACCAACAGCCCAACTGTCATCCTGATGCAGACCTGTACTCAGAGACAGGCAGAGATGCAGAATGGTTAAAGTAAGAAAACTGGTCATTTTCAGACCTGCAATTTAAAAAACAACTTCACTAAAATATGTGTTTTAAAATTGTGAGTCCAGAGACACCAAACTCCAATTTTCTATCAGCTCCAAATTGGCAGCTATACTTGTAAGATGTTAGAAGGCAGCTCCAATGATTAACTATGGTAGAGATAGGCCGTGTTGTAGTGAAAAACAAAATTAGCAGTATTTCAGTACCAGGACATAAAAAGCAACAGTACATGCCTTACTGTTTAAATACACTGCAACCTGCTCATGGGGCTACCCAGGGCCTACCTTAGAGGTGCCTTACACGTAATAAAGGGGAAGGTTTGGTCCTGGCAAATGGGTGCACTTGCCAAGCTGACATGACAGTTTAAACTGCACACACAGACACTGCAGTGGCAGGTCTAAGACATGTTTACAGGGCTACTCAGGTGGGTGGCACAATCCGTGCTGCAGACCCAAGAGTAGCATTTGATTTACAGGCCCTGGGCACACCGGGTGCACTTTACTAGGGACTTACTAGTAAATCAAATATGACAATTGTGGATAAACTAATGACCAATGCACTTTACACATGTTTCACTTTAACTTTAGCACTGGTCGGCAGTGGGAAAGTGCCCAGAGTTCTAAAACCAGAAGATAAATAGGAGGAAGAAGACAAAAGGTTTGGGGAGAATCCTGCAAAAAGGGCCAGGTCCAACAGAAAGCAAATCCATACACATGTACCTGCAAGCAAGCAAATCTATGCAAAGGCCTACACAAAGAGGCACCCTGATAAAGAGATGCAGACACACACTCTGTCAGGACCACACTACCTCCCCTCAAACACACGCACAAGAGCGCAGACACAAATGCCTGATATTTACACAAAGAAACGCACACTAAGGTTACACAAACCCCTGCAGACACAAAGATAGAGGTGTACACAAACACGAGACACACAAACAACAAGAGTTGCAAAGCCAATGCAGTGATACAACACATAATCACAAATCAATGCACACACATACGCTCACAAACACACAGCAAAACATAGGTGCCCACTTTCAGAGGCACACTCAAAAAGACGTGAGTAGGTGTAAGCGCACATACTCTACAATACGTGCACAAGACCCCAAGCCGCAAAGAGACACACAATCAAATGCGTACAGGCAGACACATGAAATAATTCACAAATAAAAACCACGCAGACATATAATGCACCACACACACGAGCTTTAAATAAATCATATTTTAGCCACTGTGCTGCAGAACATCTCCGGGTAGAGGGAACCTTAAAAACTGAAGTCTGTGCCATATTCCCGGAAAATAAACAGCCGAATAACTGCGGTTTAGTACCGACATAAAATGGCCAGCCTTGCTCCAGCTTTCTGCAGAATATGACTTTGCGTTGAAAAAACGATCCTGTTTTCTTAGAAGAAAGTTATTTGCCCAATAAAACGCTTACCTAAAAATAACCTCACTCTTTGTGAATAAATCGGCTGTGTGTTTTTTCTAGACTGTACAAAGTGCTCATGGAAAACGGAGCGTCTAGCTGGTGTTGCTAGGATTGGTCCCCTTATCATGTTCACAGTAAGGTGTACTTAAATGTCTTCCGTGGGGACTGGGGAGTGTAGTTGCGGTGGAAACCTTTCCTGCTCCACTGTGAGCCATCCACTCTGCAGAAACACATAACTCCACCGGAAATGGTGGGGGTTCAACCGCCTATTCTAGTGTGGCTCACAAATACCAACAAAAACAAACAGGAGCTGGGCCATTAATTAAACATAATACACACGGCAACACTGAGGAGGGACTCTCATTCAACCTCTGGTACAGGAGTTAATGTTGAGATTTAAGAAATTAAAGAATACTATTAGACACTATGTAATCCTATGGTTAGAACAGAAGTTGGTGAAGGGTCTGTTCAGGGCAAAAGATGGTCACACACATGATAAAACCGGAGTTACATCCTTCTGTTTAGGAACAAGAAGCAATCAGTGCCAGGCTTACTATGGGATAGTACTAAGGTAGGAAGCGCACAGCTTCTTTTTGACTTTATACGAGTTTTCTGTAGAAAGTTCCTTCAATGCTAGGGTGCTCCTGACAGGTAACGTGTCCGTCCAACACGTCTCTTAATAATACTTCATGTGTCACCATGAGATCATGGCGACATCCCTGAATGTAGGGCACTCCTTTAGGTTCTCAACAAATGAGATTCCAAGTGTTCAAAAAAGAATTTTAATCATTCATAGTTCGATTTCTTACAAAGTTCATCAATTCAATATTTCATAGTGAATTTGTCCAAAGAAATTCATTTCCATGCTCCAATGCATTTCGGGCTATGGTAAGCCCTTCATCGGGGAGCCTCTGCAATCAAATCAGACATAGCAATCGGTATCATGTACTACAAAACATTAAAACAATAATCTACCCATTTAAATAATAAGTGACAGTGAAAAAATGATGTTGAAAAGTAGCCGTGGAAATTACATGCGCATCAAGTGCTCCACCAACAACCTTTACAGCAGGTCTAACGCGAGTGGGGGTCAAACTCATTAACGTGCAAAGACTTAAAACGCGAGCATAACATGCCATTCAAACCCGACTTATGGAGGTGCCTGACAGTATTAAGGGACGCCTAATGGTGTCCGCTGTTAAAGAAACGCGTGAGTGTGTCTTACAGTGCCTCTGCAAGGTATAAGTATTATCATAGCGTGAACAAACATGCTAACAAAATCGCGGTGAATTTATAAAAGCGCATAGCATGCGATTAACTCTATGGTGAAAGACAGGCTGTGGGTACTCACGGTGCATCTAGGTTGATACGCGTGTGAAAACGCCAATGTCGGTAATCCAGGAAGTGCGGTGAGATTAGTAAGCACACAAAAATCAAAAACGGACTAACAGGCAAACAGCCCGACATTCAAAGAAACGTGGTGGCCATCTTAAAGTGGTGAACCAAAAAGGGTAAACAGTGTAGGTGAACAGAGAATAATTTACAATAGTTGCATGTAGCGGAACAGTGTATGCATAAATATATAACGATGATTTATACAAAGCATGCAAATTCCAAACGATCGTTGAGACCAGCCGGCCTCATGGTTTGCATACGATAAATCCAGGCCATCTCTCTTTGGAGTAAGTACTTGGTGTTATCAATTCCTTCTCTTTTTCGCACTTGTTCCAAAATTAGAAATTTAAGCTGAGAGACATTATGTTTCTGTTCATTGAAGTGCACAGCTACGTTGGATTTGGTGTTCTGAAGTCTGATGTTCGATTTATGTTCATTGATTCGAGTTTTTATCTTTCTCTCGGTCTTCCCAACGTAACATTTCCCACAGGGACATTTAATTAAATACACAACGTTTGTTGAGTCGCATGTAGCGTCCACACTCAGTTTGATGGGATTGCCTCTCATTGGGTGATTAACTGTGGTTCCAGGAATTATATTATTACAATTTCAGCAATTTTTACAAGGTCTAGTTCCTTTAGGAAGCGTTTTCTCTTGAGGCTTGTTGGTCAGGAGTTCCTTAAGATTGGCACTACGGGTGTATGCGAAAAGAGGTGGTTCCTTAAAAGTCATCCCGAAATCAGGTTCAACACTCATAATTGGCCAATGTTTCAAGATTATTCGTTTGTATGTGGAACTCATATTAGAAAATTTAGACACAAGTACCATTCTGTTGCTGGTCTTTGGAGGAACCTTAACTAACAGTGATTCTCTGGGAGTGTCGATAGCTTTCTTTTTGGCTTCTTCAATAAGTGTAGGGGGATACCCCCTGGCTAAGAATCTTTCACCCATTTCTTGGAGTCTAACCTGTGTTTGATCTGGATTAGAGGTAATCCGTCTGATTCTCAACATTTGTGATGCAGGCAAATGTGTTATCAATGAACCTTGGTGGTGGCTTGAGAAATGCATTGTATTATTGCGATCAGTTTTTTTACGAAAAAGATCAGTTTCCAAACCATTTTTAGTGATGGTAACTTTAACATCCAAAAACGTAATGGATTGGTTGTCAATCTCCCAGGTGAACTGTATGCGTTCGTTAGCTTGGTTCAAGCTTATGAGGGCCTGGGATAAAGATTCTTCAGTATCTTTCCATGCGATGAAAACATCGTCAATGTAACGTGCGTACATTATGGCATTGTTGGTCCAAATGGGGTTGTCATAGATCTGGGTCTGCTCAAAGTACTTCATGTAAATATTGGCGTAGGTGGGCGCCGCGCAATTACCCATCGAGGTTCCAGACAGCTGTAGGAACCAGTCGTCATCAAGTTGAAAGTAACTCTGATATAGAGTAAACATGGTGAGTTCCATGAGGAAATGTTGCATGCCTGGTGCCAAGTTGCTTTCCAAAATTGATTTCTCCATAGCTTCAATCCCACCAGCGTGGGGGATTGAATACCGGTCAATAAACTTACCGACCGGTTCATGAAGTGAACCTCTAGTAGAGACAATAGGCCTGAAAGGAGGATCCTCCAGGCTCTTGTGTATCTTAGGTATCAGATAAATGGTAGGACTCTTAGGAAATGGTGCCCAATTTTTACACCAATATTTACATGAAGTACTTTGAGCAGACCCAGATCTATGACAACCCCATTTGGACCAACAATGCCATAATGTACGCACGTTACATTGACGATGTTTTCATCGCATGGAAAGATACTGAAGAATCTTTATCCCAGGCCCTCATAAGCTTGAACCAAGCTAACGAACGCATACAGTTCACCTGGGAGATTGACAACCAATCCATTACGTTTTTGGATGTTAAAGTTACCATCACTAAAAATGGTTTGGAAACTGATCTTTTTCGTAAAAAAACTGATCGCAATAATACATTGCATTTCTCAAGCCACCACCAAGGTTCATTGACAACACATTTGCCTGCATCACAAATGTTGAGAATCAGACGGATTACCTCTAATCCAGATCAAACACAGGTTAGACTCCAAGAAATGGGTGAAAGATTCTTAGCCAGGGGGTATCCCCCTACACTTATTGAAGAAGCCAAAAAGAAAGCTATCGACACTCCCAGAGAATCACTGTTAGTTAAGGTTCCTCCAAAGACCAGCAACAGAATGGTACTTGTGTCTAAATTTTCTAATATGAGTTCCACATACAAACGAATAATCTTGAAACATTGGCCAATTATGAGTGTTGAACCTGATTTCGGGATGACTTTTAAGGAACCACCTCTTTTCGCATACACCCGTAGTGCCAATCTTAAGGAACTCCTGACCAACAAGCCTCAAGAGAAAACGCTTCCTAAAGGAACTAGACCTTGTAAAAATTGCGGAAATTGTAATAATATAATTCCTGGAACCACAGTTAATCACCCAATGAGAGGCAATCCCATCAAACTGAGTGTGGACGCTACATGCGACTCAACAAACGTTGTGTATTTAATTAAATATCCCTGTGGGAAATGTTACGTTGGGAAGACCGAGAGAAAGATAAAAACTCGAATCAATGAACATAAATCGAACATCAGACTTCAGAACACCAAATCCAACGTAGCTGTGCACTTCAATGAACAGAAACATAATGTCTCTCAGCTTAAATTTCTAATTTTGGAACAAGTGCGAAAAAGAGAAGGAATTGATAACACCAAGTACTTACTCCAAAGAGAGATGGCCTGGATTTATCGTATGCAAACCATGAGGCCGGCTGGTCTCAACGATCGTTTGGAATTTGCATGCTTTGTATAAATCATCGTTATATATTTATGCATACACTGTTCCGCTACATGCAACTATTATAAATTATTCTCTGTTCACCTACACTGTTTACCCTTTTTGGTTCACCACTTTAAGATGGCCACCACGTTTCTTTGAATGTCGGGCTGTTTGCCTGTTAGTCCGTTTTTGATTTTTGTGTGCTTACTAATCTCACCGCACTTCCTGGATTACCGACATTGGCGTTTTCACACGCGTATCAACCTAGATGCACCGTGAGTACCCACAGCCTGTCTTTCACCATAGAGTTAATCGCATGCTATGCGCTTTTATAAATTCACCGCGATTTTGTTAGCATGTTTGTTCACGCTATGATAATACTTATACCTTGCAGAGGCACTGTAAGACACACTCACGCGTTTCTTTAACAGCGGACACCATTAGGCGTCCCTTAATACTGTCAGGCACCTCCATAAGTCGGGTTTGAATGGCATGTTATGCTCGCGTTTTAAGTCTTTGCACGTTAATGAGTTTGACCCCCACTCGCGTTAGACCTGCTGTAAAGGTTGTTGGTGGAGCACTTGATGCGCATGTAATTTCCACGGCTACTTTTCAACATCATTTTTTCACTGTCACTTATTATTTAAATGGGTAGATTATTGTTTTAATGTTTTGTAGTACATGATACTGATTGCTATGTCTGATTTGATTGCAGAGGCTCCCCGATGAAGGGCTTACCATAGCCCGAAATGCATTGGAGCATGGAAATGAATTTCTTTGGACAAATTCACTATGAAATATTGAATTGATGAACTTTGTAAGAAATCGAACTATGAATGATTAAAATTCTTTTTTGAACACTTGGAATCTCATTTGTTGAGAACCTAAAGGAGTGCCCTACATTCAGGGATGTCGCCATGATCTCATGGTGACACATGAAGTATTACTATGGGATAGTTCATTTTAGGTTAAAGTCAATGATCAATCAAATCATTCTAAACATGGGAATAACCGTCAGTGTTTCGACCCGCGGAATATTGAGTGGTCATCATCAGGGCATGGAGAATACCGCAGATGCACACTGTTAATGCTACTATAAGAGAACATGAATACATCTAAATATTAGGACAAATTAATACTTTGGGGAAAGTAAAAAGTATTACATGGTGAAACACTTTACACTGCAGATGGACAGCAATGTACATGGAATGATGTGTGGCAGTCAATCCCATCTATTTGCAGAATAAGGACATATTCAGACCATATCAGGCAAAAAGTCCATAATGGTTAATGTGAAAAATATGTGAATAAATGTGCGGCATATGTGGAAAGATATTTACAAACCTAGAGGCTGTCAACTCCTAATGGGTTTGAAAAAGAATGACATGTCATAAATATACTTGGTAGGTAAGGCATTGTGGTCATCCATATTGTGAAAAGGCTTTTCAAAATGCTGTTAACAACTATAGTTACATCACAGCAGTGAGAGACAGAGCTTATTTCTCACTGCTGTAATGTAACAATGCTCAGTCCTGAGCCTGCATCCTTCAGTCTATGCTTATTGACTGAGTGTAAAATGCAAAATCTCAAAAACTCTGTTCTCATTTTATTAATGTTTTATAAGCAAACATTTGCAATGGTTTTAATTAACTAAGCAATAAAGACTTACTTACTCATTAGTGGATGGGATTGTAAACCATAAATCCCATAAAATTGTAGATTGATAACTGTGAATAAAGTGGATGTTCTTCACCTCAGGTTTCTGAGTGACATCATTTTACGTTTAGGTGTTTGCACCTCCCTTATCGACCGCGGCTGTGCATATCGGGGTTAGCCGTAAGGCCTGCCCTACGGCTTGGTCCTGCATCCAATCTGAAGTGGTCAGCCAGCCACCACTGAATATGGCTGATGAAGTTCGCAGAGGAGGTTGACGCCAGAGACTGTCCTCTGCCAGGCCCTGTGGTCAGCCTGCAACACGGGCTTGCTGCAAGGCAGAGCAGATTCATCAAACCGAGCCTAAGTTATTAAGAAAGCAAACAAATACCGGCAAAGTCAATAGGTCTTGCCTTTGAGACCTAGTGACTTTGCCAGTGTTTTTTTTGCAATGCAGAAGAGAATCAATGAAAACAAATACTTTTCACCAGTGCTGTTGAGTATTGACAAAAGAAATGGCATGCTGACATGGCTGCTGGTGACCGTGGCGTCATTCAGTAGGAAGACAGACGCATCCTCACACTTGCACATGCCTGGATAATGACGCGAGCACCATGTTCTTTTATTTGATATTAATCAAACTAATCTAGCATGCACCACTTGCACTGGTCAATAAAAAACCTGCAAGTGCATGAAAAAGAGTTTGTGGTGGGCCAGCAGCAATTTGTTGCTTTTCCCTCCAAACAAGAATACAAAAAAAATATATTTAAAGAGCAGGCGAGTTGGGGGGGTAGGAGGGACAACAAA
Source organism: Lissotriton helveticus (assembly GCF_964261635.1). Classification (NCBI taxonomy): domain Eukaryota; kingdom Metazoa; phylum Chordata; class Amphibia; order Caudata; family Salamandridae; genus Lissotriton; species Lissotriton helveticus. The sequence goes on from NC_136065.1 coordinate 114,158,481, forward strand.
GGAGCAAAGGATGGTGCTGGCTGGGAATAGAAATAAGGAGTGGGCATGGGGCCCAAGGGGATAGCAACAACAAGGGTGCATAGAAATACACCAGGGAGATAGGAACATGGAGCGTGGGGGCAGGATAGGTGGGCAGAAGTACACAGGAGAGAAAGCGAGCAGCCACGAGAGAGCAAATACAAAGCACAGCAGTGGATATTTTTGGGGATTGGAGAGAAACCCAAAATGGAGATAGATGGAAAACACGGTGCAGAGACAGAATGTCGAATGAAAAATATTGAGTTGCACAAATATCGAGTTGTAAATATCGTAGTTCAGAAATATCGACAGCAAGAATATCGTGGTCAAGAATTGTAGTGTTTAATATGTATTTTAGTACATATTTTACATGTCTATGTTGTATTTTTTTTGTTTAAGAATTGTTTGTATTTTTAATTTATGTGTTACGTTTTTAACAGTTATAAAAAAAAATATTTGAATTGTGCATTTTTAGTTCTGTATCGGGGTGGGTTTATTTTATTTATTTATTTATTTATAGATTTCTAAAGCGCGTAGCTACCTTAGGGCGTCCCAGCGCTGACATACAACCTATTATTCCAGAAGGGGCGGAAGAGAGATAGACATTTATGGGAAGAGCCAAGTTTTTAGTTGCCTGCGGAAAGAGAGTAGGTTGTCTTCTCTTCGAATGGAAAGCGGAAGAGAGTTCCACAATTTAGGGGCGTTGTAGGAAAACAATCTTCCCCCCAATCGGGCTCTGTTTATTCTTGGAATGCAGGCAAGGGAGAGAGAATCAGACCTGAGTTGTCTGTTAGGGTGGTAGGGTTTGATGAGGGATTTCAGGATTGGCGGGCCTTTGTCTTGCATTAACTTATGTGTAATGCATAAGGTCTTGAAAGTGACCCTTTCTTTGATCGGGAGCCAGTGGAGACTTTTAAGACCGGTTTGGCCGAACATCTGGGCTTGGTTCCTGTAAGGAGTCTGGCGGCTGCATTTTGGGCGCATTGCAGTTTTTTTATGACTGAAGCAGGAGCTCCTAGATACAGGGCATTTCCGTAGTCCAGTCTGGAGTTCACCAGACCCTGGATAAGCATTTTCCTGGATTGGAAGGGGAGTAGATGAAGGATCTTTTGTGCTTGATGAATAAGACCGAAGCAGATGCCAGAGGTTTTCCTGGCTTCAGTTTTGAAATTGAGCTCCTGGTCCAGCCGGATCCCCAGGCTCTTATAGGGGAATAGGGTGAGAATTAATTTCATTAAATTAAATGCATTGATTATTTTGTATGTATTAATATCTGTTTCATTGAGATGTTATAGTGTTAAATGTGTAAAGTTATTTATTATTAATTAATTAATATTAGGTCGTTAATTAATTTTAAATACTTCATTGGTAATTAATTATGGTAATTGTGTATTTCATTTTAGGTGTGTGTTGTGGTGCTTATATGTGTAATGGGTAGGAAGTAATTTATTTTTAATTTATGAATTCATAATTGATTGTTAATTAATGTTAATTGCTTAATTGGTAATTAATCATGGCAATTGTGTAATTAATTTTAGGTGTGTGTTGTGGTGTTTATAGGTGTTAAGGGTAGAAGTAATTTATTCTTAATTGATGAATTAATAATTGGATGTTAATTTTAATTAATTCATTGGTAATTAATTATGGTTATTGTGTAATTAATTTTAGATATGTGTTTTGGTGTTTATATGAGTAAAGGGTAGAAAGACATTTGTATTTAATTAATATACATATAGCTGTTAAGTAATGTTAATAATTTGATATGTATTTTGGGTAATTGTTTATTATTATTATTTTTTTTATTATTATTTTATTTTTTTCCACATTTTCAGAGACATCATCTAAGACTGTAAATATAATACACAATGAATCAATAGAATACAATAATTAATTACTAATTACAGAAGAGAGTTAATACAGCCAATCAAAATACACAGAGTGTTTACCGATCATCCTATACATCAGCAAATAAATACTGTTGAGCCAGGTGGATACCCAGAAATCAAAAAAATATAAATCAGAACAAGTGATCATACCACTCAAGAGTTCATATGACTTAGAAACAGATCCCAGTCGATTAAGGACTTGCCTTGCTTTGGGACTTTGTTGCCAGGTTGCCGTGAAGGAGGAGAACTGTGCTGGGGATTGATTGCCGCCACTGGACCGGGACTGCGAGGCCCACCAGGCTGTGCGTTCGAAGATCCCGCACACCTGCGGCCTCTTCCCGTGTCCCCTCCCCTCTAACTAACCACCACTTGGCCCTTTAAAAACGACTCGCGGCCCCCGCTCCGCGGGAGCCTGTCGCAGTCGATTAAGGACTTACCTTGCTTTGGGACTTTGTTGCCAGGTTGCCGTGAAGGAGGAGAACTGTGCTGGGGATTGATTGCCGCCACCGGACCGGGACTGCGAGGCCCACCAGGCTGTGCGTTCGAAGATCCCGCACACCTGCCGCCTCTTCCCGTAACCCCTCCCCTTCCAATTACCTCCTGTACATAGGTTGGCCTAGCAACGCGTAAGCGGGACGCGTGTGTTGGACAAAGCCTGGGACAAAGCCTGGACTAAGGGTGGACACTCTGAGACACTCAGAGCACCGAAGAGACTGGACTGGGCATAGCCCCTTGGTCCCCGGCTATTTAATCGCTATTTTAATCGGTATTGTAAATTAGACTACGCAGGTTGTTCACTGACAACCTTTGGATTGTTCACCATAAATGTCTTCGGTATCGCTAAGCCCTGACCCGATTATGTCAGATAAGCAGGGGGGCCCGCTAAATAGAACACTTGACAATTATTTTACAAAAACTATTCCCGACATCCCTAAGGAAACTGCTTTGGCGGAGCGTCGAGCAGAACGCCGCCGTTCCGTGGAAAGCATGAAAAACAGGTCAGTGACACCATTACCCTTACCTGTTACTTCTATTAATGATATTAGCCAGAAAACCGATGATATTGTATACATATTGGACAGCCAGCCTCTGGTATCGAGTGATACCATGCCTATATCTAGAACTTCCCCTAAGTCGGATACTATTGGCCCTCCCTTAATAAACCTCACGAGCACTCCTAGTTTAATGAAGGCACCCGCCCCTATGCCAGCTAAAACAACACGAAATAGGGTAAATAAAACAATGCCTCCGCCTAGAATACATGGCCCACCACCCACCAAAAAACGGCGCAAAAGGAGGGATCCACATCAACCAAAACTGAGCCATGCAGACTTTGGAAAAAAGGCGAAGATGATTGTTAATAACCCTATTAATTTATTAGTAGCTTCAGAAGGAACTAATATTACATCATCACCCTTATCCAATATGCCTACAGACAAAGAGGTTAGCACGGACATTAGCGTGGCTGATAACATGCCCCAAGCAGCCCAGGCGCTTGTCACATTGCATAGCATAGAGAGCTTAATTAAAAACTATTCGGCAGCAATTCTAGAGAGGCTGTTCGAAGTGGAAGGTAGATTAGAGAAAATTGAGCAGGCATTGGGAAGCAAGGAAGCTGCCTTCACCTTAGCTCCAAGCAATACAATTCAAACCACTACACTGCCAAGGCAATCTACTCAACCTACTTTAACTGTCCCAATTTCTTCTCCGACTATAACCCCATCGACTTCGAAGCATCTGGGAAATAAAACGACTACACAACAAAACCCACCCCCTAAATTGTTACAAGATAAACTTGATCAGACATCGGCTATTTTAGCCAGTAAACCCTTTAATAGCATGGCAAATACTTTATTGGAGAGACCATCAAGGGAGGTGGGTGGCACTAGGAACACCCGGGGGAGAACCAAACAGACACCACTACCCGAACTCCCGCCAGAGGCAGTACCCTATGTGGTAGTGCTAACAGGGGTGCCTGTGCTAGAACCGGTTAAACGTGAGGGTTTTGCCCAATTGAAGAACAAGGTTACGCACTGGCTAAGTTTATTCAGGCCAATTGCAAATCACATGAGTGGCGAAATTATTCACGTCCGCCGTCTGCAATGGTTGGGGGGTAGACCTAAAGACACTAAGGGGGATGTGGTGGTAGTGAACTTTAGGGATCCTAATGCCGTCCAATTCATATTAAATTGGCCGCCAGGAAGCACAAACAACTGCATAATCCCTAGACCACTGACATACTTCTATCCAAGATCAGTGGTGTTTCCATCTCAGCACCAACCATCAGAGCATATATTAACACAAAATCACCCAACCATCTATCCTCCGACCACACAGAGTGTTGGGAATACTCAACATGCACCCTACCCGCCGACCATACAGAATGTTAGGAACCTACAATACGTGCCTTACCCTATGCCAGCGCCAGAACCCTGTGGATGGAATTATGTGCCAGCCAGATCTTATAATGCTAACAATAGAAAAATGGACCATCTAAAACCATTCACACCTCTAGAGACCACTAATAGATTTGACATATTTAGTGGCCTAGATGATTGTGATTGATGTTTTTTGAGACGGGAGGAGGAGGAAAGACGAATAAGAATTTCTAGTGCTGCGGGTGCTGTTAATGAAATGGAAGTGTTGTTGAACTCCAGGTTATCACCTCTGGTCAAATCGGTAGTTGGGGATACAATTACCCTTGGCGAGAGTTGTAATCCACCAAATGCAGTGGTAGTATCACAAAATAAATCGAACAGAATGTTAACATCTGAGGAAACCCCCTTGGTAGTACAATCTGAGGTCTCCCCCAGATGTAGGGAGTCACCAAGGGTAGTTCCTGAGACTACAGCTGTATCTAGGGAGCTAGTAAAATTAGTCTCCTGGAATATAGCTGGAGTCTCAAAAAACTTGAGGGACCCAGAATGGGCCAGTTATATTGATTCCTTTGACTTCTGTATGTTACAGGAAACTTGGGCAGTGGTAACACCTCACAGACTAGGGTATAAGACTTATGGAATTGGAGCGATTCCATCTAGAAGTGGAAGGCCCTCGGGTGGATTACTAATCTGGGTGAAAGTAAATCTAAGAGCGCAAATTGAGGTGGTGGATACAAATTCCCAAGATATATTAGCATTAAAAATCAATATACGTGAAGGGAAAAACCTTTTCCTAATAAATATCTACAATAGGCCATCACCCTCATCAAGTGAATCGCTAATATTGTCCAAATTAGATAGCTTCCTAAGTAGACTGGATGGTAGGGAGGATTATATTATCCTGGCTGGCGATTTAAATTGTAATTATGAGCCAGTCTTGGGCCTTAGTGATATTTTTGAAGAGGAAGATCAGGCTAATAAAATCCCCGCCTTGGAGAATGCCAAATCAGTAAAATGTTCAGTACTGGCTCTTCAAATGATCAAAATATGTACGGAATACTGTCTTAGGGCCTGCAATGGACGGTTACCGTCTGACAGCATGAAAAAGCCAACCTTTACTAGAAGAAACTGTAAAAGTAATATAGATTTTGTGATTGCTTCCATACCAACTTGGTCGTACCTCCTTGATTTTGAGGTAAAGGAGAGATTAGAAAGCGACCACTTTCCCCTAAATCTTGCAATGGAAGCTTCCCTGTTTGAGGAAACAATCCTTCTCCACCCAGCAGAAGAAAGCAATGGAGGCAATACTGAGATTCATATTAGTAATAACAGGAGATCACTTAAATGGCCATTTATATTGGATCATGGCGATATTCTCATAGAAATATATACACTCTTTGCAGGGACTTTTGAATCATATACAGGTCCAATGTTAGGCGAGGAAAATAAAACCCATTTTATGTCATTACATCAAAAAAATATTATTGATTTCAAATTGTTAGTCAGCAAAATGCCTAAGAAGAACCAGCAAAAGACACAGAATCGCCCCCATAGCAAACCTTGGTATGGCAGAACTTGTAGAGAGTCTAAAAGGGCACTTTTATTAGCGATTAAATCCAAGTCACCCTTTGACATTAAAACAGCTAGGAACAATTACAAGTCTGTACAAAAGGCTTCTAAAATTTCTTGGGAGGAAGAAAAATGGGCCGATATGCTGCTGGCTGCCAAATCATGTGATAACACAGCTTTTTGGAGGCTAGTAGCCAATGGGAACCACGTAGGGAGAGTGGTTAAGGATGTATATCTGGACGAACAAACCTGGATTAACCACTTTACTAATCTCTACAAAAAATATGATGAACCCCATATGGATATAAATGTCACAAGTGAAGAACTTTCAACAGATTGTCTGGACTTCACATTAGGTGAAACTGAGCTGGCAATTAGCCAAACAAAGTCTGGCAAAGCCCCAGGTTTAGACAAGATTCCGGGGGACTTGTACAAGCACGACTTAAAAATATGGGCACCTTATATTAATTATTTGTGCAATAAGCTATCACTTACATTAGACTTCCCCGAAAGTTGGAAGGGAGCCGAAATTGTTTTAATTTTTAAAAAAGGAGATAGGATGGACCCCTCTAATTATCGGCCAATTAGCCTGATGGATATACTCCAGAAAATCTATTCACAACACATTTTATTGCGTGTTAGTGATTGGTTGGAGGACAATGCAATTTTAACAAAATATCAAGCTTGGTTCAGATCCAAAGTTAGTACAATAGATCAGATCTTTAGATTTTGCTGCCTTTACTGGAAATACGTAAAGATTAAAAGGGGTCATCTATATGTTGCCTTTGTTGATTTAAGGGCAGCATTTGATTTAGTGCCACGCAATCTCTTATGGAAAACGCTAAATGCAGTAGGGCTGCCAAAAAATCTATTAGTTCAGATTAAAGAGCTACATGAAGGGAATTTTGCAAAAATTCGATGGGGCCCTAATGGTGAACTTACCCAAAAAATCCCTATCGAGCGTGGCGTCCGCCAAGGTTGCGTACTGGCCCCCACGCTTTTTTCCCTTTTTGTGAACGACATCCCCTCATATCTAGAGGGATGTAAAAATGATTCCCCAACACTGAACGGTGAAAAGGTAACATCCCTATTATTTGCTGATGACACTATTCTGATTTCCCAAACAAAAAAAGGTCTCCAGGCATTATTGAATTCCTTTAGTGAATATTGCAGTAAAAAGGGACTGGAGATAAATGAGAAAAAGACCAAATGTATGGCCCTGAATCCCACCAAAGCCGATAAAGGCTGTCTAACTTTGAAAGGAGTAAAATTGGAATCAGTCCCCCATTTTTCATACTTAGGGGTGACGTTAGACTCCAATTTTTCATAGAGAGCTCAAATGGAAAAAAGTAAGTTGACATTTTCCCAGAATGCTAAACCTATCCTTAGGGAACAAAGTCTGAGCACAAGCAAAGCTGTGTCACCGGCGATTGAACTTTATAAATTTAAGGTCCAACCAGCAGTGCTATATGGCGCAGAGATCTGGGGTCCTGGGTCCAAGGACACTTTTAGCGTCCTGGACAATAATTTCATGAGAAGTTTGGTAAGGGTCCCGAGAGGCACTCCTTTAGTGCCACTCCAGTTCGACCGAAACATTAAAAGAACTGATCGCCACATTATAATTCGCCCATTGATGCTGTGGGTTAGATTATGGCGGGTCCCTGAACTACAAGATTATAGAGACGGGCTAAAAGAAATTATGGAGCTTGATAATCTAAAAATTATCCCATGTTTAAGCACGTTAAAAATTGGCTCAGTAAAATAGGTTTGAAACATTTTTGGGAGAATCCTGACCAACTTCCATCCAACTCGAAATTAATTCTAAAAAGGGCCTTTTGGACCTTTATCGTTAATATGACCACAGGAGCCTCAACTGGTGGGACTTTAGTAACAAAATTCCTTACTTTTAAGGATGAGCTATCATTTGAGACTTTTATGGACCAAATAGAGCCCCCTCTTGCCAAAACTTTGTTTCTAAAACTTAGATATGGGAACCTTTTAATAAAGACAACCCTGGCACGTTGGATTAGGAGCTCAAACACTTCATCTACAGCGACAGATAAAATTTGCACTATGTGCGAATGCCATCAGATAGAAAACGAGGCCCACATCCTCTTTTTCTGCCCTGCGTATGTTCAGGCTAGAAAAAGATGGATTAAACCAATATGCCTACTGTTAGGCGTGAGGTCATGCACACTGGCGCTGAGAATTCTCATAACTAATACAACGCAACCAATAACATTTAGTGTCAGCAGATTTTTACATTCTATTTTTTTCCTAAGGAAAAAAATATGACAACAACTGTAATTGAGACTATCCTTAGAGACAGAATTGGCTTAGTTTCTAGTAAATAGTGGGTGGTCCCTCCTAGAATTAATGTCGTTTGTACTTCGACTGTTTTTTAATATGGAATGTATTTTTAAAACTCTATGTGAGATGTTTTCTTAACTGTAATGTATATGCATGTTTCTTTTATGGCAGCATAGCCGAAATAAAGAATTTTGATGATGATGAGATCCCATATCTTCAGCCCTAATTTCCATTTCCTTGCCCCCTTAACTGAATATAAACTAGATTCCAAACTAGCTAATCTATAAATTTTTGCTCTCCAAACTTCAAACCTTGGTGGCTCGGGGCATAACCAATCCCCCGCAATACACAAACGGACCACAGTCATTGCGACAAATAAAAACAATCGATGTTTATACATGTTACACCCTTTTGAGACTATCCGCCCCATCCCTAGTAATAACAGGGCTGAAGAGATTTGAAGTGGATCTCCTAAAATAATGGATAAAAAGCATTTGATGGCGTAAAGGTATCAAGGACCCCCTGAACAAATTGATACTGTAAGTCCTAGGTCAGGGATTAACAGAGCGAAAAGTAACAACCAAGGCACTTGAGTGACAAATTGATAATGTTGATAAAGGATTACACAAATGAGGAAGGAATGTAGGTAGGTCTGACTTCAAATTTTATTACTAATTCGATTAAAAAAGGAATCACAAACACTAATACAAATCATATATATCAAAAGGACTTTAAAAAGGGAGAATTTGTTTTTAAATTTTTTTTTAAAAATCAATAAAAATAACAACAAAAGTAACATTCAAAACATATTTATGAAATCTCAAACACATTGATTCTCAAACATAAAATGGGAGAAATTTATACAACTGTGGCATTAACTAATGAATTCTCTACGCGCGTTTCGGCGACCAGCGCCTTCTTCTGGAGTAGCCACGTGTATCATAAAACAACAACGTCACAGGATAAAGTCATCAAATGCAGACTCGTTTCTCTGTACGACAATGATCTAATGATAGTTCAATAAGGTTCTGAAGCCGTAGATAGTTGCTTCAAATTTATAGCCAGGGAATTTGTATTACTGGATAAAAGATCAGTCAAATTCCTGTTCAAGTATAATAACTTGCAACACTCGCTCTTCAAAACATATTAGTTGAATCTCATAAAGTTAAAGGATGGTTCCCAGTTCATAGTTAGCAGAGTAGCTGCTACATATCCTAGAAGCCAGAGAACCCGCGCCTCGCTCTTCAAACCTTTCAGTTGTTTGGGACAGAATTACTCGTTACAGCATTGCACTGCCAAGTAGGAGATCTCTTTATCAAGAAGGCTCCTCTGCTAACTATGAACTGGGAACCATCCTTTAACTTTATGAGATTCCACTAATATGTTTTGAAGAGCGAGTGTTGCAAGTTATTATACTTGATCAGGAATTTGACTGATCTTTTAAATTTATATGAACCGTCAACAAGGAACATAAAATACTGCGGTACATAGTGTTTTTATCCAGTAATACAAATTCCCTGGCTATAAATTTGAAGCAACTATCTACGACTTCAGAACCTTATTGAACTATCATTAGATCATTGTCGTACAGAGAAACGAGTCTGCATTTGATGACTTTATCCTGTGACGTTGTTGTTTTATGATACACGTGGCTAATCCAGAAGAAGGCGCTGGTCGCCGAAACGCGCGTAGAGAATTCATTAGTTAATGCCACAGTTGTATAAATTTCTCCCATTTTATGTTTGAGAATCAATGTGTTTGAGATTTCATAAATATGTTTTGAATGTTACTTTTGTTGTTATTTTTATTGATTTAAAAAAAAAAAAATTTCTCCCTTTTTAAAGTCCTTTTGATATATATGATTTGTATTAGTGTTTGTGATTCCTTTTTTAATCGAATTAGTAATAAAATTTGAAGTCAGACCTACCTACATTCCTTCCTCATTTGTGTAATCCTTTATCAACATTATCAATTTGTCACTCAAGTGCCTTGGTTGTTACTTTTCGCTCTAAAAAGCATTTGATGTCACGTAAAAATAAATTCAATTTTATACAACTGAAAAAAATATGTTCTATATCAGCATTTTCCGCTCCACAGCGGAAACATTTACCATTATACTGATTACCCCACTTTTTCATCCGTGCTGGTGTATAATATAATCTGAATAGGGTTTTGAAGAGTTGTACTTTTAAATTCGCGAACATGAGAGCTTCTTTAAATCTGTTAATTGCATCTTCAAGTGATATATCTAATTCGGTCTCTCCCAGTATCAATGCCCATTGTGAGGTATGTTTTTCCAGATCATCCTTTTTACCTGAATTTAGGATTTTATACAGCGTTCCAATTTTGCTCTGTGCCCTTATGGCTTCTATTAACGGATTAGAAATCAGTTTAAATTTATGTTTTAACAGAAAATCACAAATTTGTAAAAGCTTAAAAAACTGTGAATGTGGTAGGTTATAAACCCTTACTACTAGGTCCTCAAACTGCTTGATATTTCCCGTCTTATCATACAAGTCCCCTAATAGGCCTATTCCTTTCTCTCGCCAGCCTCTCACAGTCCTATCCCCAAATATGAGTGGGGGTACCTTAATCATATTCAGAGGGGTATAATAAGTGAAATCTCCTAAATTAATTAATTTGCGAACTTTCTTCCAGGTTTTAATTGCTGCGTCTGCAATCTTAAACTTGGTTCGCTTGAAATAGCTCCATTCTGCTTCCCGAAATAAACTTTGATTAGCTTCAATTCCTAAAGCCAGGTGAAAAATGGAGCTGGTGGATATAGTAGTTGTTAGATTAACTTCATCCCCTCCACAGTGTAAAAAGGCATTTTTTTGTAAAAAACAAACATAATAATACAATACAAAATTGGGTACTGATGAACCTCCCCTAGGACTTGGTAATGTCATAAATGTCATAGCTCTTCGAGGTTTGCCGGAGCCCAAGAAATTTAGAATATAAAGCCTGAAGCTTCTGTAGTTGGAATAGCGAAATTTCAAACGGCACTGCTCTAAAGAGATATAATACTCACGGCAATATATTCAATTTTAAGATATTTGCTCGGCCAATCAGAGTAAAATGCAACCTCCCCCACCTCTCCAGAGAATCTGTGATATTACTATAAAGAGACCCCCTGTTTTACTCCGCCACCGCAGCCATAGATGCCCGAATCTTAACTCCTAAGTATGTAGCTTCCACCACTACTCTTGGATCATCTATTGCTACTGTGTCAGTACACACTATCTGCGTTTTCATGGCGTTAAGCTTATATCCGGACATCCGCCCGAATTCACCAGCTAACCGTTCGATCCCCGGCATTGCTGTGGTCGGGTCCTCCGATGTTATCGCAATATCGTCCGCATATGCGAATAATATATGGGGGATACTGCGGATCACAAAAGGCTTGATAAACCGACTTCTGGAGAGCATTACAATAAATGGGTTGATATATAATGCGAAAAGTAGAGGAGAGCAGGGACACCTCTGTCTCGTACCTCTAGTAATCTGCACTACTTCTGAAGCTGATCCCATTGATGCTATTCTCGCCGTCGGTGATTCATATAAGGCCTGTAATGCGATCATAAACTTTTGACGGAATCCCATACTCTCCATTAATAACCATAAGTACTGCCATTCCACGCGGTCAAACGCTTTTTCTGCATCTAGCAGAATCAGCCCCAGTTTACATCTCTCTACCTCCGCTATATCAAACAAAGGGATTACTTTATTTATATGAGTCACCGTACCCCGACCGGGTATAAAACCGTGTTGATCTTGAGAGACTAGGGAAGTTATGACTTTAGACAGACAGTTAGCTAAAATGTTTGAATATATCTTTCCATCACAATTCAATAGTGAGATAGGCCGGTATGACCCAGGGAGTTCTACCTCTTTACCTTTCTTACTAAAAACTATGATTGTAGCTTCATTCCATGTCTTTGGTGCTGTCCCATTTTGAGCCGCTCTAAACGTAGCCAGCATTATCTCTTTTAGATCTTCAAAAAAAACTTTGTAGATCTCACCAGGTAACTGATCGGGGCCGGCTGCCTTCCCCATCGCCAGCGATTTAACCGCATTTGTTAGCTCCTCCATCGTTATCGGAGCATCCAACATGTCCGCTGCTTCAGTATCTAGTTTGAGAGCTCCCCAAATAAACTAAAATTTAGTGGAGTCACCCCACCTTGATCCGTGGTATACAGGTTAGAGTAAAATTGATGGAAGATATCCAAAATCTCTTTTGGATCCGACCTTAAAGCCCCTGTATTGTCTTTTAATGCAGCGATATTCTGACTTGATTGATTCATGCGCAGTTTAAGAGCTAGAGATCTTCCCACTGATTCTCCATATTCATGGCAAATTTTCCTCTGTGTCAGATACCTTATCGCGCTCTCCCTATCCCAAACTCCTAAAATCTTTGCCCTTTTTCTGGCGACCTCATCTTCCAGCGGGGCTATATTGCCCTGAATAGCAATGCCCTGAGTCAGCTTCTCTTCAGCCCTTTGGAGCTCAAGATAATACATCTCCATTTCAGATTGAAAAAATTTTTGTTGAGCTAACCCAAAATTTAGCACCTCCCCCCTAAAACAAGCTTTAAATGTGTCCCACACAATACTGATGTGAGCCGAGTCCCTGTTATTATCAAAAAATTCCTTTAACCACCCTGACACATAATCTCTAAAATTATCATTTAACCACAGCTTCTGGTCAAAGGAAAACTTTTTAACAATGCCCATTGACCCCCACCCAGTAAGTGTTAAAACAATAGGAGAATGATCTGATGCAATTTTCGAATAAATTTGCATTTTAACTTTAGCTAGATCCGTAATACTCATAAAGAAATAATCCAGCCTCACTTTCTTTTTATGTGGGTGGGAGTAAAAGGTGAAACCTGGGTCTGTGGTGGATAGATTACTCCAAACATCTGCAAGACCGTAGTCCTTTAAAATATTAAGGAGTGCTTTACACACCTGTGGTTTCCGGCCCTTATAGTTTTTGACCCCTCCAGCAATCTCTTGACCGGTTAAGTTAATATTCATATCCCCACAAATAATTAAGGGAGTAGGCCAGGTTGCAAGTTCCATGTGTAGCTCTTCCTGAATGGCTGGCTCATCTAGGTTGGACCCATAGATATTGCATACCGTAAAAGTCTTAAGTCGCCCTGCACACTCCACTATGGCCCATCGACCCTTTTTATCTGCTAACTTCCGCTTAACACTAAACATATCCCTTTTAGCCATTATGGCCACCCCCCCCGTCATTCCTGCTTGTTGTGAGGAGATCAGTACAGAGAAGCCCAATTCTCCTAACAGATGATGCTTACTCCATGGCAAATGGGTTTCTTGAACACACACCACGTCCGGTGAAACATGGCGTAGCTCAGCAGCTACCCTCCTTCTTTTATTAAAATTATTTAAACCAGACACATTTAAAGAATAAATTCGGATATCTCTAACCGCCATATTGCCCTAGTAAAGTTCCCACATGATGTTTATTCCAAATAAACAATACTTTAATCACAATTGAGCCATCTTTACTACTACATTTACAGCACTTTATTAACTCTCTTTTAATTAAGTTATTTTTTTACCTGAAAGTGTGGATTTTTTCCGCCTTTTTCCCCCTCTACCTAAGTGACCTCTGCATCCCTTACCCCCAAGACCCCCATTCCCCTTCTACCCCCCTCCCTACCCAATAATGAGGCTGTAGGACTTATGGTCCTGCAGATGCCAGCTAGCTGCTTCCTCCTCCCACCCACAAGCCGTCTGAAACCAAAAGAAAACGTAAAGAATCTCATCACTTTGAAGATAGGAGAGACATCGTATGCGAGAGATAATAAAAAGAAGTTATCAATTATGAGCATCTCTTGCTTATCATTATTTCACAATAGAGACAAAAAAAATAGACGAAACAAATCTTAAAGATCAGCAAGCAGACAAAATTGGAGACAGAATATTACCACAAAAAAAATATGGAGTCCTCAGCAAATTTCAGTCTATTAACTTGTTACTAAATTGGCCAGTATATTTATACTGCTACATGCTGCTCAAAAATTCCTTAGCCAGTCCTGCGGCAGTAAAGAATTGTGTGCGCTCCTTATATATAATCTTCAATTTTGCCGGATTCAAAAGATAAGCTTGTCCTCCTTTGGCTTGGAACGGTGTAATTAGTTGGCGAAGTTGCCACCGATTTTCCATGGTATACTTGCAAAAGTCCGGGGTGACAACAAATTCAAAATCGGGGCCAGCTCTCCGCTCATCAGGTCTGGCAAGTCTGAAGACATCCTCGTGGGCTAAGAAGCTATTAAAGGAGATTAACAGTGCCCTAGACCTCGCTGAATTTCCCCCACCTATGTTGCCAGTCGACTGGGCAGCTTGTCGACGAATATGAAAAGGAAAGCGGTGTGCTCTTTCAATTTCCCTGTCCCAGTCCCATTTATTTAGTTCAGGAAAAGCGTTCTTGAATAAATCCACTATAAACTTACGTGAATCCTGTCCCTCTTTTCCTTCTGGCACTTGGAGGACTCTCAGATTATTGCGGCGTGCTCTGTTCTAAAAGTCCACTCGTTTCCACTGAGTGTCCTCTTTTATCCCCTGTAATGCATCTGTCTCTCCTTTCTGCTGCTTGACTGTATCATATCCTCTAAGTTTGAAATGCGGGTCTCAGCCTCGTTGAGCCTGGATGCGGAGTCTGCCTGTGATTTTGCAATCCGCCGAACTGAGTCCTGAAGCTTACGGCAGAGAGTTTGAATCCTCTGACTTTCTGCCCTTGTCTCATCGCGGAGGGACATTATAGATTCATAAATCAAAGCTAGCGATATGTCCTCATCTGCAACGTCAGGAGACCCTTCATGAGAGTGTTGTAGGGTCCCATCTTCACCGCTACTGACTACATGTTTCCCTGCCATTTTACTAACAGTAGATTGGCTACCCTCAACTATGTCTACAGAATCATCCAAACAGATACTACTGGCCGGGCTTCCATACTCATATGTTGAGCTTATTGCATAACTAAGGAAGAGGGTAAAGCTGTTTCTGACATGGAATAAAAATCACCAGAGTCCGCATCTTGTTGTAAAAGTTGAGTTTCCTCCCCTCCGTTGTTACCAGGTGGCAAGGGTACAACATTGTCGGTCAGCATATCTGCCCCCGTTTGCTGATTTCCTTGCACATTGGCAGTGTTGTTTAAAAGGGCAGTCTCATCTACAACCGGCCCTACCGCTACTTTTGCGGGTCCACCTTTGGGTTTATCTTTTCCTAGTGCACGAGTAAAAATTGCCGGTATGGTTTTATTCTTTTCCTGCCCCCCTCTTGTTTTAACAATGTCCACGGAGCCTTTAACGTTCTTGCCACTTGCCTGTGGGGGGGTAGTCGTGCTTCTGCTCACCTCAGGGGGAGCACCATTCTCGGCCATCTCTCCCGGCATCCGAGGCTTTCCCCTTGTTCCTTTGGGTGGCATAGTTGTACGGTGTTTCACACTCCCAGTCTTAAATTCACGACCTGTTTGCCTTCCGGCGTGAACGCTGCACTCTCCCCGCTGCTCTAGTCAATCAGCGCGGCTCTCTACAGCTGATAATGAAGCCGCTGAAGTGAAGTCTGCTGAAGTGAAGCCTGCGCCCGCGGCTCCTCGACTACCGCTGCGGAGCTACCACAGCTGCGGCGGTTAGCAAAGGCAGTGAAGACGCCAATCCTCCGCTTATCGTGATGGCCGTAATAACGTAGTAATAGCCATCAAATCCAGTATCATTAGTCCGCCGAAAACATTGCCCGCATTCCTCGGCACCAGCTCGCCCTCCAGCTGCGTCTCTCCAGGCGGATTTCAGTAAGCCTACAGGTAAGACGAGGAGCGGTCAGCTTACACTTCCACTCGCGTGGGCGCCATCTTGCCTCCTAAGAGTAATTTATTCTTAATTGATGAATTTATAATTGGATGTTAATTTCAATTAATTCATTGGTAATTAATTATGGTTATTGTGTAATTAATTCTAGATATGTGTTTTGGTGTTTATAGGAGTAAAGGGTAGAAAGACATTTGTATTTAATTAATATATATATAGTTGTTAATTAATGTTAATAATTTGATATGTATTTTGGGTAATTGTTTATTATTTTGTATGTTGTTTTTACTTTTAAAGCGGTAAACGGTGGGTATTAAATTAATTTTAACGACTTTATTATTAGTTGTTAATAGTAATAGTTTTACATTTAAAAATTAGTTTTAATTGTGTTTTATTATTTTTTAATTTAATATAGGTGTGTGCTGTGGATATCACAGTGTTAAAGTGTGTGTAGTCAATGAATATTTATTAGATTTGTTTATTAATAATACTTTTTTAATTGATTATTAATTATGTTAATTATGGGGGAAATGTAAATAAAAATGTTGAAGTGTTTTGTTATTGGAGTGGTGTTATAGGGTAGGAAATACAATAAATACATGTATGTATAAATTCATTTATGTATTTTTATATTATATATTATCTGTAGATTTTTGTTATATGTAATTAATATTATATGTTTTCTTTTTATATATTTAATATATTTGTTTTTTCACACCTAAATATTGGGTATTTCTCTTAATGATTTATTAAAAATGTTACTTTATATTTGTTTTAACTGTTTGAGTGTGAATTGTAATTTTTGCCTCTACGCTATCCAGCACTTTCCCTAATGTTGCTTCAATGGATTGGGAGTAGTAATTTTTACCCATCCGCTATCCAACACTTTCCCCACTGTTGCACTCACTGGAGTTTGAATAGTAATTTGTACACCTCCACTATCCAACACTTTCCCTACTGTTGCACTCACTAGAGTGGGAAAAATAATGTTTACCCTTCCACTATCTAACACTTACCTACTGTTTTACTCACTGGAGTTGGAATAGTCAGTTTTACCCTTCCGCTATCCAACACTTTCCCTACTGTTGCACTCTTTGGAGTAGGAATAGCAATGTTTCCCCTCCGCTATCCAACACTTTCCCTACTGTTGCACTCACTGGAGTTGGAATAGTAAATATAATTCCTCCACTACCCTACACTTTTGCTACTGTTACACTGACTGTATTGGGAAATTTAAGTTTAAATATTTTTTAATAGTTTAATGTTTTAATTTATTATAGAAATGTTTATATATTTTAAATTATTGATATATATATATATATATATATATTATTTTATATATAATTTTAAACTTTTAAAAGAAATTACAATTATTAGTTTATTAATTATTTTAAAGTAAAAATATACATAAATGTGTATAATGATTATGTTTGTGTGTTTATCTTTTTTAATTAAGTTTATTTGTTATATTTTCTTAAAATGTATATTAAAAGTAATTTATTTTGCTAAAATTTATATTAATATTTAATATATGTTATTTTATTTTATATATATATTTAAATCGATATTTTTCACATCTATATTTTTTACATCGATATTTTTGATTCAATATTTTTGTGCTTACCTGTTTAGGTATGGAGTCGAAATTTTAATAGTCTATATTATTTAATCGATATTTTCAACATCGATATTTGTGTCATCGATGTTCTATCAGTGAACTAGAAAACACAGTTACTTTATGGAATGCTTAACCAAAAATTTAAAAAGTACTTCCCTAAAAGTGAGCAGTAGAAAGATACAAGTCAGCTAGTTATGAGGATGATAAAGAGGCTCTGCTCCAGTAATGGGGCAAACAAATACAAGTAACAATAAAGACAGCCAAAAGTAAACAATTGGCTGCCCCAACCCCAGTAACTTCTTGGTAAGCCCACAATAGGTCTTTTGTATCCAGGGAGCTTCCTCGTGTAATTTTAAACATTCATTTTAGACATCTGAATTGAACTTGCAGCAAATCACAAAAAGCACGATTTCTGGGTTAAGCGATTTGTCAAATTTGGTGTAATCCTGTTCAGTCGTTTTGGGTGTAGCGCTGTTCAATTTTCCTACATGAAATTGCATTGGGAAAATTTGTTTTTGGACCCCCTTTTTTTCTTATCCCCTGCTCAATGGATTACCCCCAAGAATTTCCAGGAAGAGGCTGAGGTGAATGAATCTTTTTTTGGGGAAGTTTGGTGAAGATTCGCCAAACGGCACTAGCAAACCAAAAAATCTATTTCCTATGGAAAACATACCCACTATAACTACACAGTGGCGACTGCCAGGTTTGAAAAGGTAGTTTGAAAATGCTACTCAGTGCCAAATATCTCGATCACACGGGGAGAAGAATTATTGGTCACATTTTCCTAAACTTTGTGCAATGCAACTTTTGGTGGGTACTTTGTCTCTTTGGCGAGCCAGTCTGAAAAAATCCAGACAGAAATTGTAATTTCATTATATGGCCATTTCATGCTCACCATTGCTCACTCACCGGTGTCAGTTGTGTATAGAGAGCCGAAGCATGCCCATGTAGGCATGCTCACACTCTCTCTCAAAGATGGGCTGCCTTACTGCTCTTTTGCGTTCCACTTAGCGGAATCCAGTACGTTTTATGTATGATGTCAAAGCACCATTAAGTGACTTAATGGATTTGACTCCGGGGTAGGCATTTCCTGTTGGATATAGCCCTCCCTCACCAAAATTCAGTATCACACTGCCAAGAATCAGGCAGACCCCCAACAATGAGTCAGGTGAGATAGCTTACCAAGGGAATTAGGGCCATACAATGGGCAGCCACTAGTGTGCAGCCTAGGCCCTAGTGACCCACTTGTTTCATAATTGTCATATTAATTTGCCATTGGGATCAGAGTTTACTGTAAATACTGTAATTACTGATTAGACTTAAACAGTGGCCTATACATTTTCCTATAAAATATGCTTTTTTGTAATGTTGCAATCGTTCCTGAATGGGCAAATTAACTAGTAGATAGTCAAATCTTCTTATATTGGCATTTACTTTATCATTGTCAGGTACTCTCTGGGTATAAAGGAGTCACTGTATAAGGTGTCTGAAAATATGAGTATAAATCTCATTCTAATTATTTATAGTGAAAGATCTTTACTCGGAGTTAATTAAACCAATACCAACTATGTACAGTATCACTAATTCCAACTCTATAGCACTACTTATCAATATACATAATAGCAAAAAAGCAGATATTAAAATTACAATTAGAATTACTATCAAATATCCATTGAGGCAGATAAAAATATGCCTTGTGAACGTCAAACTAGTTAATAAAGGTACCATTTGTGCATGCTGATAGTGTAAGAATCAATAACATTTCAAAAGTATCTTTTTAAGTTCAAATTCTTGCATGGCTGCCTCAAAGAAGGCAAGTGCCAACTTTACCTCTTCCTTAAGTTGTGAATATCAGATGAAATTGGTCCAATTATTAACCATGTCAAGATCTTTAAGAGAAGCCTCCAACAAAAGTTAATAGGTTCTTAGTTTGACCTGGATTTACTCAAATCACTCTCCAAAGTAACTCTTTTAGAGAGCCAGGAGCAGCCCATTTTTAAGAGGTCACTCTCATATATTTATTCTGTGGCCCAAACATGCATTTCTCCAAAACATTATCTTTCTATATTAACAACACGTACTTTTACAATCTATCATTCTCTATGCACCACACTCACAGAAACTACCCTTCTCATTCATAAAAGATATAGCACATTTCTTTATTCGAGAGTTAAACCTTTTGCAGCCACAAATAGGACCACATCCCATTCTATTTGATGGTCTGCTATACATTTCAAGTCTGCACTGCATCCCTTTCTTCTAGAAGCTACACTTGGAACATGCACCGCATCATGTTCTTAGAAACACTTTTTCTACTGTTGCTTATACTGAAGTGGGACTAGTAAATCTAATCCCTGCAAAGTACAACACTTTATCCACTGTTGCTTTGGCTGGAATGGGAGTAGCCAACCTAACCCCTCCAAAATCCAGCACCTCCCCTACTGTTGCATAACTGGAGTGTGCATAGCAAATCTAACCTCTCCAAAGCACAGCAATTTTCCTACTGTTGGTTAGGCTGGAGTGTGAATAGTAAATGTAAGTTATGTGAGGTTGAACACGTTCCCTGCTTTTGTGTACATTGGAATTATATTAGTAAAGGTGACTCATACAAGGTGCATTTTCTCCTAATTGTGTCCTAATTTCCTAGCAGAGCTAACTATAACTAGCACCCTTGCCATGCATTGCTTATGACCTCACATATTACATCACTCATGACAGGTTCTTTAACAGAACATATGTGATCCAAATCTAAAAAGAGAAATATTTGATCTATGTCTGAACATAAAGATTTAGGAAAATGAATTCTAACAAATGATAACTCCCACTTTTGTATTTGGATGTTTGCTGTGTGTCTGGACTCCCTGATGGAGTCTCAGTCACTGTAAGCTCTGATTGGAGTATGAGCTGCAGCCTGTAGTGACAAACTTTCATATAAGTCCGGCAGCCTGTGAATAGCCATGGTAAGGTTCTCTGGGTAGGTTGCAGAGGACGTGTACAGTGTGTGTGTGTGTGTGTGTGTGTGTGTGTGTACGTGTGTGTGTGTGCTTGCGTGTGTGTGTGTGTGTGTGGGTGTGTATCTGATTGTGTGTGTGTGTGTGTGCTGTACATAGTGTATGGGGGGAGACAGCCCGTCAGACAGGGATGTAGATTGTAGGAATATGCCCAAGCTCTTCTGAAGTGGAAAAAGCTTGCATGAAAGGAAGGAGGAAGGAAGATGCCCCTTTGAGATAGGGACAGTCTATGACACCTTCCTGCTTCAATCTTTATCAGACATGGTACCTCAAATGGGTTATGAAGTAGATGAATGATGAAACCTCTCCCTTTTCTGTGCCTTTGGGGTGGGTATCCCTGACAGGGAGCTCCCAGTCCCACTCCTCCTTCCATGACATAAGAAGACAAAGATTGTTGCCTGACCAAAGTGTGAGGAATACACAAAATGTCATGAACTGCCTGAAACTGGTCCCTGAGCCGGAACAGTTAAATATACATTCTGTGCATGCACCCTTTGTATAAGTATGGGGCACAATATCCTTTCATCAAAGTGGATGGGAATCACTTGAACTATAGAGTCAGCATCTGCGGTTATTGACTTCCATCCAGTTAGGGAAAACCTGGGCAAGATCCATGCATGGAGAGCTGTAGACTGACTTGGAGTGTCTTGTGACGATGACTAGCAGGACCCTTCCGGTCCCTAATGGACTCCGTAGGAGACTGATGTAATCTATGGGTTTCTCTGGGTGTGAGTAATAAAGTTTATGAAACAGTGCGTGCAGTTAACGGTTGCACACTAAAGAATAAAGACGTGCACTACAGAGATCCGTGTGTGGCGTGGACATTTGCATGCTGCCGGGTTGGGGAGGAATCTACATGACTGAAGGAGTAATTGCCTACTGGAGAAAGGGGATTTCTGGACTGCATCCCCTTAGAAGAAGCCTACTTTGTGCAGTTTTCAACACCGATGCCCTATGTCTAAGGAGTTGTGTGGTAAACTTGGGCCCTAACCCTGCTGGAGGAGCTAAATATGTCTCAATGGAAGGGGCCACCTTGCTGTGGAATGGGTGCCAACAGAGTGTTCTAGCAAGGAGATCATCATCTAGAAAAGACAGCCCAGCTGTATAGTAAGGACAAAGAATTGAGATCAACCAAGTCTGAAGGTCAGGAGGAGCCTAGAAGGTGATGCCTGTGGCTGGAGACGGCCACCAGAAGGAGAACACATTTGCCCAAGAAAAGGGTCACAGCAGTTCAGAGCTCTCGACTGGGGTAAGCTTTCGATAAGGCCCTGGGTTAGCTGACCACAGAGGAGCATAAAGGGTTCTAATGACTGCTGAGCGACCAAGTAAGGTAAAATAAGGTGGGAGGAGCAGAGAAACCATGGCTTCTGCATTGAAAGACTGGATGCATCAGATGATTTGCTTATCTCGCAGGAGAGTCCAATGTTAAAGGTAACATGCATTTCCTCAGGTCTGGACAAATGTATTGTCTCGTTAATGTTTACATGCATTAAATCTGTCTGAGGGTTATTTTAAGTCTCTTTGGGCAGTGACCTTATGCCAGTGTTTGAAATGTGCTAAAGGCTATAGGTTTGAGTTAACGAATGTGAATATATTGTTAAAGGATGATGCAGAACTCTCTTACTGATTGTGATTATATTGAGAAAGACTATAGATCTGACTGTATAGATCGTGAAGAGTTTATGTTATTTCAATAAGACTAGTTAGTATCATAAATAAATTTGGTTATGTGCACCCTAGTCCATAAATCAAGAAACTACATACAATTCAATACATACATAAAAATGAGAATTCTAGTTTAAAATTATTCGCTTAAATGAACATTCTGCACATGAAATAAGCATAAAACATATTTTCATTAATTGCTATTAAAACCCTACCCACCACACGAGTTACATCCAGTGTGTCTATCCTAAATAAGAATGTACTTGCCTTGTTCCTGATTCTTAGTTCATACTTTTATACAAATTCGTTTTAAAACGTTACTCTTATTTTTATTTAAAAAAATAAACAGCCCAAAACAAAACACAGGAGATATTAAAACAAATCCCACATATGCATTTTCCATCATTGTCACGAATCGTAGTTATAATTTATGGGTGTGCAAATAGCGGCTACAACCTATTCTAAGTCTCAATAGCACTTGTCTCATTTACCCGTCTGGCAAATATTCTAAATACTCCTACACAAATTGGAATGTTGTGTGGCGTTTTAAGCTCCAAGTGAATTTTCCCGATTCATGCCCTTATATAGGTACAATTCACATTGTCCTTATATAGGCATAGAATTCAAGCCCTTATTTAGGCATAGCCCATGCTACCCAAATACAGGCATGGCTACTTCCACCCGTACCAAACGTCACAAAGATTTCTTGGAAAACCAGCTTAAGCAGTTAGGGAACTTCCCCTTGCTTGAATATTGATTGTCCAAGAACTCAGTTACTTTACAAAGAACAACTATTCCCTAGGAGTTCTTTCCTGATGTTCATATGCCCGACTTTACGTCAAACTATAGCATTCCTAAACACCTTCAAGGTATAAATATACCTTCACTTGCTCTAGCAAGATACGGTGGTTCGGAGCAGTTCGAAGACCTACTTGCCCGACGCAGCTCGCTACAGCAAGTACAGAAGGAAGCCGACTCTCCAGCTGACGCACTGATCAGGAAGCTGCCTTTCTCCTGCCGAGAATCCAGCTCCAGTGTTTCCGGCTCCCCTTGCAGGGTGTTGGGAAATCGAGTCCCAAGACAGAGATACCAGACCTCCTTCATTCTAACCAAGGTATGGAGCTGATTAGAACCTAGAGAAACCTTTGGTAGATTCTTGGCAAAAAAAAACTAAACCTATGCTACACAATACTTATTTCTTCCCTCGTACTAGACTTAGGTTAGGTACATTGGGGTAGGCGTATTTTAGAAGCACCAGTTGAGTATTTTATTCCTTTGTTATTTATGTATGTATTTTTATATGGCTTAGAAACCATACAATGCTCTTACAGTATTATTTTATAATACTATTCTCGCCTTACGCATTATACTTTGCAGTCTGCATAACGAGTGTAGCAGTTCACTTCTCTTGCATGAGAAAGAAGACTGTTCAATAAACCCTTTTATTTAAAAAGCCCGTCTCTCTATTTCTCTGCAACTCTGTAGAAACGAAGCATGCACGATTAACTTAGTGAAATACTTATCTATTGTTTCCGCGACTCTGAGAGATATATTCCTATTCTTGGGAAACAAAGTTGTCATGTTTATGCTGTTATCAGAAACTAATCCCTTCTTGTGTATTCGAGAAAGTTTCTAGTGCCCTCTGAGTTAGCTGGCACACACACAATTAAGTTTAGTATATTCGATAGAGACCTAGTTGACCTTAGTCCTACGTCAAATCTATAGGATATATTATTCCAATGCGCAGAGCTTATTGGGAATATAGGAACTACACTACATGGCGTCCAACGTTTGGTAAGGCACTAATTTATCGCTAGATACTAAAGTAACTCAGTCGTGCTTTTCTCAGAGACCCCTTTTTCCGTACATACTCCAATAGGCATCCGGAGTGGGTAAAAGGATAATATCCGCCATAGCTGAGTAGGACAGAAAATCCTATGTATTAGTTTTTGGTTATTTCAACGTTGAAGCATACAGTGTTCCAAAATATTGTGCACCCCATCTTTGTTTCCTTGAAACTTGCTCTGCAACTTTCATTAAACAATGTTGAATAACGGTGACAACCCCGCAATCGGTGGAGCTACAGGCGACAACGCCGTACAAGTTTTAAACTTTACAGGTTTCCAAGAGACCGAGAATGATGCCGTAAGCATTCCAGAAACTTTAAGGAAAGCCATCACTATGAAACTTATAAGAAATGGCCTATCATCTAGAGGTGGTAGGGTAGTTTTTGTGATAGAGGCACATGAATATCATCAGACAGAGGTATTCTATTCATGGATAGTCTTCCCTGAAGCAAATCCAGGAACAAAAGTGTTGCACGTCTACAAAGAAGATGAACCACCAGAGGAATGCATTCCTTTCAAGGATATTGAAATTCCATTAACATTCCAAGAGCATGCCCTCTGGTTTAAAGGCGCCCTAAAACATATACATCACATTACCAGGCTCGGTCCACTAGGTAGACCAGGAGCAACATGGCCGGTATTAGCCAGCTATACACCACATCCTGCCATTGAAGATATGTTGGATGAGGAACTATTAGTTCAACTAAAATGATAAAAATGTATAGATAATTGGTTCAATATATCATGCGGACCTTTACTGTCCAAACGGCAATAAGGATTCCACAACACACCCCTTACCAGGGGAACACAAATAAAATTACACCACAGACGTTAAACTCAGTCGGTGGTAAATTACCCGCAAAACGGGAACAAATTCCATTCTGGATAGCTAAAAAAATTACTCAAATCGAGGCAGTATTTCCTGATACCACCCCTCATGAGAAACACAGAATTCTAGCAATCTGTTTACCTATGGGGATCGCACCACATCTGGAGGACTGCGACACTTGGGGCACAGTCTTTGCTGCAATCTACACCAAAACACATGGTGTTCCGTGTATGGCGGTAATACTAGACGTCCTGAAACAGATTCAAAATGAATACGGGGCCGAGCCTGCTTTAAATCTGGGTATGAAATTACAGAAAGATTTCAAACAGGTCTCAACAATAATATTAGCTTATATTAAAGGTGAAGCAGCATCCGTGGCGATCCGCCAAAAGCTAAGAGAATTTGATGTAACTGAGCAACCACATGAACTGGCCAGAATAATCACAAAATCCTATAAAGAATTAGGCAGAGACAGCTTGGGTGGGAAACCAGTTAAACCCCAACTGTCAAAAAGTCCTGAAAATGTCTTTATTAAAAACACTCCTACTCCTCCCCAAAAGAAGTGGGAGAACACCAAACAAACTTCTAAAGAGAAGCGTTCTCAATCCGAGGTGGGTCTCCTCAAAAGGAGCCCTCTGAAAGGAGGTATAACCTCAGGAATATGAATAATTTAAGAAAACCTGATAGATATCAAGATAGTGATACACGTTCCTCTCGTACCTTTCAGACTTCCTCACAGAAATCCGAAAGAAGTGGACGGTGAGAACAAAAGGAAGAACACGTGAAGTCCAAAGATGATCAACACATTGCAAAAAAGAAGAAAACTCAATTCACCAAAAAGAAGGTAGCAGGTCTAAAAATCAGACATGCCGAGGATCTTGAGGACATAACTCAAGAACGGGGCATGGGCTCAAACGATATTGGATAGCGCAGCAGAAGTCACCGTAGCTCGCAAGAACTTGAAGGATCATCTGGAGACAGTGGACTTGAATGAATACATTCAAGTTGAAACTGCAGATACCATGGTTAGTGTCCCACATAAGTTATATGAAGTAGCACTCCGGATGGAGGGGGACATAACTAGAAAAATAAGAGCACTCTTTTGGGAGCGGCTCTCTCAGGGTTATGACATTCTTCTAGCTGAACAAGACTGGCCATCTGAATTTGTCAGGGAGTGCCCACATGACGAAAACATCATTATGCCAGCCTTCACCAACCACATTCCAATTCATTTAAAATATTTTTATGCCAGGAAATGGGCAGTAGCCCAGGCTCCTGCATTATATAAAAATCATGTAGGATGGGATGAGGATTCTCCTCACCATAAAATCCAGTTAAAAAATCAACCAGCTGCAAAAAGGCAGTACCCAGTTAAGCAAGAAGCTAAAAAACAGGTCAGGTAGATATTAGATCAACTTGAATACCAAGGGGTGATTGAAACATGCACCTCGTCAATGAACAATCCTTTGTTTCCTGTCTCCAAACCAGACAATACATAACGTCTAGTTTTGGATTACAGACATCTAAACTCTTGTTACAAAACTTTTGCAGTAGAAAATGCACACAGTGCAGCACTAATGAATAACATTGTGCGTAAAAAATCTAAAACCACATTAGATATTTCTAACGGTTTCTTCTGTCAAAACATTTCACCAGAAAGTAGGTATTTGACCGCTTTCTCAATAATGGGGACACAGCGTCAATTCTGTCGTCTCCCACAGGGATTCAAGAATAGTCCAGGGTTATTTTCAGCCAGAGTTACAGAGTTACTACAAACCTATGATGATGATGCATTATCATATGTCGATGACATCTATCTAACAGACGATGACTTGGATAGGCACTTGAACAAGGTGAACACCATAATATTGGGCTTCGCCTCTGAAGGGTACAAATTCAATTTCAAGAAATCAAGAATTGCCCATTTAAACGTCCTTTTTCTAGGATATGAATTATCAAGTGAAGGCAAAAGCCTGGCAGCAAACTTTCTAGAGAAATGTGCGCTGCTCCAACCTCCAAAAACTCTGGAAAACTTACAGTCGATTCTAGGTTTCCTAAATTTCGGAACAACTTACATTCTAAACTACGCAGAAAGGGTTAAACCTCTACGAATTAATCAAACCTGATTTCAAAACAATTAATTATACTCAAAAACACACAGAAATGTTGCTTTCATTGCAAACAGAAATGTTAGCAACAAAACATTTACAAACACGCGTAAACGAATGTTACTTAGTGATCCGAATCATTCCAGGACAATGCGGATTCACATACTTAACCTGTAATGAAGGAGAAAAAGTACCAATAGCTTACAAATCACATTTTAACACACAAGAAGGAATTAAATTAACTTCAACAGAGAAAATTCTAACAGTGGTTCAAACTGCAGTAGCAAAAGAGAGAGCCCTCGCACAGGGTAAACGCATTATTGTCGTTACTCCTGTGCCTGCCTTAGAGGCAGTGACAAAAGCAAGCATTCCGAATGCTAAAGCTTTACATCCAAGATGGATACAATGGGTTAATTCTCTTTCTGCAACAGACGTTGAATACGTTTTTGACCCTTATTTGAAAACACAAGCATTTCTACAATATGAAAAAGAATGTCCTCTGCCTACTGAAATTCTGCCTCTAGAGCAGTATGAATGTATAATTTATACTGACGGATCAACCCAACCCACTACCGGGGGTAAACAAGCTTATAGTGCTGCGTGTGCGATCGTTAAAGGTCGCTGATGAGATGGCAAATTCCGACCTATGGCCTCTAGGAGATTGTACAGCTCAGCGAGCTGAACTACAAGCATTCAAGATGGCGCTTGAAAATACTGATCGCCAATTCCCCACACTCATAGTGTGCGATTCGTATTATTGTGTTCAATCTTACAATGAATACTTGCAAAACTGGTTGAAAACTGTTAAAAAGATGCAAAAGGTGGCACAATCAAGCATAAGTTGCTATGGGAACAAGTAGTTCAGTTACGACAAGAACTACAAAAGGCTTACGTGATACATACACTAAGACATCAATGTGATGGCGTTCACGTTGCAGGGAATTGATTGGCTGATGAAACGCGAAGGCAGCTGTGCAAACAGCTTCCGTAGCTGCAATCACTCGTTCAAAAATGTAAATAGACAGCGAAATAAGGCAAGCTGTCACTGCTTCAAGCAAAGACAGAGGTAAAACATTACCAAAAGGCTTTCCACTCAAATACTCATACATAACTGATGCGAATAATGTTCCGTTTGTTCGAATCCCTGGAGTGGGGGATAGAGTAATTCCAAACACGGAACATAGATTAGGACTAATTTTAGCAGCACATGAAGGGCTTGCCTCTGCACACGCAGGTGTTTCCGCCACAGTGTCATTATTAAAACAGAGATACTGGTGGCCGGCATGAGGAAACAGACCTGAAACTATGTTTTGGAATGTGAAATCTGCCAAAAGATGAAAGTCTCTACAGTGAAACGTCCTGCGCAGACGCCCCGTTAATTTCAGACAAACCATTAGCTTGCGTTTACCTGGATCACTGCGGTCCCTTACAGAGGGATGGTAACTATAAATATATCATGGTCGCAGTAGATTTGTGCTCAAGATTTATTTGGATGTGGCCTCAGCGCTCGGCTGACGCTCGAACTGTTATAAAAGATTTGCGAGTCTTTATCGGCACATACGCAGTCGGCACGCTACATTCTGACCACGGTCCTGCGTTTAGCTCTCGAGCTTACAAGGAGGCCATGGCAAAATTTGGCGTTGCCTTGTGGTACTCTAATCCATTCCATCCTGAGGGAAATTCGGTAGTGGAGAGAAAAAACCGGGACATAAAGCAATCTATAACAGCCAGGGTATTAGGCTCGAGTGACGGGTGGGTCAAACATCTAATAAGTGTCCAACGTAGTCTTAATAATCTGCCAAGAAGTTCTCTAGGGGGTATCACTTCATATGAAATCCTTTTTGGAACAAGAATGATTATTTTGGATCTCGATTGTCACACTTCAGTGGTAGAACAAAAACCCTTTGATATCAAAGACCGTATGGCTGTTTTACAGGACTTAAATGAAAAAAGAAAAAGCCATAGTAACGTGCTCCTGAAGCCAACGACCATTGAAGAACAACCATCCGTCCCACCAAGATCTGTCTGGATTCCAAAGATTGGGGATCTAGTCAGAGAAAAGATCGCGGACAAGAAGGAATTTGGCCCTTCTTACAGACAACCAGTACCTGTCAAGCCATCCACAGATCAAGAACAGTATTACTGCCGCCCTTTGCTGGTAAAAAGGAGAACAGGTACATGACCATCGACCTGGTAAAACCACATCATGTGGCCGATCATAAGCAGTAGGCCAAGTGGACTCCAAAGATGTAGCAGACGCCCGAATCTGGCTACTATCCAAGAGGGTCAAACTGAGAGACTCATCACCTTTGAAGAATCTGCAGTGCGAAAAGAAGGACTATGCAAGAAAGCCATGGAACCTATTCTTCTTGAGACCCAAATAACAGTTCGTCAAGAACTGTTATTTGGATCTGTCTACAATGAAATAGCATCTGACTATACAAATGTAACAAGTGATCAAGTGGTTCCAGTGATTTCAATGAATCCTGAAGCAATCCCTACAATTGAGAGAACTGCCTTTGGCTATTTCATTAACTCTGATACGTTTTCCGAGGATCCCAGCGATCCTGAAACGATGCCGGTAAAAAGAACTTTTAAAGAACAAGCGACAGGACTTTTTCATCAACTGGAAAATACTTATCTGGTTTTACCATGGATTGAACTTTGGATTGTGTTGGGTGTACTTTTTATTCTACTTTGGTTGACTCTTGTAATAACTTTGGGTATGCTGATAAATGGAAGATATGTTAAAAAGGACACAGCAAGTAAGAACGTCAACTTACTCCTCAAGCCACACAAATCATCTCATCGTGAACAAAGAGACTTGTCATCAGTGAACATCACAGCCGTTCCTATACCTGGTGGTATAGCTTGGGACAGAACTGAATATGGCATTCTTGGTCCGGCAGAGCTGTTGAAGATTCCACACCAGTTCAAGATTTCCTTGAATTATTTTGTTTTATCTAGTACCTTTTCTGATGATTTTGACTTCGAGACTGTTAATAATATGATGTCAGACTTAGAAATGTCTGCAAAGTTTACAAATCATAAATACTTAGAGGGTTCATCAGATTATGAGTAAATGTATTATTATAATGACTATGGTCATCATTTCTTGCATAAATCTGCAAATCCTAGAAATGTATTTACTTATAACCAATGGGAACATTGTCCTACGCCACCAAAGGGTACCTCAAAAACATTTTATGGCAAATGTCCATACATTTCAGGCTTTAATGTTTCAAATCCAGAATCATTTTACTTTAAAAATGTTAATAAGACAGGAATGAAAAGTAAGTTAACTAATGCTGAGCAAATTTATTCTGTGGCCTTTTCTGCTCAGCTGTCTACATTAGGTTTTGACTTTTGCAAAGACAACATTGAGACGAAAACAGTCTGGGGCACAAAAGACTGGCAGGTGCAACGATTAGAAGCCTTATTTAGAGCCTGCATCATCCCTGAACAAATAATGTTTTTAAAAGACACTGTTCAACAGACATCTTGTCTTCGGTTAGCCAAGATCAAGGAGTTAAACAAACCATCCACACCTACACCTGATAGCAGTAACACTTCAGAGGGGGTGGTCGACATACATATTATTTTGCTTCACAACAGAACAGATCCAGATTGGAAAAAATGGTTAATCTGGCCCACAGACACAAACAACTGTCAAGATAGATTCCTGAATAAGACACAAGGGTTCACATTCACTAGGTCAGATCCAAGATATGTTCAGAGACAGCATCCAGGAATAGTAACAACATACAGTGTAGGGAAACTGTGCCTTGAATGGCTACACAAGTCTACACTAAAGGAAGTAAAACAACACTTATCTTTACTTAAAGATGGTGCTGACCTGAGGGACTTCTTACAAGGACCTACTAAACCGCGTCATAAACGTTTTATATACGCCGGTATCTATGTTCTATATAATGAAGCATGGAAGATTACGCAAGCAGAGACTGCAGAACGAATACGAGAAATTGATCGTATTAATTTAGAGAAATCTCTCTCTGTAGTTGACAATGGGTAAACGACTTTGTCGTCCAGGATATATTCTTTGGACAGCATAGTATCCTTTGCCATAGACATAATGGAGCAGGACTTGGTCATGTCGCAATTACGTTCTATCATGCTATTAGGCTGAACGTTACAAAACCTTCGTTCAGGCTATGTGCCTTGGCGTTTAATCAAACCACGTCACTGTTTTCAGAATTCAATCTCACTGATAAACTGATCAAACTGGCACAGAGGGGGGCAGACTATACGCTGCTGAGCACTGAAAAACTGGAAAGATTGCCATTTACAGTCGCTGAAAAACCAGCCATTAAATGGATAATGCACCGTACAATCACTCTGCCTGTTACAATTTTCCATTTTCAGTATTGCTTAAAACATATACCAGCAGGCCTATATGAAAGGTTGGGTAAAGAATACATCAAGACATTCTGGGAATTGCCTTACACACACAGATGTTGGAGTGGTGGGAAAGAAGTGTTTCTTAGTGGTAATAATTGTGAAAACGCACTAAGCTGCTCTCTGCTTTGTCAGGGTATTAATTTACACGGGGCCTGCTATGGTTCCTCTAACAATTTATCCTGCCACCTGCAAGGTTCACCAGCTGCAGTGATTGATCCAATTTTTAGGCAACTTTCTAATGGAAGGTACATTATGTTGAATTATCACAGCTGCTGTGGCATGTTGACAGGTTTAACCTATCTCATAACTGTCTCAGCCAGGGTCACTTGCTGTATGCAAGTATTGTTTCCTAAAACCAAGACAGGCCGGGAGTCGCCGTTATGGCCTTCACTGAACATCTCTTCTATACGAATTGATACTTTAAGCAGAATGAAAGCCATTCTTTTACAGAAAACTGTGCCACTGACCTCGGCCAAAGAGACCTATGATCTGCAAATCGCAAGGACTTCTGCAGAGATACACACCCTATTACCTACAAACTGCCCTGTACATATCTCAGAAATGTTAGGTCATATCTTAAACATGTCTGATACGAGTGGTATTGTACATGTGCTTCAAAAGGTGTTAGCACCTTTTGAAGCAGTCCTAGGAATATTTCCAAACTTCGTGCACTTTGTGTTTGACGGGCTGCCTCTCATTTTGGGACTCGCTGTAGGTATACTGTTTTTGCTCCTACTGCTTCGATATGGCAAGCCAATCCACAGCAGACACCCAGATCACCGTGGAAAATACTCTACTGGCGATGAAGTGTTGTGAGCGCATAGTCCAAATTTTGGGATTAACTTGTTTAAGAGAATTGAATACCACATGGTTTATGTCATTCAGACCAATCTGGCAAGATTGCATCTTACCTGTTCTACGATGCCTGCTATGTGGAGAAGAACGCGTGTTAGACATCTGTCTCACCCTCCCATCAGTCATGCCAACGGATGTTGATACTTTGCTTGGACCAGTGACGGCTCATGCACTGTGTTGTCCCCAGCGGCTACCAATTCTGATGACGACATTCATTGAGATCTCACAGATGCAAAATGCTGACGGTGAGGTACAAGAGGAAAGCGGCACAGAGGTACCTTCCAATTCAAACATTGCTAATGCGACCAACGCTGACGGCGATGCTTCACATCTATGTGCAATTAATCTTCTTAACGAGGTAATCCAACTTTCACCTACAATGGTAGACGAATTCTTTTCAGACTTAGAAGATTTGATGTTTTCTCCAAACAATAACTCTGACTTTTGATATGGCACGCAGTTTTCTGAGAGACTCAGAATTCGATCTTCATTTATCAAAACAAGGTTTCTAACTTTGGAACTCTATTTTTTCTATGATCAAACTTTTTTCCCAAATTTGCATTTTTTAAATTTTTTTGCACAAAGTAATCTGCTTAAAGTATAACTATTCATAGAGAACTAGAATTCTTTGAAAACTTCCAAGAGACAATATTTGACCTTGTCCACAATCAAACAGTTTATATAATCTGCCATGGAATGGTCTCGACTTTTTCTTCTGTAATTAAGAGCCATTTCATAAATGTATTTTCATGATTCATTCGGATAGCATTTTCAAATGTCATCTATATGCTTTGAATGAAACATTGCTTTAAATGCGTACAGCACATATGCTTTTCGTGTACAACCAGTACCAATTTATTTCAAAGGTTTTATATAGCGCTGCTGGACCCAGGAGTATCAGAGCGCTTAACAAGGCATATGAAAAGCAAACAATGAAATAAACTAAAATGTAAGCGAGAACGAGTTACAAAATGATAGTGTAGCCAGCATGTCTAAAGGGGCAGAGAGAGCAGAGATAGAGATTAAGATGAAAGTGGATAATAAAAGTTAGGAGAGAGAGGGGGTGAAGAGAGAGGGAGTAAGAGTACGGGGGTATAGAGAGGAAGGAGTTAGGAGGAGTGCATAATAGAGGAGAGGGGAGTGAACAAGTAAGGAGTCCTTAGCATTAGATATCCCAATACTTGGAACATGTACAGTGTCAGTAACATTAGATACCCGAATATTTGTTTAAAAGAAGTATTTTTAGTTCTTTTTTGAAGAGAGGGTAGGAGGGGTTGCAACGGATATCTTTTGGGAGGGAGTTCCAGATAGTGGGAGCGTTACCAGAAAACGCAAAGGGATTGGGTCTTTTGACATTTTAGTCTAGGTGGGATGAGGAAAAGGGAGTTTGTGCTCCTCAGGGATCTAGAGCAACCTGCTTTGTGTAGTTTTGTTGCAAGGTAGGAAGGGGTGTTTTGGTGGAGAGCTTTGTGAGTGATGCAGGCAATCTTGTAGGTGGTTCTACCTTCTATTGGGAGCCACTTGAGATTTTTGAGGACGGGGGAGATGTGATCAAATTTTCTACAATCAGAGATGAGTCTAGCAGCAAGGCTGAGGACAGATTTAATTGGAGCAAGATGAATTTTAGGGGTGCCGGCCAAAGTGGCGTTGCCATAGTCAATCCTGGAGAGGACCAGTGATTGGACAACAAGTTTGAAATCTTCAGCAGGAATAAAAGGTTTAAGTTTCTTGAGGTGGAGAAGGGTGAAAAGAGTGCTTTTGTATGCATTTTTAATGTGAGGGATGAGATTAAGATTCTGGTCAATACTGATGCCTAGGGATTTGACAGAATTAGAGGTGGAGAGAGGGCAGTTAAGAGCATTGATGTCATTTAACCAAAGTTGAATGGGAAGAGAATTATTTTGGGGGGAGAAAATTATGATTTCTGTTTTTTTGGGGTTCAGTTTGAGATGGTTCAGATGGAACCAGGTTTGAATTTTTTTTCAGGGTCTCATTGAGGTGAAGGATGTCTTTGTGAGATTTGATCTTGTAGTATAATTGGGTGTCGTCAGCATAGAGGTGGTAGTTGATATTACAATGTTTGAGGATGAGGGGGAGCGGTTCCATGAACAGATTGAATAGGGTAGGGGAGAGGATGGATCCTTGAGGGACGCCGAGTGAGACAGGTTGAGGTTTAGAGAGGAAATGGCTAAGCTTGATTTATTGAGATCTATTTTGTAGGAATGAGGAGAACCATTTGTAAACGGTGCCTTCCAAACCGAATCGATCTTTGAGAGTGCTGAGAAAGATGGGGTGGTGGACGGTATCAAATGCAGCTGAGAGATCTAGAAGGATTAGTCAAGGGAACGATGAATGTCATGAATGATATTAAGCATAGCAGTTTCTGTACTGCATCCCTTTCTAAAGCCGGACTGGAAGACATCAACGAGGTTGAAGGAAACGATATGTTTCTCAAGTTGTAGTGCGAAGAAATTGCCAGCTTCTTTACGAACAAAATCAACATGATCGAACTTTCCTTCTGTGAATATCAAAAGTAGTACGTTTAGGATTTTGTCTCAGATTAGTTCTGTGAATCAGCCCCTCCGTGCTGACTCACGAAGAGTTATGTGGCTTACTCTCGGGATCTTCCTGGACTATTCCTAATTCCCAGGTGAAAACCAGGAGTACCCAAGTCCGCCTCCTGGAATTCCGGAGTACTGCATGAGTGAATATGCCATCTGTTTTAGTACCATTACTACCACTGATGATGAAAGTGATGTCAATGTTACGTCCTTTCTTCATATGTTAGTTCATACCATTCTAGCAAAAACGAAACTGATTTTCACAAACATCAAGTTGAAGACATAAGTGTGGACTTGTAACTTTACTCCTACATTCACTGCAGATTACAGGTCATCTAGGGATGCAC
The DNA here is from genome assembly GCF_964261635.1 of Lissotriton helveticus. Taxonomy (NCBI): domain Eukaryota; kingdom Metazoa; phylum Chordata; class Amphibia; order Caudata; family Salamandridae; genus Lissotriton; species Lissotriton helveticus. The sequence goes on from NC_136065.1 coordinate 114,193,736, forward strand.
AGACGATGCAAGGAGCAGTTCAAGCAATCCTTTAGTGTTTCAAATGCACAATTTACACTTGCAGGCTTTCATCAAGTTGAAAATCCTGCATGCATAAATGAAGCGTAATGTACATTATCATACGTAAAGTTCTTTTCTGCAAAGGGAAAATATTTCTTCGTGTCGAAACTCGCCTTCCCCTTAAAATGGCTGTGTTCACTTCCTTACCAGTGAAAGTGTTTTCTGTTGCCTATTACAGGAGAATCGTACTCTAAATTTCATAGTAGGATTCTACGACTGAAGATCAGGGGAAGGAAATCCAAGGAGTGAGTGCCATGGAGGTCTCTCCATTCAGCACTAGGCACTTTGGAGTCAAGAAGTGCAAGATTGGGGACGACATGAGGCATTACAAGGGTGAGAAAATAACCATACTCACATTTTAGATAGTAATCAAGTATTTACTGCCTAGCTCTAGTCCACGGGGTGTCAAGACAGCCTCCTAATAAGAGCTTTGAGTAATAACAGCCCTGAGCAATGTTTCTACCTGCAAGAATAACCTGAGTGGACATGCAACCACCCTCCACGTATAAATCACTATAACTGCACATAAATTAGTCTAAATCAAATGCCCTAACCTGCAATAACAGGGATCAGACCTAAAAACTCTCAAGGCTCACCATGTGTCACGCGATATCGACTCTCTTCACACAGTCACCTGGTGATGAGCTGGTATCCAGCAGTGGGGTGGAAACACCTCCCCGAAGTGGGTTTCTAGCTTGTCCATGGTGGCTTTACACCTCTGAAATCCAGCACAGGTGTCACCCCCCCACTGAGCTGCATCTTTGGTAATCCTCTGTGCTTGTGGTAAGGGGGAGGGGCAGCTACCACCCTCTTTTCTTCACATTCAGGTGTTGCACAAAGTTACTTTCGTGTGAGGAGTATAGAAATCACAGGAAGGCCCCTGTGACGTATAACATAATCTCCGAGCTGTTAGTTATCAAGGCGCTGACGCCGTGGCGAGCGCCGCCTCTCCGGAGCGAAGTGTTCCCAGGCCGCTGCGGTCCCAAGAAGGGGCCAGGCCCGGCCCATCCACCTGTTCGCAGGGGGCCGACAGGTGGGCAAAGACTAGACCCTGGCCTTGCGGGGCGTCCCCACCTCCTCCCGCCGCCCCGCCATCTGCTGAGTGCCAGCCCCCATAATGAGGTACCAGCTTCCACCCGGCCCACCGTGACCAAAGTCTGACAACGGGGGGGGTCCCGAGGTCCCCAGCTACAAAGGGAGGCTTGCCAAGGCCGCCCCTGGCTAATTGTTGGGTCTCAGGTTCACCCAGGGCCTGTCCTGCTGCCCGGACTCACAGCGCAGGGCTGGGCTCAGGTGCACCCGAAGGCGCCAGGCAGAAGTGTCTCAGGTAAGACAGGACAAAGCGCGCTGGGAGGCGCCGGGATGCAGCTAATAAACGCGGATTTGTACTGTGAAATTAGAAGCACCCACCGGACAACGAGGAGGGGTGATTGATTTATCGCATGTTCCCCGCCTCACCCACTTAATAGAGAGCAATATATGGGCCCCATACAATGCGAGAACGTGTAATTGCAGCCGCGGGCTCGGACCCGCCTCCTCCGCTGGGATGCCGCCTTCCTGGTCCCTGATTGGCACTGGCAATTAATCACTTTACCCACTTACAAACGGGGCATTGCACACACTATCAGAGCTCTCGAGATGGCCCGCGTCAGATGTGAGCAGTGCATCAGCCGTGGTTCCTTTCTTTAAAGTGTGGTACATATAGCCCGTAAGTTCGGCGAGTCAGCTCAGTGGGTTAAAGCACCTGCCGCGATCTGCAGGTCACTGCGCCATACTCAGACTGTCATGGGGGCAATCCAGTGAATTGCATTAATACGACGGTTGCAATAGCTGTCACTAACAGTGGAAGAAGAAACCCGAAAATATGTGACGTGCTTAACAACTACAATGTAGAAAGAGAAAGCAAATACTCATTCATGACTGACACCTTAGCACAGGCGGAATGTTTCTACACCGTTTGCACTGGCGAGGCTGACAGAACGCGGCCCACAGAAGGAGATAGTGATAGGTTAATATATGTGAGACACAAACATGTCACTATTTATATTGATATCACCACAGAATCAACTACTGTATATGGTAAAAATCTGTCAAATTGTTTTGGAACGTGGGTCTTTGTCCTAAAAAGCTCATCAGCTTATTTTGAAAGTGTACTATATTATGATTTTAAATGTTGTATTATTTGCATTTATAGTGTTCCTCTGACAAAGGGTCTCCCGAAATGCATTGGGAACAGCAACACTGAACATGAACTATGGAACATGATGTTAATATGAATTGTTCAATAAATGTTATATCGAATGAACACTGATTGCAAATGAAATAATGGCAATTTATGTGATACAGCTGCAGTGTTTGCTTATTGTTTAATTTGTTATTCGAATATCAGAGGCATTCATGTGTTAATTATGGTGAAAATATTAGTAAAGATTGTATAATTTTGCTCTTATAAAAGAAGGATTAATTAAATTCAGAGCACCGTAAGGGCTTGAGTGGTGCACCCTGCTATATGTGACAGGATCTGTACACATCAAACTTTGATTATATTACCTGACAGGAGCAGGTCAGGACCACAACGTAGCACACGTTGATAACACAAGTTTAATGTGTTTGCTGTATTTGAGTTTTCCATTTAATAGGTGTGCAGGTTACAGCTATTTTTTCAAAGATCTGTCAGGGCCAGAATACCCTCCCGGGTCATAGTGCGCTCTACAAAGCTGCATAACTTAACATAGATAGATAGATAGATAGATAGATAGATAGATAGATAGATAGATAGATAGATAGATAGATAGATAGATAGATAGATAGATAGATAGATAGATAGATAGATTGGTAGGTAGGTAGGTAGGTAGGTAGGTAGACGGACGGACGGACGGACGGAGGGAAAGACAGACAGACAGACAGACAGACAGACAGACAGACAGATAGATAGATAGATAGATAGATAGATAGATAGATAGATAGTATTTTATATTAGGTTTATTATATAGCACTTCTCTTCCCCTTGGGGTGTCAAAGCACTTTACAGTGAACATTTCTTCCCAAGACAAGGTCTAACAAATTCATGTAAACCTGTATGTCAACGGGAAAGGCATTATAGTCAGGGCCGGACTGGCCGTTGCGGGCACCGGGCAATCCCCCGGTGAGCCGCAAGGGTGGGGGATGGTTTTGGGCACCTGGGGGGCATTTTTGTTACAGGGCCGTTTATGCAGCATAGCTTCAAAATCGGCCCTTTAACAAAATCGGCCGAAACCCGGCCCGGCAAAGATCTCGGTCGCACCCCCAACCTCCCCCCAGGGGGGCCGGCCGAGCACTTTGCCGGGGCCGGTTTTGGTTCCCAGTCCGTCCCTAATTATAACTCAACATTAGAAAAATGAACGTTTACATTATTCATAGAAAGAGCCTGGGTATAGGTAAGAGACATAGAGTAAAGAATATGTGGAAGGAATGCCCTGTTAGAGGAAGCTAGTCCTTCACTCAGTATAAGTGGCCCTTGTCGTCATGCCGGACCTTCCCTCAGCAGAGCACGGATAGCTCTGGTGTCTCGGGCTGGCTCTAGGGAGCCTCACCTGGGCCTCGTGTCTTTGCCTCTTGGCTTGGGCTTGTAGGGCGGCATTAACGACTGAAAAGGAAAATGAAGTCCTGGAGACCGTGGAACCTCCCCAGCCCCTCCCTGACATCCCAAGCCAAGACAAGGGCTTCAGACCACTCCTGAAAACAGAACTATCCAGACTCACCTCCCAGACCGCCTCTCTGGACTTAAAGGGCTGCGACCATAGAATGTCCACCATAGAGTCCACCTTACTGACGCGAGGTGCTCATTCCCCTACAACTCCACTCCAGTAAGGATAGTGACTGACCTCTTCTGCAAAGCTAACACACAGCCTGATACAAAGCTCCTCATTAAGCCAAGCAGAAATCAAGATTTGACTGCCCATCATGGGAGCTTTGTGCATAGCTACTTTCACCGAGTCAAAGAAAATTCCTTTCAAACAGGAGTTTATTAACCTTTATTTTGGGGAAATGTGCCTATGCAGGGAAAGCTTGGAAAATCTAAGCTGAGGCCAACTATACTGTGCATGATTCAAAGCAAGTCTGTAAGTGCTGATATTTCAATAAGCACCGAAAGGAGAATATTGTCGGATCTTTCTGTAATCCAAGCAGATCTTTGGTGACTTGTATCACTGAAGGAGACATCACCATTTTCCAAATATAAAGCAAATAGATTGTTGTTGTGATGAAGGATCTCTTCTTCGGCTTTCATTAACCGCATGCGCGCTAGCGGTTTTCCCGCTGCGCGCTGCGATTTTCCCGCTGCGCGCTGCGATTTTGAAAAACCCGCGTTACATGACGAGCTGAGCTCGTCATCCGCGTAGCGCAGGTTACGCTTATGACGAGCTGAGCTCGTCATGAGCGTACAAGGGGTTAAAACTAAAGAAAGTCATCCTGAGCTGATGGAATTTTTGGGACTCTTCTGCAGTGTAGGGAACTGAATGAGATCTTCCGCAGCTGAGAGAAGTCAAGGAGATCGGCAGTGTAGAGAACTGAAAGATCTTTTGCAGCTGAGAGAACTGAAGGAGGTCGGTCGTGTACAGAACTGAAGGCGATCTTCTGCAGCTTAGAGAACCGAAGGAGACCTTCTGCCACTTAAAGAACCGAAGGAGACCTTCTGCCACTTAGAGAACCGAAGGAGATCTTCTGAAGATTAGAGAACTGCAGGAGATCTTCTTCAGCTTAGAGAACCAAAGGAGATCTTCTGAAGATTAGAGAACTGCAGGAGATCTTCTTCAGCTTAGAGAACCGAGGGAGATCTTCTGAAGATTAGAGAACTGAAGCAGATCTTCTGCAGCTTAGAGAACCGAAGGAGACCTTCTGCCACTCAGAGAACCGAAGGAGACCTTCTGCCGCTTAGAGAACCAAAGGAGACCTTCTGCCATTTAGAGAACCGAAGGAGACCTTCTGCCGCTTAGAGAACCGAAGGAGACCTTCTGCCACTTAGAGACCCGAAAGAGACCTTCTGCCGCTTAGAGAACCGAAGGAGACCTTCTGCCACTTAGAGAACCGAAAGAGACCTTCTGCCACTTAGAGAACCGAAGGAGACCTTCTGCCGCTTAGAGAACCGAAGGAGACCTTCTGCCACTTAGAGAACAGAAGGAGACCTTCTGCCGCTTAGAGAACCGAAGGAGACCTTCTGCCATTTAGAGAATCGAAGGAGATCTTCTGAAGATTAGAGAACCGAAGGAGATCTTCTGAAAATTAGAGAACTGCAGGAGATCTTCTTCAGCTTAGAGAACCGAAGGAGATCTTCTGAATATTAGAGAACCGAAGGAGACCTTCTGCCGCTTAGAGAACCAAAGGAGATCTTCTGAAGATTAGAGACCTGAAGGAGATCTATTGCAGCTTAGAGAACTGAAGGATACTGACAGTGCAGAGAACTGAAGGAGAAGGAGATCTTTTGCAGTGTGGAGTACTGAAGCAGATCTTCTACAGCTTAAAGAACTGAAGGAGATCGGCATTGTACAGAACTGAAGGACATCTTCTGCAGCTTAGAGAACCGAAGGAGACCTTCTGCCACTTAGAGAACCGAAGGAGACCTTCTGCCGCTTAGAGAACCAAAGGAGACCTTCTGCCACTTAGAGAACCGAAGGAGACCTTCTGCCACTTAGGGAACCGAAGGAGACCTTCTGCCACTTAGAGAACCGAAGGAGACCTTCTACCACTTAGAGAACCGAAGGAGATCTTCTGAAGATTAGAGAACTGGAGGAGATCTATTGCAGCTTAGAGAACTGAAGGATACTGGCAGTGCAGAGAACTGAAGGAGAAGGAGATCTTTTGCAGTGTGGAGAACTGAAGCAGATCTTCTGCAGCTTAGAGAACTGAAGGAGATCGGCATTGTACAGAACTGAAGGAGATCTTCTGCAGCTTAGAGAACCGAAGGAGACCTTCTGCCACTTAGAGAACCGAAGGAGATCTTCTGAAGATTAGAGAACCAAAGGAGATCTTCTCAAAATTAGAGAACTGAAGGAGATCTTCTGCAGCTTAGAGAACCAAAGGAGACCTTCTGCCACTTAGCGAACCGAAGGAGATCTTCTGAAGATTAGAGAACCAAAGGAGATCTTCTCAAAATTAGAGAACTGAAGGAGATCTGCAGCTTAGAGAACCAAAGGAGACCTTCTGCCACTTAGAGAACCGAAGGTGGCCTTCTGCCACTTAGATAACTGAAGGAGACCTTCTGCCGCTTAGAGAACTGAAGGAGATCTTCTGAAGATTAGAGAACCGAAGGAGATCTTCTGCAGCTTAGAGAGCTGAAGGATATTGGCAGTGCTGAGAACTGAAGGAGAAGGAGACCTTTTGCAGTGTGGAGAACTGAAGCAGATCTTCTGCAGCTTAGAGAACTGAAGGAGATCGGCATTGTACGGAACTGAAGGAGGTCCTCTGCGGTGTAGAGAATTGAAGGAAATCTTCAGCAGTTTAGAGAACTGAAAGAGATCAGCATTGTACAGAACTGAAGAAGAAGGAGATCTTTTGCAGTGTGGAGAACTGAGGAGATCTTCTGTAGCTTAGAGAACTGAAGGAGATTATCTGCAGTGTAGAGAACAGGAGGAGATCTTCTGCAGTATAGAGACCTGAATGAGATCTTGTGCCGTGTAGAGAACCAAAGGAGATCCTTAACTTTGGTACTTGTCTGCAGCTACTGAAATTAGATCAGGTCATTTGAAGTGTCAGGAAATGAACATCTCCTGTAGCACATTTTCAGGGTCAAAAGACCTTTTATGAGTCTGGAATTTCAAGAAGTTTTCTGCATTTTCTGAGGTGAAGGAGTGGTTCTAGCCCTTCCATAAATGGAAGACTTCTTCTGAGGCTTTTGGTCTGAGAGACATTTTCCGAAGCTTCTAGAAAAGAAGAAGTTCTTCTGTAGCATCTGAAATTGAACCAGTTCTGCAGTTTCTGGAAATAAAAATTAATTTCTATAACTTCTGGATTTTAAATATATTATCTGAAGATTTCTGAATTAGAGAAGATCCACTGCAGCTTCTAGAATTTAAAGAAATGTTCTGTAGTTTTGTAACTGAAGGAGACATTTGACAGTTTCTGGAATGTAAAGGGACCATGCATTGAAGAGAAAAAAATAAGCTCTACTTACATCATTAATAATCACCAGTAATAGGCGATCTAGAGTGGGTTTTTATTTGATATCTTCTTGGGTTGTGGGACAAATTGAAATCATTTGTGGATGGCCTCTTTGAAGAAGGGCATGAAGTACACCCTGACATGGAGGGTGGTGAAGATAGGACTGGGCCTGCTCAGCACGGATGGGAATTTAAGTCCAACATCAATAGCTGGTGTATTATTTGACATTTTGGCACTCTTGGCGGGATGGGAGAGCAAGTGGGTTCTCCCGTCCCAGGTGATCTTGGTGGCCATTGGCCAGGAACAACACTACCACAAGATTTATTTACGCCTGGAGCCATAGGGCAATCATTTTCTCTTCTCCTTCCAAGAACCCTTTGTCAAACGCACCCAGCCCTTGAATAACAGGAGAGGGAAGCTGTTTTCCTACTTTCTAGCTCAACTAAAGTGCTTGCTATTATTGTTGTTTATATTTATTCTGACACACAGGGATGGACTTGTGGTTAGCCACAAGACAGGTTGATTCCTTTACACCCTGCCTCAAAATAGAACAAACAGCCTGGGATCTGGTGTATTTCCCACACTGCTTTTGCTCAGGAGTAGAGGTAGTAATAAGGGGCAGTGGATGCCTGTGCATCCATTAATAAACCTTTAGCGGTTCTCCACAAGATGCTCTGCGGAATGGGGAGCCCTGGGTGTGGTCCAGATGCCAGGATGCATTTCCGGGAGCGTGTCAGAGGATCCCCAAAAGGGTCTGTCTGCCATTGTTCGGGTCAGTGTCTGAGCTGGCACAGTTCCCTGTTTTCGGAATGGAGGGTAGTCCTTAGGGTTCAGCATGGAGCCCCAAATGTTGGTGGGGGCTCCTGATGGTCAACGAGCTGGTGGGGACAGGTAAAGGTTAATCAAACGTCCAATTTGACAGTAGGCGGGTGACATCGGAATCTTGATGTGTAGCTGTTCTGTTGCCATCCATATGCAGGACCGGCTTTAGCGCTGGTGGCGCCCAGTGCGACAATAATTTTTGGCACCCCCACACCCCATGACCGCCATCACGGATTTGCTTATACCACCAGGAAAAATTGCCCCTCATCTCTCCAATCATAAGTTATTACTCAAAACAGCGCCCCCATTGAGGTCAGCGGTCCCCTCCAGAGTTCGGCACCCAGTGCGGCCGCACCGTCCGCACTGCCCTAAAGCCGGCCATGTCGATATGTCGACCAAGTATGAAATAATGTAAAGATGGTGGTGTGATGCATATTGTGTGTTCTGAGCAATGTAATCTGTGTTTATTGTAGGAATAGATATGGCCTGAGAATTTATTCTAAAAAATAAACTTTCAAGGTCTCTCTCAGTTATGGTGGGGTTTTTAGTCATTGAGGGCCCCACCTCGATCCCTTCTCATGCAGCTACAGGTCTCAGACTGAAGGATATATACTGAGTTTTCTTGAACTGAGGCAAAACATTTGCACTTTCTGGAACTAAAGGTGCTTTTGTGCACATTCTGGTTTTAAGAAAAAATAATATGCATCTTGTAGTTTCTTGACTGATTGGAAACGTCTACAATTTCTGAAACTAAAGGAAATGGTTAACTTTTTACAAAATTGAAGAAAACATGCAGCCTGTCAATATAGATGTTTTCCATTTTCGAAGCATGAAGGAATCCCTCTGCAGTTTCAAAACTTAAAGCATTGACTTGACCATGATTTTCAGTCATTTTTAATGGAAATGAAAGGTGTGCCGCTTCTGGAATAGAAAAAATATTATGCCGCTTTCAGGATCAAAGATGGTAATCTACAGATCTGAAATTGAAAGAACTCTCTAGTCACTACTAGAAACAAGATTTTCTAAAGTTTCTAAATGTGAAGCTGATCTTCACAATTTTGTTAACCTAAAAGAGGCCTCCTATAAGCCAATGAATAGTATCCTAGTATTGAATGGAACCTCTGTAGTTCTGAGAGCTAAAGGAGATCCTCTGCAGTTTAAGGGATTTAAAATCAATCCTCTGTAGTATCTAGAATTGAATTCAATCTTCTGTACTTTTTGGAAATGTGAATTTATTTCTGTCACCTTCAGATGGAAAGGGAAAATATGATATTTGCAGAATTGAAGGGGTAAAGGAAATCGCCTGAAGTTTCCATACCTGGAGTAAATGTTAGCATTTTCTGAGACTGAACAAGACCATCTACAGTTTTAATATTTGAAGCTGATCTTCAGCATTATTAAACTGAAGGATTTCCAGAAATTAGCTGAGAGGGCTTTCGCAAGGTCGGGGCTAATTACAAGAATGTGTGCCTGTCTTCATTTTTTCCAGAATTTTGAGATTTTTATTGGGTTATATTTACAAATTAATTGAAAGATTTTTCTGTACTGATCATTTTTGGTGTGTACCTATTTCTTCCTTTTGAAGTCGGTACTTGGGTTTAAAAGATGAATCCATCTTCTGCTAAAGTCCAGATCACGTCTGCAGCTCTTCGGGTCAGCAGCTATCCTGAGCACACACAGTCAGCTATATGGGTCAGAGAGCTGGGTTAACCTACAGGAGGTACCAGCAGGAGCAAGACCCACTTACTCACAAAGGTCTATATTTCTAGACCTACTGATGGCATAATTTGCATTTATGTATGTATTTTTAGTGTTCGTAGTTAAGGATCCTAGATTATGGTGTTGTTTTTTGTGTTTCCTTTTACATTTACCTATATTTACCCACACCTATTTGTTTTTCAATTAAGGTTATACCTAGTGTCTTGTCAAATTTACTTAACTGAGAAGAAGGTTGGATGCGTCCCGGGTTTTAATGCCATTTGTAAACCACCCATAAAATTCCCTTTCTATGAAAAGAACATCTGCAGTTATATAAGCTCTATTTAGAAGCCTTCTTCCATTTTGTTGACACCTGACAGGATAATTCTGGAGTTTTAGTTAGGTAGACAACACTGACATGGCTAAAAAAATAAAAAATAAAGTTTGTTTTTGCTCTTAAGTGTGTATATCAGTAAAAAATGGGAAACATGCCAGAGTCTTCAAAGCGCTAAGGAGTGCAATATGACTGTTTACAGAGTAAGGATGGAGCCTACGGAAATGTAGCAAGCATCCGGACACACAAGTACAATCCTTGGTTGGTTCTACAATTAGGAAAAGATGTTTCAACACCAAAGATTTAGCTCCTGATCCTTGTATGTTACTGCTGGATCCCCACCAGAACCAGACGGACGGTCACCCAGGCCCTCGTCACCAGCAGGCTGGACTAAGGCAACACCCTCTACGTGGGAACCACGGCCAAACTCCAGAAAAGACTTCAACACATACAGAACGCCTCCACACGCCTCATCCTCGTCAACCCCCGCCACAGCCACATCACTGCCCACCTGACAGACCTGCACTGGCTCCCCGTCAACAAGAGGATCAACTTCAAGCTACACACCCACGCTCACAAAGCACTCCACGATGCCGGACCAGCATACCTCAACAAACTACTCACCTTCTACACTCCCAACCGCCAGCTTCGTTCCGCCGACCCCGCCCTCGCCACCGTTCCATGCATCCATCGAATGACCACCGGTGGCAGATCATTCTTCCACCTCGCCGCCAAGACATGGAACACCCTCCCCATCCACCTGGGACAGACCCAGGACCTGCTGAGCTTCAGGAGACTTCTCCAGACCTGGCTGTTCGATTCCCCCCACCCCGCTCCCTCCTTAGCGCCTTGAGACACTCATGGGTGAATAGTGCGCCCTACAAATGCTTGATAGATTGATTGACTGCTGCTGTCCAAACACACGGTCTGGAGAGTGCCAGGATACCAGTCAGCTGACGTTGATTGTTCAGTTGCCGATACATGTGCCTTCCTCTTGTCCTGTACCATATTTTTCAGGATATTTAACATAAATTTACATTGTTCAGTTGTCTTGTACACCTGTGTCAGGTTTAGTGCCATAGACGTATTGAAACACAGCATTGCAGTGCTCGCTAATGGCCACCCAATTGGAGAAGATATGAGAACCTAGACACCTGGAAATAATGCCACTGATCTGAATGCCTCAGTTCACAAGTAAAGAATAAAACTCTGGTGTCTCGATACAGAGGCAACAAAGTATAATGCTGATTGGCACATGCATGCTCATAGGTTTAGCACTAGCATGACCCAGAATCTTCTACCTGCCTTTGTCACCGTGGAAAAAAGATGACAGTGGAATACCTAAATAAATCTCCACCCCTGTTAACCACTTGGGATGCATTGCAAAGCATACTTTCTGACTAATGTGCCATTACAGACAGGGGCTAACCTTATGCTAATCAGTGTCAGTCTTGCTCCATTAGGAACAGTCTAGGCCAAACTGATGTGTGCCAGCCAACAATTCCAAGTGGGAAAAAAGCAACTCAGGCCCGTTTCACCCTTCTTGGGCCTTGCCAGTGAGGTGCAGGAAACCAACGCCACCCCCATCCTGGGTTTGGCCTTGTTGGGCATCACCATGAAGTGCAGCTTGAGATTTACAGCACTGGGGCATGAGATCTACATCTTTGTAGACTTTTTGGAATTAGAGCTGTCTCGCTGAGAAAAACAAATAAATTGTGGGGCGAGTTCTTGAATGAATCTCAGCTGGATGTAATTGCAGGGGACCCGGGCCTGGGCACACCCTCCACGTTTATGGAGCCTTACTTAGAAAAACAAAAAGGTTGTGGATGAATGGATGAATTAATTCTACTGTATCACTTCATCCGGGGAACAACTTTGGTCCTGTCCCAACAGTCAGTCCCAAACGATGTGTGCCAGGCCATGCCCTCCGCAAATGAGAACAAAAGCAGCCTTAGACTGATTTCTCCCTAGGGGTCGATTACGATGTCGTAAGGAAAGGCTCTGAACAGCATTCGATTCATCCGAATCCGATTTGCAACCCACCTTTCTGACCAACTCAGACACGTTTCCCAGCGACCGAGTACGATGGCTGGAAAGTGTTCGGACTGTCCGACTTGGTTCTAAAAGGCATTGGGGGGTAACCGAGTCACTCGGAGCTGAATCGTAGCGGTCTATGGACTGCGTTTCCAGCTGAACGATTAGGATGTCAGATTCGAACAGCCTTTCCGAATCAGTTGTGCCAACATGGATCGGCTGTCAGAATCTGGCTTTGGAGGACCGCAGCAGGCTCTCTTACCCAGGGCCCTCCGAATCAGGCCTGTGGGGGTACCCATGTGTCCCCCCTTCCCATGCATGCACAGTGTGGCAGGCACCACAGGATCGTAGGGGGGGCAACAAGGGTCGGACCTCTCAATTGGAGAGGTGTGGCTCACTGGTTAGAGGCGGCAGACCTGTAAGCAGAGAACGGCCCGGGACCAGGGTTCAATTCCCGACGCGGCAGGGTCTTGGACCAGGGTCAACGGACTCGATAATTCTCGCCTCAGTGCCTACTCTAACCATGGAACACACTCGGTAACTCTGGGCATTAAGCTTGCCTCATCTCTACAACGGCCTCCCACAGACGCCAGGGATGCCTGGTTTCACCCTGGAGATACCCAGAAAGGGACCATCTCACAGGGAAAACCAGGATGGGTTCCCCAGTGGTCTTCAGTGCCAGGACACTCGGGTAGAGTAACAGTGCGCTTTACAAGTATCCCACACATTTACAATTATTTCAGAGTGACCCCCCTAAAAATGGCAGGCTTCCTGTTGCTTAACAACAGGACTGGCTACCCGCGTTCATATCTGTTAAATCCTTGGCCTGGCATGCAAGCCGGTTTCAACCTTCCTCGTCCACGAGGTATTTAATACACGCATTTGAAATGTTGCAGCAGCAGTCTATTTCCACCAATATTCGGCTCCTGTAACATTTCAAATTTATGCCAGTTCCTCCTTTCTCCAGGGCTTCAGCTGCGCATGTCGAGCATGCGTAATGTCATCCCCGAGCCCGGTAATATAAACATGGCGGTGCCCTAGTTAATGCGCGTTGCACACCGAGGGGAGCAGAACCTTCCCAAACCAAAGAGCAGAGCTGGGGGCTGCCTGTGGATACGGAGACGATTTGAAAATTGGAATACTACACTGAGTGCTGCGCCTGCCTTGTGCTTTAACTGCAGGTCTTGGTGGGGCCCACAGAGGTTTTCTCAAACTACAGCAACAAGCAGGTAGTTAGTTAGTTTACTTTATGTGCTAATTTAGAGGGTTAGAGAGGCCTTGCAGAGGTTAAAGGTGAATGCCCCCCAAATCAGTGTCAGATAAACAATGTACTTAATACATGTTAATGGATTTAAATACTGCTGCAGAAACACAAAATTGAGAGGATTCTTTTTTTAGAGGGAGATGAATAAGATTTTTTTTAAAGCTGTGCATGGGGTGATGTTGAGTGAAGAACTCAGTGTCATTTTGCAGAGTTCTGTTTTGCCAGCGTTTCCACGTATAATTAACCCCTTGGCCACGGCGGTAATTCCGCCGCGGCGCTGGGGGGGGGGGTCCGCGCGGTGCCAACATGCTGGTGACGGAACCACTCCGTCACCAGCCACGGGTGGGCTGTGCTAATGACGGAGTGGTTCCGTCACGGCCCCGCCCACCTAATAGAACGCTCCACGCAGGCGCGAAATCAACGCCGCGCAGGCGCGGCGGCCGGGCCGTGACGAAACCACTCCGTCATTAGCATAGCCCACCCGTGGCTGGTGACGGAGTGGTTCCGTCACCAGCATAGAAGGGGTTAAACTGTTCTTGGTGTATATCAGCACTGTAATACAGTTTGCTTTCACTGTCATTTTCCAAACATTGCCATCATTATGTTTCATGGCAGAAATGATGTATAGCTGAAGTTTGTATAGAGGAAGCATTATTTGTTTTCCCCATCATGCTTTTAAAGTAACCACACTTACAAGATTTCTGACATGAAACTAGAGAATGCTAAGGTTCTGAACAATTCCACAATCAAAGCAAACTGTAAAATAGTGTTGACAGGCATCAAACGGGCAGTTTCATTACATGTAAAAATGCTGGAAAGATTGCTCAGCGTGTTGTACATTAGCCATTAGACATTTGTGAGCCCTCCAAGTCATAAGCTGCAGTCTCAGTACAATACCTTGGTCTGCTATCCTCCAGAGGTTGGTACATTTAGTCCCTATATATTTGGTAGCCATGCCATCTGGTTTGTATAGAGTTAGAGATGTCAAAATTGCAATACTCTGCTCTGTACCAAAACAAACTTTTTATTGTCGTAAGGAAATACAGTCTGTAAAGTTTGAACACGTGTGAGAGGGTTATAGGCTCACTGGCACTGCCCAACACCCATATAGCGTTGACCATAAATTAATGTTAGTAATTTTTGGGATATTGTGTGCTTCTATGACTGCAGTGTTGATACATGGGCACACAAGGTAGAAGAATATTTCCATGTGTGGTGGTATTAAATTATAATACAGTTTAATAAAAATAAAAGGCTTGTATTTCAGAGCAAAATTGTATTTTGCTTTATGAAAGCATTCACCTTGTGATTTTCAGAATTGAATCTATTACTCTAAAATTAATTTGATGGTTGTATTAAGTAGCAATATTCATGTATTTTCATAAACTGAAAAACGTATGTGTGAGGAAAAAATTGAAAGTTACACAAATATATATCATAACAGTATTTGTTTAATAATCACTATTGCTGTCTGCAGCTCTACTCTTTCTGGTCCCAGAAATGTGTGCATTTTTTATTTTTCTACCTTACACCCTCAAAGAATATTTTGAGTCATACAATGTAACTATGAGGAGCAATCGGGAAGTAAAAAATCCAGAAGTAAGGAAAGTTGCTAAGACAATGGTTGGCCATGTGGAAGTCAAGCTCTTAGACTGGCTGGCTTAGATATGGCATTTTAGACCTCAGACACATTGTGCTAAACATGTATCACTTTGCCCCAAGTTTTTGGGGTGAGTAATCCCCGAACACAACTATGGGGGGTCAGTCACACCAATTGCTTGTCACCCTGAAACTGCTGGTATTTTTGAGAGTCTAGCTTTGTTGCACAGTGGTGTACAAAACTCCATTAGGTTTATGTTTTGTAAAAACGTTTGGGGGGAAAAATCCTCGTAAGCTCTACAGGATGTCAGGTTATTTGCTATATTTGCTCCATCCAATTCAGGGTCAATATTTATCTCCCATCACTTTCAAAGATCACTAGCCGCCATTACTTGAAGGTGACCTTCCCACTGCACTGGAAACCATATGGTTCACTTGCAGAGCTCACTTACTTGTGCAGTGTAGGGCTTGTTTAAAAAATCTTATCAGGGCTGCCTTTAGTGCCCAGCACCACCATGCCGGCACCTTCTGGAGGTTGCATTGTGATCTGGTCAAGGCATGATGTTATGTGTGTCATGTAAGCCTGCCTGAAGAGCTGGTACATTTTAGTTAGATAAAGAGTGCCAACGCAAGGGTTTGTGTGGACATGCTCCTGCTCAACTCTGCATATGCAGACTGTTATCATCAAAGCCTGCTGAAGCGGCCAACCCCTCTAGTGTCACCAGCCCCTGTTGCTGACAACTGACATCATCCCTGAGCAGAGTCTGGGTGCTCTGCTCCATTTCTGCAGTGAGTCAAGTCCATCACTCACAACCGAAAGCCTTCATACTCTGCCTGTGAGCAGTCTAGGCCACCAGGACAACAGGAGATACACATGGGTATGTAATCAGGCAACTCACAGACCTTGACCATACCCTCACCCAGCAAGGGTTTGTCCACTCCCAAAACTTTACCACCAAGTTTGCATCTGAGACTGGAGCTGGATGAAACCCACTACCAAAATGGGAACAGATCCAGTAAACACTTTATTATGAGTGAAATTACCTGCTGTCCACAAACAGCCGAAGTGAGAGGGGAGAATAAATGCTTATGAAGTATGCCTGATGGGTTTCCCATACCTACTCTGGGCCTATTTGTATTCAGTTATGATACGTTTTATCCTCCACCCAATGCCTCCCTGGAGTCTACCTTTGATTTAACCTGCCAATAAGCATTGCAAACTAGCAAGGATTACATTGTTTGTATGTGTCACACAGGATTGACTTTTTACACTGGCAGCACTAACACTGATTTTTTGGGAGGGGTGTGCAATATTCATAATTAGATTTTAACCCAGATCAAGAAATAGAAAGGCAGAATTGGGAGAATGAAGCAGGAAGACGAATATAGGATGCCAGGACAAAAGAAGAAGGCATTAATGCCAAATAACCAGTAACACTGAGATAAAGAAGTGCAAAGTGTACAATGGTGGAGGAAGAGGCATGAGGTTGAATCACTACTATGCAACCTTGGTATTCAGTAGCTTCAGCTTTCAGCAGCCCAGACGGCTGGCTTCCAAGAAAAATGTTGGCCCCTTGCACTTATTTTATTAATAAATTGCACAGCTGATAAGGAATACTAACTGAAACACTTTCACAAAATGTGTCCAGTCTCATATATGGAGACAATGCTTTTACTGAATCCATTTTGAGTTTCAGTGTTGTTCTTTGATATCATTGGTGGAAGGTAGGCCTGGGCGGTAAATTCCGTTCCGTTCACGGAATTTGTGTAATTTGTGTAATTTCGCGTTCCGTGGAGAATGCTGAATTGCCAAAAGTTCCACGATCCGCGGGTTTGCTGAATTTTTGGCTTGTTTGCGTTTTCAAAATGCGTGTTTACAAGATATTTCTCCCCAAGCACTCAAACAGCGTTCGCGAACAGGAAAAAAGCATCGCGAACGGGCATAACAAGCAATTCCGCGTGTTCGCAGAACTTTTGCGTGCTTGCAGAGATGTTTTACTGTTTCGCAGAGCTTTGTGTAGCGCGACTGCGCAAATTCCGCCCACCCCTAGTGAAAGGTATTAATTTGGCCCTACAAGCTATAGACGAGCTATGGTACGCAAAACAGATCCACTCTGTGAAAAAAGAGAGCCTCCTCAGACACCACCTCTTCCCAGCCACCAGCCGCTTTGTTATGGACAAGCGATAACACTTGTGTTAGGATTACTTCTTGAATAACAATAACATGAAGAAGACATTGCTTTGTTGTAGTGAATGGCCAGTGGGATTCACATTGAAGTCAATGTTTCTGTGAGTGAACATCTTCCCGGATTGGCACATACATGATGGATTATGTTAGTGCCATTTGGGTAGCACACGATCTGCATCAGCATGGCCTTGTAGCACTGTCCTTTGCCCTGCTTGCTTTCCACGGCATGCTGCTGTGGAATTCTAACTAACCCTAGGCAAACACTACGCTACGCTCGCGTAGTTTGCGAAGTTTGGCAACTTCGCACTAGACGAACTGCACGTAGCACAGTGCAAACATGCGTAGCATAGCAAAGCGGTAATTTTTTGCTTGCTCGTGGTCCTCAACTTCAAGTTGGCGACCGCGAGCAAGCAAAATGACATCCTGGCGAGACTTTTTCCTTGTTTGCGATCAGCAACATCAAGTTGCTGATCGCGAGCGTGGAAAATAAACCTCCGTGCGAGACCCTCAATGCGGGGAGGTTTCTCATTGCGAGTGGTCGCGTATGCTCGCGACCGCTCGCGATGAGAAACTACCAGTTTGCATTGAGAAAGCTGCTGCTCGAGGGAAAAACTCTACGAGCGGCAGAAAACTACAGCTCGCACTGTGCAAGAGGCCGTTCTCAATGACTGCACAGTGCCGGATGCTTGTCCGCACTGTGCAATCATTGAAAACGGCATCTTGCACAGTGCGAACAGGGTACTGCGCAGTTCACGCAGTGCTACGCGTAGCTCGCGTAGTGCAAAGTGAACTTCGCGTACTTCGCGAACTACGCCCGGGGTTAATCCTAACGACAGTATATTGAAAGAAAAATGCTAGACAATGTACCATTTAGCTCTGTATATGACCTCTTTTTATTAACACGTTTTCATGGTGGAACTCCCAATAACCGATAGACATATCCTGAGGTCTGTGCTCACTTACTACTGTCACCATAGCCAGGCAGATCTTATAAATCTTCTAATGTATGTCATCTTTGATGTCACCTGGCAGAGGGGTCTCCTCTGTGTTTTTCTCTGTTTTAGCCCCCCTGCCTTAGAATGGCATTATGGCTTTTGGTACTTGTAAGGGTCTCTGTTTCTTAGACTAGGAATTCAGGGCAGATGTTTTTTATAACCGATTGGTGAGAAGCAAAGTGATACAAAGTAAGTTAAATAAGAAGGACAAGAGGTGACATTGACCTTGAAAAGTGCATGGGAGCTACTGGCCATAAGGGTAGGAAGGCTATGTGTCAACAAGAAAGAAAATAGGGAGAAACAATTGAAGGGGAGATAGATGCAAAGAAGCTGATAGAAAGTAACATTATTTCATTGGTCAGTGGGGACAGTGTTTGTGCCAAGGTGTTGTATTAATCACATTATATTTGAGCAGACAATCCCCTTAGGTACGCAGTCTTCTGACTTTATCACATTTTGTGTAAGGAGGAATTTCTAGAGCCAATGGGAGTCTGCAAAGATCTTTCATGAGTTTGAATCCCTAGCTGGGACAACTCAGCCTCTTATCCTTCTCAGACCAATAGATTGACTACTATTAATATGAATAAAAGTAATGTCTGTCATTTACAATTTACAACCATTAGGCACTGTACAACTGTGGTACTGGTAGCTATGTGAAAAGTAAGGTATTATTAAAAACAAGTGTTACTGTGCTTGCTCTGTCATTCAACTTTGTTCATCCCTAACATGGCTTGCCAGACTGGTAACCCAGGACTCTAATAAATCCACAGCTGGAACCTTTGTTTAATCACTGTCTCACAGACACACATTTCAGTGTCCACCAAGCCATTTATCCTCCCCCTGTTGATAAAGGGAGCACTAATGAGATGAGTAACAGTACATAGTTGCCATCATTGCCAGTACACCACACCACGGGCAGTGATCAAGCGCTTTAAAAAATACAAATGTCGTCCTAGCAAATATTTCTATTTGCCCCATCCTGGTTTTCATTTCTGCTTTGTTTAGATACCGGAGTATCCTACTATTTCACAGTGGACATTTGTTTTTATAGTGCCCTTTCTGCATTTTTCTCCCATCACTCCAAAGGTGTGACATTGTGCAGAACGGCCTCTGCTGTGCAGGTCCACGTCCTTGGAGTGACATTGAAAACAACTGCACATCTGCTGGGCTCGCGGTCCAAGTTCGAACTGTCACACTTGAACCGTTTGTGTTCTTTGGAACATTGAGGCACTAATGGTCTGTAAAAGAGAAGAGTCCAGAAAACATGTCACACAGCTCTCCAAACCCAAAGACAGGACTTGTGGTACACCAGTGTGACTGAAAAGCCAGAGCCTATAAACAAATCTACTTATGTGATTTAACCCCTTCCATGCTTATGACGAGCTCAGCTCGTCATGAGGCACAGTGGAGCTGAGCTCGTCATAACTGCCGCGGCCCGCCCACACGCGGCTAATTCCCCGCCTGTGCGGGCGTTCTATTGGAGTGGGCGGAGTGGTGACGAGTCCAACTCGTCATGAGCACAGCTCCACTGTGCAGCATGACGAGCACCGCGGCGCCGCACGCGGCCCTCCCCCCGCCGCACCTTGGGGGAATTAGCCCCGCGTGGAAGGGGTTAAGCCATGTGGCGATAGGCTGTATTACAACCAGTGAACTGTCAGTCGCAGTACACCTGTGAAGTGGGGCCTGCCAGACAGTGGAAGACAATCGTAGGTCTGCGATTCAGAAGGCAGCTACGGGGAGGCATGGTGGCAAAGTGAGTATATAAACAAGGTTGAAAGCTGCTGGTGTGTGTGCTTATGTATGTATGTGAGAAAGTGCATAAGTGTGTGTTTGCATATGTGTACATGTTTGAGGAAGATTGTGTAATTTGTCCACCCCTCACAACCAGATAGTTTCACTCCTGTTATAATGGGGACTCTAATGTACAGGTGGTGATTCTTGGCTTGCTGTGGGAATCCATAGCCTGATGATGCCTACTCATTTTATTATGCTGACGCTGTCATGCTGGTGGCCTTACTGTGAGCATCTGGGTATGATGGCACCCACTTCTAGTATAGAGCTGGCGGTAGTGTAGTGAAGGTAGTTTTTACCATAATATGGGCACACAATGCATGACAGTCTTAATCCATGGGCCCAGATATATTATGACTATCCTTTGCAAGACATAATAACAAATGGACACGTTAGGTACACTTTATCCATTTGTTGCCCGAGTAGTTGAACATGCTTAAAGAAAGTCACACCAAACACACCTTTCCTGAAAATAAAAAACGTGCTATTTATGGATGTACATTTTTTTTTTATCTACTGATAACTTGTTTGGAGGAACTGAGAATATTTTTCTAAAACTAAAGCTTGCATTTGATAGTAAACTCTGTGTATTTGTATTAATTCAAAAAATCTGGTTGATTGTTCCATTTTCAAATATATATTGTAAATATAATTTTATTAATTATTGGTGTCACTTTTCTTCACAATTATCATGGAGGTTGATAAAGGGTACCGGCATGGAATTATAAAGTTGTTTGAGGACTTGGAATATTTGATCAGTTAGGGATCTTTACAGACCTGTTCATGGATGGTCACTGATAAGGTACTATCACATACTCTGGAACCCACAGAAGATGGCACTAATGTGTATCAATTCCAGACACTTTTGTCTGTCATGGTTAGGTCATCTATAGAACTGATATTGAATCATATCAATTGTACACTGATGCTTTTGGCTAAAAAAATTAAAACATATATTTTACTCTTGGATTCCTTAAAGTACTAACTCCTGGCCTATACATTTGTCTGTTAATTCTATCCCGTTTTCATCAATTTTACTCGCTGATTGTACTTCTAAATGTGTCACTGCCCTCAATTTTTTCAAACAATCATTAGGTTAGAGGGTATATCACCAAATCACCTGTAAATCTGTATTTAAGTTATATGCCACTTTAATTAATGTGTCCGAATCCTATGTGCTTTGTCATTTTCTATATGCTTCTGTTAATTACAAAAATGCATTGAAGATAAACCTCCAAACTTATTGTAAAGTTGTCTGTAAAGCTGATTCATTATATTTTGACTACATTTACTGGCAAAATGTGGGATGTGCACAATTTAGGACAGTAAAGACATCACCTATTCCTTCGAGGATTTGATACCGCTATCTTTGAACTGACATTTGACCAACACACTTTAAACCATTTCCCACGCTTTTCCACTCAAAACAATCCAAACTGCAAGTTTTAAATATCACTGTTACTACCAACGCCACCTCCCCTGAACACTTCCTTCTCCTTACTGGGGCAATGCCCCACAAAACATATACCCCTGTCTACGGCCCTGGGGCAACATGGGGTGACTGCCACAGGGTTCAAGGTTTTCCGCAACCACCCCTTTTGTCAACGGGAGCCTGTGTTCTTGTTGGGAACACAGGCTCCCATTGAAGTCAATGTGAGTCCGACCGAACGATGTCCGGAAGGATCGTAATCGTTCGGTACGACTCGCAGAACCCGATTCGGTCGGAAATGATTCCGAAACCAATTCGGTCAGAAGTATTTCCAGATGACACTGTAATCTGCCTCCTAGTTAGGTCTCATTAGTAAAGAGTAGCTTCAGTTCCATGGCACCGAAACACAAGACCAACCTCTGGGTAAGCCCTTCATCTAAGGACGTCTCATTCACAAAAATAAACAAGCATTTGCAATGCAATAGGTCTCGCATTAGGAAAGTTTGAACTATTGGTCTTGTAAATGACAATTTTTTTATTTATGTGTTGGTTTTGAAACTAGCTAAATTAATACCTTTGTCATTTAAAATGCCAATAGTTATAACTTTCGCAAATGTGACACCTATAGCATTTGTAATGCAACATGTTTTGTATTTACGTGACTTACATGTATTGATATTACAAATAACAATGGCTTTTATTTTTTTAATTAATTAATACTTAAATAAAAGTGATTGTATTTATAATGGCAATAGCTTAAACTTTTGTAAATAACTTTTGTGAAGATTATGTTCAGTGTATTTTATTGTGACGAAAATCCAAGAACAGAAGTGAAATATTAACATATTTTTGTGACATTTGTGATAAAGCTTGAAACATTGAGAGAACATATTTGAACCAGTTATTGTTGAATGGTTGCACAGATTAATGCTGTGATGGCGTGGAGTGATGTTGTGGTGGCGACGAGTCATGCTGTGGCGTTCAGTGATGCTGTGGTAGCGCATAGTGATGTTGTGGTGCCCCTGAGTGAATCTGTGGTGGCCCTGAGTGATGCTGTGGAGGCCCTGAGTGATGCTGTGGAGCCCCTGAGTGATGCTGTGGAGGCCCTGAGTGATGCTGTGGAGGCCCTGAGTGATGCTGTGGTGGCGCATAGTGATGCTGTGGTGGCGCATACTGATGCTGTGGTAGCGCATAGTGATGCTGTGGTGTTCCAGAGTGATGCTGTAGTGTTCCAGAGTGATGCTATTGTGGTGCTGAGTGATGCTCTGGTGGTGCTGAGTGATGTTGTGGTGGCGATGAGTGATGCTGTGGAGTTCAGTAATGCTGTGGTAGCGCATAGTGATGTTGTGGTGCCCCTGAGTGATGCTGTGGTGGTGCTGAGTGGTGCTGTGGTGGTGCTGAGTGATAATGTGGTGGTGCTGAGTGATAATGTTGTGGTGCTGAGTGATAATGTGGTGGTGCTGAGTGGTGCTGTGGTGGTGCTGAGTGATAATGTGGTGGTGCTGAGTGATAATGTGGTGGTGCTGAGTGGTGCTGTGGTGGTGTTGAATGGTGCTGTGGTGGTGCTGAGTGGTGCTGTGGTGGTGCTGAGTGGTGCTGTGGTGGTGCTGAGTGATGCTGTGGTGGTGCTGAGTGATGCTGTGGTGGTGCTGAGTGGTGCTGTGGTGGTGGTGCGTGATAATGTGGTGGTGCTGTGGTGGTGCTGAGTGGTGCTGTGGTGGTGCTGAGTGATGCTTTGGTGGTGCTGAGTGGTGCTGTGGTGGTGCTGAGTGATAATGTGGTGGTGCTGAGTGATAATGTGGTGGTGCTGAGTGATGCTGGGGTAGCGCTGAGTGATGATGTGGTGATGCTGAGTGGTGCTGGGGTGGCGCCGAGTGATGCTGGGGTGGCGCTGAGTGATGCTGGGGTGGCGTTGAGTGATGCTGGAGTGGCGCTGAGTGATGCTGTGGTGGTGCTGAGTGGTGCTGTGGTGGTGCTGAGTGGTGCTGTGGTGGTGCTGAGTGATTACATAGAATGTATTTAACGCCAATAAAACGGAACATAATATACCCACAGAAGTCTTGCGCTTGGCCTAGATGCGGCTCCCCAGGGGGGCGCGTTACTTCATGTACCTGGTTGTGCGTGGACTAAGCACATACCGGAATGAGATAATCACCAGGCTAAACAGGGTTACTTGTGTAGGGTTAGATGGATCAGTGAAACTGTGCATCCTAGGTGTTATTCCTAACCCCCAAAACACGGAGAGAGAACACAAATTTGCTCTGATGTGACTGGTGTTGGTGAAGAGATGGATAGCCATTAGATGGTGACACTGGAGGGCTGTGGGGTGCACTGCTGGGAGAGAGATGTGGTTGAATGGGCTCTGGCAGAAGAAATAAGAATGGGGAGGTCCGAAAAGATGAGAAAACTCTGCTGCTGACATGATACGAGCAGACATGGGAAGGAAGGGAACAAAACCACACAAGATACAGCAGAGGAGACTAGTGTACTTGGATATGGCTGGTGAACGTGAACAGTGATAAATGCAAGAAGGGAACAAAAGCTGTGGTAGGGAGGGATGCACACTGTGCTCACCACTGTCTGCAATGACCCTATAATGTAAAGTCTTAAAAAAAATGTTTTTAAATGGCTCTGGTGTTCTGAATTTGTTATTATCAATTGTTTCTTAAAAACGTGTGGGGTGGTCAGAGTGCAAGGTATCAAATATGTTGCTGATAATTGCGTCACGCACACGACGCTTCTCAGATCCGAAGTAAACTCTGCCCCGGAACTGCAGCGGGGCAGGGGGTTCTCCGCCTCCTTGAAAGCGAGCATGTTACAGGGCGTTTCTCTAACCCTAGCTGGAGTCACAAGCTTGAGGCGCGAGCTGCCAGCTGGAACGGAGTGCATTTACAGTAAGCGTTTACTTGCTGTCCACCAACGGCATCCACAGAGAAGGACTGTCTGAGCTCCACACAGCTGCAAGGCTTCAGCTGCAAGAAAATGAAGGCCACGGGCAAGCCATTGTGAGAGGATACTGAGGCGAAAAGGGTAAAACTCGGACTAAGGCATCCGTTATAGGTCTATATCCTACTGCCTCAGGAGAGATAGGGCGGCATTTCTATAATAAAATCGACATAGAGAGCTTTTTCAGGGTACATTCAGAAATATATGGAGCAAAAGAGGAACTGGAAAATAAAATAAAGTTATCAGGCAAAGGAACGAAGAAAAACAGAGGGGAATGAAAGGAAGAACAAATCTAATGCACGAATGAGAAGGGCACAAAAGGAAAGAAGAAGTGGAGAAAAAGAGAAGGAAAAGGAAAGGGAGTAAGAGAGAAGATAAGGGGGAGATGGAGAAAGAAAGTAGGAGGGAGAAGAGGGTGGAAAGGAAATGAGAGAGAGGAAGAATGCAGAGAAACAGAAAAGTAAACGAAAGCAAGAAGAAAGAAAAAGACAAAAAATGCGAGACACGGCCTGGCGGCCGTGAAAAGTGTGAAGCGGGGGGGGGGGAGAAATGCAAGACACGGCCTGCGGGCCGTGAAAAGTGTGAAGCAGGGGGCGGGGAGCGGATGCCTTTGAAGTGAAGCTCTCGGAGGTGGGCGGAAGCAAATGGCAAGCGCGTGCATGAGCACATGCACTCGACGAAATCCGCGATGGTTTAGCCTTTGGTTTGGCCCCAATACTCTCGTCTATTTATTCCTTGCGGAATATAATAGACGAGACCTAAAAAGCAGTGAGGGTGGAAAGACTGGATTAATTTCAGCCATTGTAACATCACAGGTCCCACACGTCTGGGCATACCGTTCGTACTGATGGCGTGTTACTGAGAAAAACAAACAAGCATTAGCAAAGCCAATAGGTCTCACCTATAGGCAAGCTATTGGCTTTGCCAATTGAGTTGGGGTAGACAACGAGGGGGAGGGTGGTAGGAGGAACAGGGTGGTTAAAGATAGTGCTATGAAGTGGCCAGCGCTTGCTGCGTCATAATGATTTTTCTTCTTATGGCGTGGGGTAATAGGCGTGAGGGGCTACAAAGGGTGGGAGGGGAATAAGCAACATGGCAGGGAGAGGGAGGGCATTAAGAGACACAAACAGAGGTGGGAGGGGAAGAAGCAACACAGGTGGGAGGGGAAGAAGTAACATGGACTGAGAGCTGGAAGGGGAAAACACAAGACAGAGGAGTGGTGGGAGAGGAATATGCAAAGGGTGGGAAGAGAATAAGGAAAAAAGGGGGTGTGGGTACAAGGAGGTGTGGTTGGGGGAAGAAGCAACACGGCGACGGGGTAGGAGGGGAATAAGCAACGAGGACAGCGGAAGAAGAAAGAATAGCAAAGTAGTACTTCATCGTAGCACCAGCAGTGGAAGGACACTGATCCAAATGAAGCAATCAGTACTTGGTCTGTGCTCCAACCGAAGGAAGAGGTAGTGAAGCCGGCTTGTGCTGCCCAATTACAAGGCATCAAATGAGAACGACAATGAACCCCACCAATGGTAAGCAATGGGCGGGCCCTAAACCCCTTGTTAAACACATTATCTCTTGAGTGCAAGAGCGGTTGCGCTGACGCAGGCAAGACCTAAAAACATAATGGCTGGTACGCTTAAATGATTCCCAGAAACAGGTAATTGTATGCAACGTATATAATTGCGCACCATCTGCAACTGAGCATACCCTTCACACTTATAAAGTTTCTAACTGGAAAGAAAAATGTGATCAGCAGAATACCTGTGTTCATCTCAGCCACTGCTAATTAATGTGCGGGGGAGGGAGGGGCGTTGCTTTTGCTTTTGTTCCGGGGAAGGTGACCTGGTGGTTCAGGCTGGGCTATGCCGATTGGAAGAGGACCAAGGCAAATTTGCATAAAGTATATCTGCTTGGAGTGACACTTTGAGCAAACAAACAATGGTGAGCAGAGCAAAGACCCCAGGCTGAGATTAAACCTAGAGTTTTACCTATAACTTGGTTTTCTTCACCTGGTGGCCACCTTACAACCCCACTGGCAGCGCCTGGAAGAGTCTACGTAACAAACAAAACACTAGGCAAAGCTCGTACCTCTGACGCTTGGTGTAGACATGTGATGTTCCTGTCGTCGTTCTGTGTGATGCCTCCACTCTGAGGCCCATATGTGCCATGAAGCAGCTTGCGTTCGCAAGGAGCACATTACTCAGTGAACCCTTGTGCACGCGCGTGCTCCGTGTTACGTTTGCTTCTTGCACGTCCCAGCCCTCCATATGCGTGTGCGAAGGCCCTGTCACCGAGGCACACCATCCTTTGGAAACCGGCCCCGTGGTGTCGCAAGAACCCGCGAAGAGGCGCTTTTAATGAGGTGTTTATTCCACTCTTATTTTTCATTATTTGAGGAGTGTGGATTTCCCACTGTGAGTACGTATGTTTTCTGCGCCTTGCACAGTGCGAGCACGGCTTCTCGGATAGAGCGAGAAATAAATGGTATATTCGACGGTGGTGCGCGTGCGAGGGGGGCCGAGAGCGAAGCGAGGCGAGTGCCAAGAGTTCTCGGGTGTTGTGCTGTGCGCTACATAGTCAGGATTATATTTTAGTGTATCATCCGCTGCTAAAAGTCTCTGTGCACCCACCCCCTCCTTAGATACCCAGGTTTAGGGTGGTAGACAGGACCCCCACCCCCTCCTCCAGACACACAGACGAGGGAAGGTGTTCTCCGGATTGTAAATAAGGCTCCACTGATACAGGTAGGGCCACGTGCGCTTTAAATGAGGAATGACGTTCAAGGAGGCAACCCCCCCTCCGGTCTTTGAAGGAAGGAAGGGACGGGCTCCCCTGCTCGCCCCACCCCTGCAGCCTCGGTGCTCGCGTGCAGTCCAATACACACAGAATACTTGCTCTCCAGGCCATGCATTCTATCATTTTAAGGAAAAGTAGATTTTAGAAGCTGATCCCTCTTTCCTGCCCCCCCCGCTCTAGTTCTCTCTCTCTCTCTCTTTCTCTCTCTCTCTCTCTCTCTCTCTCCCTCCCTCTCTCCCTTACTTTATCTGTTTCTCTCCCTCTCTCTATAAGCGTCCCTGTCGCTCTCCAGTGCTTCATCTTCCTTTGACACTCCTTTCAACTCTGTGTTCTTCTCTTCCTTTATTGCCTCCTCTTCCTCTCTTCTCGTTCTCCTACCGCTGTCTCCGACTTCTCTTTCTCTCCCCCTCTCTTCCCTGCGTCTCCCTTCTATCACTCTATCTACCCTCTGGATTTTTTTTCTAATGTTCACTTTTTTCTTTTAACTCCCTCTCTATCTCAACCTCTGTCTCTCATACACTCACCACTATCTCTCTGCAACGACCTCTCTTCTCGCCTCTCCATTTTGTCCTCTCTCGCTTCCCCCTTCTATCGCTTTTTCTCTCCTCTCTCTCTCTCTGATTTTCTTTCTAATGATCCCTCTTTTCTATCCACTGCCTTCGTGCCCTCCCTTCCTCGGTCTCTCTCTCTCAATTCAATTCAATTCAAAAATCTTTATTCGGATTTCAGCAAATCCATAAAAGCAATACATTTAAAATATAAAAATTAAAATACATTTCAAGGACTATATACTGCAACTCTCTCTCTCTCTCTCTCCCCCTCATACACTGTCTCTGCATGGACTCTTTCTCCTCCCTGGTTTTGATTCTACCATGTCTCTAGTTCTCTCTCCTCTCGCTCTCTCGACCCCCACCCCCACCCCTTCCTATTTCATGTGTGAATATTATTGTTTCTCTCCAGTGTCAGGGAGGCTTCTGTTTTATATACAATTGCATTTAAGGCTTGCTTTTCGAGATATTTTAGCGGAGTAAGCTATGCATGGTTGGGAGTAAAATGAACCCCAAAATAAAGGTAAATTTCGGTTCCGGAGTCACTGTACTTTGGCCCCTGCAAACTTTTATTATACTGATTGTAAACGTAAATAATCAAAGATCATCTGTAGAAGCGCTTGGATTATCACACCATTAAGCGAAGCGCTACCATAAGTAAACACAATAAAGCAATTCGTCCCTTTTAAAGGATGTCCTGCAGGCTGGGGTTCCCTATTAGAGTACTCGCCGCACAGATAGCACGGTGGGTTGTGCGCTTGCTGCACAGATCCACTGATTGCCCCCCATGGCACCGACTGAGCGCCAGCCGGACACCTTTCCAGTGCTTGAAGAACTAACAACATTCAGTTGTGTATTTACAACGTGCACTAGTGAAGCACGCACGGGCAATTGTGCATGTGGTGTCACTGCATAAAATACCCCCATTTTTATGATGACACTGATCAGACTTGAGTTATTTTGGGGGTACGTTTTGCTGCAAAGTAAGAATAGCTCAAGGGTGTGGTGTCTGGGGCGGGCCGTGCAGTTAAAACAAAATGAGAGCGAACTTGTACTTGGCACAGTTCTCCTCAGCAGGCTGTATAGTTGGGGAGGGGGCGCACATTTAATTTACATATATTTTGAATCGCATACATATTACTTCGGACAGGGCAGGAACCTTTGGGACACCAGTGTGCACTAGGCAGAATGATGTCTGTTTTTTTTGTATCCGTTCAAGGTTTGGGGGAATGGTGGGGGGCCCCAATTGCCCCCTGAGGTGGTCGGTTAAATGGATGGTCAGTATGTTTTGCAACATCGGGGGTGTTTCTGCATTTTACGTCACCACGCACACCTCTGCAGTCTGTAAGCAGTGCGTTTGGAAACAGCTGACCGCCGTCTGGAACTAAGGGGTTTAAACCCAGAGTCATATGTTTCTTTAATGCCCCCAACTTGCGTGGCGTCACAGTCAATCTATAAAGGACACACCACAAATAGACATATGTATTTTAAGCGCAAGGTATTTGGATCGCCTGTTACCATGGTACTCCTTTTATCAACATCTGCAAAGGATATGCTGAGCCAGCCTTGAAAGAAACCACATACTCTGCAGAGGTTACGCGCCAATCACCGCAGCATTTGCACAACCCGCAGAGCTATCTTACAAATCAACGACGCGCCGGAAGAATGCCTCACATGTTTATAATAAAACGGCTCCTGGTAAAAAAGGACACCCTGCACTCGGTGACCGAAAGGAAATATTAATTATATCCCGCAGACAATATAATATATTTTAGGGCATTAAAGAGAGTGCAAAATACGTGCACTGTATCACAAAGGTCCGTTTTATGGATACATGACTCTTTCAATGTTCTGGCATCTCTCGCCCCGATTATATTGGGGCAAACACTCGTGAAATCCATGTAAGTCATCACCAATCCCTGCGCACCTAACCCAGGTCCACAAAGACACAAAGAATATCTTACAGCGATTCTACGAAGAACTAGCGCCCAGAGGCGTTTAAGCCAACAGTAGCCGCTGTGGGGCAGAAGAGTGTCTTGTTGTAGTTGTGCCTTCTTTTGCCTGCGGGGGAGGGGGTGGTGGTCGTGGGAGGAAAGAAGGACAGATTATTGATTCTGGGAGAACACCCTTTCTATGTATATAACTGCATTTATACAAATAAGACATAAATAACAAATGTTTTCATCCAGAACAAACATTTGAAAATATGACCCTGGACTAATTCATGGTCTTACCGTCTTCACACACAAACTAACCAAGATAAGTGACCCCCACCCCTCCCCTCTTCGACCACCCTAGTCCTGGTTAAATTCTGCATGCATACTTTGCGGGGCATGTGTATATAGCGCGTACTCTCCACGACACGGCGCCGAGGCGCTATGCGGCCGGTTGCTTGCCCTGTTATCTGAGGAAGGGCTTCTCGTGCACGAGGAAGCCCAGGTGCACTGTTCACACCTGTGCATTGGGTGCTTTGGTGCAGCGACGGGCGGCCTCGCCTGCACGCGGTCCGGGCCTCTGCACCAGCCGCCTCTGGATAACCAACTACTAAATAAATGCAGAGAGCGAGAGAGAAACCTAAAAATCGCTCTGACGACGGGGGCGGGGCTTAAAACCCAACGTGTTTATCCCTAAACACTTCCACACCAGCCAATCCTGAAGGTGTTTTTTTCTCCCTTTATTTTTTTTGTGCCCCGATGTGATTGGATATTTTATTTCCTCTTCAATTTGGAAAACGTTTTCACACAATAGCAAAATATGGGGGGGAAATAGGCAGGAGTCTGAGAGGGAGCCAGCCATCCCCAGATCCGTGGGCTGCCCTGGCACAGCACCCCAATGCACCCTGGGCTCCTCTCACCGACGGCTGTGCCCCACGGAGCTGCGCTGAACACGGCTCAGGTGCGACCAGAGCAGGGGGACATTCCGGACGGGGCCAGGGACCGAGGGCAGGAAGTGGGTTAGTAGTTGGGGGGGGGTCGTTTCAGCGGGAAATCTGTCTGCAGGGCTGGTTGGGGGGGCACGAGTGTTGCTGCGTTGCTAATAACATCCGCACCCTTCGTCGTGAAACAGCTCACAACAGTATCCGGTTACGGCGCAGACAGACACGCACCGGCGGGGCCCGGGAGAGGGCGGCAGGGGCCTCCTTCTGCCCCCAGTCCGAGGGCCTTCGTGTTCTGCTGCTCGGCGTGGGTGCCATTATACACGCTGTACCTTCCAGGACGTGTTACACAAATATATACGGACTTCAAACTATAGTGCACCTCGCGCAGACTGCGATGTGGCATTTATCAGCAGCGGTGTCCAGGGGTGGCTGAGAGAGACGAGCCTTGAAGGTGTCCCCCCTCTCCACGCGCGCACACACACGCACGCACTTTCTTAACAATGGAATGAAACAGCCTGGACCACTGTGCAAATCTGCATAGAAGATACGTGGCACGGCTCCTTCTCGTGCATTTATTAAAAAATAAACATTGAACCAAAACCAGCCTGCAACTGGGATCTAACCTTTGCGCTGCAATGATACATGTGTGAATGCATTTATTAGCACTATTTCATCTAAATAACTTGATAATGGACCACATTTATTTTCGCTCCCAGCTTGTGCGTGTATGTATAATTATATACATATTTAGTGCAAAGGTCAGTTTACAGTTTATTACCTTTAAGGATCAAACTTTACAAGAATGAAACAGAAAATAGCGTATACTGCTTCGCGGATGGCAGGTTACAATTACTTTACACATGGAATCAGTCCTCCTGACAAGCCAGGGCGCTTTAGTGCGATTGTGTCTCACTAAACTAGACAAATGTAACCCTCTTCATTCTGCTTTTAGTTAAATTCTTTTTTTTTTTTAAACAAGCATACAAAAATAAAATCCACGGAAACAAACCATATATGCATTGTAATAGAAAACTGTACACCTACATAAAGAATATATATTTATATATATTATTTCTAATTTATTCTTTTACACTCAGATAGAAAATGTGATGAATGTACACATGTATTTATAGATTTGTAGTTAATAATCTAGAATCAGTGTGTTAAAAGTATGTATGGAATTATGTGTGCATATCTATATATATATGAATATATATATATATATGTATATATGTTAATACATGTATTTATACACACACACACACATACAGATAGTAGGTAAGAAAAATAGACAATATATTGTGAAATGTGACTTTATGCATAGTGAATATATTTTATGTGACTGTGGTGCTGTTAAGCCCCTATTTGCGTTTTATACCCACATATTTTTTACATGTGTTTCTTTGTCAATATTTCAGCCCCTGTGGCCCAGACTCCTATAAATCACATTTAATTTGTTGTTGAAAGATCCTTTTAGGAGTGGAAAGCTGTGTCCTCTGCTCTTGGGGTGGAAGACCCCTGTCTGCACATGGCCTGGATGCTCTGGGCCCTATGGGGCGTGGCCAGCAGTGCACGGGCCGGGCGGCTCACGGCGCAGGCACCGAGGCTGCGCTATCACACTCCTTAATTACAGGGCTGCCTCCCGGCTCGGTTCCAGCCAGCAAACACTGCCACCAGCACAGGGGAAACAGAGTCACGTGCAGCCAAAACAGAAGCTTTGCCCCGCCGCATCCCGGAAGAAGAATCCGGCACACACTACCAAACCTGCTGAGAATAGGGCATTAATTAAGAGTTCTCTTAAAATAAAAACAGGCAGGCCCCTCCTACGAGAACCCTCATCATCTCTGCACAGACTCGAGTGGCAATTAGCAGCTCCTCTAATTAATTAACCATTGCTTGTAAGGGGGTGGGGGCTGCCAGTCAAGCCTTCATCTCTGCGCTCAAATATTTAGATTTAGAGAAAAAAAACCTCCCTATGTCTCCTTTTAATGAAGCGTGTGTATTAGTGTCACCGGCAGGTAAACACCCCACGCGAGGCACAGGGCGGAAGGGGCGACAGAGGATCCTTGGGCTTACTGATGAAGTCACGTGACAGGAAGGTGTCCCTAAGGACGGGCCCTTGTGAGGGGCTATTCCCAAATAAATGCTTTCTCACTCTCAGACACACCTACACTGCCTGCTCCCTTCTCACGCTGCCTCTATTTCTTTCTCAAAATACAGGATTGTCCTTTTTCAATTTCTTCAACTTTCTTTAAAATATTCTCCTAACCTTGACGAGGCCCGAGGTGAAAAAGTGATTTTAGAAAAATTAATACCCTTCCCTGACTTTTTAGAACGTGCATGAAAACCACCGGTTGTCCCAGCTTTGTGTGGTGAGTGGTGTTTTTTTGGGGGGGCACGTATGTGTGTGGGGGGAGGGTCTCATTACTAAGAGAAGTCCCTTCTCAACATAGTTTGTCTATTCGTTTTTGGGGAAACCATTAATAAAGGAAAGGGCTGAGTGGCTGCCGTATGACGTGTTCTGTACACAGAACACTCCTGAAAATCCCTGCGGTATTAAAATAATGCGCGCTCTGGCGTGCTGTGTGCTCGTGTGCAGAGGGGTGTGCACACAAGCGGAGCAGGCACAGGCACGTGAGCTTTAGTGGAAAAGCAAGGGGAGGAGTGAATAATTTACCTCTAATATTATATATGCGGGCGCATATGGTAATTCGTATATGATGTGGAGTCCTTTCTGTACCTGCTTCCAGAATACAGCAGGCTGTGGTGCACAGGGGGACGCTCTCCCTCCGAATGCGTGACACTACCATGGGCAAAGTTGGCAACGTGATGGGGAAACCACCAATTAATAGCACCCCTAGCAAAATATGACAGAGTATCTATCTATCTATCTATCTATCTATCTATCTATCTATCTATCTATCTATCTATCTATCTATCTATCTATCTATCTGTCTGTCTGTCTGTCTGTCTATCTATCTATCTATCTATCTATCTATCTATCTATCTATCTGTCTATCTATCTATCTGTCTGTCTATCTATCTGTCTGTCTATCTGTCTGTCTGTCTATCTATCTATCTATCTATCTATCTGTCTATCTATCTATCTATCTATCTATCTATCTATCTGTCTATCTGTCTATCTATCTATCTATCTATCTGTCTATCTATCTATCTGTCTATCTATCTATCTATCTATCTATCTATCTATCTATCTATCTCTCTATCTATCTGTCTGTCTGTCTATCTGTCTGTCTGTCTATCTATCTGTCTGTCTATCTATCTGTCTGTCTATCTATCTATCTATCTATCTATCTGTCTATCTATCTGTCTATCTATCTATCTGTCTATCTATCTATCTATCTATCTATCTATCTATCTATCTATCTATCTATCTATCTACCTAACCACACACTCACCCACCGGCCGACCTATATTCCTCTTTCTGCTGCCCCACCCCACCCCGACCCGCCATTAATCTTCATGCGCACTCATTTCTCCTCCCCTCTATCTATTTATCGATTTGTCACCCCCGGATTTATCAAGCCATGCTCGATCAATCTGCGTGTCTCCCCCGCGCCCCCACGCCACACCTGCCCCTCCCCATCGCGGTTCCGGTATACCCCACCGCCTCCCTCTGTTACATACTCAGCCCCCTGGTTCCCTATTGATCGACCCCCCATCACTCGCTCCGCCCCCTCCTCTGCTCTCACTTTCTGTGATTTAAGAGAAACATGTCCAGTGACCATGATATGATTCGCATAGCGCCAAGACGGCTTTACTCTAAGGTGCTGAGAGGACATCGCAAGCTGTGAGTGTGGTATGTGACATGTTCCAGGTGCTGCGCACGTGGAAGGGGCGGGAGAGTCTGGAGTGGGTCCGACTAACGGGTCTCGAGGCGAGGGAAGGCGCTATATCGCGCCTCATCAGGTTCTCCAGCGCTAGTGGTGGCCCCGCCCCTCTGCGCATCTACCGATATCACCTGTGAGGCAGGCAGGGCCGGAGAGACTGCGGCCG
Source organism: Lissotriton helveticus (assembly GCF_964261635.1). NCBI lineage: Eukaryota > Metazoa > Chordata > Amphibia > Caudata > Salamandridae > Lissotriton > Lissotriton helveticus. The sequence continues at coordinate 114,228,266 of NC_136065.1, forward strand.
CACTGCACCTGACGGGGGTGGGTGCCCAGTCCACTTGATCCTGTCTGCGCCCCTTGCCGGGTTTAAAAAGTGTCCATATAGTGCCGGCCCCGCAGCACACACCCACCAGCCCACACACTTCAGCAGCCGCACACAACCCTCTTCCAGCCCCAACTCTGGGTGGTGGGGCAGATGGCACTACGTCTAACGAGGGGCACCCGGATCTATTATTGGACCGGGGCCAGGGTGGCCTCAGTGAAACACCCTTTGTCCTGGCGGGATTCGTCCACACCTGGACACATTGAGCAGCGGCCACTTTGTGTGTGTTCTATTTACAACAGCAAGCAACCCGCAGGAGTTGACGTACACCTCTTCTTTTCAGCCACAGATGACCCAACACAAAAGCCCTACTTTAAGGGCCGTCAGCAATGCCTCTGTCTCATCCCGCCTAACCCGTGATGCCAGGAAACACACCCTCAGCTGGTCAGTCACAGGAGTTTGAGAGATCGGCTATTATCCGGATACAAGTTCCTGACTTTTACAAACTCTGTATGAACCGAATATGTGTACGAAGAACACACACACAGTATGGAAGGCGGGTATATCTCGGTATATGAGAATGACAAGCGTCTCTGCAGCAAGGGGCGCTGGTCCCTAAAAACAGACATGTGATCTGTATTTCTCACGGTGTGGTGTGCATTGCAGCAGGGCCATTAACCCTCTATGCTATTTCACCACGAGTCAAACTATACAGAACTCTTCAACAAGTGCAACAGAGTTACCTCACTGTACCTATACCCTGGGCATTGCTGGGAACAGAAAGCTCTCTGCATCAGGTGCCTTACCCTAGAAAATATTTTAAAAGGCAGACTGTCTGTGCTAGGACAGCTTCACTGTCACACTTTGTTTTCCTGACAATTTCTTTGGGGGCGTGTTTTTAAAAGACACGTGTGTAAATTGATTATCTGACGCGTTTCCTCGTGACTCCACCTCGTACCCCCCTTCCGCTCGCACTTCATGACCCCCCACTTTACGGCACCCCGAGAGGATGACAGTCACGCAGCCCTGCATGATGGCAAAGGCTTCCGGGCACCTTCAAAGAGTGAATGTTTGCGCATTATGATGCAAATGGCGCAGAAGGCGCAAAAGCATAATTCTATAATACCCCGATAATCCCGGCGCCTCTGTATTCCCCTGACACGCCTGTTTTTTAAGTACAAAACATACCCCAAGCCCTTCCGGGCACCCAGGTCTCCGAAGCATCTGCGCCATAGACACCTCCCTGGAAGGGGGGGGGTCTCCCTCCCATGATAATGCCTGTAATATGATATGCAATGACAGAATGCCTGACAGTCGCCCGTAGTGCCCAGAAGTCACTCAAAGGACAGAGGCGACATTCAGATAATTAGCGCCCATTGGGCAGTCAATCATGCGAGCTGTGGGGAGGGGGGCGGGGGTGATGGGGGGACCAGCACAGAAGGGCGAGCGGGACCGAACAAAGGGGAGAGGCCGGACCGGGTCGGGGATTAGCGCTCCGAAGCGATCTAAACGCTTTTGTGCCCTGTGAGCGGGGGCTCCCAGGGAACTCGCGGGGGCCCCTCGATGTTAGCGCTGCTCCACTCCCCCGACCCTCTAAGCGTTTTCTTCTCAATAAGCGTTAAAGACACTGAGGAAAATGTATATTTCCTTCAATTCTAAACGGCCATTAAAAAAATAAACTTGTTTAAAGTTCAGCACCACCAGAGATTAGCTTTTGGGGTGAATTATTTTCAGCACCTTTATTTCCTCCGCCCTCAACACCCAACAAACCATCTGTTCTTATTCTCGTATTATCTATCTCCCCTTCGCTTTATGTCTCTGTCTGCATCCACCAGGCTCTCGTCTCTGCTCTGTTTCTCTCCGTCTTGGTCTTTCCCTAACTCTCTCTCTCACGCGATAGCTTCTGTGTATGGCTTAGCTCTTCCGTGCCCCCCCTCCTTTTCTCTGTAATTATTTTTCTACTCTCACTTTCTCTCTGCCTCTTCCCCGCCCCTCTCTCTCTCTGGTATATATATATATATATATATATATATATATATATATATATATATATATATATATATATATATATACACACACACACACACACACACATATATATATATATATATATATATATATATATATATATATATATATATATATATATATATATATATATATATATATATATATATATATATATATATATATATATTTGTGTGTATGGTCCTCTGCCCTCCCTCCCTCTCTCTGCCTCTGTCCCTTCATTTCTCTCTCTGAACCTCTGTCTCCCTATAAACAATGCTATACATATAACGTAGTGCACGTAAATATACATCATTCGCCGCATTTTTAAAAGCTCCGCTGCAGCCCCAGTACCACGCGAGCAGCACGGGCAACAGACGAACTCAGACCGACCGAACTTGATTCATTTTCTCTTTCACCAGATCAGAGAGTTACACTGTATCTTTGGACACGCACGCCTGCTCCGATGCCTACAGATGTTTAATAAAAAATACATTTTCATTTTGGTTCCGAAATGTGAGTAAACGAAAACGCATGCACCTCGCTGTGACCGCATACACTTGATTTATGCTCGAAGAATTAGTATCGACATTTTCACAGAAAATAATTTGAGATTTCGATGCGTTGTTACAATGTAAGTAATTAATTTCACAGAGCGCTTTTCACTACAGGTGCAAGGTACAGTACAAACTTAGCCAACACGTGCAGGTTTAATATGAAGAGATTTGCGTTTTTTCCATTGTGTTCATTAATAACAATTCATCACAAAGGTAAATAATTTATACACATTCTTTACCATCCATTCAGGTAAATAAAATATGCACAGTAGCTCCGCTGCAGCCATTCATCAAAAATCAGCAATTAAAATAAATGCCAAAGGGGTTGCAATGGTTGTAGCTCGGGAGGGGCGGGTGGGCGGCGGAGGGGGCGGGTGTCGCTCCGAGTCTACAGAAGCCTAGCGGTCACCAGCGCTCTCAGCGCCTCCCCTGCGCGCTGAGGAACGAGGCGCTTCCTGGCAGGGCCCGGGAGGCAGAGGGTCCGGGCTACGGCTGCAGGGAGAGTTGAAAGCGGAGCCGGCCTCTCCCGGGTGGAGATGCCAGCCCCTCCTAGCGCCCCTTCCCCGCTCCCCCTCCCCGGCTCGGTGCGCCTAGCTGGGCTCCCCGGCAGTCGCGGCGCTGCCTGCTTACCGTGCCGGCTCCGGCGCGGATCTGCTGCGGGGCGGGGGTGTGAGAGGAGGCGTGTGCGGGAGAGGGTGGAGCAGCGGGCACCGGGAGTGGGCATGAACACGAGGGAGGGAGAGGACGGACCCGGCACACACCTGAGTCCGGGGCGCAGTGCCCGGAGAGCCAGGGGTGGGGGGCACTGACTGACCATCAACCCAGACTGATCATCACCGGGTGAGCCGGGCAACGTTCAAGGCTTCACTGTCGAGAGAGGCGCTATATCATGGCGAGGCAGGGTATCCTCTAGGCACTGTGCGAGGAGCTGGCAGATGTCATTGGGAGTCACAGGTATCCAACAGGCACTGTGTTGGGAGATGCGCCAGAGTGTGCCAGAAGTTCACCAGTCAGGCACTGTGGAGACAGGAGCTATATCAAAGAGAGCTAGACGTTGTTCCACCTGGCACTGTGTTAGGAGCTGCGTCAGAATGAGGCAGGAGTTCACTAGCCAGGCACTGCGGAGAGAGAGGAGCTTTATCAAAGTGTCAGTCAGCCTCTTGTGTTAGGAGCTGCGTCAGAGTGAGGCAGAGGTTCACCTGTGAAGCATTGTGAAGCTCTTCAGGGCTATGACAAATAAAACAATATGGTGGCCAAGCCAGACACAGTTCGAGTTAGGAGCTATATCAAAGCCAGACAGGCGCATCCACCAGGCCCTCGCGTTAGGGGATAAATCAGAGTGTGTCAGAAGATCACCCGCGAGGCACTCTGGCGATAGAGACCCATGTCAAATAGAGAAGAGGCAGAGAACCAGCCAAGCACAATGCGAGATAGGAGCTAGGCCAAGGTTCACCAGCCAGGCGCAATGCAAGGTAGGAGCTGGGCCAAGGTTCACCTGCCAGGCACAATGCAAGGTAGGAGCTAAGCCAATATTCACCAGCCAGGGGCAATGCAAGATATGAGCTAAGCCAAGGTTCACCAGCCAGGCACAATGCGAGATAGGAGCTAAGCCAAGGTTCACCAGTCAGGCACTGTGCGAGATAGGAGCTAGGCCAAGATTCACCAGCCAGGCACAATGCGAGATAGGAGCTAGGCCAAGATTCACCAGCCAGGCACAATGCGAGATAGGAGCTAGGCCAAGATTCACCAGCCAGGCACAATGCAAGGTAGGAGCTAAGCCAATATTCACCAGCCAGGGGCAATGCAAGATATGAGCTAAGCCAAGGTTCACCAGCCAGGCACAATTTGAGATAGGAGCTGGGCCAAGGTTCACCCGCCAGGCACAATGCGAGATAGGAGCTAGGCCAAGGTTCACCAGCCAGGCGCAATGCAAGGTAGGAGCTGGGCCAAGGTTCACCTGCCAGGCACAATGCAAGGTAGGAGCTAAGCCAATATTCACCAGCCAGGGGCAATGCAAGATATGAGCTAAGCCAAGGTTCACCAGTCAGGCACTGTGCGAGATAGGAGCTAGGCCAAGATTCACCAGCCAGGCACAATGCGAGATAGGAGCTAGGCCAAGATTCACCAGCCAGGCACAATGCAAGGTAGGAGCTAAGCCAATATTCACCAGCCAGGGGCAATGCAAGATATGAGCTAAGCCAAGGTTCACCAGCCAGGCACAATTTGAGATAGGAGCTGGGCCAAGGTTCACCCGCCAGGCACAATGCGAGATAGGAGCTAGGCCAAGGTTCACCAGCCAGGCGCAATGCAAGGTAGGAGCTGGGCCAAGGTTCACCTGCCAGGCACAATGCAGGGTAGGAGCTGGGCCAAGATTCACCTGCCAGGCACAATGCAAGGTAGGAGCTAAGCCAATATTCACCAGCCAGGGGCAATGCAACATATGAGCTAAGCCAAGGTTCACCAGCCAGGCACAATGCGAGATAGGAGCTAAGCCAAGGTTCACCAGTCAGGCACTGTGCGAGATAGGAGCTAGGCCAAGATTCACCAGACAGGCACTGTGCGAGATAGGAGCTAGGCCAAGATTCACCAGACAGGCACTGTGCGAGATAGGAGCTAGGCCAAGATTCACCAGTCAGGCACTGTGCGAGATAGGAGCTAGGCCAAGATTCACCAGTCAGGCACTGTGCGAGATAGGAGCTGGGCCAAGATTCACCAGCCAGGCACTGTGCGAGATAGGAGCTAGGCCAAGGTTCACCAGCCAGGCACAATGCGAGATAGGAGCTGGGCCAAGATTCACCAGCCAGGCACAATGCGAGATAGGAGCTAGGCCAAGGTTCACCAGTCAGGCACTGTGCGAGATAGGAGCTAGGCCAAGATTCACCAGTCAGGCACTGTGCGAGATAGGACCTGTACAAGTCCCTACTTCATTTATCATTCTTTTATTGAAAATCGCCATGATGAGGAATTTTTTCATCTTCCAGAATGTGTTTTATTTACAGACGAAGGGCGGGTGGCGATGGGGGCAGCCTTTGCTCCTGACCTGGCGATTCTCTTCATGTCCTTCTATGAGAATACCTTCATCACATGTGAACTGAATCCCTTTCGAGAATATATACGACTCTGGGTACGTTACATCGACGATGTGCTGTTGATCTGGACGGGAGATGAGACTGAATTGGTATGCTTCCATACCTGGTTGAATCAGCGAACTGCAGACATCCAGTTCACGATACAATCCAGCAAGAGTAAGATCGACTTCCTGGACATCACCATCGCAGAAGAGGATGGCCTCTTATTCACCACTTTGTTCAGAAAACCGTCTGAACGGAACTCTCTGCTCCAATACTCAAGTCACCACCCCCGGAGTCTTCGAGATAATCTGCCATACGGACAGTTCCTTCGAGTGCGAAGGAATTGTAGCAAAAAAGATGATTACATGCTACAATCAGGAATATTAATGGAACGCCTCTTAGAGAGAGGTTACCCCAAACGACTCATTAAACGAGCCAAGAAGAGGGCTTGGTTTTGCCATCGGGAAACACTGCTGGAACCTAGTACACGCGTATGCCAATCTGAAAAACGCATGATTTGTGTTACAACATTTTCTACAAAAAGTAATGCTATTAAAAAGACAATTAACAAGCATTGGGGTCTCATCGCCGAAGATCTGGAGATCACTAATGTACCCATGCATGCTTTCAAAAAGGCAAGGAATGTGAAAGACTATGTTGTGTCATCTTTTCTGGAAAGTCCTCCTGAACCCACTTTGGCATCATGTTGGAACCAATTGCCAGTTGTTGGACATTTTAGATGTGGCAAATGTAAAGCTTGCCCATCTACTATCCAGTCTAAAGAATTTGTCTTTAAGAACCACCGACACGTATACAAAGACCACACAAACTGCAACACGAAAAACGTGATTTATGGGATCATTTGTCCCTGCAATTTAATTTATGTCGGCCAGACTCAACAGTGCGTGAAAACCAGATTCCTATCACATTGTAGCAGAATTAGATGTAAGGTTGTGGGGGCACCCCTTGTTGAACACTGTGAGAAATATAATCATCTGCCAGAAACACTGAAATGGGCGGTTTTGGAACATATAACATTGGGTCCCAGGGGTGGCAACATATCCAGCATCTTAAACACACGAGAGATGAAGTGGATACACATCTTTAACTCTGTAATAGAGGGACTAAATGAATCAGAAAGTAGTTTTACGCAACTAGCGAACCTTTGAATGTGTTTTTTCTGAACTTGATTGTGATATCTCAGCTTTACCCGATACAGGTGTTATGCATCAAGGATACATATTGATCACATAATGCATAAATATGTGAGTATACACCCTCCTGCGAGACAGGTGCACTCACTACTAAACCATTGGTCTGTTCACCCACCAGACATGATGTTAAAATTCATACTTACCTTGATCTGTATACTGTTTGAACATATGAGTTTACACTATCCTATGAGACAGGTGCACTCATTAACTGGTATAAGGCCAAGGATGGCGTGTGGACTAACCCCTATATGATGTAAGATGTGCTATGATCTTGTGTCACATGTTTAGAAAAAGAAGAAAGGGACCAATTGTGTTGTAGAAGGAAAGTTTGTTTATATGCATAGCGTCAGCACCCATATTGAATGAATTTAGCCAAAGGTGGTAATACGATTAGATCTCTATACCTCTGCACTAAATAGGTCACCTATGCTCAGTATACCAAACCCATACGATGATGCATTTTGATGCATCTACAGACCTTTTTTAGCGGTGTAAATTGTTCCCACGATGATGGACTACTTAGCCACGTACAATTTGTCTTGGGATATGACTAATATGTTCCCCGCTGAATGGGAATTTTTCCTTGTATCTGGGTGAATAATCTAATGTTTTCCCCTTGTAATGCGGACGCTCCCGCTGATGCGGTATATGTTTTTCATTGGGTAGTCCTTGAACGTGTTTGGACTACACGGGGAGTCTGTCTTCTACCCCTATGGCACGTGGGAACGGGACTCCGCCCATTGTTTTTGCTAAGTAGGAAGTGAGCACAACAATCGCCTGCTCTGTGCTGAGACTGTGGTTACTCGAGTCGGATTCGTCCGCAGGTAAAAACCGCTCTGGTTTTTCTCCTTCTTTTTTCTAGAATTACAGTAAGAACATGTGCTAAACCGCTAGTCTGCGGACTGACACTTTTTTCTAACATTCCTCAGGGGCATCGATTTAGATTCATTTTATCGACCCTTTGACTCGGCATGAAAAAGACGTGATGAATTAAGGAAGGGATCGTTTTTTGTTTGATGGCGGCTGCCTGGCAAAACTCTTCAATTTATTTGTTTTTGCTGAGGTATGTAATGTACATTGCACGTATGTATTTGTGTCCATCTACTAATTTACCACATTAGGCGGGAATACTAATCCCTGCTGTTTTTATGTCCTCAGGCTCTAACAAACGATATACCCATTACAATCTAAATGAGGATTTCACTTTATGAATTTCATCGTGACTCTGACTACAAATTTGATGATTAATGGTAAACTGCTTTATTCTTTAAATCTTTCAAGACAGTCTATGACGATCTGTTTTTTCGACCACAATGCATCATTCTGCATAGGAGATACCTTTAATAATATGATTAATAACGTGAATTTACTGAGACAACTATGACGCCCCTTTGTTAAGGGATATGAGGACTCCCTCCATTGCCTCCACAGGCACACTGTATGGAACACTATTTGTCCTCAATTTACATTTAGAGGGTATACTGACCCTTTGTATTGGTTGTTTTCTGACATAATGTATGGAATAATGTCTATCCCTCATTAACAACCTGGCCAGTAACGTAATACATAGACATGTACATTGACCCCCGTTAGGAGGTTCACTGACCGTTTTTATTGCATGTCCTCAGGCTTCAAATTTGAGATAACATTTGTCTTCCATCAAGAATCTGACCCTACAACCAAGGAATCATTTGTCTCTAAAACTTTTTCTGCTGTCCTAATTGAGGACAATTGGTAAGCACTTTCCCTTTGGTTATCTTTCAGTTTATGACTTTTGCGTAATATCCTGGCTATTTATTGCCTCTTTTTACCTCTATACCTAGACAGAATAATCTGAGTGTGAGTCTGGATGAGACGCTTATCCGTGCGCTTTGACGTTGTACAACTACCACTACACAACAGTGGTAAACGAGACCATGTTTATGCATTTACAGTAGGGGATAGAGCCCCTTTTGTGTTTTGTGGGAAGAAGATGTTGCTCTCCTCTCCCTTATCTTACCCATTGAGTATTCAAGAGGTGGAATTTCTGCCTCAACTCTCGGACGAGAGTTTATTAAGATTTATCATATTATTTTGTCCATCTATCCCTTTATATATCAATCGGATTATTCTTTCGACAACATGTTTTTAATAGTCCTAGTTGCTCTCTCAATGATCCACCTTCTATGTTTATTAATTAACATGAATGGTGTTTAGCATATAATGAATACATTTCTCTACCTTATAGGAGGTTGCCCGCCCACAACTTATATTGTCCTGAAGAAGACCCACCGTGTAAGGATCATTTACCTACCTTGTTTACGGGTCGAAACGTCGACTATATTCAACACGACCAAATCTCCTATCCCAAGCAGAACATTAATGGTCATTAGGGATTTTGGATCTGTGATGTTACATTTGTCAGTCGGACTCTTTTGAGCGCTTTTGTTCTTGGCCCTTTGTGCGTCCAGAGGGACCATTTGTATTCATTTTCTAAAACCTGTAATAATTTGTGTCACTGAATGAATCTCACTATTACGTGATCCCATCATTTTCCCTCACTTCACCTTCACCCCCTCCCCGTTGTGAATGTGGGCACCTATGCTTATTGACAATTTGTCTCATTTGCAATGAATTATACATGATGAACAACATCCTATGTACAGGAAATATACAGAACTGATTAAACCTTTTTTGTATTTACTAGCGTTGCTGTTCAAATTTTTCGCGAATAATAATTTGAATTTTTATGTTATTCGTCTTGGACCCCTTTTCCTTCATTCCGAGATAGGAGCTAGGCCAAGATTCACCAGCCAGGCACTGTGCGAGATAGGAGCTAGGCCAAGATTCACCAGCCAGGCACTGTGCGAGATAGGAGCTGGGCCAAGATTCACCAGCCAGGCACTTTGCGAGATAGGAGCTAGGCCAAGATTCACCAGCCAGGCACTGTGCGAGATAGGAGCTGGGCCAAGATTCACCAGCCAGGCACTGTGCGAGATAGGAGCTAGGATTCAGAAAAGGGGGTGGTGATGGACAGAGTATCTGAATTAAGCAGAATACTCCTACCCAGTCAAAAGATCAGGGCTTGATGCCAGAAACCGGTCCCCGGAAGCTTGTTTCCTTTCCAGTAAAGAATTGGCTTGGTAGTTTGGTCTGCCCTGTTCCCATGATGCACTGGGCCAGGGTCAGACTAATTTGCATGTAGCCAGGTTCTGAACTGGGATGGTGCAGTGAGCTAAAAAACAGTGATGGATCAAGCCCTGATCTCTTGACTGGGTAGGAGTGTTCTGCTTAATTCAGATACTCTGTCCATCACCACCCCCTTTTTGAATCGTTTTGGCCACCACAAGTGTGGAACGGTATGCTCAGATGTGAGTCCCTTGCTCACTGCACCATCAGGATTCAAGCAAGCCGGGCCGAAGACGGCTGTAATGCCAGAAACCGGTCCCCGGAAGCTTGTTTCCTTTCCAGTAAAGAAATGGCTTGGTAGTTTGGTCTGCCCTGTTCCCATGATGCACTGGGCCAGGGTCAGACTAATTTGCATGTAGCCAGGTTCTGAACTGGGATGGTGCAGTGAGCTAAAAAACGGTGATGGATCAAGCCCTGATCTCTTGACTGGGTAGAAGTGTTCTGCTTAATTCAGATACTCTGTCCATCACCACCCCCTTTTTGAATCGAGATAGGAGCTAGGCCAAGGTTCACCAGCCAGGCAAAATGCGAGATAGGAGCTGGGCCAAGGTTCACCAGCCAGGCACAATGCGAGATAGGAGCTAAGCCAAGGTTCACCAGTCAGACACTGTGCGAGATAGGAGCTAGGCCAAGGTTCACCAGCCAGGCACAATGCGAGATAGGAGCTAAGCCAAGGTTCACCCGTCAGGCACTGTGCGAGATAGGAGCTAGGCCAAGATTCACCAGCCAGGCACTGTGCGAGATAGGAGCTGGGCCAAGATTCACCAGCCAGGCACTGTGCGAGATAGGAGCTGGGCCAAGATTCACCAGCCAGGCACTGTGCGAGATAGGAGCTGGGCCAAGGTTCCCAGCCAGGCACAATGCGAGATAGGAGCTAGGCCAAGATTCACCAACCAGGCACTGTGCGAGATAGGAGCTGGGCCAAGATTCACCAGCCAGGCACTGTGCAAGATAGGAGCTAGGCCAAGATTCACCAGCCAGGCACTGTGCGAGATAGGAGCTAGGCCAAAGTGCCCACCAGGCACTTGTGCTGGGAGCTATGGCCGACCGAGGCAGAGGTTCACAAGCCAGGCACAATGTGAGATAGGAGCTAGGCCAAGATTCACCAGCCAGGCACTTGTGCTGGGAGCTGAGGCAGACCAATGCAAAGGTTCTCCAGCGAGGCATAATGCGAGATAGGATCAGGCAAAATGCGAGATAGGAGCTTGGCAAAGATTCACCAGCCAGGCACTTGTGCTGGGAGCTGCGGCAGACCGAGGCAGAGGTTCACCAGCCAGGCACCGTGCGAGATAGGATCTATGCCAAAGTGTCCAACAGGCACTTGTGCTGGGAGCTGCGGTGTAGTGTAGTTCCTATATTCCCAATAGGCTCTGCGCATTGGAATAATATATCCTATAATTTAGACGTAGGACTGAGGTCTACTAGGTCTCTATCGAATATATTAAACTTAATAGTGAGTGCCAGTAGCTCAGAGGTCACTAGAAACCTTCTCGAATTCACAAGAAGGGATTCGTTTCTGACAACCACATAAACATGACAACTTTGTTTCCCAAGAATAAGAAATATATCTCTAGAGTCACTGAAACAATAGATAATTATTTCACTCAGTGAATCGTGCTTGCTTCGTTTCTACTGAGTTGCAGGGAAATAGAGAGACAGGCGTTTTCAATAAAAAAGGATTTATTGAACAGTCTTCTTTCTCATGCAAAAGAAGTGAACTGCTACAATCGTAATGCAGACTGCAAAGTATAATACGTACAGCGAGAACAATATTATAAAATAATACTGTAAGAGCATTGTATGGTTTCTAAGCCATATAAAAGTACATACATAAATAAGATTGACTAAAATACTCAATTGGTACTTCTAAAATACGCCTTCCCCAATGTACCTAACCTAAGTCTAGTACGCGGGAAGAAGTAAGTATTGTGTAGCATAGGTTTAGTTTTCTTTGCCAAGAATCTATCCAAGATTTCTCTTAGGTTCTAATCAGCTCCATGCCTTAGTTTAGAATAAAGGAGGTCTGGTATCTCTGTCTCGGACTTGATTTCCCAACACCCCGTGAGGGGAGCTTGGAAACACTGGAGCTGGATTTCTCGGCAGGAGAAGAAACAGTTTCTTGATCAGTGCGTCACCTGGAGGGTCGGCTTCCTTCGGCACTTGCTGTAGCGAGCTGCGTCGGGCAAGTAGATAGTCGAACTGCTCCGAACCACCGTGTCTTGCTAGAGCGAGTGAAGGCATATTTATACCTTGAAGGTGTCTAGTTTGACATAAAGTCGTGCATAATAACGTCAGTAAAGAACCTCTAGGGAATAGTAGTTCTTTGTAAAGTACATGATTTCCTGGACAAATCAATATTCAAGCACGGGGAAGGTCCCTTACTGCGTAAGCCGATTTTCCTAGAAATCATTGTGACGTTTTGTACGGGTTGACATGCCTGTATTTGGACTGCATGGGCAATGTCCAAATAAGGGTATGATTTCTATGCCTATATTAGGGTAATGTGAATTGTACCTATTTAAGGGCATGAATCGGGAAAATTCACTCAGAGCCTAAAACGCCACACAACACCCACTCCACTTTATTATGTACGACATTACTAAGTTCTAAGCACATAAAACATATCTAAACATGATGTGTTAAAACCCACCCAAAATAAACAAAAAAATACATTGGTATTGGTTGTACACGAAAAGAGCATTTGTGCTGTACGCATTTTAAAAGCAAGGTTTCATTCAAAGCATATAGTTTGACATTGGAAATGCTATCCAAATGAATCATTAAAATACATTTATGAAATGGCTCTTAAATACAGAAGAAAAAAATGGTGACCATTACATGACATAATTTATAAAAATTTTCAGTTTGGACAAGGTCAAATATTGTCTCTCGGAAGTTTTTCAAAGAATTCTAGTTCTCTATGAATAGTTCTACTTTAAGCAGATTACTTTGGGCCAAAAAAGAAAAAATACAAATTTGGAAAAACAAAAGCTTTATCATAGAAATAATAGAGTTCCAAAGTTAGAATCTTTGTTTTGAAAAATGAAGGTCGAATTCAGAGTCTCTCAGAACACTGTGTGCTAACTTCAAGAGTCAGTGTCATTGTTAGGAGAAAACATCAAATCTTCTAAGCTGGTAAAGAATTCGTCTACTACCGTAGGTGAAAGTTGGACTACCTCGTTAATCATATCAATTGCACATAGATGTGAAGCATCACCGTCAGTGTCAGTCGCATTAGCAATGTTCAAAGTAGATGGTACCTGTGTGCCTGTAGCTCCACGTATTTTACCATCTGCAGTTTGCGTCTGTGAGATCTCAATGAATGCCGTCATCAGGATTGGTAGCCGCTGGGGACAACACAGTGCATGAGCCGTCACCGGTCCAAGCAAAGTATCAACATCCGTTGGCAGGACTGAGGGAGTGTCAGACAGATGTCTAGCATGCATTCTTCTCCACATAGCAGGCATCGTAGAACAGGTAAGATGCAATCTTGCCAGATTGGTCGGAATGATAGAAACCATGTGGTATTCAGATCTCGTAAACGAGTCAAGCCCAGAACCTGTATCATGCACTCACAACACTTCATTGCCAGGAGGGTATTCTCCCAGGTGATCTCTGTGTCGATGGTGACTTGACTTGCCATATCGGAGCCGGAGGAACAAAAATAGTATTCCTGCAACAATTTCCAAAATGAGAGGCAGGCCGCCAAACACAGAGTGCATGAAGTTTGGAAATATGCCTAGGACTGCTTCAAAGGGTGCTAACAGTCCAGAAAAAACTGTCTTAAATACATGTACAATACCACTGGTATCAGACATGTTTAAGATACGACCCAACATTTCTGAGAAATGTATAGGGCAGTTTGTGGATAAAAGGACATGTATCTCTGCAGAAGTCCTTGCAACTTGCAGTTCATACGTCTCTTTGAACGAGGTCAGTGGTACAGTTTGTTGTAAAAGAATGGCTTTCATTCTGCTTAAAGTATCAATTCGTATAGAAGAGATGTTCAGTGAAGGCCATAACGGCGATTTCCCGTCTGTCCTGGTTTTAGGAAACAATATTTGCATACAGCAAATGACCCTGGCTGACACAGTTACAAGATAGGCTATTCCTGGCAACATGCCACAGCAGCTGTGATCATTCAACATAACATAGCTTCCATTAGAAAGCTGCCTAAAAATCAGATCTATCACTACAGCTGGAGAACCTTGCAGGTGGCAGGATAAGTTGGTCAAAGAACCATCGCAGGCCCTGTGTAAGTTAATACCCTGACATAAAAGTGCACCACTTAGTGAGTTTTTGCAGTTTGCACCACTAAGAAATACTTCTTTTCCCCCACTCCAACATCTGTGTGTATATGGTAAATCCCAGGTTGACTTGATGTATTCTTTACCCAAAGTTTCATATACGCCTGCTGGTATATGTTTCAAACAATATTGAAAATGGAAAATTGTGACAGGCAGACTGATTGTACCGTGTACTATCCATTCTGTTGCTGGCTTTTCAGAAACATTTAATGGTAATCTTTCCAGTTTTTCAATGCTCAGCACCGTATAGTCTGCTCCTCTTTGTGCTAAAGTGATTTGTTTAGCTGTAAGGTTAAATCCAGAAAGCAATGACGTGGTGTTGATAAGACGCCATGGCACATAGCTTGAATGAAGATTTTGTAACATCCAGCCTAATAGCATTATAGAACGCAATTGTGACGGACCATGTTGTAACATGACCAAGTCCTGTTCCATTATGTCTATGGCAGATGATACTATGCTGTCCAAAGAATAAATTCTGGATGACAGAGTCGGTAACCCATTGTCAACTACAGAGAGAGATTTCTCTAAATTAATACAATCAATTTCTCGTATTCGTTCTGCAGTTTCTGCTTGCGTTGCTTTCCAAGCTACATTATAAATGGCATATATACCAGCGTATATAAAATGTTTATGAAGCTGTTTTACAGGTGCTTGTAAGAAGTCCCTTGAATCAATGCAACCTTTAAGTAAAGATATGTGTTGTTTTACCTCAGGTAGTGTAGATTTTTGTAGCCACTCAAGGCACAGTTTCCCCACACTGTATGTTGTTACTATACCTGGATGTTGTCTCTGGACATATCTTGGTTCTGGCCTAGTGAATGTAAACCCTTGTGTTTTATTCATGAATCTATCTTGACAGTTGTTTGTGTCTGTGGGCCAGATTAACCATTTTTTCCAATCAGGTTTTGATCTGTTTTTAAATAAAATATTTTTTACATCAACCACCCCCTCTGTAGTGTTCTTACTATCCGGTGTAGGTGTAGGTATGGACGGTTTATTTAAATCTTTTATCTTAGCTAGGTCAAGACAAGATGTCTGTTGAACAGTGTCTTTTAAAAACAGTATTTGTTCAGGGATGATGCAGGCTCTAAATAAGGCTTCTAATCGCTGCACCTGCCAGTCTTTTGTGCCCCAGACAGTTTTCGTCTCAATGTTGTCTTTCCAAAAGTCAAAACCTAATGTAGACAGCTGAGCATAAAAGGCCGCAGAATAAATTTGCTCAGCATTAGTTA
This sequence comes from Lissotriton helveticus, assembly GCF_964261635.1. Lineage (NCBI taxonomy): Eukaryota > Metazoa > Chordata > Amphibia > Caudata > Salamandridae > Lissotriton > Lissotriton helveticus. The sequence continues at coordinate 114,243,843 of NC_136065.1, forward strand.
AATTACTTTTCATTCCTGTCTTATTAACATTTTTAAAGTAAAATGTTTCTGGATTTGGCACATTAAAACCTGAAAAGTATGGAAATTTCTCATAAAATGTGTTTGAGTTACCCTTTGGTTGCATTGGACAATGGTCCCATTGATTATAAGTTAACACATTTATAGGATTTGCAGATTTATGCAAGAAATGATGACCATAGTGATTATAATAGTACATTTGTTCATAATCTGATGAAACTTCTAAGTATTCATGATTTGTACATTTTGCAGACATTTCTAAGTCTGACATCATATTATTAACAGTTTCAAAGTCCCAATCAGCAGAAAAGGTACTAGATGAAACAAAGACACTCAAGGAAACCTTAAATTGGTGTAGAATCTTCACCTGCTCTGCAGGGTAAACATCCTTTACAACGCAACTTTTACCACGCAGTGCCTTTATGACGCAACTTTTACAACGCAAACTATTACAACGCATTGCGCTGGGGGCGCTCTAGGATAGGGAATAGGTTTAATGTACTATCCAACACCTTCCCTACTATCCACGGGGACTGGAGTTGGAATAGTAAATTAAACTATTCAGTATCCAGCGCCTAAAAGCACTATGCGTTGTAAAGGTATGCGTTGTGAAACTTGCGATGTAAAGGTAGGCGTTGTAAAAGTATGCGTTGTAACGTCATACATCCGCTCTGCAGGACCAAAGATGTCTTAATCAGTTCTGTCCCAAGCTATACCACCAGGTATAGGAACGGCTGTGATATTCACTGATGACAAGTCTCGTTGTTCACGATGGGATGATTTGTGTGGTTTGAGGAGTAAGTTGATGTTCTTACTTGCTGTGTCCTATTTACTATATTTTCCATTTATCAGCATTCCCAAAGTTAGTACAAGAATCAACCAAAGTAGAAGAAAAAGTACACCCAACACAATCCAAAGTTCAACCCATGGTGAAACCAGATAAGTCTTTTCCAGTTGATGAAAAAGTTCTGTAGCTTGTTCTTTAAAAGTTCTTGTTGCTGGCGTTGTTTCAGGTTCACTGGGATCCTTGGAAAATGTATCAAAGTTAATGAAGTAGCCAGAGGCAGTTCTGTCAATTGTAGGTATTGCATCAGGATTACTTGAAATCGCTGGAGCTACTTGATCATTTGTCATATTAGTATAGTCAGAGGCTACATCATTATATTCAGGTGTTTCTTGATGAACTGTTATTTGAGTCTCAAGAGGCACAAGTTCCATGGCTTTGTTGCATAGTCCTTCTTTTCGCTCTGCAGATTCTTCAAAGATGATGAGTCTTTCAGTTTGAACCTCTTGGATAGTAGCCAGATTTGGTCGTCTGCTACATCTTTGGAGTCCACTTGGCCTACTACTTATGATTGGCCACATTATGTGGTTTTACCAGGTCAATGGATACAAACCTGTTCTCCTTTCTTCCAGCAAGGGGCGGCAGTAACACTGTTCTTGTTCCGTGGATTCCTAGCACAGACACTGGTTGTCAATAAGAAGTCCCAAATTCCTTCTTGTCCGCGATCTTTTCTCTGACTAGTTCCCCAATCTTTGGAATCCAGGCAGGCCTGGCTGGGACTGGTGGTTCTCCTTCAGTGGTTGTTGGCTTCTGTAATGTGTTGCTTTGACTTTTCCTTGTTTTATTTAAGTCCTGCAAAACAGCCAAACGTCTTTGATATCAAAATGTTTCTGTTCTACCACTGAAGTGTGACGATCAAGATCCTGGACAATCATTCTAGTTCCGAAAAGGATTTCATATGGAGTGATTCCACTCAGAGTGCTTCTTGGCAGATTGTTAAGACTATGTTGGGCACTTATTAGATGTTTGACCCACCCGTTACCCGAGCCTAATACCCTAGCTGTTATAGATTGCTTTATGTCCCGTTTTTTTCTCTCCACAACCGAATTTCCCTCAGGATGGAATGGACTAGAATACCGCAATGCAACACCCAGATTGGCCATGGCCTCCTTGTAAGCTTTTGAGCTAAACGCAGGACCTTGGTCAGAATGTAGCGTGCTGATTGCTTATGTGCCGATAAAGACTCGCAAATCTTTTATAACAGCTTGAGCGTCAGCCGAGTGCTGAGGCCACATCCAAATAAATCTCGTCCTAATAGTTGTGGAACCGCATTTGTCCATAGTGATGTCTGCATGTAGATAGTCTAATGCTGTCTAACAATGGTGTCTGTACTGGGCTGGCTATACTGTAGTCAGGTATCTGGCGGCGTTTTCTGCTGCGATCTCTGTTGCAGTTATGGCAGTTAATTGCAAATGTGTGAATGTGACCAGTCATCCCTGGCCACCAGTACCTAGTATAGATTTAGAGATCCCCTGATGTATCAGACCCTCTCCCATATGTGCTTCGTGTATCAAAGCTACTCTACGTTTCCTGTTTGGAATTACTTTACCCCCACTCCAGGATTTCGAGCAAAAGGAATGCAGTTTGCATCAATTATGTATGAGTATTTGAGTGGATAGTTTTGAGGCAACGTTGCAGCGCTGCCTTTGCTTGTGGGATTGACAGCTAGCATTATTTCACCGTCTATTTTCGTTTTTGAACGAGTGATTGCAGCTACGGAAGCCATTTGCACAGCTGCCTTCGCGGCTTCATCAGCCAATAAATTCCCTGCAACGTGAACGCCATCATGTTGATGACTCAGTGTATGTATCACATGAGTCTTTTGTAGTTCTTTTTGTAACTGAACAACTTGTTGCCAAAGCAACTTATGCTTGATTGTGCCACCTTTTGCATCTTTGAAACCGTTTTGAATCCAGTTCTGCAAGAATTCATTGTAAGATTGGACGCAGTAATAATAATCTCACACTATGAGTGTGGGGAATTCACGATCCGTATTTCCAAGCGCCATCTTGAATGCTTATAGTACAGCTCGCTGAGCTGTACAATCCCGAGAGATTGGGTTTTTGTGACCATAGGTTGGAATTTACCATTGCGCCAGTGACCCTTAACGATCGCACACGCAGCACTATAAGCTTGTTTACCCCCAATTGCGGGCTGTGCTGATCAGTCTGTATAAATTATACATTCATACTGTTCTTGAGGCAGAATATCAGTGGGCAGAGGACATTCTTGTTCGTATTGTAGAAATTCTTGTGTTTTCAAATGAGGGTCAAAAACATATTCAACGTCTGTTGCAGCAAGAGAGTTAACCCATTGTCTCCATCTCGGATGTAAAGCCTTTGCATTTGGAATGCTTGCTTTCGTCACTGCCTCTAAGACAGGTAGAGGAGTAACAACCATTATGTGCTTACCCAGTGTGAGAGCTCTCTCTTTCGCGACTGCAGTTTGAACTGCTGTCAGAATTTGTTCCGTAGAGGTGAATTTCATTTCAGCTTGTGTGTACAAGTGTGATTTATAAGCTATTGGTACTTTTTCTCCTTCATTAAAGGTTAAGTACGTGAATCTACATCTTCCTGGAATGATTTGGATAACAAGGTTGCATACGTTTACGCATGTCTGTAAATGTGCTGTTGCTAACATGTCTGTTTGCACTGAACGCAAAATTTCTGTGTGTTTTTGAGTCCAATTAGTTGTTTTGAAATCATGTTTGATTAATGGGGAACATCCTTTACAACGCAACTTTTACAACGAAGTACCTTTACGACACAACCATTACAACGCAACTTTTACAACGTCTTGCGCTGGGGGACGGTCTAGGATAGGGAATAGTTTCCAACACCTTCCCTACTATCCACGGGGACTGGAGTTGGAAGAGTAAATTAAACTATTCACTATCCAGCGCCCCCCAATGCAAGTCGTTGTAACGACTTGCGTTGTAAAACTTGCTTCGTAAAGGCATGCGTTGTAATAGCATGCGTTGTAACGTCATACATCCTTGATTAATTCGTAGAGAGGTTTAACCATTTCTGCCTAATTTAGAATGTATTTACAACAAGGGGTGGTGATGGACAGAGTCTCTGAATTAAGCAGAGTACTCTCACCCAGTCAAAAGATCAGGGCTAGATCCAACACCGTTTTTTAGCTCATTGCACCATCCCAGTTTCAGAACTTGGCTGTATGCAAATTAGTCTGTCCCTGGCCCAGTGCATCATGGGAACAGGGCAGACCAGACTACAAAAGCCACCAATTCTTACACTGGGAAGGAAACAAGCTTCCGGGGACCGGTTTCTGGCATTCCAGCCGTCTTCGGCCCGGCTTGCTTGAATCCTGATGGTGCAATGAGCAAGGGACTCACATCTGACTATACCCTTCCACGCTTAGGGTGGACAAAATTATTTACAACAAGGGGTGGTGATGGACAGAGTCTCTGAATTAAGCAGAGTACTCTCACCCAGTCAAAAGATCAGGGCTAGATCCAACACCGTTTTTTAGCTCATTGCACCATCCCAGTTTCAGAACTTGGCTGTATGCAAATTAGTCTGTCCCTGGCCCAGTGCATCATGGGAACAGGGCAGACCAGACTACAAAAGCCACTAATTCTTACACTGGGAAGGAAACAAGCTTCCGGGGACCGGTTTCTGGCATTCCAGCCGTCTTCGGCCCGGCTTGCTTGAATCCTGATGGTGCAATGAGCAAGGGACTCACATCTGAGTATACCCTTCCACGCTTAGGGTGGACAAAATTATTTACAACAAGGGGTGGTGATGGACAGAGTCTCTGAATTAAGCAGAGTACTCTCACCCAGTCAAAAGATCAGGGCTAGATCCAACACTGTTTTTTAGCTCATTGCACCATCCCAGTTTCAGAACTTGGCTGTATGCAAATTAGTCTGTCCCTGGCCCAGTGCATCATGGGAACAGGGCAGACCAGACTACAAAAGCCACCAATTCTTACACTGGGAAGGAAACAAGCTTCCGGGGACCGGTTTCTGGCATTCCAGCCGTCTTCGGCCCGGCTTGCTTGAATCCTGATGGTGCAATGAGCAAGGGACTCACATCTGAGTATACCCTTCCACGCTTAGGGTGGACAAAATTATTTACAACAAGGGGTGGTGATGGACAGAGTCTCTGAATTAAGCAGAGTACTCTCACCCAGTCAAAAGATCAGGGCTAGATCCAACACCGTTTTTTAGCTCATTGCGCCATCCCAGTTTCAGAACTTGGCTGTATGCAAATTAGTCTGTCCCTGGCCCAGTGCATCATGGGAACAGGGCAGACCAGACTACAAAAGCCACCAATTCTTACACTGGGAAGGAAACAAGCTTCTGGGGACCGGTTTCTGGCATTCCAGCCTTCTTCGGCCCGGCTTGCTTGAATCCTGATGGTGCAATGAGCAAGGGACTCACATCTGAGTATACCCTTCCACGCTTAGGGTGGACAAAATTATTTACAACAAGGGGTGGTGATGGACAGAGTCTCTGAATTAAGCAGAGTACTCTCACCCAGTCAAAAGATCAGGGCTAGATCCAACACCGTTTTTTAGCTCATTGCACCATCCCAGTTTCAGAACTTGGCTGTATGCAAATTAGTCTGTCCCTGGCCCAGTGCATCATGGGAACAGGGCAGACCAGACTACAAAAGCCACCAATTCTTACACTGGGAAGGAAACAAGCTTCCGGGGACCGGTTTCTGGCATTCCAGCCGTCTTCGGCCGGCTTGCTTGAATCCTGATGGTGCAATGAGCAAGGGACTCACATCTGAGTATACCCTTCCACGCTTAGGGTGGACAAAATTATTTACAACATTATTTATTTATTTATTATTTATTTTATTTGTAAATAATTTAGAATGTAACTTCTTCCAAAATTCAGGAAACCTAAAATTGACTGTAAGTTTTTCAGCGTTTTTGGAAGTTGGAGCAGTGCACATTTCTCTAGAAAGTTTGCTGCCAGGCTTTTGCCTTCACTTGATAACTTGTATCCTAGGAAAAGGACGTTGAGGTGGGCAGTTCTCGATTTCTTAAAATTGAATTTATACCCTTAAGACGCAAATCCAAGTATTCACTCTGTTAAAGTACCTGTCCAAATCATCGTCTGTTAGATAGATGTCATCGACATATGATAATGCCGTATCATCATAGGTCTGCAACGTGAACGCCATCATGTTGATGACTCAGTGTATGTATCACATGAGTCTCTTGTAGTTCTTTTTGTAACTGAACTACTTGTTCCCAAAGCAACTTATGCTTGATTGTGCCACCTTTTGCATCTTTGAAACCGTTTTGAATCCAGTTCTGCAAGAATTCATTGTAAGATTGGACGCAGTAATAATAATCTCACACTATGAGTGTGGGGAATTCGCGATCGGTATTTCCAAGCGCCATCTTGAATGCTTATAGTACAGCTCGCTGAGCTGTACAATCCCGAGAGATTGGGTTTTTGTGACCATAGGTCGGAATTTACCATTGCGCCAGCGACCCTTAACGATCGCACACGCAGCACTATAAGCTTGTTTAACCCCAATTGCGGGCTGTGCTGATCGGTCTGTATAAATTATACATTCATACTGTTCTTGAGGCAGAATATCAGTGGGCAGAGGACATTCTTGTTTTTATTGTAGAAATTCTTGTGTTTTCAAATGAGGGTCAAAAACATATTCAACGTCTGTTGCAGCAAGAGAGTTAACCCATTGTATCCATCTCGGATGTAAAGCCTTTACATTCGGAATGCTTGCTTTCGTCACTGCCTCCAAGACAGGTACAGGAGTAACGACCATTATGTGCTTACCCTGTGTGAGAGCTCTCTCTTTTCGCTACTGCAGTTTGAACTGCTGTCAGAATTTGTTCCGTAGAGGTGAATTTCATTTCAGCTTGTGTGTACAAGTGTGATTCATAAGCTATTGGTACTTTTTCTCCTTCATTAAAGGTTAAGTACGTGAATCCCGAGGTTCCGTGATTTCGAACCAGACTCCGTATTGTTTGAGTTGTTCAAAACGCCATTTTTGTGTTGCCCTCACGTAGGCCGTGGAGGTAACCGAACGAACAAAGTTGCATGGGCCTCATTGTTCATGTATGCATTAACAAGCCCTATTCTGACTTGTGAGTGAATTGCAGAGAAACTGACCTCTTCACCTGAAACTGACCTCACAAAACCAATTTCCCTTAAGTTTGATTCTTGTCTAAAATTGCCAATCAATGTTCAGGATATCGTTAACTTTTAGTTCCTTGCACATATCTTATCCTAATCAGCATCTGAATTATTTCTTTCCTTACGACTTTTCATTACATGGGTAGTGCTTTCAATTATGGGTTTGTCCGGCTTGTGGAAATTGAATTTGGGACAGTCCTAATAATTAACTTTTGGGTTGGGTTACTGTAAATTGGGTTTTTGTTAATGTGATACTCAGTTAGAAAATGTGTCCTATTGGTCAGAATGTTGCGCAGTGGGTGTACATTTATGATGAGAATATGGTGTATAAAAAGCGATGTCTTGCTCTATGAAAATTGAGCAGTTTCCTGAGTTGTACACCGTGTTGTATTAGTTGGTTTACTGTTACTAGCTGCAGCTAATAAATTTGATCTCTGACGCCACCTAGAAGTATTCCGTGTCTCTGTTTGCCAAGACAGGAGAACCCGAAGACTTTGGGCGTGTCCCTGGCGCCGCTGGGTTCTAAGAAAACCCGGTTCTTCAGTTGGCGCCCAACGGTGGGGCGACTTCAGCGGTACCGGTCCAAGCCTGAGGATCATGAGGAGCCACGTGAGGAAATTCTGGAGGAAGGCCGTCACTTCATTGACACCTGCATGTCGACATGGACCGAAGGTCTTTTCTGCGAGGCTTCCCGCTTTCCAACCGATACGAAGGACTGCTGCCCTGACTGTCGCCCTGTCTTGGACCCTTGATTGATCGTTTGTAAAGCGAGACGATAGACGGTCTTCTGGTGGCGTGACAGATATTTTGGTTAAGTATAAGTGGGTCGCTCCCACGATTTTGTTTTGGTTCTTGGTTTTGTTTGATTCGGTTGCTGCAATAGCCGAAGCAGAGGGGCTCGTATATTTACTAGTGTATCGATAGTTGATAACCCCTTGAAGTTTGAAGCTAGATTAGTGAGCTATAAGATGCCTGGTCTTCGCAAAATTAGGAAATGGTTTAGTTGTGGGTGCAACAGGGATTCCCGATTGGAGGATTCATGTCCGATACCTCCGGTTGGAACTCCAACTTATGAGCTCTATTCAAAACACGGAGTTGGTCCCATTGCTTATAACGAAATATGGGTCCACTATACAAAGAAAGATGGTGTTTTACGTTGGTCCCAACATGGTAGTTTCGAATTAAATATTTTAGATAATTTGGAAGTTGCGCTATTTAAGAAGAAAGCCCGGCCGGCAATGTTTGACTCTTTCCGCCTTTGGCGTAAGGAAGCCAAACAGCGAGAAATTAAGCAAGCAAAGAGAGATAGGAAAGATAAGAATATGTCAGTACTACAAGCTGATAGGCAGTTTAGGGAAGATGGAGAAGAGCGTGCGAGTGAAGTTTCAGATAGACAGCGTTTCATGGCTATCGATAAATGTTATCCGGCCTTGCCACCTTCTCCTCCAAAAGTGATTGAAGATCCTGAAAAAGATCCTTTGATCTCTCATCTACTGAGATTGCCACCCCCTTATGTGCAGGGTGCTACTGCACCTCCATTACCCCCGGTTGTTCCACCTTTTGTTGTTCAACCTCCTGCTGTTGTTCAGCCACCCGGTGCTCCACAGATGGTTTTGCCTCCCACTGCGCAACCCACTCTAGGGTCGCCAGCTTTGCTACCAGCTTTGCCTCAAACTCATTTGCCTTCTACTTCTGTATCCTCGACTCCTACTGCTCTTGTCCCTACACCTCTTTTGCCTCAAAATACTTATTCTCCTGTTCTTATGTCTGCTTCTTCTCCTTTTGCTCGAATACGAATGACTGAGACTGTTGTTAATCTCTTGTCTTCATTGTTTGGGTCACTGAATATGACCCCTGTTTCGGAACGAAAGCAGAGTCATAGTCAGCTTCCTAGTTCTGAGGAACGGACAGTGTTGGATTTGTTGGCTCGTAGATGGATTTTAAATGCTTCCAGGTATAATTTGCCAGCGGTTATGGATTTTTTTTTCAGTGGGAGCCGCCTAAGCAAAGGTATGTTTTTGATGTAATGTGTACTTTCCTCCATCAGGAATGGGAAGATAATGAGTTGGGTCAGATTCCGCAGGAAGTGCTTGATGTTCAGTCCGAATTTGCTAAAGGGACGATAGTGGAATCTGATGTTACAGATACCGTGGAGACGATACTTGTTTTTAGGTCTAGACTACCGCCTCAGACATTGTACGAACCTGATTCTTCTGTTAGGAGGAAAGTGAAGCAGTATCCTATGAGAGAGGTTCCCCCTGTATGGAGAGAGGAAGTTGTTGCTAATGTTAATCAGGGTATTCAGGGTGTACCGGCTCGTCTTCAGCGAGTATGGGTACATGTTCCCTGGAAAATAGCAGAGGTTTTGGCTCTTAAGCAGACCTTACCTGACCCCTGTAAGAATCCTACCGGTTATTATAAGGAATTGTCTCAGACAGTTGAAGCGTGTATTATGAATTTAGCTGACATAGATATGTTGATTGGTAATGTAGTTCCTCAATCTTTGTGGGCGAAGATTCCTCATGAGAATCATGCGCAAGAATTAGGAGATACGTGGGCTAATATTGTTGCTGCAGATGGTCGGCAAGTAGGAGGTGCCAAACCTGAGCCCTTAGTTGCAGAATTACCTGGTAGAATTATTAATTTAATGAAAACTATGATGCCTCCTTTGCGAGTGAATTGGGATAAGTTAGCAGCATGCAAGCAAAAGAAAGATGAGAGTGTGTCTGATTTCTTCACAAGGTTTGAGGAAACGTTTATTGATCATAGTGGTCAGGACATGAGTACGGAAGGTGGTCAAAGGTTGTTTGTGGACAAATTTGTCTTTAATTTGCTTCCCGAACTTTCTAATAAGTTAAAGGACTATGAGAGTTCATGGGCTGTTTCTTCGTCGGCCCAGATATTGGCTACTGCACAATAATATGAGAATAGGGATAAAGATGAGATGATAAAGCAGAGAAGAAAACTAAAGATCTAAAGACGAAGGTTCTTTTGCAGCAAGCTTATCCGCCTCGTCAGAATCAACCTCAGTTTCAGCAACCTCCACAGTTTCAGAGATTGTTACAGAAGCCTGAGCCTTATGCTCCTCGATTCTTTCCTGGTCCTAATCAGTGTGCTTACTGTAGAGAGGAAGGTCATTTTAAGAGTAGTTGCCTGGCTTTGTTACAGCGTGCGAATGGCGTATCTGGTCAGAGAGGTCATGGTAGTTCCAGCAAGCTCCTAGGGGTAGGGGACGTGGTGTGTTACCCCAGAATGAGCGTTCCTCTTCCCTTCAGAATTCTGCTAATTATTTTGACAGACAGAATGTTCAGAGTGGTCAGTCTGCACAGTACTATGTTGATGAATATTATGTCGAGAGTGAGAGTGCTGGTTATAATGATAGTTAGGACAGTCATGGGCAAAGTAAGGGAGTAGTGTCAGTTCCAGTAGACCAGAGTGGACCTTATGTTGAAGTGATTACATCAGGTGTGGCAGAACCTTTTCATTTGGATACTGGTGCGACGAAGAGTTCTATTATGCACTCTAAACTTCCTGGCGCACCTTTGTCTGGCTTGACCAATGTTTCAGTAGGATTTTCAGGCGCCCCAGTTTGTAACCCGGTTTCTAGTCCTTTGCCTCTTTCTATTGGTCCTTGTGAATTGGAAGCTCCCCTTATTCTAACGACTGGTTGTGGTGAGAATCTGTTGGGTTTGGACTTGCTGAAAAGACTGCATGCGACATTACATTGCTCTCCTTCGGGAGTACATCTTACCTTGGGTAAGAAAGTGATTTCTCCGATGTATTTGTCTAAAGATTGTCTTCCACTGGAATTGTGTTCTCTTCCTGATACACTTTGGGCTACAGGTCCCAATGATGTTGGTCTTTTGCAGATTCCACCCTATGTTGTTACCCTTAAGTCGAATGCTAGGCTACCCCAATATAAAATATCGAGCGATGGCGAGAGAGCTCTTCTAGCAATTATTTATGATTTGGTTGAGAAGGGTGTAATTGAAGAAACGAGAGGTAACTTGTGTAACAGTCCTGTTTTGCCTGTCCTTAAGCGTACTGATGCTTCTCAGCCACCTGTGTATCGGTTTGTGATCGATCTTCGAGAAGTGAATAAGATTGTGGTGCCACAGTTTCCTGTTGTCCCTGATATCACTGCTTTGTTGACTCTGATTCCTGCTTCAGCAGCCTGGTTTTCAGTTATCGACCTGAAGAATGCTTTCTTCAGTATTCCGATTGCCGAGAGAGTAGGGATATTTTCGGCTTCTCTTTAGGAGGCCGCAGCTTCCGGTTTAAGAGAGCTCCTCAAGGTTATTGTGAAAGTCCCTCCATCTATAGTCAGGCGTTGAAAACTCAGCTTGATGATTTTGTTTTGCCTACTGGTGCTACTCTTATCCAGTATGTTGATGATTTGCTGGTTGCTGCTGATAACGAAGAGACTTGTAAAGAAGCTACTCTTTCTTTGTTACGACATTTGTCTGACCTTCATCACAAAGTGTCACCTTCAAAGTTGCAGTATTGCAGACAAGAAGTAACCTACTTAGGTCATCTCTTGTCGAAGGAGGGAAGAAGGTTGACCCCAGAACGAATTCAAGCGATTGCGCAAATGAATGTGCCATCCACACAGAGAGAAGTGCGTGCTTTCTTAGGTATCACCTCGTATTGTAGGCAATGGATCCCCAACTTTTCCTTGCTAGCGAAACCTCTGTTGGCATTGACTCTTAAAGATACTCCGTATCCTCTCCCTTGGTCTGATGATTGTCAGAAAAGTTTTTCTGAATTACGTGATGCATTGTGTTCTGCTCCGGTGTTGGGTACTCCTGACTACAGTAAACCTTTCACATTGTATGTTCACGAGAGAGAAGGTTGTGCATTGTCAGTATTGACTCAACAATTTGGAGACAAGCAGCGTCCATGTGCGTATTTTTCAGCTACGTTAGATCCGGTAGCTAAAGCGTTGCCGAGTTGTTTGAGAGCTACAGTGGCAGCGGCTGTTTCTATCCGACAGTCTGCTGGTTTGGTATTGGATAATACGTTGATTGTGATGGTCCCGCATGCAGTGGATACCTTATTGAACAGGAGCAAGACTCAGCACCTTACAAGTGCACGTCTGTCAGGATATGAGTTGACACTTTTGGCTAGCCATGTTCACATCAAAAGATGTAATGTGTTGAATCCAGCTACGTTGTTGCCGATTTCTGTAGAGACAGATGCTCAGGAACAGCATAATTGTGTTCTCCGGACAGAGGAGGAAACGAAGGCTAGAGTTGATTTAAAAGATACTCCTCTCACGAATGTTGATGGTACCTTATGGGTAGATGGTTCGTGTTTCAAGCTTCCGAATGGTGAAACGACTGCGGCATATGCTGTCACAACTTTACATACAGTTGTTGAAACAGCACCGATAGCACAGAACTCTGCGCAAGCAGCAGAGTTGATTGCATTGACTAGAGCGTGTGTGTTGTCAGAAGGAAAGCGAGTGAATGTCTATACTGATAGCCAGTATGCGTTTGGTGTTGCCCATAGTTTTGGACGTTTGTGGAGAGAAAGAGGATTCCTTACTTCTCATGGTGCGAAAATTCAGCATGGGCAGTTAGTGAAGGAACTTCTGGAATCACTTACTCTCCCAAAGCAGAATGCAATTGTGAAGTGTAGTGCGCATAAGAAAGTTGTGGATGATGTAGGTTGAGGGAATGCGTTTGCGGATGAAGTTGCGAAGGAAACGGCGAAAGACATGATGAGCCGTATGTATGTTGCAGGCCCTGCTAATTGGGTTATGGCTGGTGGAATGTGTGAAGACACAATAGAAAGTGTGAAGTCAATTCAGGCTGAAGCTACGGAAAAGGAAGTGAGTATGTGGAGAGAAAGTACGGGTATGTTGGATTCGACAGGTTGTTGGGTTGAGTTGTCGGAGCACCAGAGATGGTTGTTGCCTGATGCGTATGTTCTCCCAGTGGTTACTATGGCTCATGGAATGGCTCACATTAGCTCGAAAGGGATATGCAAGTTGTTGGCTCCTTAATGGCAGAATGCTGGAATTCCTAAATGTGCTGAGAATTTGGTGAAGCATTGTATGATTTGCTTGATGTATAATCCTGGGAAGGGAACTCCAACTCCAGCTAGTCATTTTCCTCCCCCAACGTATCCGTTTGAAGTGTTACAGCTAGATTACATTCACATGGAGAGATGCAACAATTTGAAGTATGTCCTTGTGGTTGTTTGCGCCTTTTTCAGATGGATAGAGACCTACCCCCTAGAGGATAATACTGCCTTGTCTACAGCCAAGGTTTTGCTCAAAGAGTATTTCACTAGGTATGGATTGCCGAGAATTGAATGGAGCGACAATGGGAGTGAATTTGTGGGCCAAATCATGAAGAAAGTGTGTGCTGGTTTGGGAATAAATCAGAAATTTCATGCTGCGAATCACCCCCAGTCAGCTGGTCTGGTCGAGTGCTATAACGGCACGTTGAAGCTGAAGCTAGCTAAGATACAAGCGAGCACTGGTCTTACATGGCAAGGTGCCTTGCCGTTGGCTCTTTTGTCAACAAGGACGACAATACATTCTCGTGTGGGACTTAGCCCATACAAAATAGTTTTTGGTCGTCCAGCGAATGTTTGGGGTGTGCCTCGTCCTAAAAAATATAGCGAGATTGAGTACCCTATGTTGGTGGATTACTTACATGACTTGACTGCTAAATTACGTGTTCTCCACCAACAGGTCTATGACAGTTTGCCGACAGCTACTGCAGATCCAGGCCATACGATTCAACCTGGTGATTTTGTCTTGACGAAGAATTTTCAACCAACCAAAAACTAGGAGCCGAGATGGACTGGACCACTTTGGTCCTCTTGGCCACTAGAACTGCTGTTAGAGTAGCTGGTAAAAAAAATTGGGTGCATGCCACCCATACTAAAAAAGTTCCTTTGCCTTTACTGTATGATAAGTGGGTGAAGGATGGAATAGCTGATTCCGAATGTGAAAGGATTCCTAGATTTGTACCTTTTAGTGATGCACCTTTGACATAGACTCGGTCAGAACGCGAGGATGATGATATTCTGCAAACTGCTGTGCCTCCACATCTGAAGCTCGACACGACGAATCCGGAGCTCCTTTTTAAAGACCCAACTGTGCTTGGTAAAGAACGCTACAATTTGAGACCAAGAAAGACTGTTCTCATGGACAAATAAAATCTGAATTTTTTATATAGTGAAGTACACCTTGTCAGATCAAGAGACTTTTTTGCTTTTTTCTTTTTCGAGTCACCATCCAGACTCAGCTGCAGGGTCGCAGTACAGCCTTAAGGGGTGAGCCGCGTATTGACATAAGGTCTGTGGTTCAGGGTCGTGAGTGCGATCTTGGCGCACACTTAAGTGAAGAAGGTAATAGCCATGAGCAGCACGTTAGAGGATGGAGTCTTTTGGGTCTGATGAGGGTGTTAAGAGAGTTAATCCTAAAATGAAAGTGTGTATATTGATTCGTAGCAAATGTTTTTTAATGCTGTGTTTTCTAATGCTTTTGAATATTATATTGGGATGTGTGGGTTGGATTGTCTATGTTATACAACAGACGCTTGCATCTACATCCCAACCTACTCTTTCATTTTCTACTGTTTCCCCACATGAGTTTCATACGTTGCCTGAACATGAACAGACACGAAGATCAGAATTTGTAAACACTTCGTTTATACAGATGTTACATCAGCATCAGCTAGTCGTAAATACCACAAATTGTTGGGTTTGTGGTCTTATGCCAAATACGACAGATAAGGGAATGCCATATTTGGTTTTGCCTTTTTCGCCTAATGGGTCAGTATGGGCACTCCAAGCAATGTTTATCTATGCGAATGAAGCATCTCCTGTACGTTCCGTCAAAGATAATGCGAGTAATAATGCCTTGATACAGGGAATAGTAGATATGATCAGAGATATTGATGCGTATAATGCTATCCCTAAAGATGAGGTACGAGCATATGTTGGTTGGAACAAGACGAGATATAGTATTAGTCTGACAGAAAAAGAGAGACAGAAAAGGTCTCCTCCTATTTGGATTGTACCCCACCGAGGTCATTTTTGTCTGCAAGGTAATGGTCAGAATCCGAGAGCTCAGCTTGGTAAGAGTGTGTGTGTTCACACCTATGGCCTCCCCAGTCGGTTCAGACGCCGGCTTCGAAGCACCGACGGATAGAGCAGCGCTTCACTCTTCTCCTGAGCCACTGCCAGGTAGGGTGAGGTCTTCACATCTTACAAGCCATGCGAACGGCATAGCTGTAAGAAACAAGACAAGACTTTGCACCTAGAAACTGCAGGTGACCTTAGTACTTGTCTGTGAACTTTGTTTCTTAGCTTTCACTTATTATTATTTCTTTTATATATGCAGTAGCACTTATTTTGTTGAAAGGTCCTGAAGAAAGCAAGGACACCTTTTGTCCACGTATTGCTGAAACATGTCGACCTGGTTCCACCTCCAGACAGCGCATTTCTTAAACTGTCTGAACAAAAAATGTTTTTAACATTGGCGGAGTTAGTATCACCTGAATAAATCCTGTTCTATACTTCCTCATCCAATTTTATACACTTTACTAGTTATTTTTTGCACATTATTTTTGCACTGCACTCCTTCAGTCACATCGCACTCTACCACTTATTGGTCTTGAGAAGTGGTACACCATACTACTGTCTTTCAGTAGAAGAGATCTATTCAACATCTCGGTCTCTCTCTGCTTGAAAAGAACACATCTATGTGGATGGTTTTGCAAGACTCCCAGATGATGAAGGGCGGTTCAGAGTGGTGACTGATGGGTATCTCTGAGCATCTACTAGGACGTCATTGAATACCATTTCTATAGGGTAGTTTAGGGGCCTTTTGCTGTCTGTCTGAGTTTCGCACACTACAAACCCTCTTTCTTTCTCAGACCCTCTGGTACCCTTTTGTTGTTCTGTATCTTTGGGGGCTGTTCCCAGAGCTTGGTCTTTAAATATTCCCCCGGGTCCTACCCTACCGTTCTGTTGTTGTTCTTCACACCTATGTCTATACATCCCAGAAATCTCCACCGTTCGTGCCAGCTAAAGGCACGTATTTTGTTTGTTACGACAGAGCATATACATGGTTGCCTTCTGATTTTTCAGGCACGTTATGTGGCATTTTTGCTTCCCCCTACATATACAGCTGCTTTCAATTAACATAAGACAAGATATGGTAGAGGTGTTATCAATGCGAAAGATACTGTCGCACAAGAAGTTGGGGACTTCTTTAAGGGTTTTCTGCCCTTTTGGGGTCCAATGGCTAATAGTAGAAATATTCGTCAGCTTACGAGAGTGGTCGAGGCCACTATAAATGAGACTGCAGGTGCCCTTAGCAATATTACCGCTGAGCTTCAAGCGGATCGCCTTATGACATTACAGAACCGCTTTGTTTTAGATATTATACTTGCAGATAGAGGTGGAGTATGTAAATTGATCGGGTCTAGTTGCTGTGTTTTCATACCAGATAACGCCCCGACAGTGTACCAAGCCATCTTGAGGTTACATAAGTCCGCTGAGTCTATACATGTAGACGAAGGGAACTGGTCATTGATAGAATGGTTTTGGGAACTGCTGTCCAAATGGGGATGGAAGATTCTGATGTTTCTTGGTGTGGCTTTAGCAATCCTTTTCTCGTGTTGCTTATGCATCCAGTGTGGTCCCGCCATTTGTAGTCTTTGTGCTACGATCTGTGTGAGAAGACCAGTCCCGAGAGAAGTGAAGGATAATAAGATGATGTTACAGCAACACCTTGATGACTTGATGAAAATAGATATAGACCTGGATACAGATAGGTCATTGCCTACGTAATGGCAAAAGGAGGATCTGAGGTTCGGTGATTTCGAACCAGACTCCGTTTTGTTTGAGTTGTTCAAAATGCCATTTTTGTGTTGTCCTCACGTAGGCTGTGGAGGTAACTGAACGAACAAAGTTGCATGGGCCTCATTGTTCATGTATGCATTAACAGGCCCTTTTCTGACAATTATGGGTTTGTCCGGCTTGTGGAAATTGAATTCGGGACAGTCCTAATAATTAACTTTTGGGTTGGGTTACTGTAAATTGGGTTTTTGTTAATGTGATACTCAGTTAGAAAATGGGTCCTATTGGTCAGAATTTTGCGCAGTGGGTGTAAATTTATAATGAGAATATGGTGTATAAAAAGCGATGTCTTGCTCTATGAAAATTGAGCAGTTTCCTGAGCTGTACACCGTGTTGTATTGCTTGGTTTACTGTTACTAGCTGCAGCTAATAAATTTGATCTCTGACGCCACCTAGAAGTATTCCGTGTCTCTGTTTGCCAAGACAGGAGAACCCGAAGACTTTGGGCGTGTCCCTGGCGCCGCTGGATTCTAAGAAAACCCGGTTCTTCAGTCCACATCTTCCTGGAATGATTTGGATTACAAGGTTGCATACGTTTACGCATGTCTGTAAATGTGTTGTTGCTAACAACACATTTGCTAGCAAAATTTCTGTGTGTTTTTGAGTCCAATTAGTTGTTTTGAAATCATGTTTGATTAATTCGTAGAGAGGTTTAACCCTTACTGCGTAATTTAGAATGTAAGTTCTTCCGAAATTCAGGAAACCTAGAATTGACTGTAAGTTTTTCAGCGTTTTTGGAAGTTGGAGCAGCGCACATTTCTCTAGAAAGTTTGCTGCCAGGCTTTTGCCTTCACTTGATAACTCGTATCCTAGGAAAAGGACGTTGAGGTGGGCAATTCTCGATTTCTTAAAATTGAATTTATACCCTTCAGACGCGAATCCAAGTATAATGGTATTCACTCTGTTAAAGTACCTGTCCAAATCATCGTCTGTTAGATAGATGTCATCGACATATGATAATGCCTTATCATCATAGGTTTGTAGTAACTCTGTTACTCTGGCTGAAAATAACCCCAAACTATTCTTGAATCCCTGGGGAGACAACAGAATTGACCCTGTGTCCCCATAATTAAGTACCTACTTTCTGGTGCGATGTTTTGACAGAAGAAACCGTTAGAAATATCTAACGTGGTTTTATATTTTTTTACGCACAATATTATTCATTAGTGCTGCACTGTGTGCATTTTGTACTGCAAAGGTTTTGCAACAAGAGTTTAAAGGTCTGTAATCCAAAACTAGACAATATGTATTGTCTGGTTTGGATACAGGAAACAAGGGATTGTTCATTGAATAGGTGCATGTTTCAATCACCCCTTGATATTCAAGTTGATCTAAGATCTCCCTGACATGTTTTTTAGCTTCTTGCTTAACTGGGTACTGCCTTTGTGCAGTAGGTTGTTTTTTTTATTGAATTTTATGGTGAGGAGAATCCTCATCCCATCCTACATGATTTTTATATAATGCTGGAGCCTGGGCTACAGCCCATTTTCTGGCATAGGTGTATTTTAAATGAATTGGAATGTGATTGGAGAAGGCTGGCATAATGATGTCTTTGCAATGTGAGCACTCCCTGACAAATTCAGGTGGCCAGTCTTGTTCAGCTAGAAGAATGTCATAACCCTGAGAGAGCCGCTCCCAAAAGTGTGCTCTTATTTTTCTAGTTATGTCCCCCTCCATCCGGAGTGTTACTTCATATAACTTATGTGGGAAACTAACCCTGGTATCTGCAGTTTCAACTTGGATGAACTCATTCAAGTCCACCGTCTCCAGATGATCCTTCAAGTTCTTGCGAGCTATGTCCACCATCGTTTGAGCCCATTCCCCAATCTTGAGTTGTGTCCTCAAGATCCTCGGCATGTCTGATTTTTAGACCAGTTACCTTTTTTTTGGTGAATTGAGGTTTCTTATTTTTTGGAACGTGCTAGTCGTCTTTGGACTTCAAGCGTTCTTCCTTTTGTTCCAACCGTCCTCTTCTTTCGGATCTCTGTGAGGAAGTCTGAAAGGTATGAGAGGAACGTGTATCAGTATCTTGATATCTATCAGGTTTTGTCAAATTATCCCTATTCCTAAGGTTATACCCCTTTTCAGAGGGCTTCTTTTGAGGAGACCTACCTCGGGATCGAGAAAGCTTCTCTTTAGAAGTTTGTTTAGTGTTCTCCCACTTCTTTTTAGGAACAGTGAGAGTGTTTTTAATAAAGACCTTTTCAGGACTTTCAGTTAGTTGGGGTTTAACTGGTTTCCCACCCAAACTGTCTCTACCTAGTTCTTCATACGATTTTTCAATTATTCTGGCCAGTTCATATGGTTGCTCAGTCAAATTCTCTTAATTTTTGGCGGATCGCCACGGATGCTGCTTCACCTTTAATATTTGCTAATATTATTGTTGATACCTGTTTGAAATCTTTCAGTAGTTTCATACCCATATTTAAAGAAGGCTCTGCCCGTATTCATTTTGAATCTGTTTCAGGACGTCTGGTATAACTGCCATTGATGGAACACCATGTGTTTTGGTGTAGATTGCAGCAAAGACTGTACCGCACTGTCACAGTCCTCCAGGTATGGTGCGATTCCCATTGGTAAACAGATTGTTAAAATCCTGTGTTTCTCAGGAGAGGTAGTATCAGGAAATACTGCCTCGATTTGAGTGATTTTTTGAACTATCCAGAATAGAATTCATTCCCGTTTTGAGGGTAATTTACCAATGACTGATTGTATGGTCTGTGGTGTAATTTTATTTGTGTTCCTCTGGTAAGGGGTTTGCTGTGGAATCCTTACAGGAGGTTGGGCTGTTAGAGTCCACATGACATATTGAACCAATTGTCCATGATTTTTTATTAGTTGTTTCAGTTGAACTAATAGTTCCGCACCTGTCATTTCTTCAATGGCAGGATGCGGTGTATAGCTGGCTAATACCGGCCATGTTGCTCCTGGTCTACCTAGTGGACCAAGCCTGGTAATGTGAGTTTAATGTTGTAGGGCGCCTTTAAACCAGAGTGCATGCTCTTGGTATGTTAGTGGAATTTCAACATCCTCGAAAGGAGTGTATTCCATTGGAGGTTCCTCTTCTTTGTAGAAGTGAAACACACGTGTTACTGGATTTGCTTCAGGGAAGATAATTCATGAATAGAATACCTCTGTCTGCTGATATTTATGTGCCTCTTTCACAAAAATTACCCTACCACCTCTTGATGATAGGCCATTTGCTATAAGTTTTATAGTGGTGGTTTTCCTTAAATTTTCCGGGATGATTATAGCATCCGGGTCATCTTCATTAAAGCCTGCAACGCATAAGCCTGGTAGCGCTGCAGCTACTGCAGCTCCACCGGTTGCGTTGCTGTTGCCGTCCGGCATTGTTTAATGAAAGTTTGCAGAGCAAGTTTCAAGGAAACAAAGATAAGGTGCACACTATTTTGGAACACTGTATCCTTCAACGTTGAACAAACCAAAAAGCTAATACATAGGATTTTCGTCCTACTCTGTTATGGCCTATATTATCCCTTACCCACTCCAGACGTCTATTGGAGTATTTTACAGGAAAAGGGGGTCTCTTAGAAAAGCACGACTGAGTTACTTTAGTATCTAGTGCTAAATTATTGCCTTACCAAACGTTGGGCGCCATGTAGTGTAGTTCCTATATTCCCAATAGGCTCTGCGCATTGGAATAATATATCCTATAGTTTAGATGTAGGACTGAGGCCCACTAGTTCTCTATCGAATATATTAAACTTAATAGTGAGTGCCAGCTAGCTCAGAGGTCACAAGAAACTTTCTCGAATTCACAATAAGGGATTAGTTTCTGATGACCGCATAAACATGACAACTTTGTTTCCCAACAATAAGAAATATATTTCTAGAGTCGCGGAAACAATAGATAAGTATTCCACTCAGTCAATCGTGCAAGCTTCGTTCCTACAGAGTTGCAGAGAAATAGAGAGACGGGAGTTTTCAACAAAAAGATTTATTGAACAGTCTTCTTTCTCATGCAAAAGCAGTGAACAATGTACCTAACCTAAGTCTAGTACGCAGGAAGAAGTAAGTATTGTGTAGCACAGGTTTAGTTTTCTTTGCCAAGAATCTATCCAAGATTTCACTTAGGTTCTAATCAGCTCCATACCATAGTTTAGAATGAAGGAGGTCTGGTATCTCTGTATCGGACTTGATTTCCCAACACCCAAGGTCACACCTGCTCTGCTCTGCATCTATTTTCCCTTTTCTAATTAACCCTTCCAGAACGGAATAAAAATTCACACACTGAAACACATCCACTCAACAGGTCATGTTTAAAACTAACTAAACAACTCCTGCTCTCCACCCCCTTTTAGGCCCGCTTTTGCCGTTCAGAAATGCATTTCACTCTTACAATCTTCCAAGAGCTAAGAATTCTGGGCTGCTAGCCAGCCTTCCAGCCTTCCTGGCCCTCCACCACCTTACAGACCTCAAGGCCAAAATCTGCCTCGCACTCTGCGCTCCTCGTTCTGGAGCTGACAAAGCCAATAAGCCTTCCTAATTCTTTCTAACATGCAATAATTAACCCTATTTTAAAAATACATTTCTCTTTTTTTTCACTTCTTTCTAACTTTACACTCTTTCTACATTCTATTAATATACATTCTAATTACTGGTAATCAAACACTTATTCTTTTCTTCATCTTCTACTGTTCACAAATTAAGGGGATGAAAGAAACCAAATTAAATAAGTTCCAAACAATTTTTTTTTTTTAAAAAGGCCACAGTGTTTTTTTTCTCATTCATTTCTGTTCTGAGAGCCAGGCACAACCATTTCAGGTAGCTCACAAGGACCAGACAATCTAACTAATGCAACAAGACGCACTCACTTCATTCAAACAAACATTTACACAAACAAAAGGCAGCCCACAGACTGCTCACAAACCAAACCAATTATAACCAAATCAAACATATTACATGAAAAACATACCCCATCCTCTTAATCACTGCTCACATTGGCTCACTGAGCCATTAAAAGAAACTTTAAATGGGAACAACCTGCAAATTCCAAATGTACACATTTTGTCTTCTTTTAAAACTAAACTTTTGATCTGTCCATATTCTGGGCTATCCTCTTATCTGTCTTTGCTGAACCTCTTTCTGCCACAACCTTAGGGAATCAAACATGCTCTGACAGCTGTGCCTAGCAAACAATCTCTCCTGCAAGTAAACTATCTTAGCTGCATCAAAAATATTAAACAAAATCGGGATAAATCCATATTCACATACATCTCAAAATTCAAAGAGTCTTCTACAGGAGCGGGTTGGCTCTCGGCCAATCTGACATTAGTTGAACTGCAGCAACACCCAAAACATCGCAACTTACTGAAACGCGGCATCTTGCACACTCAATCAAACACCACCAAACTCACTCAATCAGACACCGCCAAAGAACCCACACATACCCAGACACAAAAGAACCAAGCAACTCTCTCCACATACAACCCCTTACAACCACACATGCACACGCACGTCCTATGCATTGAGTCCCTGCCAAACACGTGTTACCATAATGGGACAAGGCCCTTCGACCAAGTCCTGGCGAACCTGGACCCTACCGCAGACCGAACAATACGCACACCGTTCCGAAATTGGGGAACACATCCGCCTCCTGGGCGGCACTGCAGATCGCTGCGCACTATACCACGTGAGACCCGGGACCCGTTCCCAGCAAACCACACACCCTAGGGGTTTGGGTAAGTCCCAGAATCCGCCTGCTGTGAGCCACGCCTCGACCGCAGTACCATCCGGTCGGATGACCAAAACAAACGTCCACCCAATCTCCACCAAGTCTGCCAGGGCGCCACTCGCACCCTGAGTTCCCCGGAGCACACTAGCCCCAGGAGCACACCGGCTCCTGCAATCACCAGAGACACACTGGTCTCAGAGACACACCGGTCTCATAGAGCATCCCAGCTCCCTCAATCAACAGTCGGACCACTCACCTTCTGCTCGCAGAACCGACATCCACCATTCTCCACCCTTCGGCTGCTGGGACCAACACGGTCAGCTCCAAAGTCCCACCTTCCGGACCCCGGCGCAGGATCATGAACCGGGACCTCTCCCGATCAGCAGGGTGGGGCAGCGCTGCGAGAACCAAGCTCGGCATCAAAGTGGGTACCCAGACCCACCGTGCCGACCAGAGGGTCCCCAGCCTTCTGCTACCCACTTACGGGTGAGAAAGATCCTTATCGCGGAGTCCCTGTTCGGGGGCCATCTGATAAGCGTGGCTCAAATCCACCTGAGTGACTTACCTCACTCATCTATCATTCTCATATAATAAGCCAGCCGCACAGTGGAGAAGAATTAGAAATATATTTATTAGGCCATAAGATTCATCTGCAGATGGGCCCCGTCAGGTCTACACCCCAGGGAGTGCACCGAGAGGACTGACTCATCCCATCAGGACAATACATTATAACATAGCATGGCAGGGTAAAGACACGCCCAGACTGGAAAAGTACTGGGCTCAGCAGAGGGTGAACAATAGCCTCACACAAGAAGCATCTGCACCTGCAAAAGCAACATTTTTCTCTCAAGGCCACGGAGCCGACACTCGGCTTCTCTAGAGCATGGAAACATTTCTGCAAGAAAAATACCCAAGGCTAGAGATGCTGAAACCAGGGATTTTCTGGCCATAAGGGAGGGGGGAAAACTGTACCATGAGACATTGGAGCTGCAAAGCAAATGTCAGCATCAGAAGTCTCTCTCTCTCATGAGAGAAGTTGAAGCTTGCATATTATAAAAATAGCTCAGTGGGTTGCAGCACATGAATAATAAGCTGTAACTGCATATTGGTTAGACACATTAGGCTAACATATCCATAACATCATTAGAACATTCTGCAACAGGAAAATTACTATCTATCAGCCTGATGTGGAGTTCCTCAATTATTGAGGGGCTTACGCCGATGGATCCTCCAAGTGCAAGGCCGGCGTCAGATTATTGTTGTGGGTGCTGGATCCCCCCGCCGATCAGTCTGTGTGCCAGTGCTTCTCTTTTGCGCCCCGGGGGACTGTTGGTCGCAGTGGGCCCACGGCCGGCCCTCCGCGCGCTGCCTACATTGTTTTAGGTCCCTGGGGGTATGCCTGGCCGCCGCACCGCTCTCACCTTCCTGGTGGCCTGCTCACTGGCGGTGTGGTGCTCCTGTGTGCTCTCCCACTGGGGCGTGTTCCTCGGGGGTCCCGGCGTCTGTCCCGGGCTCCGCAGTTGCCGGCGGAAGAGGATGTTTCCCCAGCTGCGCCTGTCTCCGGGCCTCGGACCTAATGTAGTCCCCGGCTCCGGCAGTTAGGTTAGGCCGCAATTCGCACTGCGGCGGATCTTCATGCTGGTGGGGTTCCCGGTGATGCAAGTTGGCTCCTCTTGCAGCGGAGGTGCTCCGGTCTCGAAATCTCTGTGTTAGGTGCCAGTTTAGGGCAGGATTACTAGACGGATTTCGTTGGGAGGCTCGTCGGGTCACGGAGCTCTCCTAAGCTGCGGCCATCTTGCCTGGTCGCTAGCCACGCCCCCCATCCTGTAAGTTATTGGTTCAAATCGTTTTGGGCGATTCTCCCTTAAATCCTTGTGATGTTGATCATACAAGCACCAACGGGTTGTATTGTAATAACATTTGTTATTACAATGCATGAACATCCCAGTGGACTTCAATGCATAAAGCAAGTCAATATTATGACAGCTGACGTCACTGGACAGTCTAGCATCCTTTTTAGGATGAGGTGAGCAGTGAAATAGGGAGATAGCAGGGAAGACCACAAGGTAGAGAAATTATGTCGAAAATAGAACACACAGCAAAACAAAGCAACAAGGAAACCAATGAAGAAATTGTTGCAAAGAAAATGTTTTATTCTCATTTTTTTTAACTAGGTTTATTTTTGGAAGAATGTGAATATGAAACCAAGCCCAAGGAATATGTGGTATATATTAAAAGTGCTGACAATCACGTAAATGCAGCAAGTGATATGTTGGAAATATGCTCCCTCTCAAAACAGTTGTCGCTCAGGATAGTAACACCTACTATGTAAGAAAATGGACAACTGGAAGGATACCACCAAGACAACATAAAAAGGCTGGGTTAACTGGGTGAAGTACCTCAGAGGCGCCGACAGCACAGCCCTGCAAAACTCACCCTGGAGACCAGCCACTAGGGGGATGTGGAAGTCGCTCGACAATATATCTGGACTCCTATCAACCCATTGAGCTAGCGGGGGGGGGAGGGGGGCTTCACACACGACTACAAACCCAGAATAGGCGCACTGCTATGGAACACTTCTTGTATACTATCACCACCCTTTCTTTTTTTATTTTCTGTCTTTCTTTCGCCCTGTCCTTAACTTCTTTTGCAAGTCAATGTAAAGGGGCTCAGCTAAGCATGTGCGCCAAATACCTGTAATTAGTGCAGAAACCAACCACATTTGGCTGGTGCCTAGTAACGGAAATGCGAATGTTATTATGTATAATTTTTTTTTTTTTTAAAACACTTTGAAATTAGGGGGGCGCTAGAGGGCGCACTAGCTAATGGCCGCACTTCAGTGAGGCTCTGGCTGCCTGGCCAGTAACATCCTAAATTTATCCTTTAATCCTGCGAGTGACAGCCCAGGATTTGCAGCGCTGGTGAACCTACTTCTTCCACGGGTCCTGTCCAATTTTGGGAGAAATCCGAGGTCGGAGGCCGGAACCGCGCGGCTGTTTGCTTTGACCGGGGAGAGCCGCTGGAGAGAGCTGCCGGGGCACCTGGACGCCGGACCACGCGAGGCCGCGGCTTCCCACGAGGTGGCTTAGCCCCGGTGCTGCGGGGCTCGAATCGATCGAGGAAAGACCTGCTGGGGGCCTATCAGGGGGCGACGGAGGTGAGTCTCTCCCCCTCTGGGGCCACTGCGGAGTACTAGGATACTGAGCGCTGCGCTGGTGGGCCGCCGAGGTCACCAGTAATCAGCGCGGCGCCCGACTGGGCCTGCTGGGGGGGTCGGACATCTACCCAGCCTTGCATCGCGTGGCCTCTGCAGCTGCCCCGGAATCCTGCTGTGATCTGCCTGCATCTGGGGGGGGAGGCCTGTGGATCGACTGGGGCCTCCCGGAGGACATAGACATTTGCCGGCTTGTGTCTCCTTAATCCCGTGGGTGGCGCGCTGACCCTCCTCCTGCGCCTGGCGGCCTGCCTTTACCCCCCGCTGCCATCCCCTGGGCTCTGAGCTGCGTCGCTTGATACGGCGCCTCACCATCTTGCCCACGGCTGCCTCACCGGAGCGGGGGCTCTGCGGAGCGTGGACTCCACTCGTCACTACTGGCCTGCATCCTCGAGGAGGCACTACCGCCTCAGGCGGGACCACTGCGCGAAGGGCCATAGGGACGCGCAGGCTCTGCCGGGGCCGGTGGACGCAGACACTTACGCCACTCGCCGGACCTAGTGGACGCTCACAGCAAAGGCGAGATGGGCAAGAATGACAATAAGCAGCCCAAGCTCTCTTTCGACCCTCCGACCGCCAAAAAACCTCTGCGCAGCATGGCGGGGGCTAGTGGTGCCCCGGGACCGTCAGGCACTGACCCCCCCTCTACTCCCTTGGCCCCGGAGCTGAAACTGATGCTGGAGGAAATGCGGCAGGGCTTCGCCACGATAGTGGATAAGGTGGACCGCTTATCATCCAGAATGGATGGCATTGCGCAGAAAATAGAGGTCCACGAGGAGCGCTTGACGGAAGCGGAACGGCGCATCTCAACATCGAAGGACACGGCCACTGCCCACGACGCGCGCCTATCTAGAATGGACAATATCCTGAGGGTGATAGCGGCGAAGAACGAGGAGTTGGAGGCGAGGAGCAGGCGCAATAACATCCGCGTCACGGGGGTTCCGGAGTCCACCAACACTGGGCGCATGGAGGACTACGTAGAGCGCATTCTCATCACGGCAGTTGGCAAGGAGGCCTTCTCTAGTCAATTTATTGTCGAGCGGGCGCATCGCTCCCTGGGTCCGGTTCCCAAACCAGGGGCGCAGCCGAGGCCCATCATCGCCCGGCTGCTTAACTACCGTGACCGTGACGCAGCACTACGCGCAGCCCGTACGAACCGGAACCTGACATGCGATGGTGTGCAGTTCTCCTTGTACCCGGACTTTACGCCCATGGTGCAGGACCAACGGAGGAAATTCTTGGACGTGAAAAAGAAGCTGAGGGACATGCAAGTGGACTACGCGCTCCTGTACCCAGCGCGTCTCAGAGTGACCCATCAGGGCAAACAAAATTTTTTTACGAACCCGCAGCAGGCTGAGGACTATGTTCGGAAGCTTCGCAATGCCAGGAGGGACAGGCGGAACGAGGGAGAGGATGAGGCAGACGTGCTCCCTGCTGAGCACGAGGAATCTTGAATGCGCCATCGCGAACATTTGCTTACTGACTCCATGTGATGGAACGTCGGATGGACTCTTGTTGCCTGTCACCGTCGGGGAGACCCGGCCCTGCCTGCAGAGACGTTGATGACTGATTCGCTGCATTGTGGCCTGCTGTTGAGCACCATCTGCTTTCGTATACTTTGCCCCTATGCTGGAGTTGATCTTGGTCAGGGCAACCCGATGGTGGAGCAGGACCTGATGTATGCAGCGGTTGCGCCTTGGACAGTCCTCCTGAACTTATTGGTAACTTTTCTTACATGGAGGGTGGTGATGAGAGTCGCTGACTGGTTGTCTGGGTTTAGCCTGCAGGAATACTACAGGCCGGGCACCGCCCCGCCTTCTCTCTCTTCTTCGTATGGCACATGCGGGGCGAGAGGAGAGTGGTGGGGTGTTTGGGTGCATTCCTCTGGTGTCACTAGGAGGGGATTCCCCACATGGTTTTTCTACTGTTCTTGTTTGTTGGGCTCGGGGTGGGGGGAGGGCCGTGGTACTGGCAAGATTGGGTTGCTTCAGTGGGTGGGGGGTGGAGCGGGAGAATGGGGGTTTGGAGGTTGTGCATGGAGGGTGGGGAGGGGTTTGGCTGCTGGGTTGCTAGTTGTTGAAAGTGTAATTGTTGTTGCGGTTGGCGCTCATGACATGTGTGCAGGTACTGGAGTTTGTATGTATGACAGCATGACTGGTTGTATGGAGAGGATGTTCTGGACAGTGGGCAGTTCGGCACTTGGTACATTCAGACTGAGGGCTGGAGCGTTGACCGATGGCTTCTTTCAGGGATGCGGAGATAACCGTGGGTGATAATGCTTTGACAACTGTCTCAATAATGTCATGGAATGTCCGTGGCCTTAATGACCCCCGTAAATGCAGGAATGTGATTGCATATTTGGATAGGCACCATGTACAGATAGCGATGCTCCAAGAAACCCACCTTAGCCCCAATAGTGTCCCCAAGTTTGCAAGCAGATGGGCGAGTGTGAGAGAGTTTTCTTCTTATTCCACGTACTCTAGAGGGACTGTTATTTTAATCAATAAACAACTCCCGTTTCAAAAGTTGGGGATGCGGGCGGATAAGGAAGGGAGGTACGTCATCCTTTGGGGGCGGTTGGGCACCGATGTGGTAATGCTTGTGAATTGTTACGCGCCTAATGTTGACACTCCTGGTTTCTTTTTGTCGCTGTGGGGTCATGTGTTGGAAACTGAAGTCACGCACATTGTTTGGGGGGGGATTTCAATTTGTCGTTATGTCCTATGGTAGATAGATCGGACGGTAGTGCACAATACAACACGAACGCCAGGGATGCCCTCCAGGGTATAATCACAGAGGCTGGACTCGTAGATAGCTGGAGGCACACACATCCGACGATTAGGGAGGGTACCCATTTCACAGCGCATACACGCTCATGGGCACGAATCGACTACTGCTTTGTCTCGAGAGGCCTTGCTGGGGGTGTTGTTCGGGTGAACCATCTGCCTCGCACCTACTCAGACCATTGTCCTGTACTGTCTGTCTTGGAGATGCCGGGGTATGCTAGGGTGAGACCGCCATGGCGGTTTCCTCCTTCAGCCTTGCTGGATCCTGTCTTTCGTCATGAACTGGGCGAGGAGATCGAAGCCTTCTTCCCTAGGAACAAAGGATCAGTCGACAAGGTCGAAACAATCTGGGAAGCCTTTAAAGTGACAGTGAGGGGGTTCACGATCTCTAAGAGCTGCGGGATACTGCGGGACATAGTGCGCACATTAACTAACCTTGAATCGGAGCTTAAGGCACTGGAGGCTGAGATGGTCGGAAATCCCTCCCCTGACCTAGCGGGGGCATTCAGGACTAAATTATCGGCATATGAGGAAGAAGCAGCCAGGGAATTGAAATTTCGGGGCAAATATTGGACGGCTAGGCGCTATTGTGAGGGAGACCGGCCGGGTAAGGTGCTGGCGGCGCTCACGAGGCACCAGCGCTTCGCTACCCATATCCTGGAAATCTCCGACGGGGAGGGCAGGACTCACCAGGATTCTAATGGAATTCGAAATACTTTCCTACAACATTATCAGCGGCTGTACTCCTCTCAGCAGGTGGGCGATGTGGAGTTCGGTACTTTCCTGGACGACATCGCACTTTGCTGGCTCAGCGACAGCAACAGGGCGTTCTTAGGATGCCCGTTCGAACTGGACGAGATCAGGGAGGCAATTATGTCCCTTAGCAATGGCAAAGCGGCGGGATTGGACGGTCTACCGGCCGAATTCTATAAGTGCTACATCGACATCATGGCACCTGTCCTGAAGGAGGTCTTTGAGGACTCGCTTGAGGTCGGGATACTGCCGGGATCCATGAGGGAGGTAGCGATCACGTCGCTTTTGAAACCAGGGAAGGATCCGAAGGACACTGATGCCTATCGACCCCTGTCGCTGCTCAACTGCGACGCGAAGATCCTCGCGAAAGTGCTAGCGACTAGGCTGTCCCTACTTATGACTACTCTGGTGTTGCCGGATCAGTCTGGCTTTGTCCCGGGGAGAGCTACTTCCCATAACTTGCGTACGCTGTTCTCCCTGATACCCACCATCTCGCCCGACTTGCCGATCGCTGCAGTGTTTCTGGACGCCACCAAGGCGTTTGATTCGGTGGAGTGGGGGTATCTGCTGGCAATTCTGGACCGGATGGGCTTCCCTCGGATCTTTATAGCCTGGGTGAAACTGCTCTACACCTTACCGGTTGCGAGGGTCGTCATCAATGGAGTGCTTTCGGCACAGATGCCGATCACGAGAGGGACTAGGCAGGGATGCCCCCTGTCGCCTCTGCTGTTTGCCCTGGCAATAGAGCCGCTGGCTTGTAGAATACGTCAGTTGCACAAGGCTAGTGCCTTTAACTGTCAGCAGCGTCAGATTGGTATTTCTCTCTATGCAGATGACGTCACTCTGTATGTGCGTCACCCACAAGATCATCTTAATCCGCTCCTGAGGGAATTCGTGGCGTTCGGCGGCATATCCGGGGTACACATTAACTGGAAGAAGTCGCAATTCTTCCCCCTCACGGCATCGGTTGTCCAGTTTCCGTTGGATTACCCCCTGGAATGGTGCGATTCTGACTTAAGGTACTTGGGCATAGAAGTGACGCTCAATAAAGACGACACAATCCGATCCAATTACGGGGTGGCTATCTCGCAGTTGGCTGATAACGTAACCCGCTGGCGGGCCCTGCCGCTCTCGATGGCAGGGAGAGCCTCCCTGATCAAGATGGTCGTCCTCCCACGGTTCTTATACCTATTCCAAAACATTCCATACTTCCCGGGGGCCTATTTTTTCAAACGGCTTAGAACTGAGCTGCTTCGCCTTTTCTGGGGTGGTAAGCAACCACGCCTTAGCTGGAAAGTCTTGACGCAGCCATATGATAGGGGAGGATTCGATGTGCCTGACATGGAAATGTACTACATTAGTGCTCAGGCTCAGCATTCGTATCACTGGGTTAACCCCGCTCCCTTTATGCCACAGGTCGCTGCTGAGGCCTGGATCGTACACCCGATCCCGCTTAAGGGCATGCTGATGGGACTGATTGGGGATGTTGAAACGCCTGCTACCACAGTTACATGTACTGTCGATGCTTGGCGGAGAGTAACTAAACTGCTGAACGCTCCCATGCTTTATTCCCCGGCGATGCCCCTTGCATACCACCCAAAACTTTCCCTCCTAACGGAAAACGGATTTCGGTCCATGTGCAATCGCGTACACCTTCACACGTGGGGTGACTTATTTCAGGCTGGAATGTTCCGTACCAAGGAACAGATATTCCGGACTACGCCCCCGACGCCCATGGAAGTGTTCTACTATATCAGACTCCGGCAGGGTATGCGAGACATTCTCCCCACCTTCCCGGAGGAACCGGGGACGGTATTGCCATTGCATGTCATGCTCGTGTCGGATGGCAAGCACTTGGTGTCCAAACTGTATGCCGCCTTGCGTGAGCAGCGCCCAGCGGTTCTGCCGAAAGCTCGGACTAACTGGGACGCTGACCTACCAACCGCACTCACAGACGAGCAGTGGAATTATTGCTGCTCGATCACGGCTAGAGTCTCCTCCAGCTGTCGTCTGAAAATAATTCATTATAAGTTTGTGCAACGATACTATTATACCCCCGTCAGGAAACTGCGGTTTCACCTCGAGGAGGATGATAGGTGCGCTAGATGCCGGGCGGCTGGCGCGGATTTCCTCCATCTGGCCTGGGAATGTGGAGCCGTACAATCGTATTGGGAGCAGGTACATTCTGCGCTCCAGATAATGATCGCTGGCCCCCTACCCATGGAGCCGGTAGTGATGTTGCTAGGGTACACCAAAAATTTGCCCAAGTCAGTTCGCAAATTTGTCGACCTTGCGCTACTCCTTGCTAAGCGGAGAATAGCTTGCAGATGGGGAAGGGGGAGAGCACCAAAATTTAAGGACTGGCTTGACGACCTCACATGCTGCCAGGACCAACATGGCGTTTATGCAGAACTGTTGCCTGCCAGGTGCGCTCCTCGTGACTTTTGGTCCCCCCTGCAGGTGTACTGGCTATCTCAGGCGACACATAGCGACTCCTCTGGGGATGACGAACCGGTCCCGGGCCCGTGAGCGCATAGGTGCTTTACATTGCATTCAACATGCTACTTTACACGTGACGGGTGGTGCTTCACACCTTCTGAATTTAGGTGAGAGGACATGTCTGGGGAACACCCACCAAAATCTTGCTGTTGGAGAAACTGGGAAATTCGGAGGACCATGTGATATTGCTTCAGGGAGGGGCCTCTCTCACTCTTTCTCCACTTGGGGTGGGGATGACGGACAGACACACTGGGTATTACGCATACACGACGCTCCAGATGATACCAGGGAAGGGGGGCACTATGCACTGCTTCACACTATACTGCATCCTGATAATCCATACATTTGACCTTAGATGAGTTCCTCAGCGAAGACACATACGCCTGGTGTACGTATGATACACTGATACACATGATAATGCGGCCAGCTACCTGGTCGGTGCGTAGACAAGCTCGGGTTGGGGGACTCCGGTGATGCCGGCCCTACATGCCTGCCTGCCCGACTGAACTGGGAGGGGAGGATGCTGCTTTCCTTATCACGCCCCGGTCTTTGGAGGGGGGGAGGGATCCTAGAATGTTGGCCTCCCGCTGCTGTACATGGAATTATAT
Organism: Lissotriton helveticus; assembly: GCF_964261635.1. Lineage (NCBI taxonomy): Eukaryota > Metazoa > Chordata > Amphibia > Caudata > Salamandridae > Lissotriton > Lissotriton helveticus. The sequence goes on from NC_136065.1 coordinate 114,276,290, forward strand.
GCCTGTGTTTTAATATCATTTGGGAAGTTGATACCTCTCTACTGTATGTACCACGTTTATTGTTGTACTGGATTGCAGATGCTGTCACTGTCATGTCTCTGTCCTGATCGCAACTAATAAAAATGTTTAAAAAAAAAAAAACACTTTGAAATTAAATAAAAAAGAAATAACGTCACAAAAAATAAAGGTATGAAAGGATTTTTTTAATGACTGTAAATATATATAAAGAACCGAAAAAGCAGACAACTACCTAGTTTACATCAAGAGAATATGACACGTGAGACAGATCCACCAACAGAAGAAGCGCATAGAAAAGGATCAAGGTGCTGCGCTCTGGAATGATCTGGTCGTACCTTATCGTAATTGAGGAAAGAATAACTGAAACATGTTCTAGTCTATTCCTACAGGCCTTCTGTCAGTGCCTTCAGGGGCTCATTAGATGAACAACTCAATCATAGAGGTGACTGTGGCCCAGGTAAGTACTGATACTTCCAGATGTGGTATTTTCCAGGTGTTTCATTATTTGACCATTCTGAGTTTCTGATCTCGAATGGAGGATAACGCCACAATATCATGAGTTTCCCCCCATTTCCGAGATACTCAAACTCTGGATTTACAGACTTTATTGGCCTGATTTCGTATGTGTTTTACCTGGCAAAAATAGAAAGACCAAAAACATGCAGGTTGCAGTATTACAGCATCAGTTATAATTCTCCTCCTTGCACCTGTATTGGTACGATGCGCCATGAGGACGAGGGCTTTAGGCAGTGGGACACCCCTATTCCCATAACGAAGGGACTGGAACACTTTACAAGCCTCAACATAGTAAACAGAGCAGTAGGCTTAGCAAAGGACTCTGTGCCATATATGATATGCATTACATCATACACTGCACCTATTCGTATTACATTGTTTGCTTTAATAGTCTCAGGAATGGGGAGATGATGTGATTTACTTAGAATCGTACCAAGGAATTCAGGGTACCACGGCTGCAGTTTAGACACCAGAGCAACAATCCTCCCATGTCTGAGACCGTGAAGCGGGTGGGCTTCTGGGTCCAGAGCTGCATCGTTTCAATGGCGAGAGGCATCCAAGACAAATGAAACTGAGGTTGGAGACTGAATGAACTATTTATTTATTTATTCATTATATTTCTAAAGCGCACTGTCGCCGGGCAGGCATCCTGGCGCTAAACACTTTCAGAGATACACAATTATAAGGCCACACTACAGCAATTCATACATAAGAGCAAAGGTGCACAACACAGTTCTTAAGCTACAGTTCTAATAATCACAGACGTAGGTTTTCTTGGTTGTGATTTTCTTTATTCCAAAATGGTGCACATTAAAAAAACACGGGTTTTTGCAGCCAACGCGTTTCGTCCACAAGGGACTTCTTCAGGGCTGGCATAAAAACAAACATATAAACATACAATTAAAATCTGAGTTAAAAACAGGGTATAGACACTTAGTCATAGATGCAGCCAGGCTTTACAACAAAAAATAACCTACTGGTTATATTATTTCAACCGACCATAATGGTCGCGATCCTTAGGGCATTTGCAACCAAAAAAAACATCCCTAGTATAACACAATGTTTTTAGAACACGAGGAAAAACAGAACCGTATGACAGATACATTATTGTACATATTCTTAGTGCACTAACCAAATTAACAAAGTGCCCTAATGATTTATGTTTTGTGCATTCTAGGTTTCTCCATTTTTTCATCCTCCTCATCAAAAGATCAGTATGGGAGGAGTAAAATTGAGCAGAACAGTGGGAACAGATTCGGTGAACGGAAGGGGTGACTGGGGAAAAAGAAGTGGGAAAGAAAGGGAGAAGAGGGGAGAAAACAAGCTCAGTAAGTTCTGGAATGTACTTAAAAAGAGAACCCACATACCGAGTTCATTTGATAACAGGTGGTCGTGGTTACTTTATGATATGGACATCTCAAGAGGCTTCTTAGTTCTTAGTGCTGGAATTCCTAAAGGGAAGATTCCCATTGACATTTATAAGGATAAGACAATTCCATTAAGAGTTGATTATAAAACTTTGCTAAACATTCGATATGGGGACCAAGCAGCTCTCCAGATAAAACATATTACCATTATTCGTATAATCATATACTTTTTTGTATCTTTTGTAGATGATGGAAGCTTCTCTGATCAGACGGATATTCATAATTTCACTAAAGATCAGTAGCAAAATTTAAAGTCACAATTGTTTTATATAAGCTAATTTATTGGCATAATACAATCTATCCTGACAGAACACTGGCCAATCACAATTAAGTGTGATAGCTAGACAAAATGTTGACACCACGGGATAAATAAATATTATAAATGAACCCTGTTGCACAGTCTACTCTATAAATAGTTTTGTGCAGTTTGATCATAGTACATTGTATATCAGTATTTTATGTACGGTATCCTGCTTGGTGTTAGAGAGGAACCGTAACCCAAATGGCATCACAAAGAATTGCCCCATATATTATTTGTCAAGTGTAACTCACCACATAATTGTCGTGTCATGAACGATATTAATAAGAGAAATGAGATTGTCTTCAAGAATTTGACACGACGTCTAAGGTGAGTCCTAAGAAGATAATAAATCAAACGGGTAGTGTTTGACCAGTAACGAGAGCATGCAAAGAATCAGCTGTAAGCAGATGCATTGTCTTACCTCTATTGCTGCTATAATCTTATTGATATAAGATAGATGTGGTTGGATGATTGATAATTCAGCAAACAGTGGCTCTGAAAGAAAGAATAATAGAACCTCATGTATTGTCTATGCCTCTGGTTTGAAGGGCCAAGTGCATCTTTTTGGTCGTGTACAAAAGTGTTTTTTAAAATTAATTCCAAATCTTAACATATTATCCAGTAAGGGATTTGCTAAAATCCATAGCGCTGAGATCTAGTGACTGATTTAAGAGACCCTTAGTCTACTATAGTAATATCTGAGGCATTCCAATGTTAAGAGGAGGTTCCATGCTTAAAGCCTTGCATGTCCTCACTAGTGGTCTGCAACGATCTATAATAATAGGTACAGAAATAGTCACAAGGAGAGATATAAAATATGAGCATGATACAATCCACATATCTATGCTCACCAGATACCCAAAATGGGGGCCAATGGTATAATGTATGCATGGGTAAACCTATTCCCCCATTAAGGAAAAAGAAAAAAATTACCCTTTCCTCAATTGGTTCCAACAAGCTACCTAGCCCAGAAGGTTTACACAGGCAACAAGGACCTCTTTAGCGCTTACCTTAATAAAGTTGTATGTTTCTTTTATCACCAATCTTCGCAACGCGCCACTTGACAACGGCTTCCTTCCCGGATTAAGGCACGAAGGAGTTCTAACTGCTAGCGCTATTTAAAGGGCAACCTAATCACAAACGAGAAACACCTGATTTTCGATCTCCCGCCGCCGGTGTTTCATCGCGGCCATCTTACATAGGGCCTGAGGCCAAAATTGGTGTATGGCGGACATGTTTGTAAAGCACGAAAATTTAAAAGAGCACAACCATGGGCGAATAAGCCCACAAAACCCACGGGCTAAATAATTTGTTCCTGATTCTCTAGTTTGTTTGTAATTCATATTCTAACAGGCAAACACCTATATTCCAATTGCACATCGTCTCTATCTCGTGTCGGCCATCTTGAGTAGGGCACAAAGCCGTTCTCTATGAGCCGTGGAAATGTTGGTTGAGCAAGGAGGTTAATGTAAAACTAAGATTTTAGGGCTTTAGGTAAAGATGTTTTATCTTGAGTCATAACGGTAGAACGGATGGAAAATAACGCATTGCTATATTTATACACGATATTCTGGGGAGCATTGTGAAGAACCTGAGTATCTTAGTCGTGTAATCCTCATTTATTTTGGATATGTGCCACATATAGATATAGGAAAAAAGTACACTTATAAACGGTCCATTTGAAACCTCGTTATTGAGGCTAAGATATTGTTCGAACAGCTGGCAAAGGATAAGAGAGGAAGTCGGGGAGAAAGTGGCCGCCATGTTGGAAAGGACAAAACGTCACTCGTTACTGTGCACATAATAACAAGTCAACGAGAAAAAAGTTGCAAAAATTATTACAACAAGAACACAGATCAGTAAATAATGAAACAGAGAGCTTTGTATGAACAACGTGTATTGGTCTGAGGATGTTAAGGAGACCAATACGTCTAGAGGGAGAATTACATCTTATCAAGGGCAGGCATCCTGGCGCTAAACACTTTCAGAGATACACAATTATAAGGCCACACTACAGCAATTAACTAAATCTCCGGAAAGAGCCATGTTTTTAGCCTTTTTCTAAAAGGCAGAAGGTCACTAACTTGTCTAAGTTCCAGGGGCAAGGCATTCCAGAGCTTTGCAGCTGCCACCTCGAAGGACCTGCCACCTGACCTCACCTTCCTAAATGTAGGCACCTTCACTAACTTTGACCCTGATGAGCGCAAGGTTCTCATACCAAGAAAATGTCTTTTGAAAAGACACGGGCCCCAGTCCGTTCAAGGCTTTAAACACTAGGCAAAGAGATTTAAACTGGACTCTTTGTCTCAGTGGAAGCCAGTGTAATTCCGCCAGGGCCCGGGAGGAGGATGACCTTCTGGGCCAGCCAAGGACTAATTTGGCTGCCATGGACTGGATCCTCTGCAGCCTATCAAATAAGAAATTAGGAGACTAAGACACCAGTAAACGGCACATGCGTGATTCACTACCTCCCCTGCGTGATGCCCTGGAAAGCTGGTGTCGTCACGTGGAGGGAGTGTGCCTTCTGCAACTAGAACACTGTCTAAGACGCCAGTAAGTGGTGCATGCGTAATACACTCCCTCCCTTGCGGAATGTCCCCGAAAATGCTCTTAGTCAGCGTTCTAGCTACATAGGGCACACCCCCACCCACGTGACGATACCAGCTATTTCTCGCCTCCGCCTCCTTTACTACATGTACCGGACATACTGGGCGGACCTTGCAACCGGTGGGATCCTTGTGCAGAGCGTAGGTCATACGGACCTTTTTTACTCCGACATTTGTAAGTACAAGCCACCACGCTTTATTACATTGATTTCTGCTATGGAGCCAATACTCTATATGGCCGCATGCCCCAGATCGCCCTTCTACACAACTGCTTTATTGGGCGGGCAGCAACCATTAAGATACATTACTCACCATGTCAGGCTTGCAGTATACACCAAGCAGGCAAGTTTCACCAGTTAGGTGTACCTTTGACATGTTCCCGAGTATCCCATAAAACAAATTCTACTACCGGTCAAGTTATTTTGTATGCTCGCTTTCACCCACACGAGGCATTTTGTATTGAAGAGGATAACTCTCGCCATTTTCCCACGTCGTGAAAACGCAACTTCATCTTTCACGATTGCCACCAACTGCCCTTCCTTCACTTTCTTTTCACGTAGGATCGGATTAAGGTAAAACTCTACGAGGGAATCCATGAGGCTAAGTTCTCAGAGAGTCAAAGTGAGGACGCCACCATTGTTAAATGTTTGATGTTGTCAGTCTTGTTTATGTATCAGTCTAAGTCACCTGTGCTCTCGTCTGTCTAAATATCACGCGCTATCACTGGAAACAACAGCTTCATAACTGTTTTAAAAAAAAAGTATTTTTAAATCACCTGTTGTCAGTAATAATCACCCAATGTGCCACCATGCGATAGACATAGTCCACCCATATCTTTGAATACCCAGATCTTTGAACCTCTTTAATAGATTGGACTAATTTACGAGCAACCAACACAGGGGCACATTGTAGCCACGCAGGGCTATTTTAAGCTACAACCATCATGCATGCCTTCACAAAGACACATGCATGAGACCATCAATCCAAGCGTACTGGAGCGCTAATCTATACTAATATAATGAAGAGAGAGCCCAAACCTTTGAGGCGGGTAATCTCAGGAACCACAGCACCAATCACAACACCCAATACAGCGTTGGAAAGGGCAGTTGCAGCAGAAGGACATAGGCTATGCAGACACCCACCATATACATTTAAAAGGTAAAAGAACTGTGCCAGCAAAGTAGTCCCTTGTGGACGTGTCTGCGTTGTGCTGGGGGCGTGACAAACGATGGTGGTGTGTGGTACGTTCCGCACTTCATGCCATGTCTCATATCGTGTGATGTGGGCATGTGCTGGGGGGGTGGGGGGGTGCGGGATTACGGAAAAAAAGCGAGGGTTGTGCCCAATATTTCATTGTTTTTTCTTCCCAGGTTCTGTACAGTCCAGCTCAGGGTGTCCACCTTGCTCCCTTTAAATACCCCTGCACCCCATAATCATAACCCACCCTTACTCCTTAAAATACCCCAACACCCTTAAGCACTAACCCATCTTAACCCTATAAATATACCCAGTACTCCAAAACTCAAACCTATCCCTAAACCTTAAAAATACCCCTGCACCCCAAAACCCAAACCTAGCCCTGAACCCTATAAATACCCATGTATCTCCAAACCCAAACCTAGCCCTGAACCCTAAAAATACCCCTGTACCCCAAAGCCCAAACCTACCCCTGACCCCTAAAATACCCCTGTACCCCAAAAACCAAACCTAGCCCTGAACCCTTAAAATACCCCTGTACCCCAAAACCCAAACCTACCCCAGAACCCTAAAAATACCCCAGTACCCCAAAACCCAAACCTAGCTCTGAACCATAAAAATAACCCTGTACCCCAAAACCCAAACCTACCCCTGAACGCTAAAATACCCCTGTACCCCAAACACCCAAACCTAGCCCTGAACCCTAAAAATACCCATGTACCCCAAAACCCAAACCTAGCCCTGAACCCTTAAAATACCCCCGTACCCCAAAACCCAAACCTACCCCTGAACCCTAAACATACCCCTCTACCCCAAAACCCAAACCCAACCCTGAACCTTAAAAATACCCCTGTACCCCCATACCTATCCCTAAACCCTAAAACTACCCCTGTACCCCATAACCCCATAACCCAAAACTATATCTGAACCCTTAAAATACCCAAACACCCCAAAACATATACCTCAGTACCCCAAAACATATACCCCTATACCCATACTTACCTTATCCAAACATTTAAAAAAACATGCTTTTACCATTCATGCATTTACAACGAATTTCGTTGTAAATGTATGTGTGGTAAAAGCATATAAAATGTAATGCCATGCGTTATAATGGCATTGCGCAGTCATGGTACTTTCTTGATGAAAGTATGCAGAGTGATGGTATGCGGAAAGAAAGTTGTGGAATAATGGGTGTTTACCCTCCCCCGGTAAGTACATTGGTGGCACGGCGGCCCACATCTCCAGCAACATACTGATATTTTTTCACCACCGACTTGAAAAATGCACAGGTCTCTCTCGTTGATGGCCAGCACCGACATACACTTTTAGACACACCTCCCGCCACAAGATCTAGAATTGCGAACTTTAGAGCTGGGAAGCTACGTTCGAATCTCGGCATCAGCTCAACATCCTGTGATTCCAGGCAAATCGCTTTGTCTCCTCGTGCCTACCACAAATGAATGTGTTCTTCTGTAATGTAAATTGTGCTCATGCCATGTTGTCGAGTTCGCGCTATATAATATTGCAAGGAAAAATAAAGTAGGGAAACTCGAGTTAACACACTACTGAACGCGCACTCTTAAGTGCATCAACAGTGCACTGTGAATCTGAGCGGTTCACAGGCCTGCCACCGATAAGAAATGCTATCAAAACGAAATCCTACAAAACAATATACTACTGGCTGGCAGCAATTCATACCCGGACAACGTCGGGACGGGCTGCTAGTGCTATATACAATGCAAGACATGCATGTCAATTTATCATGACCTATCTGCACTTAACAAACCTTTTCCTTTTCAGGTACTCCTCTTTTAAGGATCTGTAAGTTACAAAGGTCCCACTACACTCACAGCACACTTCAGGGTGTGTGCTGATACTTGCATCACTGTAGCCATCCTTTTTACACCACGCACTCACTTTGGTCCTGACGAAAGCCTCTTTACCATACCTGAAGGCTGAAACTAGTAGGCCTAAACTTAAAAAGGGATACAGAGGTACATTTTAAACCTCACGCTGATCCCGTTAAAACGTATTTTTATCCTTGTCTTAGGGCCCTTCTATTAAAACTTTTATAAGGGCATTGCTAAAGACTTTTTTAACACATAACCGCACTTCACATAGCACTTCACTCTTGTCACATTAACAACCAGCTCCACTGTAACTCAGGCGTTGAAGCACAGCCGGATTACATTAGGTGGCCCGGCTGGGCCTCGATGATGAAGCATGCCACCTACCAGGTAGGTGGGTGAGGGGTTTACTAAAAAACAACGTGTGTTGTTTGCGCTCCTGTCTATATCAGTATGGGTTAAAAACCACTTACCTGAACCAGCTATAAGGCCTGTCCTCATTGTTTATTGACAACAGGGTCAGTAAACATTAAACCAATTGGAAAATCTGTGGTTCCTTCCAGTACTGCCCACTCTGGTAGCCACCACTGGTACATCCACCCGATGCCCCTTCAATGAAGGCTTTAGACCGTCCCTGCTAAGGCAACCCCTGTCATCCTGTATGCATTGTTCTACTGCATTCATCATGGTGGGCCGACCTAGCAATACCAGCAGTGAGCGATGACCCGCATCTCGCCATTTGAGCACATACTTCGATACTGCAAACAAGACAGTTTGTATGACGTGATGATGTATATGTTTTCCCATTGAATTTAGACTCTCTTTGATGTTAGACAAGGCTGTGCAATTGGCTGTTGGTTTTGATCCAAGTGCCTGATGTACCAATGCCTCTTACCCATTCTGTGTCTCTGGGGCGATGTGTTGATACTTGAGGGGCCCAAGTTTTGTTCAGAAGTTCCAATGTATGTGGTTGACCGCACCTTCCATGAATGGCACGCCAACTACATCCTTGGGTGTATATTAAGAGACTATTATCAAGGCCGAGGTTGGAGTAAGGTTTATGCTTCAGTTTAGGTGTGGGCTTGGATTTATAGTAAGGGTTAAGACTTGGCTTTGGTCTGGGATGAAATGAAAGTAAGGATTAGTATAATGGTTAAGATTAGGGTTTCATTTTTGTTTTGGGTTAGGGTCAGAGTTAAAGATATGTTTAAGGTAAGGAGTAGAACTCAGGTTAAGGTTAATGCTTGGCGAGCGATAATTTTTATGCACAGTGTTAAACTTATCTTTAAGTGCATGGTTATGGTATAGTTTAGAGTTATTTTTATGATTGAGGTTGGACTAGGGTTTTGTGCAACTTAGTGTGAGAGTTTCAATTCGGACTTTAAGGTTAGTGTTGTGCTTAGCATTACGGATAAAGTAAATGTTATTGTTTTTGTTAATGTTAGAGCTAGAGTAGGAACTTTGTTTAGGATTAAATTTAGGGTTGATGTTGGTAAGTGTTACGGTAAACTATGGCTAAGGGTATAGGTCAAGTTAAGGGTTGGAGTTGTAATTGGAGGTTACGGTTGGAGTATGTGGTAGGGGAGTTTTTAAGGTTCTACTTAGGGGCAGGTTTAAGTTTAGTGATACAACTATACTTAGTGTGATAGGATTTTATTAGGGTTAAGGATTGCATTAGGTAAGATTTAAGGTATTTCTTCGTTGGTCCACTCATTATTGTAACATATAATAACGAACAATATTCACATGGGCAAAAGCTGTCTGGTTTTCAAACCCCGTTGATATCTGTTGACCAGGAAATACATACCTACTCGTCCTCTCATGTCACATTTAACATAGTGGAGCAGTCTTAAGTTTGGATGTTTCTCTCTCATTCATGAAGTTAATTTCTTTTTTCTTTTTATGAATCGTAATTCTTCTAGTTGTTTATCTTTTTAATTTTCTGACTATTTTGTATATTCCTTCATATATTGTCCTTCTTTCTCTTATTCATTGTTGCCTTTGTTCTTTTCTTCTCTATCTTTTTACCCTGTTATTTCTTTACTACACATCTTTTTATGCATTGTTTTTTCTTCTTCATTGTCCCTTTAATTTGTTATGTTTTTATTACGTCTCTAATGTTATATATGTTTATTCCGTGGATTGGGACTATCCAGTTCTGAGCTGAAGGCATTCTACTTGAAATGTACGCAATAAATGAAATTAAATATAGGTGCATATCTATAGTCTGTATTTAAACTACAACAAATATTAAAGGTAGTTTCACACTAAGACAAGTGAATAAAAAACGGAAATGAACCTTGACTTGAAGCACTTTGAAGAAGTGTGCACTTCACAATTTGCCAAGTTGTTTCATCCTCGCCGCTGCTGTCTTTGTCTAAAAACTATAGTGGGTCTGCTATAAAAATCATCACTTCATCTCCTGAGATCTGTGGGAGAGCGTGCCCCTGGATGAGTCTAACTCCTGTTTTATCTACTTGGGCCTTTCTTCTGATGGGCACCTGAGCCCCGTGGGTGATGCTGAGACAGAACAGGGGCCGCCACCTCCCCATGGCTGCTAAGCTCCAGCCTGCAGACACTCCTCCCCTCCTGCCACGGGTTTCACACGGTTTAGCTTTAACCCCTTCAGCGCTAATGACAAGGGTAACTCGTCATGGACTTTCCATTGATTTCAATGGAAAGTCAATGGAACCCCTCGCACACCCCTTAGCAGCCAAGTGGTTAAATAAGCGCGCGGGGCTTGTACTCCCCAAAGGACGGGAGTTGATGAGCTGCAGCAGATGAAACATGTCCATCTTCACCCCCCGCCCTCCCTCTCTTTGCAGATTCCCGCCCTCGGCGGTTCTTGGCCTGGGGCGCCACGGGGTTTGGGCGGAGGGGGCGGTGTGCACAGCCTGAATTGTGAGGCGACACAAAAGACGGAGCAGGCTAGGGTGCAAGAGGGGGCAGAGGAGGGAAGCTTAGAAAGAGATGGACCACTGGGAAAAGTAAAGGTTCGGGATAAAGACTGAAATGAGGAGAGACAAAGAAACAGATTGAAAGGAGACAGCAAAGAAGGAGAGAGAGGGGTGAAATGGGTATATATATATATATATATATGGGTTGGTTGCCTACAAAAGGTGGCACAGGACAGTGGAGCAGGGAGCTGGTGGTAGACTGGGTGGGGCAATGGTAGTTTTGAGGTTAGGAGGCAACAGTGAGCAGGAGCTATCCGGATTTGCTCTGGAAGACTGGGGTTGCTGTGACATGCACTGTTTTGTTTTCAATCACTCATGGCCTCTTTCTGTGTCCCCTGAAGTGCTGGCCCAGTGTTAAGCAAGGCTCTTTAGGCATTTAGGTAAGGAGGCAGCAGGTATGGGGCCACCAGATGCAAAATAAATGACCCCATTATAAAATGTCACCTCTCCTGTAGCCTCAAAAATCAAAGCACCACCCATGGAATGGTGGGTGGCCGTTTTCTATTAATTGAGGAGCTAGTGTGGGATGTAAATTGCACTATAATGCCAACCTCTCCTGAGGATGAAACCATAACACACACACGCACATATGCACGCACACACCTGTTCTAACCACTCTTAGAAACCTGTAAATGTTGCAGGTTTCCAGCCAAAGAATTTATGGTACGGCTTATGTTCCGGAAGATCTTTCGGTGGATCCCCAGACCAGAAAAACCGTCACCCAGGCCCTCGTCACCAGCCGACTGGACTACGGAAACGCCCTATACGCAGGAACCACAACCAAACTTCAGAAACGACTCTAGCAAATACAGAACGCCTCCGCACGACTCATCCTCGACATCCCCCGCCACAGCCACATATCCGCCCACCTGAGAAACCTGCACTGGCTCCCCGTCAACAAGAGGGTCACGTTCAGGCTCCTCACCTACGCACACAAAGCACTCCACGGCAATGGCCCCGAATACCTCAACAATCGCCTGTCGTTCTACACCCCCACCCGCCAGCTACGCTCTGCCAGCCTCGCCCTCGCAACCGTCCCACGGATCCGTAGAACTACCACCGGAGGAAGATCATTCTCCTACCTGGCAGCCGAAACATGGAACTCCCTCCCTGCACACCTACGACTGACCGAGGACCATCTTACCTTCAGGAAACACCTCAAGACCTGGCTTTTTGAACAGGAGCGACACCCCCCCCTCCCTCCAGCGTCTTGAGACCCTCACGGGTGAGTAGCGTGCTCTATAAATGTACTGATTGATTGACTGATGCCGGTTATCATGCTGTTGCCTTGACTTCTGTTACCTTGAAGAGACCTGGAGCAGGAATTATTCATAACTGCCTTACCTTATATGGGAGCCTACCTTGGACTGTTGTGATTTCGATTTATACATCCCATACATATTTAGATTATAAGTTGGAATCAACGCAATTGGATTACTCACAAGCTTGTGAGTTTTACCTCGATGAGACTACAATTGTTATTTCCTGTTCTTACTACTGAATTCTCACTTTATATGCAAGCCCTGACGAAGTTCCTTTGGCATCTGGGAACGAAACGCGTTGGCTGTGTGCCTGTTTTCACCAACTTTAAATAAAAGAGAAGATTGATGGACTATTCTTGTTTTGTCTTGATTGACTTCAATCAAAGTGCACCTTCCTTACTCATGATAAATTTATGGTGTTCATAAATCGCAGTCATGCAAGGGTGCAAACCTGTGTGTGCAGATTTACGCATGCCTGTGATTCGGACCCAAACTGACTAAAGCCTATCCCTCCAACGCTTATAATTACAAAAAAATCACTGATGTAGAATATCAACACCCAGCACTCCCTGTTATGCATGGTGCAGGATCTGCTTTTCAAAGAGACTTCTTTGAAATGTATGTTTTACAGAAATCCACCTCTCTCTTAAATCCACACACAGCATCACTTCACCTAACTATCCCCCTAAAGCTTGCACTGCTCAGATATCCCTCCTTTCTTTGTCAATAGCCCTTAAACTGTCCACTCATCATGCAATGCCACACTATTCTTGGATGAGAACCTATGCCACATGCTCCACCTTCCAAAAAGGGCCTGATTGACAAACACACACACACACACCTCTTCTAAGATTGGTATCCTGTAATCATGTACAATGCCTGGTGTATTGCCTCTCTCTCATCCTCCCTCCCAAATATGATCCATGATCTATCCTCCACATGCTGTCTCAGACAGACACAATGTCTACAATTTGTTTAATATTATACACCACCTACATTGCCTTATTTATCCTCTCAGATACGCAGCGCCTAAAGTTGCCCCACGCTAAGCAAAACAGTGGAATTTTTGCATTTTTGAATTACACCATATTTATGTCTAGCCCTGCACTATAAAACATCTTACACCTGATGCTTTCAGCATGATTGTTGCTGCTTTTCTGCACTCTTTGTTTGACGAATTGAAAGTGGTGCTGGTATTGTTGCGTGGAAATTCAAAGTTGCCAAGTGTTTCTATGTCAAGTGTCAAACTTTAGCAACACAAAGAGATGATGGACGGAATGCTGAACATTGTCAAACACTCACAGGCAGTCACAGACAGGGGTGGCTCGTCCGCTATGGCAAAGGAGCGTCGCCCAACTGTGGGAAGCAGAACCTAAAATGATAATAACTTTGCGTTATTATCATTTTAGGCTGCTTCCTGCTGCTTTGCGGGCATGTGAGTGGGCTGCTCTGCTCTGCTCTTTGAGCAGGGCAGGGGCGAAGTGGTTTGCCCACTGAAGTGTGCAATGGCTGTTTGGTTGGCCCTATTGGGCCGCCCAAAGCAGTCATGCGCACTTTCCATGGAGAACAAGCCCAGACCTGCATTCCCTAGTTCAGCTTCAAACCAGGATTGTCAAAACGAATCACAACGCTGCTGCAGTGTTGTGGTTTGGTCAAGGGAGCCTGGGTGCTCACCAATCGCAACGCTGCACTGCACCGTTGTGATTGGTTAGTGGGACCTGCTTCCTGAATGTGCTTGAGGACAGCAGGAGCAGAGAGTCGCGGGACCTGGCCGGTAGCAAGGTAAGTTTATTTTTATATCTAATGTATCCATCTCCCCTCGCAATCCCCACGCGTCCAACCCGCCACCCGCAAGCCATGCCAGCCACCCCTGGTCACAGATGTGTGTTAAATCCATTGTGTCAAATGTTCTCAGTCTTGACTTTTTAGCTGACATCAAACTGAATTCTGGAAATTGAAATCTTGCTTCTAACATTGTAAACATGGACACAAGACCCTCCGCAGTAATGTGCAGTTGGTTAAAAAGCCAGAATTAGTTGAATGGGTCACACACGGCAATGGGGCACCTTACAGCTATTATTTTTCGTTGTTATGTCTTATTTCATGCTTTCATCCCTGTCCCGTGCAAATGGTAACAGTACATGTTACACAGATACCAGTTACACATTTTTACATTTTTTTTTAACTTTATTTTTCAGTATATGTAACATATAAAAAAAAACAATTGGCATCGCTACAACACATGTATACAGTTCGACAACCTCATTAGGGCACTTAGGAACGTAGGTATCCTACAGCGAGGTACGGACACATGAGCAACAACAGACTAGCAGGCAAATAAATAACATCGTGAGGAAGCAGCCGGGCACAGCACAACTCTCGTTGATAGATAACTCTAGTGGTCCCCCCTCCCTCACCACCAAACGCCGACCCCACTGATGAACACATCTCTCCACTTGCACCATCAGACTCGCTCCAGGAAGACCGCCCCCTCTCTGTCAGTCCCGAGGCACACATGACTCGCCAGGCAAGTAAATCGTCCTGCAGTTTCTTGGCTCTCCGAGTAAGCTGCATGTGAGTTTCCTCTGCCAGGGACCACTCTCTAACATCTTTAAGCCAGGTGGGCACCTCCGGGGCCCTCTGTCCCATCCAAGTGACCGCCACCCTGCGCCAGGCAAGCACCAACATCAACTGCAAAAGTTTATAGGAGAGCTTCCTTTTCTTGGGTCTGGGGACCAACGCCAGTAAACAATGCAAGGGGTTCATTGCTATTTGAAGGCCTGTAGTGATGACTATACGAGCTACCACCCACACCCAGAAGCTCCTGACCAAAGGGCAGTCCCAGGCTAAGTGTAAGAAGCCCACCCCCTCTGCACTACATCTGGGGCAGCTGTCTCCCCTGTCCCCAGAGATGCGCTTTAACGAGACCTTAGTCAGTTAGGTGTGGTGTAGGAAGTTAAAGTGTATCAATTTGAACCGTGCATTACACGATACCTTGCGCTTGAGGGAACCTATACGTTTCCACTGCCCCTGTTCCAGCGCAGTACCGAGATCTGCCTCACATGCCTCCCAGGACGGCGGTACCGGTGGGGCGGAGTCCTGTTTCATGGCTTTATATAGCAGAGATCAGTTTACTCCCACTGCCGCAGGAAAGAAGAATGTCTAAGGTGTGGGTCATTGGTGGTGCGTCCAGGCACTGAGGCCAGGTAACCGTCACTATATCCCGCAGTCCCCGATAGTGCAGATATTGCCCTCTCCCAAGGCCGAAGGCCTCCTCCGCCTGGTCATAAGTCAGGAAGGACTCGCTGGTGTATAGATCAGCTAGAGCCCCGCATCCACCTTCCTGCCAAGAGGGGAAAGACACGTGCTTCTCCATGGATACGAAAGGGGCCAGTATCCAGACCGGTAGTTCCCTATGGAAGGGCGCCCTCCGCTAGATCCTTTAAATAAACCGCTGCCAGATGCCTGCTGTGTGATGCACAACATAAGGAAGAGTCTCGTCCGCTCCCCTGCCCTGCATCAGCGTGACCTGTAGCCCCTGGATGTCTGCCCTGCCCGCCAAGAGGCGCGTCTCCCAGTTATCTACGTCCGTGAACCACCGGGCCGCAGGCTGTAGTTGTGCCGCATAATATTATAAGTCGAAGCGTGACGCTTCCAGACCTCCCTCCTCGCAGCTGCGAACGACAGTGTGGAGTGCTACCCTGCTATGCCGGCCCGCCCAGAGCAGGGACGTGAGCAACATGTTAAGAGTGTGAAAGACTCAGGGGGGAAGAGGACACAGTGAATTCTGGAGGACATATAGCGTCCTGGGAAGCATCACCATCTTGGCGACGGCCAGCCGTCCCATTAAAGAAATTGGCAAAAGGACACCGACTGCTGTAAGGACTTATTCTGGAGCAGCAACTGTGAGTCCGTCGGGGCCACCTGTATTCCGAGATAACGGAATTCCTCCCTCTCCCAACGTATCCCGAGGTCTGGCAAGTCTCCCAGTGGCACCGAATCAAATCCCGCAAGCGGGAAGATCAGAGACTTGCGGCGGTTAAGTCTCAACCCCGACGCCTTGCCAAACCGATCCAGGTGGCGCAGCAATATCGGCAGTGCCTCCCACTGAGCTGTCAAGTAGAACAAGGCATCATCCGCATGTAAAGAGATGACGTTGCATGTGTCCCCCACCATAATACCCCACTGCGCCATCTCCGTTCGAACTTGGACAGCAAAGGGCTCTATGGCCAGGGCAAATAGGAGCAGTGAGAGGGGACACCCCTGGTGTGTACCCCATCCCAGTCGCCACTCCTCGGACCGTGCAGCTCCCAGTCTCACCCTGGCGCGAGGGGCCATATATAGGATGCGAATCCAGCGACAAAAGTTGGGGCCCAAACCCACTGCCTGGAGGACCTCAAGTAGATACCCTCAATCGACTGTATCAAATGCTTTAGCGAGGCCAACCGATACCAGAACCACCTGCTCCTCCCTACCACGTACCTCATGCATAATGTGATTCAACCGCCGCAGGTTCATGGCCGTGTTGCGTCCTGGAATAAACCCGCACTGATCTTCATGGACCAGGTGAGACATATATGGCCCCAAGCGCGTGGCCAGTAGCTTGGACTCTTCACGTCCATGTTGATCATCGTAATCGGATGATACGATGAAGGGTCATGCTTGTCCCCCGGTTTCAGGATCATACATATTTCCCCCTGTGTCATACTCAGTGGGAGAGTCTCGTGTTCAAACGCCTTGAGGTATACCCTTTCTCTCTATTTTATTTGATTGGCATTTGCATAGGTCTAGGTGTTTATCAGTGTTTATCTGTTTACATTAATAAGGAGGATTTCCCTTTCGGTGGGGTTTTATCAGGTTTTAGGATTAATCTTAAAACTGAAAAGCCTAAATATATTCCAAACTCTCTCTCTTTCTCTCTCTCAAGCACCTACACATGCTCATCTGTACTCATGTGCATACATAGTGTACCTGGTATATTGTCAATGTGCCACCTTGTTTGCACACTCCCTATTTTTTTATGCAAATTGATATTATTTCTGAATCAATGCGGTTACATCAGATTTCTCCGCTGTTTGAAAGGTACAATATGTGTTTTCTCAGTTTGTGTTGTCCTTCATGCTTTGCTGACCGGAGGAAATAGAAGTGATAGGAATCTAGGCAAAAACATCTAATAAAGGTTGATAGTTTTATTCAAAATCAGCTCAATGTCAATGTTGATAGTTTTATTTTAAAATCAGCTCATTGTGCAACATTATAAAAATAATATTTTGACATCACAATATTTGTAAATGATAAAATGTTGTATCAGGAACACAACATGATATTGCTCCTACACATCCTGTAAGGGCATTGATGATTGATTGAGTAATGGAAGGGCTGTCTGTGGTCCTAAGTTCCATCTTCAGCTCATCTCTTGGGTGCCAGCACTGGGGTCTGAGTATTCTTGGTCGGCCCTCCTAAGAAATTGTTGATGGTCAGAGGGTACCCATTATTGATGACCAAGTCATTCAATTTTTGGTTGTCTGTGCATGATGTGAGTTCATCCTCATTCACTTTTGAGATACAAACTGGTTTGTCAATGTATTTTTTTAAAGTCTGATTTATTAAGAAAAAACAAATAAGATTACAGCAAGAAAAAAACAAATGGAACGCATTTGACATAAAAATGGTTAAGTAAAGTGAAAATGCAAGGGGATAACATTCTAAAGCTGGAAAGAAAGAATTACATCATATAAAACATTAAGGGGGTGCAAGGGGGAATGAAGCAACAAGTTAATAATACATAACAATTAAAAATATCAATCAATGCATTTTTAGGTTTCGAAACCTGGCGAGGGGCGAAGCCCCTCCCAGATCGAAATCTATTGTTTTCAATAGTGAGGTTAGGACAGCCTCGGTTTCCAATTGGCTAGCTCCATAAATGGAGACTAGCCATTGGGAGACAGAGGCTGTCAATCGCGCTTTCTCACGAAAACGCGATTCGGGGGCGTTTCTGGTGCTTTTTTTAAGCCCGCCCCTTTTTTCATCATGCCTTTCTGGGCTCCGCCCCACTCCCGCATTTTGTTCCCTGCCGTGTCTTTTTCCCGCCGTGAAGATCACCGCCGCCAGCCTGGGGATTCTGTGACGCGCTGTCCCGCCCCCTCAACCCAGAGCCGCGCTTCTATTGGCCGCTCATGTCTTTTTCCCGCTGTGAAAATCACCGCCGCCAGCCTTGGGATCCTGTGAGGCGCTGTCCCGCCCCCCCCCCCAACCCAGGGCCGCGCTGCTATTGGCCGCAGCCGACCCCGGAAGTCAGGCAGGCCGGGGGCGGGACGACAAGACACCCGGAAATGACCTCCCTTCCCCAGGGCTGCCCCTGGGGTGCAGTAGCCTCCGAGAGTCCCCGGCTGTTCGTGACTGCGCTGCCCGCCTCCTCCTCGCCGATCATCATGGGAGTGAACGAGGCTTGGCTCTTCGTCTTCTTGGAAGTCGGAGCCATCACTGCCCGGGGGCTGGGGGAGACCTGTGCTCGCTGCGCCGCGGGAGCTGATGCCGCCTCACCGTCCGCATGCCCCTGCCCGGCTCCCGCTGCCTCGCCGGCAGCCAGCCTCATGCTGAGAGAGACCACAGCTCAGTGCAGCCGCAGGTCCCCGGCACGCCGCTGCAGCCTCTCGCCACTGTCCTCCAGGTAACGCTGCTTTGTGTTGCTGTTGATGATAGTTTGTGTATTGGCATTGACAACACTGAATACGTTGCCATGGTAATAAACGTTCATTGAATGACGAGGGACCACGAGCCCTGCCGCGGCCAGTGTCCGGTTGCGAACGCAGAGGAGTTCTGCCCGCGCGCCTGCAGGGGGTCAAGGAAGCCTCGCGCAGCTCTGCCCGCCTCTCCCCCCCCCACCCCCCACCCCTTGGGTCTGCTGCAGCTACAACGCCACTACTGTCTCCCGTACTTATCAGGAGGAGTTTTATGAAGCTCCGGAGTAATCTAAGACACTTCAGTGCGCTCGAACAGGAAGAGTGATCGAATCATTCTAAGGCAGTTGTAGGTGTTATGCATACATTTCTAGGCAGTGGTTGGTGATGATTCGTCCACCCTTATCTGGACACGGGGTTCGATTATATTATGTGGAGATCCCGTGGCCAATTACTTCCTGCCAGGCTAGCTTTGGGACACAGCAGCTACCGAACTAGGGAGCCGGGGCTGCCTTGGCAAGCGTGGGGTGACTTGAGAAGTAGATTCAGCTCTGACGTGCAACTGTCACTGTCACTCGCTATCACACATCGGCTGGGGGAGACAGCACAGGGTCACACCATAAGATAGAGGGGTCCCTGGATCCTAGGAGACCAATGGAGAGAAGGGGCACTGAATATGCTTCTCTACCAGCACTTTGAGGAAGCTTGCACTACTATTGTCGTGCCATTCCTGTTCTGAGCGAGGGGAGCTTGCACTGCTATTGTCGTGCCGTTCCAGTTCAGAGTGAGGAGAGCTTGCACTGCTATTGTCGTGCCGTTCCAGTTCAGAGTGAGGAGAGCTTGCACTGCTATTGTCGTGCCGTTCCAGTTCAGAGTGAGGAGAGCTTGCACTGCTATTGTCGTGCCGTTCCTGTTCTGAGCGAGGTAAGCTTGCACTGCTATTGTCGTGCCGTTCCTGTTCTGAGCGAGGGAAGCTTGCACTGCTATTGTCGTGCCATTCCTGAGCGAGGGAAGCTTGCACTGCTATTGTCGTGCCGTTCCTGTTCTGAGCGAGGGAAGCTTGCACAGCTATTGTCGTGCCGTTCCTGTTCTGAGCGAGGGAAGCTTGCACTTTTATTGTCGCGTCGTTCTTGTTCTGACCGAGGGAAGCTTGCACTGCTATTGTCGTGCCATTCCTGAGCGAGGGAAGCTTGCACAGCTATTGTGCCGTTCCTGTTCTGAGCGAGGTAAGCTTGCACAGCTACTGTTGTGACATTCCTGTTCTGAGAGAGGGAAGCTTGCACTGCTATTGTGGTGACGTTCCTATTCTGAGCGAGAGAAGCTTGCACTGCTATTGTCATGCCGTTCCTGTTCTGAGCGAGGGAAGCTTGCACTGCTATTGTCGTGCCGTTCCTGTTCTGAGCGAGGTAAGCTTGCACTGCTTTTGTCGTGCCATTCCTGTTCTGAGCGAGGGAAGCTTGCACTGCTATTGTCGTGCCGTTCCTGTTCTGAGCGAGGGAAGCTTGCACTGCTATTGACGTGCCGTTCCTGTTCTGAGCGAGGGAAACTTGCACTGCTATTGACGTGCCGTTCCTGTTCTGAGCGAGGGAAGCTTGCACTGCTATTGTCGTGCCGTCCCTTCGCACTGCTATTGTCGTGCCGTTCCTGTTCTGAGCAAGGGAAACTTGCACTGCTATTGACGTACCTGTTTTGAACGAGGGAAGCTTGTACTGCTATTGTCGTACCGTTCCTGTTCTGAGCGAGGGAAGCTTGCACTGCTATTGTTGTGCCGTTCCTGTTCGGTTGTGCCGTTCCTGTTCTGAGCGAGGGAAGCTTGCACTGCTATTGTCGTGCCATTCCTGTTTTGAGCGAGGGAAGCTTGCACTGCTATTGTCGTGCCAGTCCTGTTCTGAGTGAGGGAAGCTTGCACTGCTATTGTCGCGCTGTTCCTTTTCTGAGCGAGGGAAGCTTGCACTTCTATTGTTGCGCTGTTCCTTTTCTGAGCGGGGGAAGCTTGTACTTCTATTGTCGTGCCAGTCATGTTCTGAGAAAGAGAAGCTTGCACTTCTATTGTCGTGCCATTCCTGTTCGGAGCGAGGGAAGCTTGCACTTCTATTGTCGCGTCGTTCCTGTTCTGAGCAACGGAAGCTTGCACTTCTATTGTCGTGCCAGTCCTGTTATGATCGAGGGAAGCTTGCACTGCACTAAAAACGACGTTTTAGAGACATTCTAAAGCAAATAAAATAAAAGATGGGATGAAAACTGAAGTTTATCTTGATTGAGACAAGTTGCCAGTCGGATAACACCAAGGGAAATGCATTACATCTAGTCTTCCGGTCTAGCTTAAATGCCACTTTATTGCCATGTATGGCACATCTAGATTATATCTCCAAGAGGGACAACAGGCTTGGGGTTAGGATGTAAAATTGTAGGCTTTCTAATTGGTGCTGCCAAAAATGAAATGTGATCTGTGATGTTTAGATGCTGCTCTGTTAGTTTTTTTTTCCTTATGTCACTGCTGTCATATGTTTTTATTTATTATTTTAAAGTGGCTGTATTTATCCAGTCCATAATGGAGTCTGTTAATCATTGTAATTGCCTTTGTACAAATGTAGCAAAGTCTTTACTCAATTTAATGAATTTGGCAATATGAAGGGCTGAGTTGGCCCTGCCATAAGGGCACAAGAGATTTCAGCAGCAGTCACTTAATGTGCAGAATGAGCTTACCAATTGAGATAAAAATGTGTCATAAACAATGTCAATAGCTCTAACTTTTTCAAAGGCGAAACCGTTGCATTGTAAATGCTTGTTTAACCTTGAGTTTTCCTTTTCAGTTAGAGCATAGGGTTTCCTGTGTGGCATAACATCCTTGGTTTCCAGACAATGCAGCAGTCGTGGACTCTGTGGCACAGTAACATATCTGCCTCCCTGGCATTAAATATGTCCTCATAGTCCGTGTACTCCTCTAGAATTCCACTCATATCCACTGGCGCAAATACAGTGGGGATTCATAAGATGTAAGTACCTGCCAAGAAATGGAACACATACAAGCTGACATCTTTGAGGGTCTTGTTGTTTCTCTTTCCTTTTGTTTACTGCTTTAGGTACACACACACATTTACACATTTCAAGTGTCAGAGTAAATATGATTTCAGGGTGAGACAAATTTGGTTGGAAAGATACAGGTCTGATGTCCCGTGCATGCCCTTCCTTGCATTTAATATTACAAGCAAGTAATGCTTTGGGACAAATATATACCGTATATTAGGATGAAGGAAAACCTAAATTGTTCCTCCCCACGAACTTCACTCTCTTGATTAATCAAATATCAATTCAAATCATGGTCAAAGAACAGTTCAAACAAAAGTCTTGAAATCATTTTTTTTAAATCATTTGCATTTAAGGCATTTGGAGGAATTCACACAGAAATTCGATGCCTGTTTAATATTAACAAATGGACTCTGCCATCCCTACATAAAGCAGTCTTGCACATTCATAGATTTGAACATGTGCCAGAGTGCAAAAATAATCTTGCACCACATCACAAATGCTGGGGTGCAACCCACGAGACGTACCTCAGACCTTGGACTCCTTTTTATCTAAATTTAGAGGCAGGAATAAAGGAGCATGTGTGGAAACTGGTTCGGGGAGGAGGGGGTCCTAAAGAAAACAGGGGCTACTGGGCTTCAATGGTGCGGACTAGAGTCTTTCATCTCTGGTGTCTAGGGCTCCCTTACTACTGGACATGAAATTAGCGGCGGCCAGCACGAATCGGAGGTATAGGGTCAGTGGTCTGAGGGGGGCAGGCATGAGGGAAGAGGGTATTTAATTTTTTTTTTTTTAAAGTACCGTCTGGCTGCTTCCTCGCCGCGAGTCTCCTCCATAGTCTCCCTCACTGGTCTGAAAACGAAGCACGCCCAGGCTCCCAGTCAGCCAATCACAACACTGCTTTAGGAGTGTTGTGATTCATCTGAGCCCCATGCTTTGTCGCTCAGACGCTGACTGGGAGCCTGGGCATGTTCTCCACACAGGCTGTAATGCAGCCTGCGTGGAGAACATGCAAAGTGTGCAAGACTGATGGGCCGGCCAAGCAGTCATTGTGCACTTAGGAGGGTGCTACCACTGCTCCCCTGCCCCCTCATGCAACGTGAGTTATTTTAATTTTATTTTCCCTTTATTTCACTGCTAAAAAGCATTGGGGTGACGCTCCTCCACCTTAATGGAGGGGCTGCCATTGCATAAAACTGAGCACCAGTCACACTCTTTTATCACCGAACCCTCAAGGTAGGGAAGCAGAGCAGCCCAGGGCTTACTCAGAGAGGTGGTGTGAGGTAGTAACTCAGAACTCATTAGAGACAACATTGCCACTCAAATTCCTATCCATCTAGCCAGTCATTTTATTTTAAAATACTTGAAAAGAAGAGCAATGTGTTCTACTCTCATCTAAATACAACATAGAGTATGAATAACTATGGACTATTGCAAAAGGTTTTCATAGTTAGAGAAAAATAAAATGGTGACAGATGGGAAAAATATTTGGTTTAAATAATAACAACAACATGTTTTTATGAAAGGTTGAGACCAGTGAACATCACATTTAGCGAAGACAATTAAATACGAGAACAGCTGCAATTCTTAACAGAGTGGAATCAAGCATTATTCCTGCAAATGTTCTATAGTGTGTCGACATTATTAATGATGCCTTCTGGATTAATGCCTCCTCACTGTATACTATCAACACATGAATTCCTGAGTTTAACCCCCGAATATTTTAAGAAGCAAAATATAAATCTTCATATAAAGAATATGACGAAATAATTGATATATTCAGCAGTTCTGAAAATCTGGCATCGATCTGACCTCCCTGGACCTATATTGGTCACCCCTGCCTAAGATGTAGTCTTCTGTGGGTTTCCTTAAGCACTAAGAAAACTATGGGCTTTGAACTTCAATGAACTGCCAGAGACAATGCCAGATTGAGTGAAGGCTTTTAGGCACTAGAAAAGAGCCTTGCAGCGACGGCCCCTCTGCATGGCACATGACCTTCGCCCCACTGGCTCAGAGCCAGCAGCTGAAAAATAAAACAATATTTTACTATTGTTTTATTTTTCAGCTGCTGCCTCTGAGCGAGTGCGTATAGGAAGGGGCTGGCTGGGCTTTGGGAGGGGGAGGAGTGTTGTGCACTTCTAAGTGTGTATGTCTGTTTGGCCAGCCGTCCTAGGCTGACCAAACAGACATGCGCACTTAGGTTTATCTAACCCAGCTGTATTGTATAGCCGGGTTAGAGAAAGGCACAGACTCGTTGGGCCCGATTTACAAAGGTAAAATGAGACGAAAGTCTAACTTTATGACTTTTGGTATTCACCAAAGGCATTTACTACTTGTAAATGACCTTTGTGAAGACCGAAAGTCTAACTTTACAACTTTCGGTATTCACAAAGGACATTACGAGTGGTAAATGCCCTTTGTGAATACCGAAAATCATAAAGTTAAACTTTCATCTCAGTTTACCTTTGTGAATCGGACCCTCTGTGCCCAAGCGGAGCATAAACCAGCCTGCTCAGGCCAATCCCCATGCTGCTCTCAGAGTATGAGAGCAGCACCCGAATGGGGCCTGAGACTGCCAGGAGAAGCAAAACGGAGGCATGCCGAAGCACGAGGCAGCTGCAGGAAAAAAGTGAGTTTAAATCTTTTTATTTCAACCCCTCCCTCCCTCCCGCTCCCCGTCCGGGCTCTCCTGCTGCTCTGCCGTCCCGCCACTCCGTAGTGGCCGTATCCGCGGCTGGATCCTTGATGTTAAAACTATGGGTGACTCCAACCCACCATGGAAATGCCCAGTGAAAGCAACGGGCAGGCCTGGTACAGGACAATACAAAATAAGAATGAGTAAAGCGCATGAACTTCAGAAATGAATTACAATTTGTAGACACTATCTACCGTTCTATCAAGAAATTAAAATATGGAACGCCATCCCTCCCCACATCAGAATGACCGCCCACTTCCCAAAGTTCAAGACTTTACTCAAAGCCCTCTTCCTGGAAGCCACCTGAACTGTATGGGATGCTAATAGTACCCCTAACCCGTGTAGTCACTACGATCTGTATATTTTTGTTATTTGCAATCCCTATGAGTTGTCCAGTTATCAATCTTCCATTGCCGATAAGGCACATTGTTGTACCTGGTGTGAAGCGCCCTGATACCTTCGGGTCCAGTTAGCACTATACAAAACTTTTAATAAATAAATAAATAAATAAATAAAATGCTATGAGTGTGTCGGGGTCCAAGGGTGCATGGACGGTCAGTGTAAATGGTACATTTAAAAAAAGATTACAAGGGAATGCCAATGGAATTGGGAAGTGCCAGCAAGCAGTGGGGAGACAAGGAGGTGTGGGGATGATATAGCCCTCCCCCATATGATGAAAGATATGGCCCCATTCTCACATACAGTGTATGGTATTTCACACACCAACTCCACGTTGACACAGAACCTACAACTCCTGATGTGTCTGGTACTGTATTGTTTTGCATTCTAATACTTCTTTTCTATTGCACTTTGTACCCCTTGGTTGTCATAAAGCGCCATGATTGACATCAGGTTCTTTGTGCCCATTCTGAGTGCATGGTTGAAAGGGGTGCATGCTAAAACCTTACCTATCTGGATATGATTTGTGAAGCTTAGAGATGCTGCAAGCGGCAACATCATCACACTCCAGCTTGAAGTGCAGGAGACAGGGTAGGAATAGACACAGGCACCCAGGCAGATACTTACCACATTTAGAGATGCCTGAATCTCCATTGACGCGGATCAGTAGTCCACAGGTCTTACATTACATGCATCTCCCAGGAGTGAGAGACGTCCGAGCTTTGGACGCATGGCTAACCAGCCTCAGAATTTGTTTCGCAGCTATCCAGCAGACCGGTCCGAAGGATAGAAACAGAGGGATCATTATTTCCTAGGCACCATGGGCAATATTCACAAACTAGATTTTTTAATACATTGAGAACAAAACTCTATTCACTAATCCACATGTGGAGGTCTACGTCATTGCCTCTCCTATATTTTATGTGCGGATATTTCTGCTCGATGTGTGCGGAGATCTCGGCTCATGTAGGTATTTTTTTTTTTGTAGAGTTTTATATAGCGCGAACTAGACCCGAACCGAATCAGGTATCAGAGCGCTTTACATAGCACAAGTTACTTTCTTTTTTTTTTTTTACACTTTCATTTTTAGGCACGGGGAGATTAAGTGATTTGCCCAGAATCACAGGAGGTTTTGGCGTCGTTACCGAGACTCGAACCCAGATCCCCAGGTCCGAGGTCGAGCGCCTTAGCGGTTAGGCCAACTCCTCTCCCCATATGGTATATGTTTTATAGTAAATGTGGGAGGTACAAAGGACTGGCTGGAAAATGGGGAATACTTATTAGTAAAGGGTAGGGGATTTGAGAGTTGTAAGGAGAGGTTGAGAAGGTGCCGGGGAGGGGAGTGGGAGGGACATGCAACCACACATAAAAGAGTACATCCATTGCTATTCACAAACTGCATTTCTATAGTTACAACAGCCAAAAAGGACCCAAAACAGTTGTATATGTACTCCACCTCAGATTGGTAGTAAATCTAGCACCACCCATGGCCACTCACCGGTACTGCAAAACCCCGATAGAAAATAATGGAGAAAGTGTCTTACAATAAACCCCCACAGGAAATAATGTTAAAATAAATCGCCTTGTATTGCAACATTTATACAGTGCTTGTTACCCCTCTGTGGGATTCTGAAGCACTTGCCTACACGAGTGTCACGCTACACCATGTAGGGTGTTAGGTTGTAAGAGTGTTCTCTTTGTTTTGAACCTGTGTGGGAAATGTTTTTATGTTGTGTGCAAGGCCCACTGAGGTGTGCTAATCTTGTTATGGGCTGCAATGCTTAACAGTGTGATGGATGAAGAAATGTGAGAAATAGGCACGCAGTTTATCGGTTTCAGTACGCTGGCAGCTTAGAGCAGCTCTGCAGGTCCCTTTTTGGTACTTCCTATGTTGATTGTCTACATAACTGATTACTGCATTGGGCTGTCCATTCTGAGATATTTTGTTTAATGTTTATGGTCCTGAGCAGGCATACGTTAAAGGAGAAGGGGCGGAGAGATTTGCTGCGATGGACTTGTATATGTCATTCCAAATCTGATTGTCATTGTGAAAGCCAAGAAGTGGCATAGTATGTTGCTGGTTGGGACCTGCGGTGTTGGGCTAAATTAGAGACCTCCATTCGCCAGTGATATGTAGCAGATCTCTTCAGTTATTCTGTGCCTGTTCAGTTGATGGTGGGTGGTTTCTTACTGTGGACTGTTACAGTAGTTGGTGATGGATATGATCCTTAGCAGTTTTGTTGTATGTGATTGTTAGAGAGTCAAGCAGTAAAAGTAAATTATGAAGCAGCCTGTAAGACTACGATTGCTTGTCTGACTGCTAAATGTTATGGTTTTAGTTTTAGTGTGGGTTATATTTTGTATTGTAATTGAATTATATAGCACTAACTACCCCATATGAGGCATTGTTGTGCTTTTACACTGGGCAGCACACTGCTCCGATTCCCAGGGCTAGTGGTTTATTTTTGGTAGTTATCGTTGGTTATTGGGATTAATCTTATTATATTTGAACATTTTAAATATATTTTCCAATTTCTCTAACTTTAAGATTTTTTTTATTTGAAATAAGTAATATCTTATTAAAACATTTTAATAATATTATTTCAATATAAATACAAATGTAACTGTAAAAGATTTTTTAATTAATTCTATACATATCTATTATTAATGTTAACTACATAACAAATAAAAATTAACCTTTACTCTATGTTGGTGTTATTTTTTAACAAATCTTTAAAAACATAAATTAAATATTTTTAATATACTAAAACTAAAAAACATTTTTAATTTAAAATGTTTACAATGGTGTAGCATTTTTTTAAATAATGTGCATTTAAAATATATATATATATATATATATATAATTAATTAATATACATTAACATTTAGATTATAAATGTTTCAAATATTTATAAAGAGTAATTACCTTCAAAATTTCCTTATACTTTACCATAGGGAGTTCTCCACCCAGATTGCAGAAGTCTCCGCCAAGAGTGGGGAACATCAAAGAGAGTCGTAAAGTTACTACTAGTAGTCACTTTATGGTTGTATTTTTCTGACTCCATTCCATTTCAGGCGGTGAGGACATGTAAATATATCTGCTATCGCTGTTATGGTTTTCCACAGTCAGGTGTAATTTTAATTCCAAAGGCACTTATATTACAAATCGCCAATAGCCATCAACATTATGCCATGCCCATGGGTGCCCAAAGATCTGGAGAGAAGGGTGGTGCCACACTCCTGGGGACGAGGAGGAATAACAAAGGCTATCACAACTTGCATCTTTAAATGTTGACTTTTTCACAGGCCAGTAACTCACACTGTGCCACTGTGTGTCACCATGGGTGCTGGAAGTAAAGGAATAGAGGGAGCACCCACAAAAAAACTATGCTGAAGTTTCAAAGATAACTGAGCAATAAAGATGACTTTACAATGTGTTTTTATCTTGTCACATTTGCAGTTGTTCAACAAGAGAGGCCAAATGTCATGCTGTCCTCTGACAAATTGCTGATTACTCTTTTAATCTGGAGGTTGGTGTTTACTTTTCTTTCTCTGACTGCGAAGAGGAAGGATTTTTAAAGTAAACAGTGTGACATTCTTGCCAGTGCGAAAGACAGGCTGTAGGACAGAGGTCTTCAAACTTTTTGATGCCGAGACCCCCTTGTAAAACCTTTTTAGGCGTAAGGACCCCCCTTCCAACAAAAGTTTCTAGAAACTGGTACTCCTCATCATCAACAACTATCGACAACCATAAATGCGCCTGTTAGACCTCATCACATCCATCCATCCATCATTCATCCACCCACCCACACTTTCACACATCTATCCATCCATCCATTCTTCATCCATCTACCCTTTCATCCTTCCTTCCATCCATCCATACATCCATCCTTCCATCCATACATCCATCCTTTACCCATCCACCCTTCCATCTATCCATCCACCTTTTCACACATCCACCCATCATTCATACACCCTCCTTTTCACACATCCATCCATCATTCATCCATGCAACCTTTTATCCATCCATACTTCATCCATCCAACCTTTCATCCTTCCACCCATACATCCACCCTTTCATCCATCCATCCACCCATCATTCACCCCCACCTTTTCACACATCCATCCATGCATCATTCATCCATGCAGCCTTTTATCCATCCATACATCTATCCTTCATCCATACACCCTTTCATCCATCCATCCATCCTTCATCCATTCACCCTTTCATCCTTCTATCTATACATCCATCCTTCATCCATCCACCCTTTCATCCATCCATCCATTCACCCATCATTCATCCACCCATTCATCCATCCATCAATCCACTTATCCTTCATCCATCCACCCTTTCATCCTTCCATCCATACATCCATCCTTCATCCGTCCACCCTTTCATCCTTCCATCCATACATCCATCCACCCTTTCATCCTTCCATCCATACATCCATCCTTCATCCATCCACCCTTTCATCCATCCATTCACCCATCATTCATCCATCCTTTCATCCATCCATCCATCCACTCATCCTTCATCCATCCACACTTTCATCCTTACATCCATCCTTCATCCATCCACTCTTTCATCCATACATCCATCCTTCATCCACCCACCCTTTCATCCATACATCCATCCACGCATCATTCACCCCCCACCTTTTCACACATCCATCCATGCATCATTCATCCATGCAACCTTTTATCCATCGATACGCCCATCCTTCATCCATCCACCCTTTATCCTTCCATCCATCCATCCTTCATCCGTCCACCCATTTCCACCTGAGCATTTTCATTCTGTCCTTCCTCAGAGCTCTCCCTTACCTTCAATGTGAGGATGTTAAGAAAAGGCCTCAAAAAGCTTTAAACCTCCAGCTTGTGAAGAGATTGAGATATTTTTCACTTTCCCTGAGTACAAACTAGTGTAAAGAAGGAATTATCGTGGACAGAAGGAATTATCCGCAAATTGCAACAGGTAAAAGGAAACATTGGTGCATTTAAATGTACGATGCACGTTAAAATTACAACTATTATTGTTCAAGTAGCTCCAAGTCTAAGATGAGATGTCTGAGCCCACCCTTGCTGCCCTCCGGGTTCAGATCTATGGCATCAGAGGGTCCTTCTTCCTGTTCTTAAAAGCAGCGCCCATTCCCCAGTCTGGACAGTAGAGCGACTTCCCTGGCTTTTAGCACTCGGGCCTCCTGACGTGCTCATGGCCCTCTCGTTATGCATAGGTGTGTCTGCATGAATATGGCTGGCATCTTGTGTGGGTTGCCTTCCCGAGTTTCCTCTCAAGCCAGAAGAATTTAACATCCCTGCTGCTGAACTGAGGGTGTGCCTTCATTTACAGGATGGGGGAAATAGATGTAGCTTAAATTGATCCTTAAACGAAATGTGGGGGAAAAAATTATGAGGAGAGGAGAAGGCAGCAGGGGGAGGGGGGAGGGAGGAGGGGGCCTGAGCCTGTTTCCCTTGCGGGAAAAACTAAGCCTCAGTAACCAGTTTACAAAACGAATGTAAACATGCAAATGTGCTTTAACGACCTGTGAAAAACTCTGGGGTGCCGGGCTGTGCTGGAGATAAGAGTGCAGACACAGCCCCGCGGAGCCCACAGCAGCTCCAGTTGAGACACACTACGGGGGAGGAGGGGGGCTGAATCCCTTGGCCTGGGCAGAAGTGTGACAAGGATTGCGCGACCCCCTTTCCATCACTCCACGGCCCCCCTGGGGGTCGCGCCCCACACTTTGAAGACCCCTGCTGTAGGATGTAACCTTTTTCTGGAACACACAAAGCACACAAAATGAAAATACCTATAAATTAATTGTACAAATAGTTCAATATATAACAGCGGTTAGAAAAGCACAAATGAAGTGTTTTTTTGTAATGTTTAAGTGTGATAAAAACAAAGATTCAAATAGGATTAAAACAAATCAAGACACTTTACTTGGGGATACTCAAACGATAAATATTGGTCAAAACCAGATTTCCACACAGTATAATTTGTGCGCTATATAGTTTTATAAGTAAAACTGTATGTCTTTGCAAAACTAGTGCCCATTTTAATCTGCTGTCTGTAAACGAACGAGCACTACCACACCATCTTATAATAATATATTTGTGATAGTTTGCTCCAAAATGATATTCCACAACTGTACCACTCTTTAGAAGAATGGGCCTGGCTCTTTTGCTACACTTGTTTGTTGTATGACGCTTGACTTTTAGAGTGACTCCAGTGGGCACCTGCATTAAGCGCCGCCCCTATCTTAGGCCATGCCCCTTTAGAAGCACTTTCATAACTAGGGTAGGGTGACCAGAATTTTAAAGCAAAAAAACAGGACATTTCACAAAAATAGAAGAAGGACTATAATTTTACGTCAAGCGAGCGCACAGAATGACAGCGCTCCTCAGCAGAGAATTACAAAACAAGCAGTAAGAACATACATAAGATGCTATTTTTAAACCCAATAGCTTTTCTGTGAATGAAAATGCTTTCTTGGAATAACTGCTAACTATCTCCGATTTGTAAAACATAAAAAAACACCTTCCCTCGTTTCTGGTCGACCCTCTCCAAAGACCGAGACATGAGCTAAATTTCTCAAAATTTGCCCGGACAGCTGGTGAAAAACGGGGACCGTCCTGGCAAATCCGGGACGCCTGGTCACCCTAAACTAGGGAGGTGACCAGCTCATGGCCCTGCTCCCTCCCCAGGCCCTGCGTTTCACTCCTTCACCTTCCCTCCTCTCTCACAGTGAGTTTTTCATTAAAGATTGACAGGTTTGAATCTATAGGTAGTCAATGGCTTCGGAAGCCGTATGTTGCGCTCTGCATAGCCTCACCTAGCTACTTATCTGATAATCTCTAGTTCAGGAGAATGACCAAGGTAATCCTCAAGGCCTCTTAGGAAGCAACTATGGGCATGCTGGTGTGGTCCAGGGCAGAGAGAGCTGACCCCAAGTCTCCTCAGGGGCTGATCCTTACCCTAGGCCACAAGTCACGTCCATGGTTCTTCTTGCACAGCAGCTGGTGACATCATGCTATGGACTAGCAAAGATCTCACACTTCCTCAGAGGTCTGTACAAGCAGCTGGGTCTTCTCTGTTAGGTTAGTTCACTTCAGCTCCCTGTTCACTGCTAATAGGACTTTCCTTCTCTCTAGACAGTCCAGTAGCTCTTCTAGAAGGCCTCATGGACCAGACTGGGACATCCTTATGGAAGGGAGGCAGCCATCACCAAATTATTGCTCTGACACCAGGCATCTTTCAAACTATGGTATTTTGTGAACTGCCCTTGTTTACAGTTCCTCTTCAGTCAGTGAGAAATCTTGGAACACTAAACTGAGCAAACAACCCCTAAATATCCCCAGAGCTAATCAATCTGTTCTGATGAATAGTTCATATGTGGAAGGGGAGCGGTGGAGGTTGCAAGTGATCCTATGAAAGAGGTTTCACAGGAGCGGTGGAAGTTGCAGGTGATGCTATGAAAGAGGTCCCACAGGAATGGTGGAGATTGCAAGAGATCCTATGAAGAGGTTTCACAGGAGTGGGGTAGGTTGCAGGTGATCCTATGAAAGAGGTTTCACAGGAGCGGTGGAGGTTGCAGGTGATGCTATGAAAGAGGTTTCACAGGAGCGGTGGAAGTTGCAGGTGATGCTATGAAAGAGGTTTCACAGGAGCGGTGGCAGTTGCAGGTGATCCTGTGAAAGAGGTTTCACAGGAGTGGTGGAGGTTACAGGTGATGCTATGAAAGAGGTTTCACAGGAGCGGTGGAGGTTGCAGGTGATGCTATGAAAGAGGTTTCACAGGAGTGGTGGAGGTTACAGGTGATGCTATGAAAGAGGTTTCACAGGAGCGGTGGAGGTTGCAGGTGATGCTATGAAAGAGGTTTCACAGGAGCGGTGGAGATTGCAGCTGATCCAAGGAAAGAGGTTTCACAGGAGCGGTGGAGATTGCAGCTGATCCAAGGAAAGAGGTTTCACAGGAGCGGTGGAGGCTGCAGGTGATGCTATGAAAGAGGTCTCACAGGAGTGGTGGAGGTTGCAGGTGATCCTATGAAAGAGGTTTCACAGGAGCGGTGGAGATTGCAGCTGATCCAAGGAAAGAGGTTTCACAGGAGCGGTGGAGGCTGCAGGTGATGCTATGAAAGAGGTCTCACAGGAGTGGTGGAGGTTGCAGGTGATCCTATGAAAGAGGTTTCACAGGAGCGGTGGAGATTGCAGCTGATCCAAGGAAAGAGGTTTCACAGGAGCGGTGGAGGCTGCAGGTGATCCATGAAGGAGGTTTCACAGGAGCGGTGGAGATTGCAGCTGATCCAAGGAAAGATGTTTCACAGGAGCGGTGGAGGTTGCATCTGATCCAAGGAAAGAAGTTTCACAGGAGCGGTGGAAGTTGCAGGTGATGCTATGAAAGAGGTTTCACAGGAGCGGTGGAAGTTGCAGGTGATGCTATGAAAGAGGTCGCACAGGAGCGGTGGAGGTTGCAGGTGATCCTATGAAAGAGGTTTCACAGGAGCGGTGGTGGTTGCAGGTGATCCTGTGAAAGAGGTTTCACAGGAGCGGTGGTGGTTGCAGCTGATCCAAGGAAAGATGTTTCACAGGAGCGGTGGAGGTTGCATCTGATCCAAGGAAAGAAGTTTCACAGGAGCGGTGGAAGTTGCAGGTGATGCTATGAAAGAGGTTTCACAGGAGCGGTGGAGGTTGCAGGTGATCCTATGAAAGAGGTTTCACAGGAGCGGTGGTGGTTGCAGGTGATCCTGTGAAAGAGGTTTCACAGGAGCGGTGGTGGTTGCAGGTGATCCTGTGAAAGAGGTTTCACAGGAGCGGTGGTGGTTGCAGGTGATCCAATGAAGGAGGTTTCACAGGAGCGATGGAGGTTGCAGCTGATCCAAGGAAAGAGGTTTCACAGGAGCGGTGGAAGTTGCAAGTGATCCTATGAAAGACGTCTCACAGGAGCGGTGGAGGTTGCAGGTGAGCCTATGAAAGAGACTGTAACTCTCACCTGTCTTTTCCGCAGGAGCGATATGAAGAACACAATTTTAGATCCCAACTGCCCCACCACACCACAAATACCCAAACTTGTCAAAGTATGTCATGGTAAAAGGGGGAGGAGGGAGAAGAAAAGGGAAGAAGAAACAACATCTGTCCCACGAAGCACTTCAGTAAGGTAGTTAGGGTGCCAGATAACAGCTATGTGTTCCCTGTGTGTACAGCAACAGAGCAGTGTCAGTTACGTATGACTTACGATGGATGGACTAAACAGTAAACTAAAATCATGTATTGAGTTGTGTGATCCTTAACTACCTTAATGACTCCCCTTTTGCAAAATAAAGAAACTAACTGGATACACAGGATTTTCATACAATCTATAGAGACAAAAACAAAAGATGGCATCTAAACTTCATATTCACAAGTCTGTAACCAGTCCCATAGGTGCTCATACAATGTAGTGCTTCACCTACCTAAAAGCATTCTCTATCATGCTTTAGAAAACCCCATATGAAAATACTGATATCCAGAAATGGAACTAAGTTACTTAACGTAAAGGATAAAGGAAAAATAACAAAGCACAAAAATAGGTGCAGGGCTATCAAGCCTAAATATCAAGGCTTCACACAATTCATTGATATACTAATATATGTTTTTTCTTTATAGGTAACAACTAAGGCTGGCACAAAGAGAAACTGAGGACTTGTCAATAAGGAGAGCAGAAGCCAGATACGTTTTTTTGAGTAACTGCAAATGCCTGTTACCGGCTGAGAAGACCAATGATTCTTTTTCTCCTTTCTTTGTTTTAGCAGGTAGGAGGTATTGGCTCTGACAATAGGAACACCCCAAAACCGAGAGCAGCAGCCACCTGAACACCGCCCAACAAGAGGCTGACTCTGTGAACGTGGAGTGGTGTAATCCGGAAGCACAAGAATCAGAAGGACGGACGGCACTCACGCGGAGACTAGAACGTGAAGCATCCTTCCGCCTGCTTTGCCTGGGTATTTTCTGTCAGAGCTCCGCCCCCCCCCCGCATTTGTAGATGGGTGCAGAGCAAGCCTGACAGTACACACCCTCCCCCCAAAACACCCCCAACAGGCATGTTTTTACAAGGGTACCTCCTGTAAAACTGACGCAATAGAGTGGGGGCATTCACATGGCCTGTCAAGGGTTGCTCCGCAGGTTCTGGTTGCCGCAAGTAATGGTCCACCTCCTGATATTACCAACACCCTGCAAGTAGAACACAGGTGGTTCGAACTATCAGGCGAGGGAAAGGTAAGGGAAGGGACTGCAGGGAAAGGAACCTGAAACAACAAAAGAACAAAATATAAACAAAGCCTGACATGTAAAACTACTCTCATTAGGTCTCACTAGATCAGTATATACTTGCTTGGAATAATAAACATAACATGGCTTCTCATAGCAGTTAAATGTCTCTCTTTTTCTCGCACACCTGTAATGAGAAATAAGTCAAGGCATCGCAAACAAACATACCCTGAACATGTATTCTATGTTATACGTTTCTGCCTCACACATACCACAGTGAGAATAAGAGATCTCCAATAAAGTTGAGGTTCTATCAAATGAGCAAACTATAAATCCTTTCTTTCCATCACCCAAATAGGAGAAGTATCCGTGTATTGATGATGACTCCTAGTTCGACTCCCAAAGCACAAAATCAGAAAGGTAAAAAGGTAAAACTGAACAAAGGAATAATTAGGCAGTTTCAAATAGGAAGTCAGAATATGCTGTAAATCAAGATAGCAAACACAAAGTCACATCACCACTTATTCCGGTAGCGCGTAGTTGCGACCACTACCACACTCCGGGACAATACAGAAGGTAATTCAGAACGGTAGCACGTGGTTGCGACCACCACCGCGCTCCGCCTTGAAACTCAGAAGTTTCCAAATCCTATTAACGGCAGCGCGCGGTTGAGACCACCACCGCGCTCCACATTAAAACCCAGAAGTCTCAAAAACCAATGAACGGCAGCGCGTGGTCGAGACCACCACCATGCTCCGCTTTCAAACCCAGTAGAAATACACAAGTGAAACGGTAACGCATGGTACCTCCCACCGCGCTCCACTCACCCGAATAGCATGGAACTCTTCTTACCGGAAAGATCTCCGCAATGCCGGGAACCTTCCTCCTCACTTGCTCCAAGGAAGATGGGATCAAAAGAGTCAAATCCAGGAACCGTCCAGCCGGAGGTTCCTCAACGCGCCCATACGAACAGCAATATTATCCGAAATAGCGCGCCTCAGCTGATGCGCGTTCATGACTGAAATACTTCCTTCCGGGCAAGGCTCATGCGAAGTGTCGTTTTCGGGTGATGAGTAGGTGTGGCTCGACCTGATCCTGACATGGCCAGCAGGGGGCTCCAACATGCGATCCTTAGGCCCATAACCCTTTCGATGAACCAGGTATTGTAGTCTGCGTCTAACTCTCCTAGAATCCAAAATAGCTTTTACTTCATATTCAGGTTCATCATTCACCAACACCACTGGGGTTAGTCTGGCAATTGAGTACTAGTCACTGGAGGTTTTGACAAGGAGACATGGAAGACTGGATGTATCTTTAATGTAGAAGAAAGTTCCAGTTTGATAGCAACCGGATTTATTACTTTACTAGTTTTGTAAGGGTCAATATAGCAGGGTATACATTTATGAGTAGCCTTGACTGCTATATTCTGCATAGATAACCACACCATGTCCCCTACCAGATTCGGTGGACCGGAGTGACGATGAAGATCTGCATTTCTTTTGAACACAGCCATAGCCCTATCAAGATTATCCTGAGCTGTTGAGTGTATGTCATGTATGTGGTTTAGTAGTTTTTGGGCAGCAGGGACAGAAGAAACACCAGGAGAGGACAAAAGCAAATAACTTGGCTGAAACCCATAATTACAAAAAAAGAGGAAACACCAATGGAAGAATGCAAACCATTGTTAAAGGTAAATTCCGCTACCCACAAAAACATATCCCTGAAGGGAAATGCAGCAACTGACACCTCAAGTATTGTTTGAGGCACTGGTTCACTCTCTCCTTCTGACCATCTGTTTGTGGATGATGGTCGGAATGGAGACCCCTATCTGAAACCACTACAGAGGGAAGACCATGTAATTGTACTATCAGTTGTGCAAAGAATATTGCAAATTCTTTAGCAGAGGGTAACTATTTTATAGGGATGAAATAGGACATTTTTGTCAGCATATCAACCACTACTAAATGACTGTGTGTCCTTGTTTGGTCTTTAGCAATTCCACTATGAAATCCATGAAAATGGAATGCCAAGAACTGGGAGGAGTGGGCATTGGTGTCAATCCAACAGGTTGTGGAAAAGTGCGTTTATTGTCTTGCCACTCACTCAGCCATTTTTTCCACCATTTTGTGCTGTGTCCTTGTAACTGGCTTTCTCCCTCACGAACACTCTGGAGCTCTAACTTTTGACCTGTTGCATTCCTGCATGGACCCTCTGTTCATGCTTTGGCCTGACACTGATTAACCAGCCCATGCTACATGGAGTTTCCCAGATGTTTATCGTCCTCACCATTACCTGTGCTTATCAGATTAACCTTTGTTTGACATGTAATCATGCTATGCCCTGCAGTGCCATCTAAATCAGATGAACCTCTGTGAACTATGTAATTATAATGTTCTGCCCATATCCTGCTAAAACCCCAAAGGCTACTCACCTGCTGACCCTCCAGATTTTCCATTTGATTAGGAATGTAATTGATGCAACTCCCTTACATGCCTGGGGCAGGATAGAGGGTATATAAGGTGCAGAACCAAAGCACTATGGCAGACTGCCTCGTTCAGTTGCTAAGGCTTCTGTGTGACGTAGTCTCACTCATTTGAGTTTAATAAAGATGTTCTTTTTATATTCCAGCTTCTGTGTCAACTTCTTTGTATTAGTGAGACCCCTGAGAAGGATTTTTGATTACTACAAGGTGCCTGGTGACTGCTTTTGCTTTGTGCGCACATGTGACATGTTTGTATATACTGTTTAGCATCAGCTGCCATTGTAGGGCACCACAGTTCTCTTCTTCGAAGATCAAGAGTTGTTTTGTATCCTGGGTGCCCTGTAAGCATTTGCGAATGGCACATTTCCAGAGCGTATTGTTGTAGCGGTACTGTAGGAATAACAAGACCCCCTTTTATGTAAAGACAGTTCTGTACCCTCTCCCCCCTGTGCCTTTGTTCCAGATTCTCTACGTCCTTTGTTTGCTGGACCTTTATTACCTCATTTGTAAACTTTTCTTCTGAATGTAACGCCCCTAAAATACGTTCCCTAGCTAAAATAGGAGGATGATCACTAGGTGTTTTCTGAATCTCATATCTTAACCGTGAGAAGGCATCTGCTTTCCCGTGTTTCCTATCTACTTGAAATTGAATCACAAAATCAACTTCACTGAAGTACTGATCCAGCGCAGCTGTCTCATCAATAATGCATGGATGATTTTAAGAACTGCAAGCTTCTGTGGTCAGTAAGAACAGTGACAGTCTGTAAGGCTTCCAGCAGGTTCTGGTACCATTCTTCAAATGCCTTCTTTTTTAGAAAGAAGTTCCCTGTCACCCACTAAATAGTTTTGCTCCGCGGGACTTATCTTATGGGAATAAACGGCAACAGAGTTTATACACCCTGATTTTCTGTCACAAAATTCCCCATGTGGCCACTTGAGAGGCATCTGCTTCAACTAAGGCTGCGACGGATCTGAATGTCTCAATATGGAAGCTCTGGTAAATGCATGTTTTAACTCTTGAAATGCTTATTCTGCATCAGGGACCCACTGAAAAGTCGCGACCTTCCATAATAACTTAGTGATAGCAGATGCCAGGGCAGAAAAGTGGTCATGTATAGAAGTTGGCAAAATCTAAAACAGCTTTGAACTTCTTTTACTGATTGAGGTTACTGTCAATGGGTTATGGCTAATACTTTCTGTGGGTCCATGCTCACCCCTTCAGAGGATAATGTGAAGCCCAAAAAGTTGACCTTAGATGTATGGAACTCACATTTGTCTAGTTTTGCAAACAAATTATTGACTCTCAGTTTCTCGAGAACAGACATGCTTTGTATGTTCTCCCACAGAAGAGGAACAAATCAAAATGTCATTGATATAGGCAATAGTGCACAAATCCAACAGTTATCTCAATACCGCATTAATGAAAAATTGAAAAGCATCAGGAGTGTTACATAAACCAAAGAGCATAACTAAATATTCAAATAGCCCAAACTTTGTGTGAAATGCTGTTTTCCACTCAGCCTTCTTGAACCCTCACTAAATTAAATACTCTGCGAAGATCAAGCTTAGTGAAGATCTTCGCGTCTTTGACCTGATCTAGCAGGATAGGATTAAAAGTAATGGGTATCTGTTTAGGCTTCGCCTGGCGTTCGCTGCGCAGCAGCGTTCGCGCAGGCGAAATCTTTTGAGAAGCAGTATGGGGCTTTGTCCCGCCTCTCTGTTCCATTGGCTAGCTCCATAAATGGAGGCTAGCCATTGGAACAGAGATGCGTCAGTCATTGCCCGAGCAGATTCGTGGGCGTTCCGGCGATTTTTACTCATCCCGCCCCTTTTTTTGCCATCCCGATGAGGTGGGCCCATTGTGGGTGTTTACTTCTTTTTTTTTTGCCCGGATGTTTGCGGCCGCCATTTTTTTCATGGAGCTCGGGCGGGTGGGATGATTCGAGGATGTTGGGAGTTAAGGGTTTCTAGACGCTGATGCATGCTGCGGGGGAATGTTCTTATGAATGTGGTCTCTGTGTGATATTTAACTCGGCTGCAAGCCACGCCCCTCTGGGAGCATTTTGACTGTAACCGGAGCACAGAAGAGCAGGGTGTATTGGGCCCAGTAAAGGACCGGTCACAGAGGCCGAGCAGCCGCCTTTATACTTGGACTTTTATATGGCGCATCCCCAGGGGAAAGCGGGTTTGCACAGACTCGGACGGTTTGTGGTGCTCGAGTGTAGACGCCGGGATTACAGCTCCGCCGCCGGGTTCCAAAGCACCTCGGGACACGTCAGGCTTGTTGCTTTGTTAAATTTACTGAAGCAAGCGGTCCAAAAGTTTAATTGCCTGCTGTTGTATATGGTGATTTGTTGTTTTTATATATTGCAAAAGAAGAGGCCGAGCAGCCGCCTTTATACTTGGACTTGTATATGGCGCATCCCCAGGGGAAAGCGGGTTTGCACAGACTCGCACGGTTTGTGGTGCTCGAGTGTAGACGCCGGGATTACAGCTCCGCCGCCGGGTTCCAAAGCACCTTGGGACACGTCAGGCTTGTTGCTTTGTTAAATTTACTGAAGCAAGCGGTCCAAAAGTTTAATTGCCTGCTGTTGTATATGGTGGTTCATTGTTTTTATATATTGCAAAAGAAGAAGCTGAGCAGCCGCCTTTATACTTGGACTTTTATATGGCGCATCCCCAGGGGAAAGCAGGTTTGCACAGACTCGCACGGTTTGTGGTGCTCGAGTGTAGACGCTGGGATTAGAGCTCTGCCGCCGGGTTCCAAAGCACCTCGGGACACGTCAGGCTTGTTGCTTTGTTAAATTTACTGAAGCAAGCGGTCCAAAAGTTTAATTGCCTGCTGTTGAATATGGTGGGTGTTTACTTTTTTTTTTTGACCGGATGTTTGCGGCCGCCATTTTTTTCATGGAGCTCGGGCGGGTGGGATGATTCGAGGATGTCGGGAGTTAAGGGTTTCTAGATGCTGATGCATGCTGCGGGGGAACGTTCTTATCATTGTGGTCTCCGTGTAATATTTAACTCGAGGCGTTATTGTGATGTATCGCTATTAACGGGGAGTTACTATTTTGGCAAACGCAACGTAGAGCATATAATGTGCAACTCTTCTTTTTAGTTACGGAGCTTATCCTTCCCAACCGAGTCAGGGGTATTCGCAACAAGCCAGCCAGCAGTATGGCCAACAGAGCTACGGCAGTTACGGACAGTCTGCTGTGAGGAGATAATGGGGCAGCACTTACAAAACATATCTTAAGCGTGAACAACATCGAGGCCACGGGTGGAAACACACTCACTCACTCTCACACACAAATTCTCACACACACTCACTTGTTTTTGCAGCGAGATTGCTGACGTTTCTTTTATTTGCAATGTCAAGATTAGGGAGCGCTCCCCCAGGGCCTAGGCGCATGACGACTTCTCCACGAATTGTTCTGTGGAAGAGACACAAGGGGGCGCTGTGCTTGCTTCCCTGCCCCCTGGCTGTACTTGCTTCCCTGCCCCCTGGTTGTGCTTGCTTCCCTGCCCCCTGGCTGTGCTTTCTTCCCTGCCCCCTGGCTGTGCTTGCTTCCCTGCCCCCTGGCTGTGCTTGCTTCCCTGTCCCCTGGCTGCGCTTGCTTCCCTGCCCCCTGGCTGCACTTGCTTCCCTGCCCCCTGGCTGCGCTTGCTTCCCTGCCCCCTAGCTGAGCTTGCTTCCCTGCCCCCTGGCTGCGCTTGCTTCCCTGCCCCCTGGCTGCGCTAGCTTCCCTGCCCTTTGGCTGCGCTTGCTTCCCTGCCCCCTCGCTGCACTTGCTTCCCTGCCCCCTCGCTGCGCTTGCTTCCCTACCCCCTAGCTGCACTTGCTTCCCTGCCCCCTTTCTGCGCTTGCTCTCCTAGGTGTGTGTGTGTGTCTCTGGGTGTGTGGGTGTGTGGCTCTGGGTGTGTGGGTGTGTGTGGCTCTGGGTGTGTGTGTATGTGTGGCTCTGGGTGTGTGTGTGTGTGTGTGGCTCTGGGTTTGTGTGTGTGTGTGTGGCTCTGGGTGTGTGTGTGTGTGGCTCTGGGTGTGTGTGTGTGTGTGTGTGGCTCTGTGTGTGTGTGTGTGTGTGTGTGTGGCTCTGGGTGTGTGGGTGGGTGTGTGGCTCTGGGTGTGTGTGTGTGTGTGTGGCTCTGGGTGTGTGTGTGTGTGGCTCTGTGTGTGTGTGTGTGTGTGTGTGTGGCTCTGTGTGTGTGTGTGTGTGTGTGGCTCTGGGTGTGTGTGTGTGTGTGGCTCTGGGTGTGTGTGTGTGGCTGGCTCTGGGTGTGTGTGTGGTAGTAATTGCTGTCTGCTGAGCTCATCCAGTAGGGTACAATAGGTCTTACATTTGCGAGAGATTAAGCTGTTGGCAATGTAAATTACAATGCCATTTATTTATCTGTTTTCAAAACCAACACATAAATACAATTTTTGTCATTTACAATGCCAATAGCTCTAACTTTTGCAAAGGCGAAACCGTTGCATTGTAAATGCTTGTTTTTATGGTGATTTCGCTCAGCGCTCTGTGGTGTATACAGCATCTTAGACCACCCTCTCGTTTAGGGATAAAAAAAAGAGAGGAGGGAGGGGAGTGAGAAGGTCGAATAAACCTAATTCACAACCTTTCATCCAAATATTCCCTTAAATAAAGATGTTCTTTCTCGGTCAATGCATACATTCTACTGAAAAGAATTTGTGCTCCAGCAATTAAATCAATACATCAGTCATGACCTCGCCAAGGTAACGGACCGCCTGGGAGAAGTGGAAAAAACGACGACGGACACAGCGGACCTGCAAACCAGAGTGCACAAGCTGGAGCAAGACAATACCGTGCTGAAGGCTAAGCTGGACGAACAAGAAGGTAGATCCGGACGCAATAATGTACGCCTGGTTGGCGTACCAGAGACGGCCGGGGGCTCGGCCCTTGACCTCTTTGTAGAAGACATCATTCAAAACCACGGGCCTATCTAATTAGTTCTTGGTGGAACGGGCCCATCGTGTGCCAGGAGGAAAACCGCACCCAGGGAATCCACCGCGGCCCATTTTGGCGCGAATTTTCAACTTTTGTGACCACGACGCCATTTTACAGGCTGCGCGAGTTGCCCCACCGATTAAGATCGAGAACTCAGAAGTCACCTTCTACCCTAACTATGCAGCGGCAGTGGCACAACAACGAAGTAGCTTCGTGGAAGTGAAAAAAGAATTTCGAAGCAAGGAAATCAAGTACTCAATGATCTTTCCAGCACGGCAGAGTAGAGTAGAATCCGAAGGGAAGACATGGTTCTTTGGATCCCCGGGTGAGGCGAAGGACTGGCTGGAGGGTTGGCGGCTGGCAAGAAGCCCCAAAAATTGCGGCGCGATCTGCGGTGAACCAGAGGAGGGTAGATAGCCCATGGTGGATGGACACTGAAGGAAGGACAACATGGAAGATGGTGGAATGAACGAAGAACTACAGCTGAACTGGTGGTCTTAGCCACATTGAAAGACATACAGGCCGCGGCCAGTGAGTTGGCTCTAACGGGGGTGGGGGGTGGAGTGCAACAGTTGGAGTCTGCCACAAAGTAAGGCGGATACAACCGGACAGTTAATGAAGACTGCAAGAGGTAGGAGATATTGGACCTAATATTCAATAATGGGACTAATTCCGGATGGGGGACTTCTTAGGGTCAACGAGGTCTTACCCTCATGAGTTATGCAGGTTACAGGGGAATGTAAGCGCTCTGCTCATTTGGGGAGGTGTACGGTTTTGGTTTCGCCGGGCAGGGAGGCAGGGTGGGGGGAACGGGTTTTAAGTTATGCAACGTTTGTGCGAATATGTTTACAGGTTAAAGTTGCACAGTCTCTCCTCGGATCAATATTGAGATAGCAATGGGCCCCCGGTGCACGAATAGGGGGCTGGTTTACTGACAAAGGCACCGTGAATGACACTCTACTCCACAAACAT
Organism: Lissotriton helveticus; assembly: GCF_964261635.1. NCBI lineage: Eukaryota > Metazoa > Chordata > Amphibia > Caudata > Salamandridae > Lissotriton > Lissotriton helveticus. Next base: position 114,319,885 of record NC_136065.1, read on the forward strand.
ATGCAGAGCGCCGAAATGACGGGAAATGATCCCCGGGCACCTCGTATGATTACCCCCCCTTGACAGTGGTGTCATGGAATGTAAACGGGTTAGGCCACAAAATTAAAAGAGGTCTAGTCCTACAATATCTAAAGCGGAAGGCCCCCACAGTTGCACTGCTTCAGGAAACGCACTTGACAGGGCTGGCATGTAAGGCACTCAATCGATGGGGGTTCAAAATGGCCGCACATGCGGAGTTCTCCTCGGGATCCAGGGGAGGGGGTGTCTTGATTCACAAGAGCTCCCCATTAGTGGTTAAAAAAACGTGGACAGACGATAATGGAAGGTTTGCTGCACTCACTTGTCAATGGGAGGGACGCACCTACAATATGGTCTCAGTATATATTACCCCGACACTTCACCTGGCAACACTACATGATCTTGGTAAACTTCTACTAGAATTACCCAAGGGCGAATTGATCTTAGGTGGGGATCTAAACGCAGTATGTGACACTACCATCGACGGGAGCCCACCCAGAGAGAATAAATTCAGCCAACTCCTCAGGGATTTTCTTGGGGCCATGGGTCTAACCGACATGTGGAAACTTAAATATCCCACGGAACAACAATACACATTCTACTAGGGGGCGTATAATAGTCTCACCCGCATAGACTACATACTCACATTGGCGATACCCCCTGAGAACATCACAGCGATTGACCACTTAGCTAGGGGGATTTCAGACCACTCCCCGATAAAGCTTACTTACACCACTCACCTCCCGAAGAGACAGCGCATCTACCCCCTATACCCTGGCTTTCTCCAGAACCGAAAAATTGCAAAGGCCCTGGTGACAGCCACAGACCTTTTCTTTGCTGAAAATACTGCGACAGTAGATTCCCCGTGCACGCTCTGGGAGGCATATAAATCGGTTATTCGGGGGCAAGAAATCTCAACTATCACCCAGCACAAGCGGGAACAAAGGCGAATTATTGATTCCCTAGAAGCGACGGCACTGCAAGCGGAGAGAGCGCATACGCTAGACCCCACTGAAACCACAGCGCAGGCATTGACACTAGCAGCTCAGGAGTTTCGGGCATATGCCGAAGATATGGCTAAAGCGAGACACACAGACACAATGCATAAAGTATACGAACTGGGCGACAAAACCTAGAAAATGCTCGCATGGCTGGAAAAAAAGGAGAGGGCGAGTAGGTGGATAGCCCAACTGACACTAGAGGAAGGCACACTTACAACAGATCCTCAGCTGATTGTAGAGGAGTTAGCAACACATTATGAGAAAGTTTACACACCACGAATACAGGCAACAGAGGAGGACTGTAGGCAGTTCCTGGACAGCATACCGCTACCCACACTACAGATAGAAGATATGGAAACGCTAGAAGCCGATTTATCGGCAGAGGACGTGGGAAAAGCACTGGGGGCACTACACACAGGTAAGGCTATGGGTCCCAATGGGTTGCCGGTGGAATTATGTAAAAAGGTAGCGAACAAGATAACCCCCCATCTGATAGCCATTTACAACGACTGCCTGACACAGGGGACACTACCCAGGGACCAGAGGCTAGCTACTATTGTGACGATACATAAACCATGGAAGCCCCCGGAGCAGCCCTCCTCTTACCGACCAATATCACTAATCAATGCGGAAGCAAAGTTATTGGCCAAAACACTGGCAATACGTCTACAGCCCCACCTAACGACGCTGGTAAACCCGGACAAACACCTCCCTTAATCTGAGGCGCCTCAACTGTGTTCTGGCCCGCACCCAGCTGCTCCAAAATGATACGGCCATCCTCTCCTTGGACGCGACGATGGCATTCGACCAGGTGGAATGGCCATTCCTATTTGCCGTGTTACAGAAGATGGGCTTCTGCCCAAACTTCTGCGGATGGATTCGGCTACTTTATACAGCACCCCTGGCGCATGTGGTCACAAATAGTCATATCTCGAGGGAGATTGCGCTGAGCAGAGGGACGCGGCAGGGCGGCCCGCTCTCGCCACTCCTCTTTGCCTTGATCTTAGAACCTCTGGCAGCCTGGATACGCATGGCGCCACTACTCCGGGGGCTAACATGGGAGGCGGGCTGGGAAGACCGCATCTCCTTATTCGCCGACGATGTGCTAATATACTTGACATCCCTGACGGAGTCCCTGAAGACCTTTTAGAAATCCTTACAGTGTATGGGGAGAAATCTGGATACACAATCAACTGGTCAAAGTCACTGCTCTACTTGCTACGCGGCCCGGTGCCAACCCTTCCCCCAGACCGTTCTGTGCAAATAGTAACCAAAGGATTTACATATTTAGGGATATATATCGCTCCCCAGGATACAATCTTTATGGAAGAAAACCTGATGAAGCCATTACACAGACTGAAATCCGACGTCTCCCACTGGCGGTCCCTCCCACTGACTCTACTAGGTAGGGCGGCACTTTTTAAAATGTTGGCACTCCCTAGGTTCCTCTACGCACTCCAAAATACTCCTTTCCCAGTTCCACTCTCCTATTTTAAGGCCGTTAATGCCGAAGTAGCTACTCTATTATGGGACGGGAAACCGGCTCGCATAGCACAATCCAAATTGATACGAAGCTGGTATGACGGCGGTATAGCTCTACCAAGCGTCAAATTGTACTACTGGGCTGCACAGCTCGCGATTGTCAATCAATGGCTGCACGCACCACACGATGAACCCGCTTACCGACTAGACAGGGATGTATTACCGGTAGATCGTCTGATGAGAGCCCTTTACATCAACAAGAGGCTTCACACACTGACAGGCCCCACGGCCCACACGATCAAAATATGGCACACGGCCCAGAAAGCACTGCGATGGGATGGTGTGCTTACGTTGGCCATCCCACTCTGGGAGACACGACGACTGGGCACCTTGGCGAACACTAAGGGGTTCAAACACTGGAACTTAATAGGTATCACGAATCTTGGTGACCTGTGGGTAAGGGGAGGAATCATACCGTTCACAGCACTCCAAGAAAAGTACGGAATGGCAGACGCAGAGTTATACCGATACACCCAAATCAGGCATGCACTCCAAGGCGCTATCCCCCCGGGCACTAAATTGGCAGACGCTTCCCCATTTGAGGACAGACTCCTCACGGACCATCCAGACAAAAAAGCCATATCACAACGTACCGGAAATCGGTAAACAACCTCCCAGAACCTACGGTAGTCCTACGTAGCAAATGGGAGGTGGAACTGGGGGACATAGGGGACTCGGACTGGATGGATGCGTTGGCATCGGCCAGAGAGGTGGCGATCCTGTCTCGTTTGAAATTGATACAGCTCAAAATCCTGCATCGTGTATACTACTCCCACACCTTGATACACAAACTGGGGCACGCGCCTGATCCACTTTGCCTGCGGGGTTGCGGACAAACTGGCACATACTTCCATATATTGTGGGATTGCCCAAAATTACAATCATATTGGGAACACGTTCTAGACCAGATTTCGGAAGTGAGCGGGGTGGAGGTCCTGGCAGACCCTAGATGCTGCATTTTAAATATATAGCAACCAACAGACCTAAACGTGGCGCAAAAAGCGTGGGCTACACTGGGGATGGCTATTGCAAAACAAAATATAGCGCGGAACTGGGGTTCTGGGGTAACACCCGCACAATCACAATGGGAGAATGATATGGACATAGCAATGGTAGCTGATAAAGCAGTTTACACGCATCGGGGTTGCCCTAAAAAGTGGACGCGAATATGGGGGAAATGGAATGAATTCCGAGGGAATATATATGAACCACCATGTACAGCACTGACCACTGAAAGCAGCCCATAAGAGGGGTGGAAATTTAAGCAACGGTTTGAACCACCACTATAATGAGGAGGGTGGGGGGAGGTGAGGGAGGGTGATTTACGGGGTAATAAAGTTGACATGCTATTGCTACACCTTACGGAGTAAACGCTGCCAAAATATTGTAATCTACCACTGTACATGAAAGAGACTGTAGTTGAGTGTTGTATATATGTATGACTAATGAAATGAAATTAAAAAATGTTTAAAAAAAAAAAATTACTTTCAGGATGCATACACAGCAGTGAGACGCACATTCACCTGTGTGGCAGTTTCAAAAATATAATCCAGTGCCAAGACGACCACTGCATTCAAGCGCTCTGCAAAAATTAAGGGCCAGATGTAGGTGGCCAAATAGTGAACGCTAACGCTGAAATTCGCAGCATTCAGAATTTCATCGATCGCTATTTGGCAGTGAGCAATGTAGGTAAGTTAAAACCTACTAGCAAAATTAGGAATTGCAAAATTCTGATTCCTTATTTTGCTCTTGCATTTTTGCTCTTGCATTTAAGGAATCGCAAATTGCGATTCCTTAAATGCAATGTAAGTAGCACAAAAGAAAGTGCACTTTAGCCTTAAGGAATCGCTAATTATCACCAACTTCAAGTTTAAAAAAATCATTTTTTTGCTTTTTTTTAAGTGCCATGTAGCACACATTCATGCCCTTAGGCATGTATGTGCGCCACATGTGCACGCATGCACATTTCAGGGGTGCAACAGGGTGTACTTTTGGAACCCTGGCACCCTTGCAAATTGCGCCCGCAATTTGCAAGTGCCTCTTGGTGATTCGCAAATTGCAGGAGCAATTCCTATTCATTCCTATGAGCCTCTTGGCCCATAGGAATGAATGGGAAGGTATTCCTTAGTTGCGAATCGCAATTGGTGATTCACAATTAAGGAGTATTAAGGAATCGCAAAAAATATTACGATTCCTACCTACATGGTATTTTGCAATTCCTTAATATCGATTCCCTAAAAATCGCTATTAAGGAATCGCAAACATGCATTTACCTACATCTGACCCATACAGCATTAGATATCATAACATAGGTGAGAATGGTCCATTGCTGAAGTGTATTCGGGGTGCTGGAGACCAACATCAGGCCTGTGAATGCACCCCCCCTCCCATACGATGGTTCCAATACTGGCTTTCATTTTAAACACGTTCTTTGAGACTGCTGCTGCCTGCACCAACAATGCTTGTTTATTCAGTAGAAGCAGCGATGTTGCCAAATAACAACACTTGTGATAAAGCAAAGCGCAGTCCATCATTTTTTATGTCAATGACACGATTTTAGCTTCCCCGCCTGCGATTTGTTCCCATAAAGCTGACAGCTACGCGTGCATCTTAATTAGAATGTATTTTTATTTATCGCTAATACAATCGCCCTAAGCATGATGTATCTGTAAAACAAGGCCCCATAATCCGTCACTGATTCATCTTAATTTCGGCGAAATTAAAGGAGTCGCTGCGATATTGCACCTAATTGCACTTGTAATAAAAAGGACGGAGATGTTAATCAAAATAAATTGAAGCTAAACAATAAAATCATTAAATTCTTTACTGCAGTAAGTGTAACTAATCAGTTTTGACTTGAAGCGACGGATCACAAATAATGGATATGTCATTGGAGACGAGCTCATTAAATCCAGCTCCATCCGCCTGGATCTGGGAGACAGCTGAACAGCGAGGCATGGGGACGGGGTGCCCCCCCTTTACCCGTATAGGCCCCCCACACACTTGCTATGCACATGGGTCCAACAGACGGGTTGGGGCAGTGTATGAAGAGGCAGAAAATATGCCATCTCTTCCCACACTCGATTCATAAAGCGCAGGCCAATGCATCAAACATATTCCATTCCTCTACTGAATTTATGTTTCTTTATGCGGAATATCTTGGGTGCATAATTAGCAGTCACATTGGGTCACCTCCGGCCTTCTCCAGCACAATATGTCTTGGTTAGCCACACAATGCCAATTGTCTAGGGTAGAAAAGGCTCAGATCCGTCTAGGTCTACAAGAACGCCGAGCCTACATTACATTTATCAAATTTTGACCTGCAATCGACTGCATAAAGAGTTGTCGCTTACCATTGTAAGGCGCCTTCCTTGCTCTAACATTATGCGCCACAATGGCCGCCTCGTTTCACGCCCTCAGTTCTGGAAGCGAGAACAGACGGCGCTTTCTTTCAAAGTTCTGTACCGGGGGCACGGGTTGCCGGTGGCATTGTGATAGGTGACTTCGAAAAGAACGTTTGCGGTCTGCCTACAAGGACGAAGGCTTCTTTGTCATCTTCAGACTGCGCAACCATCTCAATCGCGTCCTTCCTCTTGTGTTGTGCGCACTTTCGCTTCACAATGGTGCGGAAAAAGGAAAAGGCAGGATTGAAGAATTGAACTTTGAAGAAAGGCCCATCAAACTTTCATATGGTGTAGAGTTCAGAAAAGAAGAAAGACAATGAAAATGGAGAAACACCTATAATGCTACAATTAGATGGATCACAATTTAGAACACTTGTGTCTGAGTCCATCAGTGAGTGTCCAAAGAGACCAGCTGCTCCACAAGAAAGTGGTAAATGATTATTGTTGGCTTGTTGTTCCTTTTTGGACTGACCGGAACATTATATCTTTGTCTGTAGGCAGCCATGTCCGTGTCAGAACCTGACACACTTCTGCTGAGCAACAGAGTACAGAAGTTTTGTCCTTTGGTGCAGGATTACAAAAAGTCATGGAAGTTGATTCCCTAAAATACCAGCGGTAGCAGAAGTGACATTGTGCACACCGTGAGTCAATTGTAGCCTCTGGAGGATGCTATGAGGTCAAAAAGTAACAACAATTAAAAATTAAGAGGAATCATGGTCCCCATCATTTTCAGTTTATGCTGTGGCCTTCAAAGAAAGTCCTTGAGTCCAGGGAAGGCAAGGGAAGCGTTAGGGTTACCAAAATGCAAGTCACGGGTGGAAGGTGACATGTATGACTGTGGCTCGGAATTGGCAGAGCATACATCTTCTATCAAAATGGCTTAGTGGCACTTAGAATAATCTGGAGCAGATCCTCAGGATATCCTCCTATCAAAGTCCTTCTCAACAAAACCTCAGTTTTATCCTTCCCATCCAACTGAAAATGGTGAACAGTCCTTCTGTGTTGTGATAATGCACGCCCTTTGCCCAGAGATCCAGCACCCCCTCCCCCATCACTCTCATAGCCATGGGCATGTGAAGACAATGCAAAGATGTGGACGGGACACAAGAAGGCCACCAGAGAATGGAACATTCATGATATTTCCATCGACAACCAGAGACCCCTTTTCAATGCTTTGATACTCAGCGAAGCTCTTGACTAGTCAAGGTGTAATTGTCCGATGTCATCTCATTTCCTGGGTGGGAAACCATAGAAGTTGGCATGGTTATTCACTCAGATATTTACCTGTTTGTCATACTTGTATTAACCTGCGTCACCATTCCCTTTGTGAAAATAATTAACTTGTGGCAGCTCTTATCAAGCTCAAGGTGTTATCAAATTCTCTTCAAATTGGCATATAGTCATTTTTAACATTCAGTCTTCCCACTACTCCTCTAAAAAGGAAATCCTGCTTTTTTGTGGGGGAGGAGTGGGGGGGGGGGGTTAGTAGTAAAATATTTCATTGAATGAATCATTTTGTTACAATAAAAAAAATTCAAGCATTTAGGAGACAAAGTTGTTTCGATAATTAAAACTTTCTATAAAAGGTCATACACATTTCACAATACTGTATTTACACAAGATCACATCATATTTAATCAAAGACATTTCCGGCTCTTTCTGTAATTTAAAAAATAAATAAATATATAATTTCTCATTTTAAAAGCCATCTAAACGTTTAATGCTTTATAGGCATGCTCTAAAAACAGTACCATCCTTCTTATTGCACTGTCCTCTTTGAGCCTGAAACAATATCGTACCGCCTCTGCAGTTATTCTTATTTTAGCATTATTAAACAAGGGGCGTAAATATGTCCTCCGTATGGGCAGATGCATATTAAATGTTCAAGAGTTTCCTTACAAGTTCCACAAAGCCAACATGCTTGCATACCTTTAGGTGCCTGGTTCCATTTCCCTTCAAACTCCCCAATCGGTATGTAAAATTGTCTAAACCTTAGAAATTTCCATTATATGTAACTAAGTAGATTCAATCCTAAGTATTCTTAAGCCTGTATGGTATATGTATCAATTACTAAATCCATATGTTGGTATTTTCCAGCTTGTAGAATATCTAATTTCCACTGCTTTGCATTTAGTATATTCGGTACTAGATTTTTCCGCAAGCTTTAGCCATTCGCCCCATCTCCTGTATATCAGGCTGATCATAAGATCCTAATTCCATCATTATACTATATAGTTCTAAACCTCTGACTTTGTCACTCCTGAACTCTTCAAATATTAGGTCTTTCAATGTGCATGGATCAGCCTTGGCACAATCAAAAATGTAGTTCACACAACTTCTCTTATGCAACAGTTCCAGGGATTTTAGACCAAATTCCAATCTTGTGATACAATGTGGGGTTGCCTGTCGTAGATGAAGTAAAGTGCGTACACATTTCATAAATTAATTCTCGAATTCAAGAATGACTTTCTTACTCATTACTGGAGATGCATATAATAAGTAAAGAGTCAATTTCATTTGTAATGCTTTAAGTGATGGACTAATTGAATTCTCTCCAAACATGTTCATGAATCTCGAGATTGATTTAGAAATAACCATTGATTTTGCATTTTTACAGACCTTATGGCTTGACCATGATAACTTATTGCCAAAGATTACTCCGAGATAGTTGTATTGTTCCACTACATCAAGTGAAGTTTCTCCAAGTGTCCACTTTTTATATTTTATAGACTGTCCAAACGTCACATTTTAAATTTTTGACAAATTGGCTATCAATCCATTCACTGCATTGTAGGTATGTAGTTGACTCAGTTAGTACTGGAGTCCTTTCAGAGTTAGAGACAAGATCACTATGTCATCCGCATATGCTAGGTATGGTATTTATTTGCCTCCAAGTTTAGGTGCCACACCCATATTGGAACTTAACGCCATATCTATATCAGCAATGTAGAGAGAAAATAACAACGGTGCAAGGACACAACCTTGCCTAAGACATTTGTGATATCCATTTTTGGAGATAGCATTTTGTCATGAGCCAATTTCCCCTGAAGCCATGTTTCCGAGTGCAGGCCGATAATAAAAATCCTGAGACTTGATGGTTGCCTTTGGTCCTGTCCTGTGCAGTAAACAATACAGTTATGGGTAAAAACTAGACAGAAAGCACGAGCTTGACTACACCAGGCTATTGAAACTCCATTATGGAAAATTTCCCAAAAGAAGCAAAGCCCATTTCCTTAAAAAATTTAATTTCAACAAAAAAACAGACCTGAACATGGGAAAGCAAATTGTACAAGAAATCAGTTAAGGACAAAAATAAACTGGAATAATAGGGGCAGAAGTACTAGGGCACGTGCCTTCATAAAGGTACTAAGACTAAGGTCGAGGCGGGTTTACTGGCATATACACAGGGCTTGATGTACCAGGATACTGATAGGAATAAAGTGCTAATTCTGTAGTCAAGACAGGGAAGAAGTGCAGAGGTATGTGCGGTACTAGAGGTAGCACAGACCAGGGAGAGGGCCATGGTTATAGGTAGAGGAAGAGGAAATAGGGTATAGGTAGGGTACTAGGTAGTAAGGTAAGGTGACCTAAAGTACGAGATAAAGAAGTACAGAAGTACTAGGAATGTGCATAGCAGAAGAGGCAATAGCCTGTGGAGGTAGAGGTATCAAGGAATAGGGAGTGAATAGCAGTACTAGAATAGAGATGGGGAGATGTACTAGGGTGTAGTCATGGACAGACATACTAGGGTATAACTAAGGGTAGAGGTAGTAGTTCATAGATAGGGGTACCGGTGCTAGTGTAAAAGCAGGGTGGAGGTACTTGGCTATAGGCTAGGGTACATACCCTAAATAAAGGTAGAGGGAGATTGATGTGTAAAGGAAAACATTTTAGAGGATGGGTGGGATCAACCAGGGTACAGAAAGAAAACCAAATAAAGGAAGAGAGATTATAGGAGAGTAGTGTGGGGGGGGGGGGACACCCCGATCCACCATAAACCAGGACAAAGGAAAGGGTAAGCATGGAGAAGGAGGTGGGAACAGGGGTTCATCCTAGAAGAGCTACATGGTATCCACGTGGTCGAGCAATAAAGGCAGCAGAGGACTTTTTTGGAATGAAGGACATTTGCAAGGATATATTCAACAATCTTGTAATGCTTTTGATTTGGAAAACATCAAGGAGACAACTTTGTGTTGCATGTTTCTCCAGAATATGTTTCCTTAAGTATGTTTTTGTACAAAATCACTTACAACTGTGCACACACCTGCCAAATATTTAATAACACGATCTCCATTTTTTATTAGTCCCATTTTAATAAACACACACTGAAGAAGAATAGGGCTATGTATATCTGTCAACACTGATTTGGCACAGATTTTACTCCATCTGGAAATTGCAACCGTGGCATGCTTCATCATCGGGCACTTGAACTCACATGACCCCAAGTGGGCTACAGACAACATTTTGGGGGGGAGGGTTGTTTTGTGTTATTTTAGAGGGGAAAAAATCCCCCCGTCCCAGAGAAAAGAAAATCCAGTTTTAATTCCAACACTTATATTGTATTTATCTTTATTTATTTAATGTTCTTACATAGTGTTGCCCTACCTATGTAAATTTCCAGTATTTTTAAAGCACCAACGAGTACCCTAGGGCATCAAGGCGCTGGGGGCCATCGGGAAGATTAAGCAAGCTATTGTCTAGAGTTACATGGTGCTGGGCTAATCTGCCTCTGGCAATCAAACAGTGAGCCCCCGGGTTCGGAGTCGGCCACCCTGGCCGTTGCGCCACAACTCTTCCCTTTCAGGTGTTGGTGTGCTTTCCAATGTAACACCTTTGCCTCAGTAGCCAGGTTTACTTTTTAACAACCATTAGTCACACAATCAACTCCTCCTCAGGCTCTGGAGAGTGAATTGACTTAGGGTAGAAGACGGGGAACGGACAAAGGGAGCGGTAAGAGAAATTAATAATGTTTTTATTTTTATTTTTATGATGTAAGGTCAATTTGCTAAGCCCGGTGGGTAGGTATCATCCTTTGTATGGGTTAAGATAAGAGGACATCGTTACCCCTATGCAGTAGAGGGTAGGTTAAAACCTAGACTTATATAGGTGTATGGTGTTGGTAGTATGTGGTTACCCCCTAATGCAGTAGAGTATGGTAGAAGCCCTTGTCCTGTTTCAGTGTTGTGTTATGGAGGGTAATGGGCTGGTCCTGTAAGAGTGCATGTGTTGTGAGGGAAACGGGTAGTTGAGTTCAGTTTTTGGGTTATCTGCACTCTTGTATTGTGAATTTGTGGAACTTATTGAGTGCTAGTGTATTTTGCCATCTCACCTCCCATTGGAGCATTGAAGTTATTGCAGAAAGTGTTGTTTGACTTTTTCTGTTTGTTTTGGAGGGATGATATTTATAGTTGTATTGGACATTTTGTGGGAGGGTGTTTTGCCGTCCCTCGTCCTAGTGAATTTCCTGTCGTTTCAAGGGGGGATATGTGTTGTGGCTTCTTGCTATCTTATGCGTTCTCCCCACAGTCTTGATGCGCCCTGCTGCTCAGCCAGTGAGTGAGGTCATTGGAGGGTTGGAATGTTGAAAGTGTTTGTGATTGGATGAGTGGACAGTTGGGTTGAGAATGGCTAGGCAGCAGGATGCTGCTCCTGGTGTGGTTTTACTTGATTCACCTGTAACTTGATCTAAACCTAATAAATCTACATCTTTTATAACCTACGAGGCTACATCTTTGATTGTAGCACAGACCAGCTGTTCTTCACATCTTATCTCTTCAGGAGTTACATGGAATTGTGCTGCCCCCACAAAGGTTTTCCTTTGAGGCTTGATAGGATCTGAACCACTTAGATTCATGTCAGAGAGAGGCTTTCCTCTCACTGTACTTCTACTAACAGGGAGTGAAGGCAGACCAGTTGGTAAGTTCAAAGCTCTTAAATTTAGACACAAAGTTTTAAATTGAACACGTACCTCAAGGGAGATCAAATCGTGATTTCAGGAAGGGAGGACGTGGTCCAATTCACTGTATCTTGTTGTAGGCGAGCAGCGGAATGGAGGATAACGGTAAGTGGTGCTAAAGAAGTCTTCCTATCCCCTGTGAAAAGGACATTTCCATTGTCAATTTTTAAGATGACAATGGTTGTATAAACGACTAAAAAATCAGTATTAGGGTGGATGAGTTGGCAGCACCTTTTTACATTTCATCTGGGATTGGTTCTCTGCCATCTGGCACTAGAGTTGCAACTTATCATTGCCACCTTCTCTATGCCATGCAGTCTTGGACCTTTATTTGACAGTCTCATGTGTGTTGCAAGTTGCAGTGTTGCCTTTTTTCCATGAAGCAAACTGGACTACCACACAAGGTAACAGTGACCTGGAACATAGAGCTCTGGTACTAGGAACGACGCAGTGATCTAAAGGTGGAGACGCGATCTGAGCCTGTCTTGCCCTTGCTTTCTCTGTTACCAGACCTGTAAACTGTGAGTTTCGGCGGGGTGGGGGGTTCTCCCCTCTGAAGAAATTTTTGAAATAAAAGTGGGTAAATGGTCTCCCACTGTCAGTCTCCCTCACTCTTTCTCCCTCCCTCTTTCTCCCTCCCTCTGTCGCCCTCCTCCCTCTGTCTGTCTCCCTCTGTCTGCCTCCCTCCCTCTGCCTCCCTCCCTCTGCCTCCCTCTATCTCCCTCCCTCTGTCTCCCTCCCTCTCTGTCTCCCTCACTCTCTGTCTCCCTCCCTCTCTGTCTCCCTCCCTCTCTGTCTCCCTCCCTCTCTGTCTCCCTCTGCCTCCCTCTGTCTCCCTCCCTCTGTCTTCCTCTCCCTCTGTTTCCCTCTGCCTCCCTCTGTCTCCCTCCCTCTGTCTTCCTCTCTCTCTGTTTCCCTCTGCCTCCCTCTGTCTCCTTCCCTCTGTCTTCCTCTCTCTGTCTGTCTCCCTCCCTCTGTTTGTCTCTGTCTGTCTCCCTTTATCTGTCTCCCTGTCTGTTTCCCTCCCTCTGTCACCCCTCCCTCTTTCTGTTGCCCTGTCTCCCTCCATCTGTCTCCCTCCCTCTCTCTATCTCCCACTGCCCCCCGCCCTATCTGTCCCCTACCCTATCTGTCTCCCTCTCTCTGTCTCCCTCTCTCAGTCTCCCTCCCTCTGTCTCCCTCCCTCTGTTTCCCTCTGCCTCCCTCCATCTGCCTCCCACGCTCTGCCTCCCTCCCTCAGTCTCCCTCCCTCAGTCTCCCTTCCTCAGTCTCCCTCCCTCAGTCTCCCTCTGCCTCCCTCCCTCTGCCTCCCTTCCTCTGGCTCCCTCCACCTCCCTCCCTCCCTGTCTCCCTCCCTCTGTCTCCCTCCCTCCCTGTCTCCCTCCCTCTGTCTCCCTCCCTCCTTCTGTCTCACTCCCTCTGTCTGTCTCCCTCCCTCTGTCTGTCTCTCTCCTGGTCTGTCTCCCTCCCTCTATCGCCCCCCCTACCTCTGTCTGTTGCCCTCTGTCTCTCTCCCTCTGTCCCCGCCCTATCTGTCCCCCGCCCTATCTGTCCCCCACCCTATCTGTCTCCCTCTCTCTCTGTCTCCCTCTCTCTCTGTCTCCCTCTGTCTGTCTCTGTCTCCCTCCCTCAGTCTCCCTCCCTCTGCCTCCCTCCCTCTGTCTCCCTCCCTCTCTGTCTTCCTCCCTCTCTGTCTCCCTCCCTCTCTGTCTCCCTCCCTCTCTCTAGGTCTCCCTCTCTTTCCATCTCTCTTCCTCTGTCTGTCTCTGTCTGTCTCCCACCCTGTATCTCCCTCTATCTGTCTCCCTGTCTGTCTGTCTCCCTCCCTATGTCGCCCCCTTCCCTCTGTTGCCCCTTCCCTCTGTCTGCCTCCCTCTGTCTGTCGCCCTCTGTCTCCCTCCGTCTCCCAGCCTCATTGTGCTTATCTATAATAATGTCCCCCTCCTCGCCTCTTTCACTATCTTCTCTCGTCAATCATTTCTCCCTCTTTCCTCTCCCCCTCTCCGTTTGTCTCTACTCCCCACTCCGTCTCTTATTTTTCCTTTTGGCTCTGTCTCTCTTTTATCTCTCCTCTGCTCGTACGTCTCCCTTAGCCTCAACGTGGAGGGTTAGTTACATTTTTCCACTACAACATTGTCAAAATCGAATTTTCATTTTTTTCCATTTTTAGTCATATTGTTCTTTAAATGTAGTTATTTCAGTCCTTAGTGTTTTTTCCGGAGTATTTTCACTCTTAGCTGTATACAGCACTCTCCCCATTGCACAAATTCATGAGAATGAAACTTTCAATTTCAATCCGGTCTGTCACTTCACAGTTTTTAAACTAAGAATGTTGGCACTAACCCGGCTCCCCAAACGACGCCCCCACCCACGCCCCTTAGCTTTTTATCTTATCGTTGTGGCCTGCTGCGAGGGACCAAAGCTCACGGCCCCTGCTAATTGTGCTGCTTGAAAGCATCAGCAGCTCCCCAAGAACTCAACGTCATCTCCTGAGGCCTGGGATGGGGGAGATGCTACATGCTGTGTCTCCTCTGCCGGCCCATTGTCATGCTGCCCATGACAATGGAACGGCTGACTCTGTGACCTGCTGGGACTCACACTCGGGCTGTAGCAGCCTTTCAGGTGTCGCCCCAGCAGGAAAGTCGGCCCAGGTATGTGGGCCCATCCTCTGGAACCGGGCCTGGATCCAGGGGGGGGAGGGGGGGGCAGGCACCCCCTCTTGCCCCCCCCTGCGGACGCCCATGAAACTGTCCACATGTCTGAGGGCAGCATTAGCCTGCCTGGGTGTATGCCTCATGAGTTCCCATCCTTTCTTTACACAGCTACTGCTCTGCCTTCTCAGTTGCATTTCAGCTACATTTATCTACAGGTCCCTCAAGGTTGCAGACCCCGTGTAGCTTGTCCAACTGTAGGTTCTTCATTCCATTGTGGCCTGGAGTTTTGTAGGCAAGACGTGTCGCTTCAGCCGGGTCCTGTAAGGACTGTCTTAGCCTCAGTGAATGGTGAGATCCCCTGGGTTAGAAAGCTGTCACTCACAACAGTCAACAGTCAAGTGGCTATTTTTCAAGGAGCAGCTGATTGCTCACGTTTGTCCGTAAGTAGCCAGTCAGAGTGCAAATAGTTTCATTAAGGGGTAGAGTAAATCTGGGCCACTATCAGTGCACTCCGTTTTGGTACTAAGCTGGGTCTATGCTAAGCGCATCATTATCCTTCGTTTCTTGGTTTATGGGAAATCATTGCCCGGGCCTTTTAATTCCGACTCGGGCAGAGCCTGGAGGTACCACCTGAATGGGAGTCACAAGTGATGCCCACCTACTGCAACCTGAAAAGAGCCAATAATGAGGAACACATGTAGAAAAGTTTCAGCCTTTCTAGAGCCTTTGTGTTATTCCTCATTCCTGCCCGACCCATGCAATGGGCAGCAGTAAATTCGGTTATACAGCCAAGTAATAATAATATCGGTGCACTATTACTGTAATAATGGAGCCCAGAGACAGCAAGTAGCTTCTACTGCACATTTGTGAACTGGCTACATGTCAACAGGTGTAAGCCAGGTCTGGCTCTTAAGCTAATGCCACTTTGGATTTCCAACCATGAATATGCACCCAGAAGTCTCAGCATGCAGATTAATCAACAAGAGTGGAAAAGGGAGTCCTGAAGACATGAGAACCGTCCCTTGTAAACTTCACTAAACTTGGTTTGAAGCAAGAGACTATATTCACCACACGTGACAGACGAGAAGTCCAAATCCTATGAGGGGACTTCATAACAAACTCCTGAGGTTGTATGTACAACTAACATCCTGTAGGACACGTGTTGCATAGGAAAAGACATCACTTCCGGTTTTATTATGCCTGATCTGTGAATTTACCTGTTCACTGCATAGTCAAGATGACATTCTTGGTATTGCCTTTTGTCAGTAAGTACTGGCCATGTCTAGCATAACATTTACTGATTCCCCGTAGACCATATTACTAAACCACAACCAACCAACAGGAGTACTACTTAACCCATCTCCTGAATATGTTAAATCTATGCAAAGTGACTACCTCTCTTACACCTTTCTGCCTCAGCTCATGCTAAGCGGCAGACACAAGTTTACAGTGAAACGATTGGAGTAACCTAGCAGACCACATACCTGTTTGCTGGTTCATCGGTGTACCTAGGGATTTCAGGGTATGCAGAAGGACGAAGAGGCTGGAGGCAGGGAGAACTACATGTCCAACCCTAAAAGCAACAATGGAGGAGTGGTTGCTCCCTCGAGCTATGCCTCTCAAATTGGAGCCTTCCCTCTACCACAGCATTTGAGCACCAACCATGGAAGATGCCCCCTCACATAGCAAAAGCAACTATGAAATGATATCAGCCTCTCCCTTAAAGATCCCACTGATGAAAAACAAAGATGGTCAGGTACCAGCTCTCTCTTCTCTTCTAAAGAGAGTCAAACTGTTTTTTCCAGAAAGTGACTGACCAGTATCCCACTTCTCTTGCAGACAAGCTCACCATCTCTGGTGGTTCTCCGCACACCTGCAGCCAGGACAACATCAGACTGGAGACTAGGAAGTGTAAAAAAAGAAAAAAACAAGAGAACAGTTCTTCTCCATCTATGCACCCAGGATATGGAACAGCCTACCTGTAGCCTTCAGAATTGTTCCAATGCTGCTCCAATTTAGGAAAGAGTTGAGGAGTCCCTTTTTTAAACAACATTACATCACAGTCTATTACCCGTCCACAACTTAGCTTCCTCTCATATTACTCACCGGCTACAAGTTTGCCTTTGACCATGTACGCTGCTCCAATGTCTTTTGGCTATGTTTACGCTATTGTAATACTACATACATTTGCTGCCCGGAGCCTGTCTTACATTACTGTGATGTGTGTACGTTGTACAGAGATATTTACCAGTCTTCTGCCATGTAAATATCATTCTGCTGCAATTACCACTTCATCTATACCCAAAGAGAAAGAAAGCAGAAAAAAAATGACGATAAAAGTGGCAACAAGAACATGAAAAAGAGAGAAGGGTAGGGGAAACCAACAGCAGAACAGAAAGGGGTAAGAAAAGAGATGATAACAGAGTTAAGAAATGGGGACAGAAAAGGCGAGAAAATGTGAAGCAACACAATGAAAGTAAGTAACAGAAAATAAACAAGGGTGTAAGATAAAAGGAAGTAGAGAATGCATAGCATCGGAGCTAGTTCTAGACAAACAGAACCGGAAATAATATAGGGAAAGGAATAGCTTAAAAAGAGAGAAAGAAGCAAAAAGATAAAACATGAACCCCACCTTGAACAGAGCAGGGAAAAGAGAAAATAATGCATCTATAAAGAAAACTATCAGAAGTATTTCCAGGTTCCATATGTAACAAGCTAAACATTGGTGAGATACTATATGAGAATAATGCACTTTTTGCAGAGCCCCTGGTGTTACCCCTTGGTCACTGGTTCTAATACTGAGATAGGACAGTAGGTTACTATACGGATGGCAGAGACTCGAGTGGAATTCAGTCCACACATTCTAATCAAAGTCAGAACACTCTGTACATATGCTGTGACTGCAGAGATCTATGTTAATCCTGTGTCAGTCCTATTAAGAAATCTCAGTGTTATGCTACATTATGCAGGTTTGTACAGCACACTGTCACTCGGGAGGGTATCCTGGCACTGAGTAACTTTGAGTCTAGTCAAACCTACGGCCTAGTAGGACTACTAATAAGCCAGGTCTTCCAGTCTTTTGTGGAATTCAAGAAGTGTCCATGCTTTAGGAGAGTTGGCAGGAAGTCTGGACCGCCAGATCCGGTTCTCCTTATGCATCGGATATATGCAAGTAGGAATCTGGGAGAGCAGAGGTGCCTGGAAGGTTTGTGAAAGCAGATGCGATTGTTGGGCCAGTGTTATGTAGTGATTTGAAAGAGTGTGTGCAGAGTTTGAATTGTGCTTGTTTGCTTATGGACAGCCAGTGGTGCTCCTTTAGGTGTGGTGTGATGTGAGTTCGGCATGGTAGTTTTAGAGTGATTCTGGTCTGAATGGCGTGCAGCCTTCTGGTCAGTTTTTTGCTGATGCCGACATAGAGGGTGTTCCTGGAGTAAAGCTTGCTCTTGTGATGAGGGCATGCATGATGCTTTTGCTGGTGCTGCCTGAGCCATTTGAAAATCTTCCTCAGCATCATCAGGGTATGGAAGCACACGGCGTTGACATGGGCGGTCATGTTGAATTTGCTGTCAATGACGATCTCAAGGTAATTGAAGTGGAGGGTGGAGGAGAATTTGCTGTTGATGCTGATCCCAAGGTCTTGGCAGGGGGGTGGCCACCTTGTGGGTGCATGCATGATAGAGAGAGGAGAATGTCTGTAATTGAAGACAGTCGAGTCCCTTCTAGCAGCTAAATGAGCAGCACCAAACAGCAGCAAAGAGAGAAGTCATCACAGAGCAGGATGCTAGATGAAAACCGTGAAATCACCACTCACTGGCAGAGCTTCAGGGGCAGGGGCTGCTGCCTGGTCTGCTAGAGCTCCTTTGCCTAGAGATGAAACTAGTGTTCTCAGCCCAGAGACAGGCCCCACATGGACCGGTCCTAGACTTCCATAATCACCTACACCTATGCAGCCTACCTGGCTAGGTGGTAGATGTCAGAGGAAGGTCACCTTTTGTGCAGCACCTTTAGACCAACCTGCCAACTGTAGCTATGAAAGGTATCTGCCTATGTCTGAGCTTGTTTCAAGTCCATGCAGTTTTGACTGGTGGTTTTGATCAAATGTAATTTAACTAGCCACTAGTTGCCACACTTTTGCAGTAAAATTCATTGTGGGACCTTTCCATCTCCTTCCCCGCAAAACTACATTTTAATTCTACTTTGTTTTCACTATTGCTGCAGCCTTAAAATGTTTAACAAACCCTGTTGGCCACTAACGTCCCCAGAAGTCATTGATGGATGTGCTCAAAACTACCTGTAAAGTTGGTTTACATTAGTGGTGATTCATTCTTCACTAACAGAGATAAGGTTTCCTGACTTTGGTCAAGATCCAGTTTATCTAGAGGCTCCCAGAAGAGGACAGCTTATTTTTACGTCTTGCTTGAGACAGTGCATTTGCCTTCGCTTATGAGATGTTTTGTTTACTTACCGGGGGCTTAGAGCCCATTCATTATGTACCATTGGTACATCGCCACTCTCATTTCCTTGCTTCGCTTTCGTCAGTGCATACCAGCTTCACTTCCTCTTCATGAGTGTATCTGTCCCCGGAGCATGCCCCCAGTACTGCTTCCTTGCCCAGTGTCCTTCCACTGCTCAAATGTTTGGAGCTACTTTTTCCTTTAACTGCAGCACTCTATACGAGTGCAAGTGTTTGCAGACCATCTCCCCTGTCCCATCCTCCATTGTTGCTCGACTCCTCCCTTCTTCCAACTCCCAATGTTGCTTGCCCATGTTGTTGCTTGCCCTCTCCCACCCAGCATTGTAGGTTGACCGCATTGTTGCTAGCCCCCCTACCCTTCTGTCACAGTCTCATCCCATGTGGTTGCTTGTCACTTATGTTTCCTGCCTCCTCACACCCCACATTGTTGCTTTCCCACATTGTTGCTTATATCCTCCACTCTAGTCCCGAGTTTGTGCTTCCATCACTCACCACTCCTGTCACACAATGTTGCTTCCACCCCCACCTCCCAACCCATATAGTTGCTTTCACTTCCACCCCCCACCCTTATATCCCACGTTGTTACATACATGCCCCCTTCCTCCCATCCCACGTTGTTGCTTCCAACCCCCATACAACAGCCCCAAGTTATTGCCTCAACTCCCACCCTCCCATCCCACGAGAAAAAAGCAATGCAAAATCTAATGCCAACTTGACCAATTACCTTTGTCAATGTCTGTAGCCATGTTGGAGAGCACCTCGACTGCTGTGCAGCATGGCTGAAAGTTTTTTTTAAATGCAATGACGCGGCCAGCACTGGCAATGTCATAGATGTTTTTTTATTGCTGGCAAAAGGGCTGGGAGGTAGGCATCTACACCTTCTGTTTTGTACGCCCTCCATCCCTCCAATATGCCTCCCTCCCTGCCCACCCCCTGCAATTAAAAAAGTGCTATGGCCGTGTCACAGCACTTTTTAGGTTTCGCCTGGCGATCCTCTGCGCAGCAGCGTTCGCGCAGGCGAAATCTTTTGAGAACAGTCTGTGGGTTTTGTCCCGCCTCTCTGTTCCATTGGCTAGCTCCATAAATGGAGGCTAGCCATTGGAACAGAGATGCGTCAGTCATTGTGGGAGCAGATTTGTGGGCGTTCCGGCGATTTTTACTCATCCCGCCCCTTTTAGAACGTCATTGCGGCGGTGGGCGGGGGGTTTATTATTATTTTGTTTTTAGGTTTGTTTTGGTCATTTCTCTGAAGATGGCGGCCGGGCGGTAGCTTACTTGAGAAGCTACGCAGTGCCATCTTGAACCAGCGTGTGCCAGTTCCCGCCCCCTCCCGCTGTCCGTGTGCCCGTTCCAGACCCCCTCCCGCTGTTCGTGTGCCCGTTCCCGCCCGCCTCCCGCTGTCCGTGTGCCCTTTCCCGCCCCCCCTCCCGCTATCCGTGTGCCCGTTCCCGCCCCCCTCCCGCGGTCCGTGTGCCCGTTCCCACCCCCCTCCCGCTGTCACGCACAGCATCTACATAGGCAAACTCCACTCGGTCACTTTGACTCTGACATTCTAAAATCATGTGTATCATGATTTTTTGTGGCCCTTGCTGCCTTCATGAAACTGTGATGAATGGAGTTCAAGTGAGGAATGGAGGCAGGAGGGGGCTGAGCAGAGGTGGCACCCTCGAGGCCATTGCTGTGTGGGAAGTGCAGCGTTCCGTGGCAAACGGTTGGTTTTCTGCGCCACTTCTGTTTTCTTCTCACAGCCACTTTGCATCTGGAAAATACAAATGAGGAAGTATTTGAGCGAAACCTGTATCTTTCTGGCAGGGCCTACGTGATGCGCGAGGAGAGAAGCGAAGCTGGACGGAGACAGCGAGAGACACGCAAGAGGGAAGTCAGGCTGGACTGGCGTCACGAGAGATACCAGAGGGAAGCTCGTCTGTCTGACCGGCAAGGGAGGGTCTGCCAGGGCAAATATAATCTAGTCACCCTGACTGGCACAGCAAGGTTTGCTAGAGAGAAGCCAGGCTGGCCTGGCGTAGCAAAAGTGCCAGAGAGTAGCCAGGTTCGGCTGGGGTAGCAAGAGAAGCTTGTCTGTGTGGCTGGCATAGACGGGGTAGGGGGCGGGGGTACTGGAGAGATGTTTGTGTGGCTGGCATAGACGGGGATACTGCAGAGAAGCTTGTCTGTGTGGTTGGCGTAGACGGGGTACTGGAGAGAAGCTTGTCTGTGTGGCTGGTATAGACTGGGGGACTGGAGAGAAGCTTGTCTGTGTGGCTGGCATACACTGGGGAGAAGTTTGTCCGTGTGGCTGGCATAGGTAAGGTACTGCAGAGAAGCTTGTCTGTGTGGCTGGCACAGACAGGGGTACGGCAGAGAAGCTTGTTTGTGTGGTTGGCATAGGGGGCTCATAGAGGGAAGCTACACTGTCAGACTGGCAAAGTCCACCTGGGATAGGAGGAGGCGCGAAAAAGAAGCTTGCCTCAGTGACTGGTATATCAGCAGTTGCGTAATAGAAGCGTGTTGGTGTGGTGGCACAGCAATGGGCGTGGAATGAAAGTTCTGCCTGACTGACAAAGCAAGCGGTCTGGGACAGAAACGTAGCCAAACTGGTATAGCAGCATGTCCAAAAGAGACGCATGGCACGTCTAGCGTAGGAAGGAGAGCACCTCACCACGACTGGCATAGATAGCAAAGGTTCCGTCTAAACTGCACAGCAGCAGGTGCGGAAGAGATGGTAGGCTGGTCAAGGAGCGGGCTGAGAGAAAAGCCTGTCTCCTGCCCGGTGCAGCAGTAGGTGACCAAAGCCCGGACTGGGATCTTACAAGCGCGCCATGTCGGGCAGGGACCACCCGGATTTCTCCGAGGACCTCATCTGCTCCATTTGCCTGGAGCTCTTCTGCAAGCCAGTGATACTGGAGTGTGGGCACAACTTCTGCGGGGACTGCATCCGCCAAGTCTGGCAGGGGAAGAAGGTCTTCTCCTGCCCCGAGTGCCGGCAGGAGTTCGCCCACCAGAAGTTCATCGCTAACCGGGTGCTGGGGAACCTTGCCGAGAAGGCCCAGAGCTGGCCCGCAGTCCAGAGAGCAGAAGAGGCACGTCAGAGCCGGGTAAGGATGACGTCACGACGTCACAACAATGGCGTGTTTCTAGCACTTAAACCCGCAGTACCTCTGCGGGTTTAAGTGCTAGAAACACACCATTGTTGTTACGTCATGGCAGTGCCCCTGCGGGTTTAAGTGCTAGAAACACGCCATTGTTGTGACGTCATATGCTTGCTACCCCTGCGGGTTTAAGCACATGCCATTATCCCCTCCCTAAACAGTGCTCATTGCTCCTTCAGTCTCCAAAGGATGAAAGGCTGAGATTCGAATATTGGATCCGTAGATTTCACACAGATATTTGCAGGAAGTGCTCAATCCTCTGAGCTACCTCACCAGCAACAGTGGCACAGGGGCAGGATAACTCCCAGTTGAACCGCAAGGCATTACCCCTTTAAGAGTATTTACTTTATTTCTCTTTCTTTCTCGGTCTGTAAATCCGTATAGTGTCTTATGAGTGCCAGTTTCTCAGAAAAGACAAGCGCTTGAGAGCTGGTTGTACAATTCCTGAGCTTGACATGTTCAGAGCTTTCATAGTTCAAAGTCGGACGCATATTCTCAACCCACACCCCCTGCTCAAAAAAGCACCGCTTTATATATTGGCTCTTGCACTCAATACCTTTCCATTGTTGTAATTACTTGACACTGTTTGCTTTAGAATTTCTTATACTCGACACATTGCGGGGCACAGCTAGACGAATTCAAAGCTAGAGAAATAGGACAACAAATCATATTTAGAAAAATCAAAATTTCAAAAATTTTGGAGAACTAATTAAACCTGGCAAAAATTAAACACTGCAAGCAACTGTTTTTAAAAAAAACCAGTTTGACACCATTTTTCTGAATAGAAGTTCTGGAATGTTACTTAATGCGGGAATCCCAGTTGGGTGGTTTTTAGCCTAATATTTCCCCCTGCCGTGGAGCTACCTATATGTTGGACGTTGGTAACTCTAGGGGTAGGAAATATTCCAGATACGTGTAATAAGTGTTTTCTGCATCGATTCCCAAATGTTTTTCTCATAGTTTCATCCAGAGAATCTAGTTATTTTCAGCAGCCAAACTCTCCAGGTAAAACATCACACCCTGTGTATATGTATTGAAGGTTCGCAACTGGTTGCAGATGTTTATTTGATCCTGGTTGATTGATGGTGAAGATGCCTTGGGATGCCCACACATTATCGGCTTGATAATTGGCAAGATTTAACAAACAATTATTTCCAGTTATTGGCATTGTAAATGACAATGCCATTTATTTATATGTTTTCAAAACCAACACATAAATAAAAAATTTGTCATTTACAATGCCAATAGCTCTAACTTTTACAAAGGCGAAACCGTTGCATTGTAAATGCTTGTTATTTAAACTGTCAGCCATGCTGCACAACAGCCGTGCTGGTGTACAACATGGCAAAAACATCGACAAGAGCAATAGCTCGCCGAGGAGTAGGGTGACCAGAATTTTAAAGCCAAAACCCGGGACATTTCATGAAAATAGAAGGACTACAATTTTAGTTCAAGTGTGTGGACAGAACGACAGCGCTCCTCAGCAGAGAATTACAGAACAGGCAGTTAGAACATACAT
This sequence comes from Lissotriton helveticus, assembly GCF_964261635.1. Classification (NCBI taxonomy): domain Eukaryota; kingdom Metazoa; phylum Chordata; class Amphibia; order Caudata; family Salamandridae; genus Lissotriton; species Lissotriton helveticus. Next base: position 114,343,602 of record NC_136065.1, read on the forward strand.
AAAATGTATTTTTTTAAACCCAGTAGCTTGCCTGGTAAGTAAATTGCTTTCTTAAAACAACTGATAACTATCCCTGCTTTGTAAAAAATACAAAATCACCACCCACCGTTTTCAGTCGACCCGCTCTAAAAACCGGGACAGGAGCTAAATTTCCTGAAATCTGCCAGGACAGCTGGTGAAAAACCGGGACCGTCCGGGCAAATCCGGTACGCCTTGTCACCCTACCTAGGGGTGACCTATTGGCTTTGCCAATGCTTGTTTTAAAAAAATAACAATAAGAAAATTTAATGCTTTGCAGTTCTCAAAGCTTGAAAAGTTTAGAAAATACGCAGCGAGAGGAGACAGTCAACTTAGAACTTTTCCTACCCCTACATGGAATGTCATCTAATCAATGTTATTTAAAGGTAGGCGGTGAAAGCTGATCGAGTGTGCTTTAAGAGGTGTGTTTTTAAAAAAAACACTTATTCTTTCAACGAGACTACTATCAATAATGAAAAATCCATCAAAAAGCATTGTGTACATAGACTGCATCTCAAACACTCTTTTTGAATGTTTGGTCATTTCTGGGAGCCAGGTCCTCTAAAACATATGTCTACCTATGTTCCTGCTTTGAAACACCTTCCAGGCGCTATGCACGACGCCCAAAACCTGCTTCCTCACAGGAAGCACAATACAATACACTGCAAGACAATAATAACACATTTACGTGCAGCAACAAGAAGGAAGAAGGCCTCAGAGGTACATGCCTATTGGAAACCACAGACTAATGTTCAAATTTCTAAGCTGCAAAAAAAAATTGAAATTTGAAGAAGTACTGAAGGAAACCTCGCCTATTTGTTTGACTCAACATCTTCCTGCATCCATATTTTTTCTGATTTATTTCCTTTTCTTTTGCAATATTTATAGATGTTTACCAACCTCACCTCTGGAGTAATGTTTAATTCACAGAATTACCTTAAAATGGCGGATACCTTGGCCTTGTGACACCTGTCACCGCGTCACATTTCACACTGCCTAGTGTGACAGGCACACGTCTATATATTCAAATGACACAATTGTGCCTCGTCTGAGAGAACCCGCAGTCACACCGGCCTCCATGAGAATGGTTTGTGTGAGTCAGTAATTAGTGCTGGGTGGCCGTGCAGTGACGAGAGAGGCGCTGCTCTGAGACTTCATTTCCAGGGGCTACGTTAAGAATACATTTGCATGCCAAGAGTCACGCATCGCGCTATCCATCAATATCGACCAGATCACGAGCAGCCAATACAGGCTCGGGAACTGACGCATAAATGGTATTGATACAAAGAACCACGTTTAGGAGGGTTTCCCACATCAGGAGACGGATCACTGACATAATATTGAATACACAAATATAGAATTACCAAAATATCGAAGAAAAAATATAGAATGCCAAAATATCGAAGAAAAAATATAGAATGCAAAAATATCGAATTCCTATCTACAAACAGGTAAGTACAAAATTATCGAATCAAAAATATAGTTTTGAAAACTATAGTTAGTCAAAATATCGAATTTTTTAAAATGTCTTAAAAGTAACTTAAAATTAATGAAATAATAAATATAACATTTACTATTACCACTCCAGTGAGTGCAACAGTAGGGAAAGCGTTGGATAGCGTAGGGGTACAAATTACTATTCCCACTCCAGAGAGTGCAACAGTAGGGAAAGCGTTGGATAGCGTAGGGGGTAAAAATTACTATTCCCACTCCAGAGAGTGCAACAGTAGGGAAAGCGTTGGATAGCGTAGGGGTAAAAATGACTATTCCCACTCTAGAGAGTGCAACAGTAGGGAAAGCGTTGGATAGCGTAGGGGTAAAAATTACTATTCGATATTAAATTACTTACCTTCAATTCGATATTTTCACCACTATATTCTGTCCATTCGATATTTTGTCCATTCTATATTTTGAATTCGATATTTTGTCTTGTTACCTAGGAGACAGTGCATGAGCTTTCGAACACCTTCCACGTCATCAGTTCTGTCACCTATGAGTGAATCACGATTTTAGCTTAATTGTTTAAATATTCCACAAATGACCGGTCCGTGGATGGATAACACAGGAACTCGTGGCATTTCCCATTAGGCCACCCCCCTCGATTCATAATAAACTTCTGTGGTCACAATCATCGATTGTAATTAGACGCAGTCCGATATACCAGGAAAAAACTGTCAAAGTATGTGCAGGTATTTTCACGAAGCTCAACTATGAGGTATAAAGTGTTTTATTCCCCCCAGCCTCATGTCGTGATGCACTCGTCCATAGCACTGTGTGATTCTCTGAGACTGAGCATGCCACCACCACTTCTGGATGCTCCTACAAGGAATGCTAATGCCACCATTTTGAGAAGTGAGGTCACTGATTATTTCGGAGTGATGTGCTTGTGCACAAAACCTTTTTTTTTCGTGCTGTGTGACATAGGGCCTTATTTAGAGGTAGGTGGTAACTTGTGGCCTTCTGCCAAGTGCAGCAAGCAAGACCAGGTAATGGCCAGGTCCCAGGGATGGATTGGGATTAAAAATCAGCCCGCGCAGGCTAAAAAAAAGTGGCACACATTTGCATATTGCCTTTCCGTAAAACACTGCTTCGGCGAAATTTTATTAACAAAAAAAAAGGGGTTGGGGTTAACAAAAATGCACGGATTAGTTTACACTGGTGAAACACACCTGAAAACAAGTGAGGCCACTTTTGCTCAGGCCCCCTGACGCCGATCAATATCCATACATTAATGGGCCGGCACAGCGAGAGAAGGGGAGTGACACTTCTGCCAGTTGATAAAAGGGAGGTGTTGGACGCCCATCTGCCTCCATAAAGGCCACTCAGGCATCCATCTGGCCGCTGGAGGCATCCAAACACAAACACTGACCAAATCGACCCCGAGGCTGCCCAACAAAGCAGCCCGAACCTGGAACTGGACACCGGCTACTCTGGCATTGCCTGAGTACCCGCGTTACCAATCCAACTTTGTCAGGCCATGTAACCCAACCGACAAAGGGTTACCAACTCTCGCTGTCTTGTCCATGCACAGACAGGATTGGCTGCAGGGCATGCTCTATGGCCAGGCCCTGCCCCCAACCTGCCACCTGGGCAGGGGGGGGGGAAATACCCCGGCTTTGCACAATGGAAAGCCTTTAGCAGGCCGGTGTTTTTTTATTTTATTTTATTTCTTAAGGGTGTGCAGACCCTGCAGTAGATATCACAAAAACTCTCTAACTAATGGCCCAAAGCTTGAGTTTCTGCTGGGGTTGCAGGTTCTGAATCAGCGGACTAGGCAAAAGTTCCAGTATAAATCCAAGGCACTTGGCCATGGTTTGGGGGCCAAGCTGGGGGCCATGAACCCAGCCTTGAGGTGCAAAATAAGGGTTGTTTTTTATCTTGACCTAAGAGGAGTCCCCTGCCACCTTCCCACCTGAGCCAGTGCCAGAGAAGGACTCCTGCAATAGTCAAAAAGAGAGCTTGGAGTTCCCGAACCTGGCTTTGAATTCAAGAACCCCAAATGGCAGAGGGTAGAAAAAGGTCTCTCACTCAATCAAATTTTAATATATACAAAAAAATGGGTTCACGGAGGTGCTTCGAACCTGTCTGCAGATTAACAGTCCACATATGTTGATAACTTAACACTTTACACACCCATTTCAAAAACTCTGCAGCAGCATGAGTTAGCCATAAGGTAGGGACTATGCCCTACACTTGTATTTATTGTTATATATTTCTAAGGGCGCAGCTACCCAGTTTTGGAGTTTGCGGACCCAGCTTTTTACCACAGACCCAAAATGCATGACAGGACAACAGTAGAAAAAAACTCCCTTGTCCCACAAAAGGCTTTTATTTTTAAGTTGAGCCTGGGCAGTGCATGCTGTAGTCAGGGAGGGACTCGAAGCTCCGCCAACTCTCCACCCATATTTTTCATTGGCTTGTGTCATTTTCCACTATAAACTGTGGCTGGTCATTGGTCAATAGGCTTAGTAGTCCCTCCTTAGTACTGTCTTGTCTCATTTTGTAACCTCCCATGGCGACACCTCTTGTTACATGTGTTGTTACTTTGTAGGCTTTAATTACACAACAGTAAGGGGGGGGGACAAGGAGCTAAATATAGGTCCAGTGACTCATGCTCCTGAGAACTATAATCGTATTCTGTGAGAGTCACAGTTCCTGTAAGAGAAAAGTAGAGTGTGAAGAGGAAAACTGAAGTCGTTATAAAATTATAGTGTTGGAGACAGTGTGTCCTGGTCTTGGTGCCCTCAGACACCCGAAGGATGTCATGCTTCATCATTGGGCAGTGCTCCTCGTCTGGCCGGTGCTGCAATGTCCTAAGGGCTCCCCGAAGGGTCACTTTGTCCGAGATCTTTTTAAGAGATAAAGCCGTAAGGGTCTGTGCGGGTCTGAGTGGCAGTGATGTCTTAATGTGAGGTTAAACAATGGCTGGAGGGGTAGTTAAAGAGTTTAATAGAAAGTAACCCCTCTGTCATCAGTAAAAAACCAAAAGGTTGTGCTGCTTGAGGGGAATAATGGCCCTCAGTAGCTAGACAGATAACATACCCCAAATGGGCATGTTGGAGGTCAACATGTTTCGCGCAGTGGACAGTCTCAGAGGGAGTTTCCAATCGCTTCTTCAGGACCAAGCGAAACGTGCAGTTAGTGCTACTGTAGGTTAATGGCCTCTCAAGTAGATGTAGAGCCACTACTAAGGAGAATAATCTGGAACGACAAAAGCAGACAAAAATGAAGAGAGTAAATATGTGGACATCAAAAAGGGGCCTGGGTCCCCCATGGGTCAACCATGTGCTCGTGGTATCTATCAACTACTGTTATTGTACAGTAAGTGATTCCAGTTATGGACTATAGAAATATAGTATAGCTCAAAGGACGAACAAACAAATATCCGTGAAATAGTCTTGTTTAAAACCATGGCGTGGTGTCTAATATATGGCATGGACAGACAAACATATAATATCAAAATCAGTCTTGATCAAGGCCAAAAGCCAGGTACTTCTATAGATACTGCCATGGAGTAGAACTGATGGTAATATGGTAGCACGATCTAGAGTGCAAAAAAACAAGCAAACTATTCAAGGTTAAACCATTGATGGCAAGACCTCAGGTCACTGTGTTGACTGGCAAATAATATGCATATTGTTTGCTTACCTAAAAAATCGGGAAGTTTGCCCCATGAGGTGCGGCTGAGAGAATCCTCAAGCTCTGTATGAGGAGTCATAGTATAAGGTATAGGTATAGCATATTGCCTAAGGTGCGGCCGTCCATGAGGGCCAATGGATAGGCAAAGACTGTACTTACAGTTCTCGTAGGGATTGGAGGTCTGACATCCTACCCAACCTCTCGTCGCCTCAGTGATATATACAATGCAGCTCCCGCTGTATTTGTGTGGTAGCGAGGCGGCCGGCGTGGGGGTGTCCGTGACTCGTGATAGACGTCAGAGTCGTGTGGGCGTGTCCGGAGGTAAGGAAAAGGGGGTGCCAACTTGGAGTGGATTCCACTCTGTAAAACTAATCTTAATCGTCAAGAATATGGAAAGAATTGTGGGTTATCTAGGGATATGATAGCCAAATCGTGGAAGATATATATTGCGCATACCAAACGCTGAGAATGGAAATAAAAGTAAAAATAAAGTAAACTTAAACAAACACTTTTTGTTTCGATCGGTTCCATGTGTTAACAGTTAGCTGGTAGAAGGTATTTTAAAAGGCACAACAAGTCCCAGAAGGCATTGAGAGAAATGGACAGCAAAGGTGGTATATAAACCAGATTTTTTTTAATGTGTGTAAGATACACAGAATGTTGGAAGTATGATGTAGAGGGCATGGAATTCAAAGGCCACAGCGGATATTGGTTCTGTGCTCATTAATTCTGATTCTGACCTGTCTCATGGTCATGCCCTTTTACAATGTCAATAGCTCAAACTCTCATAAATGCGAGACCTATTGTATTGCAAATGCTTGTTTAAATGTATGTCCTGACATTTAAGGACTGTCCATGTGCTAGCAGTCCAGATATCTTTAACTTTGCAAGCCTACAATACATTTATGTAAAGTCAGTTTCTCTAAAACTACTAGATGGATTTACAGCAAAACCAAGCAAATGTACTTCTCTGAGTAAAGTTCATGTTTCCTAACAAGTTTGGCGTAATCCCGCTAAGAGTTTTTGGTGTAGCGGAGAGCAAACATTTTCATGGGAGTTAAAATAGGAAATGCTTCATTTTTGACAATCACATTCAGAGTTCCCCGTTCACTGATTTCCATGAAACTAAAAAACCTGCCTCTCCGATGTTCAAAGGTTTAGCATCGGGTTAGTGTTACTTTTGTAATGCTAATCTGATGCTAAACCTTTTTTGGGATTCACAAATTAACGCAAAATAGTATTTGCATTGGTTTGTATGGAAAAGTAACTCAAAGCAGCACAAAATGCTGCTTTACATTATTTTGCGTCAAGGGGGCGTTACATGGGTGGTGCATTGGCATACCAGTGCTACTACCCATGCTTTTTGACGCTAAACCCTAGTCTCAAACATCAATAGAAAGGGGTTAGCAACAAAAATAAACACCGCTGAAAATCAGGCATTAAATAGAGAAATGTTTTCATTTCTACGTGCTTTTTAGGTCGAAGCACGACCTGCATTCAATGCGTAAGCATTGATTGCAGTGTGCTTCGACAACTATTGCTACCCGTTTTTGGGAATGTGGACAGGAGAGGGTGCACGAGCGCAGATCTGCTCAGTTTTGACCTCGTGAGCGCGCACGGCGCCGTGCCCCTCTCCTGCCTCATTCCCTTGCGCAAACACTCTACACTCACGCATGCGCACATACACACACTGCATACACACACGCACCCTCCCTTAAACAGACACACGCGCACACAGACAGACAGACGCACGCACAGACACACTCAAACAGACACACACATGTACACCCCACCCCCACTCACCCCTCCTCTCCCTCAACACACTCACCTGTTCTGGCGGTGCTCGGCGGCGGTTCTGCCTCTCGGGCGGCGGTAGCGCTTTGCGGGGCTCTCTCACCACATGAGAGCCCCGCCTTCCCCATGCGCCCGGCCGCTCTTCACCCGGTCCCCCATCTCGGGACCGGGACTGAATCCGGAGACTTCGTGGCTCTCTCTCGCTCTCTCCGCGATGGGGCGGGACTTCCGGTTGGGGCCGCGATGGGATTCGCCGGCTGCCCAACCGCTTCCGGGTCGTCGCAGGCAGCGCGGCGGCCCGGCGGGGGACTTGTTCACATATTTTTGTTAGTTGCCACTAACATTGCACACCTACCGAACAAAAATAATTTGTTTCAAGTGAATGCTGCTTGGTTGGACATTAGCACAAGATGTATTAAGATTCAACTTCTGACTTGCCCTTTTGGGCAGCTCCCTGTTGTCTTGTTTGTTGCATTTGTTTGTCGGATTCAACACGTTCTGGTTTCACGGTTATTTCTCCTTTGTAGTACTTTATGCATGTTTAATCCAGTGATATTGCAAACAGAACCAGTCCACGTTCATAATTTGAAAACATGCATTTTGCATTGCTGCACGGGGTCTCTAATGAGTGCAGCACTTTGAACTGTGAGTTCAGCACTGTACACCACAGGTATGCAATGCACAAAAACAACTTGGCACTAAAAATAGAAAATATGAGACTTGTGCTGTCTGCTTCTCAAAATACAAAACACCTCAGGAAGTTGATAAAAATCACGAAGGCACTGTTTTTCCTGCAGAAAACTGCCCAACAGTCTCGTTCATTGACGGTTGTAACACACCAGTCGAGGCATGGTCGCTTCTCTTGACTGCACGTTGCTTCATTATCGTGCACTAGGCTCTCTGACTTCCCGTATAGGTTTAGTTTGTTCTTGGGAAGAGACAAAGATTTTTTACTTCAAACTTATGAGTGTCAAATCTCTTCGTACGAGTTTGCCAACTCCTTGCGAAGGCTGCTGTACAATGCCAGCTAATGACCCAGATGCGGCGATCTCGTTGTGTATTCAAATACCGCGATGTTTGTATTGTCACTAATGATATGCTCATTCTGATAATGGGCACCGCAGTCTCTTAGCATGTCGCCCCTCTGGGAGACGCTGCCTTTTTTTTAACTAAGTATTGTTCTGGCTTCTCTCCTTGATTGGCCCAGAAATAGCAATCGGCTGGGGAGCGGGATGACATGCCTCTTAGCGATCCCTTTTATCTTTCAGATGAGTATCAACATTGTATGCTTCCTAATGGAAGTGTAATTTAATGAAATCTATTGGGTAAACATACTTCAGATGTTCAAAGGAAGTGACCCCATTTTTGCTGGCAGCCGGGCCCTGGCTGCTCGCCAGCTTGCCTCTAGCAGCTATGGAGAGAGACCCTTGCAGCCGTCGCTGCCATTCTCTCCCCACTCACCCCTGCCCCTGAATTTGATTTTTTGCAGGCAGGTGGCACTCGCTTTGTGACTTGTAACCTCAGCTGGTCAAGTGTAAAGTGGCGTTACAGATCTTTTATCTTGTGTCTGGTTTTATGTACAGTGCTGGCCGTAAAGTGAGGAGGCGCGCGCCGCACGTGCCCTGCCCTGAAGTCTGCCTCTGCCTCGTCATTAGCTTAACCTTCCAACCACACCCACAGATGCTTTTAGAAACTAGACCAAGCAGCAATGACGTGGAAATTTCTTTCATTGTTTTCGCTGCGTCTTCGTTTTGCGTTACTTACTTTACTCAGGATTGTCGTGCTGTTTGCCCAGCACACGGCCACGTTCATTTCCCAGCAGCGTCGAAGAGGGTTTCTGCGTCAGGTTGGGCAATTGATTTCCCCAACTGATGTGAGCAGTGTTTGCCTACTAGTTGGCAAGTGTATTTCCCCAGCAGCTTGCCAAGGTCTTCGTTAGGCAGTTTACCTCAGTATTTGCAAGTAGTTTACCACAGTGTTGTCCACTTGCCTGCAGCCTGTCGCAGTGTTTTGCCAGCAGATAATCACAGTATTTGCCCAACAGCTCGCCACTGTATTTGTCCTGAGGATTGCCTCATGGCGCCCAGTAGAGGCCAGTCCCTATAGTCATGGAGTACATGTTTCGTGAAGGATATGGAAGCCCCCTTCTTTCGCTCTGATTTGACTCGTACTAGTGTGACATGAAATTAATAAGACCTCTGAGTCTTAGTGAGTCCAAATAGCCCATGTTACATACCAATAGCCCTATTGGAAATGTTGAATGGTCACGCTGATGTGCATGATCCCATAGCAATTTGCAACATATATTATGTATTTTTTTTAAAAGGCATATTTAAATGTACTAATATGGTACAGACTGACTGCATGTTATACTGTCCGGATTTTTTAATTTTTTTAATATATAGCCATTTTATTTAATATTCTTTATTTCGGCAATACACTATAAAATTCATATATAGCAAAATTACAAAAACAGTATAGCATTTTTGAAATTGTTAATGAAGGATACAATGGCAGGCAAGGGCATGTAAATGCAACAAAAGCAGTTATAAAATTAACAAAATGCTATCCGTCACCACATAAAACAGTAACATTGATTGTACAAATTTGAGGTAAAAAAAACACATTAGTTGTCAGAAACAAGCTGTCAGCCAATGTGCTTAGCATAGGGCTCTAATGGACTTAGCAAGCTAATGCAATAATTTACAATTTACCCAGTCCTAAGAATGGTATGGAGGGTATGTGTGCCCAGTCCTGGTGGGGATGAAGGGTGAGTTTGGCATACAACCAACTCAACAGCTACGGCCCTTTGTAGGTCTCGCCTGTCAATGCGCATGCGCATTGAGCTTGCGAAACTATAGGGGCTTAAACAGAGTTTAACTAGACTGGCGATTTGATGCAGTGCATGTGCGCTTTTAGCTCAATGCGCAAGCGCAATGAGTTAAAATGCGCGTGCACAGCATCAAATCGCCAGCTATCTGTTGCCCAGCTTGGTTCCGCCAGCAGCTCTTCCCGCTCCACCCCCTGCTGCATCAAAGGCTTTCACGGCCGGCCGGCCGTGCTTTCAGTTTCACGGCCGCCAGGCCGTGTCTCCTTTTCTGTTGCCCAGCTTGTTAATTAGAAAGTGTCTCTTACTAATTACATCCCTGCTTCACAGTAGAAAGGTTTGCGCATTTCCCGGCCGCTTGCATTTCCCGGCCGCTTTTAATTTCATTTTGCGGCCACTTTACTGTGTCCTTAGTTGTCTCTCTTTCTCTCAATCTGTGCCCCCTCATCTCAGCGTCTCCTTCGCCCTCCCCCCACTCACCCTCTCTTCCCACCCTCGCCCTCTCTTCCCACCCTCACCCTATCTCCAATTTTACTTTTAACTTCTCTCTGACCCCTCGTCTCCTCTTCCCGTGCCCCTCGTGCATGTCTGGCTTGTAATAATGGCTTGGCTACAGCCACTTGAAAGCGGCTGTAGCCAAGCCATTATTAAATTTAAGTTTAAGTGCTCTCTCCCTGTTACGCAAACTAACAAAAGAATTATAGAGTATGAAGCTGCTGCCTGATCACAACACCGGCACTTCCTTTGTTACAAATTAAGCACTAGTAGGGCGGCTGTCACTGCGTGTTTGCAGCTATACACAAATAAAATTAGTAGCGTAGCTCCACTTTAGGTCATATTTATTTTTGGTGTGTATAAGAATACGTCCACAATCACAGGCTATTAAGCACAATCAGACATTAAAACCTAGTTTCCAAACTCGTTCATTGGCAGTTTTCCCCTTTAAACAACATCGCCTCCCCCATTTGAACACTTTATGTGCTCTGTGTTAGGAAGGCTAAAAAAAAACATGCTGTGTAAAGCTGATGCCTGCTGAGAGCCCAGGCAAGAACCGGGGTGCTTTTCAAGAATCCATCTAATGTTACGTATGTCACCCTTTCTTTTCAACAGAATTTGTTTGAACCTGTTTCCCACAGCTCCCACCAGGGCGCATAGTCTCTCACTTTCTTTCTCTCTGTCTCTCCTACTCTCTTTCTCTCTCTCCCCCTCTCTCGCCCTCTCTCTCTCATTCTTTCCCTTTCTATCTCTCTCTTTCGCTACCTCCCTCTCTCTCTCTTTATCTCTCCTCACACTTTGTCTCTCCCGCTCTCTTTCTCTCTGGCTCTCTCTCCCCCTCTCTGGCTCCCTCTACTCCCCTCTCTCGCTCTCCCGCCCCACTCTCTCTTTCTCAGTCTTTCCCTTGCTCTCCCTCCCTCTCTCACTTTATCTCTCCTCCCTCTCTTTCTGTCTCTCTCCTCTCTTTCTCTCTCTCCCACTCTCTCTTCCCCCTCCTTCTATTTCCCTCTGTTGGAACTGGCCCTTCTTGCAGGGTCATCCTCAAACTTTTTGCTTCTTCCTCCATTATTTTTCCTGACCCGTGGCTGTTGGCAATAGGACTCTGCGCACTTTACCACTGCTGATCAGTGCTAAAGTGCATATGCTCTCTATGTAAATTGTTTTTCTGATTGGATATACATGTTTGGCATATTTGTATCACCATGAAGTCCCTAGTAAAGTGCACTGGGTGTGCCAGGGCTGGTGATGACAAATGCTACTAGTGGGCCTGCAGCACTGATTGTGTCACCCGCATGAGTAGCCCTAAAATGGTGTCTCAGGCCTGCCAATGCAGTGCCTGCATGCAGTTTAGAACTGCCATGTCCTCCTGGGCAGTGTCCCCACTGACCAGGCCTAACCCTTCCCTTTTTGTGCACATCAGTCACCCCTATGGAAGGCCCAAGGTACCCCCCTGGGCAGGGTGCAGTGTATGTGAAAGGTAGAGCATGTACTGGTGCAGGTAACATGTTCTGGTAGTGAATTACAGCCATTTTCGTTTTTCACTATTGTAAGGCTATCTTGCTCCATAGATTAACATGGGGGATGCTGGCTACAGTGGTTAACAACATTTCTTCCCATAGGAACAAGATAGGACATAAGTATCTAGTATCCCTGAACTCAGAATTTAATAACACATCTTTTAGGAAAGGTTGTTTTTAAATCCTGTGTTTGAGAACAGCACTTTTAGAAAGTTGCTGTTCTCTTGTCTGACCCTTCTGTGTGCCTGGGCCTGTGTGTGTATTGACCGTCTGGTTTGTGAGTGACAGGGGCTGGGGAATTCCCCAGGAGGATGGATGAGTCAGCACTAGGCTGAATGACTTGAGTAGTGGGAGGAGTTAGCACCTGGGCTGAATAGGGCTGTGCCTGCCTTCCACAATGCTGGCTCCACCCCCCTGCTGGGCGGCTGAGGACCCTGCCCCTCACTCTGAAAGGAAGCCAGAAGCCAGCAAAACAAAGTACTCAGGAAACACCCAGAACTGGTTCAGACCGGGCTCAGGGCCCACATGCACAGAGAGAACAAAGACTTTAGGGGTATAAGTACAGGACCCCTGACAACAGAAAATTAGATCATCCTGGAAATCAAGAAGGAACCTCTGCCAAGGAGAAAGCTGAAACTGAAGAAGGAAGATAGTCCTGCTGTTGCTCTGCTGGACTGACCTGCTGCTTTGCTGCCAAGGAGAGGGGAAGGACTTTGCTGTGAGCTGTGTCCCCTGTCTTGAAGGAATCTCCAAGGGCCTGAGAAGAGCTGGCTCCCTGTTTTGAAGTCCCAGGAACAAAAGGACTTCACCCCCAGCTTCCCTGAACTCTGCTGAGAGAGTTCTGTCCTTCCTAGAGTGCTTGATCCAGTTGTGGGGCCTCTGGAAGTTGTACCTGAGCTGGGAAGCTTGAAACTAAGCTTGAGTGACTTTTGAAACTGAAAAGTGTCGCATCGCTCGCTTGCGGAGCGCATCCCCGACAGTGCGAGAAGTTTCCCGCCGCTACGGAGGTCGAGATCGTCGCAGCGACGTCGCATACTTCGTTTGCGGGACGCACCAGACCGGTGCGGGAGAATCGAACATCGCTGCGAGTATCGTCGCAGAGCCTGTCGTCGCTGGGTGAGATCGCCACACCGCTTGCTTGCGGGTCGAATCACGTCGCTGCGAGTGTCGTCGCAAAATCAACGCATCAAGGAGCTGCGAGAGAGAGGATCCCCGCTGGACCGCGCATCGTCGCCCCGGAGATCGTCGCAGCCCCTACGAGATCGTCGCATCGTGCCTTTGCGAGAACAGACTTCCTACGGAACCGACGCACCAGAATCCACACAAGTGGCCTTCCTCCCCATACAGACCGGATTCGTCGCAACACGCCCGCTGCTGCAGCGGGGCTGTCGCAAACGCCTCCCCAGGGTCTCAGGAGCAACGCATCGCTTGTTTTCCACCGCACCAGCTTCTGCTTTTGGAACTTTGTTGCAACTCAAAGGTACTGTGAGTAAACGTGACGCAACTGTGAACTTTTCACGCATCAGTAGAGAATTCTATCGCAATGTAGAGAATTCTAACGCAACCTCAAGAACTCTTTTTGAAACCATATTCTTGAACTGTGTATGTTGGATTTTTGTCGTTTTGGTCTTGTGTAGTTTAGATTAAAAATACCTTTATTTTTCTAAACTGTTGTGGAGTCAGTTTGTGGTGTTTTCACTGTGTTACTGTGAGTGTTGGTACAAATACTTTACGCATTGCCTCTGGTTAGCCTAGACTGCTTGTGCCAAGCTACCTAGAGGGTGAGCAGGGGTTATCTCAGAGGGTTATCTCCTTGCCCTGACTAGAAGCAAGGGTCCCTATTTGGACAGTGGTACCTACCTCAGCCAACTAGAGACCCCCAGATCTAACATTGGTGGTCAGGCGGTGGGATTTGAACTTGTATTTGTACTTGACCCACAGTAATTGGTGTACATCACTAGTGAGTGCAGACCACTACGTCACCACATACTACTGTTTTTTTGGTTGGTTCTACTTTTGATCATAACCCTGAAAGAATCCAAGCATCATGTCTCAGAATGGTAAACCAGCAAGTGATGTTGCAGAACTGGAGTTTGATATTGAAATGTTAAGTGATTACAAAGTAGGTCAACTCAGGCAGTTCTGCAGGAAGTTTGGATGCCCCATGAAGCGCTGCTCCAAGAAGGAGGAGCTACAGGAGGCCTTAAGGGCCTGGTGGGAGACCAAAGAGGCTGGGGAGACAGATGATGTAGAAGTGGATGAGGATGCACAGAGGGATGGTTTCAGGCCACAGGATCTGCCTGTATCCAGAGCAGCCTCAAGGGCTGGCAGCAACCATTCAGCTGACAGTTTTTCACCAGAGTAGTTGGAGGAAAACCAAAGGGCGAGAGATCATAAGTTAGAAATGTTGAGGCTTGAATTAAAGATGAAGCAAATGGAGGAAGAAAGGGCGGCGGAGGAGAGCAAAGTTGCCCGTGCCCTAGAGGAATTGAAATTGACCTTGGCCCATGAATTAAGAATGAGGAAGCTTGAGTTGGAGCTCAAGAGGCGTGAGGCCATGAGGGTCTCAGCTGAAGAAGAAACATGGGTAGCTCAAGAGGTGAGCTTTGCTGAGTTGGAGGTGGAGTTCAGCTCAGATGGTGGCAGCAAGATTATAGTTTCCAGTGCTGAGAGAAAGGTACAAACACCCAGAGATGTGGCGCCTGACTTGAGGGAGGGGGTCGACATACACCAGGGGGTTCAGGTTTATGATGTAGTTCCAGTGGAGTGCAGTGTCCCTGAAGTAGATTGGGGGACTGGCACAGGGGACCATATTCCTAGTGGTGGGAGGGACACTCTACTGACTCTAGAAGAGAGGTACAGGGAGAGGGGTTCCCCCATGGTAGAAACCTTGGTGTGTGTGTGTGAAGACCAGCCAGAAGAGTGTGGGTTGTGTGACAGAGACAGTCAGATACTGTCTTGCCAGTCTCAGGAGAGTGGTGTGGGGCACTTGTGTGAGGCACTGGAGGGTGAGGCAAAGGGTAACTTGGTTAACAACTGTGGGGGGCTGTGTGATTCATTTGTTGGAGAGCATATTTTAAGTCCCTGTTTTCCAGAGCTATGCCAACACCCGGGGGAGTGTGAGTTCCCTGACCCCAGAGAGCTTGCGTTGGAGGCAGACCTCTTGGTGGATTCCAAAGGGTCTGAAGAGGCATTGGGGAGTGATCCCAAAAGGAGTGGCTTAGATATCTTCCAGACCTGTGAGGTGGAAGAGGTTCAGTGTAGCCCAGTTAGGTCCCAGTGTAGTGGGAGGGGTGTAGGGGCTCATGTGGAGAAGGAGTGAGTGTGGGACGGTGTGTCTCACGGTGCCCGAAACCCAGTCTCAGGGCCTGAAGGTTTCCTTAAGGGAACACCAAGTTGTGGACCTAGACTGTACTTGTAGGCCATTTGAGGAGGATCTCCTAGTGTCTGGGGAACGGGGAGTGCCTGTAACCAGGCCTCCATCAGTTCTGGTGGCTGGCAGTGCCGCTCCATTTGGGAGGGTACAGAAGTCCAGACTGAGGGGTGAGAGGGGGAAGGAGTCCCCAGTGGGGGAACCAGTGGGTCGCAGACCAGTCAGAAGGGCTGAGTCCCCAGTGAGTGACCATGGTGACCCCACTTCTGTCCTGGGGGATCTTCCTGCGCTGTCAGGTGGACAGGGGTCGGGAGATCTGCGCCAGGCAGACTGTCACAGGACACATGAGTTGTGTGTCACCCTCATGGGGGTACTATGTGAGTCCCCAGAAGTCCTGGCGTGCCAGGCAAATGCACAACTGCAGGTTTTGGTCCCTGGGTTGGGAGACCAGGTTCAGGATTTGCCTGACCTGGAAGGAAGGACATCTGTAACCAGTGTCCTGACCAATATGGTTCCCAGGGGTACCCCTCCAGTAGGGAGGGTGCAGCGCTCTGGAAGGGGGTGCAGAGGGAGGGAGTCCTCGCCCCTGACCCCGGTACAACCTGAGGGGTTAAACCCTAGGTTGGGAGACCAGTTGCTGGAGGGAGGTCCTGAACTGGTAGGAAAGTTGTGTTCTTGGTTGTCTTGGTGGACAGGGTTGCCCCTGGAAGGAGGGCAGGAGTCTCACCCTGGGGGTGGACTAGGCCACACCGTTGTGTTGGCCAGGTGGGTGCTGTCTACCAGTAGTATAGGCACCTCAGTGAGTGAAGTCCTGGTGCGCCAGGCAAGTGTTCCATCGCAGGGGTTGGTCCCTGGGTGGGGAAGCCAGGTTCAGGTGTTGTCTGACCTGGAGGCTTTGGAGCCTAGGATTGAGGGCCAGGCCCGGGGTATCCCCCCTGACCTGGAATACCAGTTGCAGGATAGCACCCCTGAACTGGTGGGTGAATGGTATGGGACACCTGCCACAGGTGCCCTGGCTATTCTAGAAGGGGGGTACCGCTCCAGGTGGGAGGGTACAGAGCCCCAAGGTAGTGGAGGACCAGGTGTGGGAAAGCCCACCCCAGCCTCCTGTCCAGCCGCCGGATACAGGTCCGGGACTGGTGGGTCAGTGCCAGAGTGTCAGACCTGACCTGACAAGAGAGGGAGTGGACAAAGGGTGCCAAGCACCTGGGGCTACTGCCCCCCACCCTCTGATGCCACAGGGGTTCGAGAGCCCTGAGAGGCATGAGGCCTGGGTCTCATCCCTGATCCCTATCAGTGGTCACTGTGGCTGGCTGTCTGTCTGTTGGGACACATCTGTGAGTAAATTAAGGTTAGGTGCTGCACAGGTGGTGTCCACAGGTGAGGAGAAGGGTTCCACATGGATTGGCATGGTGGACACTGAGAGTATGGATAGAGTGATTGAACTGGGTTTAGGACGGCGTAGAACAGGACTGCCCTGCTGTGTGGGCCAGGTTCCGTGTTCTATTGCCTTAAGCAGGGAAACCCATCGAGGTATCGTTTGGTCTACCCTGGCTTTAGGCTGGAAGGGGGTTGTGTTCGAACTGGCCCTTCTTGCAGGGTCATCCTCAAACTTTTTGCTTCTTCCTCCATTATTTTTCCTGACCCGTGGCTGGTGGCAATAGGACTCTGCGCACTTTACCACTGCTGATCAGTGCTAACGTGCATATGCTCTCTATGTAAATTGTTATTCTGATTGGATATACATGTTTGGCATATTTGTATCACCATGAAGTCCCTAGTAAAGTGCACTGGGTGTGCCAGGGCTGGTGATGACAAATGCTACTAGTGGGCCGGCAGCACTGATTGTGCCACCCGCATGAGTAGCCCTAAAATGGTGTCTCAGGCCTGCCAATGCAGTGCCTGCGTGCAGTTTAGAACTGCCATGTCCTCCTGGGCAGTGTCCCCACTGACCAGGCCTAACCCTTCCCTTGTTGTGCACATCAGTCACCCCTATGGAAGGCCCAAGGTACCCCCCTGGGCAGGGTGCAGTGTATGTGAAAGGTAGAGCATGTACTGGTGCAGGTAACATGTTCTGGTAGTGAATTACAGCCATTTTCGTTTTTCACCATTGTAAGGCTATCTTGCTCCATAGATTAACATGGGGGATGCTGGCTACAGTGGTTAACAACATTTCTTCCCATAGGAACAAGATAGGACATAAGTATCTAGTATCCCTGAACTCAGAATTTAATACCACATCTTTTAGGAAAGGTTGTTTTTAAATCCTGTGTTTGAGAACAGCACTTTTAGAAAGTTGCTGTTCTCTTGTCTGACCCTTCTGTGTGCATGGGCCTGTTTGTGTATTGACCGTCTGGTTTGTGAGTGACAGGGGCTGGGGAATTCCCCAGGAGGATGGATGAGTCAGCACTAGGCTGAATGACTTGAGTAGTGGGAGGAGTTAGCACCTGGGCTGAATAGGGCTGTGCCTGCCTTCCACAATGCTGGCTCCACCCCCCTGCTGGGCGGCTGAGGACCCTGCCCCTCACTCTGAAAGGAAGCCAGAAGCCAGCAAAACAAAGTACTCAGGAAACACCCAGAACTAGTTCAGACCGGGCTCAGGGCCCACATGCACAGAGAGAACAAAGACTTTAGGGGTATAAGTACAGGACCCCTGACAACAGAAAATTAGATCATCCTGGAAATCAAGAAGGAACCTCTGCCAAGGAGAAAGCTGAAACTGAAGAAGGAAGATAGTCCTGCTGTTGCTCTGCTGGACTGACCTGCTGCTTTGCTGCCAAGGAGAGGGGAAGGACTTTGCTGTGAGCTGTGTCCCCTGTCTTGAAGGAATCTCCAAGGGCCTGAGAAGCTGGCTCCCTGTTTTGAAGTCCCAGGAACAAAATGACTTCACCCCCAGCTTCCCTGAACTCTGCTGAGAGAGTTCTGTCCTTCCTACAGTGCTTGATCCAGTTGTGGGGCCTCTGGAAGTTGTACCTGAGCTGGGAAGCTTGAAACTAAGCTTGAGTGACTTTTGAAACTGAAAAGTGTCGCATCGCTCGCTTGCGGAGCGCATCCCCGACAGTGCGAGAAGTTTCCCGCCGCTACGGAGGTCGAGATCGTCGCAGCGCCTAACGCCGCTGCCAGAGACGTCGCATCCTTCGTTTGCGGGACGCACCAGACCGGTGCGGGAGAATCGAACATCGCTGCGAGTATCGTCGCAGAGCCTGTCGTCGCTGGGTGAGATCGCCGCACCGCTTGCTTGCGGGTCGCATCACGTCGCTGCGAGTGTCGTCGCAGAATCAACGCATCAAGGAGCTGCGAGAGAGAGGATCCCCGCTGGACCGCGCATCGTCGCCCCGGAGATCGTCGCAGCCCCTACGAGATCGTCGCATCGTGCCTTTGCGAGAACAGACTTCCTACGGAACCGACGCACCGGAATCCACACAAGTGGCCTTCCTCCCCATACAGACCGGATTCATCGCAACACGCCCGCTGCTGCAGCGGGGCTGTCGCAAACGCCTCCCCAGGGTCTCAGGAGCAACGCATCGCTTGTTTTCCACCGCACCAGCTTCTGCTTTTGGAACTTTGTTGCAACTCAAAGGTACTGTGAGTAAACGTGACGCAACTGTGAACTTTTCACGCATCAGTAGAGAATTCTATCGCAACGTAGAGAATTCTAACGCAACCTCAAGAACTCTTTTTGAAACCATATTCTTGAACTGTGTATGTTGGATTTTTGTCGTTTTGGTCTTGTGTAGTTTAGATTAAAAATACCTTTATTTTTCTAAACTGTTGTGGAGTCAGTTTGTGGTGTTTTCACTGTGTTACTGTGAGTGTTGGTACAAATACTTTACTCATTGCCTCTGGTTAGCCTAGACTGCTCGTGCCAAGCTACCTAGAGGGTGAGCAGGGGTTATCTCAGAGGGTTATCTCCTTGCCCTGACTAGAAGCAAGGGTCCCTATTTGGACAGTGGTACCTACCTCAGCCAACTAGAGACCCCCAGATCTAACACCCTCCCTCCCCCCTTTATCTCTCTCTCTCCCTCTCTCTCACTCTCTCCTTTCTCTCTCATCTGTTGATCGTCCTCCCCCCCACACAACCCCTTAAACACATCCCCACACACACACACACACACAACCCCACTCACAGAATCCCCCCCTCACACCCCCCACACACAGACCCCACACACAGACCCCACACACAGACCCCCCACCCCCCCACACACACACAACCCCACACACCCACAACCCCACACACACACAACCCCCCACACACACACAACCCCACACACACTCGCACAATCCCACACACACTCACACACACAACCCCCCACACACTCACACACAAAACCCCCCACACACACACCCACACCCCTCCACACACACACAACCCCCCACACACACAACCCCCCCACACACACAACCCCCCACACATAACCATCTATCGATCTATCTATCACCCTCACTCTATCTATCTATCGCCCTCACTCTATCGCCCTCCCTCTATCTATCGCCCTCCCTCCCTCTATCTATCGCATCCTCACAGCATCACTCAGCACCAACACAGAATCACTCAGGGCACCGCAACATCACTCAGGGGTACCACAACATCACTATGCGCTACCACAGAATCACTGAACACCACAGCATTACTGAACACCACAGCATCACTCGTCGCCACCACATCACTCAGTGCCACCACAGCATCAATCTGTGCAACCATTCAACAACTGGTTCAAATATGTTCTCTCAATGTTTCAAGCTTTATTACAAATGTCACAAAAAGATGTTAATATTTCACTTCTGTTCTTGGATTTTCGTCACAATAAAATACACCGAACATAATCTTCACAAAAGTTATTTACAAAAGTTAAAGCTATTGCCATTATAAATTACAATAACTTTATTTAAGTATTAAATATTTTTTTTTTTAAAGCCATTGTTATTTATAATATCAATACATCTAAGTCACGTAAATACAACACATATTGCATTACAAATGCTATAGGTGTCACATTTGCGAAAGTTAAAACTATTGGCATTGTAAATGACAAAGCTATTCATTTCGCTATTTTCAAAACCAACACATAAATAAAATATTTGTCATTTACAATACCAATACCTCAAACTTTTCTAATGCGAGACCTATTGCATTGCAAATGCTTGTTCGACTTTGCATGCGTGCTGCACTGTGCAGCACACAAACAAAGTAGGCAAAGCTTTTTCACTTTTTCTGTGCATAGTATTTTGTAGAGGAAGGTTACCGTTCCTGTACAAAACCTATGCTTGACTCAGGCACATACCATTGACCTTTGACCCTTTTTGTTGGAGCTACATGACATATGAAAATTCTGCACTGAGTTTACTCCTGCCATATTTCATGCTGATTCGCTACAAAAAACAAGCACAGGAACCTGTTTTTGCTCTCGTTTTCCATTTCCCTCCTGGATAATCTGCACAAAGCTTGCCATTCACACAGAAGATTAAACATGCTATTTACATGCTAAATATCTGTCAGATTTCATGTGGGGTCATCAAATGATAAAGTCAAAACATATAAAGGGAGTGGCCCAGCTATCCAAGGGACAGGGTACCAGAAACAGTAAAAATAGAAATTCCCTTGGAGTGAATTCGCATCAGATTACACTCAAACCTCACACAAATATACTCTTACCACAATTAGGACACAAAGGGGGAACCCAATATAATTATAAATCCAAACACACAATCATCATATACAAAAAAAGTTCAGTGAATATATACATTCATTAATCAATATACACAATTAAAAAACACCAAATTCGAAAACAATTGGAACTTTAAAAAATATCTTTGCAATACATATACATATAATAAAACAATTAAAAAAAGGAAAGAGACAATAACATGTGATTTTTATACAAATTCATCAAGCAAACATTAATTAGTTAGAATCTATTTCGTTAAAGTCAGAGTCCCATAGGTCAATCCTGACTAGATAGCTCCTTGAATTTAATAAAACAGTAGCGTCCCCGCGTTTCAGTGTGTTGCCAGATATGCACCACCTTTATCAAGACTAATCTGGATGCTTGTCTCTTTCATAAAAAGTATTTTCATATAGATCTAAATGAGAATAAAAAACACATACATAAACAATAAGATAAAACATTGTAACAATCTGTTGCAATACATGAAATACATCAATTACCAATAACCTATATCACACACAAATGTGTATCAAAATAAAATATTAAAAAGGCACAAAACACCTAAGTATATCAGATCATCAGAGTATAGTGCTTACATTCACAATTATAATAAGGTTCTCACCCGTTGGTAAAGGGACCATGACCAAACATGCACACAAGCACTCATGTACACGCACCAAATTTTTGTGTATCCCGCTTATGGAATACACTTCTCATTTTATTAGGATCCCCAATGAAGTAAGAAGCTTATATTCATAAATCTACCTACAGCCAACTCTATGTAAAGCTGACCAACCAACTTTACGCTAAATAGTGCCCTCGACCACCTCTAAACGGGTGGTCGAGGGCACTAGCATGAAATGGATCATGCTAGTGGACAGGTTAAACTCGGGCCTCAACAGAACAAAAGATTGGACTTCTTTAATATAATATCATTACTTGTCTTCTGTATAAGTCACTGCTTTTAACTTAGAAAATATGTATATTAATAGATAAGTGTTTTATTGTAATTCTCTGATTATTGAATATGTCTTTGGGATTTACATATACAAACATATTTATTCTCCTATAATTGCAAACATGTTTATTCACCTACAGCCATTACATATTTATGTCTGTAATACCACCAAGATGGCAGCCGAATTACTAATCTTATTTTCTCCTCCTTCATGGCCCCTATCACGAGTCCTTTCTTTATTTTTACACTCCTACAGACAACAATGTACAGCAGTTTCTGTACAGGCGAAGGATATTAATTGAGACAATATGCATAATAATAATGTATGTTTGCTGTAAATCTTTGTTTACTGACAATATTTATGGGACTTAAAATTCAAACATATATTCATTCTCCTTAAACTGCAAAAATGTGATCAATCTCTTTCAAAATAGAGGCTGAATTATCAGTCCAATTTTCAAGTCTTTGTTAGCCTTTGCCATACTTGTCCTTTATTTCTGCACTCCAACAGTCAACCAATGAGCAGATCAGTTACAACAGAGCAAGCCCATGTCAGTGGCTTCACTCCCCGCACCCTTGCTACCGCGGTAGAGGACGCCAACACCGCTATCCTTAGAAGTGGGTGTGCTGTCTTTTGCGAGACATAGCGATGATGGAATTATCATGATCCTCAGCAATTCCATGTCATAGAGGGAGCCCCTGCTTATCTTCTGAAAGGCCTCCTTACTTTCCTGACATGGATTGGAGAATCTCCAGTCAGGGCTGACACATACTCAAGACCTCCAGTTCCTCATTAAGGTTACAGTGCACTCGCTCTGTCATTTTCACTCATTCATTTCCTATATTAGATATTTAGCTAATAAGACTCCTTTCCCTCTACAGATTTTGATAATTCCTCACATTTTGTGAACCCATTGAAGTAAATTGACTTGATTATTCCTTTTGTAATGTACTGTATATCTCTCTTTATTTTGCCTGTTTACCAAAGTTATATGCCTATGAGTTTCTAGTTCTTCTCTCATATGTTTCTCTACAAGCAATCCCTGCCAGTACAGGTGGTTTAACTTATATGCAACATAAGTTTGTTCAGGTTGATATTGGCATATAGTCTTAAATTGGGCCCCACCTAAAGCTACTATCTTTCCACTCAGATACATCAACTATACCTCACGGTGTGCCATTCTTACATTTATCAATAGTTGTAAGTTATAGAGGAATGTAATTATATATGTATTTATTGTATTTTGTCCAGATTTTGATTCACTATTATGATTTTCTTTTCATGTTTGTCTGTTTACATATGTTTCCGACATATGTAATGGTTTCGCAATTACTCAGGGCTCAATTAAATTTGTCCTGATGAAGATTGTGTTATTGGGATAAGGATCGAAATGCAATCGAAAATGTATACAAACCCAGCTTCCATGATTTATTGTATATCTTATGGGCTGTAGCTCTGCAAATGCAATTATGGCACAAACAGAGTAATTTCTTGTCACACGTATTACACCTTTGCCCGAGCAATTCTCTCGCTCTTTTCACATCATTTTGTTAACAGCACACTGAGGTACTTGGTTTTGGGATTTTATTGTTGGATGGATTATTATATATTAAAAACAATGGTTTTATTTTCATATGTTGTTTAGCATTTTGTGTTACCTTTTCTACCTAGGGACCACTGTTGTTTCATAATAATACTTTGACTTTTGGCTTCAGCAAGGGTCTCTGGGTCACAGGGCATAACTGCAGCCACAGCCTCCCATTCATGTGGCTCCGGGACCCAGAACACAGATCTTTTCACCCTACACCGCGGATTCTGGACTTTGGACACAGCCACACCATGTTTTCTACTCCTCCTGCTCTGCACACCCTTTGACTATGCGTAGTATGCTCTGGAGACAAAGAGTACTCTCAAACCACAAGTCAAATCCATTCCACTCAATGTGCTTGCTGTTCAAAGTTTTTACCATGGGCATACGCCAAAAAACACGCTCTAGGATGTGCCCTTGGGCCATATTATGTACATGATTTCAAAACCTGTTGAACATGACCACAATCAAAGGCCATTGGCAATAGGTACAATAATCTTTGTAAACAGATTTTCGTGATGCATGCAATAGAATGCTATCTTTTCAATTCACAAGCTCTATGTGACTTTGGCAGCTACTTCTTTGAAAAGGTAAATGACATCTATACCAACTTCGCCTCTCAGCCCAAGATAGATGGTCAGCTCTCGAATCATGGCATTCTTGAACCCTCTCCTTCCCTTTCAGAATTTGATAGCATCTCACCGGACCAGATTATAAACCTAATCTCCATTGTCAAATCAGGATCTGCCACTGACCCCTGCCCACCTGCCATTCTAAAACCCATCTTTGATCTCATAGCTCCCAGCCTATCTAACATCTGTAATGCGATGTTTACGACCAGCATCTATCCGCGGATTTGGAAAAGAGCCATCATCAAACCTTTGCTAAAAAAGCACAATCTTGACCCTGCAGACACTAAGAATTATAGACCCATAGCTAGCCTTCCATTCCCAGCTAAAATCTTTGAAAAGGTCATGAATTCCCAACTATCCAAATACATCAGAAACCACAATCTCCTGGATGTCACGCAATTCAGTTTCTGCAAGGGCCATGGAACCGAGACAGTGCTTTTTAAGGCATCAGAGGAGATGAGGATGATACTGGATCAGGGGGTGCCGCTGTTCTTATACTGTTGGACCTCTCAGCAGCATTTGACACGGTCGTCCATGCTACCCTGGTTGACCATGCTACCCTGATCGACCGTGTCACAAACATAGGTATAAGACATACAGCCAGAGCCCTCCTGTCCTCCTTCCTCACTAGTCGTACCCAAACAGTGAGTCTTGGCACTTTCAACTCTCCACAATTCGTCCTCCCGTGTGGCGTACCACAAGGATCCTCACGAAGTCCGACACTATTAAATATTTATGTGTCGGACTGGGCCAGAGTCATCAAAGCACACGGGATGGGTCTTACGTCTTACGCTGATGACACTCAATTGGTGCTTGCGGTGCATAATGATGGAGGGGCAGTAGCAGCCAACTTCCAGGAAGGCATGTTGGCCATCAGCACATGGATGGCCAATAATTGCCTAAAACCTAGCTCTGAGAAAACAGAGGTAATGATTTTTGGCAAAATGTTGCCAGGCTGGTCCTCCTCCTGGTGGCCGTCCTCATTGGGACCCCCTCCACTTCCGGTATCTAAGGTCAGAAACGTAGGCGTCATATTTGTATTTATTTATTTATAAAGTTTTAAATAGAGCAAACTTGACCCAAGAGGGTATCAGAGCGCATTACATTTAGGATTGTTGCATTACAAGTTATATCAGATACAAAAGCATAGTAAGGAACAGTACACATAAACAATGTTACAGTAATTTGAAGGAGGGAGGGGAGGAAGGAGTAATAGCGGGGAGACGAGGAGGAACAATGCCCAATGTTCGGCTGGGTAGGTGACGGTCAAGGGGGAAAACCAGGGCCAGACTCCTCATTAGCTGTCCAGCAGCTCCACTGGTCATCAGCCATGTTGCTCAGGTCTCAGCGTTCAGGAAAAGCCAATTTTTATTATATTTTATATGCGAAGGTTATATAGCGCTATCTAGACCCGGAGGTATCAGAGCGCATAACCAGGGGAACGTTGCATTATAAGATACATCAAAAGGATTACAAAGCACTGGCTAGACCCGTTGATATCAGAGCGCTATAGCAGAGGAAGATTGCGTTACAAATTACATCAGTTACAATGGCGTAGAAAGGTACAGCAAACAAACAACGAGGTTGAGAGAATTTATAGGAAAAGGAGGGGAGGAAGGAGACATAGCAGGGAGACGAGCAAGAACTCTGTCAAAATTCCAGAGAGACAAATAGAGAGGGAAAGGGAAGAGGTGGAGTGAGAGGGGAGAGGACGAGGGGGAAAATGGAAAGGAGATAAAGGGAAAGTCAGCCCAAAGACCGTGTGGGTAGGTGACGGCCAGGGAGATAATCCAAGGCCAGTCTCCTCTATTGCTTTCTAGGAAGCTCCAACGGGCATCGGTCAGAAAAATGGAAAGAAAGGAGACAAGGAAACGGCAGAATGGCAGAATACGCAAGCTGTCCTTCGGACCTCATGTTAACGCTGTGGTCTCATCCTCATTCCTTAAACTGAGAATGATAAAGAACCTCCTACCTTTTTTACCACTCAATGCTGCAAAGACCCTAGTAAGCACCTTAGTCATGTCGACCATCGACTACTGCAATGGTCTCTTCATAAATGCACAGAGCAAAATCCTCAATAAATTACAGCTGGTCCAGAATTCAGTGGTCAGAATCTTATCAGGAACCCCCAAATACAAATCTATCTCTCATACAATTCAACAGTATCACTGGCTCCCGATAAAAAAAATGCATTAAGTTCAAGGCCCTTTGCATTGCATATAAAGCTTCGCATGACTCCGGACCTTTGTTCTTGAAGAAGGTCCTGGGTGCCTCCATATCTAATAGGACTTTATGGTCATCCACAGCTAATTTGCTAAGGGTCCCCCGGACAAAGACAGCCTCGTGGGGTGACAAGCAATTTACTGCCACCACGGCCAAGCTGTGAAATTCTCTTCCAATACATATCAAAGCTAGCCCAACCTTACTCACCTTCAGAAAAATGACAAAAACATGGCTATTCAGCCAATAGTCTATAGTCTCTGTTTCCTGCTCACTGTCCTTAGCGCCAAGACACCCACGGGTATTTGCACGCTTTACAAATTGTATGAATAAAAATAAATAAATAAATAAAAGTCACTTTGCTGTATTCTACTGCAATAATCTCTTGAGGAACATCATATTCATGGCCTACCACTTCAACAACATGGCTAATTCTGGGTCGTTGAGGTTGTATATTTTGATCTGTTCTTAGTGACAATTACCATGAATGTTTGGACATAAATGCTTACTTAAACTGGACGCACCAAGACAAGAAAGTCCTGGAATACTGTAGCTCAAAGTCTGATTACAAAATGTGCACGAGATCCCAGTGGATTTTGTGTTTTTCCTTCCCAAACAACAAATTCTAATGGATGTTTGCTGGGGTCATCCTTGCCTTGGCATTAACTCCCATAAGGACACATTTGGTGCAACTCCTTCTTCTTGAAATAGCATGAGAGGATGAAAAGTCTATTCTTACATCCTCGGAGCAAACACATGCTCAGAGATGGGACTTTGTGTAGAGTCTGGGCTGAGAGACGTGGGTAACCATTGACATTAGTGGCTTAATTCCGAGCACTGATTCAATGTGTAAGTCCGAATTAAATGTAAAAATATCCTAAATTACGAGTTGTTACTTATGGAGTGTATATCCATATTCTACAAGGAAGCTATTTAAATATATTAAGTATATTTGGAGACATACCAGTAAAAATGCGATGTACAGCCAACTAGAAATTATTCACTTGACCTTTAGAGGTCATGGAAATGCAAAACAACACAATGAAAAATGCTTGCCTTTTGACTTGGAATGTTGTTGGCAGTATTTTGCATATTGGTGTATATGTAAAGTGTAACACATTAGTTCTCAAATCCTCACTTTTTGTTTATCTTGAAACTGCACAACTCATGCACCTTTCACTAAATATCAACATAGTCATCTGTTCTACACCAAACATCAGAGTGCCTTTTTCCACAACAACATATGAACATGAGATGTTCTTCAAGACTGATATTCTTTCCTCCTTCTCCTAGTGCAGACGACTCTTTGGTGAAGATGAAATGAAAACTGGCAAGGTACCAGAGATAAAAAATACTGGGACACATTAGCTCTATCCCTGGGATACACTTCTCCTAGTGCTTTGAAATCAAGTTTATCTATGTTGGAAATCGCAAGTGGGAAACAATCAAAAACCAAGAGGGAATATCTAAACTCCACAGCATCAGTATTAGAACTCATTTATTCCAGAAATATTGACCAGAATGTTAGTAGTTGTGGACTCCAACACATGAGTTTTATCATTTGTATTTTGTGCATGCTGTCAGACAGTAATATTTATAAAGCTGGTGTCTCTTTTCAAGACAAGTAGGCTCACACCTCCCATTTGTGCTCCCTAGTAACCCAGAACCCTCTGTTGGTTATTCTAAATTAAAGATGGAAATGGAAATGCCCTGATGGTTTTTACAACACGTGTATAACTAACCTCTTTCACACTCTAGAATTATTTTTAAATTCCTCTGTTTAAATTATTATCTTAGCATGCATATATACCTTATGCATGTAAACACAAAATAACCGACTTAAAAGCCATTGTATATTCAACAAATAACTGCAAATCTTTGGATTCCACAATAATGAAAACAATTATTTCTTTATATGATAGATTTTGATTTATGTTTTTAATGCATTATGTGTCATTGTAAATGGTGACAGATTTTTACTGTGATTTTTAGTCTTGTGTATATTATTGTGCAATCCAAAGAATTGCAGTTATGTGCTGAAGAAGCAATGGCTTTTTAATCTGTAATTGTGGGCCCAATTCGCAGAACTAACTTAAGACAAAATCCTAAACTTACTACCATTTTGGTATTCACATAAGGCACTTACTCATTTTGGTATTCACAGAAGGCACTTGCTCATTCTGGTATTCAGAGAAGGCACTTAATCATCAATAAATATTGAATGGCTAAACACAAATTGCAAAGGATTACATTTCACATCTCAATGCAGTACTTCCAAAATATAATTTCTTGATCTTTGACACAGAGTACTTTCTTGTCACACGTGTTACACCTTTGCCCGAGCAATTCACTCGCTCTATTCATATCATTTTGTTAACAGCACACTAAGGTACTTGGAAACAGTAGTAAAAACAAAGTACTTCCTACCTTTACGCCACTCCCTCAGAAGACTACCTATTAAGCATAATATGTGAATAATTTAGTGTTAATACATGTCATCAACACTATTTGGCTTCATTTTCTCAGATATCCATGATCGTTTTGTATTTTGAGCGTATGAACCAATCAATGTTAACTGTTCTTCAATCTTTATATCTGTAGAGTACTCACTGTGTAGTTGTAGTACTCATTGTATAACCTTCTGACCTTTAACAGCTCATAAAACTATTTCTAGATTATTTCCCCCTAATTTATTTGGTCCGCGATTCTTTAATACAACTAATACTACTAGAAACTATCAAACTTATACCTTTGTCTTTTAAGCACAATTCCGCATTTTTAAAATGCTGCAACCTTCCTATTAAAATTTTAATTGTTGTATATATTTTTGTTTGTGAATTAACGAAAATATTTTATAATTTGTGCATTACTTTGATATATGCTTGTTTCTGTAGTTGTATGTATTTTCTGAGGTTCAAATTATATAAATTGCTTAGGCGGGGTCTCTTACTTCCAATAATAATTTAGTGCGAGGTCCACAAATGTGAAAAGGTTTAGAACCACTGCTCTAATTAATTCTACAGGTGCAAAATTTGAGATTTCAGGTAGTAAGTGTACACTTATTTGGAATAGATGTATAGCTTGAAATATTATGCTTTCACCTATTTTATTTTTTTAATAGTTATTTTTATTGAAACCAAACATACATCAGCAAAAATACAGTACAGAGGATCATTTATCTTGCAGACTTCAAGGTAGATGGTGGAAGGATAACTACCGTGTACACAGGAGAGGAACCTCACAGGGAGAGGGGGTCATCCTGAGTAGTATTCCGCGGTGGCACACAGATCTCCCTTCAGTAACTAATCCAAGGGCCCCATATTAGCGACCATTTCCTAGGGCACCCCCTTACCAGATACACAGTTTTTTCCCTAAACATGCACCAATCTAAATTACTTTCCCAAGTTTCCAGGGTAGGCGGTTGAGCGGCCCCCCACAGCTGAGCAATGTTCCTTTTGGCTATCATAAACCCTAAAGTAGCCCTTAGCGTCTGAGAGGTGTTCAGGTCTGTGGGTTCCCATATGTTCAAGAGGCACCTCCTTGCCTCAGGGTGGAGGGTGACACACAGTAATTTGCTGATTATGTTATGTACTTTAAGCCAATAAGTGCCAATATGTGTACACTCCCAGATGATGTGCATGAATGTGCCAGTAAGCCCACACTGCCGCTTGCATAATCCTGCGTCCGCCAACCCCATTTTCACCAATCGAGGCTCTGTAATATAAATCCTGTGCAGTATCTTAAGCTGGACTAATCTCAAGTGTGCTGGAATTGCCACCACATTGGGGGATGATACCGCTGTCCGCCAATCTTCATCATCTAGTTCTATCCCATCTTGCATCCACCTATCCCTCAATGCCCGGAGCGGGTCTGCCATGTGATTGATTCGTTTTTTATATATTAACGAGATCGTCTTTTCAGGGAGGTGGCCATCTAGAACTCTGTCCTCCAATGGGGAGGCCTCTGGGGGATCAGTACCCCTATGGAGAGAGGTCTGAAGTGAGTGTCGAACCTGGGCATGGCGAAAATATTCCGTATCTGCTAGCTCATATTCCTTCTGTAATTCCTCAAAGGACTTGACCCCCCCTCCCCCATACATCCCCGATGGTGGAAATTCCTATAACGTCCCACCGGTCGAATCCCTTCATCTTCCAGAGACTGCCAAGTTTCTCGGAATCCCAAAGCAGAGTGGCCAATGTTAGTTTGTGCCTCCATCCCAAAGAGCCTGTGGCATCATGCCAGATCTGTACCGCGTGCCTCGTAGGACCTGTTAGGGCTTGTGTCTTTGGTCGGGAGTACAACACCCTATTGTAGCGTCCCCCAGGGAGGAGCCACCTGCAGCCATCTGGGAGGCCCAATAATACTTTCTAATGTCTGGTAGACTGATTCCCCCATCGTACCAATTTAACATTAACTTATTAAGTGCAATACGAGGTTTGCCATCCCATAGCAGGTCTCCCTGGAGACCTTCAATCTCCCGAAAATAACCCGCGGGTAC
Organism: Lissotriton helveticus; assembly: GCF_964261635.1. Lineage (NCBI taxonomy): Eukaryota > Metazoa > Chordata > Amphibia > Caudata > Salamandridae > Lissotriton > Lissotriton helveticus. Next base: position 114,374,328 of record NC_136065.1, read on the forward strand.
TACTTCCAGGGTGTTTTGCAGGGCGTGGAGAAAAAGTGGCAAGGCCATCATTTTAAACAAGGTGGCTCTACCCAGGAGCGAAAGTGGGTGTTTCTTCCAGTTGGCAACATCACTCCTGAGCCTCTGCAGAGGGGGAAGAAGGTTGCGGGCATACCTGACCTCGGGGTCTAATGAAACAAAAATCCCCAAATACTTAAACCCTTCAATGTTAACCTGTATCGGGCAGTTCCGGAGAGGGACGGGGGGGTCTACCCTCAGGACAAAAAGTATTTATTTTCCCCTAATTGATTGAAAGCCCCGAAAAGTTCCCAAACGAGGTCAGAATATCCATAACTACAATGAGGGACTTACGGGGGGAAGCCATATGGAGCAGAATATCTTCTGCATACAGCGATATACGGTCCTCCCATTCGGGGGCCCACCGCAGCCCTCTTATGATTGGGTCCCAGCGTATCCAAGCCGCGAGGGGTTCCAACGCCAAAGAAAAGAGAATGGGGGACAGTGGGCAGCCCTGACGGGTACCCCGGCTAAGTAAGAATGAGGCAGGTACCTTATTGTTTACCACCACTTGTACAAGCGGCACCAACTATAGAAGGCACACCCACTTGATAACTTCGGGACCAAACCCAAACTTGGCTAGAACTGCCCACAAGTAGGGCCATTCGATTGTATCAAAGGCCATAGTCGTGTCTAGGGAAGCGATCATGGCCGGCTCCCGAAGGCTTTGTACTGTATCTAAAACTCCATGGAGTCTACGCAGGTTTAAGGCTGTGTTCCTATGTGGCATAAAGCCAGAATGATCTGGGTGCACAAGTTCGCTGATTACTTTTACCAACCGGTTTGGCAGGAGTTTGGCTAGGATCTTAGGCTCGGCGTTCAGAAGAGGGATAGGCCTATATGAGGCACAATCTGTTCTAGCCTTTCCTTCCTTGTGAATTGCAACTACCGTGGCTATCCGCTGCTCCAAGGGCAGTGCTCCTAGTTCTCTGGATTCTTCAAACATTGCGTTTAGATGGGGCACAAGCTTGTCCTGTTTAAGCTTATAGAGCTTGATTGGAAGCCCATTTGGGCCCAGTGCTTTCCTGGAGTTTATCGAACGGACTGCCTGGGCAATCTCATCCGCAGCAAGGGGGCTATCCATATAGTCACAGTTCTCAGAGGAGAGACAGGGAAGCTTGATGTCGCGAAGTAGTTCCTGGGAGTCAGCTTCTGAGTGAGAGGAAATCGAAATGTAGACCGTCTGAAAGTCGTCCTCAAATCTGTACACTATCTCCCCAGAATCTGTAATTGAAGTCCCCCCTCCCTCTGTTTTAAGCTCTAGAACTAGACGGCTCGCCCGCTCTCTCCTGTCTAGACATGCAATGAGTTTCCCGGCTTTATCTCCAAGATCATATAGCCTACCCTGTTGCTCCCTGCTAATGGCTTTGGCCCTGTCTGAAACCAGTGCTCTATAGTCGTGCTGTTTCAGGCTCAACAGGTGAAGTTTGTCCGGCGTTATCCCCGACTCCAGGTCCCCTTCAAACCTGTAGATTTCATCCTCAAGCTCAAAGACTTCTCTCTGCTTCTCCCTCTTAGAGCCAGCTATTAAGGACGGAGCCTGACCGCTGATGACCGTCTTAAATGCCTCCAACAGGGACAGAGAGGAGGACACCGACCCTACAAGGTCGAAGGATGAAGTATTCATCCAGGGATTTGATGAGGTCTTTGCGAATCTTTGGACCGCGTAGATACCAGGGATTGATCGGGGCCACCCTCTCCGCAGAGCCCTTACCCACAAGTATACGGACCCACAGAGGAGAGTGATCCGAGATGCCCCTAGTTAAATGTCTGATTTCTGCAATGTATGACGCTTACTCAGCAGGGACGAGGCAGTAGTCTAACCTGGAGAGACTGCGGTGAGCCCCGTAATGGAATGTGTGTTGTATTTGGTCCGGGTGGTGGAGCCTCCAGCCATCCACCAGTCCCATCGCCTCCATGAAGTCTGGCAACCAACGCGTTGCCCGTCCCATCTCACGGGAGGTGTCTATCCAGCACGCCGGAGACTACTGCATTAAAGTCGCCTCCCATAATTAAGAGCCCCTCTGGGACGGTGAGTAGGACTGCTCCCAAATCAGCGAATGTCGTGCCCTGAAGGCCCTGGGGAACATAAATGGACATGAGTGTTATGGGGCGACCCTCCCACATGCCCGATATCCCGGTATATCTGCCTCTGTCATCTGCCCAGGTGGAGGTCAGTGCCAGTAGGAATGTGTTGCGAGTCAAAATATGCACTCCCCTGGATCCCGATGTGAACCCTGGGTGTGAAATCATCTTGTACCCTCCCCTGTGCATTGCTTTACAGAGGTTGCCAATCAGGTGCGTCTCCTGAAGTAGGGCCACATCCGGGGCATTTCTTTTAATATACTGGAGCACCAAATTCCGTTTGAGCTTATCCCCCAACCCGTTAACTTTACAACTCAAGACCTTTATCTCTTTATCCCCCATCATCTACCTGGTAAAATTGACAATCCTCTGCCCTCATCTCTCCAGTCCCAAGTATTGTGCTGATGTGACTCAAAAACAAAAACACAACAAACGCACCAAACACCCCATCCCAACACCCCCCCCACCGTGCTGCCCTGCCCTCCGGGCTCTAAACTGCCCATCAAAAACTTGCAGAGTGCCTGTCGCCCTAAATAAATTCAAAGGAAGAGAAAAAACGGGGGGGGGGAACCAGCAGTGGGCTCCATGTCCTTGTCCCAATCAGAATTGTTGTCCCCTACTACAAAACTAGAAATATGGAGTCGTAAATTAACCAGCAGTTGCCTTAGCTACAGCAGGAATATCTCACCCTCCCTAGCCCACCTGGCCTCAAGATCCCCTTCACTAATAAAATGGGTGGCCATCGTCCAGGCCCCTGCTTCAAGGCGGCTGACTATCCGCACTGTCACCACCTCCACGGTCCGCTGAGCCCTGATTCCCCCGGTATTCAATCCATTCCATCACTGTCTCTGGCCGGTCGAAGAACCACGCTTTTCCATCCGCTTCAACTCGGAGGCACGCTGGAAACAACATCGAATATTTTAAGCCCCTCTCTCTCTCAGGTCACGCTTTACTGATAGAAAAGATCTTTGTTGCTTCTGGACTCTTTGTGTGAAGTCCAGGAAAAAGGTTATGGACGCATTTTCATAACGGAGAGGAGCATTGAGTCTAGCGTTCTGAAGGATCACGTCTTTATCTCGGAAATTCAGAACCCGAGCCAACATGGGCCGCGGGGGAGTGCCCGGTTTGGGACGGCCGCCTGGGACACTGTGAGCCCTTTCTATTAAAAACTTACTGACGCCTTTGGGTTGCAGATGTTCAAGTATAAAGTCCTCCACAAATAGATCGGGAGCCTGTCCCTCTAATTTCTCCGGAACACCCTGGATGCGAAGGTTGTTACGGCGGAGCCGGCCTTCATAATTGTCCAGCTTGAGGTCCATGGTGGTGAGAGAGTCCTGCAGCTCCCGGACCTCTCTTTGCAGCTGTGAGATGTCCCCCACCAGGCTGGTGGCCATGATCTCTACCTGCTTTACCTTTTCATTGAGTTTCCTCATATCCGCCCTGATGAGATTAATGTTGATGGCCATGGAGTCCATTTTATGTTCCAGAGAAGTTTTCACTCCTGTAATTGCGTCCATGACATCCTTAAGGGATAGCTCTTGCTCCTCCTCCTCGGGGCCACCCTTTGCTGCCTCCTCAGACTGTCGACCCCGCTGCGGCTCCTTGGTAACTGTATAGCAGTCCAATTTGTTAGTCTGGACAGGCTCCGGCTATGTGGCTCCGGTCCCCTTAACCCGCTCATTGTGTCAGCGAGGTATCGTCTCAAAACGGGTATACAGACGTCAAGGGTGATTCAGGGACCCACCACCCGTAGCCCTCTCTTGAGTCCTGGACGGATGTCGCAGCTGGCCACTCACTCCCTCACCACCGCCGCAGGGCGAGATGTTCGTCAATGGCTGATCTCAAGATCCTTTTCCCAAAGGCAGCAATCTGTACGATGATGGACCCAACAGTCCGACCGTGGGTAGTAATGCGGAGCAGCGAAACCAACCACTGTCCCCATCGTTCTCAGTGTAGCCCCTTAAAAGACCATCCACAAAGGGAGTCCCCCAACGCTGCATGGGGGGGAAGGAAGGGAGGGCCAGGGAGGGCCTCCGAGGCCATCAACAGAGAAGCAGATTGGCAAGGGGGAGATGGTCTGACCTACAGAGGTGCACAAATGCAGTTAAGTGTCTCGCAGGCCGCACCCTTTGCCGTGCTTTAGCCCGACCTTTTTTTCTCCTTCAGCAGATCCCCTCCACACGGGTAGATGAGCCACCTTCCACACGGGCCCTTTCACTCCTCTCTCCAGGCCATACAGGATTGGAGACGACAGTAAAACCAGGGGAGTTATTAACTTGCACCCAGGGAGTGAGGGAGGAGCAGCCCCTGCCAGTCTCAGGCACAGTCCACACATAGGGCCACAGCTCGCGGAGGTAACACAGCCGCCACCACATCAGCATAGTTCATGGAGCTGCAGTGGCGTAACACAAGCCCCCGCAGCCCCCGCAGTGCGGGGGGGCCCCGCGCTCCTGGGGGCCCCGGCCGGGCCCTGGGCCCTCAAGTAAGATCTGCCGCTGCTGTGACAAATGGTGCACAGCGCGGGCCACGGCCGGGGCCCCTGCGAGTCTTGAAATGGTGCGGGGCGGGCGGGGGCACCGGCCGGGGCCTCCCTGGTAGTCGTCAGCCATGAGTCAGTCAGTCTTCCTTGTAATTGCGGGCCGGAGGCCCCTAGAGTCAAGAGTCCGACATGGTGGGGGGCCCCGGCGCCGGCTGCGGGGCCTGTGACCACCCGTGTGAGACTGTCACTGAGGCTGGCAGTTGTTGTGAGTACACACAGATTGCAAATTCAGAAGGGGCACGGGCACCCCGGCGGGCACTCTCACTTTGATGCAATTAAAATGGTGCCGGGGCCGCCCGTGAGCAGTTTTTTTTTATTATCTTTTCGAGGATCGATGAAATGGCGGCGGGCCGGGATGAATGCGCGCGGCGCGCACACACTTGTCCAGTTACACACTGCGACTTTCACTTTCTATCTAATAATTTCCGCTGCGCGCGTATGCGCGTGGGGGGTGGGCGGGCGGCGGGGGCAGGGCTGGCTGGTGAGTGACCAATGCCCATTACACCACTGCAGCAGCACATGCGCAATCGCCGGGTGCTGTGGCACAAACACGCAAATGCAAGGTGTGGCGTGCGTCACGTGTGGCATCAGGGGCGCGCATAGGGCCATAGTGAAGAAGAAGAGTCGAGAGAAGACAAACAAAGTCAGGCCCGCCCCGCCCCGCCCACGCTCAGAGTCAGACTTCAGAGGACTGTCTGAACTAAAGTAAGTCCGTCCGGCGTCCCATCACCAGTGCGGGGCCTTTTTTATCATTTACGTGATTGATTGCCCGGCAGCGTTTCCCGTCAGTAAATGACATAGCGCACCTTTCTGTCCTGGCAGCCTGGTAGGCACTGCAGCGGCGCAGCGCCTCTGCGTTGCGTACTGCCATTAGAATAACTGGTCTGCACTGCAAGTTGATGAAAGCCTCCCCCCCCCCCCCACCCCTTCTGATTGGCACTGGGCAGGGAGAGATGTAATTGCCGGCTGTGGGGCATGACTGTGCCTGGGGGGCTATCTCACGATGTATTATGGTAAAGAAAGGCAGACACCGAATGCTAGGTATGCGAGACTAGCTAGGTAACTCCGCTCGAGGTCTTGGCTCTTATACGAGTACCAGTGAGTGTGTGTCGTCATTGCCAGATCCCTATTTCAGGCCTCACCGCGTGGCACCGGGGCATCTACCACCCCGGACCACCACAGATGTGTGTATGCGGCTTGGAGGTCAAGGAGGGGGGAATAATGGAGACATTTCTGTGGGGCGCAAAACATCCTTTATTTGTGCAAACTGTTGCCACTGGCAAGATTACCTATCAAGGGTCCGCTTGCACTGCATCGTGTTTTCACTATGTGCGCCATTTACTGTAAGTGGCTACTTACACATATATTCTATTGTGCGCCCAGTTTTTTGTATTACATTGGTCCACTTTGAAGAGGTTATCCTACTATGTAAATCTCCTACCGCTGTAAGTATTGTAGATAGAAGTTGGTGAGACTAAGCAACAATGCCCAGCTTAATGCTTACATTTCACCCTTGCTTCTTCAAGAGGATAGTGTACCCAAAACACCCGATTAGTACACTGCCTACAAGGCAACATGTTGGTGCTTTACAAAATAAATGTGTATTTTTTAACTCACCATGGACTCTTTAATCCGCAGAAGTGGGATTAATTGTAAATTTAATTTCGCTGTTGTACGTGCACAGCTGCCCTTTACTTGACTGTTCTACCTGTTCCTGAAATTATTGAATTGTGCAGTATTTCCCTTTTATGTTTGTGCATAATTTCTCTCTAGGAACCACTGTTTGTACCCATTTATGTATCCCCGCATGGCTCTGTATGATTAATTCACTTTCTGGAAGATACTGGCTATTTCATATTATTATTTTATATTTCATTGTTGGAGGGCTTTTGGTGTGCCTTGAATGAAAGGTTCTGCTTTTGCCGGCATATAGTTTGGGTGTTGTGTTTGTTTGGTCTTCCTACTGTCTGCCATACCCTGTTCGAGGAACTACCTAGTTTTCTGTTTTTCTGTTGTGGACTCTAGGCCTGTGCATTCCCTCATGTTAGTTTGTGTCTTGTACCAATTAGGCCGTAGATGTGAAAGAGCTTCAACTGGCACATTGTTCTTTGATATAGTAACTATATAGCTTTTTAGATGATGATGCACTGTATGCATTTAGTACGTGAAGTAATTACATGCACGGATCAAGGCCAGAAACTTTTAGCAATCCCTTGTGCGCAATTACCCTGTTACGCTGAAAACGGCACCAACTACTGTGTGGAGGGACTTCACACCAATGAAATGTGGCTGTCCCTTCGAGCATGCTGTGTGCAGCGCGAGGATCCCGCTCTGTGTGGCCTGAATGATTTTAAGGTATAAATGTGTGTGTCGAATTGTGCCCGACATGTATATGAATTTATACACTTGTGTTTTGCTCTACCTTGGTCATTGCCCCAGTCTGTATTTATCATTTAAAATGTACATAAAGCAAGTTGGGCTGGTTGTGTATTTAGTGTATTGGTCCATAAGGGCATTGCCCAACAGCAAGAAGGACTGAATAAAAAAAACATACTAACGATAACAGCTGAAGCAGGCAGCTATAGTGAGGGTTCTTCACAGAGAACAGACATGTGAGAGCCATGCGCCTTAACTCGGACAAAAACAAGCACAGCTGGGCTGGATGCAGGAGGCTGAGCGCAGTATAGCATGAAAACAAACATTTTAAAAAAATACTCTGGTTAAGGACAGCTGTGCTTAAATACACAAAGAACAAAACACACGTTTGCTAAAAAGAGAAGAACCTCTCTTTAACAATGTTCAGTTGAAGATATTATGGATTATCTCTCTCAATGGCCTTCTTGGCAACTGTTTTACCCCATGGCCTGCGTCTTTTATGTCATTTTGTTGTCGTTTTTTACAGGCTGTATTGCTTTATATCATTATATCGGTTATTATTGCATTATATAATTGCCTTATCAGTTCCTCAATTCTTATGTTTATGCTTTTATAATATTTTGGCTTTTTAGCCACACCTTTTGTACAACTGATATTCTGAACTCCTGTATTTAAAAGTGCATGCATGCATACGTGATGATGAAGAAAATTGAGTTCTTGGTAAAATAAAATATTTGCCTAAGATCACACCATTTAAGTGGGGTAGCCGTGATTTATCAATGTTTTCTGGTTTCGCTTTGTACAAATCTGCCACTAAATGAGTATCTATTTGTCATTCATTATGTTAAGGCTTTGTTTTCAACCTCTTTTTGCAGTTTTTATATACCACAAACTAGACCCGACATAATAGAGCACTTTATGAGCACCAGTTACATAACACATGGTCACATTTATTTCTATAGACTCATGTGAAATTAACTGATATAACCAGAAATACAGACAATTCAGGTAAGAATTAAACCTGGTTCCCCAGTTCCTAAATATTCAGCTCTGGTCGTGGTGCATTACAAAACACATTTTACGCCTCACCACTTTCAAATGTCGCCAGCCGCCATTGCGGGGAGGGGGCCCCCTCGACGTACCTTGCAGGGGGGCCCCCTCAAGTTTCGTTACGCCACTGTGGAGCTGATCAGCAGCTTCAGTGTCGCACCATCGCCCTCCATGTAGTGAAGAGACAGCGCGCCTGTGCTGCGCAGCAAATACTGTCCTCAGGCGCCCCCCTGGTGTTAAGGTTTAGTCACCGGATCAACAGTGGAGCCAACGCCCCCACAGCACTCCCCCAGGGCGCACCGAGTCCATTTCCCATAAGGCCCACACTCCAGGTCTGGTCTCAGCTTTCCACCGTGAGCAGTGGTCCGGAGTCACTAGTAGGAGGCAAGAAGGGAAGCTCCTATTTTCCAGGGCGCACCGCCGCCATTTTCATTGCACAGCCAGAGCGCCCATTCTCTCCGGCCTGGGGCCCTCCACCGCCCTTACCCCCTCCCTGCAGCACCTCAGGGGGCGTCTCCCCCTCTACGTTCTTCGGCTGGCACTCGCCACTGACGAGCCGATCGATGTGCGTCGCCCAGAATCGTGGCACGGGCGCCTGGCGAGGCTGGGACAGGCAGGGAACACCGCCGGGCAGGCTATACCACTGTGGGTCCCGGCTTCAGGGACCCGCGCAGGTCCGGATCTTCTGCTCGCTGTTACTCCCCAATCTGGAGCGGCACGGCCACCGGAGTAGGCTGGGAGGGCAGCGCTAGCCTTCCGCAATCAGGGGCCGCAATCAGGGGCTGCATTCAGGGACAACGGATGGTCAATCAGGATAGATGAGGGAACACTTGGACAGCAGAGCTCACGGACTACACGGCCATCCTGGTCCGCGCTTGGCCACGCCCCTCCACTTTCACCTATTTTAGGTTATTAAATTGATTCAGGAACTGAATAAATCCTTAAATTATTGTACACAGACCTAAAAGACATTTTTCCATCGTACAATTTGTTAACATATTACCTGTTAAAACCCATTTCTTTCTGTTATATTAAATCCTCTCTGTCGCCAAGAACAACAGCAGATTAAAATCACTGATATTGTTTATTTTCTTATATTCTGTAATTTATGTTTTTTTTGTTTTGTTTAGTTTTTTTATAAAGTTTTATATAGCGCGAATTTGACCCAAGAGGGTATCAGAGCGTTGACATTGTTTGTATCTTGTACCAAGTAATGAACAGCAAACACAAATTTAGTTAGTTATCACTGCTGAACTGGCTGCTAATAGGAGTTTGTTTTGCATTGACTTTCCTTGTGTTCAGAAGTGAGAACATTTTTCATAGATTTTCTGATACAAGTTCTTACTCTTCATAATCTTTTTCAATATATTTTATTTGAATATTGTTAGCTGCTTCTTTTATATTTCATTACACTAGAGCTTTAGTCACTACCTCAAGATAAGAAATAGGACAATATGCTTAGTAAAGTTTTTTCACTAAATAACACATTGTGGACAATATTTTATGTCGTGAAGTGCAATGTCACATGCCCTGGAAGGAAGGCCTGCCAGAGAATGGTCATGCAATGCTGAAATTCTATGTACATACAAACATCAATTTTTATGTTAAACCTATTTTGGGCTTACCAAGAACTTACAGGGGCTTGCCCATTGCTGTATTTCACTTTCATTTGCTTTCTACTTATTTGATGGCTTCCATTGTCTATCTTGTGAGTGCCCTTCCCCTGGAGTAGAGCCTCCTTACCACCCTCTTGGTTGGTTGAATGTAGTCCTTCCACTGTTCACTGTACAGGAACTACTTCTTTCTTTTTAGTTAAGTACTTCACCAGAGTACATGTGTTTGCCAGCTGTCTCTCTCTTGTGATTTTCCACCACAAATACCCACCTCGAGCTCTGTGTTTGCTCTCCCTCTCTCTCGTGACTGCTCATTCTTACTCCCATGTCCTCGCATCCCTCCCTGCGCTCTGTGTAGCTGTCTCCCTCAAGTGCTTCTCCCTCACTCCTTTGTTGCTGTTTTCCTCATGTGCTGCTCCAAAACCCCGTGTTTTTATCTCCCTTGTGCCACTCCTTGTTGCTTTCCCCCAACTCACTCCATCCATCTGCTCCTTCGCTACCTCCTACTTGAGCCGCTCTTGTTTAATATATTTTTCAAAACTTTTTTTTGGGTAGTGATAAGGAAGCAAATTGATGCCAGTCTTCCACAAAAGAGGTTATGAGCACACGTTTTTTTCTTGACAGATCTACGTGGGACCCATCATCTTAGATCGATCAATAAAAAAGAACAGTAAATTGGGCTCATTTCATTCTGTATGTGACGCATACAGAAGGATGTGACCACCAACAGCAGCCATGACATTGTGCCTTTTTTTGGACAATACTAAATAGCACCAGCAAAAACTGCTGCGTTTTACTGCATCTGCAACAAACATTGGCAAAGCCAGTGGGTCCTAAAAGTGAGAGCTTTTGGCTTTGCCATTGCTTGTTTGCAAATTTGTTGTCTTCTGCTTTACATAGTGAATTGTACAGATGTTCAGACATTATCTCACTCATCTAATGACTCATGCATAATATTACAGAGTGAGAGGCTGTCCCACTGGAAACTATTCAGAAAGAGAACATGTCTTTGGCACATCATCAGCAACCTTTTCCGATGCTTTCACGGGCACATTGTATTTATTCTCTGCAGGATCACCTTATGTTACCTGTTGCCCTCTTACAAAAGTATCCATGGCCAACACCAAGCAGTCGATAACAGGGGAGGCCCAATGAGGCCTTATTTGCCACTTGAAAAGACCCCTGTGGCCTAGCTACACCCCAAATGATGCTTTATTAACCATTTGAAAAGACCCCTGTGGCCTTGCTACACCCCAAATGATGCTTTATTAACCATTTGAAAAGACCCCTGTGGCCTTGCTACACCCCAAATGATGCTTTATTAACCATTTGAAAAGACCCCTGTGGCCTTGCTACACCCCAAATGATGCTTTATTAACCATTTGAAAAGACCCCTGTGGCCTTGCTACACCCGAAATGAAGCTTTATTAACCATTTGAAAAGACCCCTGTGGCCTTGCTACACCCCAAATGATGCTTTATTAACCCCCTGTGGCCTTGCTACACCCCAAATGAAGCTTTATTAACCATTTGAAAAGACCCCTGTGGCCTTGCTACACCCCCAAATGAAGCTTTATTAACCATTTGAAAAGACCCCTGTGGCCTTGCTACACCCCAAATGATGCTTTATTAACCATTTGAAAAGACCCCTGTGGCCTTGCTACACCCCAAATGATGCTTTATTAACCATTTGAAAAGACCCCTGTGGCCTTGCTACACCCCAAATGATGCTTTATTAACCATTTGAAAAGACCCCTGTGGCCTTGCTACACCCCAAATGATGCTTTATTAACCATTTGAAAAGACCCCTGTGGCCTTGCTACACCCCAAATGATGCTTTATTAACCATTTGAAAAGACCCCTGTGGCCTTGCTACACCCCAAATGATGCTTTATTAACCATTTGAAAAGACCCCTGTGGCCTTGCTACACCCCTAAATGATGCTTTATTAACCATTTGAAAAGACCCCTGTGGCCTTGCTACACCCCAAATGATGCTTTATTAACCATTTGAAAAGACCCCTGTGGCCTTGCTACACCCCAAATGATGCTTTATTAACCCCCTGTGGCCTTGCTACACCCCTACATGATGCTTTATTAAACATTTGAAAAGACCCCTGTGGCCTTGCTACACCCCCAAATGATGCTTTATTAACCATTTGAAAAGACCCCTGTGGCCTTGCTACACCCCTAAATGATGCTTTATTAACCATTTGAAAAGACCCCTGTGGCCTTGCTACACCCCAAATGATGCTTTATTAACCATTTGAAAAGACCCCTGTGGCCTTGCTACACCCCAAATGATGCTTTATTAACCCCCTGTGGCCTTGCTACACCCCTAAATGATGCTTTATTAACCATTTGAAAAGACCCCTGTGGCCTTGCTACACCCCAAATGATGCTTTATTAACCCCCTGTGGCCTTGCTACACCCCTAAATGATGCTTTATTAACCATTTGAAAAGACCCCTGTGGCCTTGCTACACCCCCAAATGATGCTTTATTAACCATTTGAAAAGACCCCTGTGGCCTTGCTACACCCCCAAATGATGCTTTATTAACCATTTGAAAAGACCCCTGTGGCCTTGCTACACCCCCAAATGATGCTTTATTAACCATTTGAAAAGACCCCTGTGGCCTTGCTACACCCCAAATGATGCTTTATTAACCCCCTGTGGCCTTGCTACACCCCTACATGATGCTTTATTAACCATTTGAAAAGACCCCTGTGGCCTTGCTACACCCCCAAATGATGCTTTATTAACCATTTGAAAAGACCCCTGTGGCCTTGCTACACATGCTGCACTCTTCTCTCACGGCACTCATCTTTCTTGGCAGCTTGTCACGTCTGTGTGGCCACTGCACCCGAGGGATGGGTACAAAGTGGCTTACCGAGGGGTAGTGTAGGGTCTAAACTTACTCTTAGCTTTCCCTCCAGGCATCAAGGACTTTCAGCCAGAAATGGCGCCTGCAGAGAGGTGACCAGCAGAAGTGCAAATGGCATCCAAGCCTGGGAGAGGAGAGTGCACAGGACGCCGGACTTCCCTACACAGAGCTCGACAACTAATATCGGCCCTCCACAATTTGAGTGATGCTTTGCCAGGATGTGGCTGTCTTGCACAACGTTTGAGGTTCCATAAAGTGTTGCATTTTTTTTTTACTAAAGACATATCTTATGAAAAAAAAAAAAATCTGTGAATACACCCGTACATAAATCTATTCTCTCTCTCTAAAAATGTTTTGGAAGTGTTTGATGTGTACACATAATTCTACAATTCAATCTTTTGGCATAGCAGTAAAGCCTGCACCCGCAAATCGAATCCACATCACAGCATTCAAACTACACATTTATGGGGCACATAAAAGAATAATGAACCAGCTCTTTTTTTAATTACTGGTAAGGATCTGTAAAAGTGCAAATAAAAAACTAAGTTGAGTTCTTTTTGGACTTTTGCTTCCCCCTCCCAGCAAATTTACAGACAATTAAAGGGATGCAGCATGCCTTTAAGTTGAAGTCCACGAGTCATACTGTGAGGCGTGACATTGTGTGCGCACTGCACAATGTGTTTATTTCTTTTTTATAGCTGTCAATTAAATGTAGCACACCCCTAAGTCACCAACCTTCAGCAGCAGTATAACATTCTTCCCTGGTATTAAGGCTCATATTTCTACTGCACCGTTGTGGCTGGCAGTAGGGTGCAGCCTACCTGAGGAAGTACCCCCTTCTTTACTAACTTTTGTTGGACAGTGGAAGCCTTCTGCCCTGTGTGAGGTCACTGGGCCCTATTCACTACAGATATTTTGGAGTTTGTAATAGAGTACTCCAGTACCCTCGCTTCAACTACCTCAAAATGAAATCACAAACCTATGACCTGGTGTCTCCACCACCTCCTTGTCTATTTTTGTCTGTATGGAGGGCTTTTCCTCAGTGATGACATCTCTGAACACTTAAATGTAGGATTTAGTGGGCGGGAAAAGTGAAGGCGAGGGAAAATGGGGAATAATTGTACCAAAATGGTGGAGTCAAGGAAACATACTCATACAATACACTTCTAGTTCTACCAGAGCCCTAATAGTTACAAATCGGGATTAAATATACTCTAACCCAGCCTTAGAGTAAGTCAAGCACCACAAATGTACAGCCACTGGTACTGCAAAACTGTCCCACACTAAACAATGGTGGCAGACTAGAAAGTGAACACCATATAGGAAATAATGAAAAATAAATGAATTAATTTCAAATGTTAATGAGATAATTGTTTAAGTTAAAAAAAAAACTAAGTGTAATCACTGCTAACTGTATTAGACTTACTTTAATACTTACATTTAAACATAAATAAATAAATAAATTGAACTGGCCGTTTGAAAATGATGACTACACATATTTTCAGGCAAGCTTAAAAATCTAGTGGATGTTTATTCTAGTCCATTACATTTGGTTAAACACAAGACCCAAGTGTCTCTTTCCACCAACCAACCTCCGGGTCTAATGGACGAGTTAGGACTAGGAATACAATAACAGCAAACCCATGTGTGGCTGCAGGCATGTCTGCACAACACCCCTGCAGATGCAGAGGATAGGGGATTCTGGTGGAGCCCTACAATCGATCAATCAATCAGGGATTTATACAGCGCGCTACTCACTCATGAGGGTCTTAAGGCGCTGGGGGGGGGGCGGCAATCCAGAATCTGTTAAGTCACATGAGTAGGGCTGTGGAAACTGCAGTGGGAAATCATTCTCAGATCTTTCCATTTTTACAAACTAGCATTTGGTTTCTTGGAAGATACCCTGGACTGTTAGAACTTAGAGAAAGACAAAGCAACCCTTCTGGTGACCTCAATGGCACCAAGCTCTATGACTCTATCTACAGACACAGTGAAGTGAACACCTCCCGATCACAGAATCTACAGTAGGGGATTGTGAGGTGTGGCCTTAGGCAGATTTTTCTCTAAACCTCTATGCAAACTGCCCATATTTGAGATTTTGGGGATAGGGTTGCCGGCTCCCTTCAACACTCCTAGCCAGGATGGGAAGGGAGTTGACATTCAAGTCATTGCCAGTGGTTAAGACTCCTACAAACTGATATCGGAGCGGGGTGTGAGCCACAAAAATGTTGTGCCACAAATTCAGAAGCATATTCCAAATAAGGTATTGACAGTGGGCTGGACATAGCCCAGAAGGAGAGCGATCAGTGAGGGGACATGGTACGGGAAAGATGCAGGTTGTACTCTCCATGAGCAGGTGTAAGCATAGGTATTTTGATTACTCAACTATTTACTGACCACAATCTCCTACATTTGCATTTGGAATCCTGTAGCCAGGATTATGTTTAAATGTTAACTTATCCTGGACAGCCATGTGATGAGATATTGTCACCATCTCAGTGCTTGTAACAGGAAGAGCATGTCTCTAATATGTATTTCTATCAAAAACACAACTGAGTGAATTTCAGGATGATGCCCACATGCTGATGAAAAGCAGTTCGGTTGAAAAATGAAGCTGACTAGAGATAAACTTGAACAAAAACAATGCCAAACATGCCAGAGAATGGGAGGAATTGAAGGCCCAGGACTAAAAGGAGCCTAGAAATACACAAAAGTTCCATAATTTCTAGAAATAAAATGTAAGGGCAAGACAAATACCTCTGACAAAGGGGGCAAAAGCAAGCAGGGTCACAAAGTTTTGATTAACATTCAATCAGTGGCCCAAAGGTTGGGATGGAAGAGCACAGTAAAAGGAGGAAGCATCCAAAGCAGACAAAAAAAAACAAAGAAGAAACCCGAACGCAGTACCGTAGTGGCGGCGGCCGTGTTGAAAAAAGGTATTGTTAGAAATTGCCATCTTCGGCGTTGCATTTCCCCCTATTTTGCCTCTTTAGTTGGACCCATTATTGTTGGCCATAGGACTCTGCACACTCTATTCCTGCTAACCTGGGGTAACCAGTAGCGGCCCGTATAGGGCGTGCTGCCGGGCGCTGACATGGGGCAGGGAGGGGAGGGGCAGGGTGGGGGTTAGTAAACTGCGGAATACAGCCAATTTCAGGTAAGTAAACAAAAAAAACTAATTTCGTTGCGCTCGCTGCATCGCCAAATGTGATGCAGCGCGCGCAACGAAGTCCGATTTTTGTTTTGTTTGTTTACTTACCTGAAATCGGGTGTATTCCACATTTTACTAACCCCCACTCTGCCCCTCCCCCACCCCATGTCAGAGTCCGGCAGCACGCCCTATATAAGCTAGCCTGGCTGATGAAGGGTAATAGCCAGAAACCAGTCCCAGGATGCTTGTTTCTGGTCCAGGGAGGACCTGGCTTGACAGTTCGGTCTGGACTGTTCCCATGAGGCACAGGATCAAGACTGATTTGCATATGTCTGGGTCTAAACTGGAGTGGCATGGTGAGCAAAAGAACAGTGAATGTAACCGAGATCTCTTGACTGGGGGTGAATGTATGATTTATTCAGCATTCCGTCCATCATTTGTTTGCATAGCACTTTTCACCCTAAGTGGGATGGTTATGCCCAGACGTTAGTCCCTTGCTCACTGTGCCAATGGATTCAAGCTAGCCTGGCTGATGAAGGCTAATACCCAGAAACCGGTCCCAGGGTCTAAACTGGAGTGGCATAGTGAGCAAACGAATGATGGATTTAACCCAGATCTCTTGACTGGGGAGGGCGGGGTGAATGTATGATTTATTCAGCATTCCATCCAATCATTTGTTTGCGTAGCACAAGTGAAACTCAGCAAAGCCAACTCAGCCTTTTATCCTTCCAAAGCTGGCAATAGTAGGACCATTAAGCTCTATTGTTTCAAGGGGCCAGGAGGCTGTTGCTTTTGCGGTGGGTGCTTTCTAGATCGTCAATATTTTATTGGTATAGGTATTGAGAACACTGAATCCTAACGAGATATAAGTGTGATCGTAGTTTCTGGTGGCACAAATGTACCTGAAATATGATATTCCCTAGAAGCTGGAGAGAAGCGACTACCAGAGGTAACACATTTTGCCAATGTATGAAGAGGAGGAGGTGGTCAGCTGCAGGGGACTTCCATCATCTATGCCCAGTAGTGGCCTTCCAGTGGCTCCAGAAAGGTACTTGTTCTGGGTCCAAGGACAATACCTAAATACATTTTTTAAAAATTGATATTTGTATATAGTTCTTACTGGGCCCTGAAGCATCAGAGATCTTTACAAATGAAACTGTACAGGTGTACAACATTCTCCAAAAGAGAGAAATTCTGTGAAAAATTGGAATAGTAGCAGAGTAATTTGCTAATTCTAGTCACTAACATCTGACCGGCAATGACCCCTGTGTTCTGTAGCCAGTCTTACTAAGCACCAATGTATCTACGAATAACCACAAGGAGCAAAAAGTGCCTGGTAGCTCAGAAGTTACTTAGTCAGTGAAATTTTTTGCAAGACTGTGGGACTGATTTACAAGAAAGTGGCGCATCTGTATAGATGCGTCACTTTCCTTGCGCCACAATTAGAAACCCTTGCGCCACTATGGATGCGCCGTATTTACAATACAGTGCACCATGACGTAAGGATTGACAGATGGGTCAGAAATTCTGATGCATCTGTAGACACAAAAGTTACGCATTGCTGGAGTTGTGTCGCAAGTACAACACAACTCCAGCAATGCAGGGTGAGGCCTATCCTCATTGTGCTGAGTCACTCCTTACTCCTGCTTCAAGCAGGCATAAGAATTTGACGCAGCGGCGTCCTAAAAGTGGTGCAGTCAAATCTTGTAGATTTCACTGCGTCACTTCTACAAGGCTTTTATGCGTTGGAACGCCCACCCTGCATACATTATAATTGACGCAGGGATAATGTGACGCAGGGATAATGTGACGCAGGGCTCTATAACGTGACGCATCTCCCTAGATTCGTCACGTTGTAAATGGGCCGCATTTTTACGTTCATGCTGCGTCACAAAAAGTGACGCAATAGTGGTGCAAAAATTACGCAAGGGGCTTGTAAATCTGCCCCTGTGTTCTTATAGGGCATCAATGCGCCCGCAATCAGAAATGTCAACATGGTGGCGCTATATAAAACATGTATCAAAAAGCACACACAAAAAGATTTTTGGTTGATCGGTTGTGTGTAAAGAGGAGGTACAAAGGTTTTAGTGGGCTGCATAATGGATTTATTGCACGTTAAGCTTGAAATAAGAGACATTTTTTAATTAAAAAGGATGGGATCAAGCTGAGAGAAATGGTCCATTTTTCTTGTCAGTTGACTCACAATTGAAGTTATGGCTCTGTTCATTTTCTACACAGACTTTGAATGCCTGAAGGTCGGGGCGATGGTTTAAAGGAAGCCGGCCAGGGTCAATTGGCGAGCTCTTCTGGCACTCAAAATCAAAACAGGAAGTAGTGCATCTGGCGCTGCGCGTTACAAATGTTTGGCAGCAGATATGACAGCATTCCTCGGAGCACTGTGCCAAAAGCTGCTGGAGATATGGCGGGGCAAAGGTCACGGTGACCTACGGGAGGAACTGCAACTGTGGAGCGACCTTTCTGATAGAGTTTACGCAACCGCAGATAGCATAAGAGCACTCTGGAAAACAACGATGAACAAATACTTGTAATACACAAAAATTCATACTTTAAAACGAAAAAAGTTGGTTGCTGTAGAAATGGCAACTCGTCTATTTTTATGACGTTTGCTACTTCTTTGAGAAATAAGGAAAAGAGAACGAGTTTGGAGTGTGTGTGGGGTCTAAGTTGGCACACAGGATAGTTGGAAGAGCTGGCTCTGGAAAAAGAGTAGATTATGTAGGTAAAGGTTCACCCCTGATGATGGGGGTGTAAGACATCTCCACCACATGTCGCTTGTTCTTGGCCTAGAGGTTTGGGGTGGGGTGGTTTGGCTGATGGCCCACCAATCCCTTTTCTGTGACACCAGGAATTGTGGCAACAGATTCTGCACATTTGGACTGTCAGGCGGGGTTTCCTGTTGCGTTGACTGTACTCTGACGATAAAGAGAGAATCGACCTTAGTCCTACTTCCGTCCTACCACAGTTACACAACGCAGAGTACTAATCACTATACGATCACAGCCCACCCTACCACAGTCAACAGCGCATTAGACCCTTGCTCACTCCCCTGGGGAGCAGCAATGCCTCCACGTTGACAAACACATCTCCAAGATGATCTGAAAACTCAGACATTGTGACAGGAGGCCATCAGCCCTCTCACCCGTAGATCATCTCAACGAAGTTGCAAAACACTTCAACAGACCGTTAACTCCTTCACTGGGCAACCAACAAACACTATGTGCATTGTGTCCCGCTGAGGACTGGACCTTATTTTGCACTTTGCTTATCCAAAAGAGTCTTGCAAGATACGCCGCTTCATTTATTCATATTTGCTTCACCACTCAATCACCATCTTCAAACTATTTTTAAATGTAGATCTTATCAAAAAGCATTTTACAGACTCCAAACTTAGATCATGGTAAAACAAAACCAGAAAGTCACATGCTTTACAAAGATAGAATTCAGATAATATATATAGTGGGCCACACTAGAGAGGATGGGCTTCCCCGGTTCACTCTTGAGCCTAATTGCAAGGCTCCACGAGGGTAATTATGCGAGGATCAGATGGGGCTCCCAGGGACAGTTGACAGACAGGGTTCCCAGTGAGGAGTGGAGTCCGCCAGGGATGTGTCATGGCTCCGACCCTCTTCTCCTTGTTTGTGAATGGAGTGGTGGACCATCTGCAAGGGGAAGAGACGGATGCACCATCCCTGGCGGGGGAAAGAACCCCCACCCTACTCTTCGCGGATGATACCATACTGATCTCCAAATCCCCGGTAGGACTGCAAAAGCTCTTGCATCGATTTAGCACTTTTTGTATAGACAGAGGCCTAACCATCAATACCTCGAAAACCAAGCTGATGGCTCTTTCACCCTCCAAAAGATTTAAAAAAAAATGTATGCTCAATGGGGCCCCCCTGGAGATGGTTGATTCATTCGACTATTTAGGGGTCCGGATAAATAGTCGAATGAATTGGAAGGACCATTTGGCCAAAATGTTACTTGGCCACAAAAGAGTAACTGGGGTGACCCTGAGGGAGTATCGGGAGTCAACAAGCAAACCTGTGACACCGGTCATGGCTATTTATGAGGGTCAGATACTCCCGGCTGCATCATATGGCTCCGAGCTATGGGGGTTCGAAAACATTTCTGAGCTAACTTTAGCGGAAAATAAGTTTCTGAGGGATGTGGTGGCTCTCCCTGTTTCTACTCCGTTGATCCCTTTGCGGCTAGATTTGGGCAGACGAGCCCTAAAAGATCTAGTGCGGCTGCGCCCACTGCTCTTCTGGGTTCGGCTGAGAAGGACCAAGGAGCTTGCCAAATATGCTGAAGGGCTGGATGACCTAATACTGCTCGATACTGGCAACAAGATTGGATGGCTGAACAATGTGAGGCACCTGGTTTTCCAATTGGGTTTGAGAGATGTATGGGAGACCCAAATGCCGCCGCCCAAATCAGTGATTAAGAAGTTATACTGGGAGTGGGTGCAGGATGAGGCAACACGCAGCGGGGCTGGGGGTTCACTCACTGAACGTTTTTTAGAGTTCAAGTGGGCTAGAAAGCTGGAAACCTTCTTTGATCTCATAACCAAGCCGCTAGATAGAGCCCTCTATTTAAAACTAAGGTATGGGACCCTCCCGGTGCATGAATTCACCGCGAGGTGGTCTAACCCTGGTGGCCCATCGCGACCCTGCCCTGGGTGCGCGGCTCCTAAGGAGCCTGTGGCGCACTTACTTTTTGCTTGCCCCGCTTACAAAGTGGCACGGAAGATCTGGCTGAAACCAGTATGTAGGGGGTTGGGGCTGAGGTGCCACAGATTGGCCTTACGAGTACTCTCTACGGACTCAACATCTTCTGCCATGGTATGTGGGGTGGCTAAATATTTGAGCAGTGCATGGCTGACGCGTTCGAGGATATTGAAGCTGCACTCTAGGTTACCGATCGATCAAATTGGATGCAATTGAAGGTTTCTACCGTTATGATATAATGAACTGACGAGAATGTTTCACTAGGGTCCATATTAACCATATTGTTCTGTATATTGTGTAGGTTTTAAACATGGTTTATAGTTACTACTGTTTTATTGGGTAAAATGTACTCTTTTATTGTGTAAATGTACTCTTTTATGGTGAGCAATTTTACAGAATAAAGATATTTTCAAGTTCAAGTTCAAGATAAAGTATGAATTAGGGTAAAGAAGGGAGGGACATGGAGGTGTCAGTGAAGAGAAAGAAACAGAGAAAGAAGACAAACATGTGCAAACACAAATGTCAGAATTATCTAAATAATCATGAAAAAGAAGCAAAATAGCCAAATAATTTGATGGCGATTTACTCGTATTTTCAGTTTTCTGAAAAAGAATCAGGGATCTTATTTTAAAAGCATTTGCTTGAAAGAATTCAGCCCCTCTTACAATTTTTTAGAATCTTGGTACAGATTCCATGGTTTGGGGAGTGGAGGTTGGAGAGGTTATGACTGATTGAACGTCAGTTTGTTATTTGAAGGAGTACGTTCATCGCAGGGCTCTGAATTATGATTTGGTGGCGTGGCTTGGACGGCAATGTGGTCGGGTGCCTGAGTCCATTACCTCCGCCACCCGAGACAAACAACGGCGTGAACCACAGCGAAAACGGCTTTCAACCCATAAGGAAACAAGACGAACCGGTGTCAGAAGACATAGGGCACAGAACGGTTGCAACAAGGAGCACAAGGCGGGGAAGAGAAGCGAGATATTGGCGAGAGAAGGTCCAGAGCAGAGGTAGAAGGAGGCGCAAGATGGCGGTGCTCAGAGCGAACGCTGGCGATTACCACCGATTTTAAACCCTCTCGAGCAGCAACAGCGGATCAGTGCATACCGGAGGGGCTGGATCACTAGGCATCACACAGGCGGCCTAGCGACGCTGACTCAGAGACCGGAGACGGTGTGAACACGCGTACGAACGGTAACGAAGAACGAAAGTGCGGCTCTGGGGGCAGCCATCTTGGGCAGAAGCAGAAGTGCAGCAGCCACGAAAGGGGGCGAGCGTACTAGAATCACTCTGGGCACGATCATTGAGGGCAAGATACAGCACTGAACACAGAGAAGAGGCCCACCAGCTCACTGGGGATACCGGCATCGAGCAGAGGTTTCAGTTGCGGTAACGAGAGGAGGGAAGAAAGAAACGAAACCGGAAGAACCAGCAGGGAGCGGCCATCTTTGAAAATCAACCAGACACGCCCCCGCCTCAGCAAGCAGGTGGAAGCGGGCAAAGTAGGGTAGTCTGTCACCCCCTGCAGCTGAGACGACCTAAGGACCCAAGAACAGTATCAGCACGCGGAGAGGAGGGAGCACACCAGCGCTCAAAGCACATACAAGCCACAGAGGTGAGGTGCACAAGGAACAGAGGCAGACAAGCCCTACCTCATAGGCTCAGAGGCACGTGACGAAATCAGAGAGGTAGCAGCTAAAGGGAGAAACAAGCCACGAGCTAGGAGGAAGCAACAGAAGCGGAGGCTCTCTGCTAGTGATAAACAACCCGCGCACACAGATGGAAGCACTGCTGTAGCAGGGAGGGAGCCCTAGATAAGCACAACAAACGCAAACAAAGCCCACTCTCTAAGCCAGCAGCCGGCAAGAAGACCAGCCAACGGTACCCCTGCGGTTGCGATCACCAAATAAGAACATAAACGACCGACAAGGGGGTCACACTGCTGAACAGCAGATACCGGAGCTGGCGGGGGCTAAGACAAGGACGAGGACAATCAGGGAGCCGTGCAGATTCCGGCTAGACAGGCCAAACGCCGATAAAGGGAACACAACAGAACAGCAAAGAGGTGATAGACTCCACGCCTATCTAGCCAGACGTGGTTTTGGCGAAATGGCAGCACATGAAGGCAAAACCAACAATGACGTCAAAAAAGAAAGGAAAGACCAGCCAGATTCCTCATCGAAGCTCAAAAACGACCTCAGGAATGAAACCACGCTAGAAACGATCCTAAAGAAAATAAATGAGGGGAACGAGCTGTGCAAAGCAACAAAGAAAACGATAGATAACATGCAATTGGAACTGGCGGCCATAAGAGCGGACCAGAGCAAAACGAACCGCAGACTAGAAGCAGCTGAGAAAAGGATCGGAGACCTTGAAGACACCAGTGGGCACACGCGCAAAGAACTGGGGTTTGTGATAAAGACCTCCAACCACCTCCAGAAGCTGTTGGCTGAGCAGGACGACCGAAGCAGGAGGGGGAACATAATACTCCTGGGAGTGCCTGAGGGAGAAGAAGATGGTCCGGGGTCTTGCGCTGCCCTAATGGATACCCTACTGTCGCAGCTGAGGGGCCTAAAATTCGACAGGCATTTCGAGATATGGTTGCCTATAGAGTACCGGCAACCAAAGCTCAGCAGGGGCGCGGTCCACTCCCCATCATATGCAAACCACTGCGAGCGAACCAGACAGAGGCAATCTTTGCGGTCGCAAGGAAAAGCCAGAATATGAAATGGAACGGAAATAAAATAGTAATCACACAGGACTTCTCAAGACAAACAGTGGAAGTCAGGAAAGGCTTCCTAGCCCTAAGAGACAGACTCAGGAGTGACAACATTACCTTCAACTTCGCCGGCCCGGCCAGGATGAGGATCACGGACAGAAGAGGAACACTGGTCTTCGAAGATCCCAATGAGCTTAGGCGGTACCTCCAAGGACCAGTCCCAGAAGATATGGAGGCCCAAAGCCCAGGCACAGGAAAGAGGAGAGCCCCGCCAGACAATGCCGAAGGAGGAACCGGAATGTGAACACGACCAGGCAGGCCTCAAGGAATCGAAATAGCCCACTGTCTGTGGAGCAATCCCAGAAGGCCCGACCTAGCCTTTTAAGATTTCCCTTTCTAGACTTACCAATCTACCTCATTGAACTGAACTACCTCATCGCTTTTGCACATCTGCCTTACTGAACAGAACTACCTCATCGCTTTTTGCGGTCCTACCTCTTTGCACCGAACTACTTCATCGCCCTTGCAGAGCTTCCAGAACACCCAACAGACAGAGACTTAACCCTGTCTAAACAAACATTAAGAGGCGAACATCCAGGATGTGCTACCATGACCAAGACAAGGATCCGAATAGAGCGGAGCTCATATCCTTTTATTTCAAATGTGCACCGAGTGCAGATGCAGCAGAGGGGGACTAAGCCCAGGTCTCGACTCGGGGGGAGGGGAGGGTCCTTGCTGTCGCACGCCTACTACACAATGCACGGGGGATGGGGGAGGGGAGGGAAGAGGTGGGACAGGGGATGGGGGCCCTCAAGTACAGTGGTATGTGATTCTTGCTTTCTGTGTTTTTCTACTTTCTCTTTCCTTTTCCACACTCCCTATATATCCTAGAGACAGAGCTACCCTAGCCGCAGACTGTTTAGAGCTTCCTGGCCTGACTATCAGGACTCAGGAACCAATGGGAACACCGCTGAATGACCACAGACGACAGGTATTGAGGGAGAACACAACACTGACACACAACAAACATGCAAGTAATGTCTGCCCAAACATTTAGCCAACTGAGCTCCGACATAAAGGTGGTGTCCCTGAATGTCAAAGGTCTCAATCATCCGGTAAAACGGAAAAAGACGCTTGACTACTAGTGTACGTCCTCCAGGAGACTAAGCTCTCGGAAGAGGACGCGCTACGCCTCAGGGCTAGCTGGATTAGCGATTCCTTCTGCTCACCAGCCATACACAAAAAAAGAGGGGTCATCACACTAATACACAAGAAAAGCAACCTCACCCTACACAAGAACTATACTGATGAGGATGGGAGTGTGCTGATAACCAGTCTCAAGAGAGGGGATGAAATCATACACATAGCCAACATATACGGGCCCAACTCAAGAGAACAAGGACTTTTGGGAAGGGGTGGAAGCCAAACTAGGAAACCTCCCCCAGGACTACCTACTTCTGCTGGCCGGGGATATGAACCAAGTGCTGGACCAGGCCATAGACTGACACCCCGCTAGGCAGAGCCACAGACCCCAGGAGCAGAACACACTGGAGAACCTGTGCTCCAAGCTCCACCTTAGAGACCCTGGAGACTACAACACCCAGACGCGAGAAAGTGCACGTTCTACTCACACCCACACAACTCATACAGTAGAATTTACTACATATTTATGTCAGCATCGCACACACACCTCATAGACCAGACAGATATCGCGGCAATAACAATATCAGACCATGCACACATCAGCCTCTCCCTTAGTGGACGACACAATGAACAACCTAGCCGAAGATGGAGGCTAAATGACGACATCCTGAAACACCCCACAAATAGGGCTGAGATTGAGGAGGCAATCAGGGAGTATCTCTCCTTCAATGACAACGCAGAGGTAGACAAGGCCATCCTGTGGGACGCACTTAAAGCTACGATAAGAGGCAAACTCCTAAACATTAAGGCCAGGATGAACAGAGAAAGGAATAGGAAGATAACAGAACTAGAAAATGAGATCAGGGATCTAGAAAGAGGCCACTGCGCAAACCTTGCGGACGGCAACAAGCTGACCGACCTCACGAAGAGGAAATACGAACTCAACAGGATTCTGAGCGAAAGAGCAGGCACATGGATAAGTAAATATAAAGCCATCAATCTGTGTACAGCCAACAAAGCGGGGCGGGCACTAGCGTCATTTCTAAAGGCAAAACAGAGACAGCACTCTATTGCAACATTAACAGACACCACGAAAAAGACTCACACAGCAAATAAGGAGATACTGAAGGTATTCAAAGACTTCTATGGTAGCTTGTACAAGGCAGACAAAGATCTAGCGGTAGACGGGGGGCAATCCTACTGAGCAAACTAAGCCTACCCACGCTGACGGAGGACCAGAGATCATCCCTAGAACACGCCATAACGGGGGTGGAGGTAGAGAAGGCGATAGAGACACTAAAAGTGAACAAGGCGCCGGGGCCTGATGGATATACGGCAGCCTTTTACAAGCTCTTCCTACAGCTATTAAAACCCACCATGGTAGAAGTGTTCACGCACTGTGCGCACAAAGGTCGTATGACAGATACAATGGCAGAAGCCAATATCATAGTAATACCTAAAGAAGGGAAAGATCCACATTACCCCCAAAACTACAGGCCGATCTCACTAATCAACGTGGACTGCAAAATCTACGCCAAAATACTGGCAACCAGACTCAACAACCACCTCCCCCACCTAATCCACAACTCACAGGTAGGGTACATTAAAAACAGGCTGGCCCAAGACAACACTAGGCTTCTTTGCCACCACACATCCAACTGTACAGACCCCGCGGTCATGATCGCACTAGACACCGAAAAGGCCTTCGACAGGGTTTCCTGGCCATACTTGGACCTATGTAATCAGAAGTTCGGGCTGGGGGAGAAATACAGAAGTATGGTGATGGCCCTTTACAAGGAGCCCAAAGCACGGGTCGTGGTAAACGGGGGCGCATTAGAACAACTAACACTAGAGAGAGGTACGAGACAGGGTTGCCCGCTCTCCCCAACCTTGTTCCTACTAGCACTAGAGCCGCTCCTAAGTATGATCAGAAACAACGCCGAGATTGCTGGCGTCCACATGGGAGGGTACAAGGTGAAGCTGGCAGCATATGCCGATGATATTCTGATCATAACCAAGAACCCGACAGAATCAATAGCAGCACTAATGAACACCATTGAGATGTATGCGGGAGTCTCGGGATACAAACTGAACAGAGATAAATCTGAGTGCAAACCCATGAATGTCCACACGACAAGCGCAGTCCTGGGCGAATCTGGGCTAGCATGGCAAAAGAAGCACCTTAAACACCTTGGTCTCCATTTTGGTAGGGACCTCAGGGCGACGCTTGAGCACAATGAGGGAGCCACCCTAAAAAAGGTACAAGAGAAACTGAACTCTTGGTCACCAAAATACATCAGCTGGTGGGGCAGGGTAGAGACAATCAAGATGATGGTTACACCCTTGATTAACTACATGATAGGTATGCTACCACTAACACTGATGGACGATTTCCACAACAAGCTGGACACTATGATCAACAAATTTATATGGAAGGAAAAAAGACCCAGGATAAGCCTGCAGAAGCTAAGGCTAAACAAAAGCTTAGGAGGTCTAAACATTACAAATTTCAAAATATTGCAAACAGCATGCTTAGCCAAACAGGGAGCCCACTGGCTCGTCCCTGACCAGGAGTACACACCAGTTTGGCTAGCTCTGGAGAGGGCGACCCTAGGCGGACTAGACCCCATAGCCATGCTCACAGCAAACAAACACCCAGAGACTAGGAACACAGTCCTCAGGAACACAAAGGCCGCCCTCCTAAAAGTAGACAAGAAGATGGAACAGACCATTAGGAATACTAGTTGGGAATCCATCTGGTTTAACTCTAAGGTCCAATACAAAGGGAAAATTCTAGACAACAGCACCTGGTATGGGAAAGGAATCTCCACCCCCATACAACTCGAAAGGAATAGGACACCACTAACGTTCGAAGCCCTAAAACAAGCCCATAGTCTACTAACGGTCGAGTTCTATGAATTTCTCAAAATTAGAGCGGCCATCACAAAAGCAAACTTAGACAAAAAGGTCCCCTCCATCATACAATACATGCGCAACCTGAACAAGACAGGCCACCAAACCTCCCACATATACAAACTCCTAAGCCCTACGGCATCGAACCTCAACACTAAGGCAGTAGGGTTCTGGGAAACACTGCTCGAGAGACAACTGAGCGAGAGGGAAAAAGGCCGCCTGTGGATCTCGGCCTCCCAAAACAAAGTCTCCCCCCAGGTGGCACAAACTAAATACTGGCTGCTACACAGGGCCTACTGGACACCAGCCTGACTGGCGAAAGTCGGAGTCAGAGAAAATGACACCTGCTGGAACTGCCAAAAAGAGAGAGGTGACCTCGCTCACCTGATTTTTTACTGCACCAAAGTTACGAGTTTCTGGAATAAGATTACAGACTTCATCACAAAGATAGCAGGACGGGAAATACAACCAGGCTTTGTGGGGCTAGCCACTGCATTCATGGCCCCAGACCTAGACTCCAAAGGGGACAGGGACCTGATAGACCTTCTCACTGCAGCAGTCAAAACAATACTAGCGAACTGGAAAGACACAGGGAAGGCGACCTACAAAGGCTGGGTCAACTGGATCACCTTCCTCAGAGGGGCGGACAACATAACGGCACTGCATGCACCCAATCACACAGTAAGGAGCGAAATGTGGGCATCGCTCGATAGACACTTGGGTCCATACAAACCCCCATAGAAGTGGGCCTCGCTCTATAGACACTTGGGTCCATACAAACCCCCATAGAAGTCGCCGCACTCTGCCCATCGAAGCCAATAATGGGCACTGGATGCTCGCCGCGGAGGAGCATCACAATGCTCTGTCTCCCCTCCCCCACGCCTACCTTCTTCCACTCCTCCTTTCCTCACTCTTCTCTTTCTTCTTAGCGAGGGTACAACAGTGGTCCCTGGAACAATTTACGCCAAACAGTAGTTCGAGCGTTTGTGACTTACTTCCAGCCATACGAGCCACCACGCCTCATGTAACCCCAAAGGCGTCTGTATTCACCCTCACGCACTACTACTGTACTGTATATATATATAAATCTTCAATAAAATACTTTGAAATTAAAAAAAAGAATTATGAGTTGCGTGGTCGTTACCTCACATGGTAATTACCAGGTGCAATAAAAACCTCCTCCTATATTACATTTTTTAAAGGGGAAAACGATACTGTATTTACTGGAACATGTGCACATTCGTACAGTAAGCACCAAAATCTGCATGCTAGTCTCAAAAAGTCAGAACATACAATATTTATCACATCTTATAAATTATGAATACCTCAGTGCTAGATTTTAATTGGATCTGATAATTATGAAATCTGACTCGAGTTGCTCGTAACCATGGCCTTAGTTTAGGGTGAGGGTCTAACTTGGGGCGGTGAGCTATAGAAGTTCTTGCTGCAGCAACAGTGGAAAGAGACATTTCAGTGGGTTAGGGAAACAGGTTTTGGAGGTCTTTTGGAACAACGCCAGGCCCATTGAATTATGCAATTGTTAGGTCGCATCTTTTTTCACATAATTATAGATGTGCTAAATAATCCATCATCTGCCGCACAATCTGCAGATTTTAACAAATAAAATGTTTCTTCCTCAAACAGTTTGAAAGTTATTAAAAACGCAGCGACACATGTTGGTAGCAGAGGAAGGAGGCCCTTTGAAAAAAGTCAAGTGGTCACCTTTCTGTTGCTTATTGTCATTATTTATTATTGTTTTTTTTATTTATAAAGTTCTATATAGCGCGAACAAGATCCCGAAAGATATCAGAGCGCTTTACAATGGATGAGGGGAAGGACATAAATGCAATAACAACATAACGTGAGAATTAAAAAAACAGGGATAATCGCATAGTTACAAGATCAATTGAGTCAAGGTGAGTAATACAATAAACAAGTATGTGCTGGGATACTGAGGGGGGCACACTATGCGGTAAAAAGAACAGCATCAAATGAGCGTACAATGGTTGTAGGATCAATTACTTCGAGTACTAAGGTAGTAAGAGGCTGAAGGTCAGAAATTAGGAAAATCACGCTAATGATCTGAAGAAACTATCATCCTCTCCACTTCCCGCTGAACTCCCACTCTAAGGACGGCTTGTTGGAAGCTTTTTAATATCTAACCATCTTTTCTTTGCTCCTAACAGGACATGTTAAGAATTGAGAAGCAGAAATGTGTAGCAATGGCACAATATTGAAATAATACCATAATCATATGTGCTGCAATATGCCGCATAATTTGCCTTTTCTGGATGCATAATTTACCCAACCGTGCAGCTTAATTTGGTCCTCCCCTGTTGCATAACTCCAGTGGCCCTGATCATTGACTATTTGGGTTTCAGGACGACCGTCCCAAAATGTTGTAGTGTTTTGGTCGAAATAACTTAACTCTTCGCTATTTAAATGAATATTCCCTTATGATACCATGAAAGTTGGCTTCTAGTTCAGCATTTTTAAAGTTGTAGGAGGAAGCCTCAAAAGTGGATATTTTTTAATTAATGTTGCCAAGGGAGGTCACTATTTTGAAGATCAAATATCAGAGCAAATGTCCACCAACATTGGTAGCTTCAATTAAAAGTTAATCTAGAATGCAAGTTACTCAGATACACAGCAGACCCATCAAGGCTCCCCTGGGAACTTTGGCTGCTGAAAGAAGCTGAAATCCTGGCTGAATATGAAGCCAGGAGTATGGAATAAGCAGGGAACTTAGATGCATTAAATATGATTCCCTGGTTGTTCCTCATTCCTATGTGGAACCTCATGTTCCAACTGGTATGTGTCATTTTCTCCAACATCGAGATGCTATTCCAGCTTGTTATGGCATCTCCCGGGTGAGGAATTACTGGACCCATAAGCAGATTAAGGTATGTCCATCTGACTGAGGAAAACAAACAAGCATTTGCAATGCAATAGGGCTCGCATTTACTAGAGTTTGAGCTGTTGACATTGTAGATTACAATGCCTTTTATTAATGTGTTGGTTTTCGAAACAAATAAATAAAAGGCATTGTCATTTACAATGCCAATAGCATAAACTCTCGCAAATGCGAGACCTATTGCATTGTAAATGCTTGCTTTTCTAATGCCTTGAACCACGGCAGAGAAGTCATTCAGCACATCCACCCATTAACATAAAACACCACACACAATGTCTAAGGCAGCACTCATCTTACTTAAACACGAGCAAAAGACATGCAGTTTCAAACAATGGTTTGTCAAGTTCAGTGGCATTCCAACACTCGCAGAAAACAGCGCCAGGCTACGGAATGTGCTGGAACACAATAAAATGGTTGAGGCAAAAAACACAACGCACAACGTTACATCCCCACCCCCATATATTGCAGGACAAGCACATTCCATTCTCGAGTTTTCATTTGACAACCTGATTATTACATTCTTTGATATGGAGTATTTGTTTCTTTCTTTACATCAAGCCAACTGACTGTTAAGTGCCCCCGATCCTGTGTGCCACTCTCAGTCAACCTGGCGTTACAGCCAAGCGCACAAAATGTGCTTGGAAGTTTGAACACAGGTCCACTTGGGGCATGATTACGAGTTGCGCGGTATTTACCACGCCCTGTAAATACCATAATAAAAGAAAACCCAGGACTGGCGTTCTTCCAACATGGAGTCAGGTGACAGTCCTAGAAAGTTATAAAAGTGGAGCCAGCAGCACAAGCCTTCACCAGGCCCTGCTGCGAGTCCTGCACGGGCACAGCTAGTTTGTAGTATTTG
Organism: Lissotriton helveticus; assembly: GCF_964261635.1. Lineage (NCBI taxonomy): Eukaryota > Metazoa > Chordata > Amphibia > Caudata > Salamandridae > Lissotriton > Lissotriton helveticus. The sequence goes on from NC_136065.1 coordinate 114,405,378, forward strand.
GCACGTGGTAAGTAGATAAGGGCAGCATTCATTCATCCATAGAGATGATGGGGCTGCTCCCAGGGACTGAGTACAGTATCTCACACTGCACACCTAACTATGATTGACAGTTCATTACATGTCATTGGGGACCGCAAGAATTGAGTTCTCATATAACCAACGGGTGCATTCTGGGAGTTGTAGTCCTGCAAAATCTAAAATGAAACAAATGGGCAGAAGCTGTATACATCAATGCTTTGTACAACGAAAATATGGAATGGAATATTGGGTCTTTACGCATTTTCCGTGGCATATTGAGGCTACCAAAGAGGGGGAACGCGAAAGATCCTGGAGGATAATACCACTGAAGTCCAGGGAGTAGATTCATTTTTGGAGGGGGTGGGGAGTGGAAGGCTCCCCCTCCTGAGTATGGGGACCACTTTGACATTTTGTAGAATATAACGATTCGAGTCAGGCCCTGCCTTTGGCACCTAGACATTTCACTGGTCGTGGAGCTGATGGAGGGAAACGGTTCTCTCACACGTTTGGAAGAGCTCAGCAATCATCTCCCTGTATTCAGACATTTGCCCGTGCCCGGTGACATGTCTTCCTGTATCCAGGTAGCTCATGCCTGGCGAGAGCTAAGGCATTATTTCACACATAATTCTACGGAAACCACATCTATTCTTCAAAAGAGTCAGTAAACTAGAGCATGAACCCCCAAACTCAGCCGGAGATGGAAAATGATGGACTCCAAGCCAAGAACTACCTGTGAACTCAGCTACAGCAGCGGCGCCTCCGATTAACCTCGTCATCCTTCAAGTAAGGCTGCACCTTGGAGCTGGGCTGGCAGCCCCTCTGACTAGAAAACAAATTGGGGGGTGAAGAGCAGGCACGGTTCTAGCGGGTGGGCCGGGTGGGCCAGGCCCACCCAAACATGAGCCTGGCCCACCCAAACATGAGCCTGGCCCACCCAAACATGAGCCTGGCCCACCCAAACAGGAGCCTTGGCCCTCGCAGTGAGGGCTTGAAGGCAGACGTGCAACAGGTCATGTGTGTCAGCCCGGGCCGAGACAGCTTCCCGGGCGGGCGCACGCACACAGAGACAGTTTTAGAGATGATCGCAGCCGCACCCGAGTACTTCACAGGTCTTTAAAGACCATTTAAATGTTAACGAGGCTTCGTTTATTTCTTCAGCCCTTCATCTCTGCATGGTGAAAGGCGACAAATCCTTTCTTTGACAACGGTAACCTTTGGTAACCTTTGCCTCCTGTCCTGCTGCGTTGATATTTATTTTTCTATGCAGCTCAGGAGAAAAGTTTGTTTATTCCTAGTCACCTTTCCTAACCCCTGCAGCGGCTTATCACACCAGGCTGTGACACAAAGTTTGACTAATTTAGTAGTTAAGAGAATGTGTTACTACATTTTTTTCTTTTTAAAATCTGCACAGTCACAGCAGGACATATACTTCGTGTGTGCTTCATTTAAACAGCTTTTATCATTATCATGGCCGATGCAGGACAGCAATAAGACAATACAAAATGCCCAGATAACACTGGTGATTAATGATCCTGCCGGAGAGCAATCATTTGTCTGTTAATAGTTTTTAAATGCAGGTGAACTGTATTGTATGTGGATAGCTCAGTGGGTTACCACATTTGTCACAGAGATCCTTGTGTTACCTGCAGTTCAGAAGTTACAATCCTAACATAGGACAGTGACCAATGAACTGTCACCAAAGAGCTGCATACAAACATGAATGGTATAGTTAGGACTTCGCTCTTTTTGTTTTGTGATATAGTTAGGACTTCCCCAGTCTTTCATCATTCCAATGTGGCTAAAAAGAGTATATTTGGGCTGATATACATTTTTATCAGTAAAGCTGACCCCCATGGAATACTCTTTAAACCCTAATGTTGTGTTTCCCCAGACCAAACACTCTTAAAATATACTGCTCATCAGTATGGAGTACATGTGGATCCTACACCTTGTAATCTTCATTGGTTTATGTGACATTCCCTATAAACTGATTTACATACTTGTATGATTCATTGTCTCCGTATAATGTGTGTGTGGTGTAAAGTACTGACACACACTACACTGATATGAGTAGCGCTATACAACAAATGAAATGCATATGAGAGAGGGGCTACGTAAAGATGAGGGGCGCTGGTGGAGGGTGGTAGTGAGGGAATCCGAGGAAGAGGTCATGGGGTGGAGGGAGGAGCTAGGTGGAGATGAGGGGCACTGATGAAGGGTGGTAGTGAGGGAAATCCAAGGAAGAGGTCATGGGGTGGAGGGACGAGCTAGGGAGATATGAGGGGTACTGATGGAGGGTGCTAGTGAGGGAGTCAGAGGAGGAGGTTATGAGGGGGAGGGGCTACGGAGAGATGAGGGGCACTGGTGGAGGGTGGCAGTGAGGGAATCTGATGAGGTCAATAGGGGGAGGCTATGGAGAGATGAGGGGTACTGGTGGAGAGTGGTAGTGAGGGAGCCCGATGAGTTCAATATGGGGGGCTACGGAGAGATGAGGGGCACTGCTGGAGGGTGGCAGTGAGGGAATCCGAGGAAGAGGTCAAAAGGGGCCATGGAGGGATGAAGGGCACTGTTGGAAGGTGGTAGTAAAGGTATTTAATGAGAAAGAGGTTATTGGTGCGGCGCCAAAAAAGACTTTCGTATCAGCGCTGAAGCCGGCCCGGTCATGGCCTTTCTGTTTTTGTTTATTTAATTAGCAGTCGGGCCATAGGGCTACTGTGGAACATACTCTAAAGTGCCTGCTAATTATATTTACTGCTATATTCAATGTTCTAAGTATGAAGGTGATTTTACTAATGTTATTACCAGGAAAAATGAAAGTGGAGCCTGATGGTGCCTGATATGGGGCTGAGGCCCATTGTCATCTGTGAGATAAGGTGCACTGGAGAGGAATAGTGGCTAATCAAGCCTGTAAGGGAGTGTGCTGCAGAGTCCGTGGTCAGGTGGCGGTAGTAATGAAGAGGGATTCTCCATGAGGCTCGCACAGAGGGAGCCCGAGGAATGTCACTTGCCTGATACTCCCACCTCAGAAACCTCCTCTTCCCATCAAAGTAACATTACATGGAAAAAACACTTTTTGAGAGTGATAACATTAAAAAGAGATTTGGAAAAGAGTGAGTTTTAATGGGCCTTGTAAGACTAAGAAGAGATAAAGGAGGGCCCTGAAGCCGGCCTGCCTAGACATATATCCTACAAATCAAGTCCGCAGTGGCCCACCCAAATGCACCCTTGGCCTACCCAAATAAAAATTCCTGGAGCCGGGCCTGGTGAAGAGTCAACCCGGGCGGAAGTGTGAGGCGCTCTTTTACCTAACTGGCCCATCTCCGGAGCCCTGGGTAGTTGTACTGGGCTGTGTGTCGGGCGGTGGCGGACAGAGCGATGCCTGCAGCACTTAGTGGGGGGATCCCTGGTATTCTGCACTTTCCATGGCTCATCTGGTCCCCCATCCCTCCTCCACCCCACACCCAGCAGGGTGAGGGTGGGCTGCCGGGATGATCTAGAGGTCCGGATGCAGCTGCGCCTGCCCTTCTTGCTGCGGTCCCTCTCTGTCTGTCTGCCTCCCTATGCTAAAGCGCCGGGCGCTGCTGGCGTGGGAGGGCCAGAAGTAGCCTGTGGGGCCCGGGGTGTGTGAGGGAAAGGGTGGGCTTACAACGCGTGCAACAGCTTCTCCTAAATGTGCGTGGAAATCAAACGATGCGAATGCATACAGTGGCATTCTGATTTTTTTTTGTTTTTGCGTTACATGTTTGGTAAACAAAACTTTCGAAAAACTTTACCTTCCAATGAGGTTTAAATTGATTCGATTTTTTTTAAATATGAAATGTGGAAAGAGGGGGGTTAGGAGAGGGTGGGAGTTCTGGGGGGTGGGGAAGCGTCAATAGAGAGAAACCAGCAATAATGTAAACAAGCCAGCGAGTTTTGCGCAAGCGAGCCATCTGATTTCCATTATCGCGCCCGTGTCTGGGCATGATAATTGAAACCAGATGGCATTGGTGCGTGTAATAGACAACAATAGGTCATGGGCGGAGCAATGCGCCCGCCTTTGGCCAATTGAGTGCTGTCTTTGATGAAAAGACGCACACAAAGGCCAATAGCATGCCCAAAAGGAAAAGCACACGCACGAGCGTGTGCGATTCCTAGGTACGTTTTAAAACCCGACGCAGGCGCAAGACCTAAAAAGATCAATGGAATGCTTGCATTAATACCAGGCACTTGTAATTATTCTGGGCTCACAAGAGGCCACCAAGTGTAATTCCAAGCAGGAACGAAAACAAGCAATCAGCATTTGGCCTGCTATAATAAGAAAGGTCTGGCCAGAACTGCTTAGCCATGTCTCCGTTAAACATGAACACAAGCAACCCAAGAGTGACTTTGGCTTTGATTGACCTTATGAGTCACATGCTGCTTGAGATCCATGGCTCTGTGAGTCAGGCCATACCAGCCACACGTTTGGCCTCTCACTGAGAAAAACAAAAAAGTGGTGGGTGAAATTAACCTCTCTTTTAGTCCATTTCTGTATGGAGCATTCCAGTCCATCAGTACTCGATGGACTACAGACAGACAGTCATTAACCATGTGCAATCAGTCACTGAGTGAGTGGTTTGACCAACAGCACAATCAGATGAAAGAATCTCAGATTATTTTAGTTTTGTTCACCTTATCTCGTGACCTACAATGCGCGCAAGCGCATTGAGGGATCGAGAATTCAAGTGCTCGATCGTCTAGTGAAACCACTGCAGTTTCTTCACAGTGCATGTGAGGTCACGTGGCCACAAAAGCGGGTCACGTGACCACACAAGCACGCGCATCTCCCTAATCTGCCTGCCTCCCCTCGCTCGCATTCACGCCCCAGGCTCTCCCACCCCCATCCGGCTTCCCTCCTCGCTCGCATTCACGCCCCAGGCTCTCCCACCCCCATCCGGCTTCCCTCCTCGCTCGCATTCACGCCCCAGGCTCTCCCACCCCCATCCGGCTTCCCTCCTCGCTCGCATTCACGCCCCAGGCTCTCCCACCCCCATCCGGCTTCCCTCCGCGCACATAAAACATCTCGCGCGATGGCTGTAAAATGCTGGTCCGCATTACTACAGAGCTGCGGTCACAGGGCATTGTGCGCCTTGTTTGGGTTGGTGCCTTTCCCCGTCCCTCGTTGCTGCTTCCGATGCTGCTTCCGATAGTCACCCTTTCTCTGCCTCCTTCCTCTGTCAGTCTTCTCGTCCTCTGCCTTTCTCCCTCGTCCTGCAGTCCGTCTGCTTCTCCAGGTCTCGTCTCGCACGTATTATTCTTTCACTTCAGCCGTATTTCTCCTCCGTTCTAGGGACCTGCCTCCTTTGCTTTCGGATATTTATTACCCACCCCCATCTTCGCCCCCTACCTCCAGCATTTCCTCACTCCTGCCATTTTCCCATTCGATGCAGAAGTAGAAAACACCTTAGCACTCACAAACCAACACTGCAGCACCAACTACTGTCACCTATACTTCTGCCACATGAACAACCCTGACACTTGTGCTATATATTTTTTTTTAAAATCTGAATTAGAAAGACGAGTGTTTGACGATGACGCAGCACTCATCCACATAGTTTCTCGTGAGCTGGTTCCTCACTCTCATGCTGGCTCGCGCCAGGCCCCAAACTCTCCTCTGCATTAGGCGAGTGTGTTCTAGTCCCCTCGACTCTCCTCTGATATTAGATTAAGAGACTCCTTTCCATTCTATCTAGCCTGCCTGGCGTGAAGGCCTTCTAGCGTTTTGAGCAATAAAAGGAGAGCACCTTTCATTTGCCTTCTGATATTCGGCTGACTTTTCTTCCAGCAGAACAGCCTTTCAGAGCCACCGGCCTTCATTTACGAGCCAGTCCACCTCTGCTATTGCGTTTCATTGATTGATAGTAGCAGACATTCCCAAGAGTGACAGGCGCACGAAAAGACAGTGAGAGTACAATTAGGGTACACGTGCATCACTCACCCTGTCCGATGTACATGAAGTGACTCAGTCGCTTGCAGCACCCCCGCTCTGCGTACAGGTTCAGAGTGCAGATTCAGAGTGCAGATTCAGAGTGCAGATTCAGAGTGCAGATTCAGAGTGCAGATTGAGTGCAGATTCAGAGTGCAGATTCAGAGTGCAGATTCAGAGTGCAGATTCAGAGTGCAGATTCAGAGTGAACTCAGCAGCACCACCACAGCATCACTCAGCGCCACCACAGCATCACTCAGCGCTACCACAGCATCACTCAGCGCCACCACCGCATCACTCAGCGCCACCACAGCATCACTCAGCGCAACCATTCAACAACAACTGGTTCAATTATGTTCTCTCAATGTTTCAAGCTTTATTACAAATGTCACAAAAAGATGTTATTTCACTTCTGTTCTTGGATTTTCATCACAATAAAATACACTGAACATAATTTTCACAAACGTTATTTACAAAAGTTTAAGCTATTGCCAATATAAATTACAATCACTTTTATTTAAGTATTAATTATTTAAAACAATTAAAAGCCGTTGCTATTTGTAATATCAATACATCTAAGTCACGTAAATACAAAACATGTTGCATTACAAATGCTATAGTCGTCACATGTGCGAAAGTTATAACTATTGGCATTGAAAATGACAAAGCTATTAATTTAGCTATTTTCAAAATCAACACATAAATAAAAAAATTGTCATTTACAAGACCAATAGCTCAAACTTTCATAATGCGAGACCTATTGCATTGCAAATGCTTGTTCTCTATGTTGGTCTTTCTGTGCTCTCATTACCTTGCAGGTGGTGAGGAACTAAAGCACAGAATCACTGAGAGTGATCACCGTTTGCAATTCCTCCTCAATAAACACAAAGTGTAAAATGGACTCCAAGACTTTGCATTAGTTTTCCCACATTGCAAAACCCTTTAAATGTGGCCTAGGGTATCAAATACATTTGCAGATGATGGCATACATTAAACAGGTGCAGCAGGTGATGATTTTTGATATCTAAGAAAAACTAAAATCTACAGCTGCTTTCATAGTTCAACAGCGTGAGGGTAATTGTTGGGTCCAGGTAAAAATTCTGATGAACTTCCAAAATTCGAAACAGGAAGTAGGAAAACAAGAGGTGTCGTTTCGTGTGGCTGTTTATATAGTGTGCTATTTTACTATTGTATTTTAAAATGTCATTGTTTTTAACTGGGGGAGAATATTGAACACTTAGGGGCCCATTAGGATGTCGGGCGAATCGCCACCGCCATTCGGGCAGTGGCGATCCGCCCAACATCCTTGCCCACCCGCCACCCATTTCCCCCGCCATATTACTATGGTGGGGGGGGACCGCGGCGGACGGAAACCCCGTCCGCCGCTTTTCCTCCCCGGTCGCCTTGCGGCCGAGGCGGAAAAGGGTTTATATGGTGGTGGTATCTATCAGACACCACCAGCCATATTACGATGGGCTGTGGGAGATGCCTTTCCGCCACGGAAAGGCAGGCGGTCTTTACTTTGGGGGCCCCCTGCGGGCCCCCACGGTGAAGGCGAGGTGGGGGGTGCACATGGGGGGTGCCTGTGGTATGCCCCTGCATTTGCATACACAATAAGGCAGGCACCGCGCGGTGCCTGCCACTTTGTGTATGGAAATGCATGCCATGCATTTTTAACATTGCACCGCCCGCCGCAATGTTAAAAATGTGGGATGCGCCCGCCACTGTGGCGGGCCAATCCTAATTCCCCCCACAGGACCCCCACCCTTATGGCGGGCGGTCTCAATCCCCGGGAGGATGGCTAGCGGTCAAAGTCCGCCCGCCAGTCTAATGACCCCCTAAGAGTGTTGCACTTACCTGGAACGAGAGTATTTCCCACAATAGGTCCTCGCTGCCTCCAAGAGTGGTCAGGAGTCATAGAGTACTGCCAGATAGCATGGTAGAGAGGTGGTGTTACCCTTCTCTACCATAGAGTTGTACGTGGCGCCAGAGGTCAGTGGTCGAGTTTAGAGACCTCTGATGCCTTAAATGCCGTCTGGGAAGCGGGTGCACCAAATGGCAAACCCGTCTGCACTCGTCCAGGCACAGGGGCAGGGACCCTGCCCAATCACAGCAGATACAGTACACTAAGGATCAGCTGCTAATGCTTAGACAGAAGTAGGAGCCGTGTGGTGATATGGGAGGGCTACTGGAATGCCACACCGAAGGGTTACAGGTATGCAAACAGTGCATACCTGTAACCCCTCAGCGATAAGCACATGTGGGCATATGAACGCAGTCAGTCATAGGCCATCTACCGAGAATATCTCCTGGACTCTCGGCCTAATTAACTGCCGCTCGCTCCCTAAGCACAAAATACAAATTTGTTTGTTACTGGAAGAGGGCAGCTTTGACGCTCTATTCATCACCGAATACTGGCTCAATAATAATTCTATTCCAAATATCCTGATGGCCCTGCCCCCTGGGTTCAACATCCACAGACTTGATCGCACTGGAAAGGTGGAGGGCGGACTTGCGGTTCTGATTAAAGAGAAATATGTGTATTTTTCACTCCCTCCCTGTTCCAGACTGCGAATGCGGTCAATTTACCATTACTTTTTCACCCACCCACACCTTCTCTGGGTTGTTAATCTGTAGGCCCCAGGCTCGGGTGCCGAGTTTTTAGACAGCTTTATAGACACATTGTCCAGTATCCTGATGAAGAAAGCCCACATCACCATTTTAGGGGATCTAAACCTTCACTTTGGTGACCAGCATGATTCTTACATCAAGAGGTTGGAGCAGGAACTGGAGAGTTTATCACTAATCCAATTAATAACATCTGCTACACATATTAAGGGACATATACTTGATCCTGTGATCTCCAACAACCCCAACATTTCAGTACACTTCTCAGTCCCTGTGCCATGGTCTGACCACCATCTAATTACCATTGTACTAGGCAAGAGGGGAATAGCAAAGAATAATCCCTAATCTACCTAGTCCATTAAAACCCCCCATCTGAGTAATTGGGCTAAGCTTAATTCAAAAGCGTGGGGGGGACTTTGTGGAGTCCTCAGGCTCCAAGACATAGGGCAGCATCAACGAAGCATACGCTAACTGGGAAAGATGGAATCTTCAATCACTGGACAAAGTGCTCCTCACAATGAATCCCAAACCAAAAATTAATACCAAAAAGGAACCTTGGTTCAATGCTCAGTTAGTATTATTAAGGAAAAGTTGTAAAAAGACCAAAAGGGAATGGAGGATGAATTATGACCCCCAACTTAAAGCCAGTTACAAGATGGCGGTCAGAACTTATCATGTTAAAATCAAAGAGGCTCAGGCAAAGTTCTTGGAAAAAAAGATCACACACGCTCAGAATTCATCGAAAGAACTTTTTAAAGTAGTGAAATCCCTAACCACGGTAACACATGATAACTCTCCATCCCAGGCCTCGGAGGAAAAATGCAATGCGCTAGCCAACTATTTTTATAAAAATATCTCAGATATCTGTAGCTCCCTCCATGCTAAGTTGGATACTACGCCAAGCCAAGAAAGAGATCAGGCGCTGAACTCCTTAACCCATTTTCCACTTTTAAATAAGGACATTGTTCAAACGCTCATAGGGCTCACTTTTAGACTCGGCCCCTCCCCAGGTACTTGCTAAGGCCATGGAGGTTCCTCTGCCATCAATAGTGAATACTCTGAATCTTTCACTACAGACAGGTAAAGTTTCAAAAGCCTGGAAACATACAATAATTAAACCTTTATGAAAGAAACCGAATCTAGACTCTGCTCTACCAGAGAATTTTCGACCTATATCATGCCTTCCATTTAGTGGTAAATTGTTGGAGAAACATGTAAATAGGATCCTGGTAGAATTTCTGGAAGACCACCTTAGGTTTCATCCCACACTGATGGGTTTCCAGGCACAGCACAGCTCAGAATCTGCATTGTTAGCAGTATTCAAAGAATTTAAAATGACCCTCGATCAAGGTGGATCAGCCTCGCTAATACTCTGAGATTTAAGCACAGCATTCAACATGGTTGATTACTCCGTTCTATCTAACAGACTTCAGGAAAGGTTAGGGTCCTTCCTGGAGGAAAGACCCTTTCAAGTCACGGAAGCCAACCTCTTCTCAGACAAAATGCCGCTGACATGCGGGGTGCCACAGGGCTCATCGCTTAGCCCCATGTTGTTCAACATTTATATGCGGCCATTGGCCGACATAGTCCAGGAACATGGCATCTCTATGATATCATACGCCAACGATACTCAGTTGGTGGTTTCACTTGATTCTAGGATCAAAAGTGAATCAGATCAGCTGGCACCATGTCTGGAAAGTGTGGTGAAATGGATGACCAGGAGCTGTCTGAAACTGAACGAGGGACAAAACTGAACTGATGGTCCTCAGAAACTCAGGAGTCCCCAGGCCTCTAACTAGATGGCCAAGCGGCTTAGGGATTGCACCAGTCCCGAGCACTGCTATAAAAAATCTTGGATTTTGGATGGTTAAGGAGCTAATTATGGAGCCCCAAGCAAATAAACTGGCAGGCCCTTACTTTGGGTTACTTGGAATGCTCAGTAAGATCCTAGAGCTTATCCCTTTACAGCTAAGAAAAACGGTTATACATGCACTAGTCACATCACGTTTGGATTATGGATACTCCCTCTTTCTGGGCACACCTAAATATGTCATCAAGAAATTACAGGTCATGCAGAATGCTGCAGTCAGACTTCTGTGTAATATCACAATTCAGGAACCAGTAGGAAAGCATCGAAGAACTCTATATTGGCTCCTGATTGAGTCTTGAGTCAAATTTAAAGCACTCTGCCTAATGCATAGAGCCATAAATAACAAGGGAGCTTGTAAAATCAGAAATCTGGTTGGCCAATATCTCCCCAATAGACGTCTTAGATCCGGCACTCAACGCCTATTAAAAACAACCAGAATAAAAAGAACAAGATAGGGTGGAAGATCTTGTTCCCATCTGGCACCCCAGCTATGGAATTCACTACCTCGGGAACTCAGATTCCTAGTTACAGAATCGACCTACTGAAAAAATGTGAAGCTCTGGTTGTTCCACCAGTTCTGCTAATCTCCTCTCCTGCGGTCTGTACTGTAAGTTATGCTTAGCGCTGGGAAGCCTTTGGGCAGCCATGCGCTCTACAAATCCCTACAGCATAGCATAACCAAGAAGCCTTTGAGTTGGCAAAACCTTGAGTGCCATCTGCTAATGTTAGAGGAAGAAATCTTAATCCCTAATAGCAGCCAACTCCAAAAAATCAGCTCTTGTTATGCAAGTGAGGTGTAAGAAATCTAATCTGTCTCCACTATAACCCCAGAGTTTTGTCTCTTTGAATTCCATTTTGGACCCGATAAAGATTCAAGCACATGCATCATGCATTTCGGTTCAACTAAATTCCTACAACAGATACGTGAACTTAAATTTATATTGTACTTTGTGTATACCTGATCTTTAAAAAAAAGAGTGTAGAGAATTCAAACAAAGTTCAATATGGAATTATGGAAAAGAAAATAACACTGGGAGAATCCTTTGTCCACATCATAAAACAGAAGAACTCCAAATTTGAATAATGTTAGCATAGTTAAAACGTTTGTTGTTCAATGGGATCTCTTTCAAAATACAGATGAGTAGCTGACTTTAATTTGTTTTTGTCTAACACTGTTAGATACTAGATTAAAGCAACTGAAAAAACCTATTGGAAACCCCAATTATAGGTCTATTCAAAAGCACACATACTATGCGAAGATGAAATGATAACTATGATTTGACTTTCACAAAAATAACCCCTGAAGAAAGTTTTGGGATGGAACTGAAATGCAGTTGAGTACATTAAACCAAATGTGATTTTAAAATTGAATAACTTTCGACAGTCTCAAAGTGAATGAATAAGATATTAGCAGGTTTTGAGAAGGATGTGGAAATACATAGGAATTGAAGAGTGCATCGAATTGAATATTCGTTTTTTTAACTTCAATGGGAACTTGTTTTTAATAAAAACAGATGAACACTGGGGTATTTCAAAGTTACTTATCATTCAAATTCGAACTCAGATTCAGGGGTAAGTTTAGATTCTGCTCATATTATTTGAGAAATTTAGTGGTATCAGCTGTCAATCAAAGAGAATCTAATAAGTGAATAAGAGCAGACATGGCTACCATAATGGGCACATGTAAGGAGAAAAACCCCACTATTGTTTCATTTAGAGATATTTGCAAGTGAAGGTTCAAGGTCCAATCTAATACGAATGTGAATCTATATTTTGCAGTAATTCTTAATATCACTGTACATGAGAATCAAGTTCTTGTTGTCGTAAATTGAGTAGAAATTGGCTTAAGAAGATTCAAGCTTCATAATAGAAAAACCAGGTTCTGGTGATATCTGTATATTGTTTAAAAACGTGGGGGCATATCAACAAGGAAATGGTGCAGTGCGGTGCTGCAGCAAATTTTGCAGTACCACGCTGCATCATTTAAAAAAACGCAGGGCTGCGCCGTATTTTCAACAATACGGCGCACCCTTGGGTTTTACCTTTAGCTGGCACTAACAATAGCTGCCGAGTGCCAACACAGACACACCTGCACCATAGTGCAAGGGTGCCAGTGTTGCAGGGAATGATTGTTTAAGTGCAGGAAGTTGTCCCTTCCTGCACGTAAACAGTCAATGATGGCAATTTGCTACTTCTTAGTGTACTGCATTCTGCAGCACACTTAGAAGTAGCAAATTGCCATTATTTACAGATTGTTTATGTGCAGGAAGGGACATCTTCCTGCACATAAAGAATCATTAAAGGCGTTTTGTGTGTGCTGCAGCACACACAGAAAAAGCATAAACGAGGAAAAATAAAACAATTTCTCCTTGTTACATCAATCTAACAAGTGATTTTGCATGTCTTTAGGTTCAGGCGCTGCCTCAGATTCATATATCCGTGTAAATCTGGGGCAGCCTCAAAAAGTAACTTTCATGCAGAAAGCTGCGTGAAAGGGTACCATATTTACAAAGCGGAGTTAAGCCATGGTGTAAATATGGTGTAGGGCATTGCGCCACCAGAATGTCGTAAAAAGTGATGTTCCGGTGGTGCAATCCCCTTGAAAAGATGCCCCTTGGTCTGTGTTCGATGTAATTACATAATTGTAAGCACATGTATCATCCAAACTGATTCTCAATTAGTTAGAAAACAGGATACACGCTTAAGACAGCTCACTGTCTTACTTGTGCAGAACCATTCGGAGCCAGTTTGTCATTGTATGTGAAGCGGTGTTTACAATGCAATACTACTATTTCAAAGGGACATGGATGAAAAGTAGCCTGTTATATACTAGCCCCAATTCCATCAAAATGGCAAGAAAGCCCAATTATTGTCTCTGAATGGTCTAATATCCAACTTTTCACCCAAAAGATAGACTTCAGTCAGTTTATTGTTTACTGAGAGCCAGATCAATGTCATGTTTTCAAGCTATCCTTTCCAGGCAACCTTACATATAAAGCATCTAAATACATCTTATTCTCATGGTCAGCAGTTATGAATGATGAAACCCTGGCATGGCGTGTGGCATGAATCCTGCTACCTGGACCTAGATTTGACAACACTCTGTTGCGAGTTT